>NW_027206057.1:8292446-9779946 GCF_024711535.1 Dipodomys merriami
AGGGGGGATTGTGGGACGGGGGAGAATGTAGTTGTGGAGAAGGGAGGGAAGAGATGGTAGGGGAAAAACAAAGGAGGAGGCAACAATGTTTGATAAGAAATGTACTCATTACCTTGCTCATGTGATTATAGCCCCTCTCTACAGTATTTCCACAATAAAAACTTATTTAAAAAAAAGAAAACCTTCTATTTACCAGAATATCTGCTGTATGCCCATTCTGATTAATAATTGTGGATAAGAAGTTAAGAATTGTGAATAGCGATTATAATCTCACCCAGTGTCTGAATACCATAGGTTTCTCTTAGCCTCTCATAAAATGAGGAAGATTAATGAACTTCCAGAGTTGCTCACATCTGCTAAAAGATGCAAACTCTGTAAATTTATGCTAGTGATCTGATCATTATATCTATTGAATTTCTTTCCTATCAAGCAGACACAATAAGTATAACACAGAAAGAAAAGGAAGGAAAGTAATGTTTTCTAAGTGCACAGCATTCTCTACAGAGGGCATTTGGCATGGATTTTCACCATAGGTTATATTTTTGACACATTTTCTGTGCCAACCAGAGTAGAAGAAGGGAAAAATAATTCTCCCAGATATCACTGGAAACACAAAGATCCACAGATATTAGACCAACCTTTCCAACTGCTCTTTCAAGTTCTCTGTACCCATAAAAAATAGTATAGCAATTTACTATAGGACAATCACCTGTGCTTTTTTTTCTGAAACCACCTCATTTTAATGGTAAAACATCACTCAAATAATATGATTGAGCCTTAACTTAAAACAAAATCTAACATAATTGCTTCTCTTCCTTGAACCTGTGTCAGGATACTCACGGGAATATTGATACACATCTGTTTCACCCTCTCTTCCTGGAGGGTGTAAGCCTCAAGTGATTCATTTATGAAACACAGAAAGTACTAAAAATATCACCAGCTTCCTTCCCTAATTTCACAGCCTCTGCTAATGTACAGATACAGTAAGCAATTCAATATGAGTCTAAGCACCAAAGGAACACACAGCATCGCTTGCAAACTCTTTATATGCATGCAATAATATGCAGTCATATTACTTGATTTCTCTCTGCATATTGTTCCACTTGGAGAATGTGATCTCCAATATAATAAATGGAGATACATGCTATTCATTTTCTCATCAGCAGCAAACAACTTTTACACTCACAGTATGTTATTTATTCACGTGTCTGGGATCGTTTGTATTCTAAATATTTTAAGATTTATGAGAAACTTTGAAATAATTTTAATAACACTTCAATTTAAGAGATGTCAAAAACAGAAGGTAGTAAAGATTTAAAAATAGTTTCCTCTTAAATTGGGGTATGAATAATCAAGCCTATTTCAAGAATATAACCGAGGTGATCAATATTTGCTTGTCGTAGCTATTTTGAGTGTTAGAATTTGGGTTTTAGAACTTGTAAATCACAATAAGCTTTTTCCAAACCTCTGCTTCTTTCAATAGTTAGACTTCACTATACAATTAATTATTACCTCATAAATGTACATGCACATTGAAAATCTCTATGTAGTGAGTCAAAATTATAGTTCCTTTCATATAAACAACAGATACCTATTCAACCAGAAAATAGCTCTACCCAAGGGCAACAGGCCATATAAATGATACTTAAGAACTTTTAAATAATATTGGAAGAATTATGCCCTAATTGATACCATAGATAATCATTAGTTCTCTGATAATATTTGTTCTAAAATTTTTAAATCAAAAAATGTAATGGTAGATTATGTCCACATTATTAAAACATAGATTTGTTTAAATCATTTAATCACTGCTTTATTTGATAATCCTGCTTATTTTATATGGCTAGATCTTCTTTATTCTTTCCTATGTATTCAGCAGAAGAAACCAATGAAAGCATCTGACAGTGCTGTCTTTGGGTAGAAGCAGTCAATGCAGATATATAAAGATTTCATTACCCAGTTCAAAGTTCCTAGAAGACCATGAACTATTATAAGTACATAAGTGACTGTGAAAAGATATCATTTGAAAATCTTGACAATCTAATTGATTCTTAAAAGTGGAAGTAAAATTGTTTAGGTTTAAGTAATGTTTGACCTAAATGAAAACACCTTAAATTAGTACTTGTTCACCTCAATTCCCTTAAAATGTTGCTTATCAAATAGTAATATAGTAATCATTTGGATTCTCAATAGTTGACTAATAGATGTCTTACCTCATATACTGAGTAGGAAGTAACAATTACAAATATACCAGGTTTTATTTTGTTATTAAATATGTTTGGTTTTTTTTGGAGGGGGTCCGGTCGTGGGGCCTGAACTCTGGGCCTGGGTGCTGTCCCTCAGCTCTTCAGCTCAAGGCTAGTGCTCTATCACTTGAGCCACAGCGCCACTTCCAGCTTTTTTTCTTTTTGTTTATGTGGTGCTGAGGAATGGAACCCAGGGCCTCAGGCATGCAAGGCAAGCGCTCTACCACTGAGCCACCTTCCCAGCCCTGTTATTAAATATGTTTTAATCCTATAATCAAATGAAGCAAAATAACCATTGTAAAGGTGAGACTACTGTCACTGAGAATTGAAATAATTTTCCTAGGCCCACATATATAATAAGTGACAGAGCCACAATTTTAACTAGAATTATCTCCAGATTCAAGCAGCCCAATCACTGTATTAACCAATAATATATAAATTCCACAAAAGCCACAGCAGTCAGTAATTTAAAAATTCTTTTTATGAGTAAGAAGGGGACAGATATCCCTTCCAATGTCTAATAGCAATAATTGTTCCTAGGTATTAATTTGTTCCACAAAAGAATGTAGGGTATTAACCCTACTTAGGCCAGTATTGATTTTTATTTTAAAACAATTGACTGCACCTTGGTCCTCAAAGGAAAGAACTGTAAAAGTCATCATGCTTTGCTATTTAAAAACATTAGCTAAGCATCAATTTCCAATTCTTTCTTACATAGCATATATTATATATAAAATAATACATAATTTTCTTCAACTTCTAACACAGGCCTACATATATAACATATATGAACACATATAAAATAATATATAGCGTATAATATATATGTTATATGTATAACACATAATGTTATATATATATGAACACTCTCTTCTCCCTTTTCTCCCTTCTTTTCTCTTTTTTGAGATTCAAGATCTATCTATGTAGCTTGATTTTTCTAGAGAGAACAAGCAGCTGATAGGAGCAATGTCCTTTGTCTCTAATGCATTTCCATCTGTGTTTTCCATGTAACAACAACAGCTGTAATCATTATCAATTGACAGATGTTATGGTTTTGTGAGGCTTTGGAGGCAAAAAGTTCAGTGTGAGAAGCTACCTCTTTCACTTATTCACTGACTTATCTTAGCAATTTATTATATATACATATATAGCTATTGTTATTGTAACGGTGATGTAGAGAAGGGTTACAGTTACATGAATCAGATAGTACATCTTCTTTTAGCACAATGTCACACATTCCCTCACTCAGATCCCTTCTCTCAATGATGAGAATGATAATACCAATAAAGTTATTGTTTGTAGGCCTGCCGGGGGGGAAAAACACAATAGAGACCTACACACCATATGTTTAAACATTTAGAAGTTATAAATCAAGCCAATAAACTGTTAAATAAAGTGTGTTCTGCCCTACCTTGGCAAATATACCTTCATAATGATAAAACAATATATATATATATATATATATATATATAAAACTATGGCTTTTATATAACTAAAAGTTGGCAACTATCAAAGACTAGTCCTTCTGTTGATGGGGCAGAAGCTTTGGAATGAGCAATTTTAAAAAATGCAGCTTAGCATGTATTTATTCCATAGGCAACACAAATACTACTTGTTTATTCATCATTAAGTAGTTGTACAAATGAATTGCTATTTAACGCAGCAGTTTATATCTTGATTAATGTCGTCCCTCTCAACATTCTCACCCATCTGTGTCCTACCCACCCGTCCCTGGTTCTTCTTACTTTTGTAGGACATACATTGGATTCTTGTCTGTATTCTCCCTCTCTTCTCCTCTTGATTTGTCTACTCCTCTCTGCTTGGCCCAACCCCACCCTTTTTGAGTGCCCACTTTCTGGTGTTTTATTTTACTGAACTTTGCAAATGTCACTTTTTTAAGACTTTTTTTACATAATTTATATTTTCTTTACATTTTTAGCCTTTATTACTTGATGATCTTACATTTAGTATATATTATTTGTATGACCATGACCATATAATATTTAACATATATTAATTGTACAAGGGATATAATTTACTCTTCTTTGACCATAAAAATCTAGAGCCTTAAAAGTAACATAATTAAATGCAATGTAAGCAAAACATTTTAATATGTTATATATTAGTAGTTAATTTTTTATTTTAACATAAGTATCAAATATACTTAAAAGTGAGTTTTTCGGGCTGGGAAGGTGGCTCAGTGGTAGAGCGCTTGCCTTGCATGCTCAAGGCCCTGGGTTCGATTCCTCAGCACCACATAAACAAAAAGAAAAAAGCTGGAAGTGGCACTGTGGCTCAAGTGGTAGAGCGCTAGCCTTGAGCTGAAGAGCTGAGGGACAGCTCCCAGGCCCAGAGTTCAGGCCCCACGACCGGACCCCCCAAAAAAAGTGAGTTTTTCATTTTTAATAAGTTTTTTTATTGTGAAAATACCGTACAGAGGGGCTACAATTGCATGAGCAAGGTAATGAGTATATTTCTTATCAAGCATTGTTGCCTCCTCCTTTGTTTCCCCTTCCCATCCCTGCCCTCCCATCTCCCTCTTCCTCCCCGCCAATGTTTTAAAGTTCATTTTTGACATAGAAGTGAATGTTTCTTAAGAGAAACAGAACAATTTATGAAATTTAGTGTTTCTTATGAAAATATTTAAAATCTATTTTCTAGATTTTTTAACACACTGTATATAGTCACTCTGTTGTGCAACAAAACACCACAACTTACTACTTTTCTTGTTTTCTTTTCTTTTTTTGCCAATCCTGCGGCTTGATTTCAGAGCCTGGACTCTGTCCCTGAACATCTCTGTGCTCAAGGCTAGCACTCTATCACTTGAGCCATATTACCACTTCAGGCTTTTTCTGAGTATTTTATTGGAGATAAGAGTCTCAACAGACTTTCCTGCCTAGGCTAGTAGGAACCTCAATACACGTATCTCAGCCTCCTGAGTAGCTAGGCATGAGCCTCCAGCACCTGGCAGAACTTAACTTCTAAGAGTAACTTAACAACCATCTATCACCATTTTTCTTTTGTCTTTCTCCTCTAGTTTTCTTATATTGCGATAACTACCATTCTATTCTCCACTTCTACAGGATCATTTTTAGATTAAACTTATCTGAGTTGTCTTTCTCTTCTTGCCTTATTTTACTTTACCTAATGGCCTCCAGTTCCATATATGGTGTTACATATGATAAAATTTCATCTCTTCATGGCTGTCTATTATTCAGTCAGAAAGACACTATTCATATACTATGTCTTCAACATGCTGATTTCATTCCTTTGGATACATACTCAGAAATAAGATTTCTGCACCATATAGTAGTTCTATTTTTAACTTTTTCCAGGAGGCTTTTTCCATAATTAATATGTTAACTTACATTCCCACCAATTTTATGCAAGCGTGCTCTACATCTTCTCCAGCACTTGTAATGGTTTTTTTTCTTTTTAATAATAATTGCAATTGGAATGATGTGATAACTCATTTTTATTTACTTTTACTTTATGATTAGTGATGTTAAGCATTTTTATATACCTCTCTTTATTTGTAAAATGCTTATTTGTTAGACTATTTGGGGTTCAATATTTAGTTCTTTAAATATTCTGTTATCAATCTCTTGTCAAATGAATATTTTGCAAATATTTTATTTCATTCTGTAGGTTGTCTCTTCATTCTGTTGACTACTTACTTTTCTGTGTAGCAGCTTTTTGGTTTAATCAAATACAATCCATCTTCTCTTACTTTTTTGCCTGGTTTTGGAAGTCTTACCAAAACAAACAAACAAACACTGCCCATATCAACGTCATAATGTATTCCCTTATGTTTTCTTCTAATAGTTTCATACTTTGGGGGTCTTACATTTTATATCTTTTTGGAGTTGATTTTTTATCTGGGGAGAGATAGGGGTCTAGTTTCAATTTTCTGCATAAATATTACACTCTATTCTTCCAGCACTATTTATTAAAGAAATATCTTTCCTACAATGTGTATTTTTCAACATCTTTGCTGAAAATAGTTTACTACAGATGCATGGATTTATTTCTAGTCTCTATTCCATTCCATTGGAGAAATACATTTTATGTCATTTTCAAAATATAATTGAAATTTTATTAAATATTTTATTTTATTTCTTTATTTTTATTATTTTTTTTGGTCAGTCATGGGGCTTGAACTCTGGGTTTGGGCACTGTCCTGTGCTCTTCAGTTCAAGGCAAGCGCTCTACCGCTTGAGCCACAGCACCAGTTCCGGTTTTCTAGCGGTTATTGGAGATAAGAGTCTCATGAACTTTCCTGCCCGGGCTGGCTTTGAACCGCGATCCTCAGATCTCAGCCTCCTGAGTAGCTAGGATTACAGGCATGAGCCACTGGCACCTGGCTTTATTAAATATTTTAATAAACCTAGAGACTCAAATGTTGAAGCCATTTAATTGCCAATGAAATGAATTGAATACTGCATTTCATCATACGCTATACTTAGATATTACATATAAACATACCAACTTAAAAGTTTTTAATGGCAAAATATTTCTAGAGGCTAGTTCTGTAGAATCTGTGTTAATTGATAAATTCTGCTGATTATAGCTGATAATGAAGTAAATAAAATTCAACATATCTAAACAGACCTTGTCATGCAAGAATCTTTGCACTAGAGGAGGCAATCCAAAAATTCATATGGAACAATAAAAGACCCCGAATAGCAAAAACACTCCTCAACGGAAAGAACACTGCTGGAGGAATATCAATACCAAATTTCAAACTCTACTATAAAGCCATAGTAATCAAAACAGCTTGGTATTGGCATAAGAACAGACCTCAGGACCAATGGAATAGAATTGAAAACCCAGAAATGAACCTACAGACCTATAGCCATCTAATCTTCGATAAGGAAGCTAAAACAATAGAATGGAAGAAAGACAGCCTCTTCAGTAAATGGTGCTGGCAAAATTGGTTAACTACATGTAGAAAACTAAAGCTAGATCCTTATATATCACCCTGCACCAGAATCAACTCCAAATGGATCAAAGACCTTGAACTCAAAGCAGACACTCTGAAAACATTACAGGATGGAATAGGAGAAACCCTAGGTCTCCTTGGCTCAGGTCGAAATTTTCTGAATAGAGACCCGGAAGCACAACAAATCAAAGAAAGGTTGGACAAATGGGATTGCATAAGATTGCAGAGCTTCTGCAGGGCAAATGACATAGCTGGCAAGATTAATAGAAAGCCCACCGATTGGGAGAAGATCTTTACTAGCCATACAACGGACAAGGGTCTCATATCTAAAATATACTTGGAACTCAAAAAATTAAACCACCCAACAACAAATCCTCAAAGAAACAACTGCCCAATAAATAAGTGGGCGAAAGACTTAAAGAGAAGCTTCTCTGAAGAAGAAAGAAGGATGGCCAATAGACACATGAAGAAATGTTCAACATCCCTAGCCATAAAAGAAATGCAAATCAAAACAACATTGAGATATCACCTCACTCCTGTTAGAACAGCAAAAATCAAGAACTCTAATAACAACAGATGCTGGAGGGGATGTGGACAGAAAGGAACCTTACTTCATTGTTGGTGGGAATGTAAACTTGTTCAACCACTTTGGAAAGCAGTATGGAGGTTCCTCAAAAGACTTCACATAGATCTCCCCTATGATCCAGCAATCCCACTTTTGGGCATTTACCCAAATGTTTACAAACAAGACCACACTAAAGCTACCAGCACAACTATGTTTATTGCAGCATTATTTACCATAGCTAAGATATGGAACCAACCCAGATGCCCCTCAGTAGATGAATGGATCAAGAAAATGTGGTATATATACACAATGGAATTCTATGCCTCCATCAGAAAGAATGACATTTCCCCATTTGTTAGGAAATGGAAAGGTTTGGAAAAAATTATATTAAGTGAAGTAAGCCAGGCCCAAAGAAGCATAGGTCCCATGGTTTCCCTTATTTGCAATATCTAGTATAGGTATGAGTCAAGCGGAAAAGGCCAGATAATGTGATGTTAGGAAAATGAACCCTTAAATATGTATTTTAATGTTTTCGTTTCTTTCATGCATGTGTTTCTAATGCATTTATAAGATTATTTCTTTGTTGCTTTGTATGTCCCTCCCCCACAGTGTAACCCCGCTTTCACTATATTTGATGTCAGTATAACATGTGGAGGAGATGGGGACAAACAAGTCGTTTAAGGATTCAGGTGGACCTGTTGCAACAATGAGAAGTACAAAATGTCATGTCAAAACCAGCTTTACAATTTTGGTGTGGGGGGGGAGGGGGGTATAATTGGGGGGATGGAGGGGGGTAAAATTGGGTGGGGGGAGGGGGGAGGCGGGGAAGGGAAGTGAAGGGTAAACAAAGGAGGTAAGAAATGTATGCATTATCCTGCCCATGTAATTGTAGCCCCTCTGTACAGTATGTTCTCAAATAAAATAAAATACAATTAAAAAAAAAAAAGAATCTTTGCACTCATGGTGTCTGAAAGGAAGAATTTTACTAATTAATGCTGGGTTCTTTAGTATTATCTGGATCCTTTTATGCATTAAATCTTCCCTATATTCCAAATCTGTGCTCATCTATGAGGTCAACAGTAGTACAATCCACACATCTTCCCAGCATTTGGAAGCACCCTCCTTCATCTGAAAATACAGGATAAGAGATGTGGAAATGCTTTGCTTTAAGCTACTGAGAGCAGATGTTTAAATCTAAAGGGTCATGCCATGTCTTCCTTAAGTAATTGTCCTTGACCCAATCTAACAATGAATCTAACATTAAATGTGACAAAGAATCTAACAAATACATGTTGGTTTTGCTTTTGTACTTGTGATATGAAGGGCTCTCGAACACAGGATTCAAGGCCTGGTACCCTTCTGTCCAAGTCTCAGAGAAACCCCAGTCACATGGATTAAATATGCAAACAGTGCAGCACATTGGGCAAATAGAACGAGTAAGAGATAGTAGTCATAGTCACTGACAATGTGTTTGCCAGTTTGCTCAAACTGGATACTGAATCTGCAATATTTTCTGAAACTAGCACATTTGCAACCTTACTTCTAACATTTCTTGTAGAATTTAAGAGGTTCTGTTTCTTCAGTAATAGTGATTCATTTTGAAATTCCTAGTTATTCTTTCATCAAAAAATGAAATACACTTCCAAGTATATTCAAGCTACTAGACTGAAGATTCTCGTTTGTGTGGCTCTAATCTAAAGAGACTTAAACTCTAGGGTAGTGTGTTTTGACCAGAAGTAATCTGTGCCCTGAGATTTTAGCAATATCTGGATACTTCAGTTTGGTAATCTCAAATGGAGAGGAATTGGGGCAGGCTACTAGGATCCTTCACTAACTAGAGGCCAGGGATGCTATTAAATATCCTATAATAAATGGCCTGCCATTTCAACAACAAAAATATCTTGGAGATCATGATGTTAAGTGAGATAAGTCCAAGCTCAGAAAGACAAATGTCTCATGTCTTCACTTATATACAGAATAGGCCTAAAAAATGTATCCTGATTGTAAAAGGGGTACTGTGTTAAGGGGGTATCAGTGGGCAGGATGTAGAAAGTAATGGAGTGAATATTATAGATGTAATTGTGTATGTGTGTGAGAACTGTGTGATTACAAAAGCCCTTTCTACTATTCAAGGTCTAATAGATCTCTTCAGTTACTGTATGTTAGGACCTGAACAATGAATACTAAATATTTCTGGACATTCATTGTATTCTATTGTCAAATTTCTCTTGATTTAAAAAAATGGTAGTCTTATCTTTTTTTCTTACATTTTCTATAAATGTCCTCCAAAACTTTATAGCTGTCAGCATATAAAAAGTGCCTAAGTTTTAAAGTGAACATTAAACTACTCACAGAGAGTTCTCAGTATTTTTTTTATCATACAGATTTGGAGATTTCATTCCAATTCAGGTGAAACAGTAATAAATATTGACAATCCAGAGAAAAATAAAGTGACTTTAAATCCATTAGTCACATTAAAGCAACCAAAACAAGTATCAGTACAAACAAGATAGAAGGTTAAAAAATAATAATACAAGAAATAAAAAAGGAGGGGTAATTTCTCATCCATGAAAAAAGGAAAAAGCAGCCCAAAGTCATCCCTCTGCACCTGTCTCAGACATGGGTCACTTTACAGGCCCCACGGCCCTTGGTCTAATAGAATAGAAAACGCTGATGGATAACCTTTTCAATCATATAAAAAGGGCATCAATAAGTACAAAGTTTGTGTGTTGGATATTATAGAGTTCCACAATGCTCTTAAGAGATCCCTGTGAGTACAATGCAAACATAACTTAGCATGTATACTCAAATAGGTTTGATTTTTTTAACTCTTTTCACCATGTCTAAGTTCACCATCTCTACGTGCCTTTTCTTTATAGAACATGTCCACCTGAGCATGGTATTGCTCTTAGAAATCTAGTATGAAAGGGAACTCTTTATACTGTTAATTCAAATACCATCTGACTGCAGAGTCATTAGCACTCCTGTTCTCTGGGCTGTGCTAACTTAGTTTACAGGAAGTAAAGGATGATGATCTTAATTGATTTCATCTCAATTGGGGGTAATAAGTAGGAAATCAAATATATTAAATCTCTTTATGATCTGCATTTCTTAAAGATATAGCACTTAAATTTTGAGAAGCTTTTCAAATCCAATAACTGTTTTATGCAGTGGGTTCTAAATGTTGCTCCTCAAGACTTTAATTCCTATGCAAAATAAGGAAGAGAAAGAATTTTATAGCCTCTCAATTTCATCAGAAATGACAACGTGCCTTTTCCTTCATTTCCTTTCATTCCTCAAAGTCTTCAGAGTACATTTTGTACTTCAGTTGATTCAATACAGATTTTATGTTTTTACATTTCACTTAACAAAAATCTTAAGTGGTACAATTTTGTAAAATTCTGCCAAGTTCATAAAATAATGCCAAATTAAGCATAACATTGCAATGTAACCAAACTCCATAAAAATAAGTGACCCATTGAATATCTGCTATTTGCTTTATACTGCTTGGGAGTATTTGAAAATATCATTATTACATTACATTCTTATCTGGTTTTAACCTTGTTTGCATGCCTACAAGTTATTGTCTTCTAAATATAATGATAGAAAAATAATCTGTTGGACTGCTGTGTCTTTATTATAGTATCTCAAATCAAAGAAAACTAATTTTCCCCTTGCCCTTTATCCTAGAAAAATATCCATATACTTTCCTGTCCCAGGTTTTCCAAAATATAATTGTGGATCAGAGATCTATTTGAGTGGGTGAGAAATGCAAGACTGAAGGGAGCAAGCAAGACTAGAATGTGATTTTTTTTATTTCAAGAGAAAATTTATACCCATTAAAATAAGACATTTGTTTCTACTCTAATTCACATTGCAACTCTATTTCTAGGAAACAGCCCACTATTTTCTCTAAGTTTGTTAATTAAGTGGTCTTGACTAGACAAATATCAACATTCATTACACTCAAAGGCTTGCTGCTATAATCCTTATAGCAAATAATGGCTCATGTTGTGCCTTCTAAAACAAGTTTACTAACTTTCAGTACTGTTCCTCAAAGAGACAGTATTTTTTGAGCCACTGGATTTTTTTGTGTGAATTTCAGATAGAATATCCAAAGACAATGGTCTTCTCACAAGCTCCATCTGCAAAGAAGTTGTCCTGACTTTCTGGCCAAGATGAATACAGATGTTCCTAGGCTTGTGGTGAGCGTGTCTTCTAATAAGCCCCTTTTAAGTTGAAGATACTATAATTTGAAAATGAATTTGATACACCTACCCTATCAATATCAGAGCTTAGCCCCAGATCATACTATACAGTATACCTTCTTTATGTGTATTTCAGTGACTCACTTAGAACTGGGCTTCACTCCTGCTGCCCAGCATCGCCAAAAAGATCAGACCACAGGAAAATGACAAAATTCAATGAATAGTTTCTACCCCTGTGTATCACTTGCATCATAGTAAAATAAAACAACAACTGTAAGTCAAATCATTGTATGTTGGGAATCATATTAATTTCTGAACAAATGAAAAAGAATAAAATACTTTCAGATTTGTAGAAATCTTTTATGTAAGTAAAATCACTTGTGATGGAAAAAAAAGATCTTTCTGATGTGTATTTCCCAAAATGAGACAATATTCCATAATACAAAGCAGTACAGGAGCATCTGTGTGCCAAATGAAATGCAGTCAGACTGCCTCAGCATGGATTAATTACATATGATTTTGACCAACATGGTTAATAATAATAATAATAATAATAATAATAATAAGCTTTTGAAAAGCAAAAGAAATTTCAAAAACAAAAATTTCAAATACATTACACAGCTCTGTTGACACTTGAGACAAAGGAACTTTGTCAGCCTCCTGTTCCCATCAGTTGTGTTTAAAACATTGTGTGATCTGCTGACTATTTCCATGACCTCAATTTTGTGAAAATATGCCTCCCAAAAACGAAAATGGCATACACAATGCATTCTTGCCTGCATTCTACTCATTTCTCCTGTTCATTCTTCTACCGCTCACCTCTTGACCACCCTGCCCCTTGCAAGTACCCATCTCCTAATACTCATGTTGTTAGGCTTTGACTTAGTCTTTCTAAAGAATTAGGGGTGGATAGAAGGGGTGGAATGTGTTGAAGGGATGATACAGATCAAAATGCACTGAATATATAAATTGCTTTATTAAATGGCAACAAATCTCTGAATGTATAACCTAAAAATTAAAGAAAGTGTGGGGAGGGAGGGATGGGTGAGAAAGCTAACAGGAGTGACATTGATCAAGAGGCATAAGCTGCTCAGTTGAATGGCAACTCGTTTGTACAACTACCTAAAATATATGACAAAAAAGAAAAGAAAGAAAAGGAAAATGGAGCCTGTGAAAGCAACACAGAATTAATATACGGAATTTAAATGGTACAGTAAAATTTTCAAATTTGTTAAAAAGGCAGCATGTCTTTAGTGGACGTTGGGCAGAGTTATGGGACAATTGCTTCTATCATCTGAAGTATAATACTAAACTCTGAGCATCGTGAGTACTTCTCAGGGGCAGTCTTCTCAGAACTCATGGAAATGAGTTGGAAAACTATGCATTAAAATATACATTATCTACCTCCTGGGGGAAATATGCTCTTCAAAAAAAAATTAATAAAGATATTTCAAAAGTGTTGAGAAACACCTTTCACAAGTATCTACACATGTAACCTATCTTGTGATATACTCCTAATGTTTTCCCTTAACTTTTCATATTTTTAAATGCTACCCCATAAATTTTCCCTTGTTTACTGGATTAGCTTAATAATGATGCTAATTGAGTCATTTTTTAACAAACCACTATGTCTTTGTTGTCTCACTATGTCCAAAAGAAATCAGAATTTCTCTTTTACTTTGACTATCTAAACTGCATCAGCAAATGTTGTCCATCCCATAGGTAAGTAGATTCAAATGAATAATTCAGAAATTTTGCTAACAAAAGCCATTTTTGTTTTTGCTTTTTACATCTGAGGCAACTTCTAGTTAAAAACTAAAGACCTTATTAACAAAACCAGAATAATACGATGATGCTATTGTTCTCAGAGTAATCTAATTTATAAATATATATGGCTTTTCTTATGGTTCTCAAACATTCAGATGAAATTTGTACCATAAATTCTCAATTAAATGGAAGCTAAGACACAATGGTTTATCATATGCTCGAATGCTACACTGTTACTATTATTCAATGTTCTTAGCTTGAATAAAATATTTAAATTGAGCATTGAATCTGAACTACTCATATCACCTTGTCAATTCACCACAGGTTACATAAATACATTTTCCACTAGAATCCTACTTCATTGTGTGTGTGTGTGTGTGTGTGTGTGTGTGTGTGTGTGTGTGTGTGTGTGCTGGTACTAGAAGTTGAATTCCTTTTCACTTAGTGCTGATGATCTACCATTTGAGCCACAACTCTACTTCCAGCTTTTTGGTGGGTAATTGGAGATAAGAGTCTCACTGCCTGGGTGGTCTTCACATTGAGATCCTCAGAACTCAGCCTCCTGAGTAGCTAAGATTATAAGAGTGAGGTACAGTCACCTAGAAAGAATACTACTTCTTCATTTAATGTCAGAATTTTAAAGGTAAGAACGTCAAAAACAAAGTTAAATGTTCATTCAAACCATACTTTTCTAGTTTCCACTCTACCCCAAAGCACATTCATGGAGTACCGATTCTTAGAATTCCACTGTGGTAGGTGTTTAGACTTTCTCAGTAATTCCAGAAAAACCTGTGCTCATCCTTACTAGTATGTTTTTAATTGTCATCATTTATATTTAGTGTGTTAGATTCACAAAAAGTGATGAATGTTGCAATGGGAAATCTTGAATTTAGAAATTCCTCATTGATATATGTAAAATCTCAACATTTAGCAAAGTTCACTTAATTAAATTCACCATCACAAGATTGTTATATCATGAAGTTGCCTTTATATTTTTTTATTTAAATACATTCTCCCAATAATAAACACCAGTTCTTTTATATTTTTTGTAAGTAATGGGGCTTGAACTCAGGGCCTGCTCACTGTCCTGAGCTCTTTCACTCAAGGCCAGCACTCTTACCACTTTGAGCCACAGTGACACTTCCAGTTTTCTGGTGGTTCATTGGAGATAAGAGTCTCACAGACTTTCCTGCTGGAGCTGGATTTGAATCAAGATCCTCAGATATCAGCTTCCTATGTAGCTAGGATTATAGGCATGAGCCACCTGGCAACTCCAGTATTCTTAAACCCAACTTTACCCTTTCTAATAGTTTAATGCTACAAAGACATATGATGGATCTATTTATTGTTAGTAAATATATAAACATAAATATAATGTGCATTGTATCTTATTATATATCTATTAAATATGTACCTTTCTAACCAAGACTGCTTACTTGCACCCTCACTGCAGTAGAAGATAAACAGAGCTTGCTTAAATAAGTAGGTATTTATTAGTACCTATTGTGTAAGTCCTTATTGGTTCTCCCTCTTTCAACAGCACAAACTGTGGGTGGTGAGAAGAAAGTTTGGGCTTCCAATAAAATTCATCCTTTAAAAAATAAAATATTAGTGGAAAAATAGCTCATACTTACTGTCAACTCTCTAGTGACTACATTTTCTAATTTATCCCTTCCTTTAAAAGAGGTTGAAATAAAATTTTATGCTGTGATATGATATCACAAGGCTGAGAAAAAGAGAAGGAAACTTTAGGTATTGCTATCAATTCTAGGAGAAATGAATAATTTTAATAGTGTCCCAATTTAACAACCAAATCCAACCCACATTGAAAAGATAATAATAAAAGTATCTACCATTTTAATCAACTCAACATTAGGAATTGGCGAGATTTCAAAGCCATGTGTCTTTATTTATAGAGCCTGAAGCACATATATGTGAAAATATAATGATAACAGTATTATTTATAGAGCCTGAAGCACATATATGTGAAAATATAATGATAACAGTATTTTTATTATAAAGCATGCAATTTATAAAGATTGATCCTTATTACATGGAGTTTTAAAAGGTAATATTATAAAATAGGTCCTTTTTACATTAAAGGACAGTATTGTATAATTTTGTTGTGAAGTTTAAGATTGTAATCACATTAGTCATACTGTGAAATGATAGAAATGGATTTATTTTTCCTGAATGTGTCCTGAAATGCTGCTATAACATTGGTTTTTGTTACACTGATTTGCACTAGGCAAATTTATGATACCAGGACCTTAGAGATTGCAAAACCAGGATAGAACTAAAAAATGTACAGTTTAGTGAAGAGAAACAAAAATAATATAATCACACAGGATTAAACAAGTACTTTATTAGAAGTAGCTATATGGAACACAATAAAAAAGATAATAGCCAGGTACCAGTAGCTCACACCTATGATCCTAGCTATTCAGAAGGCTGAGCTCTGAGGATCACAGTTCAAAGCCAGGCTGGGATGAAAAATCTGTGAGACTCATCTCCAATAAACTACTCAGAAAAAGCCTGAAGTGACATTGTGGCCCAAGAGGTCGAGCACTACCTTGAGTACAAAGAGGCTCAGGAAAAGTACTCAGGCCCTGAATTCCAGCCCCAAGACTCTTTAAAAAAAAAGATACTAGTTGAAGTTATCCAAAGTCAAAGTAGACCAAACTCAGAAACTTACAATAAGTAAGAGTTAATATAACATCTATGTGATTATTGATCTAACATCAAAGTGAAGTTGTAATGACACAGGACCACTGCCCATACTTCTTGCTTCTGTATTGTGACTCTACCATTATCAACCTCCTGGGAGATGTTTTCATTTTATCTAGCCAGAAAAGGGGGGAGGGACCGGAGGAAACAAACAAACACGAGGCTTCATGCACAAGTTAAAACACTGTACATTGCTTTCATCTACATTTTAAAGGCAAGAATTTTGTCACATGGCCACATCTGACTGGAAGGAAACTTGTGAAATGTCTCGTTTTATATACTAAATAAAGAGAATATAAGTCTTGTTAAATACAGAGGGCTTTCTCTCTCACAAATCTATATTAAGAACAGCTTTGCTGGTCACATTTCTCCCTTTCTCATTACTGAAGCCTGAAAGTTAATCTATCTAGATATGGACTAGTAAATGCCCCCTAAAAATAAACCATTTGTCTGAAGAGTAATGCCATAATAATATAAGAGAACAGGGAGGTAACTATTCAATAAATTATATTGGAAAAAAAAGACAAAACAAACACACAGAGCTCACTCAGAAAAGAAATACTCTACATGTAGTTGAGTTCCTCCCATTTGATAAGAAACAAAGAGGAAACAGTAATTTGTTTGCTTCTCCTTTCTCCACATTCTATAAAGTATCCTATTGACCTATTCTCACTTATATAAGTGCAAGAAAACACGTACACATAAAATTGAAGAGAAGATGCCCTGTTATTTTCTTTTTATTCCCTTCTTTCTCTCCAAGTTTATGTTGAGAAATCTGCTGTTATTCTGAAGGGTTTTTCTTTATAGGTGGTTTGCGGTTCTCTCTTACAGCTTTCAATATTCTTTTCATGTTCTATCTGAACAATATCTTAACTACAACATGCCTTAGAGAGGTTCTTTCTGGTCTTGTCTGTTCTATATCTTAACAGCTTCCTGAACCTGGTTGACCATCTCTAAAAATTTCTATGCACTTAGCTTGCCCCTATTTAATCCTTACTCTATACAGGTGTTTCATAGATTTGGTCTTTCTATGGTGCCTAGCTATATTGCATGCCCCATTCATACTTAATTTTTCACAATTTATCTTGACCTCATGGTTCTAGCGCATATAGCTTGTCTTAAACCCTTATATTTTGTCTTTAATTTAGTCCATCTTTTTACCTGACTTGTGAAGGTTTCAATTTCTACAGCTCAATTTGGAATTTTCTGTATCTTTCCATATTTTTCTCTTTCTGTTGTGTTCTTTCATTCACATCTTTATTTCAGTTTTCTTGGTATTAAAACATTTATTATGTCTTCTGACTTGTTTATCATTCTTTTAATCATTTTTAATTCTTTGATATTTTATTCACTTCACTAATATTTGTTACTGTGGAATTATTGAGTTTGGAAGAGTCAAACAACATAAAAATAAAACATAGAAGTATTTCTTTAATATTTTTTATGCTTCTGAGTTTGTATTTGTGCATCTGAGGCAGGACAAGAGACTGGTTGGAAGTTTTAATCACCTGTTACCTACTAGACCTTCTTAATGTTCAGGCAAAACAATATTGTGTCAAGGATGACATTTTACTTTTCGTGAAAGGCTGAGGTATATGTCTTAGAAGCAAAGCACTTGCTCATATGCTTAGGAGACCTGCTTGATTTATAAACACTGCTCAGATTATGAAAGTCCAGCTAGAATCTTGTACAGAATGCTTAGTTGTCCTCTTTTGTGTTGTTTTCACTATAAAGATTTATTTCTTTGTGCACTAGGAGTTGCTACTGGCCTCAGAGAGCTTTATATGCTGTGAGTTGGGCAGGTTCCCATTATATCCCCTAGTTTATGTCTCCAGAGGAAACAGCCATTTACATCGAGGGGTGACCCCCAAATATACCAGAAGTTGGGGTAAGCCAACATAGAACTGAGCTTTGCATTGGCAATGAAAACTATCCTGGGGTAAGAAGGACCCTGAATCCTAGAATTATGGCAGCCAGCCTAATGCTGTGAGTATTCCAGAGCCTGTTGCTGTTGGACTCAGGCTGGTCTAGGGCATACATAAAGCTGGATTCTGTTAATCTGGCTGGTGCTGAAGTAGACCCCAAGGCCACTGAGGCTTTGCTGGCGCTGAGTCCAGTCCAGTGCCTGGGGTAGCTGAAAACTGGCTAACAAATTAGATGTCCCAGAAACTGAATTGATCATTCAGGCCTCAAGTCCGGGGTTATGGACTACATCTTGATGTCAAGACAGTTTTGGAGACTCAGTCTATAGGTATTAGCCTGGATCCTGAGGTTGTAGATGCTGGTCTGGCACTTTGGTGAGCTGGGAGCCTGTAGTCATAGGCAACAGTGTGAAGGTATAGATTCAAAGCTCCCATGACTGGTCACTAGGACTACAGCTTAAACCTTCAAGGGCTGGTTCAGTGTTTAGAGTGGCCTAGAGAATAAGTTGGCTGTGTAGGCCTTGAATCTTTGGCTGAAGTATCCAACTGGTTCCAGAAGCTCAGTGTTCTGATAGTACATCTCTCTCCATTCTGTGCTACCTAGGGTTGGGTAGATGCTTCAATGAGCATTGGGTACTGCTTGGCTACTTGGATATTGTTTCAATGCGCCTTTTACTACTTCTCTGCTATATCTAGATGTTGAAATCCCTCACATAATTTGCTTTCATTTTTGTACAAGTTCATTTAAGTGTGCCTAGTTCCTCAAATTGATGTTTCTGTGGGGTTGTAGGGACTGAAGAGGGCTATTCTATCATTCTATTGACATTAACACTACTATTATATTTTCAAACAATAAAGACACAAATTATAAGGATATTCTGTGAATGAGAAGCATTTTCTATGTGTGACATGAGTTGCTCAAGTGAAACTAAGAGAAGAAAGTAGCTTTCTCTTATATTACATTCCAGTTCATGGAAATAACCAGTCTGTGGACAATTAAAATAGATGGGTCTATGTTCTGGATTTAAAATTTCAATCTTGACAGTAGGTTAGACCATGCAGAAGATTGAATCTCTGGAATTAAAGACAGGCTAGACATTATAGAGAAAGAACAGACAAGTATTGAAGACAAACACAAGAAATATGATAGTTCTATTTAACATTTAGAAGACACCATCAGAAGGCCTAATTTAAGGCTAATGGATGTAGAGGAGGGCCTAGAGATGGAAGTGAAAGGTCTAGGAAATTTATTTAACATGATCCTAGCAGAGAACTTCCCAAACATGCAAAAAGATAGGCCCATTCAGATACAAGAAGCCTTTAGAACCCCAAATAGACCAGACCAGAACAGGACATATCACTATCACATTGTAAACTGCATAGGATCAATTCAGACCCAGGAAAGGACCCTTAAAGCTGTCAGGGAGAAAAGATCAATCACCTATAAAGGAAAACCAATCCGAACAACTTCAGATTTCTCAGCAGAGATAATGAAAGCAAGAAGAGCCTGGAATGATGTATACCAAGCCCTAAAGACAAACAACTATCAACCAAGAATACTGTACCCAGCTAAACTCTCCTTCATAATGGAAACACAAATAAAAACTTTCCACAGCAAAGAAAAATTGAAACAATATATCTCCACTAAATCATCCCTACAAAAGATACTTAAAGATGTCCTACACATAGAAAACCAACAAGAGCACGATAAACACCAAGAAACAGTCCTCAAACAGAGAATCCATGGATCATAGGAAGAACCCAGTTGTCAAAGCCCCCAACAAGGTGGATAACATAGCAGGAACTACAAAACACCTCTCAGTCCTAATTCTTAATATTAATGGACAACTCTCCAATTAAGGGACATAGATTGTCTAGTTGGATCAAAAAGCAAGATCCTTCTATATGCTGCCTTCAGGAGACACAGCTTGCCTACAAAAACAAACATTCTGAAAGTAAAAGACTGGAATAAAATCTACCAAGCAAATGGCCCTCATAAGCAGGTGGGAGTTGCAATCCTAATATCAGATAAAGTAGGCTTCAAATTAAAATTAGTGCGAAGAGATGAAGAAGGTTATTACATACTAATTAAGGAATTTCTTCTTCAGAAGGATATTACAATTCTAAATCTCTATTCACCAAATAATGAAGCACCCAAATTTATCCAAGAAACACTACTTTCCCTAAAATTTCACAAGTAGAAAAGGTCAAAAGCTATGTACACATGACCATATAAAATGATGCTAAGCGAAATGAGCCCCAAGATAGGGACACAAGAGGTTTTATCTTTCTTGCTGTTGCTTTTAATGTGTTTATAATGTACTATGTGAATGTTTTTGTTTCTTTTGTATGTTCTTCCCTCATGGCACAATCCCTGTTGTCACTGTATTTGATTCTGGTTCCTTGCATCTTGTATATACATTTTTCTAATTTGGGGAAGGGAAGGGAAATAACAGATGTTAAAATAAGGATACAGGTTGTCCCATTGTAACAATGAGATGTACAAGACACTATGTTGAAAATGAACTTTACAACTTTAGGCAGGAGGAGGGAGGAGCTGGGGAGGTGGGGAAGGAAGGGATGGTAGGGGAAAAACAAAGGAGGGGGTAACAATGCTCGATAGGAAACGTACTCATTACCTTACACATGTAACTGTAACCCCTCTGTACAGTATTTGACAATATAAAATACAATTAAAAATTCAGTATTGTAACCCAAACATATCACTTGAGACTAAACTGATTTTTTCAAGTACTCTCAATGGATTTAAAGTAAAATAATAGCAATATGTTTTAGAGAGAGGTTGTTTTCTTCTCCTTGTTTTATTTTTGCTTTTTATTGTTCTCATTAAGAAGTTGTACAAAGGGGTTACAATTCCATTAGTCAGGTTATCAGTAAAATGCTTCTTGGACAACATCACTCCTTCTTTCCTTCCTTTAAAAACCCGGAGATTTTTTCAATGTGTTCTTTCATTCAGCTTCCTTACATTGTCAGGCTTTTCTTACCCACTCAGTATAGGCAGCTTTTGGAGAGCAACCCTTTCTTCCCTGGAATGAACAGACTTTGAACAGTTGCTTTCTATCTTAAACATTAACATGGTATTCAATCTAGCTAATACCAGTTAAGAATAAATAATGAGCACTAGAATAGCACTAGATGAAAGAAATCAATCCTAAAACACCCAGAAAATGGAGGAGTGGAACAAATATTTTGCATTAATTCCCCTTTAAATCTCTGTCTCAAACCAAATTAGGCAGAGGGAGACAAGAAAGGAGCTCTTACATGCATAATTGCCATTTCAAACAATGAGAAGCTTGCTTGGCATTAGTTCCATATGCTGAAGATGACATCTTTTCTTCTTTTAACTCAAAATCAGTGGTTAACATAGACATTCTAGTCCACGTCTATTTCTAGCAACTACCTTAGACATGGTGATAATAGTCTTCATCTTACACAGTCCTAACTAGTAAACTCTGGCCTCTATCTTCTATGGTGAATTTACTATAAGCACAAGTTCACTTTCTCATTTAGAAAAATATTTCTTCTTATTTAAGATGATTCTTTTAACATTGGTAAATCATATTGAAAATTCAGGATTTTTAGCAACCCAGATATTTTATATAACTCTGTCAGAGATAAAAGTAAATTAAGAACTAATGAAAATTGAAAACTATAGATTTTATGACTTATAATGTTACAATACTTCTTACCACTTAGTAAACCCCATCTGTAGATTTTGAAAGAGAAAAAGAAAGATTCCAAAGCGATAACGAATGTACTAAATTGGAATAATTCCAAGTTTTCCACAATAAATAAGCTGGGTGAAGGACATGAGTAAAGTAAGCAGAACAGGAGTCCCATAAAAATGGGGGAGCATAATTCTATTTCCTCTGAGCCCACAGGTAAAATCTTTGTAAAGCTATCAGCCCCAAATTTGACTTTTTCTTAGTTTTAATAAGAATTGACTATCAGAATATTCAAGTCTTTATTATTGCCTTGGTCAAGGCTTAGGTGCTTTATCTGCCACAGATAATAATAATTGCCTTGAGAATGTAAAGTAATTATACATGTAGCCTAAACATGCAATGAATAAGAACTGAGCTCCTACAGTTTTTTTCTCCCTTTCCTCACTCAGTTCTTCTCTCCCTGTGTTCTCATCATTTTTTGCATTGCAATGGTTCTTCCTAGTTGCAGCTCTTCTTTTAGGAGATTCTTTTTTTTTTTTTTTTAGCATCCACATATACCAAACTCACAGAAGCCAAATCTGAGCTGATGCTACTATTTTGCTATACTAAATAGATCCTAAATATAAAGCAAAGTAAGATTTAGGTCAAGAGCAAAAGTAGATTTCCTGAAAGCCTTAGAAAACTCCTTAAGTTTCAGAAAGTTGGTACTAGTAGGGTCAGTGTCTATATTTCCAGGGGGACTGGAATTATAATCATTTGAGGCCTAAGTTACAGATTCCACCATTGGAGAAAATGATGATGCTATAACATCACTGTGGAACTAATAAAGAAAAGAGTTAATGCCCAATGCCTGTTGGTAGACATAAGGTAAATGGATGCAGAAAAGAGACATTTTATCCCTTATATTTCTGGATACTCAACTTCTATTTAGGGGCCACATAATACTTTCATTCATAGTATTAAAAATTCCATAATACAAATATTTACATATATAATAAAAATGCCTGTTGCCTAAGTATTCCCGTCTTTCTGCCTTTATGAAGTTCATTGCTTCCATAATTAAAAGAATTAAATCCCATCCAACATATGCAGTGAAGTCTAGAAATCTTCTATAAGGTTTCAGATATTCTCCTGGGTAGATGGACAATGTCTTATTCTGAACATGTCTCATTCCTGACCTACGAACTTTGCAGTTCTGATGTTTCCATACCATTTGTTCCCTCATCTTCTAATCCTCAAAATAGAATATCTATATATTTGACTAAAATCATGAGTGGAATAGGAAATGATTAAAAAATAGAGAATAATTTTAATTTGAATTTAAAAATTATCTGTGTTAGAAGTTCCATGGCCTTATGCCACAGTTAATTCTTGCTGACCATGTTTCTCCCCCTTCTCAGGCCTTGCTGTCTAAGAAGCATACTACTACATATCTCATGGCTTTCTCTTGTCTATATCTGAGGATCTATAAAATCATTCTTTCTCAATCCATCACGGAAAAAGTTTAAATTCCTTCCAACTGCATATAGAGCAGATTCACCCTGTACCCTTCATTCAGTGCAGTGTGTCTTGTTTATTGGATTACATAAATCTGGTATAGAATAATGACAAATTGTTCAATATTTAATATGCTTAGGCTGAATTTTATCCCTTCAGTCAAATAGCTGTACTAAAGCAGAAACAGAGACATATTAAAACATATCTTGCTGGGCACCCGTGACTCACACCTGTAATCTTAGTCAGAAGGCTGAGATCTGAGAATCACAGTTCAAAAAGCCTGGACAAGAAAGTCCATGAGACTGTTTTTTTGGTCCGGTCATGGGGCCTGAACTCTGGGCCTGGGCGCTGTCCCTCAGCTCTTCAGCTTAAGGCTAGAGCTCTACCACTTGAGCCACAAGCGCCACTTCCGGCTTTTTTTTCTTTCTTTCTTTTTTTTTTTTTTTTTGCTTATGTGGTGCTGAGGAATTGAACCCAGGGCCTCAGGCATGCAAGGCAAGCGCTCTACCACTGAGCCACCTTCCCAGCCCCAAGAGAGACTCTTTTATTTTATTATCTTTAAAAAAATTTATTATAAAGGTGATGTACAGGTTAGGTATTGAGTACATTTTTTTAACAGTGTCACCTCCTCCCTCATTTTCTCCCAATTTTTCCCTCCTAACCTCCCCTCCCCCCAAAAAATCTATATAGTTCACTTTCAACAAAGTCTCTAGTGAGTATCACTGTTGAATTAGTTCACCTTTTGTATCTCCAATAAACCACCAGAAAAACTGAAGGGGAGATGTGGCTCAAAATGGTAGGGTGTTAGCCTTGAACAAAAGAACTCAGGGAGGCCCTGAGTTCAAGCAGATGACTGATAAAATACAAAAATAAAAACCATATCTTACAGGTTCTTTGCTATTTTAAGCTTAAAAATAAAAGAACAATAAATAACACATAGTACTTTCCACAGTCCTTTGATTCTACAGCACCAGAAGTTGCCAGTTTCTATTTTATATATAAACTACATTTGACAATAAGGATTAGTTTTCTAGCTCAAGGTTTTCCCAGCTTAAAATGTTAGCACACATCTTTTCACACTTACATACCTATCAATTTTATATTTATTATTCTATTCACTTTCTGAAGTGCAAAATAGTATCATATCTATGGAAAAAGTGTTCTCTAAGAAGGCATGTAGTCTGCTAGATTCCAGCAAGCGTGTTGATGGGTGTCAGCTTCATTCCAGTGGAACTGCTTCCCTCCCAGGTTTCAACAATCCTCCTATTATTTGCAGATGTGTTTCTATGCAGTCCTTTCGCTCTGCTGTACTTTCTAAAAGTCAGAGTCCCTTTTTCTTTTATTTTTTTGTACCCTTAGGCTATGCTGAGGCTGGCATTGTGGGCTGTAAAATAAATTTCAAACCACTTTCCAGATGTCGTTCCTAAAAGCTACAAGCTAATGAGAAAAGATAGTCAATGCTTGATCCAGACTGAGTTTGACTGGATATTTACCAAAGAGTCCACATGTTGCTCATCTATAAATATATTGCTTCACATATATAAGTTCTCTCAAATGTTTAGCAAATACATGTGGGTTTTTTATCTTTATGCTGACATAATTAGTGTGTAGTTGTTCTTATATTTGTTTTCTTTCTTACATTTTTAAGATAAAAAAGTTCAAGGTTTGCTACTGTATTATGATGTCCTAGATAGTAGATCCCACAGTAGTAAAGTATGATTAGGTGCCTTGATGCTTTTCCTATGAAACCCGCATGGTGCTAAGCCACCTGACGCTCTAACTCAACTGCCAAATTCAAATTCCAGTTCTACCACTTATGTCATTCAGGGGCCTCAGTTTTCTCAGGTTTTAAAGTTGGGACACAATTACCTACTTTATAGGAGTATTGAAACAATTGCATGAGTTAATATATGGAACAGACATTGAGGCATGACTTCAGTATAATAAGTCACCTCAGACTGCTGTGCATTAATTCTTGTTAACCGAGTTCAAATAACCATATAGGCCCCAAATTGTTCCTTTCATCTGAAATAATCTGCATTTCATAGCACAATACTGCCCATTACTCAGAAAATAAAACCATATTTCCCCTTTATGTTTTTCAATCTTCATTCATTCATTTCACAAATACATTTCAAGCATCAAATGCCATGCACTGAAAGAAGTACTGGGGATATGGTGCTGAACAAGAAAGGCAAGCTCCTATGAAGCTTTACTTCTAGTGAAGGAAAAATGTTTAAAAATCAAACAAACAGAATGACAAAAAAAATCAGTTGGTAACAGACCTGTGCAGAAAATAAAATGAGTGATTGCCTAGGAAGGCTTGGTGAAGGCAGCACTTCTGGAAGTAAAATTCATACTGAACAAGAAGACAGGGTTGAACACATTCTTGTAGATGGAAAAGCTGGTGTTCAGTCACAGAAAGAAATCAGTATGGCTAGGACCAAAGCTGTAACGCAGATGATGTCTGGCAGAGTCATGAACCAGGGTACTTGTACTGTTTATATGCTCTGAAGAAGCTTCGATTTTATCCTGAGACTGGAAATCTCTGATGACTAAGCAGGAGTAGGGATATGATGCGATCATAAATGATCACTCGGTAGCTAGACAGAGAATGAATTTTAAGGGAGAAAGATTGGGGGATAGAATAGCTAAGTGGCTACTGAGTCATTTAAGGGATGGTGGGTACTGATGGGTAAATCTAACAGAATGTTGATTTGGTGTAAACAGGGAAGGACATGATGAGATGGGAGAAATGGGCAACAGGAGTGACTTGGCTTGGGCCTGAGAAACAAAATGGCTTCTGAATTCAGAAGACTTGTGAGGTATAGTTAGATGGGAAAATGTATGCTCTTTTCTAGTACTTTTATTTTTATTACTTACAGTGAGTAAAATATATTCCTATTTTTCTACTTTAAAAGTAAATGACTAAAAATCATCACAATATTGACATTGATTAGAATATTCCTAATTAGAGAAAATATTCTCCCTCCCTGTATTACCTAATTCATGTGCTACATTGTATACACAAAACATCTACCACTTAGAAAATTTAGACCATTAATCCTGTATCTTCCCAATGAAAGTTTTAGGGTGCATAAACTCAAGATAAACCAATATTGCTAACTTACTTTGCATAAAACTTACAGTATAATTTAAAGGGACATGCACTGACAATGATAAGCCTGTGCCACACAAGCTAATATAGCCAGAATGGGTTGCGTACCATAGTTTATAATATTTTGTAGACATTTTCCTATCTTCCAAGTCTTTGATAAATAATAGAAACAATTCTACTAAAGCTCATTGCATAGGAACATGTTCCTATGCAATTGATATAATAAGGAACAGTTGGAAGAAAATGCAAATTTGTTTCATATTCATGTACTATTTTTTATGAGCTACACTAGACATGTGCAGTAAGTAGGGGGGAAAGGTTCATTTTAGCCACACAAGAATGCAAAACACACACACACACACACACACACACACACACACACACACGCACACACACACACACGCACACACACATACACACACTCCTCAAACATCTGACAGCTGTCTTAGGTAACTGGCCTGAACTACATGTCACAGTCATCTACATCTGGCATTCGAACTTTCTACCTGGTTTCAGCTAACCAACCTTTCACAACTTCACAATGACTCAAGCTATAATTCTTCTGATACTCATATCTACAAGCCAAGTGTCATGTTTGGTTTGGTAATATTGGTATTCACATATAAAAGTAGACATGCAATGTGTGTTAAACAGACATGCTGTATTTATTAGATTTTAACTCTCTTTCCATATGTGTGTGTGTGTGTGTGTGTGTGTGTGTGTGTTGTTGATAAAGTTTTGTTTTGTTTTGTATTTTGTTGGTCATGAGGCTTGAACTCTGGGCCTGGCCCCTGGCCCTGAGTTTTTCAGCTCAAGGCTAGTGTTCTACCACTTGAGCTACTTCTGGTTTTCTGGTGGCTAATTGGAGATAAGAGTCTCACAGACTTTCCTGCCTGGGCTGGCTTTGAACTGCAATCCTCAGATCTCAGCCTCCTGAGTAGCTAGGATTACAGGTGTGAGCCACCAGCACCCAGATGATAAAGTTTTTGAGTGTTAAATTCCTAATACAAAATCCCTACCAATACATCTGTCACATTATAACAAAATCTGCTGTATATATTTGAAAAGATTACATTCTTTCTTGGTTAAATTTCTGAAACCAAGAAAACTTCTAGAACCATTTAGAAAAATCTACATAATTTCTTTGCTTCAATATATATATATATATATATATATATATATATATATATATATATTCAATTGCAAGTCTTAGAAGGAGAAGGAATTGGAAGACAAAAAAGTCACAATTTTGTGATTTTTTTTTTGTCTGTCGTGGGGCTTGAACTCTGGACCTGGGTGCTGTCACTGAGCTCTTCAACTCAAGCCTAGCACTTTACCACTTGAGCCACAGAACTACTTCTGGTTTTCTGGTAGGTTATTGGAGATAAGACTCTCACAGACTTTCCTGCTCAGGAAGCCTCCTAAGTAGCTAGGATTACAGGCACCAGAGTGATTTTTTAAATTTATCAGTCATTATTTCATTTACAAGTATGAGTATTGCTCTTCTAGTTGGCTGTTTAGTTTTTGTAATAATAAATAATTCAAATAATAAAAAAGAAGTTTCTTTTAGCTTTGGTGTGTGTTGTAGTTAAAGTTATAAATTCACCCTGAATTCATTCTGAAAGACCAGTCTTGATACTTCTTAGAAGTTGTTTGGAGACAGTGAAAAGAAAAGAAAAACAGAAATAGGAAAGGAACAAGAAAGAAGCCTTGCTCCTATCATTGCTGAAGAAGCTAAAGAAAAAATAATTTAATAGAGGAATAGATATGTCTTAATATTCATTAAAATAACACGAAGTTCAGACAGAAGTGAGACATAAGTCAGACATGTGGAAATGTTATATTTTTCATGAAAAAAATGGAGAATAAAGTATTAACATCAAGAGTCTTGTAGACTGTTTCATACCGAAACTCCTGAGATATAAGGAGATGTCTCTCTGTGTCATACCTCAGCAGCTCAGCATGCGGGCTTATTAGAGAGACTGATGGCTACTAGGAGCTAAACTTTTACTAACATTGCTTTCAGCTGGAGCACTTTAATAAAGTCCCATTTAACTAGCATGCAGATAAAAAATAAAATAAAACGACCTTCTGTTAATTTTCTGAAATAAAATTCTGGTTGTAAAAGAGATAATTTTTAAATAACCTAAACAGATCAGTTTAGCAGTTCAAACTGAACTGATACAATGATGTAGATTCTTGAGTCAGATCTGCTGTAGGAAATTTTTATTGTGACAGTAAAGCAATTTGATCACATAAATGTTTTTCCCCCTCTCTTTCAGTTTCCAGCTTTGAAGGGGCTAAAGGCCTTAATTATCACACACTAATTATGCTTTATTAACATCAAACAAGTAGTCATGGTGAGTGAACTTCATTACACTAACATTAGAAGCAATAAGGTTATAACTAAAATTTTGGGAATTCAACCTTTATCAGCCATATATTAAAGTATTTCTATGCAATAATATAAAGCTTGAGAAATGATCTTTTATTCTTTTCTTTCTTCTTTTTTAAATGTATTTATTGAGGTTACAGTTATATAAGTCAGATAATAAGTCCATTTCTTTTTGAAGACTGTCACCCCCTTCCCTTTCTCTCTCCGTTTTTCCCTCTCATCCCACTCACAAAGTATATAGTTCATTTTCAACATAGTGTCTAGTGAGTACCACTGCTGTACTTGTTCATTCTTTGTCCCATCATTTCTGTGCGCCCCTTCCCTCCCTGAATGGTACAATATCATTCTTTCTGATAGATGAGTAGAATTTCATTGTGCATATATGCCACATTCCCTTGATCCATTAGTTCACGGAGGGGCATCTGGGTTGATTCTATATCTTGGCTATGATAAACAATTATACAATGAACGTTGTTGTACTGGTAGTTTTAGTGTGGCTTTGTTTGAGGTCTATTGGGTAAATGCCCAGGAGTGGAATTGCTAGGTTACTGGATAGCTCTATGTTTAGTCTTTTGAGGAACCTCCATACTGCTTTCTAGAGTTGTTGAACAAGTTTACATTCCCACCAACAGTGTAGTAGAGTTCCCTTTTGGCCACATCCTGCCAACATTTGTTATAGTTAGTTACTTTTTATAATGGCCATTCTAATTGAAGTAAGGTAGAATCTCAATGTTATTTTGATTTGCATTTCTTTTATGGCCAGAGGTGTTGAACATTTCTTCATGTGTCTATTTTTCTTGGTTTGATTGATTGATTGATTGATTTTTGGCAATACTAATGCTAGAACTCAGGACCATGTGCTTGATAGACAATTACTCTACCACTTGAGCTGCTCTTCTAGCCCTATTCTTTTTTTATTGGTCATTTTCTAAAATGAAAAGGAATGCTTTTATAACCACAAGAGGGTACATTTTTTAATTTACAATTCATTTACTGAACTGCTATGGATCCTGCCTTATCCCTCACAAAAAATGAACAAATGAAGAATGAATGAATGAAGCTTAGAAAGTAAGGCAGGAATTCAAAGCCCTAGTGAAATGATGACCTTCAATATAACATATGTGAAAAGCAATAGTAGTACACAAAGTACACTGTAAAATGTGGGATAGTTAAAAGCAATAGTTTTAGAGAGGAAAGTAGTGTAAACATTGTTTGGGCTGTGTGGTTCTCAGTATGTTTTTAGCAACCCCAAATCTGTCTGCTCATAGTGAATCAGAAATGTTAATCCCTAGTTCACAGGATTAACTGAAACAATATATGTAAAACTTTTAGGATAGTATAGTATGCATTAAACATGCATATGCGTTTACAGTAAAGCCTAGGGAAGCCTGAACTAGAGCAATGAGAACCAGCACCATTACTGATCAGCCTATGATAGGCCAAGGAAGGTTGCTTCTCCTTCCTGCAGAAGTCATTTATCTACCTGAGATGTTGCACAGTTAGAAGGTTAGAGTGATGTGGATGTATTTATAAATTCAAGACAGATTCAGTTTTGAAGCTCTAAACACAGTAAAACCATAGCCTACTCTCAGAGGGAATAAGCATTGGACAAGTGCTTCCCAAGGAAGTTTTCACAAGGGGGCATTGTAAAATACCCTTATTTCTCAGAACTTCACTTGAAAAATGTTCCCACTAAAGTCCAATGGGAGTTTTATGGGAGTAAAAGATAGAATTAGGTCTTGTGTGTTTTTAAAGGGTCATTCAAAAAGGCAAAGTCTAAATTTTTTACAGATGGCAAAGGCTAATGCAATTAGCCAAAACTGACCCTTTATGTTTTCTGAAAGCAAATGTTTACTGAAAGAGACTCTACTATACTACCAATGAAAAAGAAAAAAAAAACCTGGATGCTTACATTGGATAGCTCAGTGCCATTCGCTGCCAAACACATTTATAAAAATCGGTAGTCATATTTCCATGGTACCTGCTTTCAACCTTACCCAAAACTTTGCCCAGTAGTTGCTTTTCCTCCAATATGAATATGTGTCTCTGAGGAACAATGACCCTTTAAATGTGAAATCATTTGTATTTTAGGAACTTTTCAGGTGCTCTCCCATCCCCAGGTCTACCACAATGATACACAGGTGAGGATAAGGAAGGCACATTTGCCAGCTGTTCTGGATTCAGAAGTAAGGTTAACTTTTCCCAAACAGAACTCCTTTTAAACTTCTGGATACCCAGAATTACCATGTCCTTTTGGACACTAAGTAACTCTTTTTAAAAAAAAAAATCAGAATTTTAATGAGTTCAGTAAGTAAAAAGAAGTTCAAATATTGAAATCTCTCAAACATAAACGGGCAGAACTAAAAAGGCTTATCATCGTAGATCATGAATTTGAAGAATTTCACCTTCTGATGGGGAGCCAGCTGCCTGTGGCTTATGCTTGCAATCTCAGCTACTCAGAAGGCTGAGATCTGAGGATCACAGTTTGAAACCAGACCAGACAAGTCCATGAGATTCTTATATCCAATTAATCACCAGAAAGACAGAGGTAGGCTGTAGTCAAGTGGTAGAGTAATAGCCTTGAGCAAAAAAAAAGCTAAGAGATGACACTCAGTGCCTGAGCTCAAGCCTCAGTATTGGCAGTGAAATAAGTTAGGAGGAAAGCAGAACAGGAATTCTATCATCCCCGGGTAGCTGTGCTTGAGAACTTTATCTTCTTACTTATTAGTGGTGTTTACATACCATTTAATGTGTAGATTATTTTTAACATCTAGATTATTTTAACATCTATGCTAAAGCTAATCTCCAGAAAATTAGAACCACTCTATAAACTTTCCTGCTTAGGCATTGTAGTAGGTATTTTTAGAATCTCGAATTAAGTGGCCTATACAGAGTGTCTGAGAACTAATTCCAGGTTAGCTATTTTAGATTAGGAGCAGAATTTCTTATAAATATCCATTTTCACTTGTATGTGTGTGTGTGTGTGTGTGTGTGTGTGTGTGTGTGTGTGTGTGTGTGTGTGTGTGTGTGTGTGTGTGTGTGTGTGTGTGTGTGTGTGTGTGTGTGTGTGTGGTACTGAGGACTTAAGACATTGCACTCTTCCCTAGGCTGGCACTCTACTACTTGAGCCACACCTCTAACGCTTTTTTTGTTAGTTATTTTCATGATAGATTATTGCCAATTTGGATTGCAGTCTTACTTTTGTTGGGAATGACAAGCGCATGAAACTGCACCTATATTCTCCTATAGGTACAATAATACTCACATGTCACCATGCCCAGTTATAAATGAAGTCTCATGAACTTTTTTGACTAGTCTGGTCTCAAACCATGATCCCCCAGTTTCTATCTCCCAAGTACTTAGGATAAGAGGCTTTGAGCTGTCATTAATATATATATATATATATATATTTTTTTTTTTTATTTTGTTGGTCATGGAGGCTGAACTCTGGGCCTGGGTGCTGTCCCTCAGTTCTTCAGCTCAAGGCTAATGCCCTACCACTTGAGCCACAGTTCCATTTCCAGCTTTTTTCTGCTTATGTGATGCTGAAGAATCGAACCCAGAGCCTTATGCATGCAAGGCAAGTACTCTCCCACTGAGCCAACTTCCCAGCCCTATACTACTTTTTTTAATGTAGCAATTCTATATGTAGATATTTACCAAGAAATAAAAAATTAAGATGTATTCCATCTGTCTCTGCTTCTCCTCCCCTAAAACCAGCAATACTAATGCACAACAATGGTCAGCATAGCTTTAGTCATCAGTGACAAACATGAGTTTCATCAAGAAGAAAATGAAAAAGAAAATAAGAAAAGTTGTTAGCAATATTGATTATCAGCAGTACAAAAAATTAAAACATACAATAAGTCCAACAGATAGCAGGCTAAGAAAAAGAAACTAAACATAAATGTATGTGTGATGCCGTATGAGGGTCTCTGTTAGGCAAGACAAATGCAAAGTTCTAAAAATCAAAAAAGATTGCCTCAGTGTGAGAAGCCATACTCAGAAAGAACACAAGTACTTGCTGGGACAATGTCAGTGTAGCCAAGGGATGTAGGTTAGATGGTTGGCTACATGAATTTGTCACAACTCATCATTAGGATTTGTGCATTTTTCTATAGATAAAATGATAAGTAAACACATTTATATTTGTAATAATGAAACTTATTCTAAGGTACAATGTGACATTTCAATCAATACATATTTCAATGATCAAGTTGGACTACTTGGCATAATTGTCAAATATATATTTCTCCATATTAAGAATAATTAAAATCCTTTCTCCTGGCTATTTTGAAGTAATCAATTATTGTTATTTTCCCTACTGTGCTATAGGACTTACTTATTCCTCCTTCAAAATTGCAACCCTGTGCTCATTTGCCATACTCTTTTTATGATGTTCTCACTTCTACCTTGCCCAGGCTCTAGTTAGTAGCTGTTTTCTACTTTTTGAGATCAACATTTAGCCTACCTGTGAGAAAATATGATGTTTATCTTTCTGCCTAGCTTGCTTCACTTAACAAAATGCCTACCAGTTCCATCCACTCATCCACATTGTTGAGAATTTATAGAGCTTAATTCTTTTAATGGATGAATAATATCCTATAGTTTTTATGTGCCTCATGGCATTTAGCAATTTATCCATCATTGAATATAGAGGTGCATGCCATATCTTGGCTTTTGCAAATACTACTACAATAAACATGGACCTGTAGATGTGTCTCTTCTATAGATCTATTTTAATTTCTTTGGATCTATGCCCAGTAGTGGAATTTTGAATCATATGGGTATATTTCTAGTTTTATGAGGAATCTCCATACTGTTTTCCATAATATCTGCACAAGCACACATTCCCACCAAATGTATATGAGAGTTCCTTTTTCTCTGCATCTGTTTTTTTTTTTTTTTGTCCTATTGACAATCAAAGACCTTTATCACTGGGATGAATTGATAACCCATGTGGTATGATTTATGCTTTTCTGATTAGAGGTGTTAAGAAGGGGTTTTCCCCTTTTGTAAAAATTGTAAAAAAAAATTGTAAAAATTGAAAGAAATGCTTATTTAGGTTATTTACTCCTTTTTAATTGGATGATTTTGCTGTTGAGTCCCTTATGTATTTTGAAGATTAATCCCTTGTCAGATGAATAGTTTGCAAATATTTTCTCCCACTCTCTTGATTATTTCCCTTTCTGTGCAGAAGTTTTCTTCATTTTATGTAATACCATTTGTCAATGTTTTCCTTTTGTTGCCTGTGCTTTCTAGTTTGGGGACTTGTATTTAAGTTTCTGAGCCATTTTGATTGCTTTTTTGTATATGGTGAGAGGTAGGATCTGATTTCTTTTTGCTGAATATGAATGTGTAGGTTTCTCAAAATAATTTATTAAAGTTATAATCTACTCTATAATCTGTGTTCTTTGTATATTTGTTGGAAATTTGTTGCTTATAAACACATGGATTTATATTTTTGTTCTTTTTCTGGTCATACTGGATTACCTGTTTGTTGTTTGAAAGTACCATGCAGTTGTAATACAGCATGAAGTCGAGCATCATAATCTTTTAGCTTTGTCCTTTTTGTTCAGGATTGCTTTACCTATTTGGGGCTCTACTGTGACTTCATGCAGACTTCTGAGGGCTCTTTATCTCTTCAAGAAATGTTATTAGGCCAGGTGTTGGTGGCTCACACCCGTAATTCTAGCTACTCTGGAGGCTGAGATCTGAGGATCACGGTTCAAAGCCAGCCCAGGCAGGAAAGTCTGTGAGACTCTTATCTCCAATAAAACAACCAGAAAACCAGAAGTGGCACTGTGGCTCAAGCGGTAGAGCACTAGCCTTGAGCTAAAGAGCTGAGGGACAGTGTCCAGGCCCAGAGTTCAAGCCCCACGACCACCACCATCAACAACAAAAATGTCATTAATATATTGATAGAAATTACATTAAGTCTGTAGAATGTTCTAAGCAATTGAAAGTGTTTAACAATATTAGTTCTTCTAATCTATGAACATATAATATCTAAGTTTCTTTTTATACTCAATTTTTATCATAATCTTATCATTTTCATTGAGAATAACATTCAATTTCCTGATTATTTCTAGAAATTTTACAAGTTTTATAGGTATTATGAATCAGATTGCTATCTTTATTTCTTTCATATTTATTTCATTACTAGTTGATTTGTTTATTATTTATTAATGTTAAGTAGTTGTGCAATGAGGTTTCAATTCAACGTATCAGTTTATAAGTACAACGCATCTTGGTATATTTGAAGACTACTAATTTTTGTATGTTGATTTGTATGCTATAATCTTACTGCATACAGCTATTAGTTCCAATAGGTTTGATGGGGTGTATATATGTGCATACACACACACACACACATACACACATATGCTCTGACTTTAGTGTGTTTTAATTTAGTAAGAATTGCTTAGTAGCCTAAAATGTAGTCTATCTTACAGAATATGCTAATAAAAGAATATACTATCTGCAGCTATTTAATGATATTCTGTAAATGTTAATTTCACTGGTCTATAGTATGATTTCATTTCAATATTCCTTTTTTTTAATGTTTCTTTGTTAATTTAATGATCTGTTTGTTAAAAAGTGAGATATCGAAGTTTTTAATTATTATTGTGTGTAAGTCTATCATTCCTTTTAGACTTATAATGTTTAGTTTATAATGGGATGCTCCAGTATTGGGTACAAGTATTTATAATTGTTATTTCCTCTTTTCAGAAGATCACTAAGTAGATCCCTGTTAGTAATGACCTCTTTACCTATTTCCAATTGTTAATTTAAAGTCTACTTTTTCTGATATAAATGTAGCTACTTCTGTATGCTAATGGTTAGTTTGCCTAGTTTTTATCCTTTTCTATCTTTACCCTTTCAGTCTATGGTTAAGTGAATTTTTCACATTTGTATACCAATGAGTTTCGTATTTTTTAATGTATCCAGTCCATGTCTTTTAACTGGTAAATATAATCTTGGTACACTCCCTGTTATTATCGACAAGTAGAGACATGCTGCTGACATTTGTCCCCTTTTTCTGGTTATTTTGTATATTACTTACTCATTTCATCTTTCCTTTGTTTATCTTTTGATCTGGTGATTTTCTAGATAGAAAGAGTTTGATTTTCTTCTCTTTCACTTGTATGTATCTGCTCTACTGTTGAGTTTTGTACTGTTGTGAGTTTTCATGACAACAGTGTTCCTTTCTCTTCCAGAAAACAACTCTCTTAAACATTTATTACAGAGCTAGTCTAGTGGACATGAATTCTCTAACTTTTATTTGTTCTGAAAAATCTTTTCTTTTTCTTCATTTTTGGATGGTAGCTTTGCCTATTTGTCAATTATTTCTTTTTTTCAAGGCCTTGATTAGATCATACCATTCTCTCAGGTAGCATTTTTTTATGATCTTCTGTTAATTCACGGGAATGCCTTTTAAGTAATTTAACACTTTTCTCTTTCAAGTGTGTGTGTGTGTGTGTGTGTGTGTGTGTGTGTGTGTGTGTGTGTGTGTGTGTGCTGGTCTGAGAGCTTGAAGTTAGGACCTGGGTGTTGTCCCTGAGCTTTTTCACTTAAGGCTCTGTGCTACATGATCCACAGTTCTGCTTCCAGCTTTTTGCTGGCTAATTAGAGATCAGAGTCTCATGGGCTTTCTTGCCTGGGCCGGCTTCAAACTACAATCCTCAGATATCAGCTTCCTGTGTCGCTGGGATTACAGGCAAGAGCCACATGTCCCTAGCTTCTCTTGCAATTTTCTAAATTATTTCTTTGTCTTCTTTGACTCTAGTCTGCCTTGAAGATGGTATTTTTCAGTCAAATCTATTAGATGTTCTTTGAACTTTCTCAGCCTCAATATCCATATCATTCTCAAGATTTGCTAGCTCTTTAACAATCATTTTATTAATTAGGTTTTTTTCTATGTTTTCCATTTCTCTTGTTCTTCTGGAACACATATAATAAAATAATTGAAATATAAGATGTCATATAAATTATACAGGCTTTATTATTTAAACATCTTTCTTTTCTAAGCCTGACGGTTATTTCGAAAGACCTGCCCCTAAGCTCAGAAATTATTTCTTTTAAAAATACTGTATTTATTGTTATTGTAAAGGTGATGTACAGAGGGGTTACATAAGTCAGATAAAGAATACATTTCCTTTTGGACATGGACACTGTCACCCGTCCTCTTTCTCCCGGTTTTTCCCTCTTGTCTCTATTCACAAGTTGTATACTTCATTTTCAACATGGCCTCTAGAGTGTGTCTCTGTGGCATTTGTTCACCTTTTGTCCCACCATTTCTGTGGCCCCCTTACTCTCCCAAAGACAGATAAATGAACAAACAAGACAAAAGATAAAACAAAATCAGCAAAAAATAAAAAGTCTTGCTTCCATTTCCTGGACTTCATTTGAATAAGTATTGTTTTACATGATCAAATGCACATAGCTATTGTACCTTTGTGATCCTCTCCTAAGAATATTCTTCTTTGGTCTCACTCTGTGTGAATCCCTAGAGACCTGTACAATTTATCATGTCCCAGTATAAGAAACTGAAGCAGATTTGAGGAAATGAAAAAACCTACCATGCTCCTGGATTGGAAGAATGAGCATGGTGAAAATGACAATGCTGCCCAAAGCAATTTATAAATTCAATGCAGTACCCATCAAAATCCCAACAACATTCTTTTTTGGGGGGGAGGGGGGTCCGGTCATGGGGCCTGAACTCTGGGCCTGGGCACTGTCCCTCAGCTCTTCAGCTCAAGGCTAGCACTATACCACTTGAGCCACAGCACCACTTCCAGCTTTTTTCTTTTTGCTTATGTGGTGCTGAGGAATCAAATTCAGGGCCTCATGCATGCAAGGCAAGCGCTCTACCACTGAGCCACCTTCCCAGCCCCCCAACAACATTCTTGAATGAAACAGAAGCAATTCAAAAATTTATGTGGAACACTATAAGACCTCAAATAGCAAAAACAGTCCTTAGCAGGAAGAACAGTACTGGAGGAATATCGATATCAAACTTCAAATTTAATTACAAAGTCATAGTAATAGATCAGCTTGGTAATGGCATAAGCATAGGCCTGAAAACCAATGGAATGGAATAGAAGACCCAGAAATGAACCCACAGACCTATAGCCTATATTTGATAAGGGAACAAAAACACAGGTTGGAATAAAGACAGCCTCTTTAACAAATAGTGCTGGCAAAATTGGCTATACACATCAGAAAACTGAAGCTAGGTCCTTATCTTGCACCAGAATCAATTCCAAATGTATCAAAGACATCAATGTAGGACCTGATACCATGAAAATACTATAGGAAGAGATAGGGGATATACTAGGGCTCCTAGGCACTGGCTGAAACTTCCTAAGTAAAGATATAGAATTAGAACACATTAAAGAGAGTCTTTCTTTTGACTGATCAGTTCTGCTGTTGAGACTCTCAAATGTATTTGTACATGTCTGTGTGTAAGAGCACATGTGCATGTTAAATGTGTGCCTACCCTTGGGCTTGAACTCAGAGCTTGGGTGCTGTCCTTGAGCTTTTTTAGCTCAAGACTAACACTCTACCACTTCAGCCACAGCTCCAATTCCAGATCTTTGATGGTTGAGTGAAGATAAGAGTTTCACAGACTTTTCTGCCTGGTCTGGCTTCAAATTGTGAATCTCAGATCTCTGCCTCCTGAGTAGCTTAGGATTACAGGTGTGACCACTGGGCTCCCAGCTTCCAATGTGTTTTTATTTCTTTTACTGAGTTATTTAAGCCTAAATTCAGATTAACTTGTTTTTGTTATTAGAGATTTCAAATCTTTGGCAAATTCATCTTACTTTTAGTGAATTGTTAATATTTATTTGCATCTTATAAAATTTCCTTTAAAACACATATTTTGCATTTTATTTTTTAGGAACCTCTTCAATTTTCTTTTGTTTGGAGTATGTTACAGGAAAGTTTTGTATTCCTTTAAAGTACTATGTACCTTGTTTTCTCAGTTGATTGAGACCTCCATCTCAATCACTATAAAGGTAGGACTGATGGTACACATCTGTTATCCCAGCTTTGCAAGAAACATATATAGGAAGATTGTCCAGGATGGCCTGGACAAAAAGTAAGATCTTATTAGAAAAATAACCAAAGCTTTTTCTCTGAGTGAATATGTTAAATGTTAAAGTACCTAGCTGATAAACACATGGCCCTGAGTTCAAATCCTAGTACTGTAACATAAAAACGAATGCAAAACCAACAACAACAAAATCTTTTTATAGCTGATGTGTCCTATCATATTGGTTGCATTGGCTTTGAGTCTAGGTATATGCTTTAATTTTAAGTGTAGCTTCTTTAGCTCTAATCAATATTAGCAGTGTCTGTAGGGTGTCAATAACCTAGGCTGCAATGCTGTAGGAATGCACCACCAGATAATATATAACAGCTCCCTTAGGTAGGGAAAGTTTACTGGTAGTTCTGGGAATGTTTTAACTGGCTACAGGCATGGGGCAGTTTAGGGACCCATAAGGGCAGAGTCATTTTAGTGGGCTCAGAAGGGTGTAGTACAGCATGACTAGTTGTGGATGTCAGATGTAGATAGTAGACTTGTCAGATGGTAGAGATATCAGGATCTGGGGGCCATCTGCCTTGTCATCTGCCTTACATTGTAGGCTCAGATAGGGGTGCTTTTCAGCTGACTTTGTAGCTGCTTCATGGGTGGGTGGATGAGGTTGGTCATCTGCTTTGAGAGACTCAGTGGGACAAGCATCTGAGAATTGGCTGCCCAACAACTTCTTTGTGACCCATCAAGCAGAAGCATTCAGTGGATTTCTATGGACCATAATGAGATAGGCCATAATGAGATAGGAAGGAAAGACTGCTCAGCTGCTTCCAAGGTATGGGTCAGGGCTGCTTTTCTGCTTCTCTGGGCCCTCGTGGATCAAGCTGCTCAAGATGGAAAGGAGAGTAGGCAGGGCCACTCAGTTCTTTCTTGAAAGCTTCAACAGACCAAACAGTTACCTGGCTGCTTCTTGAGACCAAACATATAAATAAATGTATTCTCAAACAACTACATATATTATGGGAATAAATGTAAAGAAGAGCCCGGGCACTTCTAGTAAGCTTCTCTTTTGCTCAAGGCTAGCACTCCACCACTAAAGCCACAGCTCTACGTCCAGCCTTTTGGTAATTTATTCGAGATAAGAATCTCACAGACTTTCCTGCCTAAACTGGCTTTGAACCACAATCTTCAGATCTCAGCCTCTTGAGTAGCTGGCATTACAGGTATGAGCCACTAACATCTGATTCAAAGGAAGTATTTTAAAATTTTACTTTCTTATATCATTGCTTTTGAACTTAAGTGAGTCTAATAATTCAGTGAATGTACTTAATTTTGCAACTTTGTATCATTTTTCTGACTGGTCTATTTTCCAGAAGGCAAGTGCTTGTCTTTTCTTGAAATTTAAATTGTTGGTAATACAGCACATAAATTGCCATCAAACATGGAAATTCAATGAGAACCTCTAGAAGGAACAGGTGGGATTGCTTCCCATTTTTTTCTTATGACTTTGAGAATAAATCTACCCCAAATGACACCTTTCTCCTTCAAACACTTCAGTTGTATATTTTATAACTTTTACATATGTCATTTTTACATGACAGTCACAGCTCCCACCTGGAGTTTTACAACACTGTCCGCATGTTACCTTTTTTTTTTAAAGAATATGCATGTTTTATTCTGAATAATTTTGCATAATAAAAACGAAAGTACAAAATAATTAAGACACAAAATATTTTAACAAGCTGAAATAAATCATGAGATTAAAAAATCAGGAATATAATCTATAGCAGATTCTTTCTTATGAAAGTTCCAAAACATCTTTTCAGTCTCACTGATTTAAAGATCAAAAACAAGTTCTAGTATCAAGAGTTAAGAGTGTAAAATCATCTAATAATCGAATACTGATGCTTAGGATAGCCAGATTCAGAAAGATTTTTACAAATACAGCTGTTTAATGTCAAGATCATAACTAAACATGGAAAGAATTTTTTTTAATTCCTGACATCTCTGCTACACCAACAGAGTAAACATTTTTGCTGTTTCTTGTGTTTATTTATTCATTAATTTATCTTCATTAATTTGTTCATTTTATCAATAAGCATTTCTTAGTTCTCTCCTATAGACCACAATGTTCTAAAAGCTTAAAATATGCAGGAAATTATCAGATAAAAGTCTCAAGTTTTCAGTGTGATGTTTGTGTATATTATCATTATTTTATTTTATTTATATTATATATTTTAAATTATATATTATATGTATCATATTATTATATACATATGTTATATGTATACCAGGATCAAAAATAAAATACGAAAAAGAATATGAAATTTATAATAAGATAACCAGAAAACATCTCACTGGAAAGGTGGATTCTGAGGAAGAAACTAAAATAGAGTTAGATATATCAATATCTTTTAAGGTAAAGTGAGTTCTTACTTCACCTAAAGGGACACATGGTAGCTTCCAGTCATACTACAATGGTATCCTAATCAAAGCAAACCAAACAGTTTCCGGAACAGCTACACTGTTTATTACTGGTTCTTTATTTCCCTTGCCTTTATAACAAGATTAACAACCTGCACATCCCATTTTTGGTCATTTTGGTTGTAGATAAAGACTACACAGGAAATGCATTTTGTTGAGATAATATCAATGGTGTAAGAGCAATGTACTTTGATGATGAGAAGAGTTATTGCTCTAAAAGAACACTCAGGCAAAAATCTTTAGGTATTAAAAAAAATCATGCTTTTTTTTGGTTGGTTGTGGGGCTTGAACTCTGGGCTTGGGCTGTCCCTGAGAGCGCTCTACCGCTTGAGCCACAGCACCACTTGTGGTTTTCTAGTGGTTTATTGGAGATAAGAGTCTCACGGAGGGGCTGGGAAGGTGGCTCAGTGGTAGAGTGCTTGCCTTGCATGCATGAGGCCCTGGGTTCTTCAGCACCACATCAGCAAAAAGAAAAAAGCCAGAAGTGGCGTTGTGGCTCAAGTGGTAGAGCACTAGCCTTGAGCTGAAGAGCTGAGGGACAGCGCCCAGGCCCAGAGTTCAGGCCCCACGACCGGACCCCCCCCCAAAAAAAAAAGAGTCTCACGGACTTTCCTTGCCTGGGCTGGCTTTGAACCGTGATCCTCAGATCTCAGCCTCCTGAGTAGCTAGGATTACAGGCCTGAGCCACCAGCGCCCAGCCCTCATGCATTCTTTTATATGGATGGCCACCAATGGCTGCAAGTGTTTAAGTGACAACAATCTCCTGGAGAATAAGTTTTTCTTGCAGAAATATCCTAAGTATAAATAATAGTGTATTCTTTCCACATACTAGCATCCTCCAAAACAAGCCAGGCTTTCTTTAAGGAACCCAAACTGTATTTTATACATATCACATAGGAACAATTATTATTCCTAAGCACAGGGATATTTTTTTAAGTTGAAACTACTAGAATACTAGGATGTCTTCACTGTGGCTCCATTAGGAGAGGAGCAGAGTTGATGAGCTTAAGCCCTTCAAATCGTCATTTGTCAAAGTGGTCTGATCCTAAGTCACAGACACATATGTTCAGAAAGAGAAACTCAAAATTCCAGTGACTCAAAGTTCTCCAAGCAACCCTACTTCAGGAAAAGGATTCTTAAAAATTTTTGCACAGGACGGGAGGGGGAGGGTAGGGGGGATATGGGAAGGGATGGGAAGGGGAAACAAAGGAGGAGGCAACAATGCTTGATAAGAAATGTACTCGTTATCTTGCCCATGTAATTGTAACCTCTCTGTACAGTATTTTCACAATTAAAAAAGAAAAAAGAAAAATTCCACTAAGTCCTTATTTGACCATTCCTACTGCCAACCAATTCCATCTCCCAATAAGGTTTAGTGTGGAAAATGCAAAGGATGGACATTAGGGAGCCTATTTTATAACACCAATTATAAATTATTAAGGTTAATTATATTCTTTTGTCTAATAAAATACAATGATTGCTGTTGTTACTATTTGTTCTTAGATGTTGATAATAGCAAAAGCTATTTTGTTATTAACATGTTAGTGATCATATGTAGCTAACATATACTAGTTTGTGTGCTTCTCACAGTAATCCTACTCTAATAGCTATTCTGTGCCTATTTAGAGTCAAGCAACTGAAATCCAGAAAGTTCAAGAAATTTTCTCAATTGTTCTGGGAGGTAAGTTTAGACTTTTGTGAATTCTTCCAACTCTCCTTAATAAATGAGCATTGCTTTTGTAATGACAAAAGGAAAAATATTTAGCAAAACAAGGATGTCACTGAGATCAAAAGAGGAAAAGGTGTTTATTTTCTGAGCCTAATAATAAGTATGAAGACAGGAGATTGAGGTAGGAGAGCTGAGTACTCTTCATAACTATAATTGATGATACCCCCCCAACCACTGGTATATATGAAACTATGTCACTTATTGTACTTAAACATAATTCTCTCTAAAAGCACACACTGTTGTTCAAAATAATCATCAACTTAAATGCTAGAAGCTTAAACATGCACATTAAATTCATCCTAAGCAGGCACAAGTTCTAATAACAATGTCTACTGAAAATCCATGCTATGATTTAACAATCCTTAAGGGATATTTCAATCAAACTAACAAATGATTGAAAAAAAAAAAAGACCAAAAGGTCCAAGGGAAAGAGGGAAGACTTCCATGGTCAAAATGACTAAATTTTGCTTAATGACAAACTTCATCACTCTTAATGTGATAAAGACAAAGTCTTTCTGCTAATGGAAAAGGAAAAAAGGGTTCTGGTAACTGCTAACAGGGCGGCTGACTAAGCATTGTACAAGAACATACTTCGTTTTATAGGTCTTTTATGTAAGCCCATTACCATATAGGCAGTGACAATTTAACATTACTGAGCCTAAACTTGGGTTTGGGTCTTTTACATCAACAACAAAATAAGATCAATAAAACAAGTCATAAAATTTTTTTAAAACTTTCCAAGAGTTGATTGTGTTACAAGACCTATTCAATTATACAGCTCTGTGAATTGCTGAGCATGAGATTATAAGTATTTGTCTACTTCGACCCTATATTATTGAGCTCTTCTTGTACAAGGAATTACCTAGCACAATTGGTAATGTGAGTGTGATATGAAGATAGATGGAATTAGATGGAGAATAGCATTTGAATAGGAGAGTAAGGAGTTATCCAGGTCAGGAAAAGGACTACTTTCCTCTTCCAAAGCAGTTCAGAGAGTAAAAGGACATGGGAAGGCAAGAATGAGAAAATCTCAGAACGCTCAAAATGCTGATCCAGCATATCTACAAAATAAAACAAATATTCTTTTTTTTTGGGGGGGGGGGGTTTTCCAGTCATTGGGCCTGAACTCTGGGCCTGGGCACTGTCCCTCAGCTCCTCAGCTCAAGGCAAGCGCTCTACCACTGAGCCACCTTCCCAGCCCCTAAAACAAATATTCTTTTTTTTTTTTAATATTATTTTATTTTATTTGAGAACATACTGTACAGAGGGGCTACAATTACATGGGCAGGATAATGCATACATTTCTTACCAAGCATTGCAGCCTCCTCCTTTGTTTACCCTTCACCTCCCTTCCCGGCCTCCCCCCTCCCCCCACCCAATTATACCCCCCTCCCCCCCCCCCACCGACATTGTAAAGCTGGTTTTGACATGACATTTTGTACTTCTCATTGTTGCAACAGGTCCACCTGAATCCTTAAACGACTTGTTTGTCCCCATCTCCTCCACATGTTATACTGACATCAAATATAGTGAAAGCGGGGGTTACACTGTGGGGGAGGGACATACAAAGCAACAAAGAAATAATCTTATAAATGCGTTAGAAACACATGCATGAAAGAAACGAAAACATTAAAATACATATTTAAGGGTTCATTTTCCTAACATCACATTATCTGACCTTTTCCGCTTGACTCATACCTATACTAGATATTGCAAATAAGGGAAACCATGGGACCTATGCTTCTTTGGGCCTGGCTTACTTCACTTAATATAATTTTTTCCAAACCTTTCCATTTCCTAACAAATGGGGAAATGTCATTCTTTCTGATAGAGGCATAGAATTCCATTGTCTATATATACCACATTTTCTTGATCCATTCATCTACTGAGGGGCATCTGGGTTGGTTCCATATCTTAGCTATGGTAAATAATGCTGCAATGAACATAGTTGTGCTGGTAGCTTTAGTGTGGTCTTGTTTGTAAACATTTGGGTAAATGCCCAAAAGTGGGATTGCTGGATCATAGGGGAGATCTATGTGAAGTCTTTTGAGGAACCTCCATACTGCTTTCCAAAGTGGTTGAACAAGTTTACATTCCCACCAACAATGAAGTAAGGTTCCTTTCTGTCCACATCCCCTCCAGCATCTGTTGTAAAACAAATATTCTATACTTAGTGAATCTCCTACAACCCACTTGCCTCTCAAGCTGAGTATGTGCATCTGCCCCAAATTCCAGTGATTTTAGGAGGTTGGTAGTCTTTCTGTTTCTCATTCATACAGAGCTATTCACACCTGAGCTCATCTGGTTCTTTTTCTGGAATTCCCTTCTGGTCAGGAAGTAGAAAGCAAAATCTCCATTCCAATATTTTCCACTCTAAGAATATCTTTTTTTTGAAAGGTTTAAAAGGGACCTCTGTGTTTAATTCATTTCACTTGTGCTTGTGAAGAAAAAAAAGAGGCAATCTTATTTTTTTCTTTTAAATCTGTCAGATACTTTTAATGAATGTCAAAAACAATTCATCTTATTTGGCGCTAAAAGTAATGCTCTAGAATATACTGACTGATTGTGATAGTTGAGTTCTGAGCTGTTTCAATTTGCTTTCTTTGAGAAGAGACAGAATGGAGATATAAAAATGTCTTTGGCTTACTTTGTTCTCAACAGAGCTCTTATTAATGTATAAAGCAAAACTTTTGCCCATGTAATTGTAACCCCTCCGTACAGTATTTTCACAATAAAAAAAAATTTAAAAAACAAAGCTGTTCTTAATTTACAAGCACATTGGTAGGGTAAAAATTATTGTGTAGTGGACCAAGAAGGTGTCCCTGTCAGTGGTAGAAGAGTTGAGTCCATGAACTTTAGGAAGCATTTGTAAAAATCATCCAGTTTTTACATTGTTCAACTTCCTTGTTTTATTTGAGAAGGTTGTAGGATCTGTCCTGAGGCAACCCTTTCAAGGAAATCATTACAGGTGACTTATGATGCTTGCCATCTTCCCCATTCTTGGTGAGGAGATACACAGGAGACAACAGGTATGGTTACTTTTGCCCCAAGAGCTTTCCCTTCCTTTTTCCATAGTAATTTACCCATGCAAAGAATTCCCAGATTTTTTTTTTCTTTTGTTGTGGTCAGCTGTGGGCTTGAACTCTGGGCCTAGGCACTGTCCCTGAGCTCTTCAGCTCAAGGCTAGCACTCTACCACTTGAGCCACAGCACCACTAAGAATTCCCAGAAATAAAGACTACATTTCCCATCCCCGCTTGCAACAAACGGAGGCAGGGTGGAGCACCCTAAGATTTGGCACATAGAGCTGCAGTAGACTTTAGCTTTTGCAACCTCTTGTGAACTCTGCTAAACATGTAAGCGTTGAATATACTACACCATGCCTCCTTTCTTTTCCAGTCCTTCATTTAAGTCTGGAGTCTAACACGTGGAGAGGTTCGTCTTAGATTCTGAGAATATTAGCCATTTTGTAGGAGTTGAGAGAGATGTACTGGACAGCTGGTTCCATGAGGATTTGTGAAGCAGAGATAAATTGGTAAAATACATATCCTCTAAGTTCCCTACAATTAGAAAGCTATTGTTATAAATGCTATTTGAAATTCACATTATGCCCCAGTTTCTTTGGATAAGAGTAGACTATGTTAAGAGAGAACTCATATGTCAGTGAAATAGAAGTAGATTCAAAGAGCTCACTTCAATTCTACTGCTGACACACTTGTCACTCAATTACCTAATATCTCTAATTACTGGTCAGCATTTCTCCACCAGCAAAGTGAAAAGAAAGTGCATTTACCTAGCAGCCAATAATAGAAATAGCATATAAATTGACTAGCATGTATATAGTAGCCTTCAGGTGTATTCAGCAAATATTAATCACCATATAGTAGTTCTAAAATGAGAGACCATAAAACCTTACCTTATTTTGCTCTTCCTCAGAGATAATAAAAGTGTTCTTTTCCCTTTTCCTCTCCAAAACCTTAAGAAAATAGAAAAACAAAATATAGACATTTCTTTAGCATTTGTTCTTTGTAATGCTTTGTTCCAACTCAATTTCCAAAATTATTAAACCTTTTTTTTTTAATTTCCTAACCAAAGACCCCAACCCACATAGTGCACTTTTTATCCAAAGTTCTACAGAAGGATATCTGATGGAAACTGTGTTTGAAATCTCTGAAAGAACCTGATCACAGAAGACATAAATGCCTCTTCCGCAAACATATTTATTCCCTTTCATACTGAATAATGATCCAGATGTTTTTGGGCAACACTCCTCCAGTGCAGCTGGTATCTACAGCAGTGTACCTGGGATGTTCTGACACTTCAGTCATTCTAAGAGATGTGCTAAATAAAATTGCATGCAAGATGTTCATCTGGGCTATCGGCAATTAGCTGATTAAAATGAAATAATTACAGATGAAATTGAAAAATGGCCACTTAAGCATGTGTTCATGGTACGTAAAAAGAATTGTATTAGATATTAGTAACTGTGTTTAAATTGCCATGTAGTTCTAAAGTGCCACCATAGGAAAGAAATATACTCAAAGGGAATTTATTAGATCACATATTTGCAATTTGATCTTTCAGTATTATAATCATACTAGATTTGCCTTACCCCAAATGTTCCTTCATTTAATGAGGTCAAAGCCACATGGCTCGTGTTTTCATTTCAAAGAATGAAGGCAGTGAAGTCAAGATGTAAATATTTCATAAAATCTACATACAAGAGCTACAATAATGAATAGTACACTGCTTTTGTAAAATACTGATATGAGAAGCAGTTATTTTGTTTTTATTTTTTCAAATAAGTTATTTATTGTGAAAATACTGTACAGAGGGGTTACAGTTACATGAGCTAGGTAATGAGTACATTTCTTATCAAGCATTGTTGCCTCCTCCTTTCTTTCCCCTACCATCCCTTCCCTCCCACCTCCACAACTACATTGCCTCTCCCCTGCCCCCCTGCCCTAGCCCTGCCTAAATTGTAAAGTTCCTTTTAGGACATAGCATCTTATACATCTCATGCTTACAATGGGTCCACCTGAATTCCTATTTAAACAATTTGTTTTTTTCCTTTCCTCTCCCCAAATTATACCAACATCAAATACAGTGAAAACAGGGGTTATACTGTAGGGGAGGGACATACAAAGCAACAAAAAAAAATCACCTTATAAATACATTAGAATCAATAGCAAGAAAGAAAAAACCACTTGTGTCCTTATCTTGGAGTTCATTTCGCTTAACAGCAACTTATCTGACCTTTTCTGCTTGTCTCAGACATATACTAGTTGTTGCAAATAAGGGAAACCACGGGACCTATGCAGTTTCTGATGGCTAATTCCCCCATTTAAGTACAAAATGTTCCCTTTCTTTATTCAAACACAACATATCTATTTTCATCTAAATTCTGTTAGTTTTACCATAGCTATTGGGACTTTCCATTTCAAGTGGTTCAAGTCCATTTAGTTTATCAGAGGCAAAAGCTTCCTTCAGACTTGTGACCCTGTGTTCTACTCCAGTTTCTGCCTCTAGTTTCTAAAATGTAAAACCCATCTAAAATTTGGATGGCTCAAACCCTCTTTAATCAAGTCAATAAAACAACACCTGAACACTCACTATTAACTTGATCTCAAAATTCTTCTCCAGTTGTTTTGCATGGGAGCCAAAGGCTGTTCTAAAGAAAGGTTTACTACATAAACTCACTGTTTGTACATCATCACAACTCTATATAGACAATACATTGTGATCCAGGCCACCAGGGAAATTTCTGTTGCCATAGTCCATGAATTCTTCTCACTTGACTTCTTGTTTCTTACAAACACTAGTACAAACACATTTGTATTAGGAGACTCTTCAGTTTCACCCATTTGTTTCTTAGAGTTTAGTTTTTACTTCTCTATAACCATTCTTGACAAGGTTTCCGTTCCCATGGTAACAGCTGAGTGATTTCCAGTCATCACGGTCATCACTGCCTACCCCTGTTCATTCTTCACTCTGTAGGAAGAATGACCTTTCTCAACCCTACCAACTCTATCAAACCAAGTTACTGCTGGGAATATTTTAGCAGAGCGCCTTGCCCTCATGATAAAGTCTAGGAGTACTTATTATTTTATACTTTGTGATCTAATCCAGGATTAATTTCCCAATGCAATCTTCTTTAACTGTACCATCTAATGAATTTACTGAACTAATTGTAATCACATCAATACAATCTTGTCTCCTCCATTTTTCAATGAATATATACTATTGTACCCATTGTACTATTCCCCCTCTCAAGTTCTTCATACTATCTGGTTAGATGTCACCTGCTTTCTTCTCTATGGCCTTCTCAAGCATACATATGATGGTCTTCCATGAACTTAAATATTTCCCTAGACTTTTCCCTACAATACTTTCTTGTATTTTAATTGTCTGTTTTCTTCCTCATCCTGATCTGCCAGATGATAAGCCATTTTAGGTAGTGACATAATAGAATTCTTTCTTAAATCCCAGCATATTGGAGAGTTTTCATATAAAGAAGATACTCGAAGATACACTCATGGAGTGTATAAATCTTTGGTAATGGGACTGCTTAGAAACCCAGCTCTACTTGACTCAGACATATACCAGATATTGCAAATAAGGGAAACCATGGGACCTATGTTTCTTTGGGCCTGGCTTACTTTACTTAATATAAGTTTTTCCATGCCTTTCCATTTCCTAACAAATGGGGCAATGTCATTCTTTCTGATGGAGGCATAGAATTCCATTGTGTATATATACCACATTTTCTTGATCCATTCATCACTGAGGGGCATCTGAGTTGGTTCCATATCTTAGCTATAGTAAATAATGCTGCAATAAACATAGTTGTGCTGGTATATGTCTGAGTCAAGCAGAAAAGGTCAGATAAGGTGATGTTAGGGAAATGAACCCTAAGATATGTATTCAAATGTTTTTTTTCTTTCATGCGATTATTTCTAACACATTTATAAGATTATTTCTTTGTTGCTATGTATGTCCCTCCCCTACAGTACAACCCGTTTTCACTGTATTTGATGTCAGTATAATTTGTGGAGGGGAAGGGGAAAAACAAATCATTTAAATAGGGATACAGGTGGACCCATTGCAACAATGAGATGCACGAGTTGTTATGTCGAAAATGAACCTTACAACTTGGGGGGGGGAGGGGGGAAGGATTCGGTGGGGGCGGGCGGGGGGAGGATGGGAAGGGATGGGAAGGGGAAACAAAGGAGGAGGCTACAATGCTTGATAAGAAATGTACTCATTATCTTGCCAATGTAATTGTAACCCCTCTGTACAGTATTTTCACAATTAAAAAAAAAAAGAAACCCAGCTCTATTATTATTTTCCCATGGCTACTCTATATCAACCACTACCAATCTAAACTAGAGTATCAAAGTGCAGTTAAGAATTCCTCTGCCTTTTAAATATTTGAGCACTTTTAGTCCAATTTATAGTTTATCTCTTTCCTCCTTGAGTCCTAAAATAGTTTCAAATCTAAAGTAAAATTTTCTTGGGACTGCATCAAAATACAATGCTTTTTCACAGCAAAGAAAATAGTCACTAGGCTCAAATGACAGCCTAGAGAATGGAGGAATATTTTTGCCAGCTCTACATCTGACAAGGGATCAATAAATAGAATCTACAGGGAACTCAAAAACTAACTCCCAGAGTATCAATAACTTAATTAAGAGATGGGCAAATGAACTGAATAGACACTTCTCAAAAGAAGCATAAATGGCCAATAAATGCATGAAGAAATGTCTAACATTCCTAGCTATGAAGAAAATTAAAATTAAAATGAGCATGAAATTTTATCTCACAGAAATCAGAATGTCAATCATCAAGAGCACAGAAAACAAATGTTGATGAGGATATGGTAAAAAAAAAAAAAAAAGAACCTTTATACATTGTTGGTGGAAATGTAAGCTGGTGATGAGTAATCAGGATGGAAGCTCTTCAAAAATCTAAAATTAGAAGTATCATACTAACCAGTGATACTACTCTTGGGCATTTATCCAAAGGAATTTAATTCAGTATATGATACAGGCATTTGCATGCCTATATCCATTGCAGAACTATTCATGATAAACAGCCAAGTCATGGAAACAGTACTGATGCCCTACAATTGATCAACTGACTTTAAAAGAGTGATACACATGTACATATATATACATATTGCACATTTTACACACACAATGGAGTATAAGTCAGTCATAAAAAAGAACGATATTCTGTTATTGATGAATCTGGAGACTAGCATATTAAGTAAAGTAAGTCAAGTTTTTTTTTGTTTCTGTTTTTGTTTTGTTTTTGTTTTTGGGTCCAGTTGTGGGGCCTGAACTCTGGGCCTGGGCGCTGTCCCTCAGCTCTTCAGCTCAAGGCTAGCGCTCTACCACTTGAGCCACAGCGCCACTTCTGGCTTTTTTCTTTTTGCGTAGGTGGTGCTGAGGAATCGAACCTAGGGCCTCAGGCATGCAAGGCAAGCACTCTACCACTGAGCCACCTTCCCAGCCCCAAGTAAGCCAAGTTAAGTAGGACAAAGGTCATATTTTCTCTCATATATGGATGCTGGATATAAAGATAAACAACTATATGTATTATACATGATTATATCTGTAATAGATACAACTAATATGCTACATTATATTCATGGTCAATATGATTAAAAATTCACAGTACATGCAGGTGTGAAATACCTTTGCTAAGCCTTTTTGAACAGGTAAAATACACTTCAACAAAATTGAACATTAAGAAATTAAATGTATGCCAAAATACTTTTTAAATGTGTGCGCAAAGAAATAGAACATTGAAGTTTGTCGAGATGGGTTGGGAGGAGGAGGAGCGCAGAGGGACAGTGACTGAGAGGTGAGTCGGGGCAAGGTAGAGAGCACATGTGCGCATGAATGAAATGAACAAACAAATTTAAAAGCGCTCTTCCAACAGCCAGCCCATATTTGTCACTTCTTCTAAACAATCCATGTCACTTTGTACACATGTGTCACTCCCTCATAGCTGTATAAGAAATCTTCAGGGACTGGGAAGGTGGCTCAGTGGTAGAACGCTTGCCTTTCATGCATGAGGCCCTGGGTTCGATTCCTCAGCACCACATAAACAGAAAAAAACGGAAGTGGCGCTGTGGCTCAAGTGGTAGAGCGCTAGCCTTGAGCTGAAGAGCTGAGAGACAGCGCCCAGGCCCAGAGTTCAGGCCCCACTACCCGACCCCCCCCCCCCCCCCAAAAAAAGAAATTTTCAAAAGGAAAACTTGTCTGATTTCATGTAATTTAATTACACTGTACCTAACATTGCAATAAGCACAACACGTTTAATAAGTCTTTACGATTCATTGGGTGTTATATTTGGATGTGTAGTTTATTTTTCAGTGTGTTTTATAAACATGAATATATAAGGTTATAAACTTCTTACTAAGTATTGTTTAATTGCATCCCATGAGTTTTGGCAAATAGAATTTTTACTTATGTCTAATTTAAGTTCCATTTTTATTTTTTTTAATGTTGTAGAAATATTCCTAAATTTCGCAATATACTTGGAGATGTAATTTTAATTTTAATGAATCATAGCCAATGAATAAATGTTTTTTCTGTAATTTTTAGATTTGCATTATTGTCTATTACTTGACCAATTTTATTTTAAAAATTTCCATCTGCTTGAAAAATAATCATGTTGCTCAATTTTTAAAAACATAACAATGAGAGTAAGTATGCTGTGTATCCTAATTTTTATTAATGTGATCTAACAACTTTTGATGTATTACAATCCCATTATGATTATATATTTGCCATTTGATTCATTCCTTTTCAACTCCTTACATGGTTCAGTGATATAATGTTAATTTTGTGCTGGGTTATTCATAATTTTGAATTTTAATCAATACTGAGGAGACCTTTTCACTGATGTTTCCCTCACTTCAAAATCTAAGTTGCTTGGTGTTAATGTAACTATTCCAGCTTTATTTGGCCAATTTTTACCTCTTTAGCTTTTCCCCTCGTTCTGCATTCTGCCACCCTGTGTTGTTTATTTTGGTGCATTTTTTATAAACAGAATATGCTCCGTTTTGCCTTGTTCTGTTGATTCTGTTTGGCAAACTTCTCTAACTGGAGATCTTAGCCCATTTATATTGATTTAGATTGCTCATATCATTTCTTTCAACTTATCACACGTGCTTTATGTTGGCCACTTGTTTTACATTTCTGCCTCGTCCCTTTGGCTTCTTTTATTTATTTATTTATTTATTTATTTATTTATTTATTTATTTATTTATTTATCTAAGAAACGCACCTTTATCAAATATAGTGAAAACGGGGTTATACCATGGGGGACAGTGCCTTGTATCTTGTATATACATTTTTCTAATTTAGGGAGGAGAAGGGAAATAACAAAATGCTGAAATAAGGATACAGGTTGACCCATTGTAACAATGAGATGTACAAGACACTATGTTGAAAATGAAGTTTACAACTGCAGGGGGGGATGGTATGGGAAAAACAAAGGAGGGGGTAACAATGCTCAATAAGAAATGTACTCATTACCATATTCATGTAACTGTAACCCCTCTGTACAGTATCTTTACAATAAAAAATATATTAAAGAAAGATAACCTCGGTTATTTTTCTTTTTTCTTTTCAGTACTTTGGTTTACACTCTGGGCTTCTTACTTGCTAGTCAAGTGCTCTACTACTTGAGTTATGCTTCCAGCCCCTGCTCCCTTCCACTCTTTATTTTGGAGATAGGATCTTGCTTTTGCATGGGCCAGCTGGGTCCATAATCCTCCTATTGTGTTTTCTCAAAATTTTCTTTATTGAGATTAAGAGACTACATAAATTTCACAAGACGGTGGCATAGTTATACTTAGCTAAAGTCACAAACACATTTTAACCTTCACAGTGATAATCATCATCATCTTAATCTACAAAGCTTATGAATTCTATGAACTTTAACGATAAAACTGTTTCTTCCAGATGGGATGATATGTACATTTCTTACCTTTTGCTTAGTATCAGCTGTTCCCTCTTTCTCTCTCATTCCCTCCCTCCCATCACTGCCCTTGTGATGTTTACTTCACTTTCATCAATGTCCAGTGCAGCTGATGGCCTGTCTACTGTATTTTTTACCTCCTTTCCACTAATTCTGTGCCCTTGGTTTCTTGGAAAGCTCCTTTAGTTTTACCTTATTTAACTAATTGATACTAACAAAAATGGGGGAAATAGCTTAAAATGTTGCTTAAGATCTATTTTTATTTCTCTAGTGACAACTCTATATTTTAACATTTACATTTAATATTTCAAGTTAATGAACTCTAAAGATAAATACTTCCTTATCTTTGTAGTGAGTAAAACAACTTTACAACAATAACTGCTATCATCTCTTCTTCAGTTTACATGAAACAACTACCTATCATTTTGGTTATTTTCTTGATTTTTAAACCAACATAGAAGATATTATTGTTACTATTTAGTCCATGATTTCTATCATTTATCTACCAATTTCTGTATTCAACATTCCTTCTTACATCTGATTTTTCTTATAACATTACTCTTTTTCTTAGTTTAAAATTTCTAAACTACAAATCCATCTATCACAAATATTCTTGACTTTGTTTTAATTAAAATTATATGTATTTTATCCTCATCCATGAGTTATTGCTTCACTAGGTATAGATATTTGTTTGACATTAATTTCTCCCAGCATTTGAAGGTATTATTTTACCTTTATCACTCTCATTCATTTTCATTTACTATCAATTTGTCTTTTCTCTCTAGCTATTCTCAAGACCTAATCCCTCTATTTCAGTATTATACAAATTTACTCCAAAAGTTTGATTTACATTTCTCTTCATCCACATAGGAGTTCACTTGGGACCCTGAATCTATGAACTTCAACAAAATTCTGGAAAATTCTCAGCCATTATTGCTTTGAATATTTACAGCTAATATTCTTATTAATATGACCCTGGATTCCATCCATACTGGACCTTCTTATTGCTATATATTACAAATTTCTTAATCTTCCATATTTACCAGGTTTATGTGACATCAATGAGTAAATTAGTATATATTAACCTACTTCATTATAAAAATGTACATGCAAAAATGTATACAATTGTGTTTTAAAGTTTAGTTCATGAAACCTCACCTAAGGGAAAGAACAGAGTATCACTAGCTCCCTAGAAATACACCTCTCTGCCTCAGTAATACATCTTCCAAGTCATAACTTCCTTATTAGTTCCTAAAGGAAACCTAACAGTAACCTAAAAACTGTTCATGACATTCATGATCCTCTAAACACACATCCTTAAAGGGCTGTGTTTTAGTTTGCCTGCTATTATGTGAAGCGAAGCATGCCTTCTTCTGTTGCTAGCTCATTTACATCAACATTGTATTGTGGCATTTGTGCATGCTATTGTGGATGACTATAATTTGTTTACTTTCATTCTGGAATTCAGCTTCAAATATCCATGTCACGTTTTTTTGGTTTCTATTTTCTTCCAATTTTTATTTTAATGACCAGGCTTTATTTAAAGTGAGGTTTATGTTTCTTAAATTCTGGAAACAGTATTCTTGTCCAGTGAATGCCCAGTTAAAGTTCAGACATCTTGCTCTTGAAAAGGTCACTCGAAATAGTGCTTCCTTGGGATGATCAACTTGTTTGTAAAATCGTACACATCATAATCTAGTTGATTTTTCAGTGATCCAAAAGTAGAATTTGTGAAGGAGGCTCACATGAACCTCAGACCCTCCTTCAAATGTAAAAGGATTTCTCTTCACATCTAAAGCCTTTTATTTTATAATAATGTTGGCCAATCTGTGATGTTAGAACTTCTTCATGATTAGCCTAAGTCAGAAAAAATGCCAGTTTCATTTATTTTGTAGTTGTCGCTGTTAACAACCAAAAGCTAATTTTCATTGGGGGATCACTGACTATTGCAGAGTGTGTGTCTCTCACTAGAAAATGCTACACATAATCATTTTCTCAGATATACAGAGAACATTGCAAGCTGAATCAAGGGGCCCAGAAGGCATCCAGCATGAAATCAGATACTCAGGAAAGTCTTCTTCCCATTTTTGATGTGGGAATCTTTACCTACTATTTTTTCAATGACTTCAAGCAGATACATTTATAAAAATAATTTATCTAGCTTTTATCAATTTTCTTTGATGCATTGGTTAGTCTAAATTACTTAAGCTGTAAGCATGAGAGATCTCTAAATTATCTTTTCTTTTGTGTCTCGTCTGTTAAACTTATAAACTCAATTATATTCTTCATTTATAGAAGTTTCTTTTGTAGACTAAATCTTCCTGATCCATTTTCATATTTTCTTGATTCTTCAGTACGTAAATGATTCTTCCCATATTAGCATAATGTTACATAATTTAGTGTAAGACACATCATAAAGACCCTATGGAATACTTATAACCTGAGAACTCAGAACACTAGCCACAAAGAGCACTAATTCACTGATTAGAACTTCTCTCAACAACGACAATGAGTGAAAAAGGAAAGACATGGTTGCTAGGGCAGGTGAAGCAGAAGCACAGAAGGTAAACATCTTGGGGACTATTTTCAGAAGGTGATACTTTCTTGCAGTGACACCAAAATTGTGGTGGAATGAACAACTGACTCCTTGGCACAGTATTTGAAGTTTTCAGTGCATTCTAATTTTTGCTGCAAGCATATTAAGGGGATATGTGTGACAAATTTTCAGTTGCTGGCTGAACTTTTCATGATGGCTCAGTTCAGTAGATTTTTTTTATACTTTCATTTTGTTGAGTTTTAGTTGAACTCACCTCTTTGAAAATTATTTTCTGTTATTGAAAGAACTTAAAGAGTAGAAATTGGAATTAGCTAAGTGGCATTCATATGATAGCATTATTTTTACTACTGTTCTGTGTATAAATCTTGTTCCATATGTGTTTTCTTTGGTCAAAACAATCCCATCTCTACATTAAAATTTTTATTATTTATGTGAAATTTCTAAAATCTCAGGTGTCATGCTTGAATATTTGTATTCTTTCTTTCTTGCAGAAATATTTCAGCCAGGCACTAGTAGCTCACTCCTATAATCATAACTACTCAGAATTTTAGCCAAGATCGGAGGATTAAGGTTGAAACTTGTACTTTCTAGTTTGTACAAACAAAGCCCAAAGATTCTTACCTCTATTAACCAGAAAAACTGGAGATGGAGCCATGACTCAAGTGGTAGAGTTTCCACACGAATGAAAAAGCAAAGCAAGACTGTAAATGCTAGGTTCAAGCCCCAGTGCTGGCATTGAGAAGAATTTCAGAAAATATTTAGCAATTATAATAGTATGCATGCAGTGTAAGAAAACGCAGAGACTACAAAATACAATTTTAAAATCACTCTGATTTCTACTACCCAAGAGAGTATTTATTGACATTTTCCTCATTTTCACATTTATTTAATTTGTTTAAACAGTCATTTTGTATATACTACATATAGTGTGTTATAGCTATTTTTGTATGCATGCCTAGGCTCAGTCCTCCAGATCTCAGTCTCCCAAGTAACTAGGATTAATGCTGCTAGCCACCAGCATTAAATTCATATTAAATGAACTTTTGGCATTTCCCATCTGTTGCTTGCTATTTTTCTCTATGACAAATATGTCATGTGTGTGTTTAATTATTCACTTTTACATTACTACTTATTTTGTAATTTGATATTATAACTCATATTATGATGAAACTCCTAAAAGGTGAATTTCTTGAAATTGAAATGGAATTTCTTCTACTTACTAGTCTCAAACTCAAAGCATTTTCATGTCCACTTTTTATCACATTGTGGAAGTATACAGGACAGGTTATTATTCAATAGTGAGTTAAAATTAATATCTAAGAACTTGGCTGGCCAGCTCAAACCCAATGATAAGAATACTTGAATTACAAATGATAAATCAAGAAAATGCAAGTATAAGATGTAAATACCAATACTTTTTTCTAAAATAAATATACATTATAGCTTCCTTTTTTGAACTATTTTTTTTTGCCAGTCCTGGGGCTTGAACTCAGGGCCTGGGCACTGTCCTTGGGCTTCTTTTGCTCAAGGCTAACACTCTGCCACTTGAGCCACAGCATCACTTCTAGCTTTTTATGTACAGGTGGTACTGAGAAATCGAACCTAGGGCTTCATGCATGCTAGGCAAGCACTCTACCACTAAGCTATCTTCCCAGCCCTGAACTACTTTGTTAATTAGAAATTTTCATTGTCTTCAATTCTCATAACGCCTTCTTCACCATACTCATAAAGATTTTTCCAGGGATTCAGGTGGGTGCATACTAACCAATACATACCTTTCAGGTGTACATTATCTGCAAATTAGCATAACTTATATATGAAACCCATATAGAAATGTTATGAAAGTGAACCAAAAAAATAGAGGGGAAAAGGCCATATACACACAATTGGAATAGATTTTTGTCTACTTTCATTTAGTGATCATTTGTACAGAGATCTTAGATCCTAAGAGTATATTTGCTATTATTTTAGTTAAAATTTGAAGTATGATAATATTCTTACAGCTTTTGAAGTTTCTTATGCATTCCAAGACCCAAAGAACCTGACAGAAAGGATAGTAGTATCCCTCTCAGCCCAGCAGAACCTCTCTATGAGAAATCATACAAACATATAGTGCACTAGGAAGCAGGTATGTGTTCCTCCATTTCTCACTGCCAGTTTCTCAGAATGATAGCTTGTACTAATTCACTCCACTTCACCATTTCCCTTAACACAGACGATCTGTCTTTATCCACACTGCTCTGTCCACACAATATCTTCAGAACTTCCACAATGCCTTCATCACAAACTAAAATCCCACTTGTTAGTCTGTACTTTTGACTTCTGTACAACAACTTACTGTCAAAAACAAGAGCTTTTGGCTCTTTTTTCTCTACACTGGCATTTGCCAAACTATTTACTTCAAATCAGTAGTCCAAAAAGATGAAACTTTAAAAAAATACCCATGGGCAATTAAAGTTGTCAAACACTGCACCCTAGAAGACTAGTAATCCATATAAGCATATTAAAGTTGCTACAAAGGCCAACATTCAAAAGAAACTTGCATAATTGTGGTCAATCAAGTTTCCAAACTTATGGACTACAGAACTCATTTCTTCAAATCAGCCATCCTATTTCATTATTTCTAAGACTTACATGTTTATCACATTTTGACAAGTTTGATAAATTAGGTTCTCCTAGTAGTCAATGGTGTCCTAAGATCATGGCTAGCTGGTAATAGACACATGGCAGTTGTCACTCTTTGTGCACAAACATGGCCATAGCTATTCAGTTTTTCATCTTAACAATTGCCAACTTTACTGGCTACTTAAAATGTCTTCAAAATAATTATTTTGTAATTCAATATTTCAACAAAAAACACATTTTCAAACAGCATAGAAATGGAGTGGGTATAAAATAATAAAGCAAATATTTGTTGATGGAGAAATAACTAATTGTTTAGGTTTTTACATAACAGCAACTGATTACTTTATAGGAATATGGAAAGAAACTACCTACACATAGGTAAATTGTGTTTTGCTACTAAGCCACAGATTAATACTGACTGTAATACAAGAAACAATGTAATTGAAGACTGGAGAAATTGCTAAATTCCTCAAAATGGATAAAAGAAACTTCAAGAAATCATCATTTCATTGGATTATTTTATTATGAAACAGAACATTGTATCATAGTTTAATTACCAACTATTTTTTTAACTTAAAGGCAAATAAAATAGAGGCACATCTCAAAATTGGCAGTATTTTAATCCTCTAAAATGCATCATGAACACATCATGAATCTAATACACTTTACTTATGAAATTTTCCTCCTGTTACAATCTGCATAACATAATCTTCCTACCTCTTCCTTCAATAATAGCGTCCTATCCCCTGATCCAGTTCAATAACTAACTTGCTTTACTTCATCTAGCTCCTTTCTTTCTAAGGAGGCTTTAAAAGACAGAGTGTCCTCCCAGATATCCAAAAGTGCAGTGTTATGATCATGGAGACATATGTGCCAAAGTCAAATCAGGGTCCCCAGGAAGAGCATCTCAAAGCTATAGATAGTCCAGACCTTCCTCATGGGTTTTACACCTTCCCATCCCACAGAGCAGGAATGCCAATACCTGGGAATCCTTGAGGAAAGAAGCTTGGTTCTCACCTTGTTCTTTCAGGACACAACCTTTGCTAGTAGCTCCTGGACCCTAAGAAATGCATGGGCCCTAAATGCTGAGGTATGACTTCTGATAAGCAAGATAAATAATAGAAATTTAAACTTCAAGTCCTTGTGACTAGCTGTGGCCATGCCCACTTCTTCCACTTGTCTTTGACTATGACATGCAGCAATCTGACCACCTGGGAGCATATAATCAAAGAAATAAAAGCAAAATGGATAGTTATATAGGTTATATAGGTTCCCACATAGCTCAATTCAATTGAATGGGACATACTACTATGAGAGCTGTTAATACACTTGAGAGAAAAAAAGACATCCTCTGAAAATTTGAAGAACCATAAAGTTATTAAGCATACAGTCAATACTCTAAACTTGATATCCAAACATTAAAATCATATCAATTTCCTTTATAACAATTACACCAATGGAATCCAGTCTATACTAGATATCTCCAGGAAAAAAAATTAAACATCTCTTCCCAGCAAACAAAAGGGCTGAAGGTATGACTCAGTAGTGCAGTAACTGCTTAGCAAGCACAAAGCTCTGGGTTTAATCCCAGTACTGCAAAAAACAAACAAACCAAAAAAACCTGATTTTGTGCTACTAGGTTAGTAATCAATCCTGAGAGTTGCTAAAAGACATACAGGAGTGAAAATGGGGTACAAGAAGCTTGGCCGCATCCCTGGAGTAGTGAGCATGCTGTAGGAACACGGGGTTCCTGGAGCATTGTTTACTTTAAATAGTAGTAGACACAAAATGATTTCAATTTAGGTGACATAGTAAATGATGAAACAGGACCCAGTGATTCCAAATTCTTTCTCATTGTTCTAGAACTATGATTTTAGGAACCCTTTAAAACTGAAAAACCTAAGTATATCAAGGTATCACTTTAAAAAACAACAGTTTCAGAATAGACACACATATGTCCAAGAAGCATAATGCAAATTATTCTATAGTCTAGACCATTTTATTGTGAGTTGAAGATGTAAGGGTTTTGAGGAATGTCATCTGGTTTCACAACCAAATCCTTAACTAGGAATAATTACCAACAGTATAAATCAACAAAATGCAAATGCACTATTTGAAAAATATTGCAGGAAATATTCTTGTTGTTCATATGTTTTGAAAAAATTATAGTTTGATTTCAAATAGTGATTACACGTGATTTTATAGGATTGAATTACTATAGCAAAATTCTCAAAAAATTATTTAAGTTCATTAATGCTAATGAGGGGTCACAAGAAGACTATTGATTTTTGTAGCCGGGAGAGGTCTGCTGTTTGTTTCTAGTCTTGCCATTCATCTAAATTGCAAAGTGATCACTGTTGTGAAGAAAATCAGGTACTAATGTAAGCCTTTTATAACAAGTCTTCAAGTACAATGATTTAATTACTAGCCACAAACTAAGCAAATTCAGGCAAAAGTAGAAAGGATCAAAGAAAAGAAAAAAATAAATTTGAATGAATATCCATGACATCTATGTCACAAAAATGCTGGCAATGAACTGTTGATTTTATTTTGTATGAATATCTAATTCTCTTTTTCAATGTTTCAAAAGTATATAGGTCAATTGACATTCTCAAACCAGTTACCAAAATAGACTATTTCTTTTAACTAAGTTGGAAAGAAAGGCAGCAAATTTTGGAAATACGGTCATATTGATAACAGTATTACTTAATTTCACAAGGTGTGGAAACATACAGCTAAAGAGATCCTCACAAGAAACTCTGGGGAAAATTGTAATAGACAATCAATATGTAAGTAATTACTGAGGGGAAAATGATATCGCAGTATTTAACATTTCTTTTACATCTGCAATACCTGCCAATTCTTTAAAGCAATGTATTTTTAATATATGTTTTCTTGGGAATAAACCCCTTATTGCAGGTTACACTGTGTGCACCCTCCCCCAACCCCTACCCAGTTTCAGATGTTACAGACATCTAATATATGTGATAATATTAAATAAACATGGAGCCTTTGAGCTATTAGGTCTACATAAAATTGAGGCCTTTGTGATGGGATTAATACATTTACAATAAGAAACATTAGAATTAACTCTCCTTCCCTATCCCTCTCAGCCACATGAGGATCAGCAAGGAGCCCCCTGCCAAGCTGAGAAGAGAGCCTCACCAAAACCTGAGCATCCCCGTACCCTAATCTCAGAATTCCAGTCTCCAATACTGTAAAAAAAATTGGTTTCCATACTTCAAGCTGTCTGGTCTATGCTGTTTTGATATAATGGTGAGGGCTACGCTATCATTATCTTAGAAATTGTCCTGGAATACTTAGAGAGACACTACTCTTAAAACTTTTCTATTTCCTTTCCTCTTCAGAGAAGTTTCTCTTTAAATCTTTAGCCCACTTATTTATTGGGCAGTTGTTTTTTTGAGGATTTGTTGTTGGGGGATTTAATTTTTTGAGTTCCAGGTATATTTTAGATATGAGACCCTTGTCCATTGTATGGCTAGTAAAGAAGGATGGCCAATAGACACATGAAGAAATGCTCAACCTCCCTAGTCATAAAAGAAATGCAAATCAAAACAACATTGAGATACCACCTTACTCCAGTTAGAATGGCTAAAATCAAGAACTCTAATAACAACAGATGCTGGAAGGAATGTGGACAGAAGGGAACCTTACTTCATTGTTGGTGGGAGTGTAAACTTGTTCAACCACTTTGGAAAGTAGTATGGAGGTTCCTCAAAAGACTCCACATAGAGCTCCCCTATGACCCAGCAATCCCACTTTTGGGCATTTATCCAAATGTTTACAAACAAGACCACACTAAAGCTACCAGCACGACTATGTTTATTGCAGCACTATTTACCATAGCTAAGATATGGAACCAACCCAGATGCCCCTCAGTAGATGAATGGATCAAGAAAATGTGGTATATATACACAATGGAATTCTATGCCTCCATCAGAAAAAATGACATTGCCCCATTTGTTAAGAAATGGAAAGACTTGGAAAAAATTATATTAAGTGAAGTAAGCCAGGCCCAATGAAACATAGGTCCCATGATTTCCCTTACTTGCAATATCTAGTATATGTCTGAGTCAAACAGAAAAGATCAGATATGGTGATATTAGGGAAATGAACCCTAAGACATGTACTCAAATGTTTTTTTTTCTTTCATGCGATTGTTTCTAACACATTTATAAGATTATTTCTTTGTTGCTTTGTATGTCCCTCCCCCACAGTATAACCCCTGCTTTCACTGTATTTGATGTCAGTATAATTTGTGGAGGGGAAGGGGAAAAACAAATCGTTTAAATAGGGATACAGGTGGACCCATTGCAACAATGAGATGTACAAGTCGTTATGTCGAAAACGAACTTTACAACTTTGGGGGGGGGGAGTGGAAAGGATTGGGGGGGTGTGGAGGATGGGAAGGGATGAGAAGGGGAAAGAAAGGAAGAGGCTAAAATGCTTGATAAGAAATGTACTCATTATCTTGCCCATGTAATTGTAACCCCTCTGTACAGTATTTTCACAATAATATATATATAAATAAAATAAATAAACAAAAACTTTTCTATTTCCACAAAGTGACATATCTTTTTGTATAAGTAATGCAGCTGGTCTCATTTTGTCTTGGGTATTGAAATGAAATTTTAGCATATTAAATCTTATAGACCAAGGCTCATCAACTGTAGCACTACTGACACTTGATGAGATAATACTTTGTTGTGAGGGGCTGTCCTGTGCATGGAACTACTTTGCCAATGCCTGAGCTTCAACCGAATGGATGTCAGTGGCATTCTCTACCTCTATTGCCTTATTAAGATAATCAAAATTGCCAAATGGCCATCAACCATATTGAAAAATAAAAACCACTGGCGCATGCGTGAGCGCTCACGCATCCACACTCACCCCCCACCCTGCCACCCCCACACACACCAGCATGGCATATCTTCATATATCTGCCACAATTTGAAGTGTGATGTCAATCAGAGGAGTTTACCTCTCATTACAAGTTTTTAACCACTTAAATGAATTGAGAATTTCTTTAACAATACTGTATTTTACCATGCACAAAAGCTATGAAGATGAATAGGGGAAATTCTGTGAGAAGGAATCAAACTAATTTTACTTAAGCTTAGCCATGAAATTTTGTGAAATTCTTGTGCTTGTCTTCCAAAATCCCCGTGTTCAGATGTCTGAACAGCCTATGAGTTGCTGATGGCTGATCTATCCAATTTCTTCCAACTAAATTGAGGACATGGCTGGAGAAGAAAGAGACTGTGAAGGTCTGACTTGGAAAAATGAATGGCACATGAAGACTGATAACATGGTGATAGCATCATTTTCTCCCTTTGTCTACAAATTAAAAGCATGTTCCCTACACTAGAAACTGTGTTCAAATCTGTGTTTTATCTTCAAAAGAATAGTTAGTTCTAGGGTCTCTCCACTTTGTGGCTTATTTCAGTTGCTAACATTGTTTAAATGAACGAAGATTTCCAAATGCAAAGCTACTTATTGGCAAAAGAACTCACAGAATATAATTTACTCATAAATGCAGGGCCTTGGATGAATGAGAAACCCTGGGAAAATAGCATTCTTCTCCCCTTGAGTCATCCCACTCCATTTGCAATTTCTGTTGCTCAGGGAAACCACAGCAGTACCTGCAAAGTCAACATCGTATTGACTTGACTTAGTGATCCTTTAGGGAAGACAAGAACTCTTAACACCTGTTAGTATCTACATTGCCCCCCAAAATGTAATATTGTATAATATTTACAATTCTGTGTTTTGCAGAAAATAGGGCTTCAGAGCTTTATCCAAACTAAAGCAGAAATATCTTTATAGAAGTGGCTTTTTACTGTGATGATGTATTTTGATATGATCACACCCAAAACTTGAGAACAGAAGAAAGGAGAGCAATCCCTGTCTTATCTACAAAAAAAAGGGGGGCGGGAATCTGTGTTGTGAAATGAAGTAAGTCAAATTTCATGGTAGCCATTACACAGTAGAAGTCTAACCTATGTTATAATTTGCACTCTGCCATCCCCTCATCTAGAAACCGTGAGGTTTTTTTGTTGGAGAAAGAGAGACAGTGATAGAGGGAAGAGGGAAGAGGGAGGGAGAAAGGAAGAGAGAGAAAGAGGAAACATTCAGATGGACACCTAGATACAGGCACACCACTCTGTTACCAGAAAACAAAATAGAAGGGGCTGGGAAGGTGGCTCAGTGGTAGAGCACTTGCCTTGCATACATGAGGCCCTGAGTTCGATTCCTCAGCACCACATAAGCAGAAAAAAAAGCCGGAAGTGGCATTGTGGCTCAGGTGGTAGAGCGCTACCCTTGAGCTGAAGAGCTGTGGGACAGCGCCCAGGCCCAGAGTTCAGGCCCCTCTCCCCCCCAAAAAAGAAAACAAAATAGAAAAAAACTTATTCTCCAGCACCATCTCAAGTTTTTCTCTAGAAAAAACCTTACAAAATAGATCATTTTGATTCTGAAAAACTGGGAGTTTTAATGATAAAGGATAAATTCAAATTAAATTGAGGGTAACTTTTTTTTCGAATTTACTTTATTGTTATTATAGAGGTGATATGTGGAAGAGTTACATTGACATGCCTCAGGTAATGAGTACATTTCCTTTTGTATAGTGTCATCTGTTCCTTCATTCTCTCTCATTCCCTCCCTCTCATCTCTACCCACCAGTTGTGTAGTTCATTTTCATCAATGTAAGGATAAGTTATTTTTAATATTGAGAGTGATTTATCAGAAATTAAGGGTAAAAATATGCCTGGAAAAGTATACACTGCTTCAATCAATTCTTGTAGATAAGGCTCTAACTCTTTATATAGCCTCTCTTACCTTTCTCCATGATGTAGAGAAGTGAGCTCTCAAAACATAAACAACAAATCACTCTCATAACATTGAACAAGACTTAGTCACCACAAGAAGACTTCAGTCATTATTAATTGGTGCACTTTTGATTATCAATTTATAAGGCTAATCAAGTCTAAAGGCTAATCTCCTATCTACAGTTGAAATGTTAACCAATGATGTTGATAGCATAAAGGATTTACCCACTTGTAAATCTTTACCTTGATTCCTGAGCTCATAAAACTGGCAATATAAACTTATTTGTATCTTCATATCTATGAAAAAATTATGCCCTGGTCCCTGGAAAAGTTGATAGCATATATTTCCTGAAAGTCCAATCTTTGCCTTAATTATAAGCTGCATCAAAATTTATCTTATAAAGATGACTTCATAGATGAATTTTAAATATATTTTCCCAAGGACAACCCATATTGACACATATTAAAACAACACATATTAAAATAGAATTGATATCTTTAATAAGCTCTAACACAGATAATTAGGAGCTATAAAGGATTAATTTTTGTCTTAGATTATCAGAGAGCAGCTGTAAAAGTACAAAATCCACTGTGAAACCTATGTTTACAGTTCCAATGGTAGATTTATAAAGTAATGTGTTAGCAACGGTTTCTCCATCCTGTTTTATTTCTTTTCTTCTTATAGAATTGAAAACCCTTCTTTCTTTTTCAAGCCTAATGTTGAGGGCTCCATGGTAACTGCCTTTTTATTTGGTTTCCTTTCTTAGCTGTTGTCCTTTTGCTTTGCTCTTAAATGGGAAAAATATTTTGTTTAAAAATACAGTACAAGACAATCAACCACCCAGCCTTTAGTGTACATAGAAACCCCTAAAATCATTCATTTTATGAAAAATCCCTTAAAGTTTTACATTAGCCCATAATACTAAAAAGAACTATATTGGGCTGGGAGCCAGTGGCTCATACCTATAATCCTAGCTACTGAAGAGATTAAGATTGAGGATTATAGTTCAAACACAGCCTTCACAGAATTCTTATCTCCAATTAACCACCAAAAAAGCTGAAAGCATAGCTGTGGACCAAGTGGTAAAGCACTAGCCTTGACCAAAAAAGCTCAAGGACAGGAAGTGGCGCTGTAGCTCAAGTGGTAGAGCGCTCGCCTTGAGCTGAAGAGCTGAGGGACAACGCCAAAGCCCAGAGTTCAAGCCCCACGACCGACAAAACAAACAAACAAAAAAGCTCAAGGACAGAGAATAGGTTGTGAGTTCAAACCCCAGGACCAGCACAAAAAAGGAAGGGAGAAGGAAGAAGGAAAAAAGAAGAAAGAAGAAGAGGAAGAAGAAGAGGAGGAGGAGGAGGAGGAGGAAGAAGAAGAGAGGGAAGAAGAAGAGGAGCCCACTCAGGCAATCAAATTTGAGAGATACTTATTTCCAATTAACCAGCAAATGGCCAAAAGTAAAAGCATGGCTTAACTGGTAGAGTGCAAGCCATGACACAAAAGAGTGAAAAAGCTGAGCAAATCAGTACAAAGGAATAATACAACAGAAACCAACTTTTTAAGACATTAGAATATACATTATTTTCTAATGCCTATAACATTCACCAAGATAGATCATACCCTGGTCCATAAGACAAAAGTAAGCCTAACACATTGTTGGTAAGAATATAAACTTGTTCAACCACTCTGGAAAACAATACGAAAATTCCTCGGAAACTAAACAGAATTATTCTATCCATGATACAGCAATTCCACTGCTAGGCATTTATCCCAAAGATTACAAACCAGGCTACAGTAAAGCCACCAGCACAATCATGTCCACTGCAGCACAATCATTATAGTTAAGGTATGGAAGAAGGCCAGATGCCCCTCAATAGACAAATGTATCAAGAAAAAATTGTAGTAGATATACACAATGGAATGTTAATCATCCATGAAAAACAATGATAGTGTATTATATTTAAAGAAATGGAAAAACCTGGAAAAAAATGTGCTACATGAGGTAAGTCAGACCCAGAGAGACATAAGTAGAAGCTACAATTAGCTTATATAAGTAAATACATTGTATAATTATTAACTGAAAAGTTAATTATATAAAGTATTAACTGAAATATGGTAGATTCAAGGGAGAACTCAAACAGTGTAATACCTTAGAAAGGCAAAATTCAACAAAACAGATACCAGGAAATAGGCACTTGAAAGGTATTTGAAAGGGGGTGCTGAGTGGGATATCTTAATGAAGAGGAGATGGGAAAGAAGATGCTGTCAAGATACCAATGTATATCCTATGAAAAGAAAGGGAATTGGTGGGTCAAGAGAGATGAGTTAGAATGCTGAAGGGGTGACACTGATCAAGATGCATTACATTCATAAATTGCTTTGTTGAATAGCAACTCCTTTGTATAGCTACTCAAAGATAATAAAAACACATTTGAAAAAGAAAGTACAAAATTGAGGGATGGGATAGGGTTTGGCAGGATAGGGGAGAAGGATGAAAGGGTGACATTGAGATAAAAATGCATTGTATTCATAAATTGCTTTGTTGAATAGCAGCTCCTTTGTACAACTACTTAAAGACAATAAAAATATATCTAGGAAATAAATAACTTAAATAATACAAATGTTCTCTCTGTAATGAATTCAAAGTGGGAATCAATGCAAAAAAAAAAAAACCTTAAACCCTTCGTAACTAAAATATAATGGAGGTGAGAGAATGAAAGATGTGACATTGATCAAGAGGCATTATAGTGATGAATTGGGATTAATTTAAAATCCCTTTGTACAACTACCTAAAGATAATTTTTAAAGAAAAAAACATATATTTAAAATAATCCATTCTCAGATTTCAAAATATTTAAATTATAGAAATACAAGCAAATTTTTGGACCCAGTTTAAGCTATACTGATAGAAAAAAATCACAACATTAAGTTGTTTTGAATAAGAAAGAAATAAAAACAAGAGCAACATACATATAAGAAAATAGAAAAAAAAATATAAGAACCAGAATCAAAGCTGGGAATGCATTTTACATGGTAAAAGCCCTGAGCACTTATTTAGTATCCATGAGGTCCTAACTTCAACTCCCAGTGTTGCCCCTGATACACTGAAAAAAGAGGAATCGGTGAAACTGTAAAATAATAGAGAAAAAAATTAAACAAAATCTGTTTTCTTCAAAAGAGAATTTCTGAAATTGATTTTAAAAAATCTAGTAAGACTGACAAAGACAAAAAGAAAAAACACACAGGCCATCAAATAGAGACAGAGAATACCATAGCTGATCCTGCAGGCAATAAAGAACAAGAAGATACTATACACAATCTATTCTCATTAATTAAACAACTTGGAAGAAAAGAGGCAATGCCTAAAATCCCACAAACTACCATATCTCAGTCAAGAGGAAATGGACAACCTAATCAACACTACAGCTGTTGAACAATTAAATGTATAACTTAAAGGATTACTAAAAAAAGAGAAATTTCAAGCCCAGATTTTTTTTCTGTAGAATTTTGCCATTAAAAAACAAATGCCAATTTTACTTACCTACTTTCAGAACATAAAACAGAAATCAATATTTTTAAATTCAATTAGTGAAACATTAACCCTGATTTCAAAAGCAAGCAATGACAGCATACATAACAGACAAACAAATATCTCTAAAACCCTAGGTCTCCTTGGCGCAGGCCGAAATTTTCTTAATAGAGACCCGGAAACACAACAAATCAAAGAAAAGTTGGACAAATGGGATTGCATGAAGTTGCAGAGCTTCTGCATGGCAAAGGACATAGCTAGCAAGATCAATAGAAAGCCCACGGATTGGGAGAAGATCTTCACTAGCCATATAATGGACAAGGGTCTCATATCTAAAATATACTTGGAACTCAAAAAATTAAATCCTCCAACAACAAATCCTCAAAGAAACTAAGTGGGCTAATGACTTAAAGAGAAACTTCTCTGAAGAAGAAAGAAGGATGGCCAATAGACACATGAAGAAATGCTCAACCTCCCTAGCCATAAAAGAAATGCAAATCAAAACAACATTGAGATACCACCTCACCCCAGTTAGAATGGCAAAAATCAAGAACTCTAGTAACAACAGATGCTGCATTGTTGGTGGGAGTGTAAACTTGTTCAACCACTTTGGAAAGTAGTATGGAGGTTCCTCAAAAGACTCCACATAGAGCTCCCCTATGACCCAGCAATCCCACTTTTGGGCATTTACCCAAATGTTTACAAACAAGACCACACTAAAGCTACCAGCACAACAATGTTTATTGCAGCATTATTTACCATAGCTAAGATATGGAACCAACCCAGATGCCCCTCAGTAGAGGAATGGATCAAGAAAATGTGGTATATATACACAATGGAATTCTATGCCTCCATCAGAAAGAATGACATTGCCCCATTTGTTAAGAAATGGAAAAACTTGGAAAAAATTATATTAAGTGAAGTAAGCCAGGCCTAAAGAAACATAGGTCCCATGGTTTCCCTTATTTGCGATATCTAGTATATGTATGAGTCAAGCAGAAAAGGTCAGATAATGTGATGTTAGGAAAATGAACCCTAAGATATGTATTTTAAATGTTTTTTTCTTTCATGCATTTGTTTCTAACGCAATTATAAGATTACTTCTTTGTTGCTTTGTATGTCCCTCCCCCACAGTATAACCCCTGCTTTCACTGTATTTGATGTCGGTATAATTTGTGGAAGGGAAGGGGAAAAACAAGTCGTTTAAATAAGGATACAGGTGGATCTGTTGCAACAATGAGAAGTACAAGTTGCCATGTCAAAAACGAACTTTACAACTTGGGGGAGGGGGAGGATTCAGTGGGGAGTGGAGGGAGGATGGGAAGGGATGGGAAGGGTAAACAAAGGAGGAGGCTACAATGCTTGATAAGAAATGTACTCACTATCTTGCCCATGTAATTGTAACCCCTCTGTAGAGTATTTTCACAATAAAAAAAATATCTCTAATAAATTGGGAAGGAAAGATTCTCAACAAAATATTAGTAAGTTTAATGTGGCAATGTATAAAAATAATCATAACTATAATTTATTCTAGTTAAACAGAGCTACTTCAATATTTAACAATTAATCATTTCAATACTTCATCTTGACAGAAGAATTTTCTTGACAGGAAATGTATGTTTAAAGAAATTGAAGGTTAAGTATTTGGCGAAATTCAGTATCCATCAGAATACAAAGAAGTGAGAGTATGGCATGGTGACTGACAACTATAAATCTAATTGCTTGGAAGGTGAAATCAAGAGAACTCTAATTTGAGGCCAGCTCAAGAGAAAAGTTCATGAGATCTCCATTTACACTAATAAAAAAAAAACTGGGTTTGATGAGGATGTTCCTGTTATTCTGCAGCAGGAAGGCATAAATAGGATCTTGGTTTAGGCTAGCCCAGGTAAAAATGAAGACTCTATTAAAAAAAAAACAACAACAAGAAAAGCCAAAGAGGGCTGAAAGTGTAACTCAAGTGCTTTAACATTAGGCCCTACAGTAAAACCCAACTACTGTCAAAACTGTTTATTAGGGAGAGAAAACTTTCTCAACTTGATAAGTAAACACATTAAGTTATGTGAAGGTGTACACAGATGTGTGTACATTTGGTATACATACAGTATACATATGGTAGATTCAAAGGAGAAATCAGTGTAATTCCTTAGAAAGGCAAGGTCAAAGTTCAACATGATGAACACCAGGAAACAGGTACTTAAAAGAGGTGTGGGTATGTGGGGAGAGAGAGAGAGGGGCAGAAGAATAAAGGGAAAGCAGAGAGAATGGGAGGAGAATGCAATCAAGAATTCAGTGTATATTCTAAGACTAATTAAGAAAAGTTAAGGGAAGGGGAGGACCGGGAGGGGCAGGTGAGACTGTTGAAAGGGGCGACAGTGACCAGGAATCATTGGTGTTTGCATATACTGCTTTGTAAAATGGCAACTCTTTATAAAACTGTTTAAAGATAATCAAACTATTTTTTAAAGCATTTTCAAGAAAACCTTAAGCTAACTTCATACTTTGTGGGACACATGGCAGCAAAGATGGTGCTGAGAGGGAGTTGAGTGGACAGAGCCCGATTTGTTCACGTTTAGTGCAGTAAACAGCTGTGGAAGCTTAGGGGCATGATAGGGTGTGACCTTGACAGTGATTGGTTGACAGTGATTGGTTGACAGTGATTGGTTGGCTCCTTTTCCTCCCCAGGCCACCAGGTCTCTTTTGCTTTAAAAAGTGCTGGCTATGTGTTAATAAACGAGTTCCGGCTTGACTTGACTCCCAGCTGCTGAGTCTAATTGTCTCCTGGGCTAAGGGAGGCTGGGGTTATGGGAGGGTGAGCTGTGTACTTACCTTTCCTGGGATCCCATCGTCTTTTGTGGATGGAAGAAGACCCGACAATACTTAATAATGAAGGCTAAGTATTCTTTTTAAATAGACAAGGCAAAAACAAATGTTCACTCTTACCATTCTTAGCAACTCAAAGTTCAAAGAACAAAAGTTCTAGCTATTAAATATAGAAAGAAAAATGTTCATAATTGAAAGGAATAAATGAAACTATATTTCCAAATATCATAATTGTTTACATATAAAAATCTACAAGAACCTAAAATAAGACTAACAATCCAGAAACTCTCAAATCAATTGTATTCTTCTACATCTCAAACAAACAACTGGAAACAAAAGAAGAAGCAAAAGAATACCCTTTATAATTTTCTGCACCTTCATATGACTATGGTTTTTCTTTCTTGCGATTGTTTCTAACATATTTATAAGATGATTTCTTTGTTGCTTTGTATGTCCCTCCCCCCACAGTATAACCCCTGCTTTCACTGTATTTGATGTTGGTATAATTTGTGGAGGGGAAGGGCAAAAACAAATAATTTAAATAGGGATACAGGTGGACCCATTGCAAAAATGAGATGTACAAGTCGTTATGTCGAAAATGAACTTTACAACTTTGTGGGGAAGTAGAAGGAGAGGGGGAGGGGTAATGGGAAGGGATGGGAAGGGGAAACAAAGGAGGAGGCAACAATGTTTGATAAGAAATGTACTCATGTACTCATTACCTTGCTCATGTAATTGTAACCCCTCTGTATGGTATTTTCACAATTAAAAAAAAAAGAATTAATTTAAAGTAAGAAAGGCTTTTAAGTTAGTCAATGAAACAAAGCATAATTTTCTCTTTAAGATACATACAAATGCCGCCGGGAGCCACTAGCTCATGCCCGTCATTCTAGCTACTCAGGAGGCTGAGATCTGAGGATCATGGTGCAAAGCCAGCCCGGGCAGGAAAGTCCATGAGCCTCTTCAATAAACCACAAGAAAACCGGAAGTGGTTCTGTGGCTCAAGTGGTAGAGCACTTGCCTTGAGCTGAAGAGCTGAGGGATAGCACCTAGGCCCAGAGTTCAAGCCCCATGACCAAACAAACAAACAAAACAAAAAGATACATATAAAAGCCAAGACTAAATTTAGAACTCTAGAATATTATTTTGGTGGACAACCATTTAAAAGTCAGATGGCATACAATTACTAATTAAAAACAAGTAAACTAATTTGGTAGCATGATTATATATATTTATAATTATCAGTTTGGCCCTACCTTTTTCTCCCTAAATTTAATATGGTGTAATTTTAAAAATATTATAGCTGACTTGCCTTCATTATAAACCTCTTCATTTCTTCAGGGTATTAGGTAATCTTGGCCATGGGAATATTTTAATTAAGATTTAATTTTTTTCAGAAAATTAGAAAGGCATTTGAAGGTAAGATGAAAAAGTCACTTTCTTGATTTTAAAAGTATTTTTGAGTTAAGTTCATTGATGACAGCTCCAATATAATTAACTCATGAAATTGTGAAAGATTATATCTTAATAAACTTTGAAGAGAATTTTTAAACATTTGGTCATTTTTGTAACCATATTGTATTTCAATCAAACGTGCTTAGCTTACAGAAGAATTACTTATTAATAGTATATTTGTTAGCTATTGAAAATGATTAAAAATTTTAGGGTATTAGAAAATTAAAATTTCTGAGTTGGCAAATGAATTTATGGTAGTGGGTGAGAATGACAGAAATGTATTTTCTCACAGTGCTGGAAGCCAGAAGTTTTACATCAGCATCACTGGCCTAAAACAAAGGTATTAAATACTTTGCTTCCTTTAACAAAAGCCATTCCAGTTTCTGGTGACTCTTAACATTCCTTGACTTACTGTTACATCATTCCAGTCTCCCATTTCCATGTTCATGTCTTCCTTATCTCTGTGTATAGGAAAACTTCCTCTGCCTCTCTCACTAAAGGATATCAGTGACTTACCCCGATAACCCACACAGTACTTCTCTAAGTGGAAATCTTTAATCCAATCGTATCTGTGAAGAACCTTCCTTGCTTATGATGGAACCATTAGCGGAGAACCAAGACCAAGTGGCCATTTTTCAGGTGGCTAGGAAAGTAATTAAGTGTGATTTAAATGGTTTGTGTTCTCCTTACTTCTGCTTAGTTGAACTTTCCACAAACAGCTGCATGTGTAACTTGGTTCTGCTAGTATATTTTGCAGTATTAACTACATACACTTCTGTTTCTTCTGCTTCTGTTCACCTAAACCTGTGCAGCTGACCCTTCAACGAAAAAGATGAATGTAACCAAAACATGCTTAGAAATTAAAGTTCAATCAGCTATATGCCAATAAGGTCTACTACTAAGGATTACAAACAAGTATTCTATTAAAATCTATGTGCATAACAAAGAATTTGAAACAAAATATAGCTAATAGTCTTAGAAATTAATCCACCTAACTGCAAATTAAGGATAAGTAAAATCAGTGAGATTCCATTTGTGGGGAGCAAATGTAGTCATTATGTTCAATGTACAATACGTAAAAAAATGAACTGTGTAACTTGAAGGTAAGGAAGGAAGGAGGAAACAGATCTAAGGAATGGATAACATTGACCAAGAGGAATTGTAATTAGAAGCCGCTTACTGTCACCATGCTGATGTTAATCTCTTCTTTCACAAAAGTAACACTAATATGTTAGGTTTAGTATTCTTTCACATACATACCCTTAATAGATAGACAGACAGACAGATAGATAGATAGATAGATAGATAGATAGATAGATAGATAGATAGATAGATAGATAGATAGATAGATAGTGTGCTCCTTACATAACTCACCACATTGCATATATAAGCTATCAGTGTTGTTTGTATGTTTTAAAGGGTTTCCATTCAAATTTGTAGCTTGTGAAATCTCCATGCAGATAGATACATACAGAACTGGTTCACATTCATTGTAACTACTAGATTAAGCGTCTTATTCAGCTATACCTGTATTTATTCATTCATTTTCCTCTGAAATGCTTCCAAAATTGTAATGTTTTATTGAAGAAATTAATATAGCAACATTTTGTGATTATACAAAATGCTTCACTGGAGTTCACATATTTCATGTCTCAAAATGGCAAGAGATTTAAAATTAAAATTCTCTGTGCTATGAGATCTTTTATCAAGAATACAATTTCATTTAGTCTCTCTGAAGATCGGTTTGGCAATATGTGCAAAGACCCTTTAAAAATACATATGCTTATTAGCTCTATAACCTTCCTTCTAAAATCATAGGCTATTTTGGGAGTTTGGAAAGCATGGTCTCAGAGTAGCAGGACTGACACAAGTAACTTCTCAAGATCTACCTTAAAACTGCTTAGCAAAAAACTCTTGGGAAGTCCATCAGGTAATTCTAAAGCTCTAAAAGCATGCTGAAGTTTAAAAAGCAAGTGCTCTAGATAACAAATCAAGAAGTCTTAAAAATATTCCCTGTAAAATCATTCAGCTAAAAAAAAGGGGGGGGCCAAGTCACTTTCAATGTCCTATAAAAGAAAATGTGAAAACAATATAGGATGAAAATTGCTACTGTTTTCGATGAGGAAGGCAGGGAATTTCTGTAAAGATTTCAAGTACCCTAGGTATCTGCCCTATGACTGAGCTATATCCTTAGCCCCTGAAATTATTTAAATTCTGAATGTCATGATACTTTGATGTGCTCATAGCATCTCAAAAAGAATGTCAAATTTAAAAAGACATTTTCTTATAAAATAATTTCCTTGATGTCAGTAGACATTATCTACCTATAACCCTTTTCTATAACACATATTCATACATATTCTAAAGACTACAAATAGAAACATGGGCAATTTTAAATGAAGTGGTGTGATATCCAATGAAATAAAGGCATAAACTCGATGTCAATAGAAATTGCCAATTTAAAAGAACAAGCCTCAAAGTTCTTGGCAGTTGAATTTCTATATAAAGTTGTTAATGTTCTCTGTGGCTATCAAATGGATCATTATGACTTCAATCTTCATTTATTTTATTCAAATGTTATTTATTCTATTATATATAACCCTGTTTTAAAAAGTAATGCTATTTTGCTCACATCTGATATATATGACATGATCAAAATTTAATTCCAATTTTCCTGAAATGAAGAATAGGTTTTGTCTGAGCTCTATAGCACGCGCTTTCAATTTTAACTTGTAATTCTCAATATGTTCCTATTACATTCAGAGAATAATAGGGAGTATGCCTGCAGCTAGTTTAATACCTTTGCATTCCTATGGATCACAATGAAAGACCATGAAGCCCAGCATGGTTGATATTTCAAAGGTCGTAGGCTGTTAACATTGTACTTTTATTAAAATTCCTATTAATTTTTTTTGCTGTCAATCTGAATGTAAAAGTACTTTTATCACTTTTTGTATAGAATCAAATAATAAAGAAAATAACACTTTATTTCCAAGCAGTTATCTACCCAAACATGAAAAAAGAAATTAAGAAAAAAAGTCAACCATATCATTGCCTAAAAATAGCCCGCTTACAAATATTTTAATATGAAATGGCCAGTTTCCCATTCATGTAGTCCTGCATTCAGTACTTAGCAGAAAACATCTGCTGTGTGCCAAGAACTGTCTTAGACATTAGGAACAAAGTAGTGGCCAAGAAAACCAAATCCCTGCCCTCAGGAAGCCCTCATTCCAGTCAAAGAGACATGTAAGAAATAGCTTTAGTGATTTAAAAAAGCAAAGTACTGTAATGAGAAAATGAAGAGCTTAAACTAGTATTTAAACAAAAAAAGATCAAAATTAAACATAAAAAGGAGAAGAGATAATGTACTATGTGATTTTTGTTTGTTTGTTTCTTTTGTATGCTCTTCCCAGCATGGTACAACCCCTGTTGTCACTGTATTTGATTCTGGTGTCTTGCATCTTGTATATACATTTTTCTAATTTGGGGAGGGAAAGGGAAATAACAAATTCTGGATTAAGGTTACAGGATGACCCATTGTAACAAGGAGAGGTATGAGGCATTATGTTGAAAATGAACTTTACAACTTTGGGGGTGGGAGGGAGGAGTTGGGGAGGTGGGGAGGAAAGGGATTGATTGTAGGGAAAAATCAAAGGAAGGGGTAACAATAGGAAATGGACTCATTACCTTGTTCATGTAACTGTAACCCCTCTGTACAGTATCTTTACAATAAAAAAATTATAATTTTTTTAAAAGGAGAAGAGAACAAACTATGATAAAGACCTCCAGGCAAGAAATTGCTACCTAGAAGTGCTCTAAATAGGAGGTTGGAGAGAATGGAGGACAAAGTATCCATAAGAGGAAGCTAGAAAAAGAAGCACCAGAACTTTGGTAAATACTGATAAAGGCTTTGGTAACTGGAGACACTGAACTTATCCAACAAGTAATAGGAAGGTGTTGATGTCAAAAAGCTACCCCTATTAAGGGAGAAAAGACCAACCTGATGGCTCACAGGGTGTATATGGCCCAGCCACCGAGGGTGGGACCTGAACAGAGAGGGATCCTTTCAGATGGAGATAGAGATATCCACAGACTGTTTGGGAATTTGCATTGGAAACAAAACATAGCCAAGGGATGTAGGGCAGGTGAGTTGTGGGTTTGAAAGGTGGAGAGATGACTCTTTGTAGACTCAATGGGAAAGAGCAGAATTGTTTACTTAGAAGGACAGATGTCCTTAGAGCCTTGGCAGAGATCTGGGCTTTAAAACCAAATGTATGACTTTTTATTTTAAAATAAATATAATTCTGTATAGTCCTGTTGTATACACACACATACATTGTTACCAACCTGAAAAATTATATATTTGAATCTGATATTTAGCAATCCATTTGAGCACTTTTATTTTTCAGAGAAATATAGATATCCCCACCCCTCTTTTCAGTGTTGGATACTTAACCCCTCAAAGACAGGGAAAGGGGGTTTAAAAATTCAAGGCAGGGCCCAGCCTTACAGAGGCTTTCTGAGATATGCCGCTTCATATTGCTTTGTGTAGTTATACTGAAAATTACCAACTCAACTCTTATTTGTACAGTTAGATACTCCTAGAAATTTGTTAGAACAAGAAAGCCAGGCAACGGTGGCTCACATCTGTAATTCTAGCTACTTAGGACACTGAGATTAAGGATCTCAGCTTAAAGCCTTCCCAAGCAGGAAAGTCTGTGAAACTCTTATGACCAATAAACTACCCCTCCCCCCACAAAAAAGATCTGGAAGTAGAGCTCTGGCTCAAACGATAAAATGCTAGCTTTGAGCAAAAGAAGAGCATGGACAGTGCACAGGCCCTAAATTCAAACCCCAGGACCACCCTGCCTTCCTGCCCCCCCATATATACACACAGAAAAAGTAAGCCATGCTGCAATGAGCATTTTGTTTGTCTCTGTGTTTAGATAAATTTATAGTTCAAAGGAACCCCTATATCTACAATATCTATGCCTGAAGTGTAATGACAGGATTAAGCTAATGTGTCACCTAATTGCCAGTTAGGGTTTTTTTTTTTATTTTATTTTATTGTAAAGATGCTGCACAGAGGGGTTACAGTTACATGAGCATTGTTAGCCCTCCTTTGTTTTTCTCCTACTATCCCTTCCCTACCTCCCCATTCCCCCCATTCCTCCCAGGCCAGGTTGTAAAGTTCATTTCCAACATAGTGTCTGGTAAGTTTCATTGTTGCAATGGGTCATTCTGTGTCCTTGTTTCAGCATTTTGTTATTCTCCTTCCCCTCCCCAAATTAGATAAATGTATAAACAAGACGCAGGGCACCAGAATCAAATACAGTGACAACAGGGGTTGTACCATGAGGGAAGAGCATACAAAACAAACAAACAAAAATCACATGGTACATTAAAAACAACAACAACAAAGAAAAACCTCTTCTGTCCATATCTTGGGGTTCATTTTGCTTGGCATCATCTTATATGATCATATTTATGTAGCTTTTGACCTTTTTTGTTCATCTGATAAGATTATCCTAGACATATACTAATTATTGCAAATAAAGGAAACCATTGAACCTATGTTTCCTTGGGTCTGGCTTACTTCACTTAATGATTTTTTCCAAGGCTTTCCATTTCCTAACAAATGGGGTGGTGTCATTCTTTCTGATGAAAGCATAGAATTCATATATATATATATATATATATATATATATATATATATATATATATGTATATATGTCACATTTTTCTTGATCCATTCATCTACTGAGGAGCATCTGGGTTGGTTCCTATCTTAGCTATAGTGAATAATGCTGCAATAAACATAGTTGTGCTGGTAGTTTAGTATAGCCTTGTTTGTGATCATTTGGGTAGATGCCCAAAAGTGGGATTGCTGGGTCATAGGGGAGCTCTATGTGAAGTCTTCTGAGAAACCTTCATACTGCTTTCCAAAGTGGTTGAACAAGTTTATATTCCCACCAACAATGCAGTAGGTTCCCTTTTGGCCACATCCCCTCCAGCATGTGTTGTTATTAGATTTCTTGATTTATAGCCATTCTAACTGGGGTGAGGTGGAATCTAAATGTTGTTTTGATTTGCATTTCTTTTATGGCCAGAGAAGTTGAGCATTTCTTCCTGTGTCTATTGGCCCTTCTTATTTCTTCTTCAGAGATGTTTCTCTTTAAGTCTTTAGGTCTTTAGCCCACTTATTTATTGGATAGTTGTTTCTTTAAGGATTTGTTTTTGGGAGATTTAACTTCTTGAGTTCTAAGTATATTTTTGATATGTGGTCCTTGTCTGTTTTATGGCTAGTGAAGATCTTCTCCCAATCTGTGGGCTTTCTATTGATCTTGCTAGCTATGTTTTTGCCATGCAGAAGCTCTGAAGTTTCATGCAATTCCATTTGTCCAATTTTTCTTTAAAATTTTTTGTCTTTGGGTCTTTATTAAGAAAATTTTGGCCTGTGCCAAGGAGTCCTAGAGTTTCTACTATTCCTTCCTATAATGTTTTCAGGATGTCTGGCTTGACTCTGAGATCTTTGATCCATTTGGAGTTGATTCTGGTACAGGGTACTATATAAGGATCTAACTTTAGATTTCTGTGAGTGTTTAACTAATTTTTCCAGCACCATTTACTGAAGAGCCCATCTTTCTTCCATTCTATTATTTTTAACTCCCTTGTTGAAGATTAGGTGGCTCTAGGTCTGTGGGTTCATTTCTGGGTCTTCAGTTCTATTCCATTGGTCCTCAGGTCTGTTCTTGTGCCAGATGTTTTGAAGACTATGGCTTTGTAGTAGAGTTTGAAGTTTGGTATTGATATTCCTCCAGCACTGTTCTTTCTGCTAAGGATTGTTTTTGCTATTTAGGGTCTATGCTTGAAGTGTAATGACAGGATTAATGTGTCACTAAAGCCAAGGTTAGGTTTTTGTTTAGTTTTTTGTTGTTGTTGTTGTTGTTGCTGTTAGTTTTGCATGTGTATGTGCTTTGTAAACCTCTATAAATAAAGATTTTGTTTGAAATCTTAAATGCTGCAAAGCTACTGGTGAACATACAGATGTCAATTTCAACATTAAAAATGAACATTTTTCAGTTTCTAGGATAATATGGTTTATGAAGAATAAGAAAAATGTTATATTTTCTGTCTTTCTTTCCCTTTTAGTTTACCCTAACATCACTATCAAGTATGCAAGAGTCTGGGGGTTAGGAGTACATTTCAATGGTGCAGTGATTGCTTAGTTTACATGATCTTGATCTCCAATACTAAAAAAAAAATAAGAAAAGAAAATCTGGCTTGCTCAAGTCTCTTCATGTAGCTGTTTTCCTCTCTGATCTCGGTGAACCCAAGTCATATCCTATCACATGCTTCCATTTGTAATATGGACTAGCTGTGCTTTCTCTGAAATCACAAGATATGAAAATTACTTTCTAAAGCTAAATCATTTTTAAGTAGAATCCAGGCCTGCACCCCAGGAAATCCTGAAATGTCTAATATAAGCCATTCCTCTCAGAGGAGAATGTAGGCCCTTCTGCAATGCTTTTCTCCAAAATGCTTCAATAACATCAACAAAAAGACATGCGAGGTGATCTGCTTCTTTTGAGAGTCCACTCACTGCTGAGCGTGGAGGGGGTGTTTGCTGTTCTTAGTAACAGATCTCACCTGGACATTTTTAACTCCCTTTGCCTCCTCCTGTCCCACCTGCAACCTAGAAATTGAAGAGGTATCTCAAAAACATGAAATCCTCTTTTGCCTGGTGGGATACCTTTATTCCTCAGCAATTTCTCCAAATAACACTCTTGAGTCTCTGAAAATGTAAAAATTGCCTGTCGAGTCAAGACAAATGAGAGCTAAATCCATTCATTATTCCCCTCCCAATTCCCATTCACCTCAAGCTGTAGGAAGCATCACAGACACAGGATTGAAGGAAAAATGTATACACTTATTATCAAAGTACTCACAGTGTCACAGGGAGCATTTTTTTGCTGGTGGCGGTCTCAAATTCAATGTAAGCAAAGTTACTATTTGGAAATAAATAAGTGTATGTAGAGATTTTTTTTTTCCTTCCAAATCATAACAGTTCCCATTTGAAATGATTTTTTTTATCATTTTTACTTTGAAGTGCCAGGCAAATTCTAAAATCTAATCTTCTTGAGTACTTGTTTATTACATCTTCACTGTCCATTAAGAAGCAAGTATAATGGATAGATAAAGCAGGACCTTAACTTTTTGTTTCATGTGGATTGTCTTTGAGTCCTGTGAGTTGGACATTGTGTTTTGGTAACAAAGTGCTCTAGACTTGCAATTGCATAATACAACTTAATGACATCAACAGTCAGGGACCTTGGAAGAAAGAACAGCCATCTTGTCAACATTGCCAATTTGAAAGAATATAGTGAAAGATCTCATACAGCAACTCGATGCTTTGGCTCAGAAGTGACACACTCCAATCACTTCCATTTGCCATTTACGGGTGGGAGCTAAACATATGGCCGTCAAAAAAGTGCCAAGAAGTACAAACAACATATTTCTGATGGCAAAAAGCCACAAAAAAGATGAGTAATAACAATCATCATTGTTATTACCATTCTTTTAGAGAAGACTTGGAGATGGGGAGAATGCTGAAAGGGGTGACATTGATCAAGATGCATGGTACTCATAAACTGACACATTGAATTGAAATCCCTCCATACATCTACTTAAAGATAATAAGAAAACAAATTGTTGTTGGGCAAAATTGAGTAAGTCTATTGACAGACAAACTACAGAAAGACACGCACTTTCAATTCACTGTTCAGAGTCTACTTACTGAAAGTCATATTCAGCCAGCTGCATGCGCTATTTCATTAGAAGTAACAGGGGAACTCTCATTCCTTTACCTCCAAATGTGCATATTAGGGGGTTTCTGTCATGTAAACTTCATCTGTTTCTGAGATGGTTTTGAAGTCATGGACAAAAGTACATTAAACAATATAAAATAAGAAAATAGTAAATCAGGTAAAAGAAAAACAAGGAGTTAACTTGGTGCTAAATACACAATTAGAATCCAGTATGTATGACAGGTGATCTGGCATACTTTTTTAGAAGTCAGTGACAAGTTTGGCTCTGAATATTTCAAGAACCAATCAAGACAGGAAATATATTCACTAGTATGATAAGTAGCATCTACAAGATAAAAGTAAACTATGAGAAGCAAGCAGAGTGGTAATACCCAGTCCTGGAGTCCTCATGAATAGGACATATGTGTTATAATAAAAACATATGCAAAAGGCATGTCTACAATAACACTATAAGTTTGTGTCTTATTACATCATTTGCTAGTTCAGATAAAATAAGATGCAGTCTTAGAATATTTTACTTTTCTGTTATTATTTTCAGGTTTACTGATAGCTATACAAGTGATTTGACTGTCAAGATCCCCGTCTTTAAGATTGGGGCAAAGAAGTAAGGTTTCTTCCCCAAATACAACATTCCTGTAAGCCACAACTCACAAATGAGCATAAAGACTGCTGAATGTGGCCTTCAATTGTGTGTTTACTTCCCAGTACTCTTTTTGAACTTGAATTTGAATGAATGTCTTCAAGTTTAGAATTCATTCCCTAGCTTGGCCATAATTACCCTCCACTTCCTACCAAGTTCTAATTCATGTTCTCCACGTAACCTCTGAAGAAATTGGAGCATGAGACCCTGAGTATGAGACTCCGTAAAATAAAAGGTTTCATAGGTTTCATAAATTCAGTGTCTATTCTTGTGTACCAGCTGCTTTGAGGAAATATAAAACAAACAATAACTATACTCATGTTCCTCAAACAGCTAAGTCTGTTGGGAAAGATAATAGCAAAACATTTAAAAGCATATACTACTAACATAACAATAACTATCCTATATATTTTATGATCCTTTATATTTTAGCAAGCAATTTTACATTCATCACCACAGTAGTTTCTTCCAGGAGTCTCATGAAACAATCAAAATACAAGTTATGGTTCCCATTTTTCAGATTAGAAAACACCCTGAGATTCAGAAGAGTAAGTTACCTTGGCTTAAGGTACATGGCTGATCATAGATACAAGGAGACCTCAATGGGAAACTGTCTTTGAGTTTTACATCCCACATAGCACCACACCCAGTGGATATTTCATGAGCACTTTCTAATAAGCAAAATGAATAGCTGAAGAAGTTTATAGGTAAAAATGTTAGAACTATCCACAATTCATTCTAGATGGTGTCTAAAATGTGTGCACCATGTAAATGCCAAATACTGTTTATAACCACCAGATACCTATAATATACAGAAAAGACAAAAACATAAGGTACCTAAATGTATGCATATATTTGTTAAAAACAAAGTATAAATGAAAAGAATCAATTATGATGCTTATTGCCTAGAAAGTGAAATACATTTCCTCAGAGAAAAAGCATCCTAGGTTTTTTTGACTTAACAATAAACAAAGCTAACCAGGCATTGGTGGCTCACACCTGTAATCTTAGATACTCAGGAAGCTGAGATCTGAGGATCATGTTTCAAAGCCAGCCTGGGCAGGAAAGTCCATGAGATGCCTATCTCCGATAAATAACAAAACAAAGCTAGAAGAGGAGTGTGGCTTCCAGGGGTAGAGCATTAGCTTTGAGCACAAAAACTCTGGGAGAGTCAGTACCCAGGAGCTGTTTTGTGCAATTCTACCTTTAATTTTTTTAAAAATGGAACAGTTTTCATGCCCATTGGTAAAAAACTAACAACTATAGTACATTTACATCTATAAAAGAATGATGAGGAATAGAATAATTTAAGATGGATGATTTTATGCAGATTTTTAATGCAGATTTCTGTGTCAAAAGATTTATGATGTTGGAACATATATTTCTGTATGTAAGTGACTATATAAAATGCACCACATATATGCACACAAAAATAAAATGTATATATGTGCAATAGACATGGAGATATGTGTGGCCACTTAGATATGTGTGTATGTTTAGATTTGCATATAAATTTGTGCAGTGAAATAGCAGTTATTATATATATACAATATATACACGTGAGTAAGTACATGTATAATATATGCATTATTCTAGAGATAAATAGATATGCATACAAATATTCAATTATATTTTTTATAAAGAAACACCAACAGTACAAACCAAAAACTAATAGAATGGTAAGTTCTGGGATACAATGCATTGCAGGCAAGATAGAAATAAGATTTTTATTATCATACTTTGTTTCAAAATTGACTCTGGAATCATACAAATTATTTATATATCCAAGAAAAGTAAAGAAGTGGCTAAAAATAAAAGCTATTCGGAAATAAATGAACCTAACTGTATACTCAATTTGTGACTTAAGGCCAGAAAAAAAAAGAAAGGATTGTTTCAAATGCTCTTTAGCACAAAGTACAAGTCTCTTGAGTAAACAGGCTTTGCAGTTTATACGTAAGAGCAATCATAGACTGGTGTCCTCATAATGTCAGTAAATCCAGCTTGTCTTGAGAAAGAGATCTCGTCTTAGGACAGTGGCAGGAGTCAAATAGTAGCTATGTTTTGCATGTAAAGATATTTAATAGCAATATGTTCCAAGAGAAAAAAAACTTGAGAAAACAAAGATTTCATAAACAAGTAAATCCTAGCATTCCTCCCAGAAAGGTGTATCATGGTCAGTGTATGAACCTAATTAAGTGGTAACTAGTTTGATGTCTTTGGAATTCTCTGTACACATAAGAAGGTCGTAGAAACTGGACTTATGACAATTTTCATAAGCCTAAGGGTGACCTGTTTATTATCTTTCAGATATTGTTGATCTAGTCAGATCTACTGAATAGGAAGAAATGGATTACAGTGGATGCAGAAAATATTATTAGATGAAACAGCTTTAAAAAGTAAGGACTGGGAAGTGGCTCTGTGGCTCAAGAGGTAGCGTGCTCGCCTTGAGCTGAAGAGTGTAGGGACAGCGCCCAGGCACAGAGTTCAAGCTCCATGACCGACAAAACAAAACAAAACAAAACAAAAACCCAGTAAGGACTGAACCTTGGAATAGGAAAATTCTGTGACAACCTGGCAAAACAGTAAACCATTCATTTTCCTGGACTAGAAGCTGTAGTAAAATCAATCATGATGAGTTGAAACATAAATTCCTTCACATAAGACATCTTTGATGGGAGAGGTGGTAACATTTACAAAAAAAATAAAGATTAATGTTGTTTCAAGCCAACAACAAAGTATAATCCTTACTCTTTGTAGCCTTATTTAATTTTTAAAATGCACACACTGCACATGGTGGTACATGCCTGTAATCCTTGTACTTAGGAGGCAGAGGCACAAGTTAAAAGCCACAATGAGTTACATAGGTCCCAGGCCAATTTGGGCTAAGTAGCAACATTCTGTCTTAGATTCAAACAAACAAAACAACGCAAATTCTAGCTGAGTAAATAGCAAAGAAATGTATGTACCTTACATGTAAATAGGATTAAATATGCTGTTGTAAAATTTAGGATTCCAAAAAGTGCTGGTGAAATGAGGCTTCCTACATGTGACAAAAATATATACAAACATACAACCCTCAAAAAAGAATTTTTAAAAATAATGTATCATAGACCTAATTGTAAAATGTAAAGCAATAAAATTCCTGGAAAATAACATAAGAGAAAAATCTAACATCATCTAGATTTTTCAACATGTTAGTTCTAATAGCAAAGACATGATCCATCAGAGAAAAAAAATAGATGAGCTGGATTTCATTAAAATTAAAGTTTGCTGCTGTGTGAAATCATAGTCAAAAAATGAAAAGACAAGTCGCAGAAATACTGGAAGGAAATGTTGGTAAAAGACATATCTGATAAAGGACCATTAGCCAAAATATGCAAAGAATTCTTAAAACTCAACAGTAAGATAGCAACCCAATTAAAACATGAGTCAGAGACTTTGAAATGACATTTTACCAAAAAAGATACACAGATGGTCAATAAGCATATGAAAAGATCTTCACATCATATTGCATCAGAGAAATATAAATTAAAATAGCAATAAGGTACCAGTACATATGTATTAAAATAACAACACTTGGGGCTAGTGGGTGGCTCAAGTGGCATAGCACTTATTTGCCCAGCAAGTCTGAGACTCAGAGTTCAAACCTCAGTGCTTTTGAATTTTATGACATAGAGCCAAGGCAATACTAAAAGGGGAGTTTAAAGCAATAAATACATTTAAAAAATAGAAATATTTCAAACAAAATGTATATCAATAGATAATATGCTGTGGCACATTTAAAAAAATGAAAATGAAAGGTTAATCAGCACTGAACCTGCTGCCAAACCATGTAAAGACATGGAGGAAATGTAAATGCAAGTGAAAAAACTCAATACCATATGATTGCAGCTATTAGGTATTCTGGAAAGGAAAAGTTGTGGAGACAATGAAAAGATTCGTGATGTTAATAAGGGTTAGGAGAGAAAAAAGGAAGAATAGATGGAGCAGAGACATTTTTAGGGAAGTGAAGCTATTCTGTATGATACTAAATGGCAGATAATATCATATTTGTTCAAACCAATAAAATGCACAACACTGAGAAAGAACACTAGTATAAATAGTGGTCCTCCAGTGTGTCATGTAGCTTTATCACTTACAAAAAAAAAAAAAACTTTTCTGGTATAGGGACTGAGAGAGAGGAAGGCAGAAACACTGGAAAATCTCTGCACCTTACTATTAATTATTCTGTGAATGTAAAAGTACTCTAAAAATAATATCTTATTTTTTAATAAAGCTAAAACATGTTGGCTTGTTTCTATGAACAAAAATTCTGGGCTGGGAAGGTGGCTCAGTGGTAGAGTACTTGCTTTGCATGCATGAGGCCCTGGGTTCGATTCCTCAGCACCACATAAACAGAAAAAAAAAAAAAAAACGGAAGTGGCACTGTGGCTCAAGTGGTAGAGCGCTAGTCTTGAGCTGAAGAGCTGAGGGACAGCACCAGGCCCAGAGTTCAGGCCTCACGAGCAAAAAAAAAAAAAAAAAAAAAAAAAAAAAAAAAATTTGAAGAAACACGAATAGCTAGTTAAACAATGTATTTTGATTGTAAGTTTAAAATATGCTTTCCATAGTATTCATTGTGGGGCTGGGAACGAACATGGCTCAGGGGTATAGCGCTAGCCTTGAGCTGAAGAGCTGAGGAACAGCACCCAGGCCCAGAGTTCAGGCCCCAGGACCGACAAAAAAAAAAAAAAAAAAAGGAAGATCATGTGGATTTTTATGGAGAAAAGAGCCACTCTAATATAATCTCTTTTCTCCTGCCTGGTTGGGTGGACTTCATGTATGTGCAAGAAAGTTCAAAATTGGGGAAACCAAAGAACCAATAAAATGCAAGAGAGATAATGTGGATGAAATCTAAAGAAAGTCTTTCAATTGCAAAGATAACCAACCACCTGAGATCTATGCACTGATGTAAGTTGTAATGCAAAGGAAAAGTCATGTCAGGAAACTGAATGAGTCCTGTGGAGAAAGTATTATCAAGACTTCAGTTCTGATTTTTAACTAGATTCATTCCAAACATATTATTTAACTAGCAGCATTACAGATTTTTATACATGCTTACTTAATTTATATCGAATTGCCAAAATCTACCTTTTTCTTCTGCTCTCTCTAAAATCTTTTTTCATCTTGCTTCTGTAGGTTTGAAAATCCTTTAGAAGGTAAATATTTAGCCTTTTAAAAAAATTACAAAATTGCTAACAGGCAAACACCAGGAAGTTCCATTTCAATTCAGATAAACTTCAAAGTGATCAGGGTTTCCAGGGCTGCTGTCTAGCCTTAAAAAAAAAATCAAGTTGAAGATCATATATAAACAAATGTGTTTATGTTTTTTCTGTACACTCAATTTTCCCTTATCATGTATCAGGATCAAAAAGTAGTATTTTAGCAAAACTTCTGAATTTTTGTACTGAGTTTTCTTTAGCAAATGTGAAGTTAGGAAATCAAAGTTATGAATGGAAAAGGGGGACCTGTTTGGGGAGGGGAACAGAGAGGAGAGAGGAAAGGAGAGGTTGGTGAATTGGTAAGTAGTAGTAGTAATCATCATTATCATCATCATCATCATCAAAGTATTATATTCTTGTATGAAAAGAGCACAACAAAATCCATTTCAAATGATTAAAAATGGGGAGGATAAATACAATGCAATACAGTGGGAATACAATCAAAATACACATGCACACATGTATGGAATAATCACAATGAAATCCTTTAGGATAATTAATATATGCTAATAAAAAGACCAGTGTTAAATTAACACATAGGAATTCTGCTATAATGTTAGATACATCTTCTACTCTAAATTCCGGATAAACCTGCCTTCTTTAACAGTCCTTCATTGAATTAATCCCCTTTAAATCTTTGCCTCTTTTACCTATGTAATCTCTATCCAAGGAGTCTACATGAGGCCAAATAATGAAAAGATGTATTTTCCTGAATGAAGTAGTCTTCCTGCTTATGTATTAATGCTTCCTGTGAAGTAATTATAAAACAAAACTTTTTTTCAATATTATGTTCAAGTCACAAAGGGAGTTTAATAGCTACTAGCAAAATAAGTCAAAAAAGGCATATAAAATTCACTGGGTAAAATATCACAAAGTTACACAAGGAAAGAGACAAAATAAAATAAATTCCCCTAATGTACCGCAAATATCAACCACCACACACTACCTACAAGCCATATGTTTTTTCCATCTGTTCTGTTATCGTCAACTAAATTTATAGTATTTGGGCTATCAGAAGGATTGTCAAACATGAGCTGGGCATGATTTTAAAAACCTAGGTGTTACTGTTATTTTTTTTCTTTTCTTTCTTTTCAAAAGAAGCTATTCAGTTCTAAATCTATGCCACTATTGATGATACTTTGAAGGCTCAGATTAGGAAAGAATCCTCTAATATCTCTGGGCAACATGAGTCAGTCTTAAGAGACTCATATAATGATTGCAATGGCTACTAACTGCTGCTTGTAATGGCTACCAACCAGAAAAGCTGGAATCTCTTTTCTTTTCTTCCTATTTTCTTATTATATTAATTATTCATTCATTCATTCCTGTTTATTTTTGGTGGTACTCAGGATGGAACCCAGGGCCTTGCACATGGAAGGTCATATCACCAGCCAAAGAAAGCTGGAATTCCTGAATATTTAAAGGATTCTTCTAAGAGTAGAAACGTTAGCTTTGTGGCTTTTGGTTGGTAGATTACTGTGTGTAGTAGTCAGAATCACTTACCCACTTACCTGTGTCTAGCCAATCAAGTATGTGGAAAGGGGCATCTATAAGGAGACAGAGGCTCCAAGATTAGTCCTAGTAGGAGTCCAACAAATAGGAAAAACACAGAATTCTCCATCTATGATAAGAAGATTCGAAGTATACTCTGCAGTAGATTCTACTGTGGTTTAGCAAACATTCACATCCTGCCTCTATTAGGCAAATCATATTTCTCCTTTCCACTGATATTAGATTCAGCCATATGACATGCTTTTGCCATGAGTTTGAGGGAAAATTAATGGTATTGCCCTTAAGGAACATGATCTCAACTTTTATTCAGCTTCCATCTTGAAAATGAACTTGCTCTAGGTATCAGTTACTCATGGGCTCCCCAAAGAGGTATACAGTCCTCAAAAGACTAAACACAGAGCTCCCCTATGATCCAGCAATCCCACTCCTGGGCATTTACCCAAATGACCACAAACAAGACCATACTAAAGCTACCAGCATAACCATGTTCATTGCATCATTATTTACCATAGCTAAGATATGAAATAAACCCAGGTGCCCTTCAGTAGATGAATGGATCAAGAAGATGTGGTATAGATACACAATGGAATTCTATGACACTGCCCCATTAGTAAGGAAATGAAAAGACCTGGAAAAAATTATATTAAGTGAAGTAAGCCAAACCCAAAGATAAGTAGGTTGCATGGTTTCCCTCATTTGCAAAAACTGGAATAGGTCTATGATATTCTTACCAGGGGATCTCAACAATCCAATTAATTAGTGCATAAGACCATATATAATGAAGTGTATCAACATGAACTCCAAGATATGGAAACAAGAGGTTCTGTACATCGTTTTTTGTTTGTTTGTTTTTTCTTTCATTTCTCTTAGTTTTCTGTACCTGTATCTTGTAAGATTATTCAACCAGAGGAAGGGAAAGGGAATCACAAAAACTGCAGGTCAAAGCATGAACTAATGCAACAATGATACTAGACACTACATTGGATATGAACCTTGCAACTTTGGGGAGGAGGGGAAAAAGGAGGGGTAAGCAGGAGAAAATAAGGGATGGGGGTAACAGTGTTTAAAAACAAATGTAATTATTACCTTACTGATGTAACTTAACACTCCTGTTGATCAACTTTTCAATGAAGATTTTAAAATTTTTAAAAAGAGGTATTCAGAGTGAAATATCCCATCTATTTTTCTCAATGAACCAAGCTTGAAACAGAGCCACGCTCAAGGGTTCATAAGAAAGAGAAAGCATGCATAAAACTGAGCTTTGGTGGATATGTATTATACACATTAATGTTGCTTCCCATTCATGACATACTATATGATATAATTTCTTTCATAATCTTATAAATTAGATAAACATCCCAAATGCCCTATTAAATCCAAGTAAAAATATCAAGTATCTCTTACACTAAGTTCTAAAGATGACTATCAAAGAACTCACAGGAGTTCAGCAAAACTCTACCCAAATCAGGGTATTTACAAGAGTAATAAGATGCTGCTTGACAACACCTTCCTAAATTATTGTGAGTCAAAATGTTTTTGGAAAACATCTTAAAATAACCACTGATTTCAACCACAAGAATTTAAAGCATGAACAAAAAGAATTTTTATCACTTTAAATTTCAAAAGAACGAAATCACTTGAAATCACCACATGAACAAAGCGTTGAAATTATGAAATACGTACAAAATAAAATATACTTGAGGTAAAATCTCTGGGATATAACTGAATTCAGACTCATGCATGAACAATTTTTCCAACATTCTCTGTCCCATTAGATGGCAAAGGCAAGGAATAAAAGTGCTCTGGATTCAAAGTATGCCATGAAAGTCTGATGGGTTTCATATTCAGGTACAAAATGTGTCTGGTTATATTTTAGGATCAGTATTGTCATGCAATTGTGTTCCATTCAGAGCACAAATGAGATATCACAATACAAATAGTGGATAACCTATGTTGTAGATAAATTGACCATCTCAGAACCTGAATTATTCCTTAAGGTTACTAGTTTGATGTATGCACATGCATTTGTGCGTAACTATATATACATATAATATATGTGTATTGTACATATATAAATGAAAAAAATCTCTTAGGAAACTAAACTTTATGCCTAAATAAATCTCAGGAAGGAAAAAATTAACACCTTTATATTATACTGCACAAGAACTATGAAATGAGGTAAATAAGCTAAAGGGTCTGAGGGGCAATGCTAATTTCATTGAATTAATAAAAGTGTTCTAGCCAGGCGCTGGTGGCTCATGCCTGTAATCCTAGCTACTCAGGAGGCTGAGATCCGAGGATCGCAGTTCAAAGCCAGCCCAGGTAGGAAACTTGCAAGGCTCTTATCTCCAATAAGCCACCAGGAAACTAGAAGTGGTACTGTGGCTCAAGTGGTAGAGCACTAGCCTTGATCTGACGAGCTCAAGGACAGCTCCCAGGCCCAGAGTTCAAGCCCCATGACTGACCAAAAAAAAAAAGTCTTCTAGACATTTTAGTTTTGTCAATTGCTTTTAAAACTGTAATTTTAAGTTACCTTTTTTTTCTTTTTGTTTCAAGTTCTAGGACCTGAACTCAGGGCCTGAGTGCTAGTCTTGAGCTTTGGTGCTCAAGACTAGCACTCTACCAACTTGAACCACAGCTCAAGGTGGTTATTGGAGATAAGATTCTCAAGGACTTTCCTGCCAGGACTGGCATCTAATTGCTATCCTCAGATCTCAAGCTCCTGAGTAGCTAGGATTACAGACATGGTCTCCCAGTGTCCAGTTAAAGCAAACATTTTAAATGCTAAAATAATTATAAGAATTTTATAAAAATAAAAAATTTTCTTTTACACCCTATATTACGTCATGATTTAACCAAAAACTACTTAGAGAACTAGTTTGTAAAAATAAATATTAATGTCTAAGAGTCTCACTTTGGATAATTTTAAGTAATTAGAGTCTTCTGTGCACCTCCAAGCCTTCTACTAACATATAAAATGTTAACATATATTAAATATATTAAAGAGATAGCCTGGACTCAAAGCTGTGGGAGTCCCCTTTCTCTGAGGGTTGTCTTATCTATAATTAGTCCTGACTATAATCAGTTCATTTGTTTAGATCATATAGCTAATGTTCTATGATGAATTAATTTTCAGATCTTTTTCAATCATCACTTTAGAACTATATAAATGTGTTCAATATGTGCATATATTATATGTGATGCATAATATATACATGTAAATAGATGTACATTTAATATATACATACATGTAGTTATCAGAAAAGGCACCTGTGCATAGGACGTTGTCAGTGCTGTATTCATTTCAATAAAGAAATTAATAATCTGTATATAAGCAATGTTCTTTGGTCCTCAAATTGTTAAATTTCTTTCATTGTAATTCTCCCAAAACAAAATAGTTCTTATTTTTTTAAGAAAATATTTCTTTATATGTTTGAGCGAAGCAGAAAAGGTCTGATAAGTTCATGTTAGGGAAATGAACCCTAAGATATGTATTCAAATGTTTTTTTTCTTTCATGCGATTGTTTCTAACACATTTATAAGATTATTTCTTTGTTGCTTTGTATGTCCCTCCCCCCACAGTATAACCCCTGCTTTCACAGTATTTGATGTCAGTATAATTTGTGGAGGGGAAGGGAAAAAACAAATCCTTTAAATAAGGATACAGGTGGACCCATTGCAACAATGAGATGTACAAGTCGTTATGTCAAAAACGAACTTTACAACTTTGGGGGGGGGGAAGATTGGGTGGGGGGCAGGAGGAGGATGGGAAGGGATGAGAAGGGTAAACAAAGGAGGAGGCTACAATGCTTGATAAGAAATGTACTCATTATCTTGCCCATGTAATTGTAACCCCTCTGTACAGTATTTTCACAATAAAAAAACAAGAAAATATTTCTTTACCAAATAGAGGAATATCCTATGATGTAGGACAGACTTCAGTTGTGTTGTCTATATCACTGCACTGCATTTCTTCAACAGACTATTTTTGAATATTCACCTTCGAACATCATAGATGTGGTATGTATGGGTGTGTCTAAATATTTTTCTAATAGAGAGGTCTATGGACCTGTGTGTGTATGTGCATATGTATGTGCATGCACGCATATATTAAAGAGAATTCTTAAATCTCCCTCATTGGCATAAACCACTGATACGCATGGTTTGGTTAAATTACCCCTGCCAGGTTTATTATCTACTCTTTTCCCTGCTGTTAGCATGTGTAATTGTATGTATGGTTTTGAGAACTTGAATGACTCACCATAAAGCAAGCTGAAAAAATAAGGGACAGATGTGTTTCTATGTATTTTCTGAGGGTTGCTAGGATGGGAACCCTTTCAGCTAATTTTGGATTCTCATCTTGGAGGTAGCGTATGCCTCCCTGGAATATCTCTCCTTCAGTCCTCGACCCCTCGGCCCCCAAAAGGGTGGAATGCACACACTGTCAGTGCCACCCACCAACTTGAGTCGGAGAGCAAGCACAATACAACGGCCACCCATCATCAGGAGAAATGATGATTGCAGTCTCTTCCAGTAAGGTTAAATGAAGGGGAACCTTCCTCGAAGATAGAGCAAAGTGACTCCCTCCTGCTCTTCCAGAGATGATTAATAGGAAGCAGCCTAACGGATCATTTGTGGTAAGAGATCATAAACAGGACCATGACTGTTGATCATATTTCAAAACTTTGGTTTTGATCCTTTAACTGCACAGAAAAACCCACCCCATGGTTAACATAACCAGAAGCAGACAGGAGCCAAAAGTTTTAATGAGAGGTCAAATTGGCAGCAGGAAAGTTGAACTTTTATAGTTTCAGGGTCAGACAACTTGTCAACAGATTCTGAAATCCCTCCTATTTTTCTTTAGATGAGGTCTCACTAGGTAGCCCAGACTGGTCAACTTTCAATTTGTGACCTTCTGGCCTCCATATTCTCAGTGCATTTTACCAAGTTTTTAACAAAAGCCTGGTAAACTCAATGTGAGAATATATGGCATAAACGTGGCTTTGCTTGGAAATGAAAGCATTTAAGTAATGAACTATCTTGCCACAACCGGAATAAACCCCATTTGGGCATATCACATAATTTTTCTTTATATATCATTGATTCTATTTCCTAATGTTTTGTTGAGGAATTTTGTGTTTAAATTTATAAGAAATGTTGGTCTATAATTTTCCTCTATTGGTTTTGGTATTATAGTAATCCCAACCTCAGAAATGAGATGGTAGGTATTCCTTCATCTTCCATTTTCTGGAAGAGATTATATGAAATTGGTGTTAATTCTTTAAATATTTGATGGAATTTGTCAGAGAAACATCTGAGCTTGGAGATTTATATTTGGGAGCATTGTGAAATAAATTCAGTTTGCTATGAAGTTATAGGGTTATTCAAATTATCTATTACATACAAGGTAAATTGTAATAATTTGTATTTCTCAAGGAATTGTTCTGTTTCATCTAAATTGTCAATTTTATGTATGAAGAACTATTTGGAGGATTTCTTTTTATACATTTCATGTGTGCAAGCTATGTTCAGATATTACCAGTTGATTGCTGACATTAGTAATCTGTTCTTTCTTTTTTATTCATATTTCTAGAAGATAGCCAATGTTACTGATTATTTTGAAGAATTAGCTTTTTGCTTTGACTTTGTTATTATTTTTAATTTCATGTATTTCTGCTTATATTTATTATTTTCTTCCCTATACTTACTTTTATTTTTCCTCTTCTTCTCTGGGTTCCTAAGACAGAAGTTTAGATTATAGATTGATTTTTGTCTTTTCTAATATACATTTATTGTAAAAAAAAATTGGACTCTTTACTGCTTGAGCCCATTTCTAGATTTTGATATGTTGTAGTTTTATTTTCAAATAATTAGGTGTATTTTTTGAAATTTTCTCTTTGACCTATGAATGTTTACTAGTATATCCATTAGTCCCAACTGCTTGGAAGAAAACATGTTATTTTGTTAATTAATTTCAAATTAATAACATTATTAATTTCCAACTGAATTCTACTTTGTTCAGAGAGAACACACTATGTGATTGTAATGCTGTTTGATTTGTTTTATGATGCAAGAGATGATCTATCTTGATATGTATTTCAGATAAGATTGTGAAATTTTTCCAAAATATATAGGTAAAAGTGAATTATCAAGTATAAAATGACATTTTAAACTATTAGTAAATGCTATTTTTTCATATGAGTACTACACTTTTATAACTATTCTTCTGGATATGTATGTCTTTTATCTATTTTTTAAATACTAATCCTAGGGCTTGAACTCAGAGCCTGGGTTCTGACTCTGAGTTCATTTCTCAAGGTTAGCAGTCCACCACTTGAGCAATAGTTCTACTTCCAATGTTTTAGTAGTTAATTAGATATGAGTCTTAAAGACTTTTCTTCCCTAGCTGGCTTTGAACCACAATCCTTAGACTCAACCTCCTGAGTAGCTAGGATTACAGGTATGAGCCATAGGTTCCCAACTTACTCCATTTTAAAATTGTTTAGCTTTTCAGTATGTATACACACATACACACATGAATGTGTGTATATATGCTACTGCATATACATATGTCTAGTAAGACACATATACACATACACATGTGTATACATGCTACTATGTATATATATACACATGTATGTGTATATTGTATATGTGTATATAGCACATATATATGTTATATATGTGTGTGCATAGAAGTATATATATATATATATATATATATCTACACATACATTATACCATCTGGTCTTTATAGGACATCCAATTTCACATTTATAGTTATTCTCTTAATATTGCTTACTGTGGGCTTCCACATAAAAATTTAAGTTCTTAGGTATACTTCTCCTTTTATCTTTATTTTCATGTCATGCATCCATAAAATTATTTAAGGTTTTTTTTTTTTTGGGGGGGGGTCTGGTTGTGGGCCTGAACTCTGGGCCTGGGCACTGTCCCTCAGCTCTTCAGCTCAAGGCTAGCGCTCTGCCACTTGAGCCACAGCGCCACTTCCGGCTTTATTTCTTTTTGCTTATGTGGTGCTGAGGAATCGAACCCAGGGCCTCAGGAATACAAGACAAGCGCTCTACCACTGAGCCACCTTCCTAGCCCCAGAAATTACTTAAGGTTTTATAAGAACCTCACCACTATATTTTACACTTAAAATTTGATTCACCTAAGACATCTTTAATAATAGTATTATCATAGACTTCCATTATATAATACCTAAATAAATTAATACTTGATTAGGTAATAATTCATAGATATATTTAAATAGTATAGTGACTTTTTCCATCCATTAAATATAATGAAAAACACTACATACACCTTTAAAATGCCAGTTCTATGAATGACATCCTTCTTATTTGATGAAAAAGTTCGCAATTAAAAAATCAGTATTAGCCAGGTGCCATTGGCTCAAACCTGTAATCCCAGCTACTTAGGAGGCAGAGATCTGAGGTTCACAGCTCAAAGCTAACTTGGGCAAGAAAGTCTGTGAGACACTTATCTCTAATAAACTACCCAGAAAAGCCAGGAGTGGTGTTGTGGGTCAAGTGGTAGCGAACTAGCCTTGAGCACAAAGAAGCTCAGGGACAGTGCTTAGGCCCTGAGTTCAAGCCCCAGTACTAGTAAAAAAAAAATATTTGTACATATATAGAGATAGATAGATATACATATGTGTGTGTGTGTGTGTGTGTGTGTGTGTGTGTGTGTGTATGAACTGACAGTTGGAAGTAATCAGGCATGTGTTTCCAAACCATTGATAATTAATCACTGCACTTCTTGGCTCCCTATCTTTATATGTTAGTCACTGTGCACAGAATACACCCCTAACAAAATTTAGTCACTGCCATCAAAGAGAAATTGATGTATTGATGCTATACTTTAATAATTATTTATAATTTTCAATGCACACTGGCATTTAACAATCATTCTTGGCCATCTTTATCATCCAATACATATAAAGTATAGTAAGTCATTGTTTCTTTGTAGGTGACACCATACATATCACTGCATATATTCTTGTCACCATTTCTTAAAATAGTGTAATACTTAAGAGGCTTGGAGTATGTACTTCACTTACCTACATCAACCAAATTAAAAGGAAAGGAAGCTGGGCACCAATGGCTCACACCTGTAATCCTAGTTACTCAGGAGGTTGAGATCTGAAGATCATGGTTCAAAGCCTACCATCTCCAATAAACTACCAAAAAAGCCAGAAGTGGAGCTATGGTCATGTGGTAGAGTGCTCTTTGAGCATAAAAAGTTTGGGGACAGCACCCAGGCCCAAGTTAAAGCCCCAGGACGAGAAAAAAAATGCAAAAGGGTAAGATTCTAAATATAGGACCTACCACTTTCAGACACAAAAACTTCTACTATTAAAAGATGTCTTCAGGGCTGGGAAGGTGGCTCAGTGGTAAAGCACTTGCCTTGCATGCATGAGGCCCTGGGTTTGATTCCTCAGTACCACATAAGCAAAAAGAAAAAGCCAGAAGTGGCGCTGTGGCTCAAGTGGTACAGTGCTAACCTTGAGCTGAAGAGCTGAGGGACAGTGCCCAGGCCCAGAGTTCAGGCCCCTTGACCGGACTCAAAAAAAAAAAAAAAAAAGATGTCTTCAATATAGTGTCTTGTACATCTCATTATTACAATGGGTCAACCTGTATCCTTGTTTCAGCATTTTGTTATTTCCCTTCCCCTCCCCAAATTAGGAAAATGTATATAAAAGATGCAGGGCACTGAATCAAATACAGTGACAACCAGGAGGTGGGGGGGGGTGGAGGGAGGGAGGTTTAGGAGAGGTGGGGAAGCAAGGGATAGTAGGGGAAAATCAAAGGAGGGGTAACAATGCTGTATAGGAAATGTACCCATTGCCTTACTCATGGAACTGTAACCTCTCAGTACAGTATCTTTACAATAAAAAAATTTAAAAATGATGTTACCACACACTTAAGGCAATCTTAGAACAAAGAAAACTCTGGGGAAAGAAAGGCTATACCTCAGTGAAGCCATATTCTTTTTCAGGCCGGGGAAAGTCTGCCCTACACATGCTGTCCTCGTGTGCTGTTCCTCCACAGTTGCCGACAATCTGGACATTTTGCCAGTGATCATTTCTGGTGTTATGATATGCGCTTTGTCAAAGGAAAGTAGCTGGGCCAAAATTATGGAGCAACAATGAAAAGAACAGCCTGGCTGTGTTAGTCACACTTCATCCCTGTGAAAAATATCTGAGAGGAATCATTTAAAGGAAGATTTATTTTTGTCTTGTAATTTCAATGGCTTCAGTCTCTGGTCAGCTGGCCCCATAGTTTCTGTGCTATGTGAGATGATATCATGGAAGAAGGACATGGTGGACAAAAGCTGTTCTCCTCACAGCATCCAGAAGTAGGCAGAGCAATAGGAAGGGACCATGCTATGATAGATCCTTCAGAGTCACAGCCTTAGTGGACCACATATCCTTCATCCAGGCGGCTCTTTCCACAGTCACACCATCTCTCAATCAAGTCGAATCCATCAATGGGTTAAGCCATTGATTAAGTCAGAGACCTTATGATCTGATCCTCACTGGAATCACTGTTACAGACACACCCAGAGTTCTGATTAACATATCTCCTGGGAAGCTCACAATCTAATCAAGTTATAAATCAGGATAAAACATGTATTACCTTTCAAGTAAATCTACACTAAGAAAATCAACAGAGAAATACTGAGCGGAAATGTTTAAGTTTCTACAATAATATTTTTCAAGGCAAATCCACTAGACACTTCAGAATTACCTACTAACACAGAGTGGCATTTCATGAGGTTATCTTTCTTTTAGAATAATTATTATACTGGTTTAATAAATGCTAACTTATTGGCAACTTCCTTTCCTATAAATAAAACATTTAAATGTAATCACAGATAGGAGAAATTAAACTCACAAAAAATACAATTGTATGCATTTTTACTTCAACATAATTTGAATCGTTGAAATTTTCAAAGCATTATTTTGATGTGCAAATATTATGCAAGCTAGCCATTTGAAATGTACAATCCCAAGCCATATATTGCATTTATAAAGCTGTATATGCATCATTAAAATAAATTTTACACTATTTTCATCATTGTCAAATACAGTAACAGTATACTCCCTAACTATAATCCCACAGCCAAGGTAACCACCAGTCTGATTTCTATCTCCATAGTCTTGTCTGTTCCATACATTTCTACACTTGAAATCAGTGTGTGGAGTAGTTGGTATTTTACAAGGCTTACTTAAAAGCATCCACTGGTAAAGCAATGTAGAGGGTATTAATATCCTAGTCTTTTTTTAATTGTGAAAATACCGTACAGAGGGGTTACAATTACATGGGCAAGGTAATGAGCACATTTCTTGTTTGTTTGTTTTTTTGGGGGGGTCCGGTCGTGGGGCCTGAACTCTGGGCCTGGGTGCTGTCCCTCAGCTCTTCAGCTCAAGGCTAGCACTCTACCACTTGAGCCACAGCGCCACTTCCAGCTTTTCTTTTCTTTTTGCTTATGTGGTGCTGAGGAATCGAACCCAGGGCCTCGAGCATGCAAGGCAAGCGCTCTACCACTGAGCCACCTTCCCAGCCCATGAGCACATTTCTTATCAAGCATTGTTTCCTCCTCCTTTGTTTCCCCTTCCCATCCCTTCCCATCTCCCACCCATCACCCCTTCCGGCCAAAGTTGTAAAGTTCATTTTTTTCAACATAACATCTCGTATATCTCATTATTGCAATGGGTCCACCTGTATCCCTATTTAAACAATTTTGTTTTTGCCCTTCCCCTCCACAAATTATACCAACATCAAATACAATGAAAGCAAGGGTTATACATTATACTGTGGGGAGGGAAATACAAAGCAAAAAAGAAATCATCTTATAAATATGTTAGAAACAATTGCAAGAAAGAAAAAAAACATTTGAATGCTTATCTTGGGGTTCATTTCACCTAACATCAACTTATCTGACCTTTTCTGCTTGTCTTAGACATACACTAGTTATTGCAAATAAGGGAAACCATGGGACCTATGTTTCTTTGGGCCTGACTTATTTCACTTAAATAAATTTTTCCAAGTCTTTCCATTTCCTCACAAATGGGGCAATGTCATTCTTTCTGATGGAGGCATAGAATTCCATTGTGTATATATACCACATTTTCTTTTTTTTTTTTTTGATGTTTTTTATTGTAAAAATGCTGTACAGAGGGGTTACAGTTACATGAGTAAGGTAATGAGTACATTTCCTATTAAGCATTGTTGCCTCCTCCTTTGTTTTCCCCCTATCATTCCTTCCCTCTCAACTCTACAACTACAGCCCCCACCGAAGTTGTAAAGTTCGGTTTCAACATAGTGTTTTGTACATCTCATTGTTACAATAAGCTTTTTTGTGTATGTGTGAAAATACTGTACAGAGGGGTTACAATTACAAGGCAAGATAATGAGTACATTTCTTATCAAGCATTGTAGCCTCCTCCTTTGTTTCCCCTTCCCATCCCTTCCCCCCGCCCCCCCACCCAATCCTCCCTGACCCCCTCCCCCCTCTCACCCCCCCTTCCTCTGCACTAAAGTTGTAAAGTTTGTTTTCGACATAACGACTTGTACATCTTATTGTTGCAATGGGTCCACCTGTATCCCTATTTAAACGATTTGTTTTTTCCCCTTCCCCTCCACAAATTATACCGACATCAAAAAATACAGTGAGACCTAGGGCTTCTCCTATTCCATCCTGTAATGTTTTCAGAGTGTCTGCTTTGACTTCGAGGTCTTTGATCCATTTGGAGTTGATTCTGGTGCAGGGTGATATATAAGGTTCTAGCTTTAGTTTTCTACAAGTAGTTAACCAGTTTTGCCAGCACCATTTACTGAAGAGGCTGTCTTTCTTCCATTCTATTGTTTTAGCTTCCTTATCGAAGATTAGATGGCTATAGGTCTGTAGGTTCATTTCTGGGTTTTCAGTTCTAGTCCATTGGTCCTCAGGTCTATTCCTATGCCAATACCAAGCTGTTTTGATTATTATGGCTTTATAGTAGAGTTTGAAATTTGGTATTGATATTCCTCCAGCAGTGTTCTTTCCGTTGAGGAGCGTTTTTGCTATTCGGGGTCTTTTATTGTTCCATATGAATTTTTAGATTGCCTCTTCTATTTCCTTGAAGAATGAGGTTGGAATTTTGATAGGTATCGCGTTGAATTTGTAGATAGCCTTGGGAAGTATTGCCATTTTCACGATGTTAATCTTTCCAATCCAGGAGCATGGGAGGTTTTGCCATTTTCTAAGTTCTGTTTTAATTTCCTTTTTGAAGATTTTAAAGTTTTCATCATAGAGGTCCTTCACTTCTTTGGTTAAGTTAATTCCTAGGTATTTTATTTTATGTAGGGCTATTACAAATGGAGTTGCTTTCCTAATTTCAGACACACTTTTCTCATTGTTGGCATACAGAAAAGCCATTGATTTTTGGGGGTTAATTTTATGCCCTGCTACTTTGCCGAAGTTTTGAATCAGCTTGAGTAATTTGGGAGTGGAGTCTATGGGATTCTTTAAATACAAGATCATGTCATCTGCAAAGAGGGAGAGTTTTATTTCTTCTTTCCCTATTTGGATCCCCTTTATGTCTACATCTTGTCTTATTTCTGTAGCTAGGCATTCTAATACTAGATTGAAGAGAAGTGGAGAGAGTGGACATCCTTGTCTTGTTCCTGAGTTAAGAGGAAATGGCTTTAGTTTTTCACCATTAAGTATAATGCTGGCTGTAGGTTTGTCATATACAGCCTTTATTGTATTGAGGAATGTTCCATGGATTCCTAATTTTTCCAAAACCTTCATCATAAAGGGGTCTTGGATCTTGTCGAATGCTTTTTCTGCATCTATTGAGATAACCATGTGGTTCTTAATCTTGCTCCTGTTGATGTGATGAATAATATTAATTGATTTGCGTATATTGAACCCGAAATTTTCTGAATAGAGACCCGGAAACACAACAAATCAAAGAAAGGTTGGACAAATTGGATTGCATGAAGTTGCAGAGCTTCTACATGGCAAAGGACATAGCTAGCAAGATGAATAGAAAGCCTACGGATTGGGAGAAGATCTTCAATAGTCATATAACAGACAAGGGTTTCATATCTAAAATATACTTGGAACTCAAAAAATTAAATCCCCCAACAACAAATCCTCAAAGAAACAACTGCCCAATAAATAAGTGGGCTAAAGACCTAAAGAGAAACTTCTCTGAAGAAGAAAGAAGGGTGGCCAATAGACACATGAAGAAATGCTCAACATCCCTAGCCATAAAAGAAATGCAAATCAAAACAACATTGAGATACCACCTAACCCCAGTTAGAATGACAAAAATCAAGAACTCTAACAACAACAGATGCTGGAGGGGATGTGGACAGAAGGGAACCTTACTTCATTGTTGGTGGGAATGTAAACTTGTTCAACCACTTTGGAAAGCAGTATGGAGGTTCCTCAAAAGACTTCACATAGAGCTCCCCTATGACCCAGCAATCCCACTTTTGGGCATTTACCCAAATGATTACAAACAAGACCACACTAAAGCTACCAGCACAACTATGTTTATTGCAGCATTATTTACCATAGCTAAGATATGGAACTAACCCAGATGCCCCTCAGTAGATGAATGGATCAAGAAAATGTGGTATATATACACAATGGAATTCTATGCCTCCATCAGAAAGAATGACATTGCCCCATTTGTTAAGAAATGGAAAAACTTGGAAAAAATTATATTAAGTGAAGTAAGCCAGGCCCAAAGAAACATAGGTCCCATGGTTTCCCTTGTTTGCAATATCTAGTATATGTATGAGTCAAGCGGAAAAGGTCAGATAATGTGATGTTAGGAAAATGAATCCTTAGATATGTATTTTAATGTTTTTTTTCCTTTCATGCATTTGTTTCTAACGCATTTATAAGATTATCTCTTTGTAGCTTTGTATGTCCCTCCCCCACAGTATAACCCCTGCTTTCACTATATTTGATGTCAGTATAACTTGTAGAGGAGATGGGGAAAAACAAGTCGTTTAAGGATACAGGTGGACCTGTTGCAACAATGAGAAGTACAAGTTGTCATGTCAAAAACGAGCTTTACAATGTTGGAGCAGGGGTGGGGGGGCGGGGGGGGGGAAATCGGGGAGGATTTGGTGGGGGGGTGGGGGGGAAGGCTGGGAAGGGATGTGAAGGGTAAACAAAGGAGGAGGCTGCAATGCTTGCTAAGAAATGTACGCATTAACCTGCCCATGTAATTGTAACCTCTCTGTACAGTGTGTTCACAAAAAATTAAAATTAAAATTAAAAAAAATACAGTGAAAGCAGGGGTTATACTGTGGGGGAGGGACATACAAAGCAACAAAGAAATAATCTTATAAATGTGTTAGAAACAATCACATGAAAGAAAAAAACATTTGAATACATATCTTAGGGTTCATTTCCCTAACATCACCTTATCTGACCTTTTCTGCTTGACTCAGACATATACTAGATAGTGCAAATAAGGGAAACCATGGGACCTGTTTCTTTGGGCCTGGCTTACTTCACTTAATATAATTTTTTCTAAGCCTTTCAATTTCCTAACAAATGGGGCAATGTCATTCTTTCTGATGGAGGCATAGAATTCCATTGTGTATATATACCACATTTTCTTGATCCATTCAGCTACTGAGGGGCATCTGGGTTGGTTCCATATCTTAGCTATGGTAAATAATGCTGCAATAAACATTGTTGTACTGGTAGCTTTAGTATGGTTTTGTTTGTGATCATTTGGGTAAACGCCCAAAAGTGGGATTGCTGGGTCATAGGGGAGCTCTATAAATAAGTGGGCTAAAGACTTAAAGGGAAACTTCTCTGAAGAGGAAAGAAGGATGGCCAATAGACACATGAAGAAATGCTCAACCTCTCTAGCCATAAAAGAAATGCAAATTAAAACAACATTGAGATACCACCTCACCCCAGTTAGAATGGCTATAATCAAGAACTCTAACAACAACAGATGCTGGAGGGGATATGGACAGAAGGGAACCTTACTTCATTGTTGGTGGGAGTGTAAACTTATTCAAGCAGTATGGAGGTTCCTCAAAAGTATCCTGGTCTTTAACACACACAACCTCTAACTACCAGAAGCTCCTCCTGGATGTTTATAGTAAGCACCACTCACACTCATTTTGCTGGTGAGTAGCAATCTTCCCACCTCTTTCTTCTTACTTCTAGTTCTACTGAAGGTAATGTTCCATTTATGAACATTCCACTTTGTTTCAACTCTAAGCAAGACCCCTGTTTTGTTCCATCCATTTACCTGGACACACACAATGTCACTCTTATTTATAATAGTATTATAGAATAACACTCCATTATGTATGTACCTGGACCATAGTTTCCTAATTTGTTTATCAGTTATAGAACATCTAGGCTATTTCTACAGCTTGTCTATTGTGGATAAACAAATGAATTGAAGAGACATTGCTCAAAATAAGTACAAATGGTCAATATATACAAATGATCAGCATCCCTGACTATTAAAACAATGCAAATCAAAATGGCACAGGGATTTCATCTCCCTTTATTTAATAAGGATGGCCATTGTCAAGAGCACAAACACCAACGCATGCTAGAAATGTTGCAGAGAAAAAGGAAAATTAGTGCAAACCACTATGGAAATTAGTATACAGGCTCTTCAAAACTTTAAAAATAGAACTTCTGTATGATCCAGCAATACTACTCTTGGGCATATATCTGGGGGAATGTAATTGTAATTGAAAAGCAAAAGCAAATAAACAAACAAAACCTTCTGCTTACATAAATATTCTGACAAGTTGTTTTCCTTCTTTAAATTCCATGCCATATTCATTCCCCTTTCCTTTCCTGTCCTTGCACTACTACCTGCTTCAACTTGGGGAAGTGGAGACTATCTTTCCAGCATAAATCTTCCTTTGTAGGTCTTGGCGATCAGCAGCAGGAGGAAGTATGAAGCTATAAGAGCCAATATTGAAAGTCACAGACACCTTTGTTTGTTGGCAGTAAGGGCACTTGAATTCTGCCCATGTGGGCTTTTTTTTCCCCCAAGAAGACAAAGGAAGCAGGTTTTAAAACAGATAAAAACAAAATAAAAACAAAAACAAAACAAAAAAGGAGGCAACAATGCTCAATAGGAAATGTACTCATTACCTTGCTCATGTAACTGTAACCACTCTGTACAGTATTTTTACTATTAAAAAATGTACAAAAAATCAGATGATATTATCAACAGGTACAATTACCTAAATTTGTTGTTGGTTGTGGTGGTTATGGGGCTTGAACTCAGGGCCTGGGTGCTGTCCCTGGGCTCTTCAGCTCAAGGCTAGCACTCTACCACTTAAGCCTCAGTACCACTTCCAATCTGGTGATTAATTGGAGATAAGAGTCTCATGGACTTTCCTACCCAGGCTGGCTTTGAACAATGATCTTCAGCTCTCAGTCTCCTGAGTAGCTAGGATTACAAGTGTGAGCCACTGGCACCCAGCTACATTTTCTTAAAGTTCTTTGATTTCAGGTTCACTGGACAGATATTGCTTTTGAGGGCAAAATATACCTATGTGTCATTTAATGAGATGTGCAAGACATCTACAAGACCATATTAGCACCAGCAAGTTACAGGCCATTTCCTTCACCCTAGAATGTCGCTTAATCACACCATTCCCCACATAGATATCCATTGTTCTACTACAGGTTATTTTTTTCTTTCTTTCTTAAGTTTCATACACATTGAATCATGGTCTGTTCACTCTGGCTTCTCTCATAGAATGCTGAGAGAGATTCATCCATGTGGTGTAAATCAGTTGTAATACCCCTTTATTACTGCCAAATTATATTTCATTGCACTGACTTGTTGCATATTTCATGTATGAAATATGTGGAAAGTTGCTACCCCTTCTTCAAATAATTGACACTGCAAGCTGTTTATACCTATAATGAACTCATTTCCTGTGAATAGTTTAACAAAACTATCAAGAATGTCACAAAAACTAAGAAGAGTTTTTCTGTGGGCACGTGCATTTCATTTCTCCTGAGTAAATTACTAGAATGGCCAGTCTACTGTATAGCATTATTTTAAAACTGCTTAGTTTGTTTTTCCAATAAACATGAACCATTTCATAGTCTTACAAACAATAAATGATAGTTCTAGTTGTTCCACATCCCAGTTAACTAACTTTCAGAGAACTTGGTCATTTTAACATTATTCTAGCAGATGTGAAATAGCATGTCACTGTGGTTTTATGTTCATTTCTCTGATGATTAAGAACTTTGTATATCTTGCTCATGGATTATCTGTACATATTTTTTAAGAGTTTACTTCTAAAAATTCAGAGACATAGGAAGAAGTTTTAGTGACTCCCCTAAAGCAGTTTCTTCCTGTTTTTGTTTTTCTAATACCTATTAAGCAATAATATATAAAGAAACTGGAGCTTGAGACATCGTGTTTTCAAAAAGAGTAAATCTAAACATCTTTTCAAGGTATATGAAAGATGGGGTATTTAGATGATCTATCAAAAAATACCTGTCATTTTCAATAGCTACAACCCTCATCGACTTTACCACATATTGTAAGAACGAGGCATAACTTTCAGAAAACATTTTTAAAATGCTTTAAGTGAACATTTTCATCTTCAGGAAAATACAAAGCTGTGTTCTCAAGAAGCTGACAAATAGAAAAGATGAGTGAGAAAAAATATTTTTAAAAAACCTTTCAAGATAAACCTCTAAAGTGGGATTGAAAAAAACATTAAAAATTGTCAAGAAAACTAGATTGAGCCTAGGGTGAATATTCTGGGAAGAACATTGGATTGCTCTTCTTGGATAGTCACAACTTAGAATTGAACTTAGCGAGTTCATTAGAAAATAGAGATCCTTTCAAAGATGAATTCAAAGGAGTTTTGAAGAAGCTGATTGATGCAACTGAATTAAAGTCTTAGAGCTAACAGAAAGATAGCAGAAAACAAGTGTACACTACATTAACCAACTCTACTAAAACAATGGATGCACTTTATGATCTTATTAAAAGTCTCCAAACAGAAAATGTTAACTATAGTCAGGTAAAAATAAAAGAAGAAGAAATTTCAATTTCTTCCTAAACTGTATGTGAGGAAATTTATTTTCACTAAATACCCAATTTACAAGGATTTTATCCTGGACAAGCAGAAGAGAATCTTTTCAAAGAAGATGAAAACATTAGCCATGTATATGAAGAACTTGACATCTACACAAGCCAGACTTCTTCCAGGAAGTCAAAAGAATCATCCACGGTTATCAAATTCACAATTGTTGGTTGAAACTTTGTTAATTTAGATATTGGGCACCAATTTTAGAATTAATATATAATATATAATATTTTGAAGCATTTAAATATATATGTATATACATATATATTCCAAATGAGCACTAAGGCACTAAGGGACTCTGAACAAGTTTGTCCATGAACAAGGATCCTCTGACTGAGGTATCATCCAGGGTCTGATCTAGTTCCTTCTCCCCAGGATCAGGACCACCAGAGCAAGATTACTCTGCCAATCCAACTCCACCCTGATTTCTCCACAATGGAGAGCTTGCCTTGGTGTTGCTTGCAATTCCAAATACTTGACACGGTTTTTAAATTCAGTTCAGACACACAGAGAGAGAGAGAGAGAGAGAGAGAGAGAGAGAGAGAGAGAGAGAGAGAGAGAGAGAGAGAGAGAGAGAGAGAGAGAGAGAGCGCAAAACAGAGCCTTCATGTCCAATACCCTCCATCTCACCCTCCCATCACACAGATCTCAGGAGAAATTTCTGAGAAGAGAAAACTGAAGAACTTCCCAGAAACCATCTTTATGATCTAGGGACTTCCCTAACCCAGCACAGCTTCCACCACTAAAGAAATGCCTCTTTAACCATTGGATATGGAAACAGAAGTGGGTCCTTCTTTGATTTGATCTGATCTCCCAATAAATCTACAGAGCCATGGGAAGATGTCTCTTACTTATGCAATTTTGTCTTTTTTTTCTTTTGGCATTATTGCTAATAGCAATTAAGTTATAATAAAGCAATAGCTCAAACAAAAGACATTATAATATTTTAGACTAGAATTCTGTAGTATAAATTATTTGAAATTAACATTGTTGTTACTTTCATTTACTCTATTTGTAGATGATATAATTAACATGTTGCTACTGCCATGTCTATTGAAATATTCCAGAAACATGGCAAAGCCTTTTTGTCTTCTAAAATAATTTTGAATATTTTCTCTTCTATTTTATTGCTTTTATTTTAGTTATTACACAATGTCCAATGGAAAATGATAGAATTATAATTCCCAGAATAATGTTTCATAATTTATAGTATATAAATGTGAGTCCTATTAGTAAATTGCTTGTATCATAAAAACAATTTCTTGATAGAACCTACGTCTTAGGATTTTACTGCTCTATAAACAAGGGCTATGGGTATAGCTAGCAGTACTACTTGCTTATTCATCAAAAAGACAGAGAGAGCTAGGTGCCAGGTGGCTCACACCTGTAATCCTAGCTACTCAGGAGGTTGAGATCTGAGGATCATAGTTCAAAGCCAGCCCATGCAGGAAAGGATGTGAGATTCTCATCTCCAACTTTACTATGGAAAAGCTGAAAGTGGAGCTTTGGCTCAAGTGGCAGAATAGCATCCTTGAGCAAAAATGTTAAAAGATAGCACCCTTAGTTCAAACTCCAGTGTTGACAGCAGGAGAACAAGGGGGGGGGGAGAGAGAGACAGAGAGACAGAGAGAGACAGAAAGACAGAGAGACAGAGAGACAGAGACAGAGAGACAGAGAGACAGACAGAGAGAGAGAGGGAGGGAGGGAAGGAGGGAAGGAGGGAGCTATAGTCCTCTTTCTGCTTTGTGAGGATAAAATGAGAAGTTGGCAGTCCATGATCTTGTAGAGCATCTTCACCAGTCCATGTTGGCACCTGGCCTGAGATGTTCAGCTACCAGAATTCTACCTAGTTTGTGATAGTTTATTATAGTAGCCCAACATCACTAATACAAGACTTGAATGCAATGATGTTGTATTCCTCATATATTCTGTTCTAGCCAAATCAACTCATGTGCTATTCCTAGATGAGTTAGCAAAATTCTTGGCCTTTGGAGATGCTCTTCTTGGGCCTGAATATTTATTTATCCTACCTCTTTCTTCATCTTCATTATTTGCAAAGGTCCACTTGAAATGTCCTCTTGTTGGGCAAGTTTCCCCTCACTTGCAATAATGGCCTCTCTGGGCCCCACTACTCTATGAATGCAACTCTATCCTGAATCACAACATGGCAATGCCCGCGTCTAGATCCTTCACTAGACTTATTTCCACAAGAATAAGCAAGAGTCTTAGTTCCCTTTTCACCTACCATAGGTCACATTTCCAGGTCCTACCATAGAATCAGACACGAAGTTGATAGTCAATAAAAACTTCAGTAAATACATGTTAACTTCGGATTGTGCTTTACTCCTGTTTCCAACAGATGTCTGCATTGACCTGCTTAAAAATGTTTTAAAAAAGTATCTACTGACAAAAGCATTGCCCATGGAATAGAAATTAGAGCAACATGGGCACTATTTCAACAACTCCAGCTTCCACTTGTTATAGCTATCAGAAAAGCAAGATGTTATTTCAGTAGCATGTGGGACTATTTCCAAACCAAAAATTTTTGACAGACCCCCATGGCTCCCTGTTGGATTATGTTAACTTGCTGTTGACCTATTTGCATTTCAGCAACTAGATCTTCCCTTACTAATAAGTCAGCTGCATTAATTTTTCCATATCCAGAGTAGTGAGTATTCTCTCTCTAACCTCAGTATTTGGGGTTTGTGAAATAGGATATTCATATTAAAACCAACAAGAATTTGTGGTTACATGGCTTTCAGTATACCAGGAATGGAGTTCGCATTTTTCATGTGTCTCAACTCATGTTGTTTGTATACCTCTACTTGGTCATGTCTGAAAGGAATTTTCTGAAATCTAGGTATTCGTCATAGACCATAAAGCAAAATAAATTAAATTATAATTTATTTCTGGGTAATAAGCTGAGGATGATGTGTTCCATCTTTTGATGGAATGCAAATTTACCATTAAAAGACAAATTCTTCACTTCCAAAGTTTGAATAGGGCGGTGCTTTAAAAAGCATTCCATCTGGTTAAATTTAGGGTGCTGAAAAAAGCCCACTATAAGAATATTCTCTGGCTCTGGACCCATAACATTTTTACTTGATTATGAACTGGATTCATTTTCATTTACTTGAAGCATTTCCACATCGCTGTTTTTTTTTTCCCTCTGCAACAAGGCAAAGTTGTCACCATACATGTTGATTTTGGTAATATTGTCTTCTCTGAATAATACATTTCAGATGCATTATTGCCAGTAAAAGAAAAGCTTGTCTGTCCTGGCTGACATTTTTAGAGGATGTTTCTAAATGGTTTATTTGTGGCTTGTGTTTTTTCTTTCCTTATTTAATGACCCTTTTCTTCTCTGTCTCATTTTGCTTTTGCCTGCCTTCTTACCATACCACCTGCAACCTAAATCTTGACCTGTTGTCTGTATCGGTATTTAACAGAATGTCTTTAACAGAATGTCATAGAGCACATAACTTACAGACAATACGTGTTGATTTGGTTCATGGTTCTACCGGCTGAAAAATTCAAGGTTGAGGGGTCATGTTGGTTGAGGACCTACTTACTGTACCATAGCAGGGCATCACATTATGAATGAGAAAGCACAAAATGGGACAAATTCACCTTTTTCTCTTGTTGTTGTTGACAGGTTCTTGCTATGTAGCCCAGGCTGACCTGGAACTCATGATCCTGTCTCAGCCTCCTTAGAAATTAGGTTACATAGCCAGGCACTGGTAGGCCACATCTGTAATCCTAACTACTCAGGAGGCTGAGATCTGAGGATCACAGTTCAAAGCCAGCCCAGGCAAGAAAATCCATAAAACTCTTATCTCCAATTAACCATCAGAAAGCAGGAAGTGGTATTGTGGCTCAAGTGGTAGAGGGCTAGCCTTGAGCTGAAGAGCTGAGGGACAGTGCCCAGGCCCAGACTTCAAGACCCACACCAACAAAAAAGAAAAGAAATTAGGTTACATCCATGCACTAGCATGCTCAGCTTCCAAATGGGGGGGCCCGCTCCCCCATCCATTTATGAAAGCATTGTCTCTAAAGGCTCTATTTTTTACATTTATTAAACTCATTTATTTTCATATACAGTAATAGTTGGGATGTTTATATGTGGATGCTTTTTTTTTTTTTTTTTGGTAGGGAAGAAGAACGTAGACATAGCAAATAAATATCCCAATCTCATCTTTGCTCATCTCAAACTCACTCTGAGGGAGCAAGGTAAACCCTAGTTCACCTAGAAAGTGCAGGCTCTACCTTTTAACACTGTCAGTGGGGTATTGAGTTTCTGACACATGAACTACAGTATCCAATGAAAGTTTAATCAACATTCTTTGGCCTAGTTACTACTCACCTGTTAATCAAGAGTGTTCATTATATTCAGCTCAGGATTTGAATTTGCTATAAAGATATGACCCGTGGACACTGGAGGCTCACCCCTGTAATCCTAGCTGATCAGGAGTCTAAGATTGGAAGATCACAGTTTGAAGCCAGTCCAGGCAGCAAAGTCCATGAGATTCTGATCTCCACTTAATTACAAAAAAAAAACCCCTGAAAGTGGAGCTCTGGCTCAAGTGGGAAAAATGCAAGCTTTGAACACAAAAGTTCAGGGACAATGCCCAGGCCCTAAATTCATACTCCAGATTTTGCAATAATAATAATAATAATAATAATAATAATAATAATAAGTCAACAAATGAGCTAACAGACCCCTGTATTCCACCTGCTGACTGCTAGATTATGAATGTCAATGGGTTTAGTTATTATGAATCAGGGGTTTAGGTATTATGTATGTTACAGAGAAAAAAAATAAGACCAAGATGATGGGATTACAAACACTAAAAATAACTGATCTTGTTCCACTGCAGTTCTGCCAGGACCTTCAGCAAACTCCTGGGGGACAACCAATTATACAGTACAAACCTGGAGGCTTGGGAGTGCTTTCAAGTTGGAGATCCATGTGTGAAAATTCAGTTGAAGGAGCAAGCCCCGAGACAGTGGAAAATAAATGAGACTTGTGAATGGAAGGCAGAAAGCAAGAGGGAGAGTGATGTAAAAGAGGATGGGGGTTGGGGAAGGAACTGGGAGGGGGTAGCAGGCCAGAATGAGCATAGAGCAATAAACTCACATTCATCTCAATTCTAAATGCCTAAGAAGTGACTGAAACTTTCAAACTGGTGAATAGCAAAAGATTTAATTCTGAAAAATATCACTTGGGCTGCCAATTTGGAAAAGACTCAGGTGAGTATAGGGCATTAATAATAATCTCTTTTTGTCACAAAACATCAAATTAAAAGCAATCCAAATTATTTTCATCCATATTGGTGTGGAACTAAGAAATTTGATTCTAAATATCCTCCCTCTTCTCACTGCAATAACTTGTTTTTCATAGTCTCAAAACAGCTGCTAGGAAAGTTGGCTTTGACAGGTTAGAAAGTCAGTAAGAAAATTATTCATTAGAAGTTCACCTTTCACTGGATACCATTTTCAATTGCCTGCTTCCTTTCTTTCCAATTTGATTAATTTATAAGCATGGATGTTTAGAGAAGACACCACAGAAAATGTTTACTTTCTATCAGGGATTCTCTAGGTATGCCAAGCATTAAATAAAACAGTTATTTCAAGGAAGCCATGTATCCCAACACAAACATATGTACTATGTATTATCTCAACATAGACTGTAGTTGTATGGCAGTAGATTGGAGTTTAGAACCACATAGACTGCTATTTGCTAGGCATATGACCTTGGACAAGTTATTCAAGTTGTCTTTGTCTTAGTTTCACATAAAATATAGACTGTACACATTAGCACATAGATTACAAGTGGTTGTAAGAATTTAAAATGATATGTATTACCTGGAAAAAAATCAGTTGCCCAGTGAATGCAGCTTATTAGCTATCTAGATCCATTGGCCTAGCATATATTTAGTCATTTCTGAAGGGTCTACTATGGGATAAGCACTTTGCTAGATGGTTAGAAATAATGAAACAATAAGATGTAGCATTGTCCATCAAGAGATGACATACAGAAAGAAGTAACTGCTTGGTATCTTATCTAAATAGATCAATTTTGTGGGAGAGAGAATTTGCTTAACCTCAGAATATAAATCAATGTTGAAATAAGGTAACCATGAGACTCTTTGTTCCCTTTGCCAGTCATTAGTAATGAGATTTAAAGCAAAGTGGGATTTGGAGCTTTCTCCAAACAATTTTATTCCATGAGGAGAGATGGGAGAGAAGAAAGGTCTTCCTTCTTCTAATCTTGATTCCTGCTCAAGAAAGAAGACATTTGTTATGAGTCTTGGAGCTGTTCAGTATCCATCTTGAGACCATGTTAACTTGCTAAGTATAACAAAGCAGAATGATCAAGGTCTTTACATCTTTGGTATGTTACTGAACTGCATAATAAACCTGATGTCATCTACTAAGGGGCTGCCATTCACTAATTAGTATTTGGGCAGAAGCCTGAAAATAGTATGTTTACTAGAAATGAGGCAGTAAAAATGAATGAGAGCATTCTTTTATTAATAATGTTGTATTAAATATTTATACCACCAACTCCGATGGTCTTTCCTCCACAAAAGGCAGAGTGGTATAAAGTAGTTACTAAGCAAAGGAGATAATGAATACAAGACATCTTGATCAGTGTCACCCTTTCAACATTCTCACCCACCCCTCACAACTCACCCCTTTCCCTACTTTTCTTAACTTTGCAGGATACACATTGAATTCTTTTTCTTATTTTATTGTAAAGATGCTGTACAGAGGGGTTACAGTTACATGAGTAAGGCAATGAGGACATTACTTGTCAATCATTGTTAGCCCTTCCCTTGTTGTTGTCCCACTATCCCTTCCCTCCCCCACCTCCCACACTCATCCCCATCCTGCCCCATCACCAGTCCCCACCCCGAAGCTGTAAAGTTCATTTCCAATATACTTCCCTGCAGGTATACTTGTTGCAATGGGTCATCCTGTGTCCTTGTTTTAGAGTTTTGCTATTCCTCTTCCCCTCCCAAAATTAGACAAATGTATAAGAAGATGCAAGCCAAACCTCAATCCAGTAGATGGAAAGAAATAATTAAAATTAAATCAGAATTAAATGAATTTGAATCCAAAAAAATAGAAAGAATCAACAAAACAAGGAATTGGTTCTTTGAAAAAAATTAACAAAATTGACAGACCCTTAGCAAATCTTACCAGAAAAAGAACAGAACATACCCAAATAAATAAACTCAGAGATGAAAATGGAAACATCACCACAGAAACAACCAAGGTACAGAACATTATAAGGGAATATTTCTCAAACCTTTATGCTAATAAGTTTAAGAATCTGGAAGAAATGGAAGAATTTCTAGCAAATATTGATATGCCAAAACTAAGCCATGATGAGTCAAACCAACTTAACAGACCCATATCAAGCATCGAAATAGAAACAGCAATTAGAGACCTCCCACCCAAGAAAGGCCCAGGACCAGATGGGTTCACTGCTGAATTCTACAAGGCCTTCAAAGCAGAACTCACACCAATGCTCCTCCAATTCTTCAATGAAATTGACAATAAAGTTCACTACCAAACTCCTTCTATGAAGCCATGGTAACCCTCATCTCAAAACCAGGCAGGGACTCAGCAAAGAAAGAGAACTGTAGACCCATTTTTTTGATTAACCTCGATGCAAAACATCTCAACAAAATTTTGGCTAATCGACTTCAACAAGTCATCAAAAAAAAAATCATACACCATGATCAAACAAGATTCATTCCAGGGATGCAAAGCTGGCTCAATATACACAAATCAATTAATATAATTCATCACATCAACAAGAGCAAGGATAAGAACCACATGATTATCTCAATAGATGCAGAAAAAGCATTTGATAAGATCCAACACCCATTTATGATGAAAGCTCTGGAGAAGCTAGGAATCCATGGAATTCCTCAATACAATAAAGGCTGTGTATGACAAACCTACAGCCAACATTATACTTAATGGTAAAAAAAGCTAAAGCCATTTCCTCTAAACTCAGGAACAAGACAAGGATGTCCACTCTCTCTACTTCTCTTCAATTTAGTATTAGAATGCCTAGCTACAGCAATAAGACAATATGAAAACATAAAGGGGATCCAAATAGGGAAAGGTAAAGTAAAACTCTCCCTTTTTGCAGATGATGTAACCTTATATTTAAAGCACATTAAATTCTTGAATGCACACTCTTTCACGTCTCCTTTTCATTCATTTACCCCCAAATTATTGTCATTTCATCTGTAGCCAGAACTCTGCTCCCTCAACAAAGAACTAAAACTCCTTGGCTGAGTCCACCTCAAATGCTCCACAAAGATTAAACTGCTGTCCACAAGCAAGAGCTGTGTTTCAGGAAATATACAAGCTGTATACTAGCTAGTGTTTTCCCAGCAATAATTTTTCTTACCACAAAAGAGAGCCTTTGCTTTCAAAACATTACAAGTACTCTTAAGGTTCGGGCCACCACAATAAATGTAATATTGTTTTGCATTCTGGTTCAGAAAGTTACTGGCAGAAAACTGTTTGGATATGTAGTTTGTTTGTTTTATTCTTCAAGTATAAGTGAACTTCCAATGGCATCTGACAGTTTCCTTCTTCTAAGTGTGTTGTGAAAATTGCAGTATTTCCATAGGAATGTGATTAATGTCAAGCATTGGAGCCAATGATGTGGCTCTCCTGCTGCCTCTCCACCTGTCCACTGCCAGGTGAGCATATCTGGCCACAGTTCTCTCTGTCTGACTGCCAGATGATGCTTTCCTGCTGATCCCTCCACGTGGTTAGTGGAATCTTCACATGATCTCACCACCTGTTAAGCACTAGCTCCTTAACACATTCAAGCATATTCTTTACTTTGGACTTTTTTTTTAATTATCTTTAAGTAGTTGTACAAAGGAGTTTCAATTCAGTGCATTCGTTTATGAGTACATTGCATCTTGATCAATCTATCACCCCTTTCCTCGTTCTCTCTCATCTCAACCAACCCCATTCATCTCCTCTGTTTATCTGGTTCCATTTTCACATAGCAAGCTTCATAGCTTGAGTATGTTGAGTCTCCAGTGAAGACTAGAATCCAGGTATTTTTACCTCACTACCTCTTCACTGCCCAGGCACATCACTTGCATGAGAAACCAGCAAAACAACACAAAAATGTTGGGCCTTCTTTGGTGAATTTTCAGAAAAGAAAATCGTGTGCCACAGGAGAAAGCCAGAAAGGTCACACTGAAGACAGACACTAACATGTTTAACCGCAGAGAAAGCGTGGGTATACAATATGACAAACATACTTGGATATCAATTCAGAGCTCCATCATGGCACCCGAAGTCAAACGTGACTCTGGTTCATCCCCTGCCTACCATGAAAATCGTTGCCCTATGCAAATTAACATTTTTCGAGCCAGCTGAGTTTGGACAGAAACAATTGGTCTGCAGTCAGCCAGAAAGAAAAACAGCAGCCAAGGGGCATAGTGTTACTTTTCCCATACTGAATGAGGCATGAACTTCCAAATCTCTGACCCTTTAAATCTGTGTGACAATAATTAATGAGAGGAAGATCACTAATATTTACATTTGCATTCAAAGCGTCAGCTAATAAGAACACAGGTTATGTGAGGCAGCATGAGAGACTCATCATTTTTTACATTTGTTTCTGGCAGGTGAGGCATTAATCTCTGTTTCACTATGCTTGAACTCCTACCTATTCCAGCAATGCTGTCACATGCTGTGTGGGAGCAATCGGCTGGGAGGTCAGTGAGACGCAGGGACACGAGGTTTAGTTTTAAGGACTTGTTATCACATCAGAGTTCTGGTGTTTGGGCAGGTACAGAATCTCTTTCATTGTTCTGTGCTACAGAACTTCTTATCCCTTGTCTCAGATCATCCATAATGCTTCAATACAGGAGCCACAGTGACTTACACAAGTCACTTCCCACCTTTGGGTTCATAATTCCTCCTTCCATAAACACCTTGCTTTAACTAGATCAATGGCTTTACCATCAAAACATCCTGTGTATAACTCTTCAATACACAGCTCCAAAGTCTTTTACCCTTGGCTCCCCAATTTATTGAGTAAAGAATTCAAAGGATAATTTGTATTTTAAAGAGGCTTCCCTAGAAGTAGAGCTGTGGCCCAAAGTGGTAGAGCACTAGCTTCGAGCAGAAAAACTCAGGACAACTCCCAGGCCTTGAGTTCAAGCCCCATAACTGACAAGAAAAAAAAGAGGCTTTCCAAGTGAAAAGGATACCCAGCCCAGATTGAGAACCATTGGACTAATTAATTTTGTTGTTTAGCCTCAATTAGTCAAGCTCTAAACTTCCAGTGAACTCTTCATTCAAGAATTGAAGCATTGTCTGGAATAAAACCTAGAGTGGACATTAAATAATTTTCTTTTTATATTTAATGTTTCTTAAATTTTATATTGTGCCAGTAGTGGTCCTTGAGTTCAGAGCCTTGAGCTCTTGCTTTTTTTGTTGTTGTTGTTTTGTTTTTGTTTTCAACTCAAAGCTGGTGCTCTACCACTTGAGCCACACCACTACTTCCAAGGTTTTAATGGAGATGAGAGTCTCAGACTTTTCTGACTGGAATGGTTTTGAAGTGTTACCCTCAGATCTCAGCCTCATGAGCAGCTAAGATGATAAGCCTTGGCTGCCAGTAGGCCCAGCAGAAATCACTTTCTACTGGATGGTCGAAATCTCATGGACAAGACCATGACCAAAATGTTCAGAATAATGTGCCACAACAGTAAAAATGCCAAATACTAAACTCATTTAAATTAAATTTTCAGCAACAAATTATCCGTTGGCTATTAAAATATGGTTCTTATTTCTTCTCCTCCTTTCTTCCTTCATTCTTATGATATTTTTTCTTTTAGTACTATATTTATTCCTATCTTTGAAAAGACCAAAGTGAAGGTAAGAGGAAACATAGTGTTTGAAATCATTTATTTTTTCTTTGTTCTTTTTATAACAAAAAGCAACCTAAATCCTTATTCTAGTCCTAATTCAGCTTGGATCCCTTTCATACATGATACATGATTGTTCACACAAAGAACTCTCTTCTTCAATTTCCCTGCTAACCAAATTCACCTACTACTTACTGAGACTGGAAAAAGTAAGGGAGAAGCTGCCTTTCAGTTTTCTTTTGCCCCCTATTAAAGATTTTGCATGGTATTCAGTTTGAATCTTTCTCCAGATCTTCAAATAGCAAAATTCAAAATTCAACCTCAATTTTCTCCCTAGGACTTTCACAAGCAAGATGGAAGAAAAAAAAAACCCCGTTAGCTAAAAAAAAAAAAGAGATACAATTTATTTTAAGCTTCAAAAGGCTGCAAAGTAAGCAACACAATTACTTTTTTTTAACTAGCATTCCTTTAGCTTCTACCATGTTCCTGGTGTCTGTGTCATGCTAAGTGCTATGGATCAAGACAGAATTTTCAAAATTTTGGCATCTCTAGAAACAAAGATTCTTTTGTGCAGGGTAGTTAAAATGTAGTGCATTATACATCATGCTATATTGAACACTTATAGTAACTTCTGGGATATACAAAGCAAAGATTATTATTTTCATTTCATACTTATTAGTGATGGCTAAGATATTATAAAGAAGAAAATGAACAAATTTTTTTCAGATTAATAATCTAGGCCAATAAATTATCAAGTATCTAACTCATTTAACTTAATTTTTCTATAAGGAATTAAAGACTATATTTATTATCTGGCTATTAATATATGTTTTCTCCTTCCCCTTTGACTTTCTTCCTTTCCCCCTTGTGTTAACTTTCCTTTTAGTGTTATATTTCTTTTATCTTTGGAGAAACCAAACTGAAATTCTCTCAGTGCACTTAAGTCAGCTGATCACTTAAGTGAAAAGAGAAAAAACAATCTAAGATAATTAGTGCATTTCTCTATTAGGCACTGATCAAAGTATTTTAGACAAATATATCTCACTTTATCATTATATTAATCTTCATCTATACTTGGAAAACCAAAAGTTAGAGAGAAGTCACATAGAATGTTGGGATAAAGCCAAGTCTCACACCCATGTCAGTTTTCTAGTTCACATGCTTCACTAGTTACTGAACTCAGAGATGAGTGATGTGCCCATTCTAATCTGACTACTAGGATTGATTTTGTCCCATAAATTCTGTTTCTTTCTATATTAGATCTATCTTGATGTATAAATATCTATTGCAGATAACTGATACAGAACAGCACAGTTTGTGTAGAGAAGAATTCGTTGGTTTTCATTTCAGATAACTCAAATAGACCTTACCAAGAATGCCACCTGCTAGGAAATGAGTCCAAAGTCCTACTGTGGCTGTTAATAAACTATATTAATTATTTGCAAATGTACAAAATGTAAGTAATGTCTTTGTATTTTTCAAGAAATTAAAAGCTCCTCACTTTCAATGAACTCTTTGTAGAACCAAGATAGTCACAAGAACAAAAAAGGAAAAGCAAGAAAGAAGTTAATGGATTCTATGCTTTCATCAGAAAGAATGACACTGCCTCATTTGTTAGGAAATAGAAAGACTTGGAAAAAATCATATTAAGTAAAGTAAGCCAGACCCAAAGAAATATAGATCCCAGGGTTTCTCTTATTTGCAATAATTAGTATATGTCTAGGATAATCTTATCAGATGAAAAGCTCAGAAGTATGTACATATGACCATATAAGATGATGCTAAGCAAAATGAACCCCAAGGTATGGACACAAGAGGTTTTTCTTTGTTGTTGTTGTTTTTAATGTACTATGTGATTTTTTTTGTTTTTTGTATGTTCTTCCTCCTGTGGTATTTCCCTGTTGTCACTGTATTTGATTTTGGTACCCTGCATCTTGTATATAACATTTACCTAATTTAGGGAGGGGAAGGGGAATAAAAAATGCTGAAATAAGGACACAGGATGACCCATTGCAACAATGATACCCACAAGACAATGTTGGAAATGAACTTTACAACTTTGGGGGGAAAGAGTGGGGGTATAGGGGGATAAGGGATAGTGGAAGAAAAACAAAGGAGGGGGTAACGATGCCCAACAAGAAATGTACTCATTACCTTACTGATGGAACTGTAACCCCTCTGTACAGCATCTTCACAAGAAAATAATTTTTCTAAAGAAAGAAGTTAATGGACTCTGCACACCCAGGAAAGTGACTGGGTGTGTCACCAAACTCCTACTGCTGACATGGGGGTGGGGAAGAGAGAGACAGAGACAGAGAGATAAAGACAGACAGAGAGAGGGAAGACAGGGGAGTGAAGGTGGGAGGGAGGGGCAGAGGGAGGGAAGGAGGGAGGGAAAGAAGAAGGGAAGGGAGGGAACAGTCAAAGACTAGGGGTGGATGGGGGAGAGAATGGCTGAAAACTGAAGGGAAGTGCCTATTAACTACAAGGGCATATGAACTTCAAATAGGTTATTTGGCAAATTATACCAAAAAGATTTACAAAGAAGCTGCTAAGATTTACAGGTAAAGACTAGTATTTTATTTAGTATTCATATTTTCATCAAAGATGCTGCAATTAACATCTTAGCTAAAAGAGTCATGGCCCAATCCAATCCTTCATTTAAAAGAGAAAGAAAAGGAAAGGGGAAAATGAGAAAAAGCAGTTTAGCAATTATTCTCCATGGGCAAGATCACTATAAAGTAAGTGCACTTCATGAATTATTTGTAGACATGTCCATATTAGAATGAAATAAGATCTTTCAGAGGATAACACACCTGTGCCATGGATAATTGCCCTCATTCACAAATAATAAGTGGTCTGCCAGATGTTTAGCCCCACACAGACATATGTAAGGCAGAGCAGTAGGAGAGGGGGTCTAAGCTCAGACTAGAGAGGATCTTTTTCATCCTTTATAAGCTCTCATGCTGTGTCAGCAGCTTCTCTAGGAAGATAACCAAAATCAGAGAGGACTCCAACTGTTAAGTACAAATTCTTCTTCTCAGTTATTAAACTTACAGAGCAACCCACAGGGTTATTAGAAGTCAAAATCTGGATTAGATCCACATGGCTTGTAGTTACTTTTTAATTCTGACTGATGTAAAGATTTTCTGACATTTTAAAGACTTTATCAAGGTGAAATGAGCAAATCAAAGCTAAATGGATATTCAATATGTCAGGAGAAACAATTGTAATGAATGTGATTCCATTCCGGGGAATATTTATTATTTGATTTATTTTGTTGTTCAAGTAATGGTTCTATAGTTACTATTTGGATTCTTTGTCATATTCAGTATGAAACTATACTGTCTACAATAAAGGCAGAACTAGCTAGATACGCTCAGGAAGTATTACTGGGATGCTCTTTAGGACTCAGCAATGGACTAGGTAAAAATACATAGAGACGATTTCACAAGCTATTTTTCTTGGAGAAGTTCATGTTCAGAATAGTTATAACATTACATTTAACACTGTGATACTACTGTGCATGTTATGGAACTATTTAATCACTACACCCAATACATAAATGGTAATTTATATCTTCACAAGCTTATTCTGACAAGGTTTTTCTAAGTAGAATTTTAATAGTATATCTTTTCAGGACCATGTGCCAGTGGCTCATGGCTAGCGACTCAAGAAGCTGAGATCTGAGAATCATGATTTAAGGTTCACCTGAACAGAAAAGTCTGTGAGACTCTTCTCTCCACTTAACCAGCAGAAAGCTGGAAATGGAAGGGTGGCCCAAGTGGCAAAGTACCAGCCTTGAGTGAAACTGCTAAGGGAAAGTGCCATGGCCCTGAGTTTAAGCTTCAGTCCTGCCACAAAATAAAAACCACACACAGAGAAAGAAACATTTTCAGACATGCCAGTGGGTCATCAAGAGCAGTATATTATCCATTGTTATCGATATTAATGAGATATTCAGACAGTATTATACTCTGTGAAAACAGGATCACTTTCCATGACAACAAACTCACAAAAAGCATGACTCCATCACAGGTGGTATTAATAATGACATATTGACAGTATTAATATATTAATGTATCCTATTCTTCCCTCGCTTCAGTAGGAATTGTTCTCAGCCATACAAAACACACACACACACACACACACACACACACACACACACACACACACACACACACACTATCATAATTTTATATAATACTTTGCTTCCAGAATAGACTTAACTGGTCCAGGAGTGAAACCCTGACCTGTCCTCAACAGACAGCCATCTCATTATGAAGGGTCCTTTACCTGGGAGCTAAAGAGATAGGGGGTAAAAACCCTCAAGCCTTCGGGGAAAGAGCATGAACTCATGGCTGATAGAAGTGGGGATGAGGGATGGAGGAATTCCCAATGCAGGACAGGTCTCTATTTCAGCTATTCCAGTGACTCTTCCATATCCCTGTCCTCGTGCAGTTCAGTTGTACCAATTGTACTGAGCTTTTATGAAATAACAACTTACTCTATTGGCTTTAAGCAAGAGTAACATCAGTAAGAAGTGCTGAGAACACCAGAGTACAGAAAGGGGTAAGAACTCTGCAATATATGGCTGAGCCAGAGAATAACATGGTGATGGCCTGCTTTAAGAAATTACAGGTAAAGGATTATAGACAATAATAATAGGGCTGTTATATAAAAACCAGCAATATATAAGACTTAAGAGCTATGCAACTTCAAAGAAAGGGAACCAAAGGAGGTCATAATAACAATTGGTTAGGGGAGATAAAGACTGATACTCATTATGTGTCCATAGTTTGAAACAGATATCTCCATTTAAATATCTGTGTACATACACACATGTATCTACACATGTATATGCATATATATCTTAATCCTCCCAATCAGCTTTCATGGTAAGATAATCTCCACTTTAATAGAAAACTGAGGCTCAGAGATAGAACCTTAAAATCCCCAGATTTATGTAGAAATGCATATAGAGAATGAAAGACAGAGACAGACAGATATAGAGAAAGATGCAAAGCTAGGATTCAAATCCAAATCTGTCTGGCCTATTTTACCATACCTCTCATGCCTAATTAGATTCAGAAAGCCAAGAAGAGAAAGCAGCCCACATAAAAATGGAAAGAGCCCGAAGGCAATGGGAAACATAATCTAAATCACCTTCCTTAAAATAGCATCTGATCTCAGATCAATATAATATTAGCTTTGAAAGTTTGTGCACATCAGAGATAAAGGTGAAAATAACCAATAGGTAAAGATACAAAGTGATTGGATCAACTTGATGAAAGGAAAGCAAAAAAAGTCATTTACATAATCTCATACGTAAGCTTAGCAAGGCCAGGAATCATGTCTGTTTGGCTCAGTCCTGTAACCCAAGGATTTAGTGCAGCACTTGTCATATACTACTTCAACTCATATGTTTTAAGTTTTGAATTGTTCATGGAAAAGTTTTGAAGAATTTATATAAATCCAAGAGATCTTAAAATGAAAGGAGAAAGGCAATCTGACCAACTCAGATGGTTCACCTTGAAGACTTGGAGTAGGGGGAAGAAATCATGGTGGTAGCACAGAGTCCTAGAAAGGTCACCTTTTACTATAGACACTTCTGCATGTTACAAAAAGAAACTCTGCCCTCATGCAACACTGCAAAAAGCAAACCCGACGACCACAGATTTCATACTGATTTCTTCCACATTGATTTATTTCCAGTGTATTTCTTTCAAGGTCATTTCAAATGTTGCCTTTACTGGGAACACTTTTCTCAGTTTCCCGCTTCAGGCAGACAGTAGTTATACAAATCTTCCATTTTTATTTTGAGTTGCAGACCATCATTGCATTGCAACTCCACAATCTGCCACCACTGATTATATGCTGATGTAATGTCAATAGTCTGTGTAAAGTTGTATGAACTCTAAGGTGTAAGACTATGGAGTCAATTTCTGACTCTAGAATTAAGGCTACATAAGATATCCCAAACCCAGTGATTTTTCTGGTTTGCTTTAAAAGTGAACAGAGAGTTTGGAATAACCCTTACTTGAATATATTAACAAATGTTCTCAAACCTTCAAGTCCAAGGCTACACGTTTTATCATACTTAGCTAGGGCTTCAGTGGAAATCAACAAATAATAATGTAGAAGCAACCCTCCTCCCTCATTTGTAAAGTTTTTAATCGCATTCAATACACTCAGTTGTTTTCAGAAAAAAAGATTTGAGCAGCAACTTTTTCCAAGTGAAACTATGTGATTTTGCCTTCCCTCCAGAAAAGTAAATAACTCAGTAATAAAACTCAATGTGGATCAAGGAAGAACCAAATGGATGCAAATGGTATGAGTAGCCCCGTCTCTATGCATGCTCACAGGCTCTTGGGAACCTCCACAATTGGTGTGCTCCTAAAACATTAAAAATTAGTAGGCAAGACAGGTACTGGTGACTCACACCTGTAATCCTAGCTACTCAAGAAGCTGAGAGCTGAAGATCATGGTTTGAAGCCGGCCCAGGCAAGAAAGTCCCTATCTCCAATTAACTTGAAGAAAACCGGAAGTGGAGCTCTGGCTCAAAATGGTAGAGTGTTAGCATTGTGGGAAAAAGTTCAGGGACATTGGCCCAGCCCTGAGTTCAAGCTTCACAACTAACCATCCCCCCGCCCCCAAACACACACACAAATCAGTAGGCAAAATGTTAATTTCTTTATCAACTGGTAATTTAAGTCAAAACAGATTATATGCCTCAGTTTTTATTCTGAATCAGCGTATTCTCAGATTCCAACATTAGCATGCATTTGAACTACCTGTAAGTCTTGTTAAAAGGCAAATATTTTTTGTTAGTTCCAACTCTAATTTCCAGTGCAATAGATCTGGGGTAAGATCTAAGATTTTTATATCTAATAAGTTCCTGGAAATATTGATACTGCTGATCAGGAAGTATGCTTTGAGTATTTAAATTATAATTGCTAGATATTACTCTGGTGGGATTTATAGTAGGCAGAATAATGACCCTCCAAAAATGTCTCTATCTTCATCCCTTGGACTTATAACTATGTTATCTTACAAGACAATCAAGGTTAAAAGGAAATAAAACTGCTAATTAGCTTACTATGAGATGGGGAAAATTCTGAATTACCCAAGTAGGTTCTAGTTTATCCACTAAGGTCTTTAACTGTGGAAAGTACACTCTGGGTATTGCTGCCTCTCAAAGTGGAGTGGACCATCAGCCAAGAAATATGGGAAATGGAAAAGGTGAGTGAAAAGGCTCTGTTGTGGAGCCTGCAGAAGGAACACAATATTGCTGGAACTTTCCAGTTTGCCCATCATGAACCTTTAGACCTGTAGACCCTCTAGATCTCTAGAACCGTAAGATAATAAAGCTGTGTTGTTTTAAGTCACTAAAGTTGTGGTGACTTATTTCAATAGCAATTGGAAAACAACAGAAGCCCCTCGAAATTGTGTTTTCATGACTGATTGCAGAAAGGCCTTTCTTGTGGAAGAAAATGTAGTATTTTTTTGATTTGAGATGGATTTTCTTCTGAATTTTCTTCTTGTTTTGTTTCTCTCTCTAATGGGATGGCACTATGATACAGAAAAACACTGGCTAGAAATCAGTTAAGCAGCGTGTGAGTCTTGGTGTCTTAGAGAAGTCACTTCATGTTCCTGACTTTCAGGTTACTCATCTACAAACAAACAAACAAACAAAAAACAGTGTAGAAGATGATGTCCAATTGGCCCTCTAAGGCACAGGATCTGTGATCATCCATGAAGGCCCATTCTTTATCCAAAATACTAAGTCTGGCAACATCTTGAACTGGTTAAGGATAATATAGTATTTATTGTTAACACAGTTAAGAAAATCCTTTACTGGGGTTGGGAAGGTGGCTCAATGGTAGAGCGCTTGCCTTGCATGCCTGAGGCCCTGGGTTCGATTCCTCAGCACCACATAAGCAAAAAGAAAAACCCGGAAGTGGCGCTGTGGCTCAAATGGTAGAGCACTAACCTTGAGCTGAGGGACAGTGCTCAGGCCCAGAGTTCAGGCCTCACGACCAGACCCCCCAAATAAAGAAAATCCTTTACTTTTAAAGTCTTAAATTCTAGGAAGCAATTGATTGCTCAGATCAGTTACCACAGACCAATTAAAAATTTGTCTCTATATTCATTCTATATTCCCAGACCTCCCTAATGAAACAGGTTCTCAAACTAAGAAGATAACTCCCACTATCTGTGTGTGTGTGTGTGTGTGTGTGTGTGTGTGTGTGTGTGTGTGTGTGTGTGTGTGTGTGTGTGTGTGTGTGTGTGTGTGTGTGTGTGTGTGTGTGTGTGTGTGTGTGTGTGTGTGTGTGTGTGTGTGTGTATATCTTGGGGCTTGAAATTAGGGCCCAGGCTCTCTGTCGCTGAGCTTCTTAGCTCAAGGCTAGTGCTCTACTACCAGGGCTACAGCTCCACTTCTGGCTTTTGTGGTGATTAAATAAAAATCTCACATACTTCCCTGTAAGGTCTGGCTCTGAACCCTGATCTTCAGATCTCAGCCTCCTGAGTAGCTGGCATTACTGGTACGAGCTACCAGTGCCCAGCTAAAATAAATATTTTAACTGCTAAAATAATTATAAGAATTGCAATACAAACTCCAAACACAAGCTCAGAGATTTAGCAAAATAATAAATGGTCTTTTCTGAAACCAGTAACTTTTCCCAAAGCAATCTTGTTTTTCCAACTAAAATTCATGAAGTTTTAGTTAATATCAGAGAGCTCAGACAAGTTAAGGAGTTCAAAACCTAAAGTTGAATTGAAAAATAAAATTTTGTATTTATAGTAAAAGGTCATTTGAAATCATTAAAAGCAACACATCTTCAGCCTGAAGATTAAATTAAAAATTCCAAAAATCTTAAAACAAGTTTATTTCCTTTGCCTAGTCCATTTCGGTAGTCACTTCCCAAAACACTACCTATTAAAAACTTCTCTGTAAATACTGGGCAGAAACCCACACAGGGGAGCAACATGCAGAACTCTTTGAAAATCTGCCCCAAAATTCATTCCCTGCTAGTCAAATAAACTGGAGAGGAGTCTGAGAAGAACTGGAAAATTGACTTTAGGAGAGAAACTTGAAGAAGCTCAATGATGTTTTAATTTTTTTAACTGTTAAGCATTCATCATATATATATATATATATATATATATATATGTATGTATAATCTTTAGTTGTACAAAGGAGTTCTGTTCAACAAAGTGTTTATGAATTCAATGCATCATAATCACATCATCCCCTTTCATCTTTCTCCCCTATCTCTCTCAACCCCATCCCTTCCCTCATTTTCTTAATTTTGTAGGACAGAGATTGAATTTTTTTGGGGGGGGGTCTAGTCATGGGGCCTGAACTCTGGGCCTGGGCGCTGTCCCTCAGCTCTTCAGCTCAAGGCTAGCTCTCAACCACTTGAACCACAGCGCCACTTCTGGCTTTTTTCTTTTTGCTTATGTGGTGCTGGGGAATCGAACCCAGGGCCTCATGTATGCAAGGCAAGCGCTCTACCACTGAGCCACCTTCCCAGTCCCAGATTAAATTTTTTGACTGCTTTTTCCCTACCTTCCTCTCTTTATTCATCTACCCCTTCCCCTTGTCTCTACCCCGATCCCCTTCCAAGTAACTGATTTCTGGTGTTTATTTTGTTGGACTGTGAGTTAGCCTTTTTTTCTTTATTGTCAAGGTTATGTACAGAAGGGTTACAGTTACATAAGTAAGGCAATAAATATATTTCTTGTCAAACTTGTTAACCCTTCCCTCATTTTTCTCCTACTTTCCCTCCTCCAACCTCCCAAGTTATACAGATCATTTTCAACATATTGTCTTGTGAATACCACTGTTGCATTGGTTCCCCCCATTGTCCTTTCACTATTCTGTTGTTCCCCTTCCCTTCCCTAATTCAAAGAAACGTATATACAATACCAGGGTACCAGAATCAAATACAGTGACAGGCAGTGGCGCTGTAGCTCAAGTGGTAGAGCGCTCGCCTTAAGCTGAAGAGCTGAGGGACAGCGCCCAGGCCCAGAGTTCAAGCCTCACGACCGACAAAAATAAAAAATAAAAAATAAATAAAAAAATAAATAAAAACAAATACAGTGACAACAGGGGATATACCATAAGGGGAAGAACATAAAAAGGAAACAAAAAAAATCACATAATACATTAAAAACAACAACAACAAAGAAAACCCTCTTGTGTTCATGTCTTGGAGTTCATTTTGCTTAGTGTCCCCTTGTACCCATTCCTGTCCCCCTTCCAAGTGAGTTTTGCCCTTCTAAGGAATTACACCTTTTGAGTTCCCCCCTAAATCTACCATATTTCAGTTAACACATTTGTAGACACTTGTGTACCATCCCAAATTTAATTCTAACATCTGCATATGAAAGAAAACACATCCTTTGTCTTTCTGGGTCTAATTTACTTAACATGAGTTTTTCCAAGTCCTTCTATTTCCTTGCGTATGATACAATACTATTCTTCCTAACAGATGAGTAAAATTCCATTGTGTGTACATACATATATATATATATATAGTATATATATATATATATATATATATATATATATATATATATATATCACATGTTCTTGATTCATTCATTCATTGAGGGACATTTGGGATGATTCCAGACCTTGGCTATGGTGAATAATGCTACAATAGACACGGTTGTACAGGTAGATTTACTGTATCCTAGTTTGTAATTTGGGGGTTAAATAAACAGTGGAATTGCTGGATCCTAGGGTAGTTCTGTTTAGTCTTTTGAAAGACCTCTTTAGGAAGTGGCGCTGTGGCTCAAGTGGTAGAGCGCTAGCCTTGAGCTGAAGAGCTGAGGGACAGCGCCCAGGCCCAGAGTTCAAGCCCCACGACTAACAAAAAAACAAAACCAACAACAACAAAAAACAAAAACACTGAAACCTGAAAGACCTCTCTATTGCTTTCCAGAGAGGTTGACTAAAATGATTTTAAGGAAGAAGTTTGCAAATCTAGTATGCATGCAACTCCACAGGGGCCTTTGTAAAACAGCCTCCAGCCAGAGACTGACAGGGGTTCTGAATGGGGCCCCAGAAACAAGCATTTCTCTGAGGCCCTCTGATCATACTACACATACACATACACATACACACTTGTTGGAAAAGAACTGTTGAAAAACACTAAAGCAAGAAGAACCCATAACAGCTGTTCTGACTGCCACCAAACGAACGCGACTCATCTACACTGCATAAATGACTTGGTTCCAGAATGAACAAAAAGACATGACCGGGAGGTAGCTGCTAAAGGGTTAGGGTTATTCAGCAGGGAAAACTATACAGCTATTGTTTAGCAGTAAGTAAACACTCCTAAGTAACAGCGGAGGAAATAGAAAACAATTCTAGTATGGTAATCCTTTCTTTTCTTTTTTTTTTAACTTTAGCAAACTTCATCTCAAGAATGAAGGTGTGAATGTAAGCAGAGTAATCACATTTCTACCCCTTAGCTTGAGAATCCCTTGAGAACTTGTTACAAATGTTTCAGGCCACAGTCCAGGTGTCCTGAAGCAGAAACTCTGGGACTGGGATTCAACTGTCTCAAAACCTGTACACATTCTGATGAACAAAACTTGAGAACCATCATGCAGAAGAACACAGACAATATTAAAGAAATTACACCAATAAAATATATGACATGCTGAAATGATCTCTAAGATCTTGCTCCCTTTGCCCAATAGCTAGCTATTTGAGCCTCAGCACGTGATTCAACCACTCTGGATTCCAATTCTTCATCTGAGTAGCTATAACTCCTTCTCTTACTACATTAGAAAACACTGAGAAGCTGGGCGCCAGTGGCTCATGCCTGTAATCCTAGCTACTCAGGAGGCTGAGATCTGGGGATCGTGGTTCAAAGCCAGCTGGAGCAGGAAAGTCTGAGAGATTGTTTTTGTTTTTTGCTTTTGGGTTTTTTTTTTTTTTTGGTCAGTCATGGGGCTTGAACTCTGGGCCTGGCACTGTCCCTCAGCTCTTCAACTCAAGGCAAGCTCTCTACCGGTTGAGCCACAGCACCACTTCTGGTTTTCTAGTGGTTTGTTGGAGATAAGAGTATTAAAGGACTTTCCTGCCCAGGCTGGCTTTGAACCGTGATCCTCAGATCTCAGCCTCCTTAGTAGCTAGGATTATAGGCATGAGCCACCGATGCCTGGCTCTGTGAGACTCTTATCTCCAATTAACCACCAGAAAACCAGAAGTGGCACTGTGGTTCAAGTAGTAGAGCGCTAGCCTTGAGATGAAGAGCTGAGAGACAGCACAAAGGCCCAGAGTTCAAGACACATAATCGACAAAAAAGAAAAAACACTGAGAACCAAAAGAAATAAGATACACCAAAACAATTTGCAACATGAAAGTTCCAAATAAATGTGAGTTATCACTATAGCTACATACACACTGTCAGGAAGTAGCTGGTTTGAATTTTTTAAAAATTATTTTACTTATTGTACAAACATTGATGAAGCACTTACTAGATGGCGGTCATTGTAATCTAGGGTAGGAACACAAAAACAATTTACATCTGCATTCCTGTAGTCTGTTGTTTAGAGAAAGTCAGGGCAAACCTCTAATTGGGGAACAAGTTACAAGACTTGCATAGATGATCCATTTTGATAGAATACTTTTTTGTTTTTGTTTTTATTTTGTTGTTCATTTTTGTTTTTTTTTTAAATATACCACCCAATAGACTCTAATTTCCTAAGATAGAGGACTATTGGCATTCATGCAATCTTCCAGTACCTAGAGGAGGCAGATAAAAACCAACCAAATGCAGAGGAAGGATGATCAGAAGTAAAGGTTGCAAGGTGAGGGCCTTAGAAGGAAATTTAAGGTATGTTTTGAAAATTAATGAGCTAGCAAGTAAAGTATATTTAATTATTCCACCTGCAAAGAAAAATGAAGAGATACAATCAAGCTTCTTTATTTGTATTACTTAAGAATGAACCTGGCATGGTATTACAAAGACATCAACAAGAAAGATGCGATGCAACGTTTTCTGAAGCAAGTGTTATTTTTAAATGCTCCTCAGTCATGGATCCAGAACACTAATGTGTGGACGTGTCAGAAGAACAAATTACTTCTATATATATGTGGGGGGTAGAGGGGTGTTTTATTGTAAAAAATACTGTACAGAGGGGTGACAGTTACAGAACTGATTACTTCTTAAGGAACCTCACAAAATTTCTAGACACCAAAATTATTCATCTGGTCCTTATTCCATTAAATTCCATGTTTATTGAATGAATACATTATTTGATTATTTGATTCCAATAAGAAAGTTGGGTGATTTTTTTCTCTACCTATAGATTGATAATAATACAGGTCTATTCCATGTGGGTCCTCCCCTAGCAAAGTAATGATGTATCTTCCTTGGTAAATGGCTTTTAAAACAAAGCAAACAAATAACTCTGCTTTCAATTCCTAATCAAACTTAGTGGACCCAGATGGAAAGCTTCAGGGACAACTTTTGTTTGCCAGCTTGTCTGCAAATGTAGAGGTCTGAGAATGTCTGAGGAGTGTCCCTTGTGAAGGTTCCCGTTTGCAAATAATGAAATGTGTCTGTCCCTTGTATTGATGGCTGCACACATTCCATCCACAGTGAATGATTAGACACACATGTTATTAGTGACTCTCATTCCAAAAAGAAGATGAAACTCATTAATAAATCATTAGGCATTGTGAATTTTTGTTTTTCCACTTCCTCCTACCACCCACATACTGGTGGTAAAATAGTCTCTGGCAATATTTTTAACACAGAGAGTTTGGAAGTGTCTGAATCCCTTCAATTAAGAAGACATTGAGACCTCACAACTAAGCAATTATTAATAAGGTTAATGATGAGGAGTTTAGGGATTTTTTTTTCTCCTCTAAGTGGGAGTTCTAAGCCATCTTGCTAATTTTTTAAATAACTCCTTTTTGTAGGATCTATTTATAATTTTAGTTTAGAAACTCATGTTTTCTATGTTAAATTTAAGTGGTTCTAAATTAGAGGTGGAGCATTATAAATAAAATCTGTTCCTCTAGGTGCCCAGTGTACTCTGGGAGAGCTAGTTAATAACACCTAGGAAATGGCTCTCAGACTTTGTTCACATGTTGCATCAGACTCCAAGCTGACTGAAAATGGAAAACCAGAGAGCAAATACCAAGAGGACTCCAGCTGGCCTACCAGTTTTTGACCTGAGCCTAGTTCTCCACCTCCTGTCGACCTCCATGTCTTCCATGTATTGGCTATGTCATCAGCCTTTCAGTGCCCACATGTTCTCCTACACAATTGTTTGGGTGTCTGTTAAGTGCCTTTTGAGAATACTGTTCTTTGTGCCTCTCCACCCCGCCTCAACGACTCTATGCATCTGCATTGGAGACAGAAGACATGTGTAAGTTCCTTGCATTAGAAAAGAGATGAAAATTCCAAAGTAGAACCAAAATACTTCCTTGGCCACTCTAATTCCTGCTTTCAAGAACAAAGCCTTTTTCTGTGGATCATTTTGATCTTTATTTCCCAATGATACATCTGTTACTTTATGTGGATACGGGAAGCTAAGACTTAGTCACAAACTTGGAAGAATTATCACTAGGGCTGGGCCTTCATAAATTCTATACTATATAGTATTAGGGCTAAAGGAAAAGAGGTAAGTGAGAGAAAAGAGCTGCACTTTCAGAGTCACATCTCATTTTCTAAATATCATTTCTAAAAATGTATCCCTATATTGGGAGTTGTTGAAATACAGATTCAGAGAGAACAACTTAAGTGAGTTTACAATGAGTTCCAATGCGTACTCTGGCATTGGCCTTGGAAGCTATGGCCAGAAATGCTAGTACACTGCTTAAATATGCTGGAAATATTTCTATTCATCCCATACAACTTTACTTTCTATTTTTCTTTAGCAAAATCAAATAGCCAAAATATATGTTTAGTGGAGGTGTAGTACCAGCTCTTACATCTATATAAATGATTATATATATATATGTATTTATTAATGATTTTATGTATTTATTTATATACATATAGAGAGAAATGACTTAGAGAGAGAGGAAAATGATTTTCAAGTATACATTTGTAAAATTTTCAATACTCACAGCCAGGCATACATACAATTTTAACAACTTAGGAGGCTGATATTGGGAAGATCAAGGTTCACGGTCAGCTCTGGCAAAACATTTATGGATCCAAATCACAACTAGGAAAAAGCTGAGTGTGGTCATGGCTGTCCTCCTAGCTACCTTGAAAGAGTTAGCAGCAAAGTCATGGTTCATGCTAAACCCAGCAAGAAGTGAACCCTATTCAAAATCAACAAAAGCAGAAATGGCTGGAAGTATCATTCAAGTGACAGAGTGCCTACCTAGCAAGCAACAAAGCAAAAAAGTCTGTATTCACATCACCCTTGTGCATACATTATCTAGGAAGTGGTCTTTAAAGAAGAGATGAGGAAAATTCATTTTTCCCCACAAAGGCAGGCAACTTCTTATATCATCCCAAACTCCTGACTGAGGATTGTCCAAACCTCTCTTAGTAATCCAGCATCTCTCTCTCACTGGCATAAGACTCTTCAGTTATTTTATTGATCGTGTGTGTGTGTGTGTGTGTGTGTGTGTGTGTGTGTGTGTGTGTGTGTGTGTGTGTGTGTGTGTGTGTGATCATAGAAAATCAGTTCTAATCCTGCTGTCTGTGGGATGGGGAATAGCTCTTATACATTCTTTGATCTCTTGTTGATTCATTATTCTTTCCTTTCCCAGACTCACTGCTGTTCTCCCAAACAGTCACCTTTCTCATACTTCTAACTGAGCAGTTATTAATGAATATCCCATACACTCTCTTCCGAACAGTTCTAAATTCTCTAAATCTTTCCTACTCTAAATCTGGTCCTGGGACTTTCCACATCTCTGACAGCTTATTAGAAATGCAAGTTCTCTTGGGCTGATTATAACCTGCACTTCACAAAATTCCCTGATAGTTATATACAAGCTTATGCTTAATAAATGCTAGTTTGGATATTTGCCTCATTGGAGTTAAGGGCCACACCATGAATACTTTAGAATAAAGTGGAAGACACAAAATGTCTATTCTTGTTTCTTTATTATTTTTATTTGGTATTATTTCCATATATATTTTAGTGTCATGGGTTAGATATTAAAATCTAAGATTGGGTGAGATAGATCAAGATTCACTGTACTCATAAACAGACATGTTGAACTAAAACCCTTTTGTATAACTACTTAAAGATAATACGTGTTTTTAGAGTCTTTTTAGAGTTCACAGCTATTTTGCTTTCTGTGGGTCTTTACATACACCTGTGCAGTCATCTTTGTATATGTAGATAGATAGATAGAGATGCAATGTATAATATATATGTAATCACTGCATTTTCATGATTGCACTGTCCTAGTTGTCACTTAAAATGCATCTTCTAAAATTGTTATTTTTCAATTACAGAAGTTTAATATTTTCAGCATCTTTGCTTTGAGGTATGACAATCCAGTTTTTCTGTCTTACATATTTTTTTTCCTTTCTGAGATAGAAAACACATGCTTTGAAGAATAGACAATGTTTCTTTAAGGCTAGAATATTCTTTAAGGATGTCTTAGACATTGAGGGGAGTCACTTCCTGCTCCCCCACTTTGTAGTTGACAGAGAAGGCCTTATTGAAAGCTTCTCTTTCTGGAAGCTAAGCACCTCTTTACTTTTAACTATCAATTTCTTTCACTTTTATATTCTACCTCCACTTGAAAACAGGGAGTTAATGTCAAAGTCTTCACTCTTTGAGAGAATAAGGTTACCATTTTGATTGACAGGAGAACTGGTGTGAGAGTTTATTCCAAACAAGTTTTTCTTCTTTTGTTCTAAAAATGCCTTTGTCTCTTACCAGCATTTTAAAACCAAGCCGTTCCATTTGTCAATGTGGCCAGATTTACCTTTCATCTGTTTGGGGTCATAAATTCACAGACATAAAAAATGGTTAATCATTTTGTCAGTATGAACAAATAGTGCATAATCCATCAAAATGGTGTCTTTTGGAGCCCCGGGGGTCTGTGTTCACTCATTTGCCTACACAAACATTGGGTGTGTTTCCTTTAAGCTTCACTTAGCAGTAACCTTTTTTTTTCTTCTTTCAGCAGTACATGTTGCTGAATTCTTCTGCTGTGTGAAAATTTTCACAGCTGTATGCAAGACACAGTCATCTAACTTAAGAGTGATTTTTTTTGTCCCTTTAGGACTAAAAGGAAGAAGGAAACCCCGTTTTTCCTGCTCTGTAACAAGACTAGAAATTCAGAGTCTAACTGGCTGTCACTGGAAGACTGGGTAATTTAGATGTCTGTGAGAGCGAGCCCTTGCCAAAGTCAAATATTAAATATGGAAAAAATATAGTGGTATATACTCACTGTTTGTAATTCTGAAGTTTTAAAGTATTAAATGAGCCACCCATAGCAGGATCTGAATGGCTATAATCCCAATATTTGGGAAGCTGAAGCAGGGGGCATCACAAGTTTAAGACTAGCCTAGGCTACTCAGCAGAAAACTATCTTTTAAAAAAAGTATTATATGAAGCTGGGCGCCAGTGGCTCACACCTATAATCTTAGCTACTCAGGAAACTGAGATCTGAGGATTGTAGTTCAAAGCCAGCCCAGGCAGGAAAAGTCCGTGAAACTCTTTTCTCCAGTAAACCACCAGAAAATTGGAAGTGGCGCTGTGGCTCAAGTGTTAGAGTGCTAGCCTTGAACTGAAGAGCTGAGGGACAATGGTCAGGCCCAGAGTTCAAGACCCATGACCAACCAAAAAAAAAAGTATGAAATGATCAATACTGTAATAAAATAGATATTATGATAGTAGACTGTTTATTCTATTAGAGCAACTTAATATGCAAAAGGAAATTAAGTCCTTTGAGAACTCTAGAAGAAATGGAAATGCAATAGCACATTTTTATAGAATGTGGTAACTTATAGCTGGGTGCAGGCTCATGCCTGTAATCCTAACTACTCAGGAGGCTGAGATCTGAGGATCGCAGTTTAAAGCCAAACTGGGCAGGAAAAGCCCATGAAACTTTTATCTCCAATAAGCCACGAGAAAGCCAGAAGTGATGCTTTGGCTCAAGTGGTAGAGTTGAAGAGCTGAGGGACAGCACCAAGGCCCAAAGTTCAAGCCCCATAACCAACCAAAAATAAATAAAGAAAGAATGTGGTAACTATTTTTGAGTAGTATGCTTTGTAAAACCTGAGACTATGTAACCCTTAGCTTTTCATAAAGTATTATTTAAACCTTCCTGAAATATATTCAGTTTTACTTTTGTTGTTGTTGTTTTAAAATACATTAAAAGCCAACAGATAGTAGTAATGGCTGAGGCAGTCAGGAATATAAATGTATAACTAAAACATGCATCAATCTGGTAAAGAAAACATTGCTTTCCTTTCCAGAATGAGAGAGTCCAGTGTATCCAAACTGTCACCAAGGATACAGATCAACATTGCTACTGTCTGCTAGTGCTTAAGGTCATAGCCAGGCATCCTTAGTGAGTGAGAACCCAGCATCCATCAGAGCTTTCCCCACTGCTTCCACGGCTACTTCACTCAAGTGCCCAGCCACCATTTCTTAAGTGGCCAATAGCAGAACTGTTTGAATTTAATCAACTGAGTTATTTTTGTCTTCTGCATGGCTTAGGATGCTTCCGTAACTTATTTTCAATCCCTATCCACTATCCACACATTCAGTCCTTCTAATTTCTTCCCTCTCTAATATAACTCCTTCCTGGCCCTGATAAGCAAGCAGTCACTTGCCTCTCCCCCCCCACACACTTGAGCTACTTTTACACATGTTGAATAATCAGATGTCCCATCTGAACTTCGGCCAATTGGAGGGGGAGGCCCATAACCATGTATTTTTAATGCCCCTCAGTAGATGAATGGATCGAGAAAATGTGGTATATATACTCAGTGGAATTCAATGCTTCCATCAGAAAGAATGACATCATCCCATTCATAAGGAAATGGAAAGACTTGGAAAAAATCATATTAAGTAAAGTAAGCCAGACCCAAAGAGACGTAGGCTCCATGGCTTCCCTCATTTGTAATAATTAGCATATGCCTAGCAGAGGATCACAATAGCACAATAGCTATGTACATATGACCATATAAAATGATGCTAATTAAATTGTGTTAATCTATGAGTCTGCATAGTTCTCATTAAATTTGGGTAGTGTCGAACCATTATTTCTTCAAAAAAATTTCTTTTTGCCCGCATCTTCTCTCTTTAGTTGAAGACTCAGATTGATCCTCTACTAGGAGTTTTAAGTTGTTCTACAACTTACTAGCTTACTGTCAATTTCTTTTTCTTCTTTTCATTTTTCTTTATTCTTTTGGATAATTTCAGTTGTTAACTTAAGGTTCACAAATATTTTTTTCTTACATAGTGAAATCTTGTACAAATGTCATACAAGTTATTTTCCTCATTAAGTTTAGTTTTAATTATTTGACTTTGGTCCAGATTTTAATATACCATAGCTGGGTGGAATACAGTTATAGCTGTTTCAGCACCTTCTGCTAATTTTAACATCTCTGTCGGATCTGCATTAGTTTTTGATTGATTCCTTTCCCTACTCATTGTGGGTTATATTTTTTTTTATCTCATATCAGCTAATCTTTTGATGTCAGACATTATGAATTTTCTTATTAGGTCTTGGATAGTTGTGAATTCCTGTAAATTTTAATTCTGTTATGTGTTGCAATTCAATTATTTGGAAACAATTTGATTCTTTCATGTCTTACTGTCATGATTTATTAGAAAATCTAGAGAAGTATTCAAAATAAGGCTAATTATTGTACTACTAAGGCAAGACCTTTCTGAATGCTCCAGTTAATTCCTTGTTAAATATGAATTTTTCCAGTCTCCAGGTATACAGGCATACATTCTCAATCCCATGTGAGCATCAATAATTATTCTCTCTAATCCTTTGGAATAATCCTTTCTTTCATGACATTCATGTATTACTTCATACAATGATAGACTTGGAAAGGATAATACCCTGAGCAGATCCTCAGGATATTCTACAAGTTTCCTCCTGAAAATTTCTAACTTCCTTATTCTTCCCCATGGTTGGCCTCATTGCCCCAACTCAGGAAGATTGCATGAGATGCAGGCAGCCTGGTGCCAAGGAATTTTTGTTTGTTTTAGGAAAGAAAGTAAATATAGTTTCTGTGACTCCATCTTGGCCAGAAGCAGAAGTTAGAACAGCTTTTAGAAATGATGATTGGGCCTCATTCTTGGAGACAGTATTTCCATCCCTACAATTCTGGGCTCTGACCGCTAAGAAATGTTGAACATTTCTACCAGGGCACATTGAAACCCCCTTAAGAAATTTTAACTCCTTCAAAATTACTTTCCTTTAAATTAATTTAAAACTCTTTAAGTAAAAGTTCCAGAATTAAAGGGAAATCAGCATCAGTAGTAATTGGGCATCGCCATCAGGAATTAAGGTGTTCGGCGAGCACTTAATTCACTAGGTCTGCTCTAGCCACTCCTCTTCCCAATTTTAGTAAATAAATACACGTGAACCAGGAACTCTAGCTCCTTCAGAAAAGTTGGTAATATAACTGGTATGAACTGTGAAAGGAGAAACTGTTTGAAGCTGACTACAAGATTTCTAACCTAAGAGTAAAGTTGTCTTTTCCTGAGTTAAGAAAAACATTGAGAGAGGTCAGTTTCAGAGAATTAGAGGTATAGCATTAAAAGTGTTATTTTTCAGATACTGAGTCAATATCAAAATGTCTTTTTTTTTTTCGGTCAGTCGGGAGGCTTGAACTCGGCCTGGGTGCTGTCCCTCAACTCTTCAGCTCAATGCTAGCGCTCTTCTACTTGAGCCACAGCGCCACTTCAAAACAAGTCTTCTGAGCAGAGCACCAATGGCTCGCACTGGTAATCATGACTTCACGGGGGTTGAGATCTGAGGATTATGGTTCAAAGCTATCTCCAGCAAGAAAGTCAATGAGACTCTTATCCCTGATTAACCAACTAAAAGCCACAAGTGGAGGGAGCTATAGCTCAAGTAGGAGAGAACAAGCCTTGAGCAAAAAGGTTGAAGGACATCACTTAGGCCCTGAGTTCAAGCTCAAATAAAATAACACCTTCATCTGACCCCACCCACCCCCAAAACAGGTCTTTTCAGCAGTAATTGATTATAGACAGTGAGGTGCAAACAATATCTAGAAGCAGGTTAACACACACGTCACTAGAAAAAGCATAAGGACACTTTTTAGAGTGAGTCTTGGTTCAGAGAGAATAGGTCTCTGGCAAACAGTGTGTGGGCTGCCAGTGCTCATGTGGCATCTGCCCCTGATTTGCTGCCTGGGCACTCCCCTTTTCTCCACTCCCCCCTCAAAAGCCTCTCCCTTTTTCTTCACCTCCTACCACCCTTAACTTTTCAAGGGAAATATTACAAATATTCTTTCAAGCAACTATTTTTTGCCCATTTTGGGTGTCTAAGCAGGCCTGTGGTGATGGCTTTAAGCCAAGGAATTTTTCTAAGAAGGAGAACATCAGCTTTCTTGGGCATGGTGTCATTCACACAGAAAGAAACGTGTAAAGAAACAAAACAGAACAGAACGAATCAATCTTCCCCCTCCTAGTTCTTTCTTCGACTTCGTCATCGTTGCTCACTCCTCTCCAGGTCTGCTGCCTTCTCTCAAAACACCTATTGAACTAGTTGGAGGATTTTATGTCACATCACGGCCATCAGTTGCTTGCCACTGATACCCCAATGCAAGCCTAACCAGGGCTGAGCAGAACTCATGCTTTGAGCTTTGGATTTTAGCATCTACCAGATAAAAACTTTGGACTAGATTATTTCCAGTAACTTTTCCAATGCGACAATTCTATTAACTATAAAATAATTTAAAATGGGTCAAGAAATTTCAATGGTAATTTGAACCCAATGAAGAACTAGTCACGGGCTATGTCAAACTCTAATTATAATCATTTAATAGCAAGAATAGCAAGAACCTTTTGGTTCTTGGCATCAGCAACGATGACCTTTTAGCTTTGGCAACTAACCTGAATATGATCTGTAAAGAAACAAGCAAGAAAATATTTATCTACATTTAGGAAGTCTTTTTTTATTATTTGAATCTACTCTATTAAGAAAATTTATGTTTATGTTTACTTGCATACCACCCAACATACTTAATTAAAGCTTCTAAGCTACATCTAGCTTCTACATATAAGGGAGTACACGCATCCTTTGTCTCTCTGGGACTGACTTACTTCATTTAACATAATTTTTTTCAGGTCTTTCCATTTCTTATTAAATGGTACAATATCATTTTTTCTGATGATGAGTAAAATTCTATTGTGTGTGTGTGTGTGTGTGTGTGTGTGTGTGTGTGTGTGTGTGTGTGTGTGTTTTCTTGATCCATTCTTCCATTGAGGAGCATCTGGGCTGAATCAAGATCTTGGCTATGGTGAACAGTGCTGCAATGAACTGGTGGCTTTACTGTTTCCTGGTTTGTAATCTTTGGGGGAATTGCCCAAGAGTGGAATTTCTGGATCATAGGATAGTGAGGAACCTCCATGCCACTTTCCAGAGTATGGTTGAACAAGTTTACCCCCACCAACAGTGATTTAGAATTCCCTTTTGGCCACATCTTCCTTAGCATCTGTTATCACTTTTTTTGGATAATGGCCATTCTAACTTGAAGAACTCAAATATCCTTGAAAGATAAAGTCAACATTCAACAAAATAAGCACTAGGAATCAGATACTTTAAAGGAGTGGGGTCAAAGGACAAAGAGTAAAGGAATGAAGAAGAGAAAGGGGAAAGAATTCAGTCAAGAATTCAATATGTATCCTACAAAATTAAGAAGAGTTAGGGAAGAAGTGGGTAGGAGAGGAATGGGTGAGCATGTTAAAAGTGAGACGTTCATCAAAATGCACTGTATTCATAAATTCCCTGTTAAATGGCAGCTTCTTCATAAAACTACTTAAAGATAAGACAAGAAAATTGATATTCATATTATAATTACTCATGTACATTAGTTGTACATATTCATGGGTTTCATATCATTTCATACTTTTGTATTGACATTGTCATATTGATATGACATTCCACACAATTTCCATACTTGTATATATTGTGTTTGTATAGTGTTTGTATCCACCCCTTTCAACTTTTCTCCCTTCCCCTCTTTTCTTCCTCCTATCTGTGTCTCCTTACCTTCCTCAAGTAGTCTATTACTTTCAGTTAGAAATTCTAGCATCTACAATACTTGCATTCTGTAGCTGTCTTACTTCACTTGACACGATCTCTAGTTTTATCAGTTTTCCTGCAAATGACATGTGTCCTTCTTCTCTATGTCTGAATAATACTTCACAGTATCATACGCTAAATTTTCTTCATCAATGCATCTGCTGATGGGCACCAGGGCTGATCGTATGAGTTTGGCAGTAGAGCTTGAACAGTGCATAGCATTGCTATGCATATATCTCTACTGCATGCTGACTTAGTTTCTCAAAGCATATACTCAGCAATGATGCAACTAAAACATAATCTATTTTTAGTTTTGTAAGGAACCTCCTTACATATTTTCCATAGTGGCTAAATTAAATTGCATTCTCACCAACAGTATATCAGGGTTCCTCTTCTCTCCTGGGAGTCTTTTGAAGATTCACTCTTTTCAAATACTCTGACTTGGCAAAGCATACTACAGCATCAATTCTAGTAATTATTATTTAGGTCTATGAGGTTGTATTTCTATCATTTTAGCGAATAATGGCTTCTTGAGAAGGGCATTAGTGAAAACCAAAAGTATCTTGGCTCCACAAAGAATTGCCTATTTTTAAAAAAAATTAACATTCTATAAATATCAATCACTGAACAAACTTTTAAAAATAAACTAATTTATTCCAGCCATGAGGGGAAATTATTTTTATTAATATTAAAATGATTCTTCTCCCATGATGATAGCTGTTAATATAATATACTAAGAATAACTTCATGTTTACTTGATACATGGGAAATTCTGAGAACTATCAGAGTCACTGGGAAGGGCTAGAAAAACTCCAGAATAGAGGGAGAAGAAGCTATTTTGGAAAAAAATGTTCATTTTCCCATGAAGAATCAAACTAAATAATCCCAATAGAAGTAGAAAATTGGGGAAGAGGAGAAAGAAAAAAAGCGCAAACTGAGCATCTTAAATAGACAGGAGAATGAACTTTCCACATGATTTTTCTCAAACTGTTCATTGGTGAGAGTAAATTTCTGAGGAGTTCTTAAACACACATGAGCAGGAAGCAGAAGAGAGTAGAGTAGCAATGGTTGAGTACTTTATTAAAAATTAAATCCCTGATACCTTCCATCTTGTGCTTCTGAATTTGCAAAAAATAAATTTTATTGCATTTCTTTATAAGTAAATTTAAAAGTTAACTTCTCAAGTTAACTTCTCAACAAGGAAAAGAGCTCTAAGCCAAATGAAACTCTTCTTTTTTTTAAATCATGTTGCTGGCCATTTATCTGTTATCTCTGAATTTCCAGTCAATAAATAGGATGTCATTTTATTAATACCATATGCATAGATTATTAGTAAGGTGTACATTCGGCTGTGAAAATCAAACCAGAAGTAGCAGATGGTTCTGCTTCAACCCAAGAGACCACTCACTGAGCCAACTCAGAATGAAACCTCCTTTATCCAGCATGAAGATGTGATATTCAGAATCCCTACCCTCATTCTCATTTAATTATCAAAACAGAAAAGGATGGGAAGGATGGGAGATGAATTTGTACAAATTCACATCCAACTGTCCCAGTGCCAACCACAGTCTATACATGTGTGCCAGAAGCAAAGACATGGACAGAGACAGAGAGAGAGAGGGAAAGAGAGGGAGGGAGGGAGGGGGAGGGAGGGAGGGAGAGAGAAAGATAATTCCGCTAAAATAACAAGGCATTGTTCTCATTAGCAATAATGACCACTGATACCCAAGATACTCATCAAAACTCTGATATCTTTTCCTTTTACACTTTCAGGAAAATACTGACATGCTTCTCCTTTAAGAAAACCTGTTACTTAAATTAAAACTTAAGATATAAGGGATATTTTTTTCATGTTACATAATTTTTATGTAACAAAACAGTTCACTTCAATGCTCTAGATGCAAACTAACAACTGATCATTCCAAGTAGAAAGGCCATGCATGACCTGCTAAAATCCCCTCACAAAGGTCAGTCCATGTGGACAGGAGAATCAAACTTGAAAATGTATGTCTTAATGCATGGCTGTTTTCACTGCTTAGGGTCAGTCCTGTTTTTCATCGGTTGACCAGAGGAGGACTCTGGTTCATGCTAATATCTAACAACAAAAGCTGATACCTAACGTTGTTGTAAAGGTAGTCACCCTAATAATACTGTAAAGAATGTAAAAAGAAGCACATGCAAAGCTGACAAATGCCCTCTTCTGTAGGAATGAGTCTTTAAATAAATGTTTATAAAGAGACAAGGGCAATAGATGCTGTCAGTGCTCTACTAGTATCTTTCGGGTCTCTTCAAAATGCTCATGAACAACAGTGCCCATGTGCTTTTACTGCTCATAGCCACAGCCTTCTTCGTAGGAGGGCTGCCCTGGGTGCCAAAAAATTCTCTCGGCTCCATATACGCAGAGTCACAAATGCCAGAATTCCTGTCACCTCAGGAGTAGCTCTTACCATAACTGAGCATAATATTTCAATCAGGTCACTTTAAAGTGTGACCTACTGGTTTCTGAAGTCCCTGGGGACCAGGCTACTTATGCTCTTTGAAATTTTTCGTAATATAGCACCCTCCATTTCTTTCCCTATTTTGTCACATCCCCTCACTCACTCCCCAGTAATTTTTTCCCAAAAACATTTCCTACTCAATCTTTTCAATACAACTCTGCCTCAGGTTCTACTTCCAGAGAATACAGGATACTGAAGTTGGATCATTTGCCAATCAGATGGTAATAGGAATTTCATTTGGGAGGTCTAAAAAATGACAACTGATAAGAAAGACCTTCATCTAAGAATGGGGACGCATAATTGGTCCTGTCAATGTCCACTCTCACACCCTAGTGGCTACTAAACTCACAAATAGTGTGGTCTCAACAGGTTCAATTAAAATGGTATGGGAAGTACTGAAGTCTGAGTGTTTGTACCCTGCCCCTTACTGAATTCATATGTTGAAAGCTAATTGCCATTGTGATGGTATTAAAGGGGTACTTTGTAAGGAAATTAATGTTAATAATTAATAAATTACCAAAAATGTCATAGTACTTAGTACTACAAGGTGGTACCTATATTGTAGCAGCTAAAAGAGCATAGCTCTGGAAGACCTTAAGAGTATTAGACTATATAGGGGGTGGTCATCAGAATGTAAGACCTTATAATGGAGAGTTTGCTCTTCCATACCTCAGGACTCAATCTCCTGACCCAAAATAAAGCACCTGGATCCAATTTTTAAAACACTGATGACATGATTTTGAGAGGCTAGATAAATTTTATGTGTCACAATAAATGAGATAGAAATGTCAGAATTGGAGTTGACACATTCACCAGTTTGAAGAGCCTTTACATCAGTTCACTGCTATTCCTCTAACACCAACTCACTTTGTGACCTGACCAAGATTAAAACTCAAAAGCAATTTCATATTCAGATGTGATGTAATTACGGGAATTAATGCCATTTCAAAGATTGATGAATGCTTGGGAGGTATTTCCTATCATATTCTTTCTTAAGTTACCAATCTGATACTCACAAAAATCAAGTGGATCATGGTAGATGACAGGAAAACCAATCTGCAATGACCACAATATATTTACCATGACATTTTAACACTGCCTCAAGGATTTGGTAGGCATTGCTGCATCTGGATAATGAATTATTTCCAACACTCATCTATAAGTAATACTAGAAATAGCTGTCATTCTGTTGGAGTAAACAATAATACAGGTTCACTATCTTATCAAAGATTTTGTTAAATTTCTTCCTTATAAATAAATGGCCCTGAAAAATGAAGGGAAGAAAAAAATCTTGAGAAGACCTTCAAACCCTAAACCTAGTTGTCTACTTTGTGGAAAGTACTTTAGCCTAAGGGAAAAAAATACAAATAAGGTGCTGAGAAGTGGAAAATAAGTTGACTGATCCATCATGAACTATAAGGAAAAATATTGAAAGGTAAAGGAAGATGAATCTAATAGAAAAATCATGTGAATATCCACATATGTATTTGGGAATGAACACAAAATGTGTGGGTCTTTGTTTCACATATTATACTCAACAGAGACTTGCAGTGTGGAGCAGTCACCCCCATGAAGTAGACTCACCTAGACAATGCCGGCCAGTATTCTAGAAATAGATTCACATTTTCTGCCTCACGATCCTGGGCCAGCACTACTGTCTGATGAACCTCAGTGTATCTGCTTTACTCGCCCAGGGTTCCACAGGGGCAATTCTTCAAACCAAAGGACCCACTTTACAGCAAAAAAAAAAAAAGTGCAAGGGTGGGTGTTTAATCACAAGATTCACTGATTCAGTCATATACCCATATACCATATAATCTCAAAGTCATTTATTTTTTGGGGGGGGTCCGGTCATGGGGCCTGAACTCTGGGCCTGGGCGCTGTCCCTCAGCTCTTCAGCTCAAGGCCAGTGCTCTACCACTTGAGCCACAGCGCCACTTCCGGCTTTTTTCTTTTTGCTTATGTGGTGCTGAGGAATCGAACGCAGGGCCTCAGGCATGCAAGGCAAGCGCTCTACCACTGAGCCACCTTCCCAGCCCTCAAAGTCATTTATTTTAAAGAAATTTAGGACAGCTTTTTAAAGATGCAATTAAGGAGTTATCGTAGACTTAAATAGAGTTAGGCATTAGCCTTCAAGTTGGTCTCTATATATGATTTAGGCCAGTAGCCACTATACAGTGTTGCTATGCCCCAGGAAACAGACTACAGCAAACTCATGAACTAAGTGGTAAAATAAATGTAGTCACACTAGCCTTCATAGACAAGGGTTTATTTAGGGGTGAAATGTATGTTCCGATTCCTATGGTGTTAAGTTTAGTGTGTCTAGAGACCATGGTTCCTAGTTCAGAGTCAGGAGATGAATATTTCCATCAGAAGAAACAAAGATTCCAAGAAACCGAAGTCTGTAATTTTCAGGCCATTTGAGAACCTTCCTGCCAGTAGACAGACATAGCAAGACGTTGCCAAGCTGTAAGTTTTAATGACTCTGATTATAATAAGAAGGTAGAGTTGCTGCTATTTAACAGGCCACGAAGAAGATCATTTAGAACTCAGAGAACCCTATCAGTAATCTCATGGCTTCTTGCCCACAAACAAGCAATTCTATTACAGATACAGTGATCAGGTCCCACACCCCCACCGCTGATGACACATACACCCAGAGTGATGAGTATGGATCACTTGTTGTGCAGACCACTAGGTAAGCAGAAATGCTGGCCAACAGGATGTCCCAGAATGGACATATGGGGGAAAAGGCTTTTGCTTATCACATAAACCTGTTTAGGGAAGGTCTTTTTTCCTTGTTCTTGGAAACTCTGGCTAGCATTATCCTTCAGAGTCAATCAAGGCTGGATAATACGGAGCATGAAGAGGTCTGTGTGGCAGAGGACTGTATGGGGGAGCAGATGTCATCAGTGATGTGTCAATGTTCCCTTGGATTCATTTACTATGGTTTCTGGGATGCTTTCAGCCTGACAGCCAGCACCATGTCCTTTTGTCAGCCTGCTGCCCTTAGATTGTAAGAACTCACTCAGTCTGCCATCAGGAAGAACCTGAAGGGCCTTCCTGCTCCTAGGTGGCAGCCTTTAGCCAATGACTGATGGAAATGGGAACACAAAACATATCAACTCCTCTGCTTCCCAGATTCACACACTGTGGTGGCTTGTCTCATCTGGAGTTCAACCACAAAACATAGAATGTGATTTGATGATGATGTCTCAATTTTCTAAGGATGGTATATGCTGTTATTGTTTCAGATGCACACAAGAAATGTAACACTAATACATCACGTATGTGGATGCCTTCAGGAACAGGGATTCGTTCTCTCTTGAAATTGTGGGAAATGCTTGCCTGGGGTGAGACCTACATTGCCCCGAGTAACTGACCCAAAATTATTCTTTCCAAATCTTTATAGGATGCCATACTTTTCCTTATCCTCTTCCCCATCCAGGTCCGAGGTCCCCCCTTCCTCAGCAAGCATTCCTGGAAATAGTTTTAATCCAAGCCTTCATCTCTGGATAGATCTGCTGATGAGGAACCCAGCTTGAGACATCAACTTCCTGAGCCTTCATTGGGTTGCTAGAATAATGAATGCACATAGATGGAACCCTGAAGTAGCTGCTGTGCTGAGATGTGTATAGTTTAGGTTGCTCAGTGGTGAACAGGTGAGGGTGATTCTATGTATGAGTGCAGAAATTACAGTGAGGGAAGCTGAATGAAAATTGATGGGAGTTAACACAACCTACATGTAGTCTACAGTTTGCCAAAATTTTCCCCAACAAAAACACACTAGAACTAAATTATATGAAATTAAAAGTGTCTAGTAAAATATTGGCTGTAGTTGTTGTCCAGTTAATGGTTCCAATTTAAAAAAAAATTTCACTAGAAGTTTAAATGTTCAGTTTTCCACGTTTTGTTCCTTTTTCCATGAATACATTGGATTTTAAATTTTGCAAGTTAACACTTACTAAGAATAGATTAATAAATAACAGTAGAGTAGTTACAAGGAAAGAAACTTTGCTGTCTTTTAACAAGTACTATTAATTTTTGGCTTTCTCCTGGAACACTCAAAACATGCCAAAGGTTTACCTTTAAAGTCTGTCTAAACATCAACATATCAACACAATGGTATGCTCTTCATACAAAACCATATCTTCCTTGTTATGTCCATACTAGACTAACACTTAGGAATGTCTTACATATTATCACATCCATCTTGTGCCAGATCTCAGCATCTAGCTGTCTTTTATAAGCCACTATTCAATAAATAACAGGAGAAAGGAAGGAAAAAATATATCTACAGTAGGAATGAATGTCAGACCATGAACTTGGGTGTGTAGGTGATAGAACTGTCTGTGTTATTTCTGTTTCAAGCCTTCTACTACTCTTAGAAACTGGATGCCATTTTAATTTGTTTCTTCTTTCTTAGTGGGATTAGGCTAAGTTCTGAGAATCTAAATAATGCCCATGTATTGTCAAAAGCAATAGGGACAGAAGAGTGAGGCTCAAAGCCTCTAATCTTGTTGAGTTGTGTTGGTGACTACAAGAGTTTGTAAAGTGTTTGGAGCAGGTTTCTGGTGCCTAGAAAATGCTACTCAAATTGATGGATACATGTGGAAAATGAGGAGCTCATTTGGCTATTCCTTTAGCTCCTATGTACATATTTGGAAATTGATTGGTCTACCAGCTTACATGGGTAGCAGAGACAACTTGGATTACATTGAAATCTGTTGGGGAAAAATACTGATTTTAATCTATATTTTAATAGACATTCTAGATGTTAATGAAAATGTGTGCCGATAATATAAGCTAATTCATGGGAATAAATTATCTATCTCTGCAAGCATATACTTCCAGAAACACCAGTTATCATAAATGTTTATATTGGTAATCTAAGGAATATATCAAGTATTAACTATGCTACACATTACTGTTAAATAATGAAATCATCCATGATCTTCTACTCTTGTATCTGACCATTTGCTGCTCATTATTTATGATAGACAATTTCATAACAAAGCGGTGAGTTTTTCAGAATTTAATTTCAGCAAAATGCATAAACCTGTATATGTATTATATATGTCATGAGCTATTAAGAACTGGAAGAAAAACAACAAGTTTGTTTTCCTGGGTATTGGGATTCAATTCACTTGCTCTGTAAGGAAGGAGATAATGTTGAAATGAGAACAATGAATTTTATCTCTTGAGGGGAGAAGGGAACATTTCCTTTTTTTTTTTTTTTTTGTAAAGGTGATGATGTACAAAGGAGTTACAGTTACATAAGCCAGGTAATGGGTACATTTATTTTTTAACAGTGTCACCTCTTTCCTCATTTTCTTCCAGCTTTTTCTGCCCCAATCCCTCACCCCTGTAAGTTATATAGTTCATTTTCAACATAGTGTCTAGTGAGTATCACTGCTGCATTAGTTCACCCTTTGTACCAACATTTCTGTGCTCCCCCTTACAATACAAAGAAATGCAGAAGTCAAAAACATCAATAAAGGTGGGAGGGGCACAGAAAAAGTAAAATAATAAAACAAACTCTTATTTCTGTTTCTTGGAGTTCCTTTTATATGATCATATGCAGATAGCTATTGAACTTTTGTGAGTCTCTCCTAAGAATATCCTCCTCTAGTCTCACTGTGTGAATGTTTAAAGTCCTGTTATATTTATCCTGTTATATTTATTTTTGTCATTTACTATCCATTGTGTTTACAGCACAACCATGTTTATTTCAGCATTGTTTACCATAGCCAAGATAAGGAACCAACTCAGATGCCCTGCAGTGGACAAACAGATCCAGAAAATGTGGTATATATACACACAATGGAATTCTATGCCTCCATCAGAAAGAATGATATTGCCTCATTCATAAGGAAATGGAAAGACTTGGAAAAAATTATATTAAGCAAATAATCTAGACCCAAAGAAACATAGGTTGCAGGGTCTCACTCATTTGTAGTAATTAGGGTGTGCCTATAAATCTATAAGTATCCAAAAAAATCTTGACAGAGTTTCTTTTTTTTTGTTTTTGTTTTTAGAGGGGAGGTAAGAGGGAGTACAGAAATGGAGGGAGAGAGTGAACAAATGTAGTCCTGGTACTCAGTACACACTTTGTGGAAAACAAGCTATGCCACTTGTGGGCACGGAGAGGCTATAGAAACTGGGGGAAAGTGAGAGAAGGCGTGACAGTGTCCAAAAAGAAATGTACTCACGACTTGACTTATGAAATGGTAACCCCTTAATAATAACAAAATTACATTTAAAAGAAAAAAAGGGGGCTGGGAAGGGGGCTCAGGGATAGAGTGTTTGCCTTGCATCCATGAGGCTCTGGGTTCGATTCCTCAGCACCACATATGCAGAAAAACTGGAAGTGGTGCTATGGCTCAAGTGGTAAAGCACTAGCTTTGAGCTGAAGAGCTGAGGGACAGCACCCAGGCCCAGAGTTCAAGCCCCACAACTGACCAAAAAACAAAAGAGAAAGAAAGAAAGAAAGAAAGAAAGAAAGAAAGAAAGAAAGAAAGAAAGAAAGAAAGAAAGAAAGAAAGAAAGAAAGAAAGAAAGAAAGAAAGAAAGAAAGAAAGAAAGAAAGAAACAACAACAACTGCTGGTGGGGGTGTAAATACTGCTACCACCATGGAAATCAGTATAGAGGTTCCTCAAAAAACTAAAAATTGATCTACCTGTGACTCCACCATGCCACATACATGTAAACATATACCTGAAGGGGAGTAAATCAGTTTATAAGAAAGATACCTGCCTACACTTGTTTATTGTAGCTCTGTGCACAATAGTGAAAACGTGGAATCAGCTGAGGTACCCAGCAATGGATGCATGGAGAAAGAAAACATTACACATGTAAACATTACTCACCCATAAATTAAGAAATTATGTCATTTGCAGGAAAGTGGATGGCTGGAGAGCTCTATGTAGAGAATAGTAAGTCAAGTTCAAAAAGCTAAATATTGCATATTCTTTCTCATTGTGTACTATAGACTTAAATGACTATGAAGATGATAATGGTAATGGTAATGGACAAGTGTGAAAGACAGACTGTATAGGAGGGGATCAGTGGGAGAAGACAAGGGGAAAGAGGGGAAGAAGGAACACTGAAGGTTGAGAAGGATTGAAGGTCAATGTATATTTACATATTAAAGGAAAAGAATGAGAATATGCTGGACGAATGGGATGAATTTGTTCAAAGTGCACTGTTGGCAGTATAGAAGTATCACAATGAAGCTCCTCACACTAAAAATGGATGTATGCTAACTCAAAATAAAACAATGAATATATTTGATATTAAAAAGTAAATCATATAGTAGACAGAAAATCTGCATTTCATAGAAGGTAATTAGTTGTGATCAGATCATGGCCACTGACAGTGGGATAGATATTTCCATAAAATTAATTACTTCCATAAACATATTTAAACCACTTTAATTATTGGGCCCCTTGGAATGAGGGGTCTCTTTGACCTTTCATCCAGCCAGCACTGTCTCACAGACCCTTGGCAGAAGGCTGGGTTTATCCCTGCACTGAACTAGTCCAGTCCACCCCCTTTACTTAAAAGCAAGGATATGAGTGTTGCTTTTAACTATGGAAGACTTCAGTCCCATAGCACAGGAAAGTTACCTGCCAGGATGAAGAAAGGTTTGTTCTAAAACCTAGGAGATTCCCAGTTTTGCTATTATATTACCTTGAAAAAGTCATTTTAACTCTCTAAGTTTCTAACTCTTCCTTCACATGATGTCTCTCCTTCCTTTACAGGGCTATAATTTCATTATAAGACTCTGAACATAATGATGGGACAATACTGCTATGATCATTTTTTCATTGTTTACCACATTATAGACATTGTGCCAAATTTTCTGCACATATTAAGTAATATGCAATCTCCAATACATACAGTCTCTGAAAGTCTCAGTTTCTTCATATGATCTGTCATTTGTATGACTAGATCCTACTACTGGAGGAGAGGATTTGAGCCACTGTCTGCTGAACTCAAAAGTGGCCTTGAGCAGGACACTGGTAGCTCATACCTGTAGTCCTTGCTAATCAGGATGCTGAGATCTGAGGGTTGCAGTTCAAAGCCAGCAGGGGCAGGAAAGTCCGTAAGACTCCTCTCTCCAATTAGCCACCAGAAAACTGGGAGCGGCACTGTGGCTCAATGTGGTAGAGCACTAGCTTTGAGCAAAAAGGCTCAGGGGCAGCATTCAGGCCCTGAGTTCAAGCCCCACAACTGACCCCCCCCCCCAAAAAAAGTAACCCTGACTACTGCTCTCTGGGAAGGATTGATTATAGTGTGAAAATAAGAGAAACCATCCAGTTTCAAGGATTATTTTTTATCTCCAGGGATCTAAGGCATTCTAATCTAAGGCTAACAAAGAAAACTATAAGATGAGTCAGCCATCAGTCAATCAGTCCATCAGTAATGGGAATTCAGTGGTTTGGCTCATGTGCTAATGAGGTCAAAGCTAAAGTCATCACATATGCAGAGCCCACGGAGTCAGAGTCTGTGTTACCGAAGTCCTTAGACACACTGAACAATGGTGGGGAATGTGAGTCACTTGGCTTTTGTCCCCGGAGTACTAGTGATCTAACTGCAGAAAAATGGTACCCACTACAGGGCAAAAGACAAATAAGTGTTAAAATGCTTTATTCTGTTTTTCAAAATGCTTTTATACAAGGAGGAAATGTAACTATAAATACAAACCAGAGTGATAGCTGATGCCAGGGAAGAGCAATGAACTCACTATGCCAAGTCTTAAGTGATTAGAAAAAGATTATAAGCAAGATCTCTCTGTCTCTTTCTTTGTGTCTCTTTTTTCCCCCAGCTCTCCTTTTTCTTTTGGCCTTTAACATACAAACATGCAAAGGTAAAAATGCAAATGTAGGGGACTTGTATTTTACTCTCTGGGTTCATAATTCTTTCCTGCTTCTCTTCCCAGAATTGGCATGGATTGTGTAATAGTTTCATTAACAATGTCCTTATTAGATTTTGGGGGTGCCCCACCAGAACATGTAACTGGAGTCTGTATCTAAACCAATCTTCATGAAGAAGTCAGAAAATTATGAATTTTTTAATATAATTAATCAATATTTGAAAATGGCAAGTCATTCATTAGGGAACAATTAAGCCATGATGCAAGAAGATAATTAGTAAACTGGGGACAATATGGGTAGATTCATTACTTTAAAACTCAAATCGTGCTGTTTATCTATTTTCCTCAACAGTGTCATATTTTTAATGACACTGAGATTTAAATCATCCCATATTCTCTTTCAGTGTGATCATATTCTCTTTCAGTGACCATTATGTGGCTCTAAATTTTTCTAGGAATAAATACAATGTTTTCATCTCTCCTAACCACTAACTTCACCACCACCACCACCCCTACATTCTCTTAATTACTTTAGGATGCTTTTCTCAGAAGGTAGCTGAGCATCTCATACAGTAGGTACATATCATATTTTCTCCAGTTCATTAGTGTAGTCATTAATGCTACTATTCTATTTAAGATTGCTGGCTAGCCTTTGTTTCAGGGTTTGACCTTTGCCAAGTAGCTCTCTTTTCATAGCATATTTTGTTTAGCTGTAAATTACACACACTAGGTTGTAGAAGACTTGGATATTTGAATTTCAAAAATGAAGAGGCAAGGGTAGACAGAGCTGCAAGCAAGAGACTTTGAACAGAAACAGGATATAAAAAGAACATGATCAATATAAATAAATGTGATCGATTTCACAAAGCATAAGGGAAATGTAATATCTTTGAGCATTCACCAACATGATTGTTGCAAAAATAGATAATTCAAGCCTGGCACCGGTGGCTCACACTAGTAATCCTAGCTACTCAGAAGGCTGAGATCTGAGGATTGCAGTTCAAAGCCAGCCCAGGCAGGAAAGTCTGTGAGACTCTTATCTCCAGTTAACCACCAGAAAACTGGAAGTGGCGCTGTGGCTCAAGTGGTAGAGCGCTCTCCTTGAGCTGAAGAGCTGAGGGACATGGCCCAAGCCCCATGACAGACCAAAAAAAAGATAGTTCTAAGTATTGGTGAGATGCAAAAATTAACATGCCTATATTCTATTCATGTCATGTAAATTCATATAACCACTTCAAAAATTAATGATGCCCACTAAGCCAACCATACATGTATTGCCCTATGACCTAGAATTCCAGGTATATATCAAACTAGAATATAGTCAATATGTTTAGAAAAGACATGTACAGGGATGCTAATATTAATATTGTTTAATATCCTCAAACACTGCCATACCTATTCATGGGAAGATATGCATCAGTAGCACACTAAACAGTAAAGAACATGAACAAATGAAAACAAGGCACAATATGGATAACTCTAATCAGAGTGACTCCTGACAAAAGAATACATTCTATGCATCACATCAGCCAGCAGCCAACTAATCAGTGTTATAAGTCACTGAATTGATTACCTTTGAGAATAGGGAGATGAAGGTGGCTTCCGGAGGTACTGGAAATGCTTTGGTTCTTGATCTGAGTACTTCTTAAGTAGCACCCGGAGCAGGTTTTCCTTCATAAAAATTTATTCAGTTGTAAACTGTTAATTTGTACATTCTCTCCTTCTCACATATGTGTGTGGATGCATACATAATAAATAAAAGTATGTACAAAAAGATCCAGACTTATGTAAATAATTTTTATTTTAAAAAGTAAACAGCTCTTTAAATTCTAGCCTTTTCCTCTTTTGTTTGTCTTCTTTGGAGGTGGTGGGATTTGAAATCAGGGCCTGTAACTTGCTCAGCTTGCTTACTGAGCAGGTGCACTTTCATTTGAGCCATGTCTCCTACCCTGCTTTTTGCTCATTATTTTGGAGATGAGTCTTGCATACTTTTCTGCCTCCCCTGGCTTTAAATCATGATCTTCCAAAGTCTCAGCCTCCTGATTACAATTACAGGCTTGAAACACCAGTGCCAGGCTAAAATTGTAACTTTTTTCCTCTGCTCTCCCAGCATCTGCTTTTCCTGAACTATGATAATGCTGAAACTAATCACATTGTGAATGACACAATTCTAGTTTTTATGAGTCTCAACTTGTTCTCACAACCTTCCCACTCCTTCTAATTCATCTATACCACCTTTCATACCCAAGAGATCATCAAAATTATTTTCTTAGTGTATCCATGACCCAATTTCAGGAACCATTTCCATTTTTCTCATGTTTATCACCTTATAACAGTTGACCAAACTGAAACCTGTTTGAAACCTTCCCCAATTTCCTGTGTCTAGTCTTTTCTAGTTCTCCTGAACTTCCCTAAATTTTTCCTTGCAGGCTTTTCTTCACATAACATTAAATGTTGGGATTTGCTACTGCTTTATTCTAAAGCACTGTCTCTGAGCTGATAACTCCCAAACATGAACCTTTGGTCCACTCACTTCAATGAGTTCTGTCTCTCTAGGCATTATGTTCTCTGGGCATTTCTTCTTGGTATCACCCACACTTCTTAAATTCACCCTCTTTTTTACAAGAAGATGACTAATATCCCTTTTCTCACATCGATGTGTCCACTCAGAATAGATTCCTGCCTATTATCCTAATGCCTTCAATCTACCTCACCAGCACACCAGCATGCTTTGCATTTCTATTCCACTGACAATTCAGTGTCTGCTGTCCTCTTCCATAGACTATGGCATTTGTATTCTCACGCTGGAGCTTATCTTCACACTACCACCACACAGCTCCTCCAGCCCCTGAGCAAGATTATCTTCATCTTTTGCTGAAAATATAATGGGTGGATCCTCCTCCTCCCTGTCACAATGAAGTCCAAACGCCAGCATTTGTCTCCAGCCCCCTCTTTCATTCCTACTTTCAGACACCCTAAAGCTTTTGAAAGATTAAATTCTATGTGAAGGAAGGACAGAGCAATTATGTTCAAGTACAGACCCTAAGTGGAGTCAGGCGAGTAGGACCTGAAATTCCACATTCAAAATACTCCCCAGTGATATGATGCTTCTGGAAGGATACCTCAGACTGCTGTGGAGCAGCAATATCCTATACCCAGCTTTGCCCCATCTGCCAGTGATTTATGTACAGACTCCCAAATACCACTCACTGCTTCACTGTCTCTATTCTGTATGGCCCATTTTCCTCTCTGCTGCTAGTGCTTGTTCTCCGTTCTCCAGCTATCTAACACAGCTTGTTCTTCAAGCTGTAACTACAACAGAGCATCTTCAGGAAGTCTGTGTGGTCTGTTCTTCCCCTAGGAAAATGAATGCCTCCCCCTCTCTCCATTTGTATCTGTCAACTTCGCACTTCAGACAAGTCAGACCCAGGCCTTATAGCTCCAAGGATTCCGTAGGTGTAGTACTTTCCTTGACATGTTGCAAACCATTTTCTAACACTGAGAATGAATTAAGGGACAGCTCAGTACAGTGTCCTGAGCCTAGACTTGAGTGTGCACGGGCTTGGTCCACATTGTTTTCCTTTTAGGGCATTGTTCCACCTGTTGGCCCATGGGTAGCAGTTGACCACATGCACTGAGAAACTCTGGCAGATGGAGAAGGCAAGGGCTGGGCTCTGGTTGCAGGAAAGTCGGCTAGGGAACAACCGGCTCTTATTGACCAGGCAGTGATCTCTCACCCAGTCTAACCTGATATTGTGATTTCACAATGTCACTGACATGCTGACCTGGATTAACTTTGACCCATGAAGAACCCAAGACAAGCATCAGAGGGGCTTGTGGCCAACCTTTGTGCTTGAACTCCCTATGTAATCTCCTCTTTCTGTTGTCACTCATCTAATTACGTCTGCCTTATTCTTTAGTCTAAATCTGCATCAGGATGTCAGTATAGTTCATGGAGGCTCGTTATTTTATAACGCGCTTTTTTTTAGGACTCACAAAGACTCTACTTGTATTTGCATAAATTGCACAAAGGGAATTAATTATAATGTTTCCATACAAGGACTTTGATCAAATTCAACCCATACATCACACTTTCCTAGCCTCTCCCTACTTTCTTGCCTCCTTTTTTTGGGGGGGAGGGGGTCTGGTCATGGGGCCTGAACTCTGGGCCTGGGCACTGTCCCTCAGCTCTTCAGCTCAAGGCTAGCGCTCTACCACTTGAGCCACAGCGCCACTTCCTACTTTTTTTTTCTGCTTATGTTGTGCTGAGGAATCGAACCCAGGGCTCATGCATGCAAGGCAAGCGCTCTACCACTGAGCCACCTTCCCAGCCCGTCTTGCCTCCTTTTTTAACAGCTCTTCGTAGGCTTCATTTTCTTCTTATTTTCTCCTTTTATTTTCTGATCCTGAGGCCGGGCTGCTTTTGCTCCTTTGCTAAGGCATTCTATCAAGTTATCAAGTGCTAACTTGAGCCATAGCGTCCCTGCTGGGTTTTCCTTTGATTACTTGGAAATAAGAGTCTCCTGGGCTTTCCTGCTTGAGCTGGCTTTCAGTGTGATCCTCAGATCTCAGTCATCTGACTCTCTAGGGTTACAAGCATGAGCCACCAGCACTGGCTATTATGCTATTTTAATATATATTAACATAAATATATCAATATTATTATATGCAATATATTATATGAATGATTCACATTATATAATTAATATATTATATAAAATATTTTATAACCGTTTATATAATTTATAATATATTTTATAATAATAAATTTATTATATATTTGTATTATACATTAATATATGATAAGATATTAATCATATTCAGTTATATAATCATCTATTTCTCCCTTCCTTGCTCATTAGTTTGCCTCCACAAATCTTCTGCTTTATGTCTAGATGCTACATATTGAAGGAATCATGTGCTATTTGTTTTTCTGAGCTTGATTTATCTCACTTGGCATGACTTCCTCCCATACATTTTACTGCAAATAATAATTTCATTCTTCTCTATGTCTGAATATACGCCATTGTATATGTATATGTATATCTACCATATTTTCTTTATCCATTCATTGGTTGATGGACATCTAAGTTGATTCACAGCTTGATTATTGTGAATAGTGCTATAATAAACAAGGTGTGCAGTTATCTCTTCTGCATGCTCAATTTACATTTTTTCGATATATGCCTGAGTGTGTTATAGCAGGATCCTATAGTAAATGCATTTTTAATTATTTGAATATCTTCATACTGATTTTCACAGTGGTTGCAGTAATTGACATTCCTATCAACCCAGTATAAGAGTTCTGAAGTGAACCCTACATCCTTGCCAGCATTTGTTGTTGGTTTTCTTGTTGATTGCCATTCTGATTAGAGATGAAATTTCAATGTCATTTTGATTTACATTTCTTTCATGGCTAGAAATGTTGAACATCTCTATGTATTTATATATCATTTATACTTCTTTTGAAAAGTGTTTCCATCCACTTGCCCATTTATAAATTATGTTATTTGTTCTTTTGGTGGTTAATCTCTTAAACGCTATATAGTCTGCATGTTTATTAATCCCTTGTTAGCAAACAGCTTGCAAAGATTTTTCTCCCATTCTGTAATTTGGGATTATTCTGGTCATTGTTTCCTTTGTGGTACAGAAACTATGCTAATTTGATATGCTCTCAGTTGTCAAATTTTGCTCTTATTTCCTGAGCAGAGTCCTATCCAAAGAGCCACTATCTACGCCTATATTTGGAAGTGCTTTCCTATAGTAGTTTTGAAGTTTTGTATCTTACTTACATTTTAGTGAAATCACTTATGTAAATAAGATCCTTGAACAAAATTTGCTGGGGGCTCTGGGTATCAAAGGAAGAACCTAACCAGTGGCATCTTGTGTGCAGTAGGACATACAGGTACCCCACTATGCTATGCTGGTCCATCTACTACATGCCCGGCAATCCCAGTGGTGGAATTTGAGGGCTCTGAAGAGAAAGGCTTCAATACCAACTCAGTATGGAGAGCACGAGGAGTGCAGAAAACAGAGTTTGCATCTGACTGAGAAATAAGCATGTCAGCAGCTTTTCAAAAAGTGTTTGATGCTGATCCACAACCACTTGAATGAAGTTAGCATTCTCACCTCTGCAGAGGACAGATCTGCATGCCACGCTGTACTTAGAACTCAGTAACCTTAGTACACTCAACCACCATCAAGGAAAGCTAAGAAGCAGAGAAGTCATTTTTTGTGTTGATTTTGACACACACATTCATTCACCATCACCCCGGCATCCCATGCAATGAAATTTCAGACATTACAAAGGTAATAGGGCAGGTAGTGGCAGAGGGAGGGATGAAAAGGACATTTAACAAGTTGTCAATATGTAAATATTGACACCCTCATTTTGACACAACAAAGTATCACCAAGGATTTTTGTCAGAAGTAAGATGAGCTTGCACAAATAAGACGCCCAACAAAACACAAGAAGCTCATTGACTATTTTTGCTGTAAAAGACAGTTTGGATTCCCCTGTACCTTTTAAAAAGAGAGGATTTTAATACTTCTTTTTCCATAAAATCCACTCTGACCTTCTGATGTACAAAAAAATAAGCCACTAAACATAAGAAATAATTCCAAGAGAATCTTCAGAGGCATATTTACAGCAAGAAGAATTAGTCACTTAACAAACTCAAGAAAATAAAATATATGGGGCTGTGCTGGCCTTTTGTCCTTGGTAACTGTCCACATGTTTAATTTTTCTGAGTTGATGTTCATGGTGAATTTGATTTAGTGATTTTATGTACTCTTACCCACTAAAGTAATACATATTTTAAATCAACTGTCAGTAACCTTCACAGAGTGAAGCACATAAATGAAAGGGATTTAATGAAATGCTACAATATGTATATTACTGCCCCCAAAACAATGCCATTTCACAAGGTATTTGCTTTGTTTGGAATGCAGAATAAGAAATTACACTCAATAATCATTTTATGTGTTTGCCTCTTAAGTGCTTCTGACCAAGGAGATATAAAACAAGACTTGGCAAGAGGAAAAGGGTCTCTTCTGTTGACTTTTAAATAAACATTGTATGTATTAAAAAGCCAAGATAAAACTGTGCCTGAGAGTGGTAACTGCCCTCCCTTTGATTAATACAGAGAAGGCTTCCTGAATCCAACAGAATGAGTCAACAGGGATGTAGCCTTTACCTGCCTGTCCACTTCTTTTGAGAATAATTGTCTGCAGCTGAGGTGTTCCAGCTGTATGAAACAGACCCTAGTCCTAAGGAAGAGAACTTAGAGTGCAACCAACTATTCAGTAGGTATTCTGCATGTCTATGGGCCCACTCACAGCCCCTCAACCCCCTTTTTCTGTGATATAACTACAGCATGCTTTGTCATGTATATGTATCCAAGTAAGATTTTCTTTGTAGAAATATTTTGTATTCTAAACACAATTTTCTTATGCCAGTGTTGGGGCTTTAACTCAGGGCCTGGTCACTATCCCTGAGCTTTTTTGCTAAAGGTTGGCTCTTGATCACATAAGCTACAGCTCCACTTCTGGCTTTTTGGTGAATAATTGGAGATAAGCATCTCAACAGACTTTCCTGCCCAGGCTGGCCTTGAATCAGAATCCTCGAATCTTAAGTCTTCTGAGTATCTAAGATTATAAACACCACCAATGCCTGATTTACACATACAAAAATTTTACTACTACTCTCGTTTGGTGGGAAATTATTCCCTTATGTATTCTAAGCCAAATATTCACTAACACCAGTTGTGCACAATAACTACGACTTACTGATGGTTCAAGAAGGGAGAAGAACAAAGGAAGAAAAGAATTGAGAGCAAAAAGAATGCTGTAAGCATAAGAGACAATATGCCATAAGACCTGATAGCAGGAGGGGAGATAACTTTGTGTCCAAGATGCACACACTTGAAAAGCCAAATAATAATGGCAGATAATATAGGAGAGAGTGACAAGTCAATAGTATTAACAAGTGTTCAGTCAGCACCATCACTGAGTACACAAACTGAATCTGTGGTAGAAGGGGTTAAATGTCATGCTAAGGAGCTGGTTTCTCTGTAGGCAGCACAGAGCATCTAAGCTTTCAAGAACCCCAGCCCCTTCTGAAAGTAGGATCACCAAGCATGAGGTAGAGTTAGGAAAAGAACTATCCAAGATGCTAAAAGATCTAAAATTCCATCATTACTTCTATTGACAACAGAGAGTAACTTGCACATTGGAGTAGGACTTTGACCACAAATATAGTAGGCTTTATTTAGAAAACAACACTATACTTGCAGCATGGGGAATATATTGAGTGAGTTGGAGCTAGAGATATCAGAAAACAAACCATCAGTAATTTTTAATGCAATTTTAAAATTCTCCTCTCAGAGAGAAAACAAATCTTCTGATGAGGGAGTGGGGACCTAATAGATTCAGATATGGTTGAGGGTTACTCAGATTTCAACAACTCTTTTTGGAGAAGCATACTGCCATTTTATCAAAAGTCATCAGAATTTTAACCTAAAATGAACTTCTTGGGATTTATTCTAAGCTAAAATAATGCAAAAGGCATGAAAAAAAAAAGATAAAGATGGGATTTTTGTGAGCTCTATAATTGCTTTCAATCAGAAGGAAATTAAGCTCATAATTAACCATTTTCACGTAATATTATTCAACCATTTGAGTGCTTATATAAAAGTGACAAGATTGACAAATGCACTAGTAAGATGAAGCTTGAGAAACAGTAGCTCTGGTAATGGACAATTCTGGTGAGCTGCTGTACATGGTAGTATATGCCTATAATCCTGGATGACGCTAAAGGCAAAGATCAAGAGGATTAATTCCTGTTTGTAGTCAGCCCAGGCAAAAAGTAAGTAAGATACTTCTTAATCAATAAGCTGAGCATGAGAGTACATGGTTTTGATCCCAGTTATGAAGGAGGTCATAGGTAAGAGGAAAAGATGTGAGACCACATCTGAAAAATAACTAAAAAAATCAAGTACTTGCTTAGAGCAAGCACAAGGCCATAAGCCCAAACATTAGCACCACTATAATGTGTGTGTCCTGTAAACAACAATATGTTGTATAAATAATATTCTAAACAAGAAATGATACTTGACTTTGGGATTGAAGCAGTGAAAACATGGGCAGATTCCAGGCAAATTTAAAGATAGATGGGCTGTAATACGGGCAGTATGCATAGAGAAATGATACTGTCAATCAAGATTCTATGACACAGTGACTGAAATGATGGTTCAAGCAGAAATGTACGGGGAATAACAACAAGTCAATGTTTTTTTGGACATGTGAGACTTGCAGTCTTGTAATGAAATTGAAAGTAGAAATGTCTAACAGCTTTCTGGAAACATAAGCTCCAGAAACAAAACAAAGCAAAAAAAAAAAGTTTTCTTGGTGATTGATATTTAGAGACATGGAGGTTCATGAGGCTATCTGGAAACAAAGGAGGTACTCAATAATTAGTGATATTTTCAATTTAAGATAGAAATGAGATCTCAAATATCTACTAAAGAAATCCTGTTCTCTTGCTAGCTCATGAATATATGCATTCTTTCCTCTCTGTAGGAGAGCTGAAAAAATGTGGAATGAAGAAAAAAAATAAAAAACAGGAGAAGGAGTATGAGAAGGAAATTGAAAAGGAACAATGACAAAGGCATAGACTCAAAAGAAAGAGCTGCTGGTCTTAAGACAACTGCAGAGATGAAAGGACCAGGGGAAAAAAAGGACAAGCCAAGACAGACATGGCGGGCTGGGGGAGGAAAGGAGGGAGCAGAAGAAATGTGAAAATGAGAGAATCAAAGGAAAAGTATGGGAGGAAATGGAAATAATTTGGGAAAATATGAAAACTGTGGACCTAAAAACATGTTCTTTCAATTACAGAATACCTAAAAGCTAAAAACTAGACTGATGATGCGGGCTTCTCACTGTCACTTACTATATGTTGAAGCTGGGAAGATGAGCTCTCCTAATGGTAAGAGATAGTTGGATAAACTTTTAAAATCACTTTTCTTGAGCCCCCTTGAGAGTTAAGGTCTCAAAATGAAAGCTGAACCTAAGAAATAAGAAAGTAAAGCAGATAGCAATGAGTGAAGTAAGGAGGTCAGGTCTGGCCAGCACCATATTGGCCACATGGTTGGCTGGTAGGGTCTGGCATCTTGTCTTCATGCTGGGGGAAGGGCATGCCCTGCCCATCACCTGCTTTCCAGATAATGGGCATGCCCAGAACCCTGGAGGGCAAGGGTAGGCACTTGGCTGATAGATTATTGAATCTGTTGATCAAGTGCCTGAGACTGAGAATTTCCTGTGGATCCGCCCCCTGCTTGAGCCCTATGCAGGCCTGGACCAGCCCAGCTACCATTACGCCCTGCCACTTGTGTCTCCATGATCATCTCCTGTGTCCTGTCTCCTGGCTCATCTCCAGTCATCATGGCATCCCAATTTAGCTCTCCATTGGAGCTGAATTGGCTTGTTGGTATTGTTGGTATTGTTTTTGTTCTTTCTTTCCACTCTAGCATGTTTCTTAGCTGTGTTATGTGTATTTGGGGACTGTAGGTTTTTGGAACAATGGGCAGCCTCCAGCTTGCTAACTGTATAATAAAGACTCCAATATTATATATTTCAAAATATGGCTTCTGGGATGATTCACCTTACAACATGAGAGAGTGAGAGACACCAGCACTGCCCTATGGGATGAAGGCAGTGTTATCAGCATAAAGTTTTTCATGAATTACTCACTGCTCAGTGTGAAACAGCATGAATGTACAGAAGCTTTGTGGAGCAACAGGGAGATTTTATCAATTCACAGCCTCTGCTCCATAGCCACCACCATGTACTGAGACAGAACAGACTATGGAAAGCTTTCCTTGTAGGAGCTTACAAGAGAGGAATAGCGCCAATGCAGAAAAGGCAAAAGCTCCATCTATAATCTGTTCTCTCCCTCCTTTATGGAAGTGAGAAGCCTCTGAAGAAAAGGCAGGAATCCCTGTAGTCCTCACAGAAGAGAGGAAGCCTCTTTGTGGTTAGAAAGGAACAGGAAGGGGAAAAAAATCTGGTCTCTAGATCATTAGAGAACTTCTCTGCTTAACAAGGGCTATCCAAGCTATACAGACTGCAAGGAAAGGTAGGATCATTCAGAAAGCCCTACTTCTAGCATCCAAGGATCCATAGTCAACTTAACAATGGCTCAAAAAAGACAAGACAAAATACCCCATTACCTCAGCCCTAATATCAGGCTAGTAAGTATCAGGTACAAACTAAAAGCAGTCTACCACTGAAGGAAGGATAAGAACAGAGAAAACTACACATCTGTGTACATACATGTATGTATGTATGTATGTATGTATGTGTAAACATGCAGTTTGTGGTACTGAAGATAGAACTCAGGACTTAGCATGCACTTTATCTCTGCATTTCAGTCCTGTTTTTCTTTGCTTTTTGTTTTTAGGGGTACGTGTGTGTGTTCATGTGTGTGTGTGTGTTGACATAGGGCTCACTAACTTTGCCTGGACTAGTCTCAAACCACAAATCTTGTACCTCTGTATCTAAATAACTGGGGTTAAAGGTATCTACCACCATGCTGGCTTCATAGAGAGAAACAAACATATGAAAATTGAAGTCGAATATGACTATTGAAAAAAAATCCTTATAAACCATCCTTAACTGCAACTGAGCCTAAGAGGAAATGTGGAGATTATGGTGCAATGAAGGTAACCATAGAAAGAAGAAGAAAACAAAGACAAACCAAGCTCTATATCTGATTAGGCTGGCTCAATCTACTCCATCTCAACTACACAGCTTCAACAAAAGAAAATACATGCTTGCTTTTCAGGCATGAACACTATTTACTAAAGTCTCTACTGTCCCATACAAAACACCTGGTTTCAATCAACCAAAAATATATGACCATAAATACAAAAATAATCCCACTGCTAAGAAACCAAGAAACATAGAACAAGTCTCAGATATGGCCAAATTCTTAAAACAATCAGACAAGGAATTTATTTGATATAATTAAATTAAAAGCCCTAGTACACAAGGACAAGATGTGAACAAATGTGAATTTTTAACAGAGAGATGGAACCTAAAAAACTTAAATGAGAAAACTCTCTGTCAAAATTATTGTAAGAGAGTAATTCCTTTGAGAAGCTCCGTAGTAGATTTAAAACCGGAGTCATAAAAGAAAAAGCAGTGAACTGAAAGATCAATAGAACTTACTTAAACTGAAACATTAAAGAAAAAATTACGAAAAGCACATAGAATTCATGATCCTCAGAATAATATGGACAGATCTAAACGTAAACCCAAGTGGAACCCAAGTATACACAAGGATAATGGGGAAGAGAATATGACAAGAAGGTAGACTATGAACTTATACATCTCTGTATATCCAAAAATCTGAGAACTTAAGGTGCATGGAAAGGTGGACTAGAAAGGCAGAGGGTAACAGCAGTAAAAAAAAAATAGAGACTGAGAAGAACCCAGATATGTTGAACATTCAATCTACAAAACAAATGGAAGAATCACACCCAGATTCAGGACAAGCCCAGGGTAGCATGAACTCTGAGCACTCTACCTTACATAATCTGGCAGAGAGTGAAAACTTCAGAATGTCCTCTGAACCAACTGTGCCTGGAACTGTAATGGAAACAGATACCTAAATGTGATCATAACTGTAACTTTAGCCCAATAAGTAACTCACTTTATTAACCAGCCTATCAATTATAAGAGTTCTTTTAAAAGTTTTCTAACAATCATTTCCTACCTTTGAAATGGAACTCCTTTGAAAGGGAACTCAAAAAAGCCTTTCCGCTCCTGGCAGTGCCATCATGCTACTCTCCTTATCTCACTGACTACAGGAATAAAGGAATGTTCAGGACCACAAGGAACAGAACTCTAGAGACAAATGCCAGAGCATGGCAGACCCAGGATCATCAGGCTCAAAGTCATATCCCAACCCAAGCACCCAGAAGTGCATATTCCAGGGATTTTCTTTAGTTGCTGTGGAGGAAAGTTGTATGTACACATATTCTCATGCATGCCAGTTCTGGGGCTTACACGCCGGGCCTCGGTGCTGTCCCTGAGTTTATTTGCTCAAGGCTAGCACTCTAACACTCTTCCACATGAGCCACAGCTCCACTTCTGGCCTTTTGGTGGTTAATTGGAAATAAGAGTCTCACAGACTTTCCTGTTCAGGTTGGCTTCAAACTGCAATACTCAGATCTCAGCCTCCTGAGCAGCTAGTATTACAGTAGGTAGGATATCAGAGTGCAGACTATTAAGCAAGAACAGAGATAACGATGTAAGAGGAAGAATAAGTATGATCAAAGCTCATGTGTATTTGGCAGCATTGTTCAGAAACGGGGCCTTTGAGAGGTGATTGATAGCTGGGTAGTAGATCATGAGAGCTCTGACCTCATGATCAAACCATGTATGGATTCACAATTCAATGGGCTATTGGGATATGCTGGACATTGTACGAAGTAGGGTCTAATTGGGGAAAAGTAAATCATTAGGATGTGCCCTTAAAGAATATAATTCTTTCTTTCATTCTCTTCCCCATTCCTTTTCCTGGACATCATGAAATCATCAGTTTTGTGTGTGTGTGTGTGTGTGTGTGTGTGTGTGTGTGTGTGTGTGTGTGTGTGTGTGTGTGTGTGTGTGTTTTCCCTGCCACCAGATATTTGCTGTCTTGTCATGGCCATTAAGCAATGTAGTCAGCTGGCCAAGGACTAAATGCTCTGCAACAATGAGTCAAAATAAAACTTTTCCTTTTTAAGTTGAGTTCTCTCCGTTATCATATCACAGTAACAGAAAACTGGAATACCCAGATACCTATAAATTTGATAATTTAGACAAATTTTTCTTAAAGAGATTAAAAAGAAGTTTGAGTAGTCCTAACTATATCTAATAAAGAAACAAAAAGAAATTGTAGGCCAATATTTGTCATGAAATTCAAAACTTTTTAAAAATTAGGCATTCAATTTAGGTAAATTCTATACCTAAAAAATCCTAAGTAATCAAAGTAGTCAAATCTAGTAAAAAAAAAAAACAACTATTATAGTTACATTATATGAGGACAAAATTTCATGAATCTATTCTATTTTACATCTACCAACAAACAAAAAGTGAAATTCAAAAATACCATCAACAACAACATCATGATGTACATACAGATAAAATGAAAATGAAAAGCTTTCCAAGACATTTACAGAAAAAACTACCCAACAAATGTGGAGAGAAATTAATGAAGAAATTAATTAAATAAATGTGGGAATGAACCATGTTCCCTGATTGGAATAAACAGCACTGTTAAGATGTCACTTCTTCCCAAATTTATCTTTATTCATACAATCCCACTCAAAATCCTAACAGGTGTTTTGTAGAAACTGACAAGCTAATTTAAAATTTTTACTGCAAATGTAAAAGACTAAATTAACCAAAACAATCTTGGAAATATAGAACAAAGTTGGAGGATTATCTAATTTGCAGACTTAGTCTCAAGCAATAATAAAGTGTGTCCTTGTGATGAGAATAGGCAAATGCATAACAAAACAACAACAAAAACGAGCTCAGAAACAGACTCATCAATACATGGTGAAAGAGTTTTGCAAGTCCACCAAAAAAAAAATCTATTCAGTGTCTTTTTAACAAATGGTTCTGGAAGAACTAGGTGTCCATACAGAAAGTTAAACTTTGACATACAAATTAATTTAAGGTGAAACTTTAACCTAATATAAAAGGTACAACTATGGTTCTTCAAGAAAGAAAATGTCCCACATCTCACACACATTTAAGATAAAGGAAAAACTTTATAGGGACACAGAATGAACCCCAAAAGAAAAAAAATTAGTTTTTTTTTGCCAAGTCAAATCAAAATACCTTAGATAAAACTGAGAAGGAAGAAAATTTTCATTTTGCTTCACAACTTCAGAGGTGTCAGCCTATGGCTGGCCAACTCCATTTCTTTGTTCACAAGGTGAAGTAGAATATCATGATAGAGAGTCATGGTGGGGAAAACATCTTAATGCAGCCAGGAAACAGAATGGTAGAGAAGAGTTTACCCCTAAAGGTAAAGTATGCAACATATACCTTTCAAAGGCCTAACAAAGACCTTTCAAAGTGATCTACCAACTGAGACAGGATCTTATCTCCTAAAAGTCCACTCAGCTACAAACTCATTAATGAATCCATTGATAAAGTTAATTCCCTCATGATCCAATCACCTATCAATAGCTCTACTAGCTGAGAATCAAGCCAACACCTGAGTCCTTTGGAGAAACAATGTATATACAAGTCATGCCATTTGATTTCATAAAAACCCAAAATTGCTAATCAAAGGACTCCACTAGTAAAATGAATAGGACAGCCATAGACTGTGTGAAGGAATTTTCAATACATACATGTCTATGAAGGATTGCATCCCAAGTATCTATAGAACTTCTATAATCCAATGGTAAAATTGGACTTAAATAAAAACAGTAGGACAAAAGAAATCAGAAAAAAGAAAGATGAGAGATCAGTAAAATAATGGCCCTTTACTCTTTCCATCCATGTCACCATTTGCTTTTGTTATAGATTTACATTATTTGTTTCCATTTCATGCTTAGAAAATAAACAATTGTGACAGTTAATGCTAGGTACCAACTTGACTAGGTAAAGGACTATGTAGAGAACTGGCAAAGCACTGTTTCTCTGTGTGTCTGTAAAGATGCTTACGTATTGGAAATTGGCCTGTGAAGCCCTGGGTTGAATGGGGGAAGAGCTGACCTCAGTTTAGCTCAGAGTCCAAAGAGAGCCAAACAAGGTAGAGAAAAGAACATCGGTCTTCTTTTCTTCTACTGGAGCTGTGATATTTTTCTTCTCCTTTGGACAATAGAATTCCTAGCTCACTAGTCACAGGATTTGGGGGACTCAGGCCAATGCTCTCCACCCTGGTTCTCAGGCCTTTGGTCAGCTTCCCTGATTCAGAGGGTACTTTTAGGGTAAACTAAGCCAAACTACAAGCATTCCAGGGTCTCTACCTACACACATCCTGTGTGTGCCTCTCCAGGCTCTATAGTCTCATTGAGCTGATTTTCCTAATGAATTTCCCTTGTCAATCTATGGATCTATCTACCTATCTATCTCTTGTCTACATAATATCTCTTATCTGCCTAGCTTACTATCTATGTGTCTATGTATCTGTTTAGCTACCCATCTGGCTATCATCTACCTTCCTACCTACCTATCTCTTTGTCTCTTGTTAGTTCTGCCTTTCTGAAGTTCTAATGTAATCACATAAGCATATTAAAAACAAAAGTAAATCATAGGAGTTTGGGGAAGAGCAGTCTGGACCCTAAGATCACTCTTCTTATAGTTAGATTTGGCCAACCCAAAAACAAGTTAACTCCTACATGCTTGGGTTTGCAGAAAGCTAGTTTATTTGCAAATCCCCTCCCCCACTCCTGGGAGGTAAAGGACAGGAAATGAAAAGGTTATTTTCTGCTTGGAAGATCTTGTAAGAAGAACTTGGTAGTTTCACACAGGGGTACCCCATTCATAATCACAACACCTAACAATGAACTGGCTGTTCAGACCTATTTTAAATTCAGATGAGAAGATTAATGAACATCTCCAAAGCATTCCTAGCCCCTAATCTCTTTTAAAAATTAATTGTTTTTGAAACCCTTCCTTATGTTTCTCTAGCAAACAGCTGCACAAAATAAACAAAGTGAACAATCATACAGTGTAGATGCTCTGTGCAGAGCCTAAAGAAAGAAAGCTATAAAATGGGAGAATTCCTTCACAAACAACGTCTAACACACAATACAGAACAAGCAGCAATTACACCAAGTGTTATACCACAAGGTCTCACGTGCTGCTCCAATCATTAGAATTTGACTCTGATCCTGGGGTTCCCTCAATCTTATGAGAAAAATGATTCCACCATCTTATACAAAATATCTTTGCATTACACACATCTTAAACATGTCCACCCTGACCATGCAAGGTACAGCATAATAAATTGGAGAAATGACAATTGAGAGTAAATGATATACAGTAAGTTCAAATGAAGAGATAAGTTCCTGATAAACTGTTTTTTAAATCAGCAGTAAAAGCAGTGTATCCCTAATACCTTCTAAATGAGGCACGATATTACAACTGAATGATTACAAAAGGCTTCTTTTCATGTAGTTACACTGGCCAGAAACAACAAGAAATCTGTAACAAAGGCGTGGCAATCGCATGTTTTCTCTCTTTCTAGATAACTTCGCAAATTATTTCATTTTAAATGTCCTCTACACTTCAAGATGAGTGAAAGTCCAGCACTGCAAGTCTTAGAAGAATGCGGTTTATGGTTACTGTAACTTAGAATGGGCTGGGGGAGGAGTGAGGGGTTGGAAGGAAATGAGGAATGACTGCTAGTAAGCATGGAAGGAGAGAGATTGATGAGAATGTTCTAAAATTGATTATTGTAACACAGAGACCATTACACAACACTAAGAATATACCAGGAGTTCCTAATCATATACTTGAAAGTAAAAGGTAGGTGAATTGTGTATCCGAGGAATTTATTAAACGAAAGGAAGAAGAAGGAAGAGGAGACGAGGAAGAAGAAAAGAGGAGAGAGAGAGAAAAGGAGAGAAAGAAAAGGAAAGAGAGAGAGAGGGAGAACAGATAGGAAGGGACTGAACTTGTCCAAACATAACTAAAGGGACAGGAGAAAAACCATTTATAAAATATCTGCCTGGACTATGCCCTCCAGCTCTATGGATAATTTTCAGCTTGGTCTCTGTTTATCATTTTACAGAGGCTGTGTATTAATTTTCTAGGGTTACCATAACGAGGTACCATAGACCAAGTAGCTCCAACAACAGAAATTTATTTCCTCACAGTTCTGCATTTCTAAGATCAAGGTGTTGACAGAATTAGTTTCTTCTGGAATTAACTACTTGTGTCTACCCAGGAACTTCCTTCTCTGCATCTATCTGTGAACTTGATTGATCTCACAAAAAAATTGTATTGGATTAGGACCCAATTCTAAGGACCTCCTTTTAACTTAATTATATTTTTTAAGTCTCTCTCGGCAAATACAGGACTCCCTACTCATCCATGGTTTGTTACATTCCACCTTTCCAGTGACCTTCAGTTAACTATAGTCCATAAAAACCAAACAGAAAACTTGAGAAATAAACAGACCACTTTCACACAACTTTTATAAAACTACATTGCTATAATACCTCTATTAGACTTTTATGTTATTGTGCCAGAAATATTGTGCCCAGGCTAGAGCACTTAACAGCAGAATATGTAAGTCTTGCGCCATGATGTGGGTATCATTTTTGAAAATATATAAATAGCCAGGGTACTTCAAGAAGAACCAAAATAAAGAATGGCTGAATGAACCGGGATGCTTCCTTGAGTGTCATAGACTGCTAGCTACTTTCAGGATTCATTCTCCCTTTCTCTGTAATAAAATCAATACTTTTTAGCTTCCTACTTAACCCCCCAAAAGACTAAAGACTTCTTTTGACAATCAATTGCCACATTGCTCATGAAGCCATTAGAGAAATTCCAAACTTGTCTCACACTGCTTGCGCAGTATATATTCTCTGACTTTTTGTTGAGTGTGTAACGTCCTGGTAGGAAAGTTCTTCTCACCTCCCAGTCTGGTGGACAGTGGGTCAGGAGCTACAGAAAGGTCTTTCATGAGGTCTTTCAGGAACAAAGGCTTCTTTCATTTTGTTATTCCATTTTTTAATAGAGTGCTGTTATAGTGCTCATGCATATATTAACCTTTAATCATTACTACAATTCTACCTAAGAGCCACGATTATCCCATCACTAAAAAAAAAAAAAAAAAAGCGAGGGTAAAGAAAAATTAAGGAATAACCCAAGCGAGAGAGTGAAATCTACATGTGGACCTCCAGGCCATTACCCTGAGACTCCAGTCATTGTGTAACCATCCCTCCCCAAGTTCCACTGAGTGCCTAGCATTGAGCAAGAGCAAGCTAATTCATTTTAAGAGATAGATTTATATTGTCCTGGGTGATTTGAATACAACAGACTCATCAGAGCCTGCTAATTCTTGTATCTTCTTCTTTAAACTTTTGTTTCATAATAGAAAAATCTTCAGTGTCACTACATTATTCTCCTTTGTAGTTGTTGGCTTAGGCTTTTTGTTTCACATCCTCTATTGACAAGTTAGCATCCATATTTTACAAAATCTAATGATTTTTCTAAAATCTTCTTGCATTTGAAATAAAAATTCTGGGGTAGTATATTGATGATTTTTTGTTCTATTTTAGAGGGGACTATACTATTTTCATTTTTACCATATATATACATATATACATATATGTATGTATATATATGCAGAAGCAATATGTAAATCTCTCCTTTTCAGCATGTATTATAATTATCTGGCAGAGCATACCCAGTTGAAATTCTTACATGAATTCCAAAGCTACTGACCATTATAAACCTAGGAAAATAGTATTGTTCTATGTGGCTGGTTGTTAGAAAAGATCTAAAAGAGCTTTAACTAAGGGGCCAGGGACATTACTATGCATTTGTCTATTTAACCTTGATTCAAGCAATAAGAGCATTGTGTGTATTTCTATGGAAGCTCAACCACCCAATATAAAGCCTATGAAGGAAATAATAAAAATCCTCATCCACCTCTACAGGCCTCTTAACACCTGCCACCAGTGAAGAATCCTGTGGTATCCAACTCCTGGGCCCTCCTCATAAGCTTATTGTTACCTACAACGAGGTCCATGAACCATTCTAAAGATGCTGCCCACCCTGTAATATCCCACACAACCCTAAATTGTGCACAGCTGAGCCATCAGCAGCTAAGGAAAAGGTTCAAAGAATAGCCATTCATGGTACAGCCACAAGATGCAACGTGAAGACCAAAGGACATCTGAAGAATGAAGCCTCAGAGAGCAGAATGCTGGAGAGAGCCAGAGAGGCTCTTGAGAGAAAAGGAAACTTTGAGGAAGCACTTGTACAAGAGACTGAGACAAGTGACCCTGCTTGCTTTCCTCCAGGGAGGGTGAATAGCTTCCTTTAATTAGTGGTCTCAGCAGGAAGAATCTGTGATGCAGGGGACATAACAAAGGGCAGGTAATATGCTGATATATTTCTTAAAGCATTCCAAAGACCTTGGAGAATTCAACTAGAGAAGCAACTTTAAAAAAAATAAATAAATAAAAGAAGAAAGAGAGAAAACCTGAGTGTTCATCAAAGAGTGAGTTTCTAATTGTCTAAATTCATCCAGGTGAGGCTTAAGTATATGTGCAATAATTTTAATTATTCTATTTTTAATTCCACGTGTATCTAAGGAATATTGTCTAATGATAACATGAGAGTCATACTTTTCACCGAAAAAATGTACATGCCAAAGATGAAGTCAAGCATGATCCTTAATTTGTATGACTTTACATTCATTTTAATTAGAATTTAAGTGAGAAATAATAGTAACTTCTTTTGTATTTATTATGTTTTAGCATTTATAGGCACTTTGAAAAGAAGATAAGTTTCACTTACAAGGAATTCCACAAAATTCTATGATTACCAACAAATTTTTAAAGCACTTTAACACCCCTGGGCACGAACAGACACAAAGAAAATGATAAAAAAAAAAAAAAAAAGAATTTACTGTATGTTTTACACAATGCCTGATATAATTATGATCTTCCTTATTCAGAAAAGATTTTAAGTAGTTTGTAATAAAACAAAATTACATAGTAAGAGAAATAAAAACTGCTGAAAATAAACAATGAGAAATAAAGACCAAAGGGTGGGGCGAGGGAGGGAGAGATACTGGAGTGAAACCAAATTTTAAGAAGCAAAAAACAGTGGGTGACAATGTTGATACTTGAAAGCAGCCTGTCTGTCACAGCTTTAACAACTTGTTAGCAACTAATATGAAACAGTAAGATTGATCAAATATAGGGTATCAGCAACATTCTTTGGTTACATCTGTTCAATTCATAATAACCCATTATATTGGACATTTAAACTCTTTCTAGTTCTTCACTGTTTTAAATAGTACTGGCATAAACATCTTTTTTAATAAGTTTTTTATTGTGAAAATATTGTACAGAGGGGTTACAGTTGCATGAACAAGATAATGAGTACATTTCTTATCAAGCATTGTTACCTCTTCCTTTGTTTTTCCTCTACCATCCCTGCCCTCCCATCTCCATGACTACACTCCCCCCCCACACACACAAAAAAATAGGGATACAGGTAGACCCATTGCAACAATGAGATGTACAAGATGCTATATCAAAAAACGAACTTTACAACTTTGGCATGAATATCTTTATATGTAACTATTTCCAGTTGTTTCTTGAGAGTTATTCCTAGAAGTAGAAATGAGGACTACAAGGTCTCTACATATTAAACTTTCTTCTTGTATACTGACAAAATGATCAGCAGGAGATGTTGATAATGGCATATGATTCCATCAGTTGGCTATGAGAGGATTCTCAATTTACCAGTCTGGGCCATCTTACTACTTTTTAAAATTTCTGCCAAGGTAAGGAATCAAAAGAAAGCAAAATAGACTGTGATTCTCCTGGGCACATCTTTAAAACAAAAGTCACAAGTGAAAAGAGTAACTTGGACTTCTATTTACGTACCTAATTATCTGTGACTAATTTGTGTGGTGGTTTTTGCTGGTGTAACTTTGGTCTGCCTCACTTTCTAAGATTATCAACTCCATGAGGGTAGGTATGATGTTTTTCTGAGCTAAGCACAGAGTCTGGTACATAACTGGTGGCTAAAATTATTAATTGAAGGAACAAATTACATTTTTACTTATACCAGCTTTTGTATATAAACATTTTGGTTTGACTTTAAATGGCCAAGACTCTTTGCTTGACTAACCTCAAGCCAGGTTCCTCTGAGTCCTCTTCTCAAGTGGGCCTTAACCTTGAGCCTAAGAAATCTGCTGACTAAACACAAATTATTTCATTCCCCTCCATACATATATACATTAAAAGACTTAAATCAACACTGATATGGTTTCTAAGACCTCAATGGTATCCCTAGAATAACCCTATTGACCACTCCCCTAAAAGTGTCTGTCAGAGGAAGCCCAAAGCTGCCAAAAATAACTTCTTTGTTCTCATTCACATGACTGTAGGCCTTTTCTAAGAGCCTTTACACAAAGGGGCTCACAATTGAAAGTCTTTCATCTGTCAAATAGAGAAGCATATGAATCTCCTACAACTCAACAACATCTTTCTCAAAGGTCCTTTAAAACAGAATCATCGGGATGAATAGGTCACCCAGTCATTATGGGAGGGTAAAATACCAGTTCTGATTAATTGCCAATTATCAGAAGTTGTTGGCCAATTGGTCATTTTCACTGACCAACCTTTTGTGATTTTTTTCATTCCTCTGACTCTACTGAACATCTCTACCTCCTCTTTCCTACTTCATTCTCCATTTACATCTCTAGATATGAATTGAGGTTCAGTTCACTCCAGACCATCTTCCCTAGTATGCTAATATTTTTCATATCAAAATCTTACTACTTCTTACTACTTTCTTACTAGTAGTATTGTTCAGTTTTGTTTGCCTTTGACAGAAACTTATTCTTATCCTATCATTTCGGATAGAACTAGTAAATAATTTTTTTAGCAAAATAACTTTAGCACAATTCTGGAGAGTATTAGAACATGGTACAAATTTTGTATGTGATTAAATTCTCTTTTATAAAAATGCATAGAAATCATTCTTTTACTTGGTGCTAAAAGTATATTGTATCTTCTCAGTGAAATAATGTAAAAACACATGAGCATTTTTTTTGCTAGTCTTAGGGCTTGAACTCAAGGCCTGGGTGTTGTCCCTGAGCTTCTTTGCTCAAGGCTAGCACTCTACCACTTGAGCCACAGAACCACTTGTGGCTTTTTCAGAGGAATTGAACCCAGGGATTCACGCATGGGAGGCAAGCACTCTACCACTATGCCAGCTTCCCAGCCCTCATGAGCACTTTTCCATAGTTCGTTTACTACCTTTCTGCCTTCATGTTTTACTTAGTATTTCTCAAGTAAACAGTAATAACATCTTTCATCAATAGTACTGACAGAGTATCTGGCTCTGTATAAGATGCCCCCATTTATTTCCCCTTGAAATCAAACAACAGCACAGTAAGACTGATATTCTTAAAGATGAGGAAACTGAGGCTCAAAGGAGGAAGCTAAAAAAAACTGCCAAAGATCATAGAGTGGGTAAATAATGAACCTATGATGTGAATGATGAGCTGTCTGACTTCAAAGTCTGTGTTCTTTCTCCTACACTTCACAACCTACGTGGCTAGAGTCACACATAGATTTTTGGCTCTTTTCTATTTCTCCTTGTTGGTCATGAACATGCAGTCAAAACACAAGTGAATGGGGGGGGAGAGAATTATACTCAGAATAAATATTGTAATTATAAAAGAAGGAAAAAGGAAGAGAAGAAGAAAACAGTGGAGCCGTGGCAAAGCAAACTCCAAAGCTCTCAAGAGGCTTCTAAGCCTCCAATTTTCTTTAAAGAAGCTATATTTCATCCTTCTCAAATCTCTGGCTTTAGAATGAAGGTGACATACTGTGGGAAGACCAAGGAAATTAAACTTTTTTTCATCTTATTGATTCCTATTTCTTTCATTCCATCTGTTTCCTTGGCATGGGGAAGGGGGTAACGATCAACGCCGAGTAAGTCGGCTCTGTCAGTCAGAAGATAGGAGCTGACACACCAGACACGGGCTTGGGAAGGCCTTCCATGACGGAAAGATCAGTGCCAGATGACAGGACTCACAGAGACTTTGACAAAATGTTGCAGACAATCAGGAAGCATCGGATCCAGATTTTATAGATAATAAGCAGTCTCTTTCCTGCGTGCATGCGCATAGATTTGAATATTTCTGATCAAGAGCTTTGCTTTTTACACCGAATAGGAAGTACCTCACAGTAAAATATAAAATGAAAGGGGGCAAGAAAGAGTATAATAAAAAGGAAGGGATCAACTGAATTGATAATACAGATCATTTGAGTACTTAAAATAGAGCATATGATGACATGTGAAGAGGGCTGCATTAGAAGTTAATATTTCAAATCTCATTACCACCGTACATTTGCATTGGAATTGCACCAAAGAATTTGCTATAGGTTAAAGGATTGTTAAAACTCATATAGCATCCAGTTGCTGTTCTACCATAGGAATATATTTTACAATTTCTCTAAGTTCATCTCCAATCTGATTTCAAAAATAGCCATGGAAAAAGAGGATATTTGCATATTGTAAACCTGAAGCAGGTAAGTAGGCAGTCTTGTTATTTAAGAGATAGAAATTCTCTATGTCTTTATGAAGAGCTTCAATCAGAGGAGGCTTTCTACTGTGGCAGATAAAAGACTCAAATGAAAAAGCAGTTTATCAAAGAAAGCTCATTTTGTTAGAAGCCAAGAGACCCATATATGGTGAGGCTGGAAAATGAATCCGTTTTGCCATTTCATGGCTCCCAACACCAAGTTAAGCGACTATCAACAACAAAAGGCACAATGTTATCTGTTTGCCTGCTCTCTCCTGGACTTGAAAGCTTTTATCAAAATAGACAAATGTCAAAAACCACAGTCATCTGAAAATGCAAGCCTAATTTATGAACTTTATATGTGAATACATTAGTAGAAAAATTCCCTGAAAACACAATTATGGGTTGATTTGTGTACTGCAAGGCAAGATGTGTTGGAGTCTTAATCTCTGATATCTTATTGTGGCCTTTGTGAAGTTTTTAAAAAGGTAATCAGGTTTAAATGAAATTACTAGCCCAGCGCTGGTGGTTCACAACTGTAATCCTAATTACTCAGAAGGCTGAGATGTGAGGATCTTGATTCAAAGCTAGCCCAGGCAAGAGACTCTAATCTCCAATTAACACTAACAAGCCAGAAGTGGAGCTTAGCTCAAGTGGTAGAGCACTAGCCTTGACCATAAAAGTACAGAGACAGTGTCTACATGCTAAGTTCAAGCCTCAGCACCAACATCAACAATAAAAATTTAAAAAGAGATCATTAGGGAAAGCCCTAATGCAATACTAGTAGCACCTTTATATAAGAGAGAAATGTGGACACAAACACAGGTAAAGACTTAGGACATTATATGAAAAGACACAGAGAGGTCATGACCATCTCCTAGCCACAGCCACACCCTCACATCTTTAGAAGGAACCAGTTGTACCAATGCCAACACCTTGAGTTCCAACCATGAGACACTTAATTTCTGTTGTTTAGACCACCCAGTTTGTGATACATTGTTACTTTAACCCTCCTAAATTAATGCAAATTTGAATATTAAGAGCTGTGAAGTTGCTAAAACATTCTTTGAAATGGGAAAGAAGCTGGAAGAGTTTTGAAATCTATGATAGAAAAATACGACGTGTCCTGAAGAAAACGTTACTAGAAATGTGAATTTTCAACCCACTTTGGGTGAAGCCTCAGAGAGAAATGAGAAATACTTTACTAGAGACTGGAACAAAGATAGTCCTTGCAATAAGGTGATAAAGACTTAGGCTGAACTGTATTCTGTTGAAAAGTAAAAGTTTTCATTGTGAACCTGGATATTTTAATAGAGGAAAGTTCTTTGTTTCTATGGTCTCCTCTCCAGTAACCCAAGTTCAAGAACTAGTATCAGTGATTCATTCCTTTCATTCATATTCATCTTAGGACCTGCCCCTACTGATACTTGCATTCTTCACAAATATTACTGTGGCTAAGAATTGGACTTTTACTGAAAAAGATATACTTTATGAGTTGATGACATTATGTTTTTATTCCTTATAACCATGCAATGAGACAGGTATACTATGCTTATCCATTACACAGTAAGGAAATAGAGATGCGGAAAGTTACCAAATGACTATATTTGTCCAAGATCATATAATAATGAGTTGTGGAAGTAACATACTGAATCAGACCTTCCTGAGCCTCAAACCACATTCTTAATTGGCACATTGTATAACATATTTCTTCTTTCCTACTCCCACTGGCAGTGATCTGGGTTTCACAGTCCATCACCATTGTTTGAGAACTTTCTTACTTCTAGGGTTGGAGATTTAGCACACTGGAAGAGCACTTTCCTGGCAAGTATAAGGCCCTGAATTCAGTCCTCAGCTCTACAACAACAAAAACAAACAAGGAATCCTCTTATTTCTCATTAATTACAGTTCCCTCTCCTTTCATCTCACATAGTTTTCTTTTCTAAAAAAAAAAAAAAAAAAAAAAAAAAAAAAAAAAAAAAAACTCCCTAGCTCAAAGTTTTTCTTTGATTTTGGTCCTTTAAGAAAATTCCAGAATACTTTGTCATTCTTCAATATCTTTCCTCATCACACCACCTGATAAAATTTTACTCATACTAAATAACTTGCCTTTTCACGAAAATTTATCTGTCAAGCTATTATCTGAGTATTCTCCCTCCTTTAAATGCTATGATCTAAAATATTCTTCAAAATTGACCTCAGGTTCTACTATGTTAACCACTGGTCTAAACTTACCATCTTTCTTCAAAACTCCTTCTCACAGTATTACTGGTCCACCTGTTAACCTTGAAATCCAGACACTGTCTTTGACTCTTCCTTCTTTCACATGCTATTGGTAGCTGAATCTTAATGTTACTGGTGCTTCTATAGTTGGAGATCAATCACTTCTACTCTACACAGTCCTCCTTCTAGCCTCCTGGATTTAAAGGTATAAAAGCACCAGCACTAGTTTGTTTTCCCTTCAAAAATGAGGTAAAGCTGACAGGAGAGAGAAGGCAGAGAAAAAGGGGAAAGACTCTGAAGGAAGATAACTAGAACTCACAAGGCAACCTTGACTTGCAAGACAAGGAGGAAAAGGAGTCATAAAATCTACATCCAAGGAGGCTGAGAGCTCATGAGAAGGAAGAATGATGGGAAATGCTGCAAAATGAGAAAAAGTTAAGATGAAGTAGAAAGCTGAAATTGAGCAAAAGAAAATCAAAGTAGGATAAAGATGAATAGGATTATGAATTAGGTACTTTTAATTTACCTTTGGTAGATAAGCAAACTATGACATTCTTTTGAAACATATTCTGGCTGTTTGCAGTGCCCCTTTGACCTAACTGTCTTCTCTAAACCAAAGTGAAGTCATTCCCAGCACGGCATTCCTTGCCACACAACTCTTGGCTGTCTCTTAACACTCTTCTGAGTATTTGAGCTTCTGGACCAATGGTTCCAACTGATTTCTCAGTTCACCACCGACAGTTTCCTGAGATTTTGTCAACATTCCCCTCTCAGAGTTCAACCTCCACGCTGCCTTCACTATCTTCTTCATCTATCAGGATCTAAGAAAACACTCTCTTCTGTGTCCCTTACGTGCAAACCTTTTGCCTTCCTAAACACCAACAACACTTTTTAAGAACAAGTCTTTTTAGCTATATTTCTTTTCTAATCTTACTTGTCTCAACCTTGAATATTCACCTGTCTCCCTTTCTCACCAGAGTACACACAGCCCTGATGGTCAGTACTACAGCTTATTTATATGGGTACACTGAACTGAGTATCTTCCACAAAGTAGACAGTCCCTACATATTTACTTAAGTAAGTGTCATTTAACCCTGCGGCCTCCTTTATTTTTGCTTTTATTAGGAAATGAGTGGAGTTGCCCACAGATTTTTTTTTTGCATGGGGAAGTTTCTCATGAAAAATGTGGGCCTCTTGGTTATAGATGAAACATCAATTAAAGAAGAATATATTGACACAGTCTGAACCTAGAAAATATCCTGGGGCCCAGACCAAAGAAAGAGACAAATTTAAAGTTGTACAAACCAACAGTGGGAGGACCATCTATACTTAGTGACTACTCTGTCAGAGTGAAAAACCTCAAGTGGGTTGTAAATACAGGGTTGATTCTTTGGGAGATTTTTTTCTTCTATTTGCTGATTCAGCTCCTACAACCAAGAGATTTTTTTTATTGTTGTTGTCATTGTTGTTCAATTTTATTTAAGGAAGATTAAATCAACAGACTGCATGTTTATTCTTTTTCTGAACCTTGTCTACACTCTGTGTTTTACAAAACCCTTTCAGTTTCCATAGATAAAACAATATCAGTTTCTATCAAGTGAAATTTCTGCTGCACTAGATAGAAGTAATTCAATATGTTTCTATCATTTTTGAGGATATCCTCTTCTTCATGTGTCTCCTATGCAAATGCAACTAATTTGTTATAAAATGTTATTTTTAATGTCAAGTAAGTGTCTTAGCTTCTTACATTCTTGATTATATTAATGTATTTTCTGCCCAGGATTCACTAGGACCCTATGTAAGCATATATCTATCCAATCTGTATATGGCTCATTAGTTGGGGCATAATGGTTGCTTGGATGTCTTCTATTCCCCAGAGCAACTCCATTCATGATTATTGTTCTCTAAAAATAAAAGGAAAAATTGTATACACATCTTTCTCCAGGACTGCTCATTTCATGAAACCCATGTACCCAGTGTTTACTTACCTACGATGACCTTAAATGAGGAAATTAGCAAAATAGCAGTGATTAAAGTTGCCCAAGCATTGATTAGACAGAGGTTTTTTAAAAGGCTTTCTTCTACAGCTACATGATATGGTCATTAAGCATTTAGAAGAATAACTAGAAGATTAAACAAAGCAGATCAGCATCATCTCCCCCTCCAAACATGCCTCAAAGTAGTAGGCCAAAAGTAAAAGAAAAAAAGAGTGAATAGAAATGAAAAGATATAAAGAAAAAAGAAAAAGAGGAGTGAGATCCAACATACATTACCAGCAAGGTATAATCTTCATGAGCAATTAGTTTATCCAACACCAATCTCTCTGAATAGCAATTTTCCAAATCTACATCTCTGATTTTTAATAAATTATCCCTACTGTTGATCCCCATATATGTGCATGCTCACATACACAGATGTGTGCACACACATGCATTTACATGCACATTTTTTAGTTTCATATTTATATTTGCAGAGAAAAAGGAGAGGAAAGACTTTTTAAAAAAAATAAAAAGAAAGAAAGCTCCAGTAGGTTTGATCTAAACAAAATGGTTATTCAAATGGGTACCTTACTAATTTCACAAAGATGCGTGATAATATCCAACATATGGCTTTAACTATGTTTTTTAATATTAGAAATTGGATGCACATTTTAAGACATAAGTTTTGCTGATATGCTGTTGATAATATAGGAGAACTATTTTCCATTTGTTTCTAATTATCTTAAAGACAGCCTGGGGATCATTTACCCATGGTTTAAGAGCACTCAGATAAGTCCACAGATGCGACAGGCAGGCATGTATGTCAGCTACTGCAGTGAGGCTGCGTTTGGGTGGGTTAGCCAAGACTACCCGCTTATGTCTGTAACCACTAGATATGGTTCCTAAGGTCAAGCAGTATGAGAAAATAAAATCCCTCCATTGTCAACATTCTTAGGGTGTGGGCCTTAGAGTCAGACTGCCTGGCACCGTTATTAAACTAACTGGGTGACCTTGGGCAAGTTAGTTAACCTCTCTTTACCTCAATTTCCTCATCTGGAAAATGGGGCTATCACTTGGTAGGAAGATTAAAATAAAGGCACTGGTGGCTCACATCTGTAATCCTAGCTGCACAGGAGCTGAGACCTGAGGGTCCTGGCTGAGCAAGCCTAGGCAGGAAAATCCATGGGATTCTTATCTCCAACTAACCACCAAAAGGCAGAGGTGGAGCTAGGGCTTGAGTGGTAGAGTGACAGCCTTAAGTGAAAAAGCTAAAGACCCTGAGTCCAAGCCCTATTACTGGCACCAAAAACTAAACACAATCAGTGCTGGAAAATTGATGGAGCCTAGCTTAATCCTATGCTTTGTTTCTTTCTCTCTCTGCCTTATTACTTCCAAATCCTTTCCTAGACTCTTGCCAACAGAACCTCTTCCAATCCCCTCAATATACTTTCTTTTTACTGTCATTTTTTAAATTGTAAAGGTGTTGTACAGAGGGGTTACAGTTACATAAGTAAGGCAATGAGTACATTTCTTGTTGAACAGTTCTCCTCCCATGCTAACATATTCTTTCGGGTCTCAGTGAAGACAGTATTCCAGTTTACATTTCATGTTCCTTATTAACATGCCTATAGCCCAATGGCTTTTATCTATTGTGCAGGAAACACATCGTTCTAATACTCTTGAATCTCTCCCTCCCCTGCCCCCACTGGACTCTAGACTAAATTCTGTCTGAGGCAGAGATTAGATTTGTCTTGTTCATTATTGCAATACCAGCTCCTGGTTGTAAAGTATTTTCCATTGAACTACATATCTATGTTTACACGCATATGTGTATGTACACACACACACACACACACACACACACACACATATATATATATATTCTGCAAAACAGAAAAAAATTATCCTTGAAGGCATTCATCTAAGACAACAAAGCAAGTAGACAGGATTATGTCTCCATGAGAATATTTTTAGGCTTAATATATTCATACACAGGTGGATACAGATCCAGTCACACTTGCACATACACAAATAAGTACACACTTCTACTGATTGCTTCACTTCTCTTTCTTTTTTTCTCCTTAGACAATGGTTATTATTTGCTTATTAGATATCCTGGCTTTGTATTCTTTATCCTTTGTCCCATCTTTTTATTCATGATTTTCATCGTTGCCCTGTATTTCTTTACTGTGTTTAAAGTTGTTCCTCCATTTGATCTTACAGATGACTAGTTTTGCTTTTCCTTCCACCAGTGAATTGTTTAATTTCAAAATTGTAATTTCACTGTTCACATTGCTTCCTAAAGCATTCTGAATGCTTGCTTGGCTTTGCTTGGCTTGCAAATTCTCTTCAACATTTAAATAAGCTGCTTTCATACATACATGTTTCCTCTCCCTTCTTCATATCACTTAGATCCCTGCATGCTCTTGTCAATGCACTGCATGGAGTGAGCCCTCTGGAAACTTGCTGCTGGGGCCTGGACTTCAGGAAGTACTAGAGGGGCTGGTGCTAAGAGATAACATGGGGGTTTCTTCTTCTGGAGGTGGGTAGTAAAGTGCTGGACCCCAGTGAGAGCTTGGTCTGAGAACTCCAGCAGGGCACATGCCCCTCACTTGTGGCTCTGAAACAGGGCTCCCAGGTACCTGCGGCCTTCCTTTCCTGAGGAAGGATTCCGACCCTGAAGGCTCTGTCAGACCACTGAGTACATCATGCAGCATGGCCACAAACAGATGGAGGTTCTGGGCATGTGCTAAGACTGCCATTCACCAGTTAAACATTTTTAAAAAATCATCTGAAAGGATGAGAGTAGACAAGAAATGCAACAAACTCCTTTATATTAAGGAAAGAAAAAAAAGTCATAGTAAAGAAAAGTTGGAATGCCAAAAAGTTAAAGCAACCAATTAGGAGCAATTTCCAATTTTTAAGAGAAAATTACAAATTAAAACTCCTCTGAAGTTTAGTAAGACACCCTGTAAGACACCCAAATTCATATGGGAAAAATTAGCCTCAAAGCTCGACATACTCTTTGAAATATATCACGGCTAGCCTTAAAATACTGTCTTTAGAGGCCATACAAAATGATTAAGAGCATAGACTACAAGGTACTTAACCATTGCATGCCTCAATTTTTTCATCTGTAAGAAAGGGTGGATAATGGTACATACTTCATATATGTGTGTGAAACTATGAGTCAATATGTTAAAAGTATTTAAAATAGAACCTACCATAGAGTAAATGCTATGTGTTTGTTAAAGTAAGATAAAAGCAAATTATTACAAACCCAGCTCTAAAAATTACAGGGAAATCTCTCCCTCCCTCTCCCTCTCTCAGAGAGGGAGGGAGAGGGAGGGAGAGATATAAACACACATATACCAGGATATCATTGCCTTGTTTTTTTATCATTTAAAAATATCTTTGTCATCAAATGATTTGCTACTGCCTATTTGAAAATAATTTCCTGACAGATGCTAAAACAAGACTGAGGCATAGATCATTCTAGAATGAGAAAAAATTCCAAGGAGAAAAAAGATAAGGAAAAAAATGTGGGAGGTTTTTTTTCCCTTTTTTTCACTTTAAAGTGTTTACTCAAAGCATATGTTTTCATCATAATCTACTTTCAAGTTTATGGTAGAATAGCAAAGCATTTCTATCAATTAGATAGTATTTACAATGGCCTGAAATTGCTCGTGTTTTAGAACAGTACACCTGCAAGACACGGCTGCACATTTCCCAGTGTAGATTTCCTGTCTGTAAACACACTCCACACATCCACACAGTTGCTCCATCAGATTCTAGCAAAAATATATATGCAAATAAACCATCTTGCTGTCCTTACCCTAACTCAAAAGCCACAAAGACAAGGAAGAGAAAATATTACCAGCATCTGAATGTCGATAGGAATGCTGTAAGTCCTGGTAATTAAACAATTTTAAAATAAGAAATCATAAAAGCTAACGTTTATTGAAGCATCTTGATAAACACATTACATTCATTATTCCATCTGATTTTCCTAGTAAACACAACTTAGTATTTCCTTTTCATGATTACCATTTACATCCTCACGGCCTCTTCAGTTAGCTTTATCTTTTCCATTCCGAAAGCCCAGGAACCAAAACAACGCAGTAATTTTAATTTCATTGTAATAATTTCAGTGAACCACATGACGATGACAGAGGTTGGGGATTGAAAATGTGATCCGATCCGTGCAGCGAAGGACTGTTAGACACATGCCAAAAACAGTTGACGATGAACCTCTGAGCAAGCTCCAATCAGCTGTACAATTCATGCACAACATTCATCTTGATCCCGACAGCCAAGGGGAACATGGGGTTTTATCCCTCTTGATCCTCAGTGGAAACACCGACTCGTTATGCTGCTTGTCAATCTTCCAAAGTGTTACCTAATATCATGGGGAATCCAGTTCACCGAGAGTCTTTGGCAGGACAGCTGAATCCTGTGCACTTAAAAGAAAACAAATGTCTATGACACCTAGAGGCAGGGAGGAGGTCACGTCACTGCACATGGGGTTTGTCAAATCTACACTGTCGCCCAGGTCCTGACCTTACCCTGCTGTCTCCCACTGGCAAGGAGAAGCAGGGTGTTCAGATTTCCCTAACATAAGAAGCCACTCTGGTGTGTGAAATCCACCATCAATTTTGCAGAGGTTTCCTGCCATTAGCACACTCCAGGTAGGCAGTTGTCACGATGCATTAGAACGGAAAGGGGCTGACAGCATAACTGCGGGCGAGCTTGGGGCTCGGTCCAGGCTGGCACCTGCCGCCTGCTCGGGCAGGAGTGTCCTCTTGTCAAGAGAGCCTGGCAAGAGGTTTCAGGAATCACTTTGTATCCCTGCCCTTCATTGACAGCAAGCTGGAGGGCAGCCTGTCTAGCAAAAGCAGGACAGGAACCTTTGCCAGCCACCTGCCTGCCCCCATATGGTGGCCATTTAAAAACCCGTCACTTTTGCAAAGAAATCCTCGAATTATTCATTCATCAAGTGCAGTTTTGACTGGCCCAACTGCCTCGGTGCCCAGTCACCTGACTGATTTGGAAAGCTTCACTATCACAGGACTGCCGTTGGCTATCACAAAGGGAGAAATTGCCTGCATGTAGCTGGGCGAGCAGATCAAGTCCATTCGGCTTTCTGGACTCTCACTAGTCTGAGGATGTGGCAGGGAGAAGGAGGGGCACTTCCATGACGAGGAGCCTTGCTCACGGGGAAGGGCTTAGCAGTCATAAAAAGAAACACCTTATTTCTTCATTTTCCTGTTCCAGAGGCAGAAAGAGAGACGATAGATTTAGAAATCAGAACCAGAAATGTCAAAAGAAAAAGAAAAAAAACCTCATTGGAGGTTCAATCGAGCTGGAGTTGTGCACATGTTAACAGATTCTAGGAAAGTGAATGATAGGAATACATCTTAAAAAGGTCCAGAAAACCATTATTACTTCATGTCAAGCATCGAATAATGTATGTAATAATTGCTCTGACAAGACAATCTAAGTGTTTGGCAAGACTTCAATAGATGTGTGAAAATGTTTCTTCTTTATTTATTTTCAGGTTTTCTGAGTATCTTTCCCCCACTACTTTGCAAACCCCATGAAATTAAGGGCCTTGTTATTGTCACTACGCTTGATAAATACTCTGGACAAATAAGAGCAAAAAAGAAGAAACCATAATAAATGGATCAAAGCACCAAATGTCTTGCAGCTCTTCACACTTTGTGTAAAAGGTAGTGATAAAAGGGACTCATTGAAGTTACATAAGAGCAATGAAGATCTTTAAAGTTTTTTAAAATTAGTTTTGGTATATTTTAAAGCCCCAAAATTTACAAAAATAAAAAATGAAAGAATGCAAAAGGAACTTACAATAATAAAGAAGCTATAAGCCAGGCCCCAGAGAGCTGATTGGAATTATGTATGGACTTAAGTCATTGTGCATGGCTCACCTGTCAAAGGAGAAGAAAAGCAGGTAAAACATGACTTCTTTCTTCTAAAGCTAGCTCCTTCTAGTGAGATTCTTTCCTTCACTCTCTTCCTGCCAATTATCATGATCCATTCTCGTTTTCCTCTCTTTCTCTCTCTTTCTCTCTCTCTCTCTTTCTCTCTCTCTCTCTTTCTCTCTCTCGCTCTCATGTGTGTGTGTGTGTGTGTGTGTGTGTCTCTCTCTCTTGTGTGTGTGTGTGTGTGTGTGTGTGTATGTGTGTGTGTATATGTGTTCTATCACTTGAGCTATGCCTGCAGTCTGTCTTTTTGGTAGTTAATTGGAGATTAGAGTCTTACAGGCTTTGAGTCATGATCCTCAGACTTCAAGCCTTCTAAGTAGTTAGGACTAGGACTACAGGCATGAGCCACTGCTGTTGCTGGCCATTCTTTCTTTACTGAAGCTAGTTTTCACCTGATCTCCACCTTGAATCTCTCCTTTATCTACCACCCACCCCCTCTCTATCACTACTATAATGTCCCTCCAAATTTCAATCCAAAACTGCCTCTCCTCCCAACAGTTCCTCCTCCAGCATCCCTTCAGCGAAGGGAAGTGGATGTTTGCTATCACTCACTCCAGACATCCCAAGACTTCCCAGCATTCCTCTCAGACTACCTGCCACTCAAATACAACTAGTCATTAAGCCTGGTAGATCCTAGTCTTTACCATCTCTAGCTTCCATCTTCTCCTCCTGTTTGCTAGAACACTGATTTAGTTCAGTTCATGATTCTTTTGAGGATTATTGCAATATTTTCATTTGCCTTCCATTTTGTTTGTGTGAGTTTGTATAAAAATGAAGATGTGACTATTATCCAACTTCTCCATGCAGCCTGGATTAACAGTTCTGCAGCTGACTCATGGGACATGGCTAAGCCTTTGCAGAATGGCCCCAAAGAGTTTTTTTTTGGGGGGGGGAGGTCCAGTCATGGGGCCTGAACTCTGGGCCTGGGCGCTGTCCCTCAGCTCTTCAGCTCAAGGCTAGTGTTCTACCACTTGAGCCACAGTGCCACTTCTGGCTTTTATCTTTTTGCTTATGTGGTGCTGAGGAATCGAACCCAGGGCCTCATGCATGCAAGGCAAGCGCTCTACCACTGAGTCACCTTCCCAGCCCCCCAAAGAGTCTTTGTGTTCTCCATGTTATCTCCCTTTCCTTCCTCTTCTTCAGTCATTTGTGCTACACAGTTTCTCAATGGCTTTGTGTTTGCTTGAGGCCTCAGCTCTTACTGATGTACCTTCAACTAATCCAAAATGTCAGCTCTGCACTGAACAAGAGACGAAGAAGATCCTTAAAAGGGAAGAGCTGAACGATATGGAACCAACCCAGATGCCCCTCAGTAGATGAATGGATCAAGAAAATGTGATATATATTTTTTTTCTATGCCTCCATCAGAAAGAATAACACTGCCCTATTTGTTAGGAAATGGAAAGACTTGGAAAAAAATCATATTAAGTGAAGTAAGCCAGGCCCAAAGAAACATAGTTCCCATGGTTTCCCTTATTTGCTAGTATATGCCTAGGACAAGCAGAAAAGGTCAAAAGCCATGTACATATAAGATGATGCTAAGCAAAATGAACCCCAAGCTAGGGATACAAGAGGTTTTATCTTTGCTGCTGTTGTTTTTAATGTACTTATAATGTACCATGTGATTTTTTTGTTTCTTTTGTATGTGCTTCCTCCATGGTATAACCCCCGTTTTCGCTGTATTTGATTCCAGTGCCCTGCATCTTGTATATACATTTTTCTAATTTGGGGAAGGGAAGGGAAATAACAAAATGCTGAAATAAGGATACAGTTTGACCCATTGTAACAATGAGATGTACAAGACACTATGTTGAAAACAAACTTTATAACTTTTGTGGGGCAGAGGGAGAAGCTGGGAAGGTGGGGAGGGATGGAAGGGATGGCAGGGGAAAAACAAAGGAGAGGGGAATAGTGCGCAATAGAAGTGTACTCATACCTTATTCATGTAACTGTAACCCCTCTGCACAGTATCTTTACAATAATATATATATATTAAAAATAAATTTAAAAAAATATTTTAAAAATGGGTGTGCCATTTCCAAAAACACCTGATTATTCTCTGGTAATACAACATGCCTATCAATTCTGATCCACCTACTTTGAGCACTAAAAAGACATTAGTGTTTGTTTCTGTTTAAAACTATTGTTAAAGTGAAACAAAAATAACCAACCAACAAACAAGAAAACATATTGAGGCCGTGGCTGGAAGTAAGATTTTGAGACTTGGAAAGCATTTCCTCTTTTCGAGCAGATGTTGGGTTGAGAGAGACTAGCTGCAATGAGTATTATAAAGAGATCGTGTGGCAGAAGGAATGAACTCCAAGAGAAGGAAAATGCTGTTTTTAATTCTTTTAAATCCTTAAGGTCAACTTCAAACAGGGAGTTGAGGTAACCTAGCCAAACGGGCAGCAAATAAGAAGTGACTGAAGCCAAGTAGCAAGTTGCTTGCTAATAGAGCCCTTGGCCCAGGTCCAGGTTTGTCTGCCTGTCACTGACAGTCTGGTGAGTCTGTCCTCAGAGGGCCCACCTTTGTCCTCTGAAGGCCAGCCCCAGCTCAGGGCTTGGATAGGAGGTATTTAGGATGTGGTTTTCTCTAGAGAAGCTGAGACTCTGTTTAAATGTCTGACATTCCTGGTGTCGCTAATAATTGTAACTTCTGCTTCAATAAAACACACAAATAATGTTACTGAAACATTTCCAATCACAAGGTATTATTTTTGGTCTGAAACAGATGCAACCCTCAATACTTAAAGAGAGGATGTCTGGATGGATTTACCTCTACTTGAAGGAAAACAAAACTCCTGGAACTCCTTGGGTCAGAGCCCCAAACATCTGCTGAAGTAAAGGCAGCTGACTGGAGTGCCATTGGGGTACATCAAGAGACCCACTGAAGATTTTGGAAGGGAAAATAAGCTAGAAGCTCCATGGGAAATGCGTTAGTATTTTAAGCATCAACCCAGGCACTAATATGGATTGTCTCACTTAATTCTCATAGCAACTCTGTTTTACAGAAGCATGGGAAGATGAAATACTGGACTCAAAATACCCAGACACTGAATATCCATAAAGAACTGAGGTTTGAACCCATGGCTGTCTACCCATGCCCTTTGTGTGATGTCATATAGTATCTATACAGAATCATAAAGTGCTAATGCCAAAAATGAATCCAGTGTTAAACCATTAGAATTCAAATCCTTGTTCCATTATTTACTATCTCAGTGAACAAGGATAAGGCAAGAAATGTTTCTTTCCTTCAGCTACTTATCATAAAATGGTGAGTAATAATAATACTTATTTAATAGTACTACTAAGATGTTATAAAGGTCCAACATTTGTTGCATGTAGATACCTAGTTTTCCTAACACTATTCATTGCAAAGACTATCATTTTCCTATTGTGCATGCTTACCACCCTTGTCAAAGATCAGTTGATCATATAGATGAGTAAACAGGTAAATCTTATAGATATAAAATCTGGGATGGGAAAGTGGCTCAGTGGTAGAGCGCTTGCCTTGCATGCATGAGGCCTTGGGTTCGATTCCTCAGCACCACATAAGCAAAAAGAAAAAAAGCCGGAAGTGGCGCTATGGCTCAAGTGGTAAGAGCGCTAGCCTTGAGCTGAAGAGCTGAGGGACAGCGCCCAGGCCCAGAGTTCAGGCCCCACGACCGGACCCCCCCAAAAAATCTATAATTTTATATATAGATAGATCGAAATATTGATCTATGTATATAGATATCTATATCTCTATCTATCTCTCTCTATATATATCTCTATCTAGATCTCTATGTCTATATACAGATAGACAGATATATAATTTTATTCTGAGGCTTTCCATCCTGTTCCAATGCTCTATATGTCTGCTTTTATGCCAGTACCATACTGCTTTTACTACTGTGGCTTTCTACTATATTTTGAAATTAAAATGTAAAATGTATAATGTCTTTAGCTTTACTATTCAAAATTGCTTTTGAACCTACTTAACTCATTTTTGCCAGTCCTGGGGCTTGAACTCAGGACCTGGGAACTGTCCCTGAGCTTCTTTTGCTCAAGACAAGCACTCTACCACTTGAGCCACAGCCCCACTTCTGGCTTTTTCTGTTTATGTGGTACTGAGGAATTAAACCCAGGGCTTTGTGCATGCTAGGCAAGCACTCTACCACTAAGCCTTCCAAAACCTGAACCTACTTAACTCTTTTGTAATTCTATATGAATTTTAGAATTACCTTTTCCATGTTTGTAAAACAAGCTATGAAAATTTTAGAATATATCTTATGAAATCTGTAACTAGCCTTTAGTAATATGGACACTTTAACAATATTGATTCTTCTAATCCATGAATATCAGATATCTTCTCACTTCTTTGTGTTTGCTTTCTTTCATCAATGTTTAAAAGTTTTCAGTGGATAGTCTTTCACATTTGTGGTAAGTTTATTGTTAAGCATTTTATTATTTTATGCAGTAGTATTGTTTGCTTAATTTCCTTTGGAATAATTCACTACTAGCATGCAGAAACAGAACTGAGTTTGGGATGTTGATTTTTTTCATCCTGCCACTTTACTGAACTCTTTCATTGGTTCTACCAAGTTTCTGTGTTGTCTTTTTGGGTTTTCTGCTTAGAAAGTCATGTCATCTACGAACAGAGACAATATTAACTTCTGTTGATACTCTGATACTTTCATTTCTTTTTCATGACTAATCTCTCTTACTAGGCTTTCCAGTACTGTGTTAATAGAAGTGGTAAGAGTAGACGTCTTTGTCCACTAACCAGTTTTTTCATATGTGACTTTTATTGTATTGAGTTTCATTCCTCCTATACCTAATTTTGTTGTGAGATTTTAATCATGAGTGGATGTTAAATATTATCAAATGTTTCCTTTTGCGTCTATTGAGATTGTGTCTTTTTTTTAATTTTTTATTCTGTTGACATAATATATCCTGTTAATTGATTTGCATCTTGTGTTTACTTTTTTTCATTATGGTGACAAAATATCTATGCAAATAGTTTAAGGGAAGAACCATTCACTTCGGCTCATTGATACACAGGTTGCAGTTCCTGAACATTGGTCCCATCCTTTTGGGCCAGACATCATAGCATCAAGAATATGTAGCAGGGGGGCTGGGAAGGTGGCTCAGTGGTCGAGAGCTCACCTTGTATGCCTGAGGCCCTGGGTTAGATTCCTCAGCACCATGTAAGCAAAAAGAAAAAATCCAGAAGTGGCACTGTGGCTCAAGTGGTAGAGCGCTAGCCTTGAGCTGAAGAGCTGAGGGACAGCACCCAGGCCCAGAGTTCAGGCTCCACAACCGGACTTCCAACCAAAGAGGAGGAGGAGGAGGAGGAGGAGGAGGAGGAGGAGGAGGAGGAGGAGGAGGAGGAGGAGGAGGAGGAGGAGGAGGAGGAGGAGGAGGAGGAGGAGGAGGAGGAGGAGAAGAAGAAGAAGAAGAAGAAGAAGAAGAAGAAGAAGAAGAAGAAGAAGAAGAAGAAGAAGAAGAAGAAGAAGAAGAAGAAGAAGAAGAAGGAAGAAGAAGAAGAAGAAGAAGGAAGAAGAAGAAGAAGAAGAAGAAGAAGAAGAAGAAGAAGAAGAAGAAGAAGAAGAAGAAGAAGAAGAAGAAGAAGAAGAAGAAGAAGAAGAAGAACAAGAAGAAGAAGAAGAACAAGAACAAGAAGAAGAAGAAGAAGGAGGAGGAGGAGGAGGAGGAGGAGGAGGAGGAGGAGGAGGAGGAGGAGGAGGAGGAGGAGGAGGAGGAGGAGGAGGAGGAGGAGGAGGAGGAGGAAGAAGAAGAAGAAGAAGAAGAAGAAGAAGAAGAAGAAGAAGAAGAAGAAGAAGAAGAAGAAGAAGAAGAAGAAGAAGAAGAAGAAGAAGAAGTAGCAGGGAACACTGCTCATCTCACGGTGGTCGAGAAGCGATAGAGATTGGAAGGAGCCAGGAGCAAGATATATCTTTCCAAAATAGGGATACAGGTAGAACCATTGCAACAATGAGATGCGCAAGTCATTATGTCGAAAGCGAACTTTACAACTTTGGTGTGGGGGGGAGGGGGGAGGATGGGAAGGGATGGGAAGGGGAAACAAAGGAGGAGGCAACAATGCTCGATAAGAAATGTACTCATTATCTTGCCCATGTAATTGTAACCCCTCTGTACAGTATTTTCACAATAAAAAAATAATAAATTTTAAAAAAAGATATATCTTTCCAGGCACACCTCCAGTGACCACTTTTGTCCCAACTAAGCCTTCATCCATAGTTCTATCACCTCTCTATGGTCTACTCAGTGAATGAATCCCTCAATGAAGACAGACCTCTCATAAGCTACTCACATCACCAAAACCACACTTGGAACAATGCACATTTCATGGCAAGTTTTTAATACATGAGCTACTTGGAGGTGGAGGGATACTTCATATCTAACCTACATACTGAGTTGAGGATGTAGCTTGGTGGTATTAAGCATGCTTGAAGCTATGGTTTTAATTCCTACCACCTCAAAAAAATAGTATTTGTCATAACATATATATTGAACCACCTTTGCATCACCTTTTCATGCCACTTGGCTATGGCAAATTATCTGTTCATGGTTGGCTGGTTTGTAACAAGCTATTTAACAATTTACAGAAGTTTTCATACCCACATTTGCATACTGATCTATGCATATGTATTGTTAGTATTTTCTTAATTGGGTTGAGACCAACATTTCTCCTTCAAATAACTGAAACAATATAGCAATCCTTTAGGTTATAGAAATGAATAATTTTTTAACTTTATATAAAGCCTCATTTAAAATCCTGTATTTGGGCTACCACTGGTGGCTCAGTGGTAGAGTGCTTGCCTTGCATGCATGAGGCCCTGGGTTTGATTCCTCAGTAGCTCTAGTGGTAGAGTACTAGCCTTGAGCTAAACAGCTGACGGACAGCGTCCAGGTCCAGAGTTCAGGCCCCACACCAACAAAAAAAATAATTAATTAATTAAAAAAATTTTAAAACCTTGTATTTACCAGGTACTGGTGGCTTACCCCTGTAATCCCAGCTACTCAGGAGGCTGAGATTTGAGGATCATGGTTCAAAGCCAGCCCATGCAGAAAGATCTGTGAGACTCTTATCTTCAATAAACTACTCAGAAAAAGCCAGAAGTGGCGCTGTAGCTCAAGTGGTAGAGTGCTAGCCTTGAGCACAAAGAGGCTCAGGAACAGCACCCAGGCCCTGAGTTCAAGCCCTAGGGCTGGCAAAAAAGTAAAAATAAAAATAAACCCGTTTTACATTTGGGAACAAATGTAATTTTAGAGCCTGTGGAGACTGTTGCCACTTGGAACACTATGGTTCCTCCTGCCCAGAGGGGCACGGATCCTTTGGAGGCTAAGATGACACACTGATGGGTTCAATCTGGTCCCCACGTTTAGTGCAGACGATACAACACTCAAGCTCCATGCACACATACCTCTTTCAGCATGGGGGAAATAATCTTTTTATGTTGCTGAATTTTGTTTGTAATATGTTGTTGAAGATTTTTCAATGTTTATCGGAGATATTGACCTACAGTTTTCTTTTTTATGGTATCTTTGGCTTTGCTATCAAGGTGACACTGATGCTGTCATCATATAAATAACTGTTTACTGTACTATTTTTGAAGAGTTTAAGAGGAAATGTTACTCATCTTTAAATGTTTGGAAGAATTAATCTGTGAAGCCATCTAATCTAAGATTTCTGAAAGCTTTTGACTACCAATGCAATTTCCTTATTTGCTACAGTTCTGTTCAAGATTTTTGTCTCAGGGTCAATCTTCACAAGTTGTGTGTTTTGGGGAATTTATTTATCTCTACTAGATTATCTAATTTGTTGGCATACAATGTAATGCTTTATAATAATTCCCTATGACCTTTTTTTTTTTTCTAGAGCACTGGCTGAAATTCTCTGTTCTTATATTTATGATCTTGCTTGTTTGAGACTTCTCTGTTTTGTTCTTAGTCAAGTTAAGAGCTTTTGAATTTTGCTCATGATTTTTATTTCTTGGCTGTGACACCCAAAAGAATAGGCAACAAAAGCAAAATAGACAAATGAGATTAGCTAAAACTAAAAGCTTCTGCGCTACAAAGGACCCAATCAACAAAATGGAATAAAAGAAAACTTTTGCATGTCACATATCTGATTAGGAATTACTATTCAAAATGTATGAGGAACTCATAACTGAATAGTGAAAGCCACCAAAAATAATCTAAACCAAGAGACAAAAACAGACCCAAATAGTTTGTGTTTAGAATGGACAAAAAAGCAAAGTATATACTTCTCCAAAGAAGTCATACAGTGGGCATCAGTTATGTCAAAAAGTAGTCAACCTTATATATGGTTTCAGCAATCCCACTTCTGGGTATATATCTAAAAGACCTGAAATCAAGATTGAGAGGAGATATTTGTACATCCACATTCATTACAGTATTATTCGCAATAACCAAAACATAAAAGCTATGTAAATATTCATCACTGGATGAATATATAAATACATACATAATTATATCACTTACACATACATACACAATGGAATAATATCAGCCTTAGAAAGGGAGGAAATCCTACTATTCACCATCCACAGAAGAGTGCTAAGTAAAGTAAGCCAGATATTATGTGATGCTGCATATATGCTGACTCTAAAATAATCAAATTCATAAAAGGAGAGGGTGAAATGATGGCCATTGGGGTTGGAGAAAAGAAACATAAGCTATGAGTCAAAGGGTCAAAGTTTCAGTTATAAAAGATGAGTGAATCCTTAGAATCTATTCTTCTGCGTAGTTTTATAGTTAACCATGTTGTATTATACACTTAAAATTTGATGAGAGTATATCTTAACTTCTCACAGAATAATAATGAGAAGAAGGAGGAGGAGAAGGAGGAGGAGGAGGAGGACGAGGAGGACGAGGAGGAGGAGGAGGAGGAGGAGGAGGAGGAGGAGGAGGAGGAGGAGGAGGAGGAGGAGGAGGAGGAGGAGGAGGAGGAGGAGAAAAAAGAGGAAGAAGAAGTGGAGAAAGATGTAGCCATTGGGGATGATAGGCGTGGATTATGGCGACAAGTTTGGAGTTATACATGTATCTATAAACCCATTAAGTTCTACACATTACATGTCAAGCTTTTGCATATCAACCATCTCACTAGTAGGGCTCAAATAAAAAATAGTGCAGCCAGCTGGGCACTGGTGGCTCACACCTGTAATCCTAGCTACTTGGGAGACTGAGATCTGAGGATCGCGGTTCAAAGCTAGCCCATGCAGGAAAGGCCCTGACTCTTATCTTCAATAAACCACTCAGAAAACCAAAAGTGGTGCTGTGGCTCAAGTGGTAGAGTGCTAGCCTTGAACTGAAGAGCTGAGGGACAGCACCTAGGCCCAGAGTTCAAGCCCCATTACTGACCAAAAAAAAAAAAAAAGTGCAACTAACCAAACCAAAAGAAGTACAAAGATAAAAGATATGTGCCTCTAGCTCCATGCCCATTCCAGATGTCCAGACATAAAGCCACTACACTGCAGCCCAGCCTGCTAGGGAGGAGTCATGATTTGGTCCAGAGACCACCTAGACTAACAAGACCACACCCACACGAATACCATGGCCAGTGGCCAAGTGTTTTATCCACCAAGGGCAGAAATCCACTTCACCAATTCCACATTGACTATCTATACATGTCCTAAAGAACTATGCTTGGGGGGCTTTGCATATGTTCTTGGCTATTCATATTTCTCTAGGACTTTATATCTTGTTGGAGTACACCAATAGAGATTTGCTGAGCACACATGGAAAATATTAGTGACTATGTAGATTCAGGCAAAAGGTAGTTAATATCCAAATAAATCAATTGATACTTTATCTAACAATCATTAAAGCCTTGCATCCAACATTTTCTGGCTATGGACAAGACATAATAGAAAAAACAACAACAACAACAATTGAAAACAACTAAAATCTTTAGATATAGTAGTACTTTTAGCTTAGTTAAAATATCTGTAAGCCAGTGTTTTAGAAGTTTATATCTTGCATGGGATATATTAAACAAAGATAAGGTACGTGGCAATTGCATGGAATTATGAAAAATTAGGCAAGAGGGTAAAAGAAATTCTTCCTTTTTCAAGTTAATCATTAACATTTCTCCAGGAAACAAACAACTGAGACTATTGTCTTATTTCCAAAGGTTGCCCAAGGGTGAGCAAAAAAGTTAATTTCATTAGATGCAATACATAATCCAAGGGTGGTCATACAATCATTGCATGCATATGTGCCTGACCATAAAAATACCTCAAGGAATTAGGAAATTTCTAAGTAAATGCAAAAATGGGATACACGAGAACAGTTTCACACAGTGTTGAAATATGTATATGCTTCAACAAAATACACATGTCTTCATTGTTTAAATATGGCCCACTGGCCATTATGTAATGTATGTATCAGAAGGTAGACACACTCTTCAAGCCTGTTTCTACATTCTCAGACAAACGATAAATTGTGAAAACAATTGGTCATACAAAGCAAACAAGCAAAGCATCAAAAGGGGAAGAAAATCAGAATATTCAGTTTTAAACCAAGAAATTTGAAAAGTTGTTTTATATTTATCCCCAAAGTTAAACAGTCAATAAAATTACGAGTTTCAAGGATTTTTCATTTAAGGTAACTAATTTCCTTTATATTTTGCAGCTGTGGGTATGGGGCCCTGTAGTGTACAGAAGATACTTAGCCTGGTTGCCTGCATGTGTCTGAACTTGTGATTATTATAAACTATTATTTCTTTTTTCTCCAAATTGATCTGACTGTTGTGAGTGTGTGCACATACACACCCCTCCACTTCTAGCTTTTTAGTGGTTAATTGGATAAAAGAATCCTATGGATTTTTCTGTCTGGGTTGGTTTTGAATTGCATCCTCAGATCTTAGCTTTTTGAGTAGCTAGAATTATAGGTGCATGCCACCAGCATCAGGTTCCAAAATGAATCTTAACAATGGAATATGTGATGTGTTTTTAAATTCTCTGTATATTTCTCATAAATGATAAATATTAAAGGAAAATAGTTGACTCTTTGGAATAAAAAGAACTCTTGGAGATTTAAATCATACTTACTAGGCACCGGTAGGTCATGCTTGTAATTCTAGCTACTTAGTAGGCTGATAGCTGAGGATTGTGATTTGAAACCAACCCATGAAATTCTTGTGTCCAATTAATCACGAAAAAGCTGGAAGTAGAGATGTGGCTTCAGTGACAGAGATTCACCCTTGATCATTAAAGCAAAGCAAGAGGCTCTGCATTCAAGCCCCAGAAGGAGGAACACACACACACACACACACACACACACACACACACACACACACACACACACACCATGTTAAGTTAGAGAAATAAGCTTGACTAGGGCTCAAAGGCCTTAGGTACTTACACTTATTCCAAATATGTAAGAATGTAAAAGAGTGCCACAACAGGATTACAAGATTTACAGTGAATTGAATTCTAAACATTTGTCCTTTGCAAATTTATATTTTTAACGTGAAAGGAACAAAGTATGCCATTTGCAACATAATGACAAAATTTGCTTTTAGGAAATTTAAATGTGTGTCTCTGGTGGAGGAGATATTTTTTACATTGTTTTTGGATGCCTATTGTCCTCCCTCAATTGCCAGACTTGTATGTGGAACTGCAGAGAGCTCTCCAATCCAAACATGAGAAGCCCTGTTAACAAAAATTGGGTCCCCTCACCCACATCAAAGTTATAAACCTTAGTTTCCCAGAATGACTTCACGGAAGTCATTAGATTGAAGTGAAGTCATTCTGTGAGCCCTAATTCAATACATCCCTGAACCATGTTCTACAGAGGGTAAACAACATGAAGAGACATGGGGAGAGTGCCAAATAGAGCTGGAAGACTAAAATGCCAAATAGAGTTTGAAGACTGAAACTAACACAAGCCAAGGAATGTTAGAGACTGATAGCAAAATGTAGGTGCTAGGAAGAAACAAGGAAGGACTTCCCTATGATTTTCAGAGGGATTTCCTGGGGAGTTTAAACAAAGAAGATATTTACCAACACTTTGATTTTTGACTTCCAGACTTTTGAAATAGTTAATAGTTACTATTATTTTTGCAGATGAAGAAACAAAAATCTCTGGGCGCTGGTGGCTCATGACCGTAATTCTAGCTACTCAGGAGGCTGAGCTCTGAGGATCATGGTTCAAAATAAAGATATAGGTTGACCCACTGCAACAATGAGATGTACAAGATGCTATGTCAAAAAATGAACTTTAGGCGGGGGGGGGGGGGGGAGGGAAAGGAATGAGAGGGAAAGGATGGGAGGGGAAAAACAAAGGAGGAGGCAACAATGCTTGATAAGAAATGTACTCATTACCTTACTCATGTAACTGTAACCCTTCTGCACAGTATTTTCACAATAAAAAAACTTATTTAAAAAAAAAAGAATAATTCAAAGCCAGCCTGGGCAGGAAAGTCCATAAGACTCTCCAATTAAGCACCAGAAAACTGGAAGTGGCGCTAAGGCTCAAGTGGTAGAGCACTCGCCTTGAGCTGAAATGCTGAGGGACAGCACCTAGGCTGAGTTGAAGCCCCACAACCAAAAAGAAAGAAACAAACAACAAAAATCTGAGCTATAAATAACTTGAGCAAGAAATAATGATGAGAGCTGGGTGCTGCTGGCTCACACTTGTAATCCTAGCTATTCAGGAGGCTGAGATCTGAGGATTGCAGTTTGAAACCAGCCCAGTCTGGTTATTAGCCCAGACTCTTATCTCTACTAAACTACAAAAAAGAAAAAGAAAAGCTAGAAATGGAGCTGTGGCTTCAAGTGGTAGAGAACTAGCCTTGAGCAAAAAGTAGCTCAGGGACAAAACCCAAACCCTGAGTTGAAGCCCTAAGACCAGCACAAAAAAAAATTAATAAACAGAAAAAAAAGAAAAGGAAATAAGATGCATAAATGGCCAGAGCTAGTGGCCAGGCCAGATCTTGAGCCCCAGTTTATGACTCGAAAGCCTCACAATTTCATCACTGCCTACCCATCCCTCTTAATTATTCTACCTCTGGTGTCATTTAGATGTAGCTAACTGCTGTGCCAAAGATACTTGGTATTTCTGGGTTGGATTGGCAGCTCTCATTTTCAGCCAGTCAAAGTCTACATATATAGAAACAGCAGTGATCATTCCAACAGCTATTTGATGGTGTTCATATTTTTTTCTATTGATTTGAAGTTTAAGTGAGACAGTCAGGGGTCATTTTCAACATCATTTGATAATTTATATATACATGTATATATATACATGTATATATTTAAAAGCATGCAGGGAGTTGAATGTGACATCTGGCCAGCTACTGATATTAATCAAACTATTATTTTCCTGTGTGATCAAAGGCCCAAGATAAAAGTTACAACAAGTGCAAAATTGTACAATAAGCATCTTACGTTTCCAGGTCTTTGCTGATTCAGGATGTCAGGTTGAATATGGGTCTATTAAACTCCATTACATGGAAATATTACATCAATCACCAGTATGACTTTATGGGAAACTTTTAAGTAGGAACAATTTGATAAAACAACAGAAATTCCTGCCATTGGGAGAGTGCTTCCTCAATGTGTGTGCCAGCACTGGGAACTCTATATAAGGCTGGATAGAGAAATTGACAGTCAGAGGAAATCAGGACTCACAGTGGCTCCCCAGCTATAAAGAGAAGCGGTAGGATTCCAACAAGGACAGTCTAACTTTTAACTTGCTCGCTGTCTGGTTCTTTACATACTTTGTTAGCATATTGGGTTGGGGTGGCCAATAGAGGACCCTGTCAAGCATGTCATTTAAATGATTTTCTCTACCAGGAGTATCCAGACAAAATAGAAAGTTTTCATCCACTACAACTTGAATTCTGGTTAAATAATCCTGCTTCTTGAGAATCAATGGGTTTTATTTTATTTTTTTTATTTTTTGGGGGTCCAGTCGTGGGGCCTGAACTCTGGGCCTGGGCGCTGTCCCTCAGCTCTTCAGCTCAAGGCTAGTGCTCTACCACTTGAGTCCCAGGGCCACTTCTGGCTTTTTTCTTTTGCTTATGTGGTGCTGAGGAATCGAACCCAGAGCCTCAGGCATGCAAGGCAAGCGCTCTACCACTGAACCACCTTCCCAGCCCCATCAATGGGTTTTAAATGCAGACTATCCAGAATGATCAGGAAATGATTAAATTCTTCTTCATCTTCATGGGCAAAACAAAAATATCACTTTATGGAGACAATAGTGCTTATATCTTATGGAGGTATCCTAATGCTTTTTTTTCAGGTGTGGTGGTATACTCCTGCATTCTCAGCAACTTGAGAAGCTAAGGTGGAAGATGACAAGTTCAGTGTCTTAGCAAGATGGTGAGAGTGTTTCCAACAAAAATGTTTTAAAGGGTGGAGTATAGCTCAGTGATAGAGTGCTTACCAAGTATGCATCAAACTCTGAGAAAAAGGAAGGAAGAGAGAGAGGGAGGGAAGTAGGGAGGGAGGGAGGGAAGAAGGGAAAGAAAGAAAGGAGGCGATATCTATTTCAATAGGGCCTTTAAATTATATAGTAAGTACTATGCAGTTGTTCCGTTGAGCGCAGAGTCAGACTCCAATGTCATACTGGTCATATTTAACCCTGGAAAAAGTCCTTACATATCACTGTGACTTGGTTTTAAAATTGGCAATATTATGAAAATCATATATTCCTGTCATGATTATCAAGTATGACACAAATTTGAGATTTGATATTACCACCATGTCTATCATCAGTATCTTACCCTCCTGTATGCCACAACCAAATCATAGGAAAATTACTGCTCACTTGCATTCTTGCCTCAAAATGATACGTGGTCAACAAGCAATTCTTTTTTTTTTTCTGGACCCAGCACAGAGCCATCCACTTGCTGTACTCTTCTGCCTGCCCCTTTATCTTACGAACCTGTTGACCTTCAACAGACCTTCAAGCCTTCAATGGACCTTCAAGCCTTTAGTAGACACATGGTGTGCTCAACACTATTCTTGGCATGCTAAGTTGTGTGATAGGGTTACCCTGGAAATCTCCAGCTCCAACGCCTCAGTGTCTTCCACTACAACCAACTTATATTCTTGCCCCAAAGAAAAGCCAGTTGGCCCATTTTCTGCATGATATTTACTAAGCGTGTCTGTTTTTAAATGTTAGTGTCAAAGTTCTCCTGAGCCACTTTTAACTCCTCCAGGATACTACCACTTGATGGAAAGGTAACTCAATGACATCCATGCTCTCATTTTTCTCTGACAAGGAGAGATCATGCTTCCTATCAAGGCATATCAACGAGTGATCCAGGACCCTAGTTCTCACACTTGGTAGCCCACTGGTAAAACTTAAAGAGCTTGTAACATTCAGAAATTCCCCTCCCGAGAAATTATGGTCAGGAATGTGGCCTGAGCACTGGGATTTTTGCTAAGGTTCCTATATGATTCTAAAACACAGTGCTATTTGAGAAAGCCCCTGACTCAACGCTTTGGGAAAGATGGATTTCAGTAGATTCATCACATCCAGGGATATCATTATAACTGTAAGATGAAGATTCCAAGTTTCTCTTTGGGAGAGCAGACTTGTCACTGGAAATTCCTGACCTACTCCTGTCATGGTGATTTCATATTCCCTCCACATTTCCCTAGCAGCCTCTTTTGTCTTAGGGTTTTATTACTTGGGTTTCTTTGATTTTTATTTAGAAAGATTTTTAAACATCATTGAAATCCATTCTGATTTTTCATTTGCTCTGGCTTTTCACAGAGAAGATCAACAACTTCTAAAGTGGAAGTAAAACACCTTCTGAAGTTGACTACTAAAAAGTCCTCTAAATATCAATTCCAGTCATAAAAATGGGGGTACAACTGAACACAGGGCATGATCTGTCCCCAAAGAGCAACTCTGGGTTGCTGAGTGTCAAAACAAGCCAAGGAAACACCTCTTCTTTGTAACAGCTCACATCAGTGTAGCTGAATAATCCATCCTGAATATTTTGCCTTAATTTGGATTTTTTTCTTTCTCTTTTTTTTTTTGCAGTGTAAATTCTTAGCACCTATGTCATGCAGCGTTTTCGAATGGCTTGTTTTCCTCTTTTCTTTTGGTTATTCAATATTGAGAACAACATGAAATGAAATGTACCTTCTCTGTCACATGAAGAATGAATTCAGCAACAACTCAAGCACGTAATTCTTCTCTGTGTGGAAGGAGACGCTGGACATCTGCTCACCCCGGACCTACAGAGCAGCACAACACATTTACATGAAGTAACAGAGGGGGGGCCTGGTAGGGCCCCTCACATCAAACAATTTTCCCTTATTATTGGTAAGGAACGTATTAAATACCTTTGAAAAATCTGTTTATTATTTGTCTGCCCATTCCCCTGAGAATGAAGACCGTATGAAATCAGTATGTTCTGTTTTAAGCTATATCCCCAAACCCACACAATGCCTGGCACAGAGTAGATATCATTAGATATTTGTTACATAAATGAAAGATTCCTATTTTAAATATCTAACCATGAAGAGCATTATACTGTATCCCTTGTTACTCACACTGCAATGAAATGGGATTAAAATGAGACTTTCTTTCCTAAACTCCATTAACAAGAGCCTGTACATGGAAGCAGACATTCAATTTCTGTGACGGCCTTATGCAGGATCTTCCTACTCTTCCTTAATACCCAGGAGTGACCTCTTTGACCAGGAAGGTTTCCATAAATCACTCAATTGGTTCTGCCATTCATCCTGAGTTCTAGCCCTATTTCTGACCTCCATTGTTATCTCAGGGCAAAAAGTGGTCAAGCATTTCTTACATATGAGAATCATGGAAGGTATGATGACATAAATACAGGGTCCTTCACTCTCACTATAACTAAATACACCTGCTGAGGAAAAGATCTGTCCAGTTTCTTTTAATCTGGACTACTCCACAAGTAGATTAAGAAAGCAAGTTTCTAGCCATGTACCAGAGACTCATGCTTATAATTCTAGCTACTAAAGAAATGAGATAGAAGGGTCATAGTTTAGGGCTAAAAGTTTGTGAGACCCTTATCTCAAATACAAGATAGGTGTGGTGGCACACATCTGTAATCTCAGTTACATAGGAAGTATAAAGAGGACAGTAGTCCAAATAACCGGCCCAAGGCACATGTGTGTATCTACCTCAAAAATAATTAAAGCAAAAATGGTGGGGGCATGCTCAAGTGTTAGAGCACCTTCCTAGCAAGTGAAAGGCCTTGATTGAGTTCAACTCTCAGTACTACCAAAAAGAAAGAAAGAAAAGAAAAATACCCTATTTTCCATAGTTCCTATCTTGAGCCTCTTTCCTAAACCCTCATCTAAAAAATCTATTTCTACTTCAAATGATCCCAGAATATCTTTCTGGTATCAATCTGCTAAACCTTTTTGAGCACTAGGTCTCAGATTCCTCATCTATGAAGTAGACACATTTTTTTTTCAAAAAAAGTAAATAAACTTCATTTCTTAGATTTATAGACTTACATGTGAGTCTAGATTCCCCTATTATTAGCATCCTTAGTACATCTGTTACAATTAATGACCTAATACAGTACATATTGAAATGTTCATTTAAAGTTTAAGCTTGTTTGCCCAGTTCTTGTTTCTAGAAAGTCGTGTTGTTTCCATCATTACAATGTTTGCATCACATGCAGTGCTCAAAATCCCCTTTCAAACCCCTCCTTATAAGTCTGCCTTTTTTCACAATGCTCATTGGAATTATACAGAATGTAGCTTTTGAGACTGATGCACATAAAAGTTCCTTTTTTTTTCGGTTGGTCATAGGGTTTGAACTCAGGACCTGAGCAGTGTCTCTTAGATTTTTTTAATCAAAGCTAGTGCTTTACCACATTGAGACACAGCTCCACTTCCATTTTTTCAGGCAGTAAATGGGAGATAGGTGTGTCACGGACTTTCCTGTCCAGTATAGCTTTGAATCTTGATTCTCAGATCTCAGCCTCCTGAGTACCTGGGACTATATATAGTGATTAATTTCTTTTTCTTCTTGATGAAGAGTGTCTTAGATGGATATACTACAGCTTGTTTATCCATTTGTATTTTGAAGAGCATTTTGGTTTGTTACAAGTTTTAAACAATCACAAATAAGCTGCTATAAATACTGATTTGTAATGATATTGTATCAATTGCAAAGAAATGGAAATATTTGGAAAAAATTATGTTAAGTGACATAACTCAGGCCTAGAGAGACAAAGGATGCATGTTTTCCCTTATATAGGTAAGCTAGAATGAGTTTACACACTCATAAGAAAATACATTGGGTGGTATGCATGTGAATGCAAATGTATTAACTGAAACATGGTAGATTTAAGGGAGAACTCAAATGATGTAATTCCTTAGAAAGGCAAAAATCAAAGTTCAGGGAGAACTCAAAAGGGGTAAGATGGGGCTAATGGGACCGGGTTGGACCAGTGAAGAGGGAAAGAGGGGAAGAAGACAGTCAAGAATTCTCTCTCATGGGCCAGGAGCCAGTGGCTCACGCTTGTAATCCTAGCTACTCAGGAGGCTGAGATTTGAGGATCGCTGGAGCTACTCAGAAGACTGAGATCTGAGGACTGAGGTTGGAAGCCAGCCTGCGCAGAAAGGTCCCTATGAGACTCTTATCTCTAAATAACCACTCAAAAACAGGCTCAAAATGGTAGAGCACTAGCCTTGAATAAAAGAGTTCAGGGACAATGCCCAGACCCTGAGTTCAAGCTTCAGGACCAACCAAAAAAAAAAATAAAAATAAAAAAGAATTTTCTCTATGTACCACACAATTAAGAATGAGAGCAGTAGATAGGGAAGGGATGGGTGAGAATGTTTAAAGGGATGACATTGATCAGGATATAATATTGTATTCAGAAACTGCTCTGTTAAATGGCAGCTCCTCTGTACAACTACTTAAAGATAGTAAAAAAAAATATAACAAAAACGAGTTTTCAATCCATATATCAAACATCTAGGAATAGGCATATGGTAAGATATATTTAACTTTTAAAGAAAATTTGTTCTAACATGGTTCTTCCATTTTGTACTCTACCTATGAATAGGAGTTCTTGTTGCTACTTATCCTTTTCAACATTTAGTATTGGATTTTAGTCATCTTAATAGATGCATAATTTTATTTCATCGTTGATTTAATTTTCATTTTCTTAATCACATATAGTGAAAGGCACCATTTCTTTATAAAAATTTTACTTTTATTATTAAGAACTTGTACAAAGATGCTATAATTCCATAAGTCAGGCTTCTTGATCAATGTACAACGCTTCTTGATCAATGTCATCCTTTCCAATGTTCTGTCCCATTTCACCCTTTCTGTCTCTTCCTTCAAGATACATTTTACATATTATAAATTGAATATAATGATTGACTTGGTCACCCTTCCCCCCCCAATTGTGTATCCCCTTTCTCTTCCCTCAAAGCATGTTTGTCCTTTCCAGTATAAAGTATATTTTCATATGATTATTTGTTATCTATTATTGATGAATAGTCTGTTTATTAAGCTCTTTTACCTATTTCTAAGTTTATTTTTCTATTTTTGAGTTTAAAGAGTTATTTTATATTTGGATACAAGGCATTACTGATATTTGTTTTGCAAATACATTATTAAAGTTGGTGACTTATCTTTTTATTCCTTTAACAGTGTTATGTGTCGTGTGCATACGTGTGTGTGTGTGTGTGTGTGCATGTGCGCACGCGCATGCGTGCGTACGTGCATGTTACTAGGGATTGAACTCAGTACCTCGATTTTGCAAGGTAAAGCTAGCACTCTATCAGGTGAGTCACTCTCCCAATCTGGCTTTTATTTTATTTTTTATTTTTTCAGATAGAGTCATGTGCTTTTACTTGAGCCAGCCTCCAACCAAAATTCCCCTACTACTACCTCCCAAGTAGTTGAGATTACAGGCATGTGCCACCATGCCTGGTCTACTTTACACAGTCTTTTAGCCGAGGATTAACTTTTAATTTTACCATATTTTCTTTCATGGATCAGGCTTTTGGCATTGCATCCAAAAGCACATTATTAAATCCAAGATCACCTAGATTTTCTGTTGTCTTTTAGAAGTTGTAGCCTTCTATATTTTGTATGTAGGTGTATGGTCCATTTGAAAGTAATTTTTATGAACGATACAAAGGCTATGTCAAGATTGATTGATTATGCAGCAAGTCATGTCCAATTTTTCCAGCATTATTTGTTGAACAACTTTTCTTTCTCCATTGCCTTGGCTTCACTCTTTTGCCAAAGATTATTTGGCTGTGCTGGTAGGGATCTAATTCTGGCTCTCTACACAGTCCATTGATTTATTTACGTATTGTTTTGCCACCGTCGTACTGATTAAATTATTGTAGTGTCAGTCTTCTAGCTTTATTCTATTCTCTCAGTACTTTGTTGGCTACCCTGGTCTTTTGCTTTCCATACAAAATTTAGAAATAAGTTTTTAGTAATCTAAAACATAACTTTTGTGATTCATTGCATTGAATCAATAAGTCAAATTGGGAAGAACTAACATCTTAACAATAACCTGTCCATAAACATGGAATATCTTTCAATTATTCACCTCCCACCTTTCACCACCTCATAATAATGTCATCATATAATAAACTGTTTTGGGGGATTAATCCATTCATTAGGTGAAAGCCCTGGAGATTTGACACCTCTGAAAAATTCACGGCAGGCACATCTAGAGGTATGTTTTACTAATTAACCTAATCAACTTGACAATAAACATTTATACACACACACACACACACACACACACACACACACACACATCAACACGTTTGTAATCATTTTGTTAGTTTTTTCTTTTTTTGTAGAAAGAAAATCTCCTTTTCACTGAGCATTTTAAAAGATTTTTCTTTTTCTTTTTTTTAAATTTTTTTTATTGTGAAAATACTGTACAGAGGGGTTACAATTACATGGGCAAGATAATGAGTACATTTCTTATCAAGCATTGTAGCCTCCTTTGTTTCCCCTTCCCATCCCCCCCCCACCCAATCCTCCTCCCACCACCACCAAAGTTGTAAAGTTTGTTTTCAACATAACGACTTGTACATCTCATTGTTGCAATGGGTCCACCTGTATCCCTATTTAAACTATTTGTTTTTTCCCTTCCCCTCCACAAATTATACCGGATTTTGCTTTTTCTTATCTCTTGGCACACTTGTATAATTTTTTTTACAGAAGCTAGTGCCTCCTCTAGAATTTTAATATGTTACAATCAATCTTAGTCTACTATCAAATAACATTAGATGACTCCACATTAGTCTAGGCACTTAGATTATTCCTTACTCCTTATTTCATCTTTAAACATCACTTGCATAGGTTTCTCTTGTTTGTAAGCTACAATCACTCAGCATAACTACTAGTGTTATTATTTTAAAGGAAAAGCTATCTACTGCATAATTAGGAATAATAAATTTACTTATTTCTTCTCTAATATTATTCATTCCTTTTGTAAATCTAGTTTTCTTCTCTGGAAGTTTTTTTCTGGAAACCCCCTTTAGCATTTTTCTTTGTTTGTTTGCAAAATAGGTTTACTGATGACATATTTCTTCAGTTTTTGTCTGAGAAAGTATTTCTCCAATGCTAGCTGAATTTGATCCATTCTCCTAACATTGAATATCTTACTCTAGTCTCTTTGGCAAGTATGGTTTCTTATGAAAGCTAATATAATTTTTATTGTTCTTCTAAAGGTAAGTTTATTGTAATTCTCTGCCTTTTTTCAAGAGCTTCTCTTCATCTTTGGCTTTCTGCAATTTTATATGATATGCTGAAAAATGTAACTTAAGGTATTTATCATGTGTAATGTTGCCTGTGTAATGTTTCCTGGATCTTTGCTTTGGTCTCCATCAATAATTTGGAAATGTTATCAATGATCATTACCTCAAACGTTTCTTCTGTCCCTCAGTTGGTTTTTCTCTAGTTTTCTCATTGTATATACTTTCATACTTGATTCAAAGTTGTTAAAATATTTTTTTCTTTTTCCCACATTCTCTTCTTTTACAGTTCTTCTTAATTCACAAAATTTCTGTTGAGATACTGTCAAGCCTACTAGAATTTTTGTTTGTTTCAGTCTTGGATCATCTGCAAAGGTGATTTCTTAATTTCTGGGATTTTTTTCCTGTAGCATTTCTTTTGTGATCTCTGCTTTGGCTTGCCATGTCCTCTTTTCATTACTATTCTTCCTATATTAATTATACATATTTAAATTTCCTACCTGAAAATTCCTAAATCATGTCATACCAGAGTATGTGGTTTTGTTGTTTCCCCCCCTCCTTTCCCCCCACCCCTCCCCACCCCCGAGTCCTGTGGTTTGAATTCAGGACGTGGGCATTGTCCCTTAGCTTCTTTTGCTCAAGGCTTCTGCTCTACCACTTGAGCTATCATTCCACTTCTGGCCCTTTGGGTAATTTATTGGAGATAAGTTTCAGGGACTTTCCTGCCCAAAGCGTGATCCTCAGATTTCAGCCTCCTGAGTAGCTAGGATTACAAGGCACAAGCCTTCCATGCCTGGCTTAATCTTGTCTTTTAGCATGTATTGGATTTCTTTTGAAACCAGAACGTAATAACAAGGAATCAGGATAACCAGACCTTTAGTGTGAGGCTTTACTGACCAGCAGCTGGACTGGTTTAATGTTTTCTGTAACTATAGATGCCAGAGGTTTTTGTTTCAAGTTTCTTTGTTAGCTTTTCTCTCACACAATTGTTGTCCCTTAGGTTCCCCCAAAACACTAAATAGAAATTGTCTGTGTCTTGCAGGTATCTCAGTTGTAAAGCAGTTAGGATACCAGTCACCTCACTGGTGGAACAGGGAAATAAGCTATTTTTCCATGATTAAATTTCAAGTTCGTTTAGTAGTCCTGAGTCTCTGAGCTGGGATACTCAAAAGAATTTCTTAGATTTACTTTGCAATTATGTGACACTTGGCTGGAATGGGATGGGGTTGTCTAATGGTTCCACTCTAGGTCAGGTGAGGCTTTAGTAGTTTCTATTGAGTTTCTCCTGTTATGGAAGTAATCTGGGAATATATCAGAATGGGAACTTTTCCCTTCTTTGTGTTGGATATGGGAGGAAATCTTTCTCCTCTCTTAACCCTAAAAGAAGGTCTCAACAGCAAAATCTCAAAATGAGTGTCACCTGTACCCTCCTCCTTCCTCCACCCAATGCTGGTATCCAAAATGCTTTAGCTCCTAGGCCTGTAAGCACATTGCCCAGTTACTACTACCAGTTACAGGCTCCAGTGGCTTGTGCCTCTGGCTAGTTTGTCAAGCCTTAACAATTTGTCCTATGAGGGCTGGGAATGTGGTTTAGTGGTAAAGTACTTGCCTGGCATGCATGAAGTCCTGGGTTCGATTCCTTAGTACCATATACACAGAAAAAGCTGGAAGTGGTGCTGTGGCTCAAATAGTAGAGTGCTAACCTTGAACAAAAGAAGCTCAGGGACAGTGCTAGGCCCTGAGTTCAAGCCGCAGGACTGGCAAAAAAAAAAAAGGAAAAAAAAAAGAAAAGAAAAGAAAGAAGAAACAATTTGTCCTATGACCTCACTGTTCTGATGGATTTACGAAAAGCTCCTGGCTATTATAGTTTATTTAGTTTTTTCCTTATTGTGACAAATATCGTGATGCCTTTCAAGTTCTTTACAACTCAACGCTGAACACAGCAGTTCTTAATAAAGAAGATTCCTGACCAAACTAGGTGTAAACAAGGTGTGTAAAAAGGCCACACCTGGTACCTATCAAGTAGCAAGTTATAATTGTAACAGCCAATAGCTTTCTCAAGCATTTCACAAATATCCTCAACTCACCCTCATAAAAAGTCCTAATCCCATTTTACACGAGTAGAAACTGAGGTACAAAGAGATTTGGTGTCTAATAGAAGGTTCTAAGCTGGTCATTTGGGGACACCAACTGGCATCTCTGCCCCAATCCCACTCCAAACTCACCACATCCTGCTTTGCCCAGCCCAGGCTCTCAGGATCCAGGATCCTACCTCTGTTCCCATCTCATGGCTGAAATCCTGCTTTTTCCGCTTGTGTCTCCAACTCTCTGCCTCTCTTCAGTAGATGGCAGTGGAGCAGCCCAGGCATTCTGAGTCAAGTCTTGTAGAATCCACACTTGAGGCACATCTGTTTGTTCTGTCTCCAAACTGACCTCACTCAGATTATAGGCAGAAAAGTTGAAGAAAAGCATTTAGAAGATGAGGATTAATAACAATAGATGATGTTAATGAAATGAATGTGCGCACACACACACACACACACACACACACACACACACACACACACACACACACACACACACACACACACTGGGTTTGTGGATGGTTCTGAGATCCTGTCTCATCAAGGGTGATAGGCAGAGACGTAGAAGTCATGGCTTTCTTTCCTGGGAACAGAAATGGCAGAGTGTGAATGGAGGCAACCAAAGTAATGAATCTGCTGTTCAGTTGTCCTGGCTGTTTCAGCCAGAGCTCCTCTCCTCTTCTCCTAGGAGAAGCACCTGGAGACTGAGACAGCCCAAGGCTTCTCCTGAGATAGTCGCTCTCTCTGGAACCTAACACAACCAGCTTGTCTTGCTTCTCAACGTGTTCATGACACATTATTTCTATGAATTGTTCTTTCTGGGAGTCATTAAGGAGTGAAAAGTGTTGGGAACTCCACTTATCGTCCTGGCACTTCTCTGGTGCCTTATAGCAAGAGGCTTAGGGGAGGGGCAGGGTAGAAAGGGAGAAAGGGAAGGAGAAGGAAGGAAGGAAGGAAGGAAGGAAGGAAGGAAGGAAGGAAGGAAGGAAGGAAGGAAGGAAGGAAGGAAGGAAGGAAGTTAGCTTGATTCTCATCAGTATCTGGCCTATTGATCTAAACAATCCTTTATATAGAATCAATTTATAGCAGATCAGTATTCTAGCATCGGTGTTCATTAGAATTCATTACTGACAAAAATCAATCTCCCGTCATTTGCATTTTACTTCCTTGAAATCATGAGCCCGGCATAGCTTTGTAAAAAGTTTGGTTCAGTTTTACTTAATATCTCACTTTTGCACTGACAAAAAACGATCAGTGTCCAGCCAGTAGCGTACTGTGTGCATTGTGTGCTGTGTGTTGTGTTTTGTGTACTATATGTTGTGTGTTGTATTGGGGGTGCTAATTTGTAGCATTTGCCAATTTCTGTGGCATAAATATTATTATCATGGTCAATGTCATACTACCCATTGTACTCTAGTAAACATGCACGTGGAAATTTGCTTCATAATAAATGTGTAGCATTTAATTTATCATTCAAAGGCTATACATAGCAACCAGCTCACAATATTCCTAAAACATTAACAATATGAAAGCCATTTTGAGTGAAGTCTAGTGGGATGGTGGAAGAATAGCACATGCATTTCAGTTAGAAAGGCTTTGGATTTTTTTGTTAAGAGATCATAGATGATGTGCTGTTTTGTGGCATCAGAGGCTAGAGCAAATAGCTAGAGTCTCTTCCCATCATCATACTAAAGTTGTAGGGTTCTATGTTAATCATCTCAAAGAACTCTGCTTTGTTACTTCCTACACTTTATATTAGAGATTTCTTTTTAAGCACAAATGAGAGCCAGGGGTCTGATGCCCCATGCCTGGCATCCTTGCTACTCAAAAGGCTGAGATCTGAGGATCAGATCACAGTTAAAAGCTAGCCCAGGCAAAGAAGTATAATTAAGAATGTCTAAGTAAGCAGGAAAAAGCCAAAAGTGGACATGTAAGATGTGGCTTTAAGGGCTAAAGCACCAGCTTTGAGCAAAAAGCCAAGCAAAAACATAAAACCTTGAGTTCCAGCCATAGTACGAGGGTGCGCGCGCGTGCGCGCGCGCACACACACACACACACACACACACACACACACACACACACAAACTACAAAAGGAATGAACTAAAAAGAAATTTCAATCCATGATAGTTACACTGAGCATGTAACATATTTGAGGAATATGTTAGCTCACAACTCAATATGATTGCTGCTATGATTTTAACCATTACAAAGGTTAATAAATAAAAGACATGGGGAGGTTAAATTGTTGAAGGCCTTACACCCTGGTCTCTGTGCAACCATCAGTGTTTTCTAAAAAATTCATACCTTTCTGTTACTGAGGAAACCTTTTTTTCAGGATTATTTAGAGTAATAATTTCTATAGGAAAGCTGGGGAACATGAGAAGTATGGGTCCAGGAGTCTATAAGCAGAGTAAAAAGGGCCTAGATAAAATATTTTTAATGGATCAAATTTAAGAGGCTTTTGCCCATGATGAATGACCCCTTCCTTATTTATCTAGTACTTATGGTAGTTCCTGACAAAGAAAAATACTCTTTATTAATTTTTTAAAATACTCCTCTATTGAGAAAGATGGCAGCATTCAGTAATGTAAACTTCCAAAAACAAATTAGATACTCCCTTGCCCCCCAATAAAATCTTATAAGAAACCACCAATTACTGTGAGAATTATCTTCATTTTAACCATCTGTTTTTTTTTCTGACTAGAGAGAGTGTATGTGCATGAGCCAGAGACATGAGACAGAGAACTGTTGTTATCTTGATATATTGCAACATGTGAAAATAATTGCTTCTAGTGTGGTTAATACTCATATCACACACAATACAACTTTAGGGCAAAATTCTTGTCTGTGTTCCATATAAATAATTTGACTCAAACATTCTACTTTCCTTATATGGTCAACACTGACTAGACATTCTAAGACTGACTTAATTTTGCATAAAATTTTCCAAGCTAACTCAATGATGAAAACTCATACACAGGGACAATAGGGAGCTAGTTTGTTGATTTCCATAATGTGTATGAACATATGATTTGAGTTTTAACAAAAGATAGTGTATCATGCTCTGAGTGCTGGTTATAACCTTTTGCCCCTTAAATCTCTTCCTTACCTTCCATTGTCCTGTGCTCTCAATCCAGGAAGATTTTGCCCTCTGCCTTCTGATAGATTTGGGCCAATGAGAGGAACTGGCACATTAGAACATGGAGAGAGCATGGAACAAAGGTTTTATACTTCTGCCAATGTCTTGGGGCCCCAGATTCTGATGCACAGCGTCCGTCTCTCTTTATTCTTCCCCTCATTGTCCTTCCAAACTTGGGGCAAAAGTTCCTCACTGTTGCTGGTCTCCTGAGTGCCTAGTATCTCTGACTAGTTACCTTAATACTGAGGGGGATGGCCCCTCCATAAACAGATCCTTTGTCAGACTCACTATGTGCACCATCTGTTCCCTGTCAAGTCACTCAGCGAAGCCCGGTACTCCAAAAGAAATTAACTATGGATATCAGAAAGTTTTAAACATTATATATTAGTTACAGGTGACAACGTATTGTTTAGATAAGTGTGTGGTTCTGTATGTATAAATATATACTTGTAATCACCCTACCCCCCATATGCATTTCAAGGGAGAGTCAATCCTGAGTTATTTGATTCAAGTAAAACAGATTTCAAACCACTTTTTATTTATGTAACATACTTGTGATATAAATTTTGATAACAGACATGCAGATTGTAGTTTGCTCTTGAAGAAGAGAAATATTTAAGGATCCATTTTGGTGGGTAACCATGGTTTGGGGACTACTAAGACTTGAAAGATGATAGAGTCCATAAAAAAATGAAGCCCACATGCCTTAGGATCCGGATTTCAGTTTTCTGTTGTGTGTTCTAAAAAGTCTATTCTATTGTGCTTTCCAGGCAAACATAAGTGATAGGAGCTAAGAATAACTTTCAATAGCAATGATAATAATAACCTACATTTATTGAGCCAAGTGCTATATGGTGTATAGGTATCCTTAAAGTTGTTTACCTAAAAATCAAACTTAACTAGATGCTTTTTCTTTTTAAAGTTTAGTTCTATTCCATTTCTAAATTTGGCATCCCAATACATGGCTTTTACTTTGGACAATGTGGATAGCAGAAAATCCTAATGGAGAACTTTGTTCTATGTTGTTATGAGCTTGTGTTGTGTCACGTATTATTGGTCAATTAAAAAATGTACAATTTCCACCTCTATCTAAAGAACTCGTTTAAGCAAAACAAGCATTTGAGTGATTGAAATACTAAAATATTACATTTACTTTGTTTGGATGACAAAATAAACAAGACTGAGATTTCTGGCTGCCAGCTTTGAGATAACATGTGATAGAGCTGCCCAAAGTGCTTTGCTAGTCATTAACCATGCAAGAGAATATTTCTTTTTTTTTTTTGGTCTTGGGGCTTGAACTCTGGGCCTGAATGCTGTCCCTCAGCTCTTCAGCTCAAGGCGAATGCTCTACCATTTGAACCATTGCACCACTTCCGGTTTTCTCAGTGGTTCATTGGAGATAAGAATCTCACAGTTTCCTGCCCAGGCTGGCTTTGAACCTTGATCCTCAGAGATCAGCCTCCTGAGTAGCTAGGATTACAGGCATGAGCCACCGGCACCCAGCAAGATAATATTTCTTTTAATAGCCCACCATGGCTTTTTTCATTAGAAATGCATTGTTAAAATACAATCTCCATCTAGAAATGTGCTAAATGCACAGTTGTACAGTTCCAAATAATGGTTTGACTTTCTTTTATGATGTATACTAGAGGCTGGTTAACTCTCTTAAGCTCATTGAAGTTCATCCCTTATAATTTTCTAAGTCTTGCCAGACATATTTTTCTTATATTTTAAATTTCCCTTCAAACAGCACCAGGTTAGGATGTAGCTAGAATCCTCAGGAATATTATTTCAAAACTAAAAGAATATGTATTAAAGAAAGGTATTAAGGAACTTGACCTCTATTTTTCTAATAAAAGTGGGAGAGACAGGGTTCTTTCTAGCCTGATCAATGCCATTAATTGGTTATTGGAGCAAATTAATGATTCTCTCTACCTGTTCTCCTCCCAGTTTAGGTGGAACTAATCTGCTCAATTAACCTTTGGCACCATGGATTGAAGCAATTTGGGAGAAGGTTATTTTTTTTTTATTTCCCTGGGGTTTTCTTTCGTCCTATGCACTTTAAAAGGAAACTCTATTCGAGGCATTCCCACAAACCTAGAAGGAAAAAAAATCCCAATTCTCCTAATGCTTGAGGAGTGAGAATCACAAGCAGGCAATCGGCCTTTATTTCTGGAAGGAGACAGCTGGAGCAAGCTCTCTTTGAGAGGCTAGGAGCATCTTGCTCTTTATTCGGCTCCTCTGATGAGGCCTTTAGTTGGGCATCAGTTTACCCATTGGTAAATGGAGTTGAATAATATATACTTACCACTCCATAGTAAATGAATATTGAAGATCTTTGGCTAAAGAGGGCCATGAATATGTAAGAGCACTGTGAATACAAATCAAGAATTCATGACTTAGTAAAAGCTCAATATGTTGATAAATCTTGAATTTTTGCAAATGCTGAGATGTTTCGCTTTTATTCAGAATATATAATAGTTGGGGATTGAGGTTTAGCCAGAGAGGCTTTATGCAAAGGACACATATGTAACTACGTACAGTAAAAAGCTGTACATCTGGCATGTTGGGGAAAATTGGAGGCACCAGTCAGTCAAAAGTTCTGACTAACAATTTCATTGCTTTTGGTAGTTGTCTTGTTTCTTGTCTTGGCCTCTTTACTAAAGCTTAGGTGGAGGGGGAAAGTTGACAGTTTTGTTCAGGCAAAACTCCACTGCTAGCCCAGAGTCCATTGAAGCAGACCTATGGCTCAATTATAATCCTATGCAAGCCTGGAAGTAGCCAAGCAAAGCTCCAAGACCTTCTGTTTTGGCAGGGAGCAAATGCCAAGATAAGATGCGTGCAAGTCAATAGATTCGTGCAAGCCACTCATGGTCCATTCTGTACCAACATTTCATGTTGGTGTAAAAGCATATGCATTCATCCATCAGCTAGGTGCTGGTGACTCACAGAACTAGGCCTCACAGGTACCCACAGGAGTACCTCTTTGTATATGTGAGAGCCTGCAGATATAATTATTTAAAACCCCACTCTTTAACTATCTGGCTATGGAAATGACCAAAGCAGTGCCAGATGTAACTTATATCTAGCATAGAGAAGGTTTTCACATATTTTGATGATCTTTTTGATGATCCCAGCCCAACTTGATACTTGTTCACAGTGGAATTAGTTTGCAACATGTATTCTCCCATATATGTATTCTCCACTGAGTAGGTCTGCCATCTGGAAATACTTAGTAGTGTCCAACTGAATATAAAAGAATGAGTGATGGTGGTAATTTACCCTCAGTTAAGTTCCCACTGAGTCACTATTATGGGAGATGTCAGGACTCAATGTGATTTGAAGTTACTCCAACTTTCTGCTAATAAAAATAGACAGCCAAGCCTCCAAGAACACTTACCTACTTACCCACAGAGGATCTACATGATTCTTCCCTAGATTTAGTATTTTGGGGGTTATATATTGCTAAACCACTGATATACTTTTGTCTGACACTCAGTAATATGACTTTTACAAACATTTTCACATTAAAAAATAAACTCTTCATACCAGGCTTCATACTTGGTCATGGTAATGCAAGTATAGGAAGCCATACTTCATAGGCAAGCATCATACTTCATATTCTTTAATCATAACACACACACACACACACACACACACACACACACACGAGTTCATGATAATATATCTCTTCTTATATGTGGTAAAATTACAGAAAGCTAGGACCTAGAGTCATCCTACTACTGAAGAGATATCAGATCTTTCTGATTTCAAACTAAACACTACACTGTTTGAATAACACATAACACTTTTCCTCCAAGATCAAAGCCCACCGCAGTTGGCATAATTTGGGTCCTGAGGATGTCTGGTTATTTTTCCTACATTTGGAGACTTTCCTACCAAGAGGCCCTTTTTCCCTAGGAGAGAATGCAGCAAGTCACTTTCCTCACCTTTCTTGCAAGTAAGTTAGGCTCCTTCAATTAGTTTCACCTTATTTTGAAGAGAGTATTACAAAGAAATACATTACATGGGTCTAATTCTGTGCAGGCAGAAAGTCCTACAATGGCAGGGACAGGAGACAGACCAAGTTCAATGCCTGTGTCCCCACCGCAGCAGTGCAGTCTCCTTTGGTATTACCTTGAACATTGATCCTGATTTCTATACCTGCTTTATGTGACTCTCCTGAGAAGTTTTAGTGAACTGCTTTTTTTTCTCCTAAGAGTTAGTCTTTTCGTTATTAACTAAACATCTTGACTTTGTCTCTCTCACAGGAACTTTGTAGAGAGCTGCGAGAGGCCGCACCTGGAAGATGGTGCCGGCTTCCGCCCTCCGCCTTCCCGATGGCGAGTGCTCTCGTGGTAAACAACTCCTGATATGGCTAAGGCAAAGAATCTGGCTTGCTTCCGCGCACCTGAACCTATTGGCGGTTCCCACGTGGCGTATCAGGGTTGGCTACCCAGCGGGTACTTAAGGCTGTGGGGAATTCTCCCCGGGGTTGGGGTCACAAGATTAAAAAAGGTCCTGAATAAACGGCAGAGGGAAGAGTCCAGTGTCGTGTCTTCCTTGCTGGTCGAGGCGGTAGCGACACGTGGTGGCCCGTATGGGGACTCAGCCATAACCCCAACGAGGACTCAGAACTCTCTGCGGTCAGGGTGGTGCACCGGTAAGTCCCCAGGTAAAAGGGGAATCCGCCACAAGAGCGGGGAGTAAGTTCCCAGGTAAAAGGGGAATCTGCCACAAGAGCGGGGAGTAAGTTCCCAGGTAAAAGGGGAATCCGCCACAAGAGCGGGGGGATTTTTGCTCTTCTCGGTAGATGAAGAGAGAGCGAGAACCCAGGGCTAGTCAATAGAGTAGCCAAAAGTGAAAGTAAAAGTTTGTTTACTAGCTTTAAATGTTTAAAACATGGGCGCTTCTTCTTCGCACCCAATTTTTTTGGCTCTCAATGAGCTACTGCACTCAAAAAAGTTAAAAATAAAAAAGAGTACTTTAGAGAGATTTTTGAATGAATGTGACATCGTTGCCCCGTGGTTCGCTGTCTCCGGAAGCCTCACGGTGGCCTCTTGGGAGAAACTAGGGAGGGACCTAGATTTTGCCTCTGAACAAGGAACGCTTAAGAGCAGAGTGAGACCAATATGGAAACTGATAAGAGGCTGTCTTGAGGACCAGCGTTGCAGTGAGGCGGTAGAGAATGGTCAGGCCGCCCTAGAAATGCTGCAGGAAGAAAGATCGGAAAGGGCAGACAGCGAAAAGGAGGAGAGCAGGGGGGGTTATACCCTGATTTTGCCGAACTAGAGACCTCTGAGTCTACAGACTCAGAGGAACTACAATCACTCATAGAACAAATAGAAAAAACAAAGATAAGAAAGAGGAGGAAAGGGAAGGAGAGAGAGGACCCAGATAAAGACGAATGCACGCCCTCCATGTGCCGCGCCACACCTTCGGCCCCTCCGCTCTATGCGGAGGACCCTGGAAGTGGCAGCCCCGGCTGTTCTTTCAGCCCAGGCGTGTGGAAAGCGGTCAGAACCGAGTTACATCTAGCCTGTCCAATATTTCAGGATCCACAGGGACAGCGGTATCATGAACCCTTAGATTTTAAGGTGATAAAATCTTTAGCTGAGTCTGTGCGGACATACGGAATCACGGCCTCCTTTACTGTAGCCCAGGTGGAGGCCCTAAACAGACACTGCATGACACCCGGTGATTGGAGTGGGCTCGCACGAGCTTGTTTGAGCCCAGGTCAGTATTTAGATTGGAAGGCTTTTTTGATTGAATTTGCTAGTGAAGAGGCTGCGGCCAATCAGGCTGGGGGAAACCCAGCTTGGGACAGAGATATGCTGCTTGGACAGGGGAGATTCGCCAATCAGCAGATAGGCTACCCGGTTCAAGTTTATGAACAAATCAATAAAATTGGCATAAAGGCATGGAAGGCCTTACCAAATAAAGGCGAGGTGAGTGGCAATCTCACCAAAATCCTGCAGGGCTCTATGGAGCCGTTTTCGGACTTTGTTGCCCGTATGGTCGAGGCTGCTGGCAGAATTTCTGGTGACCCAGACGCAGCCATGCCATTAATTAAACAGCTTGTTTACGAGCAGTGCACTAAGGAATGCAGAGCCGCCATAACCCCATATAAGAACAGGGGACTGGAAGCATGGATGAAAGTTTGCAGAGAGCTGGGCGGACCACTAACTAATGCTGGATTAGCTGCTGCTGTGGTGCAATTAACCCAGAAGAAAGGGGCTGGGAAGTTGGCTCAGTGGTAGAGCACTTGCCTTGCATGCCTGAGGCCCTGGGTTCAATTCCTCAGTACCACATAAGCAAAATGAAAAAAGCCGGACGTGACGCTGTGACTCAAGTGGTAGAGTGCTGGCCTTGAGCTGAAGAGCTGAGGGACAGCGCCCAGACCCAGAGTTCAGGCCCAGGAAAAAACCTATTTAAAAAACGTTGCAAATTTGTCTAAACAGTTGTCTAGTTATCTTTTAGGTAATTGAACTGGGGAGTTCGACAGCCTGATGGAACAGCTCAGGGTTGCCATCGTCATGGTGAACTCGACCCGAGTGGATGCCGGATTGGCGGAGGGGTTATCTTCATGGATCTCCGCTGCTATGATTCATCTCAAGGAGGGGGCGGGTTTGGGAGCCCTGATAGGCCTCCTGGTGTTAGCCTCCTTGGTATGTCTGTGGTGCATTTGCCAAATTAGAGGTTCTCAGCGTCGCAGTGCAGCCCTGATTATCCAAGCCTTTACAGTCATTGGAGCAGGTCAGTCCCCCTAAGCGTGGCTTGCCACCCTAAAACAATGAACACAGATTGCAAAGCCAAAGTACTGCAGTCGAGAGGCATGAGTTTTGCCCTCGAGGAGAGCATGTTTGATTGCACACGGGTTCGATTCGCCTTTTCCCATCCTTGTGAAAAACGAATCAATGGACAGGCTGAGTCATCCCTAGAGAAGGCGCCCTCTGGGAGAAGGCTTGTATGCAGTCCTTGCAATTGCACAACAGGGATCAGACCTCTGTTCTCATCTGTGTTCTTTAAACAAAAAAGGGGGAACTGTAGAGAGCTGCGAGAGGCCGCACCTGGAAGATGGTGCCGGCTTCCGCCCTCCGCCTTCCCGATGGCGAGTGCTCTCGTGGTAAACAACTCCTGATATGGCTAAGGCAAAGAATCTGGCTTGCTTCCGCGCACCTGAACCTATTGGCAGTTCCCACGTGGCGTATCAGGGTTGGCTACCCAGCGGGTACTTAAGGCTGTGGGGAATTCTCCCTGGGGTTGGGGTCACAAGATTAAAAAAGGTCCTGAATAAACGGCAGAGAGAAGAGTCCAGTGTCGTGTCTTCCTTGCTGGTCGAGGCGGGTAGCGACAGAACTTCATAAGTTTGGTCTGTTAGTTAACAATTTTTTTTAAAAAGTGATTGAATAGATGGATGGAAAACACACTTTTCAGGCCTTTTAATTGACATTATGATGGTACAATGAAGTGGTCCTTTAGGAGTTGATTGAGTGAAGCGGTGGCCTCAAGAGTGGATTAAGACTACTATTCAAACAGTGAGCTAGTTATAAAAGGGGTCAGTTGGGCTCTAGCTGTCTTGCCATTGGATACCTTCTACCATGTTATGATACATCAAGAAGGCCCATAGCCAAAGCGGTCCAAAATCTTGGACTTCCCCAATTCCACAGCTGTGAGCCAAATAAACTTCAGTTGTTTGTACATTTCTTAGGCTGTATTACTATGTTACAGCTGCATAAAATGGACCAAGACATCTTCTGCCTTTTGAAACCTTAGTTTCGGATTATCCTTCAAAAACCTGTCACCCAACATTACATAAGTCATTAGCATTGAAAAGTATGGGATGATCACCTCCTCTGGTTTAAATTGTGTGTCCCTGCTCATGCCTCTTCAATGACAAGATTGATCAAAGAAACATAAGACCTTTATGGATTTAGTGGTCAGAATTCAATTTGATCTAAATATCTGAAGTTATCACTTGAAGAATGGATGCAGTCTTGGATGATATCCGATAGTTAGGGGAAAAAACAAAATTGGGTGAGTTCTGGGATCAAAACTGTTCCTCTGTCACTAGAAGCTTATGATCCTAGTGACAAAGGAAAAGAGCTGCATGGCCATCAGCCAAAGATGCCTGAAAAGAGGTTGCTGCCTTGAAGAGAACATGCTAGATGACAAAATTCATGCTCCAAAGAATCAGTCTTTTCTGACAGTATAGAATCCCAGACGAGGAACTATCCAAATATGGAACTTAACAGATGTTAGCTTACAGATCTCAAGAGATCTGTACCTCAAGAATCTCAGTGAGATATTGGAGAGTTGTTCACAATTTCAATCCTTTAGTGTGGCTGAAGTTGGGAAATTTCAAAAACGATGTGCATTTAGACCACTAAGAAATGCACCCCATTCAACAAATTTTCCTATTTGAGAAGTGAGAGGACTTGAACTCTTAGTGTATTCATTGGGGCCAGAGAACTGACAACAAATAAAAGCATGACAAATAGGTAACTTATCGACATGTTAGCTGCTAAGGTGGTCAGAGCCGTTCTCATTGAGAGGGTAACTTAAAAGCAGACTGAAGAAAATGGAAGGATCCAGCTCAGAGCTGTGGGGGAAAGTGTTTCTAAGGAGACAAGAGAAAAGGCAGAGTATTGCAGTGTATTGCAGGGAGCCAAGGAGGCAGCAAGCCTCCAGCTTGTATGGTTGGAGCCTACAAGCAATGTGGAGAAAGCAGGAATGCAGAGCAGTGAAGGATCTGATCACAAACGGCCACTGTGGTCACTTGTTGCTATGACTTAGAGTCATAGATGGAGTCTTTGATCACGCTTGTAGCAAAGTTGGTGGTAAGATGTTGTTGGACTGTGAATATGTATTTTTTTAAGTAAAGCCAAGTCTTCCCTGTCAAACTGAATGCAGGTATTAAGGAAAGAGCACCTAGCAAGTTGGAGTTGTCAATAGTAGAGAGTCAAGCAATTTGGGGAATGTTAACTTGCCATCCAAGTGGTGGTGTTGAGGAAGGAGTTAGGACTTACTAGCTAGAGGACTAGAAAGGTCTGAGTGGCAGCTAGATCTTAGAGTGTTGTCAACAGAGGTACAGAATCACGATACTGGGATAGTGATATGAAGGGAGAGTGGATTTGGGAAAAGGAGGGTCAAGAAAGGAACCTTGAATCACTGTGAGTATTAAAGGACTAGAAAGAAGAGAATCTGCAATTATACTAGAAATGAATGGGAACTAAACAAAAAGGGTTTAGTGTTGTTAGTGTTTAAGTATTTCATTTTGAAGACTTCAGAAGGTTGCTAAAAGGCCTCATTTTGCTTCTAATTAAGTAAGAAGATTATACTATAGTTCTGGAAGGAAGGAAGGAAGGAAGGAAGGAAGGAAGGAAGGAAGGAAGGAAGGGAGGGAGGGAGGGAGGGAGGGAAGAAGGAAGAGAGGGAGGGAGGGAGGGAGGGAGAGGGAGGGAGGGAGGGAGGGAGGGAGGGAGGGAGAGGGAGGGAGGGAGGGAGGAAGGAAGGGAAAGTACTGTAATAAAATAGAATTAAAGATAAAGAGGGATAAAGAATTACAGGTGTGTTTTATTTCAATTTAAATGTTTAAATCCTCAATATTGGCCAGTTAGACATAAGTGTTTGGGACCAGTTTTAAAACTTTTTAATTAGATGTTTTTATTACTTTAAATCTCATCAAAATTATTTTGTTGTGCTGGTCCTGGGACTTAGGGCCTGTGCATTGTCCCTTGAACATTTTTGTTTAAAGTTATTACTCTACCACTTGAGCCACAGCTCCACTTTCAGCTCTTCGATGGTTTACTGGAGATAAGTCTCCCAGTCTCTCCTGCCTGGGCTACCTTTGAATGATGACCCTCAGATCTCATCTTCCTGAGTAGCTAGGATATAGGCCTGAGTCACTAGCACCTGGCTCACCTGAATTATTTTTGAGTCATCTGTAAAATTTGATTGTATCTTGCTTTCTTTTCCTTTAAGGAGGAAAAGAAAGAAGGAATTATTCCAGCTGTTTCTAAAAAGTTATTTCAATTGGGCACAAAAACCTAAATAATCACCTCAATTTTAGAGATGAGGGAACTAGAATTCTCAAAAAGAACTTTGTTGAGTTCCATATTTGGGAGCAATGCATACTAGGAAGCATTTTTCTACAATCAATTAGAGAAAGATTAAAATTTTAAAGAATTCTTTCTTTATGTTTTCTTTAAAAGTAGGTTCCTAGAAATGCTCAAAGTTGCTCCTGAGTCTCCCAGGGCTCCCTGAGTCTGGGTAGTTGAAATGGGATTATACTTGTTAATGGTTAGTGAATAAATTATAGTTATCTCTTTAATTAATCATTGCTCTACACTCCTTATTACAGTGCTAATGGAATATTTCTGTAATTATTTGTCCATATGGGATGGTTTCTCCATTTTTCCTCCTGAAATGTCACTGTCATGTGGGAGTTATACTAGCAGAGCACCGTGGTTTTCAAAATTAGGGTTCCCCTCCACCAAACAAATCTCCAGCAGAAATGCCACCATCTGACTATATTACGAAAGTGTTAAGTCAAATGGTCAACTCATATAGGCTATCTAAGACATTTTAGGACACAAAATGAGAATTAGAATTAAGCTAGGAAGGGAATAGAAGCTTTAAAAATTGAGGTTACAACTCATATAACAGTGGCTCAGGTCTGTAATCCTGGCTATTCAGAAGGTTGAGATCTTAGGGTCAAGATTTGAAGCCAGCCTAGGCAGGAAAGTCGTTGAGACTCTTGTCTCTAACCACCAAAAAGCTGGAAGTGGGGCTGTGGTTCAAGTGGTAGAGTGCTAGCCTTGAGAAAAAAAAAATCTTAAAAAAAAATCTCAGGGACAGCAACCTGAGTTCAAGCTCCAGTTTGAGCATAATTTTTTTTTTTAAATCAATTGAGGCGACTTTCTGGTGCTTAATACATTTGTTGAACAGATCAATGTCATTCCTATTGTCATACTACAAACTTTAATATGACTGCTATAATTATACAGTGATGTAAATGTTGCTTCATTTCAAATTAATTAAGTGATCAATATTTGGCAGATTCTTATGAAAGCCCTCTAAGAGTTTTCAAAACTTCTTCACATTCCTGAGTTCTCCAGCATCCCGAGAGTCCTGGGCTGACAGTCATTACCCCTCATTTTTGTTTGCTTTGTTTTGGTTTAGAGGACTGAGCTCAGGGTTTCATCATGCTCTAAAGGTATGCCACCACTGAACTATACCTCCTTCTCATCCCTAAATTTAGGATGGGAAACACTGGGCTTGAAGAGGAAAGCTGACCAACATTACATGACCAAGAATAGGATACAAGGTACAGGAAATGGTAGCAGGGCAAATATGTCTCATTTATCTATGATTTTCAACCTCCTCCTTGATATTTGTTGTTCAGAGGTGCCTACCAGAACGCCATTCTCTCCTTCCCTCTGTCATTCTTACCAGCCTCCCTTACAGTTAGATATAGAGCTTAAGAAAGTCTCTATTAAAGACGTGTCATGTGCTATAGTCCTTTTTTCATCCTTCATGGGTGGAATGTACAGTGATGGGGTTCTAACAATCCTCTTGGATCATGAATATGGTATCTGGAAACACATACGAAAAAGTGGAACTATAAGTCCAATAGTTTAGAGTAAATCTCTGACAGCTTCATGAGGCCAGTTATTTCATTAGGTAGAAGAAAATAAAGTCTTACTTGCTCTGGGTCACTACTATCTGGTGTTTTTTCTATCATCTGCAGCCAAACTAGTCACAACTGAGCCACTTTTCACTACCACTCTAGATTGTAAACACTATTTTCTTCTTAAAATTTGCAATTCATAGTACAAGTTTGCGCCACCCATTAAGCAAGTAAAATCTCTTTCTGAAGACAAGTAGTGAATGACTAAGTCACTTTTCCTGGATTTGTATTGTACCTTTCCAACAAGCTTTATGCATCTTGAGGGGAGAACACTAAATAAGACTTTCTTTTTTTTTCCTTCATTGCTATGATTCCTAACAATGTATCTGGCATAGAGTACATGTCCCCTAAATGTTCACTGCCTAATTATAGCATGATTAGCCTGTAGAAAGAATGTGGATTTTTTTTTGCCTATATTTACAATTCTCTGGGAAGGTGAAATAATAGGATAAATGAAAACATGTTTTCAAAGGATGGAGGGTTTTAAAAAAAGGAAAAAATAAAGAAGATAAAATCTGCACAATGTAGTTATGGCTCTGATCTTCTGCATTGCCACTAACATGACCTCCAGTCCATTAGAAATTTCTTCTTCTGTTTTCTTGAAAATAAAAGTCATCTACACAATGACTGTCTTGTACATGGAACCCAATTTGTTGGAGAGTAAAGCCTCTACACGTTGTGTTTCAAGACTGTGGAAGCCACTTGGTTTCAAAATTAAAGCATCTTACAACTTTCCCTCCAAGTCCCCATATCAAATACAGCAGGCAAATACATTTGTATAAACTACTTGTTTCCCTTTCTGGGGCCCCTCCTAGCTCTTGGAAACCTTGAGCTGTCTGCTTTTCTATAGAGACCCGTTTTCTTCCACATATCTATAAAGTGTCCCAATGGCCTATGGGCTATGAACATCGGGGAGAAAGGGCAAGTGAAACTGCAGAAAGAACAACTCATCTGCACACCAACCAAGTGCAGAGATGAGAAAATCAATCACTAAAAAGCAGGAAAGACATTTAGAATATCAAAAGAAAACAAAATCACTTTTTAATTTACTTTCTCTTTGCCAGTTCTGAAGTTAAGTACTTGCTCTTTCCTTATGGGGTTGAGTCTTTTTGAGTAATTTTTTCCATTGTAAGCACTTTCTAAAAAATCATTTTCGCACATTTCTCAGATACATCAATCCTTCCGGCATTCCTTCATGCACCCATTATGGTACCCCAGCTCTAAATATAAAAGACTTTTATTATGTCCATTAACCATGGACATGTGTGCTCCAAAAGTTTCCTGACACGCAGTCATTTGTGGTTTTTTAATTATAAACAGAAAATATTCACTAGAAAAATAAAGAAGTGGGCTCATAAATATATCGTTATACATTTGAGTTTTGTTTGTATATGACCAACAATTGGGTAAATGGCTCTCTCGATTGCTGGCTTCAGGATGTGAGCATGCATGTGTTTATATATACACAGGGACACACATGCATTGGCATGTGCAATTAAATCCACACATGACACAGAATATCAACATCTGTAATTGTAAGTGCTGCTGTCTTGTTTCTAAAATAAGGGCACAGAGTTTCTTTAGGTCTCACTCTAAGGGAGGAAAGATACTTGACAAACAAAGTCAGATTTATTGAATGCGTTTTATTTTAACAACCAAAAAATTCTAACAGCCTAACAATGCACATAAGTTAAAAATTAATTATCACTTAGTGATAACAAAGATAGTTGATTTACATGGAAAAAAGAACATTTACAATATGTTAATCCTTATTCACATTGTTGATACTGCAATAAAACACAATTTGTTTTTTTTTTCATTTCACAAAAAAAGGCGGGAAATTGTGCTTTGTCAAGAGGCACTACAAGAGAAAGTTTCTTCTTCCAAATAGATATTATATGACAGATATTGAATAAATAGACATATATGCATTGTAATTCGCAAAGATCTGGCAAGACCACAGGCTAAAATGCCCACAGATTCACTTAGAACCACTGCAGACTTGGCAGTGAAATTAAAAAATAAAAGGCAAGACTTAGCATTGAAAAATACCTAATAAATTTTTGGTTGAAGTGTAAAAGATACCAAATGCAGATGCCATCCATCAATGAACCACCTTGTGAGAGCTTGGCAAAAATGGTGTCTAGATGTACACAGAGTGACCTTCAGCAACAGTGTCAGAAGACAATTTGGAAAGAGTAACTCGGAGATCAGGAAGCAGCAACCATGGACTTTCTGTTTAAAGCTGCAGCATTCTTCAGAAAAAGGAAGGATGGGCCCAGGGCTGAAATGCCAACCGCCATCCTTTTGCAAAGATACATGATGCTCATGTCAATGTCAAGATAATTTTTTTAAACATCATTTTTTGAAAAAGTACAGGAAAATGTCCCTTTAAAAACTCCAGAGGTTACTGAGCAGCTAGAATTAGCTTGTATTGCAACATGTCTTCTCCCTGTATAGTGTAAATTCTGAGTCCATATCTACACATAGAAGTTTTGCTTTTTTTGTTTTTTAACTCCTACCTTTTAAACCTTTCAAATATATAAATAGTATTAACAGTTATATTACAATGTTCGTGAAGTAAACAGAAAATAACTTTCAAAGTGATATTGCATGAGGTCTTTGACAAGGTTGCATGAGAACACAACTTGAGAAATAAAAAAAAATAATAATCCAACCATACGGGACTGCCGAGGGGCCATTTCCAAGCCTAGAGGAGGTTCTTGAGGCTAGTCCAAAAGGGGAAGTCTCCTCTTGCAATTACTGTAAGTAGAAGTGGAAAGTAACACTACTGGTATTTCTGATCGGAAGCTGACGGCAATCTGGAAAGCTAGAGGAGACTTCAGCTTTAATGCTCATTCCACTAAACAGCCAGTTGGCATTAGTTCTGCTGCACGTAAGAGAATTGCTATGTGGGGAACTGGGACACTATTTCCTTTTATGACGAGTAGGTGATTCTACTGGAATCGCTTCACTTACCCTATTGCCTGAAGCTGCACCATGACTCAAAAACAGGTTCTGGTTAGGGCTATGGATCAGGGAAAGGGACTGGAAATGTTTGGCTAAGGTGGATGGAATGTGTATTATAAAGAAGAGGAAGCTGAAAGTGAAGTAGAAACAAGAAATGTGTGGGGAGAGAGAAGGAGGGAGACTTATTTGAGAGGGAGGCCCTTTACCTGGGCAGCAATTTCTTTTCTAACTTAACATTACATTGAACTATTTTCTATTAAAAACAAAAAACAAAAACAGCAACAACGAACAACTTTTAAAATGAGCAGGCTTAATAATTGTAAGATCTGCAGCCACAGGCAGGTAAATAAATTTCACAACAAAACGTGGCTCATAATATGAATTCCGTATGTCCAACATCAAAATGCCATTGATCGAGACTGCACTAATGGATAAGGTTTTCCATACTGAATTTCAGCCTTATTTGGAATTCCACAGAAATGCATCTGTTCATGATGGTCCTGACAAATTGAATAATGGAACATATCAAGTCGTTTTTGAGTCATTTTAAGTATGCACTGTGTCTTTAAGAGTAATTTTACTTGTACCATTTTACCACACCCTAATTTTTTTTTACTTTACTTTCTTCTCCCTTCCCTTCTCTCTTTCTCTCTCTCTCTCTCTCTCTCTCTCTCTCTCTCTCTCTCTCTCTCTCTCTCTCTCTCTCTCTCTCTGTTTTGGCAGTGTTGATTTATTTTGTTAAATACATACCTCAAAAATTACCCATTAAGCTGCCAGATAGGAAGCCATAGAATTAAAAAAAAAATTCAGGGACAAACACAAAAATAAATAGGAATTCAAAAATAGTCACCCCACCCTGAGAGCAGGCCGCAGTTTATCAAAAAGCCAAAGCAACTCACTGTGAAGTGGTGTTTTAATACATAAACAAGTCTTTTCTTTAAGAACTCATTTCACAGTCTATTCTTTCGGATTGCAAAGTTCTCTGTCCCATGCAACTTTAATATATATATGTAAATATAGAGATATATACATATACATATACACACACACTTGTCGCTTCCTTCATTTATTTCGCTGGTCTTTCTATCCTGGAATTTGCTTGATGTCTCTTCCGTAAGTGCAAGGATAATGAAGGCAGTCTCCTGTGGTTATAATTACGACGGTCCAGTCGATTGTAAAAGTATAACACTTGGTGTCTTTGCCAAGGTGATATCTGATTCAGAAATACTGAACTGATTCAGTCTGTAGGTGTATCCTGTGCAACAGAGAAATGTCATAAAGATAAGAAAAAAAAAATAAAATAGACATTTAAAAAAAATAAAGCCAAAAAATTTGTTTAAAGAAAGAAAGGAAAACAGAAAAATCCTTGGACCCAATGTATTGCTTTGCCTGGGGGGGCTGACATTATCTCTGGTCGCTCTCGGCCGGCGGGGCCTTGCTCTTCTCGGCGCTCTCCTCCTCGGCCTCCACTTTGTACATCTCCTCCGAGCCCTCCTCGCTGTCGTTCTCCTCGGACTCGGTCAGCAGCTCCTCGTCCTTGTACTCGGCCACGTCCACGGCGGAGCCCAGGTGCTCCTTCAGCTTGCCGTGGTGCTTCACGTGGTACCGCTGGTTCTGGAAGAACTTGATGATGGTGTGTTTGGGGAGGTCCAGCTGCGCCGAGAGCGTGTGGATGGCCTCCTGGTCGGGGTAGAGGCCCACGTCGTGGATGAAGCTCTGCAGGATGCCCAGGGCCTCCAGGGAGATCTTGGTGCGGGAGCGGGGCTTCTTGGCACAGCTGTCTTCGGCGGGCGGCGGCGGCGGCGGCGCCTCCTCCCTGGGCGGAGAGCTCTCCTTGGCGGGCTGCGACTGCTGTCTGTGGAGGACCTGGCCATGGAGAGAAGAAGACGACAATGAGCCCCTGCCACGCGGCTGAGGTCTGCCCAATGAGCCCCTGCTACGCAGCTGAGGTCTGCCCAATGAGCCCCTGCCACGCGGCTGAGGTCTGCCCAATGAGCACCTGCCACGAGGCTGAGGTCTGCCCAATGAGCCCCTGCCACGCGGCTGAGGTCTGCCCAATGAGCCCCTGCCACGCGGCTGAGGTCTGCCCAATGAGCCCCTGCCACGCGGCTGAGGTCTGCCCAATGAGCACCTGCCACGCGGCTGAGGTCTGCCCAATGAGCCCCTGCCACGCGGCTGAGGTCTGCCCAATGAGCCCCTGCCACGCGGCTGAGGTCTGCCCAATGAGCACCTGCCACGCGGCTGAGGTCTGCCCAATGAGCACCTGCCACGCGGCTGAGGTCTGCCGCCTGTATCTAGCGCGGCACTCGGGCCTGGCGGAGGCTGCCCCCCCCCCCCCCGGGGCGCCCGAGGCTCCCCACCGCCGTCCTGTGGGCCAGCAGGCCGAGTCCTTCCTGTGTGGTTCAAGGTCATCGGACCTCTTCCATCCCTGGAACCACGCAGGGTGCACCTGCGGGCTCCGTGACCAGACACCGGGGTTCAAATCCAGATTGCTCTACTCAGTTGTCTTGAGCAAGTAACTCGGCCTCTCGGAGCCCCAATTTCATCACGCTGGCCCCCTGGGATGAAATGAGGTGTATGCAAAAAGCAGGGCTCTTAAACTAGGGATCGACACGCTTTTTCAAGTCAAAGGCCAGACCGTTCTTACCTCAGGCTTCTGCAGACCATCTGGTCTCTACTCAGCTGCTCCTCAGCTGAGAGGCTGGGCTCCACTAAGATGAGGGCTCACAATTTGCTCACCCTGGCTCAGGGAAAACGTTCAGTGAAGGGTCCCTATTGTCATCCACCTCACAATTATTTCCCAAGTATTTTAGAGAAATAGTTGGTACTTAAGCCAGAAAACAAATGCTTTGTAAAACCAGGAACAACTGACCTTTGCATTTGGTTCTGAATTTGTTCCTTAAATGATAATGCTTTTTTAAAAAAAAACATTAAAACTTTCATAATTTAAAGATGTGTTTCTTAAGTTATGAGAATATTTTACTCACAGATGGACACTTCAAGTACTATTATAAACGAATCCTCTGGTTTGCACCCATTTCCTAATTTCTACTTTTTATCTTTAATGTTAAGCATTTCATTTCTAGTTGTAATTTAAATAATTTCTCCTTTATCCTTACTCATTTAAAAATACATGTAAGATATTAGGTAAGCAAGCTTACCTTCTTCATCCTCACTTCTCTACCATTTTTCTCTTTTTTTTTTTAATCATTGGTGGGGCTTGAACTCTGGGCCTGGGCGCTGTCCCTGTGCTCTTCAGCTCAAGGCCAGCGTTCTACTGCTTGTGCCACAGCACCACTTCCGGTTTTCTAGAGGTTTACTGGAGATAAGAGTCTTACAGACTTTCCTGCCTAGGCTGGCTTTGAACCAAGATCCTCAGATCTCAGTCTCCTGAGTAGCTAGGATTACAGGCGTGAGCCACTGGTCCCCGGCTTTCTCTACTGTTTTATTCAATTCATCCCTGCATGAAATAATTTCTCATTCTCATATTAATTTATTAACTTCTATCTGGTTGAAGACACCAAGTGACCGGGAGAGATTAGACAAGAACCTGGCCTTTGCTCTCAGCACAGGCCTGTGGGCCTATGTGAACTGCGAGGAACTGTGGAGGAGCAGGACAAATAGCCCCAGTAGGAGCCTCACTGCTTCCACTTCACAACTGCAGCTCCTCATCCAAGGATGAAAAGGCTACAGGGGGCCATGTGATCATTCCAACGGAAGTGGGTGGGGCCACGTCCAAAGACAACGACCACAGTTCTTATGCTTAGCTCAGCATCTAACTTCCTGAACCCTCCAAGACCTTCTAAATGAGATTAGATGGGTGCTGGTGGCTCACACCTGTAAACCTAGCTAGTCAGGAGGCTGAGTTCTGACAATCAAAGATCAAAGCCAACCCAAGCAGACAAATCTGAGACGTTTACCTCCAATTAACCATCAAAAAGGCGTAAGTGGAGGTGTGGCTCAAGTGCTCAGAGTGCCAGCCTCGAGCAAAAAAGCTGGGGGATCTGGGCAGCAGTGGGTCACACTGTAATCTTAGCTATTCAGGGAGCTGGGAGATCTGAGGATGGCAATTCAAAGCCAACCTGGGCAACCAGTCCCTGACTTCAAGCATCCTCTGTCCCTACATACAAAAGCTAAAGAAGAAACTCTTATCTGAGTTTAAACCTGATACTGGCGTATGCACACGCACACATACAGGCACACACAGTTTACTTTTTAAAACATACATGTCTCCTTTTACTGGCCTCTCATGTTGTGTGAACCTTTTTGTCATATTACAGTCACAAAATTAAATATTTTCAGAGTTCAAGAGGAATTAGTCCAAGCAATGCAGAAATAAAATAACAACAAATGAAAAACCATGTCCAGTAAAGAATCATTCAATGTGCCTACCACCACCAGGTTCTGCTCATTTAAGCCCTTTGCCTTTTTTTTAAGTTTACTTTCTTCTTTTTTTCTTTTTTCTTTTAGCTTCTTTTTTCTTTGAGTTTCTTAAAAATTGTTATTATAAGGGTGATGTGCAGAGGAGTTACAGTTACCTAAGTCAGTAATGAGCACATTTCTTTTTCGACAATGTCAGTCCTTCCTTCCCTTACTCTCTCCTTTTTTTTTTAAAGCTAAGAAACAAACATTATCATTAAAGCAAGTAGTTACGGGGATATATATATATATATATATATATATATATATATATATATATATATATATATATTCTATCCATCTCAGTCTATGAAGCACTGTTATGAAAATGTGAGAGTGCCAGCCTGTTGCAGAAAATTGAACAAATATTAAGGAAGATGAATTAAGGTAACAAGAGAAAAGGCTTAAATTTGTTCAAATCATCACTGTTGAATAATCAAAAGCAAATGAGAATGTCCATCACAAGCTGATGGCTGGTGGCAGAAAAAAAAAATCCAAAGCACAAGACTATAAAACAATGGCACTATAGTCTAAATAATGTAGCCCAATTAAAATCAACGTTCTTAGCATTTTCTTTACCACTTTCCACTAAGAGTAAACTCATGTGGTCTGTGGTGGTAAGCTGGCATCAGCAAAAAGTGCGAGCTCCGTTACTTCCACATCCTAATTATCCCCGCCAGGGAAAGTGGAGCAGCGTGGTGGGCTTGCACTGCTCATGTCGGCTTTGATGGCAGGAAAATATGTGCTCAGAGACCATAATGCAGGCAGTGTGAGCACTGTAATAAATGAGCCTTTGTGTCAACAGGTGGGCATGTTAGATTTGGAGAGAGAAAGGTTGAAATCAGGTACAGAATATATATTGGAAAAACATATACTCAAGCACAAGTACTCCCTATTAGAGCAATTGTGTTAATTAGAAAACAAAAGAGAATTAAAATGCCCCATTTTCTAAATTATGCTTGCCCTCTGTAGTAAAAGTCAGCATAACGGTTCCATTTAATTGAATAATTAGATTGGTTCTTTAGGGGTTTTCCATTGTGCACTGGTTGGATTTGAAGAGATTTTCCAAAACTATACTTTGAAGTCACTAGAATCTTTCTGCATGACAGCATTTGTTCTTCTCTGTAGGCCCACCCATTGGACTAGGTTACCTCTGCATATTACTTAGAATGGAGAAAGTAAGCAACATGTGCAGAGCAGCCAAATGTGAATCAGAGAAAGAACTAGTAAGAGCTACTGCTCACTGAATGCCTAGTGTGTGGTAGGAAGTCCCATAAGCTTTATGTAAATGAACTAAAATTGAATTCTACAGTCCCTCATGAAAGTGTCATCTAGATCATCAACAACCTGGAAGTATACACTTTCACAACAGAATATGCTAGATTGGATATTACAAGCATGAGAACATGGATTCCCAGGGGACACTTGCCCCATCTACCTTCTACATTAGAAGGATGTTTCTGAAGAGAATAATAGAATGATAAATTCTCTACAAAATGAAATTGTTTCTGTTCAGACAATATTACAATAGTGAACTGAGTAGCACACCAACATCTACATGAATGAGCACTTTTTAAAGGGAAACTGTCTTGCAAGTTACCCACACATATACATATAAATATACACACACATATAAATATACACACACATATAAATATACATACTATATATAGTGTATATATACACATATATATATAAATATACACACTATACATAAGATATATATATATATATATATATAGTGTGTGTGTGTGTGTGTGTGTGTAAATGAAAATATTCCCAAATTTATCTGTCCCAACCATCTTCACTTCACCAAAATTACTCCAAAGCATTATCACCAAAATTGCTCCAAAGCATTATTATCTCTAGATATTCCAGGGGCGGGGGGTGCAACTACACAATTTGCTCTCTGGTGACTTGCTAAGAATCCTTGGTTCCATGTAGTGCTTCTTTTAGGGTACAGTCTAATCATTATAAGATGGTCTTCCCTAGAGAGGAAACTCAATCTACTCAAATTCCTCCAGGCTAAAGGGCAGGATCAAATCATCTTCTCTTTTTTCTATCTTCACTAAATAAATTAACTCCCTAGCCCGTTTTACACTGAATGGGTTTCTGAGCTCCCACTTAGATAAATTTTCGTTTTTTTCTCTCTTACTTTCTCAGAGCTTGTTCTCTAGTCCTTGTTAGGTAGCTAGAGTGAATTGAGTTTGATCATTGTCCCTAGCAAATGCCTTGAAGGTCATAACACTGGTTCCTGGTGGGTAGACATGTCAACAGTCCCATTGCTGTTTGACAGTTTACCTAAATATTTCCAGCTGATCCGGGTGGGGTTTTTGCATCATAAAATTTAGAATTACTTCAGTCACAATAGAGGATGCCTTACCAACTGAATAGATATAGGATCTTTCCTAAAGAGTCAGTTCCCTATACACACAGGTTAAGAGTATTTTGGGATTTTCTGGAAATTTAATTGAGCATCTTCCCAAGTACTTGTATAAACTGTCCATGTCCGAGACTTTCCAGTTTCATCCTTTATCCCTTTTCAAAAACAAGTCCAGTGGAGAGCAGGAGGAAGGGGGAGGGGAAATTCCTATTAGTAGCATCACCTAGTGTCAAACATAAACTGAAGTGAGTGCTAGAGCTTTTGAAAGTCATCTTCATGGTAGTTTCAGTCATAAGCTCCCCAACCTGGAAACAACTCAAGTGTTTTCTAATAGAATAGATGGGTCATGGTGCACTGATACAAAGGGCACTGGGGGAAATGAACCATTGTCTTTGCACCAATGTGGATAACTCTCACAGACATACTGTTGAGTGAAAGGAGCCAGATGTGAGAGGCTGAAAGCCATATGAATCCACTTATGGGAAAGTCAATAAGAAGAAAAACTTTTTTAAAAAAATACAAGAGAATAAAAGGGGGAGGGGGGAGGAAAATTGCCACAACGAATGTCAGCATAGTGGTTACTGTGGAGATTCATTGAGTGAAGGAGGATAGGAAGCAGCTTTCAGAATGTTAAAAATATTCTGGGTAGGAACCTGGCTGTTACTTGAAAAGATATATGCGTGTCTAAAAGATGATGGAGCTTTACAAGTAGCATCTATGTATTTTTACTGTACATAAACTATAACATATCTCAACAAATGTTTTCTTAATGATCCCAGAAGCTACACATTTTATTACATACCTGTAATTACAAAATTTGGGAGGTGGAAGTAGAAGGATTATGAGTTAAAGGAAAGCCAGGGCTATGTAGTGAGACACTGTATTAAAAAAGAAAGAAAGAAAGCAAAGAAAGAAAGAAAGAAAGCAAAGAAAGACAGACAGACAGACAGACAGACAGACAGAAAGAAAGAAAGAAAGAAAGAAAGAAAGAAAGAAAGAAAGAAAGAAAGAAAGAAAGAAAGAGAGAAAGAAAGAAAATCAACCAGTAGTTGATCATCCTCTATTTCTAAGGTACAATACCTATGTTTCTATGAATTCTACAAATAGCAAAACCCATTGCTTCATAAAGGCAGCTTGCTGTTCCTTTGTACAATTAATTTTTGTGTACACAGAAGCCTATTAATTCATCCTAGTTTTATTTTTATTTGGATTTTTCTCCATCACAGTTGAACTTAAGCCTAGTCAATAAACTCATTTCTGATATTTCTGTAAAGAGTCTGGAAAACTTATTTAAAAACCTCTTTCTTTTTAATAGCAACTGCTAATTTTTCAGGATGACAATTAAGTATTGTAGAAGAAAAGCATCTAAGTAGATTCAGTCTCAAGTATGATAGCAGTAGTAACGTGCTATATTCATATAATGCTTACTATGCCACACTGGCCTAAATTCTGTGTATTTTATATTATTCTACCTCACAGGATTCCTGCAAGCAAATAATAGGTATCTCTGTTTATGATGAGAAAACCAGAGTTCCTGATTAGTCCAAAACACAGAGCTTGCAAGCATCAGAAGGGATTTCTAATGCAGATCTAATTTTAAAGCTCATTTCTTTTTACATTGTGTTCCCCTACTTACCAAGAGCTAGACTTTAGAGAAAAATTGACTACTGTCTGCAGAACAAAGGACACAGACTATAAATAAAAATACCAGGTAATAACAAATACAATCAACAACCAGGCCTAAAGCAGTGAGGGCCATCCCCTCCAAGAGAACACTGGGGACAAAGCAAGCCACAGCAGTAAGACTGGGAAACAAGAACGCACAGGGTATCCATGGAAAACATTAGGAAAGTCAGTGTGTTGAAGCTGTGCTGCACTGTCCCATACCAGTAGCCGCTTTTCACCTGAGGCTGTTTACGTTAATTAAAACTGCAGAGAACAGCACTCAGTTCCTCAGCCACTCAGTTCCGCTGCCACATTTCAAGTGTTCAGCTGTGCCATTTGTGTAGTGCCACATTGGGCAGCACAGAGGCAGGGCCTTTCCAGCAGGGCAGACAGGACTGTTGGCCAGCTTTGTGCTGGACAGCAAGGACAGCTGTGGTGAAGCCAGGACCACAGCATGGAGGGTCTTGGCCATCTACTGCCCTCACAGGGAACCTTGGTCATAAAATCCAGCCCAGCCAAAAATAGCATGGAAGTTGGAAACTGCTACTATTATTAGACAGAAGTGGAAATACTCAGAGAGCCATATAAAAGGGAGGAAAATTTCAGCTTGCAATACATTACTAGATTTTAATCCAAATATCACAAATAGAAACAGTATAATAAAAACAACCTAAAGTGTACCCTGGCTCTTTTATTCTCAATGAAATGGTTAATTTACATTTAAGTGATGGCTCAGACCTAAAAAGGATTACGTTGAAAACAACCAGCCTTGAGTTAGCAGAATAAGGAAAGTGTATCCATTTATCAAACAGTTTGGGAATACCTACAATAATTGGGTCTATTAACAAAGCTTTTTCTTTATTCTTCCTCAGTGCTGGGGATCAAACCACAAGGCCTAGCTGTATAGGCAAGCACTCTATCACTGACCCTAGCCCCTAGTCCTGAAAGACTTTTTAGTAAGAAGTGTCATACTTAATAACTAAGGATTCATAGGTAAATTATGAGTGTATATAAACAAATGGAAAGTTAAAAAACTAGAAGCTGCTTTTTAGTCATATGCTAAAATCTCTCTGGGGTAAAACTGACACAAACATACATAAATGGGCATGAAAATAGCTATGCATAAAGAGAAGCTGCGCATATATTCAAAAGAGACACCCGCTTCAAAATAAAACCCCAAAGTTCCTTGACCAGTCACAAGGCACAAGCATAATAGAGACACATGTTGTTTCTCTGCCTCCCAAACCGAAAACTTTGAAAACAAAAGGACCTCGTGGTACCATGACAAAAGCTGACTAAGAAAGATAAAGCAGCTCTTCTTAAAGCTCTCAGCGTCCAAATAGATTTTGAAGGCCTCAATGAAAACCAGCTGGGAGCCATGTGTAAAATATAATGGCTCTTGCCTGCAGGGAAGGAAGTAAGATCTTGAATGATTAAGTTTAGGAAAGTATATAATTCACTGTATCATTATGGGGTGAACTGGATTATGTATAATAAGCCAAGACTTTGTGGTCTTTTTTATATAGAGAAAATGAGAAATTATTAAGGAGGTGACTGTACAGGGTGGTGGATCCAGTGTAGTAACAGGTTAAAGCAGTTTCCCAGGTGGCCGTACATGCCTCTGGGTGACCAGAGTTTTCCCAGGAGTGAATTCATGCAGGGAAGCCTGAGGGAGGCCCAGCAGCAGGGGTCAAGATCAAGATGACATCAGTCTACATTTTACATCAGTATCAGACTTTCTTTGATTTGTTCAATTTTACTTCATCTATGACAACAAAATATAGTTGATAAAAAATAAAGAATTCTTCCACTACAACTTCTAAGAAAAATAGATTTAATCAGAACAAGAACAAATTTGTTGAAAGTCCTTGTGTATAACTCAACTAGAACTTACTAAACAGATGAATAAATATATGCTGTTATTTAAAGTTTTACTATGTGTGAGATGTCATGTGATTAAAGTTTGAACAATTTAGCTCTACTTGCTAAATCTCTCTTTTTTTCTTCTTCAAAAATGTGCATTAGAGACTACTGATTCTGACTAGAAAATTGCAAAGGGCAAACCAGGTGTTAAGATTCATATTTCTATGAACTATTAACTATCTCACCTATTGTACTGTGAAGCACATGCTGATATACTGTGTGTCTGGGACACAGTGAGGACTCAGAACTTTATTTATAACATTGAACTCATTTCACACTCCCTCTATTCTACTTTCAGAGCAACTAATATTCCCAGGCAGCCCTGATGGTTATTTTTCTATTATTCCTGTTTAGTATAAATATGTTTAGCAAATAAAGAAGCTGCGACTAACTGTAGAAATTTACTTCTAGTATATATTTAAGAGTAGGGATATACTTATTCTTATTTTTCCATTCCTATATTTTTAAAAATTCCAGGACATTACATAACCTAATAAGATGACACTGTACAGAAGTTGTAAACAGAAGTTGGGGGGGGGTTATAAAATTCTGGTGTTGAATCAGTTCCTACCTCCAAAGCCCAACTGTTCTGTGGCCTTGAAACTGAGCCAAGTTACTCTCTTTAAGACAGCATTTTTAATCTGTAAAATCTTCCTTGAGATATTAAGAAGGTTGAGTGAGAATTTATACTAAGCACCTAGTACAGTTTTTATCATTCATAAGTTGCAACAAAGTAGTAGCTATCATTTAGAAACTGTAATGCAGATTTAAGAATAATATAATGAATGTTTCATGCACTTTTCTGAATGTGCTTATTACAAAAATCAGCAACAAATTCAAAATTTTTGTACTCTTTCTCCCATTGGTTTACAGGTCTACAAATAGGTATGTCTACCAATAACATTTTTTTTTTTGGTAGGTCATGGGGCTTGAACTCTGGGCTGAGCGTTGTCCCTCAGCTCAAGGCTAGCATGCTACCACTTGAGCCACAGCACCACTCCTGTCTACCAATAACATTTCTTATTTATATCCTATATGATCTATGTTTGTTCTTAATGTGGCATGTGAAATTACACTCAAGGTCATAGCCTTCTTCAAGGTGACATCTACACAAACAGGCTCACAAGAAGACATCCATTGTCAGTGATTCTTAAAATGAGCTTGGGGTAATCTCTGTCGGTCATCAAGAGGCCTGTGATATCAAAACTACTTTCATAGCAAGACTAAGATATCACTTACACCTGTGACCATGATGAAAGGTGCTGTGAGAAACCTGTGGGCCTGTGACCACCAAAGCAGAGACGGTGAGCTACTGCTTGGTTCTTTACTGCTGCAAGCTCACAGTAGTGGTGACACTGCTTTCACATAAGAATATCTTTGAAGTGGTGCTGTAGCTCAAGTGGTAGAGCGCTCGCCTTGAGTTGAAGAGCTGAGGGACAGTGCCCAGACCCAGAGTTCAAGCCCCATGACCGACAAAAAAAAAAAAAAAAAAAAGAATATCTTTGATGAAGCAAGCAGTAAAGTTGAGGCTGATACATCTCAAGTCATTAGTATGTCTCTTTGTGCAAAGTTGGCTTTGGTATAAGGAAGTAAGATGGTTGTCTTGAAAAAGCACTTTTACCATGCTCATTGTCCAGACAGAGTACCTTGAGGTGCAGGCTGAGTAGCACCTTTGTCATGGAATACATCATGTTTACTTACAAGCAACACTTAAGACAAACATTATTTAGATTTGGGTATTTGACTGACATTGCCTTAAAAATGAAAGTAAGTTTGTCACATTAAAAAATTATAAGTATCTTTTTGGTATTTATTGCCAATGATAAAATTTGAACTTCCAATCATAAGTTAGAACTTTAGAAAACTTATAGCTGCCACCATAAGCTTAACAACTTCCTAATACATAGAGTTTTCCTGATGATATTGGTGGTGATTTAACAAATGTCTTTGATTTTTCTTTTTAAATATATTATCCAATGAGATGTCAACATATGTAAGATCTGTACAATGAGTAAATCAATACTTCTCAAGTGACTAATGAACAATGCTATGACGTTATGAACTGGCAGCAGACTATTCAAAGTTCAAAGAAAAATAATGGATATGGTAACAAAGTATGACCGCATGAAATGTTCAAGGAAAACCCACAGATGAATTCTACTTAAGAACTAACTTTAAATTTCTGTCACTTACAAAGTGTTGCTATAATACCAGAGAAGAACTTTCCAACAGTGGAAAGCTAATTAAAATATTCTTACTTTTTCTAATTATATGTCTGTCTAAGGCATGACTTTCTTCATCAACTTCAACTAAAACCACATGCTATATTAAATACAGAAACAATTATGAGAATCCAGTTGCCATCTAGTAAGCCAGACATTAGCATATTTACAAAAAATATATAAAACATTGTTTTACTTCCATTTTTTATTTTGAAAGTTATTTCCCATAAATGATATAATTTACATATATGTATATGTACTTATTTTAAAATTAGCATATTTTTTTCAATTTCTAAGAATTAATTTCTATATGGTAATATTGATATATAGGATACATTATTGGGGTCTCAATTTTAAAACTGAAAAGGGGTCTCAGGAAGCTCAAAATTTTCTGTACTATGTAAATCACACTTGACAAATAGCCCTGCTTCTCCCTAAAATTCAAAATAGATCCTGCATTTAAAATCATCTTCATTTGAGCCAAATCATCTAGAGACCGTAAAGTCTGGGTTTAGGGGAAATTACATATACATTATGATTTGCCTCTTGACTTTATCACTCAGAGACATTTACACAGGCAAAATATATTTTCTTAGACATAACACAGAACTATTTTTAACTCCATATTACTGTAGTTGGCTCTTATGGTTGTAATTTCACATCCTAACATTATAAGACTTATTAAAAACTATGGTTTGATTTTGATGCTTTTTGGGGATTATACAGTATCCTAAGGTCAAAACTCAGAAAATCTGTTATTAACAACAACAACAAAAATAATAAAAGTATCCATGAGTGATGACAAATTGCAGACTACAGGTGTTAGATTACATTTTGACTCCAGGCAGGTTTAATATAGGTTGGTTTCCTTTTACAATTGCTCTAGCACATACAGCTATAGGAAGGGGATTTAAAAAAGAAGAAGAAGAAGAAAGAATCATGCTCAATAAAAGACCATGTCAAAAGAAATCAATACAAACAAGCAAAGTGATAGGAAGTCTAACATGGAAATACATGTTCAATTTCCTTCAGCCTTAGTGTGAGATTCCTTTAATATTGCAACCAAGACACTGCTAGAAGACTGTGTATGTTTTTAATGCAGTTTAATAATTGTTTCTCAAAATACACACTTTGGTCAAAGACAAAATCATAACATTATGACACAATAGTCTGTTAAAATATATTTAGGTGTTGGAGGAATCATAGATCTTAAAACAGCCTTTGGCTTATATCATTTTCTCTTCAGTAATGAATTGAGAACAACTACATTAACAACTTCTATAGTTTAGGGTGGAAGAAAAGTTTTGTAATCATTTATCTAGTTACTGGGAATATCTAGATTCTGCAAATACTAAAGAAGTAGTTTGGGAACTACTTCAATAAAAAGAGATGAGCTGATATGCTAGTAAAAATAGCAAGGTCAAGATGTGTGCCTATATCTCAATCACAGAAAAGCCAAGTATAGAAAATGAAGCTTTTTTCTAGCTATATGTGAAGACAGACAAAATACTAGGTACATATTGAACATAATGGAAGTTTTATCTTTCCCTTAATCAGCATCATGTAATATGGATTTATTTAGGGATGATCAATAACAAAAGCTATTCTGCAAATATGACCAACAGAATCCATGAGAGGATTTAGGAAGAGCAGAGTCTTTAGGATGGCCCATGCCATCAAGATGTACTAATATACCCAGGAGAAAGCATTCCCAAGCCTGCCCACCTCAGTCTCACTGGCCTACCACCCACAAGCCTTTATTTTCCTTCTATTCCCTATACCCTACTACCCTTACCCTGTCTTCTGAGAGCCCTATATTTAAACTACATATTTATAGAGAAGGTCTGGCAATATTGAAGTGTGTACAAAGCTTTAATAGGTTTCAATTAGTAAAGAGCAACATGGAAGTGACTAGACTGATTGGAGGAAAATAAATGTATCAAATTGAACATGACTAGACTCTGGGAGTCTGCTTAGGTAAATGCATGCCTTGTTACATTGTGGTAACTGAGAAAAAGAGTGCTTTTCCAACACCTGAAGTTAAAAAACAAAACCAAGTCTTAGAGAGAGCTAAAGATAACAAAATAACCAGGGTAACTAAGTGAAGCAGTCAGAAGGTTAAGATGACTTGGGTGCTGAGAATTTAAATCAGCATTGAAAGAACCAACCTGGATTCATAGTACCTCATCAATAGCCAACGATTTACAATCAAAGATATACAGTGTTCAGGTTAAAAAACCCTAAGTAGGCCAGTATAGTGGCTCAGGTGTTTTATCCCAGCTTCTCAGCAAGTGGAGATTGGGAGGGTTATGGTTCAAGGACAGTCAAAGCATAGTTAGTGAGATTTCCATCTCAAATAAGCAAGACATGGTGGTGTGCCTACACAGGAGCCACAGTAGAAGGGAGACAGACTGAGCAACCCTTAGGCAAAAATGTGAGAGTCTTACCTAAAAAAACATAGCAAAAAGAGTTGGGGTTGTAGCTCAAGTGGTACAGAATTTGTCTAGCAAGTGCAAGGCTCTATGTTCAAACCTCATACTTTCAAAACGAAAGATTCTTAAGCAAGTTAATCTAGTTGGTTTAATTATTACCAAAGAAAACATAAGTACCAGTGATAAATGATATGTGAGCTTGAAGCTCGATTTTTTTTTAATTAAAAAAAAAAGACAGTGGCATTTGTGAATAATTATGTTGTCTTCCAGCTTCTTAAAGGATAGGGTGTGAGTCTGAAGCAAAGCCGTTGGAATTCGATTCTTCATTTGTGGGGAAAGAGGCGAAGGCAGGTCAGTGGTGTCTGAGGCCCCATGTGAGCCTATTTAGAACCCCAGGATAGGCCACATTTTCTGTATAATTTTTACAGTTGGGGCACTCAGAACAATCTGACAGTTATGGTTAGAGAAAATATTAGACATTCACCAATAAAATACTACTTCAGCATATTTTTTTGCTTTCTGGATGTAACCACTTAATAACAGGACTTGAGAAAACTGCACTGTGTGAATCAAACACATAAAAGTACAAATATTCCTTTTATAGAAAGCAAATCTTAAGCAGTGCATTATAATCAACTACTTGGGTAAGAGACAAATAGCTAACATCACCACACCACTGACATATTATAGCTTATTATACCCTTAAGTCCAAACTGGGTAAACAGAGTCAAATGATCAAAGCAGGGTTTTCTCCTCAGACCATGAGGCAGTGGTCTGCACTGTGGAGAGTGACAGCAAAGATTCCCTGTGGCTTATTGCTTAAAAGGTGTCAAATGTCAGGCTCCAACGACTCATACCTATAATCCTCACTACTTAAGAGGCTGAGAGCTGAGGATCAAGATTCAATGCCAGCCAGGACAGGAAAGTCCATGAGACTCTTATCTTCATTAACGAGTAAAAAGTCAGAAGTAGAGCTGTGGCTCAAATGGTAGAACATTAGCCTTGAGTAAAAGCACCCCAAGTTCAAGCCCCAGGACTGGCACATACAAACAGAAAAAGTGTCAAATGAGAGCTCATCAAACATAGCCTTAATTTTCAACTTCATTTCATCAGAGACTGGACTCGTTGTATTGTATCCTTTCAAAGGAAAAAGAGAATGGAAAACTTAAATGTGACTAAAAACTTCCCAAAGGCTCTAGAGGGTTTTCTTTAAGTTTTAAACATTTGTCACTCATTAAGGGGATTTTTTACATCTTCTATATTGATGGTCTTAGTAACCAAAATAAGGTAGAGGGAGATTTTTTGGCTTCCCAATTCTGTGGCATATACAGCTTCTGAGAAGTGGCAGGCCAACAGGTCCAGGCAATCTTACTTAGGCCACAGCTTCCCAGGGAGGGGTGAATTTCCTTCTTCCAGGGTGCCAAAGATGGCCAGTGGGAGGAACAATCTTAGTTCCTAATTCCCTGGGGCAAAGTAAAAGGGCTGGAAGTTAGTTTTCCCACAGGAAAGATCCCACTCTCCAATCAGGAGATGACCATTACATTCTCATGAGGCTAGTTATTCAGTATCCTTATCTACTTAGATTCACAAAGCAAGTCCAATTTTCTCCCCATGCAGCATTGCCTGACTTTTGGGAGCTTATTTGCTTACCCTGTGCAGGTTGTCCTCAGAAACTGGAACTGTCAAGTCATTATACTTTCAAATGTGAATTTGCTTAAGGGTGGATTTAATTTAATAGCTGAGAACTCAGTATAAAACAAACAAACTTAGAAATTACATTAGCGGGAAATTAATCATTAACAATCTTCTTTGGTGTTATATAAGATCAACACCACTCCCACACCCTAACAAGTGGAAGAGTTCTGAGTGTTTCTTCTGATTTTTTTAGGATTTTTTTAATCTTTAAGTAGTTGTACAAAAGAGTCGCCATTCAATAAAATACTCCACATCTAGCTGATCTCCATGCCTGCTCCCGTTGCTATAATACAGAACCTTACAATCCTCTGCCTGAATTACAGCTTTCTCCCAACAGACAGAGCACCTTGCCAAAGGCCTTTAGTGGCCTTAATAATGGTGGTAAAGGTCTCTCTCTGGATTATCCAAGATGACTGTCACCTGACTGCAGCTTGTGCATCTGCCGCTGTCCTTGCAGGCTGTGTGCCAAAAACACTTTGACCTTTCCTGCCGCTGTGCCTCTGATCTGTGGTCCCCTTCCCAGGAAGCTCCTATCAGGAATACTGAGCTCTCCAACTTCCCGAAAGCCTTCTCCATTCTCCAACTGACCATGTTCAGGGTTGATGTACCCCCTCCTTTTATGGTGTGCTCTGTAGAGCTAATATTCATCATTAAACAAATGAAATTTTAAAAATTCAGAACAAAACTAATAGTGCTAAGGAGAACAAAAAGTGGAGTTTACAAAAGGATGGTTATTTTAAAACATACTTATTGCTGAAAAGATGCATATATATGAAATATATATGTATGTATGTACTATGCATAAGCTAATAATACCTATAAACTAATAATACCTAAGGGACTCTTGAACTTTTCTAATTCTCAAAAGAGTAACTAAATGAACATTATGAAGGGCACTCGAGGGCCCTTCATTTAGGGATTACAACTGGTATATGCATCCATTTGCTCCTTTCTTTCTCTCCCTTGATCAGCAGAAATATTCTGGTTATCAACAGAGCCAATAGGCCTGACAAGAAAAGTTGATAGAGGCAAACAGTAAACAAGAAATAAAAAACTGGAAGACCCATAGAAGACAACAAAAGGAAAGAAGACCTTTAAACAAAGAATTTATGAAAGTGCAATGTTCTTGAATGAATCTTAGGTATGATAATAGATTGTTTGGGGGTTGTTTTTTTTTTGGCCAGTCCTGGGGCTTAAACTCAGGGGGGGGGGTCTGGGCACTGTTGATGAGCCCCTTTGTTCAAGGCCAGTGCTCTACCACTTGAGCCAGAGCGCTACTTTTTGCTTTTTCTGAGTAGTTTACTAGAGACAAGAGTTTCACCGACTTTCCTGTTTGGACTGGCTTTGAACTGTGATCCTCAGATCTGAGCCCCCTGAGTAGCTAGCCACTGGCACCAGGGCTGGTGTGGGCTCTCCTCAGAGTAAAATTGTTGCCTATCTCTAAATGCTATGGAAAATATTCAATATTTTACTCAAAATGAGCACTAAATGCCAACATGATTTTCTTTGGAGAAGAAACAATAAAGTTAACCTAGGTGAAGAACAAAGAGAAAACTAACAAAATGCATTTAAAGTACATATTTTTGCTCCATTTTGATTCAACCTCTATCATTTCAAGAGCACATATTTCTTTTTATTTTTTGTTTGGTCATAGAGCTTGAACTCAGGGCCTAGGCCCTGTCACTGAGTTCTTTTGCTCAAAGCTAGCACTCTACCACTTTGAGCCACAGTGCCACTTCCAATACCACACATTTCTAAGTGAGCAAATGGTTTAAAGTTTGAGCCATAAACTGCTTCTTGTCTGCCTCTGTAGCTTATTTATATTTTATCAAAATATGTTTTTCTTTGAGATTTTTTCAGCTAAACTAAATAAATCACAGAAGTTAAGCATAGACACTCTAGAAACCCAATGTAACCCATCTCATTTATACTATGGAAATCAAAAAAGCATTTTGATACTACAGAACATTTTAGTTTTAAAGCACAATGCTTGCAAGGTATTATATAACTCTTTTCCTGAGAGGATATTTGCTTTCTCAGGATCTCTGTTTAAATTATAATTCCAGACTGAGCAAAGAATTCTATCAAAACTACTATCATATTAAAACATTCGATCATGTGTACCTTCAAGAATCCCAACTTTCTATTTCTGAAAAGAGAACAGATTTAATGAAATAGTTTAAAAGTAGAGCTGGTAAAGGGCATATTTGTGAAAAGTACCACCTAAAAGGCATTTTATATGGCAGACAGAGAAAAGACTAAATTTACCACATATACTGGAGCAATGGGTATTAAATAATCATCTCTGAATAAACTCTACAAATCAATATGGTCCTGTCGGTCTAGGCTAGAATGGTATTGCCTAAAGGAAATCTCTAAGGTCAACCAGCAATTAACTGAAAGGTTTTGATTGAAAATGCTATTGACTGTTTTCATATCAGACAGCTTCTGGTTATTATACTTCATGGACTAAGTAGGTGCCAAGACATTAAGCTGTCAATAATCTATTAATACTGCACTGTTAGCTCACCCTTCCCAAGTCTGGAGGCAAATGTTCTCAAGCCAAGTACCTGCTCAGGATTAATGCAAATTCCCCAGCTCTGACATGCAAATCATATCTTCATTACCGCCCAGTTTAAATGCTTAGTAATGTTGACAGAGTATGAGAAAAATAAGGAATGCTTATTCTGTGTGCTAATCTAACATTTTATTTTCTTTTAAGAGATTACTGAAGGGATAGAGAACGTGTCTTGGAACCTGCCTTTCTTTCTAAGCCATACTTAACAGTTCCTAAATGGAGTGTAATAAACACTTTACAAAGAGAAATGAGAAGTTCTTTAAAAAGAGGCCTACAGGCCCCTGCCTCTCGGCATCTGGAAAGCAGTTATACATTGGGGAGTCAGGGGGTGGGGGGAGAGAACTTTTGATGAATTTAATAGAGAAAAGCACTTTAATTAAATGCTGTCAAAGTGGATTGTATTAATGACTATACACAGAGGAATTTAAAGCCAGCCAAGTTTATTTAGCAAATAGAAACTGGGCTTTTGAAGCCTGCAAGTATTTATGTTTCCGCAGTTGCAGTACATCTAGAAGATGATGGTGCCACATGAAACTGCTGAGCTATTAGATATGATTTTATTTATTGTATATTATTAAAGTTTCAAAAGCCTTGGGGGAATTAGATTTCATTTTCAAAATGAAACATTACATTTGATCAGAAAGGGTTAAAAAGAGAGACTATTATGCCCTGATTTTTTTTTCTGTTCCCTAGAAATACAATGCAGGTGACTGGCAGGAGGGAATGGCTTTTTTAGGTCCAGCCAGTCCAAATTTGCTTTACTGGATATAGTAGCAAAGAAATCAATGACAGTATTTCTCTTCTGACTCTTTCCCTTATTTTTTCTTCCAGTGACTTGCCACCAATCATAATTCATTCTATTACATGTAGAAATAAGCTGAAAAATGACCAAAGCTCTTAAAAATCTCTATGAAAATTTGGCTGCCATAAATTTCTTAATCAAAAACATGAGGAGCCCAATGTTGCCCAAATAAAAAGGTATCAAATGTTTGACTTGGGGGCAACCGAAAAGAAAGAGGTCTTCCTCAGTATCTTCTATTTGGGGCTGACCACAGAACAAACCTATTATTAATGATAATATTTTAAAAATAAACAAAGAAAACATGAGCCTTTATGCATGAAAGCTGTAAAAGATTGAAAAGCTGGTCTGGCTGGAAAATACTGTGTGTGTCAAAATGATTTTCTTTACCGTTTGTAAAAATGTAATTATCCATGATATGCTATTATCCATGATATGCTACAAGAGTGAGGGATTTCAAGGAAATCCATTGGAAGCTAAGGATTTGCCTTTGGTCTTCAGTCTCTGACACCAACACGACTGTGAGATCACAAACCACTGCTGTGATTTACCACATCCTCCTTTCAGTTATATATACACCCTTCCAGGCTGTCTTTAGATTTTAATTCAAAACATAAGAAGGAGGAAAGAGGAAATGTGAAGATGGGAGAGAGAAAAAAAAAACCCAAAAGCCTGCACCTATTTCCTTTCAAGAACAGAATAATAATCACAAATAGGAACTTTCAATTTTCTTAATAAATAATCTAATTGTTAATCCTTTTCCTATCTGAACTGTTGATTAATATCACATGTTTGATCTGTGCCTTTGTAGTTCTGGAAGTTACGAGTGACTCCGTTTTTCCCATCTGTGCCAATATGTTTCAGACTAGTCTTTGAAATGTTCTAAATGCAGAAGAATATGACACAAAATAGGAACTGATTACATGTATAGTCTATGTATGAGCAATGGAAACCATACAGAGATGACTTTACATGTTCATGTGATGAAATGCAATGCACTCTGCTTCCCACATGCAAATAGAGAAATCTGAAGTACAGCATGCTACTATGCCTAGTCTCTGTTCTAGAAGTTCAAGATACAATTGGTTGAGCTCTTACAAAAAAAATGACAAGACAATTCCTCTCCTGGTACTCTAGTTACTTTTAATATGAGAATATATCAAAGACTTGTCCATTGATACATTGGATACAAATCTTGTTTATAAGCCAAATTTGGTCAATTTGCTTCTTTTTTCATTCCCAACAAAGTGAGGGTTTTTACTTTACTTAAAATGTTTAAATAAAAATTTCTTCCTTGCAGATGAAGGGAGAGAGGAAGGATGGCTGAGTGTAGTCATAAAATTCAATGTATATACTGGAAAATGAAACCGGCTAACTTGATGGAATGGGAGAGGTTGGGAAAGATTGGGGAGAACAATGGAAAGGGCAACACTGATCAAGATGCATTGTATTCACAAACTGATACGTTGGGTCAAACTTCTTTGTATAACTACTTCAATATAATCCTCCCTAAACTAAACCTATATGGAAATATTTAACACTGGTCATCTTGGGAGAGATGGAATAGAATGGTGGAAGAGATGACACTGATCAAGATGCAGTGTGCTCATAAACTGATGTGTGGAACTGAAACCCTTTTGTATAATTCCTAAATATGAAAAAAAATTCAAAAGAAAATAGCATTGACTCACCAAAAACTACTCATCCCATTGTTCTATTGCCATGCTTTTGAATATATTGTAGATATGAGTTATACACACATATGTGTATATATGCTGTCAATAGCTTTATTTAAAAATCATTTATATGTGGCTATCACACTTATCCTTACCTGAGTGCATTCAGAACATATATAAAAAACACTTTTTGTACCTACATATACTTGTCTTTAACAGTCATAGATTTTTATCTCCCAAAGTTTAGAATGCTTTTACAAAGCAAAAGACTGCCCAGGCCCACAATTCAAGCCCCATGACCGACAAAAAAAAAAAAAAAAAAAAAAGGCAAAAGACTCTTCATTTTGAGATCCATTGTCTGAGTCCAGTTGGTCAGATTAAAAAAAAGAAAACTAACTTTATTACAATAATTTGTTCCTTGATTTCTAAATGGAGTGCTCAAATTTGTTGAGTTTTTAATACTAGGAAGTCACAGATGATGTACTCTTTATGCTACATGACTCTCCAATATGGATCCAACCAGATACTCCAGAGCTTTGTACTTTACATTCAGAAACAATATGAAGACCAACAACCTTGAATATGAGGAAGTGATTATGAATTAAAATTAGAAGGAGGCAGAAATGATTGATAACTTAAATAAACTATGTCTGATAAGTAGATGGTTAAGTGTAATACCAACCAGCCATTCAGTACTAGACACAGTTAACATTTTTTTATATTAGTGTTCAGTAAATTTTGTTTATAACCATATAGAGACATGGATGATCATACAACTTAGAAATAAAAAAGAAGGAGACTGGTCTCTATTCAGTGTTTAATAACTTGTTTTCTGTAATAAAAAGGCACAAGTGGATCACTTGCCAATTCACATGAATAATTCCAGAATAGCCAGTCTCATACCACCAATGGTGTAACAACCATTTTTCAAAATTCCTAAAAATTCAACATAAGCTAGCGTAGACTTACACTAGCACCTCCCCTCTACTATAGAAAGAAATAGCATCTCCCTCCTCTGCTAAGGCACATGCTTGTCTGCTTTCCAGACTTGACTCACTGGAATACCTCTGCTTAACTTGATTTTTCTGCCATTTTCCCAGCCCTAGATTGATTAGGATGACCCTGATGTGATATATAATTCTACATTAAGATTCTGTATCAAAAGGTGAAAGGTGATATGATTTGTAGTGAAGTAGACCTAGAAATAACTTGTGAAAAAATTGAACTTGTGACCTTAGAACTGTCAAACCTATCCAGTTTGCCTGATCTCCCATTTCTAGGGTCAAGCCAAGTAATAATAAAATAAATGAATTTCAGAACTTTGGCAGCTTTCCTCTAATTGAAAGTATGCTTTTCTATCATTACAAGGGGAAGTTCCAGACTTCAACTTAATAAAAATCAGCAGTAGTTTTCAGTCACATTAGATTTCTACACTAAACAGAAACAGCTGAAAGGCCACTGTATGTAGGTTTGGATACAAAAGTTTAAAAGTCAGTGTCTGGTTTTCTCTTTCAATTGTCATAACCATTGGTCTTAAAAAACAAAAACCAAACAAAAAAAATGCTTGACAAGAAATGTACTCATTACCTTACTCGTGTAACTGTAACCCCTTTGTACAGCATCTTTACAATAAAAATTTTTTTTTAAAAAACCAACTGGATTTCTATGAATTCAATATAAGTTGTCCCTAATCTGTGATGCTCTTACTAATTTACTTTTCCAAATGTATTGAACTTCTGAGGAGTAAGATTTTTTTGTTGCTGTTGTTTTCAACAATAAAATTCTCAAATGAAAGTCAGAAATAGATGAACCAACCTACAGAATGTTTCAGATAAAGAGTTTTTGATAAAACCTAATTCATGTTATTACAATTTACAAAATGCAGAAAAATACCTTCTCCAAAGTCAGACACTCAGACCTGGAATGACATCACAGGCTTGTTTCCTTTCTTTGCTACTGGACCAAACAATTATTGACATAGAGATAGCAAGTAAGTTTTATTCTTTTTAGATGTTGTGGTTCCTGAAACAATGTATAAAGACCCTTCATATCAACAAACAGACTGTTCTGGCTTGGAGGAATGGCCCCAAATGACCAGGTGTTAATGTCTTGGCTACCACAGTGGTGTTGGGAGGTAGCGAAGTCTTTAGGAGGTAGGGCCCGTTGAGGTCCTGATGTCCCTGCGAATGAGCCTCCAAATGGACTCAGGTACCCGACTGGTCCTATCTCTCTTCAGTTTCCTGACTCATGAGGTAAGAAATTTGTTGTGCCACATGTTATGGCTACAATGTCCTACTCCAGCCAGAGATCAAAAATGATGAGGCCACTTGGCTTAAACACCAACTTCCAAAACATTAAGCCAAAATAAGCCTTTTCTCCTACAAGTTAAATTCCTCAAGTATGTTGTTATAGTGGCAGGAAAATACCTACAAGAACTTTTTACTTCAAATGTTTTTTTTCTTTCATGTGATTTATTCTAACGCATTTATAAGATAATTTCTTTGTTGCTTTTTATGTCTCTCCCCCACAGTATACCTGTGTGGAGGGGAAGGGGAAAAACCAGTCATTTAAATAGGGACCCATTACAGGTGGACCCATTGCAACAATGAGAAGTACAAGTCGTATGTCAAAAACGAACTTTACAACTTTCCGGGTGGGGAGGGGGAGCAGAGAGGATTGGGTGGAAGGGCCAGGGAGGATGGGAAGGGATGGGAAGGGGAAACAAAGGAGGAGGCTACAATGCTTGATAAGAAATGTACTCATTATCTTGCCCATGTAATTGTAACCCCTCAGTACAGGATTTTCACAATAAAAAAAATAAAAATAAAAAAAAGAACTTTTTACTTAAAAGCTACAATGCACTTAGACAAATCCTAGCTATTTTAAATGTATTTAAAAAACATAATCAGAAAACTTCTATTTCAAAAGCAACATTTGTATTTGTTTCTATCCAATACATAATGGACACATCACAAATTTTTAAGATTAAAGCCAATTAGGCTATATTCACAATTAGGTTTTCAATGCTGTGGCTTCAAACATGGAGCTGTAACTTGTTATACATTTCTTATGAATGACCCTGCAGGTAATTTGTTTCTATCAACAGTTCAAATAGTAAACTTTATAAATGTTTTGTGTATTTGCTATTATTTTGGTAAAGTAGAGCTAACTATATTCTTTTTTTGGGGGGGGGTCCGTTCGTGGGGCCTGAACTCTGGGCTTGGGCGTTGTCCCTCAGCGATTCAGCTCAAGGCTAGCGCTCTACCACTTGAGCCACAGAGCCACTTCCGGCTTTTTTCTTTTTGCTTATGTATTGCTGAAGAATCGAACCCAGGGCCTCATGCATGCAAGGCAAGCGCTCTACCACTGAGCCACCTTCCCAGCCCCTGACTATATTCTTTCTATAGTGGCACTATTCATACATGTCTACCCTTGTTTACTTATAGGAGAGCAAGAGACCAATGTCAAGTAATGATGCCAGAAAAGAAGTCATTCACATGAAAATCACCCACTGTTCTTCTCAGAATCAAGGACCTCAGAAAGAATATCCCAAGATCTTAACAAATTCTGCATCTCTGCTCTCCTTGCCATTACATATCCTAATTTACAAAGGTGTATAGTTATTGCCTTGCTAGTCTGGATGCTATTCATGATCAGATAATATTCTGTTTCCTATGAGTCCATCAGAAGCCAACAGAATGATGCTGCCATAAGATGGTTATTTAATACCAGACTGATGAGACTCAACAGAGTGACTGCATGGAACCTTTATAACTTCATGGATTCTGATACATTTCAAAGAGAGCAGAAGTCACAGGCATTACCTGGAAGATCAAGAATATTTTTGATTTTCTACGATTATAGACATTTTTAATCTATTAATCAATGTCTTGTTACTTGGAGAAGTCACTTTTGAAAAACAAATGACTAGGAAATAAAAAGTATTGCCTATATAGTCAGGCAGAAAATAGCTATCCAATGGACATGCTTATTTATCTCTCTTTTTTCCATCAAAACTGTTTTGTAAATGAACTGAATCACTAATCAACAGATGTAATTCTTGGTAGAGCTATGTAAATCACTTTGGACCCCTTAGAATTGATGCAGAGTGTCTGTTTATTTTTATAGCTCCAAACACTAGTTTTTATGGTAGTATTATCTCTGGGAGCTATTAATCAGTTCATTCTTAAAACAGGTAGAAAGTAGAAGCAAAGAGATGCTATTTAAAGTTAAGATTGAATGAAGGAAAGGAACCGATTATATCCACTAAATTACAGTTTGGATCCTAAACTAATGAAAAGTGAGTGCAGAAAAAAATGGAAATCTGTCCAGAACTGCATTCTTTATAAAGAGAAAAACAGTTCAATATATGTGTCTCAGTTACATATGTAGCTCCTAGAAAAATACCTAGTACACTAAAGGACTCAACAGGTATTTGTTGAATATTTCTCGGTGATATCTATAACTTGAGTTATAAGAACAAGTTTATTCATCAAATTTATTCATCCTTTCCAAAAGCCACATTATGCTAGACATCTACAGAAATATAAAGTAATATATTTCCCTTTTCTCAGATGAAATATGAATCCATTGATTAAAATACAGATTTATCAATATCTTCAATTGCCTTACTTTTAGGTCAGGCTTACTGTTGTTGTTAATGGTGAGTGGTTAAGACAAAGACGGATGCATTCTAATATACTCTCTATCTTAGTCTAGTCTTCCATGTGTCTCTTTCTCATTGTTCTAATTTGTTCATATTAAAAGTTTGCTCCTTCATAAAAGTTATAAGCTACCACCTTCTGTTCTTCTAGGTTGAAAAAAATAGCAAGTTCATCCTCTAGCAAAATTTAAAATAAAAAATTTTAATTAAAAATTAAATTAAAAAATTTAAAAATATTTAAAATTTTAAAATTAAAGACACTAATATTTATGTTAAGAAGTAGTATGTGTAGTCTTATTTTCTTACTGGACCATTAACAAGATGCTAAAGGTTGTATATTGAATATAATTTCATTTAATATCACTAAAAAGAAAAAGATATGAAATTGTGTATGTAATACCTTGATGTTCCCAACTTTAAAAACTAGACCAGATTCTGTTATTACTAGCGATGTATATTGGTAGTTTTAGTTTGAGCACTGGGCAATACACAAACCTGTATTCATGGTGACTATGTATAATAGCAGAATAATTGACATAATTTTGATTATTCCTTTTGTGCAGGAGAACTGGGCAATGCATCTTATACTCAGTTTTGGTGTCTAATACAAAACACACACAATATACATGGAGTGTATCAATAACCAAAAAAAATGAGCTGCAGAAATTGTGCATCATGCTAAGATTGTACTATTATTTCAAGAAAACTAACGATCATGGAAGAGCAAGTTATTGAGAAAACTTTTAAATTTAGAATTCAGTTTACTGGCTTTAAATTTAATGTCAAGGAAGTCTACCTTCATGGAACAAGCTAAACCTGTAAATTCCCTCATACATGAACTGAAGTGCCAAATATGCAGTGGGCATGATAGAAGTCTGGAGAAAGATCATAAGATAGAGGAAGGATCAAGTTAGGCCAATGTTTTAAAGGGATAGAATTATAATTTAGAGAAACTATGGATAGCATACAGAAATTACGACAAAGATACACAGTAACTTGTAAATCCTGTGATAGTTGGAAGAAAAGCTTGATAAAGGGTGAAGCTGACAAGGGAAGAAATTATGTTAAGGATGGTAAAAGAGATGGTGAAAGTCTGAGTTAACCATAGGTGAATTCCCAGCTCCAGACTCAGATAAACCTAATAATCCTGAGAGTCCTATCCTTGGATTTTCATGAAGTACTATCATCTTCAATTTCTTTCTCTAATCACTCATAGTTAAGTTAGAATTGCTATCTCATAAAAGAGAAAAGAAACTTTGTATAGCTTGAAATTTAAGAAATGCAGGCAGCCCTCCTCTGTTTAAATGTCTAGAACAAAAATAAGGCTAAAGCAAATATCCATCTACCCATTAGACTCTAATAAACTGCTGCATGTTTCTGACTTTTCACTAAAGAAGCATGAGCATCTGTCTTCTAGAATCAAAATAACTGGTGGAAAATAATTTCTACTTTTTTTTGTCAGTTGTGGGGCCTGAACTCTGGGCCTGGGCATTGTCCTTCGTTCTTTAGCTTAAGGCTAGCACTCTACCACTTGAGCCACAGCACCACTTCTGGCTTTTTCTGCTTATGTGGTGCTGAGGAATCAAACCCAGGGCCTCATGCATGCAAGGCAAGCACTCTACCACTGAGCCACCTTCCCAGCCCCAATTTCTACATTTAACTACATTCTTGTATGACAAATATTAAAATTGATTCCTATTAAAACTGCCTGTGAGGGGATCCAAATAGGGAAAGAAGAAGTAAAACTCTCCCTCTTTGCAGATGACATGATCTTGTATTTAAAGACTCCCACAGACTCCACTCCCAAATTACTTAAGCTGATTCAAAACTTTGGTAAAGTAGCAGGGTATAAAATTGACTCTCAAAAATCAATGCCTTTTTGTATGCCAACAATGAGAAAAGAATGGCTGAAATTAGGAAAGCAACTTCATTTGTAATAACCCCACAAAAAGTAAAATACCTAGGAATTAACTTAACCAAAGAAGTGAAGGACCTCAATGATGAAAACTTTAAAAACTTGAAAAAGGAAATGAAAACAGAACTTAGAAATTAGAAAGATCAACATCATGAAAATGGCAATACTTCCCAAGGCTATCTATAAATTCAATACGATACCTATCAATATTCCAACCTCATTCTTCAAAGAAATAGAAGAGGCAATCCAAAAATTCATATGAAACAATAAAAGACCCCGAATAGCAAAAACGATCCTCAACAGAAAGAACACTGTTGGAGGAATATCAATACCAAATTTCAAACTCTACTATAAAGCCATAATAATCAAAACAGCTTGGTATTGGCACAAGAACAGACCTCAGGACCAATGGAATAGAATTGAGAACCCAGAAATGAACCTACAGACCTATAGCCATCTAATCTTTGATAAGGGAGCTAAAAAAATAGAATGGAAGAAAGACAGCCTCTTCAGTAAATGGTGCTGGCAAAATTGGTTAACAACTTGTAGAAAACTAAAGCTAGATCCTTATATATCTGCGGCGAACGCCTTCTCGTCCAGCGAGGAAGAACGACCACCACACCAGGAGTCTTCTCAGATCACGCTTTATTGGAGAGCCTTCTTGCTTGTAGGAGAGCTTGAGCGCGAGAGAGAGCGCACAAAAAACATGGCCACTTATATAGGGAATAGGAACACGTGTCGTTTTATCATTGGTTGTCTGCCTCTCACCATCACCAGGTGCCACGGGATTGGCTAGGGACTCTACGTGGCTCACGCATGGCAAAGCCCAGGACCCACCGTCCTGCCAAGCACTGCCTAATATGGAGTTGTTTACCTCAAAACTGCAAGGAAGTGGGCGGCGCCTTGTAATGGCATTCGCCCCGGCTCCCCGCATATATCACCCTGCACCAGAATCAACTCCAAATGGATCAAAGACTACGGAGTCAAAGCAGACACTGAAAACATTACAGGGTGAAATAGGAGAAACCCGAGGTCTCCTTGGCACAGGCCGAAATTTTCTTAATAGAGACCCAGAAACACATCAAATCAAAGACAGGTTGGACAAATGGGATTGCATGAAATTGCAGAGCTTCTGCATGGCAAAGGACATAGCTAGCAAGATCAATAGAAAGCCCACAGATTGGGAGAAGATCTTCACTGGCCATACAACGGACAAGGGTCTCATATCTAAAATATACCTGGAACTCAAAAAATGAAATCCCCCAACAACAAATCTTCAAAGAAACAACTGCCCAATAAATAAGTGGGCTAAAGACTTAAAGAGAAACTTCTCTGAAGAGGAAAGAAGGATGGCCAATAGACACATGAAGAAATGCTCAACCTCCCTAGCCATAAAAGAAATGCAAATCAAAACAACATTGAGATACTACCTCACCCCAATTAGAATGGCTATAATCAAGAACTCTAATAACAACAGATGCTGGAGGGGATGTGGACAGAAGGAAACCTTACTGCATTGTTGGTGGGAGTGTAAACTTGTTCAACCACTTTGGAAAGCAGTATGGAGGTTCCTCAAAAGACTCCACATAGAGCTCCCCTATGACCCAGCAATCCCTCTTTTGGGCATTTACCCAAATGTTTACAAACAAGACCACACTAAAGCTACCAGCACAACTATGTTTATTGCAGCATTATTTACCATAGCTAAGATATGGAACCAACCCAGATGCCCCTCAGTAGATGAGTGGATCAAGAAAATGTGGTATATATACACAATAGAATTCTATGCCTCCATCAAAAAGAATGACATTGCTCTATTTGTTAGGAAATGGAAAGACTTGGAAAAAATTATATTAAGTGAAGTAAGCCAGGCCCAAAGAAACATAGGTCCCATGGTTTCCCTTATTTGCAATAACTAGTATATGTCTGAGTCAAGCAGAAAAGGTCAGATAAGTTGATATTAGGGAAATGAACCCTAAGATATGTATTCAAATGTTTTTTCTTTCATGCAATTTTTTCTAACACATTTATAAGATTTTTTTCTTTGTTGCTTTGTATGTCCCTCCCCCACAGTATAACCCCTGCTTTCACTGTACTTGATGTCTATATAATTTGTGGAGGGGAAGGGAAAAAACAAATCGTTTAAATAGGGATACAGGTGGACCCATTGCAACAATGAGATGTACAAGTTGTCATGTCAAAAACGAACTTTACAACTTTGGTGGGGGGGGGGGGTGAGGAAAATTGGGTGGGAGGCCGGGGGGAGGATGGGAAGGTATGGGAAGGGGAAACAAATGAGGAGGCTACAATGCTTGCCCATGTAATTGTAACCCCTCTGTACAGTATTTTCACTAAAACTGTCTGCGTAAGAAGTAGAAGTTGAATAAATTCATGCAATACAATATAGTTTTCCTATGGAAAAAAGCTAGTGTGGCCTGTCTTGGGTGATAGGGACCTCTAAAGCTTTCTTAGGTGAGTATCCATTTCTTTGTGCTCAGTTGCTGCAGTATTTCATGAAAAGTGGCAAGTATTCATTTGCATCTCCCCTCAAAATTCTGGAGCCATATTCAACAGCAGGCTTTGAATAGGAGGTTGGAATGAATCCAAGGTAGAAAAAAAATTTATTAACCTGCTTAGAGAATTTGCAAGTACCCTTACTCAATTAATTAGCTTATTTACTTTCCTGGAGGTTGTTCATTTATAAGTAAATTCATAAATCAAGATGGAATCTGTACAACTAGAGTAAGGAAAGCAGAAGTGAATGTTCATTGCTGAAAGATAGATTGTGAGTACTCTTCAACATTAGTAATTAAGGTCATATTCTGAAGTTATCTCAAAAATATGAACGAAATTTGGTAAAAAGTGGAAATTTCAGGCATATTTGGTTTTTAACATCATATCAGTGAGTTAAGAGTTTTCAGTGAATTAAGAGTCCTGTAAAAAAGAAAGTTCACAAAACCAAATCTACTCAGAATGATTTAAAAATAAAATAACATGTATTATAATATAAATAGTGTTGTAGAATATTAGACACCTAACAGTAAGTGTTCAGGAAATGCAGGCTATTGCAATTTAGGAGTCCTTTCTAACACACAAAAGAACTGGATGGTAAACTAATGTGAGCTTAAATTTTCATTTTGAGCAAGTTATTTAACTTCCCTAAACTTTAGTTTCTCATCTGTGAAAGTAGATTCTAAAGTCTTTTGGGTTTTTTTCCCTATCTAAAAATCTCTTATTAGCAAGTCTGGCTTTCAAAAAGGTTATTGCTGCCAGGTTAGAAAATGGGAGGAAGAAGAAAGAGAGAAAGAGGAAGAAGAAAGAAGGGTTTGGTACAGGAAGCAGGACGACGAGGAGGAAGGAGAGGTTAAATCTTTGTTCTGGGGAACTGTCTTGCATTGTCAGTATTTGGCAATATCTCCGGAGTCCTATCTGGACACTGGTCGCATCCTCAAATTATAATAACCAAAAAAGGTTTCGAAAAACCTCCAAATCAGCCTGGTGGGGAATCATTGACACCAATTACATAGAACCTGATTGGCTTAGAAAATTCTGAGAATTCCCAGGTGAGCAGCAGTCCAGATGAGGAAAGGTATAATGCTGGTATGTTGCTATCATAGCTGGATTACATTCATTTTTTTTCTTCTTCTTCTTTTTTTTTTTTTTTTTTTGGTGCCACTACTGGGGCTTGAACTCAGGCTTGGATGCTGTCTCTGAGCTTTTCTGCTCAAGGTTAGCACTCTACCACTTAAGCCACAGCTCCACTTCTAGCTTTTTTGCTGCTTACCTGGAGATAAGAGTCTCATGGACTTTCCTACCTAGACTAATTTAGAACTGTGACCCTCAGATCTCTGCCTCCTGACTAGCGGTGCCCTGATAGTTGTCACATTCTTCCTCAAGGCATTACATACAATTTGAAAACAAGAACTTATCAGGAAATTATACAGTAGCAAGCTCAGAATTCCTGACTTGCAAAATCAGCCATAGGAACACTATGACAGAAATACAACAAAGCACCATTTTACACAGAATAAACAATTTGGCAAATGTTCCCAGTGGGGTCTATTTAGGGACCTTGTCATAGTACGATGGTGTCATTTATTCTCTCCTGCATTCCAAGGGAAGTGTATGTACCCCCAGCACTCCTGATTCCATGTAGCTGGTAATACTGGCTTCAGGCAAGGCTCAATGACTGTTTCAGTTTTTTGCAACTATAAAATGGAGTTGGTAATAATGCATAAACTAACCTAACTACATTTTTATTCTAAGCTAAAGCTATCCATTCACTATAGAATTCATTCATTATATAATAATAATTATTATCATAATAACAAAAATCATGATGGAGAAAAATCACTACAACCACAAAAAATAATTTTTTCTAATATTTTCAAGTAAAAAAATTATTTCATCTTTTTCATGTGATACTTTGATTTGGCTTGGTTTGCCTTACTTTGTCGTACCTCTGCTGCTCTTTACATTGCCCATATAGACAGACTGAAGACATTGTGTCCTTAACATTCATCAGCTTTTCCCTATTATCAACCCCCAAGGAAGCTTTAGGCATTTTCCTCTCCAATCACCTTCCTTCACCATCAAATTTAATGTCAGAAATGTACTGAATATCTCTTTATGCACTATACGTCTTTGGTGGAACACAAACTACTAGAACTAGGATTGGTAACCCCATCACCCAATGGTCAGCAACTTAGGTCCATTAAAGCCTCTCCGTGGGTTTAGGTGGTGAATGGATTAGTTTAAGAAGTGTATGTAGAGTTGGGAAGGCCTGGAGAGGCCAGGTAACATGGTCTAAAAACCATGCATCTCCGAGGAGATGTGAATCCCCAAGGGAAGCCATGTAATTTTGGAGAACAACCGAGTCTCCAAGGCTGACAGCATTCGTCCATGGCTCTAAGCCCAACATGGGTTAAACTGTAACCTTGCTTTATCTCTGAAGTGGAATTCCATCAAACAGGCATTGACTGGTAAGCATGCAAAGGATGTTAGGTGTTCAAATTTTTTGTAAATGGTGTGCAATTGTTACCATCAAATAAATCAGATTCTTAGGGCAAAGGCACTGTGGATTTGACATAGCTTCAGATCTTGAGGTGAAACATAGGGTTCAGGAGACCATACAGGGGCTGATACAATAGGTATGAAGCTTAAATAAATGATGGAGATGAGATGCACATGCATGTCACAGGGTATGGGCTGTAGATGGTGTATGGGTGCTTAGTAGAAAGGGTAGAACTCTAGTCATATGTGACTCTTGAGCTTTGTGGCTCAGATCCTCTGATTTTCTGGGTTTTACATATTATCTGTTTTTAAAATGTGAGCTTATATTGTTAAACCTTTATGGACTTAAAAGAAACATATCTGCAAGTAACACAAGACTGTCCAAAAATGTACTCTCTTTTGAATAGAAAGCTGCTATGTCTCAAGGGGACTTCTCAGCTCCACAGAAAGCACCAAATGAGCGGGTGATAAAAAATTCCTTCTATCATCTAGTCTATCAGCAGGACTCCATTAATCTGATTAACAGATTAATCCACTGAGTCATTATGCACAAAGATCTCTAGCCTCATATCTTCACTATTTGAAAAAAAATTGCTCCAGCCATAGTGGGACAAGCCTGTAAATCCAGCTCTAGGAGGAATGAGAGTTCAAGGTTAGCCTGGGTTACATAGTGAGCCCTTATCTCAAAAACAAAAACAAAACAAAACAACAACAGCAACAAAAATAGCACAGAAAGAAAAGATGGGAGGGAGGACAAAAGGAAAGATCCAGCACAGTATGCTGTATCTTTAAACTACCTAAAGAAACTTTCCTAGCACTCCTGTATAACCACATGGGGAAGATGCCTCTGTGTTGTAATGTGCCAAATGCATAAAAAACTTGGTCATCGTTGGTCTCATTCATTTTTAACTATTTAGCAATGGCCTTTCTCTACCTAATTAGACAAAATGCAACACTGCCAAACTAATTTTACCCTGCATATGAATTCAAAGTTCCTAAAGTAAGTAAACAAAATTATCTCTCTAGAAATCTAGCTGATGAACAGATTAATTCCAGTGTAGAAGTGAACTGCAACCCAAATCTAAGGACGTGGCTTCTGGTCAATTACAGGCATTTTTAGTGGGTTGGTGTCCCTTTAACATAGTCCTCTCTGAGTCACAGAACTGTGCCAGCTGTGTTCTCCATTCTCAAGAGTTCTGCTGGCTGGTTCCAGCTATTTTTCTTCATTTTTTGTAGTTGACTGTAATAAATAATTAATCTATAGCTTTGCATTTTTCTGACAAACAAATTCAGTAAGGCAAGTGTCACCCAGAGACTGGCACAATGTGAAAAAGAAAAAAAACAAAACAAAACTAATGTAGTGAGAATTTCACAATACTGAAGGGATCAAGGTCAAGGGAAATGGATAGGGCAACTGATTCAATGTGCAGTAAATTATCTTAGTTATAAGCACTTTAGCCAAGGTCTGAGAGATAGGAATAAACTTTTATAGAATAAGTGAATTTCTGTTAGTCATTACATAGTATCAGCACTTTCTGGTTCTGGCATACAAACATAAAAGATAACAAAACTTATAAATCAATTGGCTGTCCGCTCCTAATAGTTACTTTACTCAACTGTAAGACAAAATGCTAAGTTGAATATTTTTTCAGCTTCCTAGCCAGAGGCTCTACAAAGATGATGCATTCTGGACAAAGAATCAAGCCAGGAATGTTATGGGAGCTAGCACTGAAATGAAGGGGTCCCCAGTCATATTAGAGAATGGGTTTTCATACTATTATCCCAAATTCCTCTAAGCTTTTAACTCATCATTCATTGTCCTGTGATTGAAATAGGCCTGCCACTAATGAGTTTCTCACTGCTAGATTGAACTAGGATGGACCCTGAATAACAAAGTCCATGCAAATTCAATGGTTCCCAAAGCCTTTGGCTTTGTGCAGGTTCAAGACATGTATGGAGCAAGCTATACCCCCATGAGGGAAAAAGTGTGTTTGTCATATGGCTGTACTTATATAGTTGGCATGGTCTTTTGTTTTGAGACTATCCATTTAATTGATTGATATTCAAGAATATTGTACTTGATGGAATAATAATGATCACAAATAGGAGTCTGCACGTTTCAAATCAAATTATTTCTAAAGGAAAAGGTTGGAAAATCTATATTGCCTCCCACCTTTAATCTTAAGACTTTAAAATCTCAGAGTCAAAAAACAATGTTCTTTGTGACCCAGTATGTTTTTGTTGAGGTCTCAGCTAGAAACAGGGAGGATGAGTCCTATAGGGTAAGCCCTGCGGCTCAATGTCCTGAAGCTAGGTGGTTGTGCCACTTCCTAACTGTGTACCCTCACTGTCTTGTGCTCCCTTACACTCTGCTTCACTGAAGACTTTACAAGAGACTACCTTTATGAACCCATGAGTCTAACAATTTGGGCAATTCACTCTCTAACTTTGGTCTGGGAAGTTTACCAATGAATGATAAGATGACAGCTTTGTCTGTGGTGTCAATACTTGGATGAAATGGGACTTGATAGTATGGAGGGTGGAGCAAAGGGACTGTAGACCCAGGCACCTGCAAGCATACTTTACTACTACCTTTGTCATTGGCCTTCACTGCCTCTGTATCATAGACCACACTTCACCCATCTTTCATCCTCATCTTCTCTTCCATTCTTTTCTCTCTCTTTCTCTCTCTCTCTCTCTCTCTTTCTCTCTCTCTCTTTCTCTCTCTCTCTCTCTCTCTCTCTCTCTCTCTCTCTCTCTCACACACACACACACACACACACACACACACACACACACACACAGATGCATTCATGCTTGCCTCAACTTTCCTCTTCTACAGAGAAGAGGCATTAGACTTTCAGAAGTCCCCTTTGATGGATGTTATTGGACAGTTGGACCAACCAATTCATAGGCAAATACTTCTTGAAATCCTAACACTTCTTGATCTTAGATGACAGAGTCAGTAAGCTCAATTACTTTCAAAAAGATACATTATTTGTTTCAATAAGAGCCAAAACTAAGCCAACCCAAATGAAGGCATGTTTCTGAAAAGAAAACCCAAAGGAGCAGCACCTCATACTAACATTCTAGGAATCTGTCACAAATACTTTCAAAGGTTCAGTTGAGTTCAAAGATACTTCTCAGGTCAAGTGGTTGTTTCTTCTAATCAAATATTCTCTGAGGAATTTGGGATCAGACAAAATGAGGGACAAGATGCTTTCTGGCAGGGAGATTTAATTCTCTGTGAGTGCACTGGCCCTCACAACCTCATGAGGCACGGACTATGCACATACCTCTGGCATGTGGATCCTTAGTCATTTTTCTCTGTGCACATACATACAGTTACATAGTGATCACTATGATAACAGGGTGATCTATCCTGGGATCATGCAGCGGCCCTCTTCTGCAGGAGGTGGTAGAACGTAGAGAGTGCCCCATTGGCCCTTGATGGCCACACAGACAGAGAGAGCCCTGTTTGGGCTGGAGGCAGGGGAGCACTGACCTGCACCGGCTCAGGTGGGAGCTGGACCACATGCTGCATGCGCTCACTGTGGTGATGTCGGGACTCCTCCTCATAGATCACGTCCCGTTCGTGCTGGGGGAGGTTCAGGAAGCGACGAATGGTGCAGAGGTTCTCCCAGAGGGTTCGGTTTTCTGGACTTGGGTTTTCTTTCCAGCGGAGAAGTTCACAGAGCCAGCCCTGCAAAGAGGAGGTCATCTGAGTTAGCCTGCAGGGGCCAGAGCAGCTAAGGAGGCCTGGATCATAGTCAGATGCTATGCCACTTGTTCCTGTTTTACTGTCAAAATTGATCATACCAGCTTGGTAGGGAGCTACAGGAACAGTGTAACTCAAAAAACAACCTGTGGCCTCATAAGTGGTTATGCCAGTGCCCACAAACCTTCATTCTACCAACAGGATATATTCTTAACTACTGTTTCATAATTTTTTTAAGGAAACTTACTCTAGATACTCGAGCAAGGTTGCAATTATCCAATTCTCAGAGACAATAAGTTGCATTGTTTGGCCACTATTTTAACAAATTACCCACTAGGGTAATATTAATTATACCTTAAGAAAAGAGTGCAGATGAATAGATCTCTATGGTGACAAATTCTGAGGAATTCGATTCTAGAGAAAGAAGATAGACTGCAGTGAATTCTCTAAAGAGGAAATGTTCTTCCAATTGCTAGTAAATACACTGGAGAAACAACAGTCTTAGAATGAAAAACTAATATATGTTTGGTCCATCTCTGAATGCTCTGAGCTTGATGCACTCCTAACCATCCCTTTTCTGCCACAGCCACACCTGCAGGAAGACAGGCAATTGGTCAGGTTGCACCTGCAAATGTCTGCCTACCAACTCTGGTGTCCGGATGTTCTCTCTCTTGCAACTGCATGAGAAAGAAAATGGAATGCAAATAATGATGGATTATATGAAAATAATACTGAGGATGCTGTCAACATCGCTCACTGACTCATGTCAAAATATTTTACCCAGTAGCTTTCTAACCCATCATTTCCAAGCTACATAGCTAATTTTTTTTTAAAAAAGAACTGTCCCACATTATGAATCTTACAGAAGAGTAATTTTTTTCGAAAGAGGTGTGTACATGCAACTGACTTTGTGAAAAATGAATCCCCAAACCTCAACGAATTCTATATCAGAACTTGTAAGCCAATGTAAGCTCCTGACACGCATCATAAAAGCCCCATATAATATCATAAGCCGTTGTTTGTCTAACTCTCCACTGTGTCTTCTGCTTTTACCCAAAAAAAAGGGCAAGATTTGATTATCTCCGCTGCATCAGCCAAGACAGCAACACCAGCTGTTCTCATTGTGCAACCTCTTCCTCACGGCCTCCATGTTAATAACCTGATCATTCCATTTTCTCCTTCAACTGCCGGCTGCAGCACCGCGAAGAGACAAAAACCTAGGCCCATCTGCAGCAGCTGTAGGCACTGAACTGTGAAGCCACTGGGGATTTATAAACTAATCTGTAACACAACACTGCCTTGTTTTTACAAGTGAGAGGCCACATTTGCGCAGACCTGATCTTTTCTTGCAATAAACTGGGAGCTTGGGAGAGTTAGAGGGTTAGGAAGAATGAAAACAAGATATCTTATCGTTTGCTTGGAAATGTTTCCCCAAGTATTTTCATAGATTGTTTTGAATTCAATTAAGAGGCAGGTAATGGTTAATTTTCATAGAGCCACATATATGAAAAATGAAGGTAGTTTTTAATTCCTGCCAGACAATAAATGATATTTAAAAAAATTAAAATCTCCTGGTCCCAAAGTGTTTCCTCAAGGGTTTCTTTATACAAAGGGAGGAATTCTTGAAATGGAAAATAAACCATCTGTGGAAAATATAAGCTCCTGTTTCACTGTCTTTTCATAAATCTGAATAAGTCTCCAACTGAACTCTTTCAAATGTTTCAAACAGGTATGTTTAACATCTCTCAGGGGAAGCAATAGCATAGAGACCAATCCTTGAATGGAAAATAAAAACAAAAATCTACATCTGTTAAAAGATGAAGTTCTGAGCTGCCCAGACCTCAAGGAAGACAGCACCTGCTGTTCTGCTTGAGGGATGAATTGCATTGTGGGAAGCCACAGCTTGAAAGGAGACAGGTGACAGCTGAGTGGTATCTCCACTTATGACACTTGGAATGTCTCGCACAACATTCATTGCCACGTTTGATTTATATGCGCTGTTATAATCTGCACTCATTACAATCACTTAGAACAACACTGCAGGCCTCGTTATGGACTGTGTGCTGTTTGCCATCAGTCTTTAAGAGGTGTAGTGCTCAATTTGCCCACTGACATGAAAGGTCTTGACCTTGAAGCTATTAGGGAGCGGATTAGACACAAGTGTGATCATGTGTGCAGACATAAGCAAACCAAATTAATTTCTGGCACAGGGATGGAGCCAACAAGACCCTGTTCTTAGGGCACCAGAGAACTTCCTCAAATCCCTGATGAGCTGAGCTAATAGCATGTTTAAGGGAACCCGGTTTTGAAGATGAAGCACATTCATGGTATTTAGAGGGTTATTAATCTAGTTTCCCCACAAAGTGTTTGCTTGGCTGATCAGATTAAGGAATGGAGCCTCAACAGTGCACCCCCACCACAGCAGGCCCCAAGAAATCTGTGATACTTCACAGCCTTGGACATATTGCACCATGTGTACCCAGCTGCTTCAATAATTAGCTTATGAATGTATCAGCTGGTTCTGTGATTTTTATAAATAATAACTAACCCACAGAGCAGAAAGATTGTGGGGAGTCTTACTGTAGCACAATATCCTAAGATCCTCCTACCTCTTCTACTAAGTGCTGATCTTCCCTACAAACGGAGCTCCTGTGATGCCATTTATAAATATTTATTTTGTATCTGAAATGGCAGTGTATTTTTTTGTCAGTTTTCTTCACGGCAGCCATGATTTGCTTCCTCCTCACTCTGATGCACGTATTTATGTGCTTATCTTCAGGAAATCTATCCTTCCACCTCCCTTCCCACCTTACCCACCAGCCCATTTGGGATGCTTATCTCTGTTTTCTCAATAGGGTCTCTTATTAGCTTGTTTGGTGAGTAATGAATGTGTGGGGACGTGCCATGCTGTTGCATGAATGTACATGTGTGTAGCCCACCACAGAAGAGATAAAGGGTCCCCACGTTGGGATTTTTTCATTTATATAATTTTTGCATGCCATCCAAGAAAGTTTTGCAGTATCAGGCAAAAAAAAAAGTGTAAATGTCAAATAAAACAGTGACAGATGACAGTATTCTCTATTGAATAGCACGGTTTCTGTCGTGCATGTTCAATGGGAACTCATGAATTATTAATAAACAAATCTCCTTTTTCTGTTAAAAATCTCAAGTAGGTTTTTTTGTTGTTGTTCCCTGTGTTATGCGGAGCATTCCAGGAGAATTATTTTCATTTCAGAAACGCTGGTGGAGAAGTTCATCTGATTTCACACCTTGTCTACTTCTGTGAGTGGGCACCAGGAATCAAAGACTACATCCCTCTCTATGGTATTTCTTCCAGTTAGGTTGTAAATTTTGACCAGATTAGTTAAGTATTCATAAGTCCATTGAGCTCTTGCAGTCTGGTAAAAGTGGGACTAAGTGAGTTATAAGTGTTTGAGCCCAACTACAAAATGAAGATAGTATTAAACTTTGAACCCTGAGACCTGACACACTTTCATTAAATAACTGGCTAATCTTTGGGCAAGTGATTGCCTTGCTGGAGCCTTGAGCCTCTGGGTGCTTAATTGAGAAGAGAGAGGCTAACAGAAGATGGTCTCTATGTTCCCCTCCAGTTCTGCTCTTCATGATCTGTTGTCTTGCTATCTGTTATAGGTAACAGAGAGTAAATAGCCAGTAGGGTGAAAGATACAATAAGAAACTTCAAGATCTGTATCACTAGTGATGGCCAGGATGAATGCTGTGATAGGATGCTATAAGGTGAGAGGTTGAATCTTGGAATCTTTATTAAAAGGCCAGCGAATGCATGCTCCTGTCTCAAAGACCAGCAGCCAGCAAATACGAAAGGCCAGAAAGGAAAGAAAGAACAAAAATAATACCAACAAACTAATTCAGCTCCAAAGGAGAGCTGAATTGGGACACCAAGGTGACCAGGGAAGCGCCAGGAGATGGGACATGAACATGAAGACACGTGGCATGGTGTAATGGCATCTGAACTGGTCTGAGCCTAGACAGGGTCAGGTCAGGGGGCAGGATCACAGGAAACTCCCAGTCCCAGGCACTGGACTGAAAGGTTTAGTAACCTATCCTTCAAGTACCCACCCATGTCTCCAGAGATTCAGGTACACCCATCACCTGGGAGGCCGGGGAGGGGAGATCACCTTCCTCCCACAATATCTTATATGGACATATTCAGGTACAAGCTCAGGTACCAGAGGAACTTTTCCATCTAGGGAAGATAGGCCTCAACCTTCTATATAGGGGAAATCTGAAAGGCATTCAGAGGCAGGTGATTTAAGCCATTTAGGAAGATAATCAAGGCAGGACCAGACAACTCTTTTATATTCAAAATTTTCCTAAGGCTATGGCATCTGCATTTCTCTGAAGCAGAGTTCTCCAAGCTCACCTTGAGCTAGGCATCTGCATTTAATCAATGGCTTCTCTCACCTCTAAGCTTTTTAGCACTGGGTGTAGAACTCCCTCCAACCAGCAAGAGGTACTAGGATGTCAGTAAGAAGTCACTTAGTCTCAGCCTCCTTACTTCAGGATGCACCATGAAGGACACAGTATCATATCGGAGGAGTCTTTCCCAAAATGCATAACCTCAGTCAAATATTGAGAAAACCTCAGACAAACCTAAATTCAAGATCTGCTTGACACAACACTTTGCAAAAGTGGCAAGGTCATAAAAAGCAAGACTAAGGAACCATTGGCAGGCTAAAGATGATCAAGAACAATTAACAACTAGATGCACTGTGGTTCCTGGATAGAACCTGTTATCCTGGCCCAGAAATTGGGCATTAGTGGGAAAACTGGAGAAATTAGAATTAGGTTCTAGTTTTAACATATTTAAACAATGTTAAATTTCCTGGTTTTGAAATTGTACTATTATAAGAAAAATTGTCTATGGTGAAATAAGGTGTCAACATTAGAGGAAGATAGATGAGAAATAAATAGTAAGAATGCAATTATCCATTCTGTAATACTTGGATGATTTCTAAGTTTAAAACTAATTCAAAATAAAACATATTTTAATCCAAAAAGTACATGGGACTTATTTAGGGAAATACCAATGGAACCTAAGTGTAATGATCCCTTTAGGGATTTGTGATGAAAACTCTCTTACCTTCAAAATCTATTCCAGAGAACAGTGGGAAGACTATTTCCCTGCAATCAGTGGTTTAAGAGTTCCTGAACATTCAGTGCATAAGCAAATACTATTTATTAACATCTCATTTTGCCCTTCATGGCAGCCTCTTAAACAAATACCTTTCCCTTAGGAGCACAAACAATTCTAACCACTGAACCTTTCTAACTGCAGGTGAGGTGACATGCATGCTAGTCAAGATATAGTTTGTTTATAACCCACATGTCCCTGAAAGTTGAATGCCAATCTGAATTTACAAAGCAAATCATGTTGCAAATGCACCAGGATTCCTTACTACTTGAAGATACATACTACTGATTATTTTTGGAAGGTGAATAGTAACTCCATAGTATTCCTTTACTAAGCTGATATTTTGGTAAGGAGCATGAAGGAGGCAACCTTTAGTTTACAATTCAGATGCTTTTGAAGAGGTAACAATAAGGACCATGATTCACCACCATCAATTGCCCTGTAGACCTTGTGAATCCCTGTAGATGCTGGTACCTTTCAACCTCATGCTGTTGCCCTTAGCTGGAATGCCTCATACATAAACTTCTGATCCCAGGAGATGCTATATCTCAGGGTTTGGCTGACTGGATCTGTGAGAAGTAGTTGCTCACTCCTGTCTGACCCTCAGGCATTATGTATATACTGTCTCCGAATTTGATGACTGTTACTGTCAGAAGTGGATACTTCTGCATCCCCATCAGAACAATCAGCTTTTTGATGGGAGTGGTGGGGAATGATTGGTTTCTTAGTCATTCTGGCCTTTTCAGAGCAGAGTATGGTTCTTTACCCCAAGTAGATGCTTCATAGATGCCCATTTGATTGAATGGAAACTGCTATATTATACAGAAATTAGCTTTGAGGAATACCTTATACCTCAGATTCTGAGTTATTGTTGAAAAGGAGCCTTATTTCGATGAGTAACTCTGTTAATAATGTTCTAAGGTTTTCCCCCTTTCTAATACATGATCATTTCACTGTAATCCTATAAAGCCTAAGGAATCATGGAAAGCATTTTAACTGATAGGACAAAGAATTAACTCTTCCTTCTTTCCCTCTCCCATGTTTCCTATGTAATAAAAAGTGCTTAGGGGAAAAGAGAATGCTAAAGTCAAGAACACCACTCATCCTAGCCTACATAAGGTTTATTCAGAATTAAATCATGTTATTGGGTATTAATTAAGACCCACAACGGACTGATAGCAATAGAATACATTGTTCATAAGCCTCTATAAGAGTTTTCATCCCAAAGAGCAATGGCATATATTATAAACAAATCTGTTCTCATCACTTTAACCATTTTCTTCTGTGTATGTCTGTGTGTGTGTGTGTGTGTGTGTGTGTGTGTGTGTGTGTGTGTGTGTGTGTGTGTGTGTGTGTGTGTGTGTGTGCGCTGTTTGTTTTCCATATGGAAACATTTAAACTTTCTTGGGTTGAAAAATAAATGGAAGAATAGCAATATCTATCAAAAATAAAGGTTTAAAATCCCATCAAATCACATATCAAAAATAGTCTTCTCAAATAACCAGGTAAGTTTTTTACAAAACAGTAATACAGTCTCGAGTGAGTTTGAATTCTAATTCTAAACCTTATGTTTGAATGATAGAGGGTAGAGGGGGCGCAAGAGATGAGAAGACCAGGAGTTCCTGTCCATGGTACTGAAATGCAACTGTGTATAAAGTAACAATTTCCCCCATGTGCCAGAACACCTGGGTATGACTCCAATTTCTCCCCTTCCTGGTGGGTCTTTTCCAAGAAAGAGAGACAGAGGGTTTGAGTTAGCAAGGGAGAGAAAGAGAGAGAAAGAAAGCAAAGTAGGCATCCAGGTGTGGTGGCACCTGTGATCTCCATCCTGGAGAGGCTGCAGCAGGAAGATCATGAGTTGAAGGCTAGAATGGACTACATAATGAGACCCTGACTCAAAAAAATAAATCTGTGACAAATTTTCATGATATTTCAGAATAAATACAAACCAGCAATGAATACCAGTTCTTAAGCTCACTCTGACCTTTAACAAAAGAGGGTAACTCTTGCCCTGGTGAATAAGACTGTGTGTCCTGGAAGGCAGGACCTAATCTCACCAATCACTGCTCACCTTGCTGTGCTAACAGCCAGCTGAGGAATGGATGCAAGTTACTTGATGGTACTTCGCCCCACCATGTGGCCCCTCTAGTGTAACTCTAATGAATGGGGAAGTCAGCAAATGAACAGCTCCTCAGGAGGATGAGTCAGGCTCTTGCAGCAGAAATGTAAAAGGCCACTTACTCACCCACATCTTCAATACCGAAAATGTCAGCATATGTAACCAAAAGGAAATGTTTTCTGAGTGCCTTAAAAGAAAATTCTTATTATTAACCACAGACAGTCGCTTTCTAAGTGGAAGCACATAAAGTCCCCAAACAAACTTTTGTAACTGTGAAAGGATTTCTCCTCAGCTGGTTGAGACTCTTCTGAAGTGTGAAATGAGCCAGAGAATATTCAGCTCTTGTTTCTTAGTCACCAAATTCTCTTTTCATGAATCCAATAAGTGTCTATTAAAATAAATAAACCCCCTAATGATTCGAGATAACCTAATCAAGAAAACTGAAATAGATAAGAGGCTAACGACAAGGGGAGACTTGTCAAGGCTCCAGCGAATCCCTGATGAGGAGGTCATTGCAACCTGACAGAAGCTATGTGCCTAGCATCTGGTTACAGTTCAAGGTTAATTACATTGCACCTTGCAAGCAGTACGTAAAAATGGTCTTTTTTTTATTTTCCAAAATTGTATATGAAGTTCTAAACAGCACTTTCATGGGGACCAGTTCTCAGCTGTGTCTGGGCTACCTTTTGCATGTCTGACAAATTTCTAAGCATGTGTCTGCCAGAATTGAGTCTGTATTTGAGAGTAATGAAAACTTTCTTTAGCCTCAAATCACGCAATTGTCCTCTTTACCACAGATTCTATTGTCCTCTTTACCACAGATACATGGGGAGATACATACCTACAGATACATGCATATACACATACTGTATGTATATGCATACGATACTAAAAGATTTGATATGCCTTTACATATGTAAATATGTACGCATACATGCACATGTACATGGGCAGATGCATTAGAAAAAGCCATTTATGTCTGCCAAAAAGAGAATGAATGTAGAATCTTGTCCTTCTCCATTCAAATACTAGCAGTATATTAACAGCTAAATACACTATGCTAAAATGCCAAGCAGGAAACAACCACAGCATTTCCACTCCCTTACTGCAAATTTAGGTTGCAGCATTATGACACAGCACAGGGTACTAAGCAAATTTGCTCAAGAAATTGACAGAGGAGGATGTGGTGGGGTCTGAGATTATGGTTAGCGCAGAAAACCAGGAGTAAGGCTTCTCTGAAAGATTGGAGTAAGGAGTAGAGGAGTCAAGCAAGTGATTAGGACGTGATACTGAAGGAGTATGGCTCTGCACATGTGTTTCTCCTTAAATGCATACCTTCTAGGTGCTCAGCGTGCTGCAACCTAGTCCAGACACTATGAAAAGAAAACGATGAAACAGTCTCTATTGCAATGTGGTAGGAATCTTTCATAGGTACTAACATTCTCCCCTGGAAGAATCGTGATTTTACTGGTCTCTTCCCTGCATGGCGTGATTGTTCAGAGAGGTGCCTTTAATATGAGAACAGGATTTGCTTCAAAGTCACATGTGATTTTCCAAAGGCACTGTGCAGTAACTCAACCACTGATTCTGCAGCAAAGCTGAGCTTCAAACCAGTATGAAAATGTTAGCACCGGGTTAAAGGTATTCAGCATAGAACTAAGGATGCCCACAAAGGGTAGTTTTACAGTAGGAAACATTAACATAATGAATCATAATAGTGGTACCTAATTCTTCCTTATGAAGTTGATATCAAACTCAAGATCCCATGTAAATTTCTGCTGATATTCCCTCAACAGATCTCAATTCTTTGAAATTATGCTACACGTAAAAGAAGGGGAAAATGAAGGACCCACCATGATATTCATGCTCTGTTATGCTGGCTGCACACTTACTGGGGCCTTTGAAACATTAAGATATATCTTTATTAACATAACAAAGGAGCTTACCCTTGTTATGTTCTAGTAGTTCAAGCCTCAGGATATGCACGGGCACACACATGCACACACATACACACATTTTTTAAAAAGATGGACAAACAATTTGAACTGACATTTCTCCAAAGAAGACATAAAAATGGCCAACCGATTTATGAAAAGGTACTGGATATCACAAATTACCAGGGCAATGCAAATTAAAATCACCATGAAATATCACTTCACACTTCTTAGAATGGCTATTATCACAAAGACAACAGCTAACAAATGTTGGCAAGGGTGTAGAGTAAAACAGATCCCAGTGCAGTGACAGAAATGTATGTTTGTAGAATTATTATGGAAAGCATTGTGGAGGTTCCTAAAGAAATTAAAAATAGAACTACTATATGATGCAGTAACATTTCTTCTGGGTAAATACTCAAGGAAGAGAAAAGGCATAAATTATCATTTATACAAGTGTCATTTCATGAATATATCTGCGCTTCCCTATACATTGCAGTATTATTCACAAAAGCCACAATATGGAAGAAATCTAAGTGTCTGTTGATGGATGGCTATGTAAAGAAAATGTTATATATCTATAGATACATGTATACCTATAGGTACACATTTATAATGGAACATTATTCAGCCCTAAAAAGGAAAGATTCTGCCATTTGTTACATGGATAGACCTGGAGGACATCATGTGACATGAAGTAAGCCAGACATGGAAAGAACTACACTGTATGATCTCACATGTGTATGGAATCTAGGGGAAAGAAGGTTAATCATATAGAGAATAAGTATAGTTTCTGTAGGTGGTGGGGAGTGGGTGAGAGTAGAGCACGGCATCTCAGCTTTTCTGCTCTCCTAATACGCAGAACAAGCACAGAATACTGATGAAAGGTTTTTTTCCCTTGGTTTGTTTCTATTTTTCTAATAGAGAAGAAGAAACGGAGATTAAAATAAACTCCTTTAATTTCTCTCTTTATTTTTACCCAAATGTAGGAAAATTGAGTCTTGGGGTTTACAAACTAATATAGATTCATACTCTTCTTTAAAAAAGAAAAAGAAAGGAAAGATCAGATGATCCTGTGCACGCTATGATCTGAAATACACCTGGGTACAAAGAGTGGAGAGAGCCGGGTCTGAAGCTGTAACAGTGTGAGTGGCTGGATAAGGGGCAATTGATTCCATCTGAATGTGACTACAGATTAGGTCCCCAAATACCTGCCATCCCCTGGAGGAAGGCAGGGGGACTCCTCAGATGACTGACACAAAAATCCCCTGACTTCACTTCCCAGATCACAGGTGGCAAGGAACAATGGGAGAGGGTTGAGGGATAGGGATGTGATCAGAGGTTTACTGAGGAGGAGGAGCTCTTGTGGTCACTCACACCGAACGCTGGGCAGTTGTTCTCTGGTGGCCCTTTGTAAGAGAAGGTAGATGCTGGGGAGATTTAAAAATGTCCTGCCATCATGGCTCCTGCTAAGGTCACTTCCCCTCTAATGGCATAGAGAACAGCTATCATGTATTCTTGTCCTATGATCTGACTCTTCTGCAGAAGGAAAATATCAATCTTTAGAATTCACGCCAAAAGCAAACAAACAAAATACAAAATAGAAAAAAAAAAAAAACTTTATCCCAAGTGACTAAACTGACCCTAAGTCAAAACTGAAGGAAAATTAGTAGGTACAATGTGCATAAGCACATCCTTCCTTTTTGTTTTGTTCTTCTGTGTCTTCTTTCCCAGGAAGCAAATGACCAGGGTCAGATGGAAGACACCTAGAGTAACTACATGATGGACTGACCTGTCTAGGACAGAGGGTCTGGCCATGAGCTGGGACTCCAAAATGCATCCTGACATAACCCATGCACTAGGAAAATGCACACCCACTTCTCAGTAGTGGATTTTCATGACCACTCCTTTGTCACCCTTTCTGCTCCTTTCCTGAACTGCCTCCTCCCACACTGTGCCCAACCATGACACAGTTACAGCCCTCGAGGACCACTTGAGCCTGACTCTTAATTCCTCCTGAAAATTTCCTCTCATTTTCCTAACTCCTTCTTCTGAGCTTCCTAAACACACAGGGAAGTGTTCACTATAATTTTTAACCATTGATTATAGCAATTCATACCAACCGAGAATGAGGGAGATTTAACAGAAGTTCCTTTCTATTTCAGAAGAAATTTCTAATGGAGGAGAGGGTTGTTACACATATCTGAACGGAGCCTTCGGGGCTCCCAGCCTCCTCCGGTTCATAAGGTTCCTAATGAAAGGTTTCACTAATTTGGCCTCCATGAGGATGGAAAGCCCTTGAGATGAATTTAACTCTTCCATCACTCTTGAGAACTTCTGAACCCTCCCATGAAAAATAATAGAAGGCAGAAGGAATTAAGGAGAGGAGAAAGCTTTTGTGGTCTCTGTTCTCATAAACTAATGGAGTGCTTGTTTCCCCTAGATGAGACTTAGTAAGCATCTGTCCTGTACTGAGATTTTATAAACCAAGTGGATGGGCAACCACTTTCATCAAATAAGCTATCAAGTTAAAGTTGGTGTTTACAAATGAATAACTTTTCCTTTACTAAACTACTCTTGAAACTATCGTTAAATTCACTTTGCTCATTAGTGTCATTTTCACAATACCTATTTATGTATCTATTCAGCTATTTGGAACAAGGTTCCCAAACATAAATAGCAAAGAGACCATTGTCCCCTGAAAAAAAGAAAACCTCCAAAGTGTCTTATCCCTTCTTAGGCTCCATCTTTGCCTTCAGCCTGTTTATTCCCGGAAATATACTTGCCTGCAGAACCTACACACTAATTTCTTCAATAGGCACCAAAATACCCTTCTGCCAGTTGGCAACCACAGCTTTCAATCAGCCACCTGAATTACTTTTGGGAGGCTGGAGGCATCGCTAATTCCAATACCTAGCATGCCAAGGCACCCAGAAGATTACAGGCATTTAAAATCAAGTTCTCAGACTGTGGTCTTCAGTTTTTCTTGAAAGATGCTTGTAAAAGAAAAGACCCAGTGAAACTTTGATATTTGCATCAAGTCACAACTAAGGGGCAGGTTTGCAAAATCAATTGTGCAGCTTTTATCCTCACTGCACATTTACCACATATGTCCTTTATTACACAGTGGAAAACCATTAAATGCACAGTAGTTTTGCCAAGTGGCATTATGCATTTAACAGCTTTATTCGTTTAACAGCTCCAACTCTCATTATATTTTGCCATGTGGTACATGGGATTTTATGCATTTAACAGTTTAAGAAGGCTCTATGGTATTTTCTTTTCATGTATTTCATACTATGGTTGGACATCATCTCTTAACAAACTGTATTTCACTGATTTCATTGACAAAAAGAGTCATAGTTAATCTGGAGAAATGGTTACATTGAAATTGAGAAGGGAAAACAAACATTTCAGTCCTCTTCAAAGTTCCTTGATATTCTTTTACTCTCCCTTTATTACCATCTGAAAATAACTTAGGTTACCACAAAACTGCAGGTTGAAATAAAAAGCTAACCTCTAAACAATATAATTAGTCTAAATATAACATTTGTCCTTTTAAAAACATATTTCTGGAACCTTCCTTGCTTAATAGAAATATGGTATGGGTAACTTCCGCACAGCACACATGAGAAGATCTGTTAGAGTGATGGTGGACCCATTTTAACATTTACATATGTAGGAATGAAAACATTTGTCATGCAAAGTCACAGAGGAAATCAAGCTCAAATTCAAAGGACTCTCAAAATTAAGCTTTAACTGACTCTCCTTTCCTTCACGCATTAATTGCTTATCTTGGTAAACAAGTGAGCACCTCAGACTGACCAAGGAGAAATTCTACAGTCAGAAAGTAGTTGTCCCTTTAAACAAATTGAGAGTAGATGCCACCAACTGTTGCTGCTTTCAGAAATTTAAAAAAAAAAAAAAACCTAAGCATCTGTCTGCAACTTTCCCCTGGGCATTGCATTCTCCACAATCCCGACACTCTGAAATTTTTTACTGGGTAAGCTTCTATGTTTTCCTGTTAGAAGAATTTAGCACTTACTCTGGATCTCCCACGTGTGTTTTCCCCTGGAAAAACAACTGTATTCTGTACATAAAAGAAACACCTGACATGGCAAGGTGTCTCTGGGGTTGGGGAAAGTGGTTATTATGGCCAAGCCAATCCTTCCCCTGGAGGGAACAGGAAAGGAGATGAGACCTGGTTAGACACGGTCCCCAAGAAGGTGCTGTTATAAACATTCTAAGTTTTGTTCAAAGATAAGAGAATTTTAAAAACCTTAAAAACTGGCTGTCCCCTCCCCTAAATAAAAGGAATAAACAAAAAAGACAAAAAGGAAGGTGTACAATAGCACAAGAATAAGGGGAGAAATCATTCCATTATGATTCATTGTTGTTTTAATACTTTAAAGGGAAAAAAAAATAGCTAGGGCTTTCTCCAGTGGGAGGAGAAGTAAGCCAGGGAGCAAAAGGTAGAATATGACGGGCTCCCTGGGGATTATTATTGTTATTATTATTATAAGAACAGATGTATTTTTATAGGAGGGTCTGATTCCAGCCGTGGGCTTTGCTGCTTTAAAAACCACTCACCTGACTTTTATTTGCAGCCACTTTGGCAAACAGGGCTTGAGACACCTTGGCCCTTTTCATCTCCTGTTGGATCTCGTCATAAATGGCAGCTGTGATGTTGACGTTGGCGCCGTCCACCTTAATAGGGAGGTCTGTTGTCGGTGTCGAGGTTTTGGCCTACCAAGAGACCATGAAAATAATAATTTAAAAAGTGCTGCATTCAGCCCAGCCATCTGTGCAGAAATTATCAAAGGATTTCAGTCAGCTGATGCCAGACTGCATTAGCTACAGAGGGATACTTCCTGTCCATTATTCTAATCAGGTTAATTGTGATTGGAAATAATTGCAGGGCATTCCTATAGGACAGGCAGACTCCTGTCAACCCTGCTCTGTCCCTCACAGAATCCGAGGTGGTGCACAGGTAGGATGGCCAGGCTGTCTGTACACACTCACCTAGCTGCCAAACAAACATGCAGAATACACACCTTCTTTTTTCTAAAAACTAGAACACCTTTGCACGAAGTCAATTCTTCCAGAAAAAAAAAAAAGAATAAATGTGTAGAGGTCTCTAAATAATAAATTATTACTCGATTTAATGTCCTCCCCCGAGTCTCTCTCATTCTTTATTAAAGCTGTATGTATGTCATTTGAGTATGTATGGTTTCCTATCACTATCATCATTATGCTACCCAGACAGTCACCTAATTTCACCTAGGAAATCAGTGGAAATGAAACAAAATTTCATTTCATGAGACTAGGCTTCAGAATGCCTTTGATATGCCGTTTTCATTTTCTTAAACTCATATTGTGGCTTTATGTAGTCTGCCGTGCTCGTTTTAATTGAATGATTTCCCATCAGCTTCGGAGACAAATGAAGGACAATACAGAAGGTGTCTGTGCTTCTTGGGGTTAGGAATACCCTAAAACATCGGAGTCTACTTGGTCTGAAAGACTGTCAGAGTATTTGCTTCGTCTGGCCCTAAGATGCTTTGCTCAAGGGGTCTTGGCAGATTTCTTGTTCCCCCAGCGGCAGGGCACTGAGAACAGCCCCCTTCCGTGGGCACAGGAACCCTGCTGGTGGAATAGCCCTAAACTGGACTTTGTCTTTTTGCCTCATTCATCTTAGACCCTAAAAGCAAGGGAGCTGTTGCCAAATTCCCCTGTGCTTTCTCCATAGCTCAAGCAGTGTGCGGTCAGGAGTGTGGACACTGTGCCATCATTTGCAAAGATGTCTTTAGACTGTATTCAATGCTCTAAATTCCCATGAATCTTTTGCTTTTTTCTAAGAGCACGAAGTAATGTTTGCCATTTTCCTTTGACCATCTTGCCTCATACTATTTTCTAATTACTGCCAAGTCAATGAGTCTAAAAAAAGAGAAGTGGCTTCTCTTTGTGTGCCAGGCCCCCTTAGAACATGCTTTGGCTTTTCTTATCTGATTCCGATGAAAGACTCAAGAGGCAGATGAAGAATCTGATGGTGGAAAGGAGGATAGTGAACTTGCTAAAGGACCCACTACACCATGTGAAGTTACAATGAATGGCCTGAACTCAAAAGTCTTTCAGGCTCCAAAGCCACGGATCAGGACCACTGTGCATCTCCAGATCCATCAGTGCTGGCTGGGTTGGCAAGCATCTGCTTTCCTGCTAGGCCTTAGCCTTTTATCTAGGAATTTTCAAGATGGAATTATGTGTGGTTTTAATTTATTTTTTAAGTATCCCACAATTTTGTCACTCATTGTGTGACGTTACAAATTAGTCAAGTACTGGAAACTATCAGATCTTTGAAAAAGTGCCTGAGATAGAATCTTAGTAGAAAATTATTTTAAAAGGAGCAGAAAACAAAACAAATATAACTGTATTTGTTTCTAACAAGTAAAAGTAAGGAATATTCTGAGAAACTGTGCATGACTGGCCATGAAGGATGGCCAGGCTCTCCAGCAACAATCTAACAGGCTTTCAAAGTGTTGAAAAGTAAATATTGGTGAAAATGAACAACTTGCTCAACTTAATCAGTGTGTCCACCCTAGAGAAAAAGAAATAAAAAATCCTAGAGAAAAAGAAATAAAAACTCTCGGTTACACTTGTCCAAAGCAAGAAGAGACATATTTTTGGCTGAACACTAATAAAAACTCATAATTTACTAAGAACAATGTGGTAGTATATGATAGAAAATGATTTTTAAAAATGTAGAACTCAAAAATATGGAAGTCACTATCAGAGTAAATAAAAGTTTATTTACTTCAAAAAGACAGAAAGACTTCTACTAGAACGAAGTTCTGATTTTATGCTTAATCAGCTCCATGGAATTTATCAGAAAATGAAATTGTATGAAACAAAAACTCTAATATGTAAACACAACAATCTTTGGTTGGGAAGCACATTTGCACAAATGTGTTCTTGCACTAAGATGGCTCTGAGAACCATCACTCAGTCCGAACCCAGGCTTTATCCAAGCAACAGTGAATGAGATGGCTTCATCATAAACTAATTGAGTATTAAAAATTAGGGGAAATAAGAAGTAGATGAGGTATGAGTGGGCTCAGATATGAATTGGAAATGACCCCTGATAGCCTCAAGTCCTTAGATGCAACTAGAAGTTTTAAAGTGTGCTATTAGACACACACACTTGCAAGAGGGCCTAGATCAGAACATTGTAAAAGTGTATAGAAAGGAAAGATGGAAACCACCAAATCCAATGAGATCATCCTGGAAAGGAAAATCATTGAGGCCTACTTTTCCATTATCATTTTCTAGCAAACATTGAGTGACACTCGAACTGTCTGTGGTAGCCACTGCCTTTGCATGCTTCCATAAGCAAGGGATCCCCCCATTTTTTTTTGAACTGCATAAAACAAAACTTAAGACTACTCTCTATCCCTTGCCCCAAGCTACTTTCTTCCCCTACAAAAAAACAAAATCAAAAAACCATAACTGGGCCCTGGTAAATCACTCCTGTAATGCTAGCTACTCAGGAGGCTGAGATCTGAGGATTGCAGTTCAAAGCCAGCCTGGGCAGGAAAGTCTGTCAGACTTATCTCCAATTAACCACCAAGAATCAGAAGTGGTGCTTTGGCTCAAGCGGTAGAGGGCTATACTTGAGGAAAAAGGAAAAAAAAAAAAAAAACACTTAGAGGCAGTGCCGAGGCCTTGAGTTGAAAAATACAAACACATACTCACGCACACGCATGCACACGCATGCGCGTGTGCGCGCACACACACACACACACACACACACACACACACACACACACAAATGAAAAGCAATGTACTTGCTATACAAACTCGGCTTTTACCCAAACTCCTATTCCTTCCTAACTAAGCAGCTATATGCAGACTTTCAGAGCATGACTCCCACTCCTCATCCCATACATATACCACATGTAGAAGAGTGTGATTTTCCTAGAGAGATAGAAATGGTATAAAAGATACTACAGGGTTACAATCATTATATGCCAAAGACCATATATCCTTTGACCAACACACTCACTAGATTAAGAAATCCTTGAATTAGAACACTTAGTTTTCAAGAGTCTCTGTGCAGCAAGGTGATTCCAAGTGAAGAGTGGAGCCAACATCTCACCTGAGGGGTTCGGGAGGAACTGGGGCTGCTCGAGGCGGAGGAGACCATGCTCACATTGGGGTTCATGCTTCGTTCTCGCTCATCCTGATAAATTCGATCCCGCTCCACTTCCGGCAGGTTGAGGAAATTCTGCATGGCCCTCAGGTTTACCAAAAGAGACTGAGAGGCTGTCCGAGGGTCTTCTTCCTTTCGCAGAATCTCAGACAACAATCCCTGATAAAGTGGAGAAGAAAGGCATATCTGTCATAGCTGCAGGTATACATGTGTGATTTCCATCTCCCAACAGCTCCCTCTTTATTTGTTTGGCAAAATCAGCTCACTATGATGTCAGGAAACTCAGTTTAATTCCTGCTTGGGGCTCTCCAGCAGAATGATTCTGAGGGAATGTGCTTGCCTTCCTTTTTGTAAGACTGTGCTATTCTGACACTTTATCGTCACTGTAATAATCAGTGTAGAGATGGCAGCTAGCAAGGTAGGCGCTGGGGAAGGATTGTGAAACTGTGACTGCCGCCAGGTGCCTCCTACAAGTATTTCAGGAACTGTTAGAACTCTCTCTGCTTGAAACTGGGCATACTTGGCACTCCTGTTCAGCTTTACAAATCTGCCAAGTTTGGTAAATTTAGTTCCGACATTTAAACAGCATGGGAGATTTACATTGATTTAAAAAAAAAAGAAAGAAAGAAAGAAAGAAAAAAGTTTGGCTTAATTTCTGTATGACCGGCCACTGTTTTCAATATAGATGTTTCTGTAATTGAAAAAAAAAAAAGGTACAGCAAAGAGCTACAATGTGTGTCAACCTCTGATAACTTCGGATTCTACACACATAATAGCTATCTTCATATATGTACAGAGGGAGCCAAACCTTCTTCATGAGGCAGCAAGTGTCATAAGAAAACTAATCACACCATTAAAGCAATGAAAATATGGCCACATCCAGTAAAGAGCCAGAGCAATCTACAACTAACATGTGTACAGAATGCCATGGTAGGCTCAGATACTTTCTGAATGTGTAACTCATCCAAATGGCAAGATTTAAATAGGAAATTAGTGTTTTCATGGGTCCTAATAGCAGGAAATTCACCAAGATGTTGCCAAAACTCTGGTAGAGTAGTAAAGATCCAAGAAGAAAGCAGGAGACCTAAGTTGGAAAGCTCCAGTACTTCAGGCAGATGTAGATCCATTTCTATCCTGCACACTTGTTGGATTATCACACAGAGATATCCTTTTATATTCTTAGCTAATATCTATCCTCAGAGCAGCATGAGATCAGGGTTTATGACTGTCCCTCAGGAAGAGCTGTGAAGTTAATCCTAAACCTTTGAACAGATGGGCAACTCCAAGTCATGAAAAGTTACTTCTATGAACTGTAGTAAAGTGTTATTGATGCCAAAGATGTTTCTACAAATAGGAACTACTCTAAAGACAATACCATAGGATTTCTAATATATTGTTTAAATATAAAAGGGCAAGTGGGTGTTAATGTTCATGCTTATATACCTAGTTACTCAGAAGGCTGAGATCTGAGGATTAAAATTCAAATCCAGTCCCAGCAGACAAATATGAGAGACATTTACAACCACTTAATTAGCAAAAAGCCAGACTTGGGGGCTGGCTTAACTAGAACTGTCAGCCTAAGTGTAAAGTTGAGCAAGAGTACAAGGTTCTGAGTGCCCGCACACCCATAAAGAAGGGGGGGACAAGGTGGGGGAAGACATTTGATATAAGAAAAATAAACAGAAATCTGAAAAATATAGCATATATTTGGCTGTAAAGTAATGCATTGTAATACAGTGAAGTAAATGCCATATACAAGAATGTGTATCATATGGTTATCAGCATTCTGGAAAGTAATCACCACTGAACACATCACAAAAGTCAATCAAGGGATGTATATGTAGGATGCCACCTGATAGTTCTGCAACTTGGAGGTCATGATTAGAGGAATCCTCATTAATACTTGAAAGAAATGTGCAAATAAATATGGCTGAAGAGCTCTGTAGGGGGAGGAGTGGGTGTGGGTGTGAATGAGAGAGACAGACAGCAGATAGGCAGACAGGGAGAGAGACAGAGAGAGGGGGGCGTCAGAATGAGAATATGAATAAAATATGCCATATCATGAAGCTAGGAGAAATGTTCATGAGCACATGTGCATGTGCGTACACACCCATGCTTGTTCAAGGAAAGAGTAAAGTAGAATGTATGTGTATAAATACCCTATTGGTAAAATGGTCCAAAGAAAATCCAGATTTCTTGTCATGCTTTTAGAAGCAACAAGTGAGACATTTGTCTTCCAGGAAAATGTTAGGCAATCCATGAATTGATTCTCTTTCTGAAATTAAAAGTAGATTCTGTCTTAACTTATCAACTGTTCTACTTTCACTGAGTAACCTGAAATATTCATAATGCATTTGCTTCAGAGATTTAAAATAAATCCCTAAATTAATATGTGGAGAAGCAAGAGGGAAGTGGATTTTAAATTGCTACTAATTTTCAGTATTAGCAAAACACCAATATTAATGCTAAAATTTAAAGGGGTTATAGGGTCAACCTGGATATATTCTTTATGATAACCTAACAAGTCTGAAAAGCAAAGTTTATCTTATTGTTCCTCCTTGAAATTATTTTCACAACATATTGAATACATAACAGCAAGCATCTAGCTTATAGAACATAGCTGAAAGTATACTTCTAATGGACCATGTTCAAACTTACAAGTTTGTTAATTCTTCATCAGTAAAATAAATTCATTCAGTGTATGAATAGCATAACCTGGCACCAGTGACTCCTATTTATAACCCTAGTTATTTAAGAGAGAAAGATCCAGAAGATCAAGGTCCTAATCTATCTTGTATAGAAAGGACTTTGAGACTACATTTCCAAAATCACCAGCAAAATTCTGTGTTGAAGGCATGACTTGGGTGGTAAACACCAGCAAAACATGGAAGCTAAGCAAGTCTGAAGCTCTGAGTCCCAATCTTGGTACCTAGCAAAAAGGAGGAGGGGAAGGAAGAGGAGGAGGAGGAGGAAGAAGAGGAAGAGGAGGAGGAGGAAGAAGAGGAGGAGGAAGAGGAAGATAAAAAGGAAGAAAGCATAATGAAACCCACTAAAAATCAATAAAAGTGTGTGGGGGGGAGAGTATTAAAAAAGAGCAATATAGATGGGGTGAATTTGATCAAAGTATAGTATATGCACATAAGTAAATTTCACAATAAAACCTCTTTGTACAATTAATAGTAACAAAAGTTAAGTTGAACACTCATTCAAAATCATATTTTTTCTATTTGTTTCTTGTCTGACTTTTCTCTTTGAAACTGTACAAAGCTTTCCTCTGCATTGTTTATACAGTGGGCAGTCTTTTAGGAAAGCTTGACCATTTCTAAGGCCAGAGCAGACAAAAAGCCTTTACGATAAGTGCTTGACACCACCACTACTCAAGTCTGAGAGAAACAATATTTGTATTTTAAGTAACTGGTGGGAAATAACGCTGCCTCGGCTTCATTTGCCTAATTGTAGATAAAATCTCCAGCCAACCAGGTGTCCAGCAACATCTCCATATTACCTCAGAGAACTAGAACAGGATTCCATATTATTTATTTAAGTTCCCATCTGTGTAGTCATGGGCCCCAAGTACATTCTATTCACCTCACACTTTTTCACTAACAAGTAGTTAGTTGGTAGGCACAAGAAGAACTTCGGTTGTTTTGTTCAGTCTTTTCCACTTTGGTTATTTATATGCTTTTCATTAAAGTGGGAATTAAAAAAAACAGTCTGATTTCGTGAGGCTTATTCATGTAAAGTGATTTTACCTAGTTAATTGAAGTCACAAGTGAACAAAAAAAATCAAAAGAAAATCTATAGCATAATTCTAATACATCCCAAATCACTCCCATCTAATGATCAAGGTTGGTAAATGTTTATCATGTTGAAACTGCCTTGAACATAAATTAATAATTTATCTCACATAAATATTTCTGAACTCCTCACCATGGTGTCATCTGGCATTTTAATTATCAACCACCCATACAGGAGGTGTCACTTGGACATTGACATTTAGATGTAAAAAAAAATGGCACAGCACCTGGGCATTGATTTTTTTAATGTACTTTTATGAACAGAAAGGTCGTGGTTAGTGAGAATGTGCAAATAGAACAAAATTAACAAAATAACTAGGATATTGCTTATTAAACTTTCTTATTGGTAATCATGTTAAATTGTTTTGCAAGTACTAAGTGGTCATTAAGCATTTTCCTCATTGTAGCCAACAGAGCTTTCTCCAGGGAGATATTAGAACATTTTCCTCCATGGTGCTGGCAGAGGTTGTGTCAGACCAGGAGCTATGGGTTGCCTCCAGAACACAAGCAACTAGGCACAAGGAAGTTGACTTCAAAATAGTCCTTGGGTTACAAGTCACTAGAAAAGGAAGGGAGTAGGGAAAAGAGAATGTAAATTGGCCTCTCCCTGACCTATTATTAATGAAGGATTTTGCAAGTGCTGTATCACTTCCAACATATGCAAAGAATATCTGAGTTAGTAAGAAAGTTAAATAGAAAGTACAAAATGATGCCAGGTACCAGTGGCTCACATCTGTAATTCTAACTACTCAGGAGGCTGAGATCTGAGGATTACAGTTTACAACCAGCCCAAGAATTTCCATGAGGCTCTTCTCTTCAACTAACCAGTAAAAAGCTAGAAGATCTGAGGATTACAGTTTACAACCAGCCCAAGAATTTCCATGAGGCTCTTCTCTTCAACTAACCAGTAAAAAGCTAGAAGATCTGAGGATTACAGTTTACAACCAGCCCAAGAATTTCCATGAGGCTCTTCTCTTCAACTAACCAGTAAAAAGCTAGAAGATCTGAGGATTACAGTTTACAACCAGCCCAAGAATTTCCATGAGGCTTTTCTCTTCAACTAACCAGTAAAAACTGTGGTTCAAGTGGGAGAACACTAGCCTTGAGCAAAAGAGCTCAAGGACAGCACCCAGGCCGTGAATTCAGACCTTAGAACCAACACACATGCACACGCGCGCGCGCGCGTGCACACACACACACACACACACATACATATATATATATATATATACACACACACAGTACACAATGGGATGACATTCTGCAATTTAATTTGCTTACTAATATCTTCAAATACAAAGAATTTAGGCTGTTTTAAAATTTAAAAATTCATGTTCTTGTTTTTTCTACCGTAACAAAATATTTCTTTATAATAAATTAAATGACCTCACGGTTTCTGAATCTGCCACTTGTTATCATCGAAATTTCCACTTCCTTACTTCTGCTGAAATGTGTGTATCCTAAACTCTGTGAGTGTGTGTGTGTGTGTGTGTGTGTGTGTGTGAGAGAGAGAGAGAGAGAGAGAGAGAGAGAAAGACAGAGAGACAGAGAGAGAGACAGACAGAGACAGAGAGAGAGAAAGAGAGAGAGATGCTGAAACTCAGAAAAGTTTGAGGAGAGCCATTGTCATTATTGGCTCCAGAAAATTAACTTCTAAGTTTCTGCATTAGCTCTTCTCACCTTCTCTGGAAGCGCTGGTTAAATATTTTTAGTCAGTGTTTAACTCTGTAAAAGAGCAACAAGAGAATGCATGCATATGCAGTCTAGGTTTAGGAATGCTGGGTGACCCACCCCCCTACCCTAGACTCCTGTAGACAGCTCCAGGCCTGACAGCAACAGTGAAGTTTATTAGAGACTAGGTTTTAATATTTACCCATTCTTCATGGCTCTCCAATTGTTGGTGCCACTCTAGGATTAGGTGATACCTCTCACGGAAAACCTAAGAAGATCCTAAGTCTAATATATCAGTTATATGGGTAACCCCAAATTCACTATACCTGTTCTCCAAGAATGTAAGACGCCTCTATTAATTCACTTCTTATATATAATTCGTTAAAAACAACAACAAAACCCAGTGAAATATGAAAAAATTAAAAAGAGACAGATTCTCCTTCCAAAAAATTTATAATGTAGTAGGAAATAAAAAGTGGGCTTTTTTCAAGTTACCCACCACATTAAAACAAAAGTCTGAGATGGGGAGTTTCAGATAACTGAATGTAAATCCTTTATCAGATTTTAACTTGTGCAGTACTTGAAGTAAAACACAATGAAAACTTTAACAGAAATTGTCTCTTAATACATTTACAGTATTGTATTTACAAGCTAAATATATATATATATAGGAAATCACAAATCCCTTTTAAGTTTAAAAAAAAAGTGTTGTTTTTTTTTTTAGTTTTTTAGTTTGTTTTTTTACTACCACAATGTAAAGTACAAATATTTTGGGCCTAGTGGTACACATCCATAATCCCAGAATTTGGAAGGAGAAGGAAGGCAGGAGGATTAAAGCATTTGAAGCCAGCCTTAGGTTAGATAATGAGACTCTGTCTCAAAAAAAAAATAACAAGATGTGTATCACAAATGTGAGGTGGAATGAATGCCATTTTGGTTCAAAGGGAGAGCGTATCGAGAGAGAAAGCATTGTTAACTGCAGGGCTCAGGGAACACTTTTTGGGAGAGGTGAGATATAACTTAGCTAGATCTTTATGTCTAAGTACTATCTAGGTAGAAAGATAATGGTGAGACGAGGCAATGTTGGAGGGCCTAGGGCAGCAATAGAGGAAAAGAAAAAGCGCGTGACTTCTCCAGAATAGCTAAAGAAGTTTGTGTTTCTTTAAAAGCAAGAGTAAGGGGAGTACAAAAGCTGATGGAGTGGAAGAAGACATTGCGAGGTGAAAATAATACAGTCCACATTAATATAATTCTGAGCTACTGGAGTATATACAAACTAACCAATAAACATTACCCCCAAAATGAAGTGATATTAGATAATCTGTTCAGCCTTTTTGTCACCTGCAACAAATTAGGCTTTCAATATGCAAAACATCTTCCTTCCAGAAAAACAAATGATCATGATTCCACTTAATTGTAATTTAATGAGGCATAATTTATTTTTAAAGTGATATACACCAGGTGCGTACTGAGGAAAGTGGCCCAGACAAACCCTGGTGCTTCTCTTTGGGAAAAAAAAAAAAGCAACAAACTAGCTGAAGACAGTTTTCATTTCTACAAATTATGTTTGTGGCCAGAAAAGTGGGATAAAAAAGTGTAACTTGCAATGCTCACTTTATTTATTAAAACATATAGTGGTAATTCCATCCAAAAAATACTTATCATATAAAGCAAATAATCCACAAGTTTTGGATTCCAATCTGAATATAGGTAGAAAACAGAATGTCATTTAAACCCAGAGAGAGATTATATGTACAGTTAATTGCTATGCTTAAAGTAAAATCTTTCAGTTAGCACTTTTTCAGAAATACACTGGCAATATTAGGGAAAATAAGCCCATTCCTTCATAATGTACTTTAACTATTCATTCTGAGTATGTGAAAAAATTGTATGAAGTGCTTAGTCGCAAACTTCTTCAAAAACCTAGTTACATCTCTTTAAAGATGTAATGATTCAAAAATGCATTATATAGCAGTAGGGCTTAAGTTTATTTTAATTCATAATTATTTATTTTAATAAGCAAAGTGATGTCATGACCAAACATCAAATTTTTTAAATCATATATAACTCCCATTTTAAAGAGAAAGACTACAAAAGGTCACAGGTGCAAAGGGTTTGGACACTCACTTGACCCATCTTTCCATCTTTCCCTTAAGTATGACCTGCCTATCAAATGCTTGCTTTTAAAGTTAAAAAAAAAAAAAAGACAAGAAATGGAAGGAAATGGGAAAGGGAGAAAGGGAAGAAGAGAGGGAAGGAGAGAAGGAAAGGGAGAAGGAAGTAAGGCTCTCTCCACATTCCTCATATCTCAATATTTTAAGAACAAAAAAACCCTAGCAGCCTCTTAAGAAGCCAGGTAATATGAAAGCCTATCAGACACAGTGCACACATATTACAGAGGTCAGCTCAGAAGTCATGACCATGTTGCCTACTAGTCTCCAACCATCTGAAAGCCAACCTAAAAATATCATTCCCCTTCCAACCTCCAGTCTTATTTCTTCTACCTGCTCTCCATGCATTCTCCTCTCTGCTCATGAACATAAACACACTTCCTCGGGCCATGTATTCATAATCTACAACCCCGCTATGAATCTAGCTGCTAAAATTCATTTGTGTGATGCTAAAAATACTCCTGCTACCTCCACCCTCAAACACTTCCCCCCTCCACACACACCCCCAGAGCACTGCAGAGCCATGAAGCCACAGTATTTAGTTTGATTTGAATAAAAGGTATACAGGGCACAACAATGACAATTTGATTTTTATTATTAAAAATGATGTGTTAAATCCTCAAAGAAAATGTCGTTATTGCATTAGTTTAATAAAACTTCTCTTGTATTATAATATTTCTTTATTAGGAAAGACAGGCTCTGCATGTAGCATTTTTGTAAGATGGGGTGAGTAGAACTGAGCATCTAAAGGGAATTAATGTACTCTGCAAATAGAAATGCTTATACAAAAGTACATTTGCCAACAAATGTCACTGTAGAGATATATTCTCCAAGGCACTAAAAGACTAGTTACATAGGTATCTAGCTGTACTTTGGACTGAGATTCCCCAAAACACCAATTCTACCTCACATTCCCAAGACTTCCCATCTTCTACGTTGGAAACTGTATGAACCGTCTTCCCATCATATAAACTGCTTGGGAGTAGAATGTATACATTTTGTCCTTAGTAATTAGTTGGTGACATATAGGAAAACAGATCTCTTAAGAAGGCACTGAATGATTTTTTTTTCATTTCAGGGAATGGGAATCCTATCTTGACTGAACAGCCAACAGCAGGCCCTGGCAGACTATATACTGAGAGTCTGACTCACACTGTACTCAAGATCTGTTCATTCAGCCTATCGGAAATGATCATTGGAAACTGAAATTTGGGGCCAGGCAAATTCCACTTTAGAACACATATTCCATGTGCTCCAAATCTGCAATTCATTAAGTGAAACACATGTGTTGTGGACAGCTTTCTTTTTAGACTAGCAAGCAATAGAACTTTACCTGTGTCACTTGACACATCAGAATCAGTAAACATGCAGAGTGAATGGGTACACTGAACATTCTTGAAGCCAAAATTGTATTCTCTGAAATGCACTTTCTCCAAACCACATGTGAACACATTCCATGGGCAAACTCAGCGAAAGCCTTATTCCTGGCAAGTTTAATATTTTAAGCCTATATAATCCTTGCAGCAAGAGACATAATTAGATAAGCTGCCCTGCCTCATTTTCTTTATCCCTTCCTTTATCATTTCCTCTGTCCCTTCCTCCTCATTGTCCCTAAGAAGTGGCAGGTACTGGAATGGGACTTTGCAGAATCGAAACCGGTATTTTCTAAACACTTTAGTCTCCCAAAGCAAAAGCGAACGGAGGACTAAGGAAGTTCCCCTTGGAAATATTTTACTGGTGGTGCTCACAGCTCTAGGCACATACACGGTTACTACTCACGCCTCAATACCTGGTACCCAGACTATCTCATTCAAAAGTTTGGGTCCTGGTTATCTCTAGTTTCCCTGAGTCTTCTGTGAAACAGCCCTCAACATTCACTAGCTTTGGCTACTTAGTCAAAACACTGGCAAAAAGAACAGTACTTTCCAAACAAAACAAAACAAATACAATTATTGGATACTTATATCGCAAATATATTCTGTGCTTATAGATATAAGTAAAGCATTTTCTTAACACTTGAGGTGTCCTGAAACAGATTTAAAACATTATTCTCTCTGGCTGCAATTTTTCTGGGTTAACTTCGATCACTTGAAGGGTCAGCAACACCTGTTCCTGCCTAGCACACACAGCACACTACATACTTACTACATGACAACAGAAGTACTAGTTTGAAAACGAGTTCACTGTCTCTATTGCACTGAAGTAGGAGTTGTCTCTCATCTACTATCCTCTGAGTGCAGAAATAGGCCAGAATAAAGCAGCTGAAAGTAAGAGCTCTGGATTCATCAGTCTATTTGAGTTCAAAAGTGGACTCTAATTGAACAACCATCAATTAGTCTCCCTGTGGCACAGTTTCTTTACCAAAAACTCAGATAATCCTGCTTAGTTTAGAAGTACATCAAACATACTAATAACACAATACATGTTAGCTATCATTCTCATGCTGGGTTTGTGAATATTTAATAAATATTTGTCAAATGAGTGAATATACAACACATCAAAGTATCTGACTTTAAATGTGCAACTTTAAATACTTGAGGCACTTCGGTTGTGTTCCACAGTCTATTCATACAGAAGGCAAAGCACATAAGCAATAACTTTTAAGAAACGTATTAACTAAAATTATTTGGGATATAGAAGAATTTTAAAAAATCTAATAAAATATATAAAGTAAAATGGCCATATGGATATTTCAGGTAGCACTAAATTAAGATACAAATTTTATACTTCATAAAAGTAACTTTTCTTCTCAAAATGACATTGAAATAATTTAAAATAAATCTTAATCTGTATCATTGTTTAAACAAAGTTTATAATTATTAGTGATCATAAAGTTAAAGAGATCAAAGTAATTTTTATAATCAAAGATATTAGAAATAAGGACATTGGAAAGTCACAGTGTTTCAAACATAGTATGCACATGATTTTATAAAACTTTCTGCTTTCCTTTCTCCTTCCTTCCTCCTTAATTTTCCTTTCCTCTCTTAATTTTCCTTTTTGGTTCTTATTTTCCTCCTTCCTTCCATGCAGCCTTTCCTTTAGAAATAGAGCTATAGTAGATGCACATATACATACATATATATGTATTTGTGCATATGTATGTATATGTGCCAGCTATGATGTATTATGAATTTCATGTGAGTATCATAGCAAGAGAAGGTTGAAAGTAAATACAACAGTTTGTATTTTCAATATAGACACAAAACAGCCTAGTAACGCCTAATTGATTAGTTATATTTACCTCACAGCATTTCTGGCCTTAATAATGTAATTCACTTTATTTGAACAAATATTCACTTAACTCTGAACCAAATAGTTATCATTCCCCAATATGTATATACTGTTTTATTGCTTCAAATAAGCACTGGTGACAAACATAAACAAGGAGACCTAAAGGTAGTTTTCTTTATATTTCTTTTATGAAAATTATTCATTAATTATAAAACATCACCTAGAATTTGTGGAGATTAAATAACATAATGGTTAACTCACATTAAAAATCCATGTTTCTACTGAGAATATTCACCAGAGGTATAAGGCTTTATTGAGCACAGGGATCCTCTATGTATGCAAGATGAGTATATTGTTCTTTATTAGAGAATGATTTTAAAAAACTTATGAAACTATCACTGAAAAGGAATGTGCTTTTTGTTTGGTTTTCAACAAAAATGAAGAAATCTGAAGTTTCTGGAATGAGTCCAGTAGGTAACTTTAAAAAAAAGTAACTTTTAAGGATGCTATACATTGGTTAGGGAAGAAAAATTAGGTAGAACCAATGACATCAGATTTCCTTTCTTTGATCTTTCGGTATGAGTTTTGTGAAGGGAAGTGGAAAAGGAAAAAAACAATCTCTCTGTTTTCTGTTACCTGCAGGATTCTATGTCAGGTAGACTTACTGAGTAGTACAGTTTGATAGTGGCTGAATTAGCCTTCCCTTTACCCAAAACACAAAGCCAGCCCTCCTAAGTCAGCAGGGCTTACCTTTTTGATCGACCCAATCCATGATTTTTGGCTGAGGAAGTCCAAAAAGTGCTAACAAGTCTTTATATGTGCCCCATTAACTAAAGTAAAACTGCTACCTACACAGCCAGCCTCAAGCCATCTAATAACTCTGAGACACTGCTATCTTGGGAAGTATTAACATTATTACAATCTTCAAATCTATGAACGCAAGCCAGTGAGTCTGAAATGAAAGACTGTTTATTTTACGAAGCAAGCATGGCCATCTCTTCCTACTTTATTAATTCAATGTTCTGAAAATCAAAAGAGGGTATATTATTTACTTCAAAACTCAATAACATGTTCATGCCTGACCTGCACCATTTCATACTTACAGCCCATCTTTCAGTGGCTGGACTTCCTTTTTCTCACAGGTTTCCTTGTCATTTTATAACCAGCTCACTGAACCATGGAGTCAAGACCCTAGATTTACATTGTATTCCATTGCTCTGTGACTTGCAGAGAGCCTGTATCTCTATTGGACACTGATAAATAATGATGACTGAGACCAGATGTCAGCCGACAAAGAATCCTGAGTACCTTGAAGGTCAAGTTTTCTACAGATATAAACTGTAAGTGTAATTAAATTGTGTCTATCGGAGGCTAACAATGTGCATAAATCAAACAAAGAACAAGATTAGTAACTCCAAAACTGACTTATAACATACCAAATATTTCTTGCCAAGATTTTTGTCTTGTTGCTATACATCTCTTTCTAACTGTGCCACTTCAAAACATAATGATTAGTAAGTCCTTAAACATTTTAACCTTAATAATTTGGGGCATGTGTGTACTATAAACATTGAGTCACAAAGCATGCAAGTAAAATCCACGTCATTTCATGCAGCCATTTACATTTCTGGCAGTTGACCTTACTGCCAACTTTTCTGATACATCATTCAATCTAATTTTCCAATCTGCTGGAAACATTCTCCAGTTGCTGAGTGACTTCATAAATTGTATTTATGACCCCAGTCTTAAGTTTCTTCAAATGATGTGGCTTTGATGAGTAAACTGCAGATTTTTTTGCAAAGTCTCATAAATAAAAAGGAGTGAAATGAGGACAGGTCAATCAAATGAGTTCCCAACAGAGTTTTGAGATCCTGTTCTCTGTCAGATAAAACCAGGGTACACAGCTTCTTAAGCAAGGCCTCTGATAAACATCTGTGATTTTTTTTTCCCTGAACTGAACAAGGAGTAAGATAACTTCATCAGAGACCTACTGTCACTTTTTGCAAAGCACATTTATGCTTCAATCAAAACTATGTTCTAAGAATCAGCTTGTGGGAACTATATATAGGAGATGAACCAAAAATTCTGAATTCTGTCATTATCTGCTGGAAAGATGGGGTAAGGATAGATCCAATAGATAACAATTGTAGGAAAAGTTTCATTGTCCAAAGGGTGTAAACTTCTCATTGCTGATTTCTTAGGTGAGGATTTTTTTTTCCTGAGCTCTACTACCAAATTTAAAGGGAGAGTGGTAGACAAAGGGTCACACCTAATTTCTCTTTTCTGGCATTCTACTGCTCCCATTCACAGGAGGCAGGCACATCCGTTCCACTGGATTTAGCCTAGTTTGGATCAAAGCTTCCTCTACTTCATTTAACAGATTTGTTCAGATGGAAGGTCTCAGAGGAGAGACAATGTTAGTAAATGGGGATTTCTGAACATATGAATATGTAGGTCATTGGATTTTTAAATAAATTACAGAATAGTTTATCTATTAAGAAAGATTTACTGTACATATTTTATGAAACATAGCTTATTATAGGTCAGTGGACAGCAGCACTATTAAGTCTTTTAAAATACTTTCATAAACCTTTCACACTGGCATGAACATCTTATTAATTTTTTAGGTCTATATTGTAACAAGGAGAAAGAATGCCTACAACTAGGATTTATAATCACACTATCCAAATAGAAAGATACTTATTGCATATCTATAGGTCAAGTTAGTGGAAATATGTCAATATTAAGATAAATTAACAATACAGAAGAAGAATATGAAAAAAATTAAAACTAACAGAGAACTGATCCTACTGCTTCTGGAATTTATTCTTCCAAAGACACCATCCACATCCCTGACAGAGCACTGAAGATAGGGATTAAAGACACTCTGAAACTCATGATCACATAAGTCAGCACTTACACTCAGAAAGGATGGTTTTGACTTGGTTTTAGTGGAACTCTTAGAGCTTCAAATCCTTTTTTTTGCTTTTTTTTTCTCATCTTCTCTCCTTTCCCTTTTATTCATTATCCCTTCCTTCCTCTCTCTTTTGCCTTCCTTCCTTCTTCCCTACTTTCTTCTTTTCTGCATTTCAGTGCCTAAAATTCTGTCTAGAAAATATTGTAGAGTCATAGATTGCCCACATTTAAAATAACAATGGCTATAATATTAGAGTAAAATATTCTATGTGAGTGCTTAACAGCATATGGGTTTTGCTTTTGTGTAAAGTATGTGCATAAAACTGAAGGTGTGTTTTATTCAAACCACTTCTTCACGATATGCCCAAATGCCAGTAAGACTCATGATGGCAGGGACTATTATCTAGAAGGAAAGCTAGATAAAGACTGAGATAAATGTACGCATTATCCTGCCCATGTAATTGTAACCCCTCTGTACAGTATGTTCACAAATAAAATAAAATAAAATTTAAAAAAAAAAGACTGAGATAAAGACTCTCAAGCAAGTGAATTATTAAGGAAGTGTTTCCAAGGGAAACTGATGAGGGACAGGAAGGGAAGAACACAAGTAAAGCCTCAGCTTAGCCTAACACTGGAAAGAGCTCCTGAGTGGCAGTGACTCTACTGCAGGAGGTTAAGGGAGCCAGGCTGGCATTGCTCTGTATCCATCACACAACGACTAAGCATTCCAGCTCACAGCTGCTGTGAGCATAGCAAAAGCAAAACCTAGTGGACAGAGGAGATTCCTTTATAGAAAGAGCCCAACAGCATGGAGAGACTTCTAAAATAACAGCATAGCAATGGGGAATCAAAAGAGCAGGGCTGTTATGGTTGGTATACCAAACATACCATCACTGGGTGATCATGAAAATGCTTAGAAATGGATCATGTAACTGACTGAAAGTTAATGCCTAGATCAGAAGACATTTTATCATTTTCACCGTACTGTTCTGCTGGGGTTCCATTTGCCATGAAATGGCATGAAAAGCAGGGCTAGTCATTTCTTTTTTTTTTTTTTTCTTTCTTTTTTTTTTTTTGGTTGGTTGTGGGGCTTGAACTCTGGGCTTGGGCGCTGTCCCTGCGCTCATCAGTTCAAGGCAAGCGCTCTGCCGCTTGAGCCACAGTGCAACTTCCAGTTTTCTAGTGGTTTATTGGAGATAAGAGTCTCACAGACTTTTCTGCCCAGGCTGGCTTTGAACCGTGATCCTCAGATCTCAGCCTCCTGAGTAGCTAGTATTACAGGCATGAACCACCTGCGCCTGGCTTAGTCATTTCTTTTTTAACACACACACACACACACACACACACACACACACACACACACACACAAATTGCTTTTTAATGCTAAAGACATAACAATATTGACCACTGTGTACTTGTGTATTCTGTGTCCAGAACCATGTTCGTCTCACAACTACATTTCCTATCTTAGAATTACACCTGCCCAGAAGATAAAATGTCCCAGAAGTTTTATGTTCCTAGCTTAAATAGTATGTTTTTGTTAACAAACAAAAAGAGAAATGTAAGAATAAAAAGAATAACAAATACAAACACACTGTCAAACAGAACTATCTCTAACTCCATTTATAATATTGTCATGAAGCATGAGATATTTCAAGCAAATGCTTTCTTACGATTTTTAAAGACATATTTATCAACAATAAAATGAGCTAAAACAAGTTCTTGGACATATAATCCTTAATAATGATATTTTATACCATCAAATGTTATAGTGGATCAGTCACACAAAGTAACCAGTAGTCCTGCTTTGAGGAACTTTTTCAAATATGATTTATTACAAATTTTGAGGTTTTTATCTAAGTCTTAGATGGAAAAATAGGCAGGCAAGGTTTTCATGTTTATAATTCTAGCTATTCTATAAATTCTATAAACATTCTATAAATGTTTGCCTATTTTATTTTACACACACATATAAACTAGCTAGATTTCTTCTTGGTAAAATTATCAAATCTAGGGGCTGAGAAGGTGGCTCAGTGGTAGAGTGCTTGCCTTGCATGCATGACATTCTGGTTCAATTCCTTAGCACCACATAAGCAGAAAAAGCCAGAAATGGCGCTGTGGCTCAAGTAGTAGAGCACTAGCTAGCCTTGAGCTGAAGAGCTGAGAGACAGTGCCTTGGCCCCATGACCGACAAAAATAAATAACTAACTAAATAAATAAATTATATATCAAATCTAGGAATATAAACTACAAGGTGACAAAATGTATCAAATTATTTTATTGAATTTAATAATAAATGAGCACCAGAGCTGGGAAGCTGGCTCCATGGCCGAGTGCTTGTCTAGCATGCTTGAGGCCCTGGGTTTGATTCATCAGCACCACATAAGCAGAAAAAATCCCGAAATGGCATTGTGGCTCAAGTGGTGCTAGCTGTGAGCTGAAGAGCTGAGGGATAGCACCCAGGCTCAGAGTGCAAGCCCCACAACCAACAAAAAAAAAAAAAAAAAAAAAAAAAAAGAGCCGGGCGCTAGTGGCTCACGCCTGTAATCCTAGCTACTCAGGAGGCTGAGATCTGAGGATCGCGGTTCAAAGCCAGCCCAGGCAGGAGAGACCGTGAGACTCCTATCTCCAATAAACCACCAGAAAACCGGAAGTGGCGCTGTAGCTCAAGTGGTAGAGCGCTCGCCTTGAGCTGAAGAGCTGAGGGACAGCGCCCAGGCCCAGAGTTCAAGCCCCACGACCGACAAAAAAAAAAAAAAAAAAAAAAAAAGAGCGCCAGAGATCATTAGCCAGTTCTAAAAAACATTCAAGCAGATGAAGATATGTTACATATCAATAAAGTGAATATAAGGCTGATACTGGTTTTAGGTGCTCATAAGAAAGAAGGTTCTGATTCTGTTTGCATTAAGTAATAATGAAAAAAGTTAGCTTTTTTCTGTCTTTGTGTTAAGTAATAATGAAAAAAGTTAGCTTTTTTCTATCTTTGCGTTAAGTAATAATGAAAAAAGTTAGCTTTTTTCTATCTAGCCAAAGAGTAACAATTTATGTTATCTATAATTTTTTGTGTGTTTACATTTATTATGCCATAAATTTCTGATTCCATTCAAAAAAGCTTACTATTTGGAAAACCCATAGTTGGTTTCATGAGGCATAATACACCATATTTTCTATTTAACAATGCTGCTGGTAAAACCAGCTGTCCAATCTTATTGTTAGTAACTACAGTACTTACAGCAAAAACGATCTGTCTGTTGACCTCCCAGTCAAGTTCAAACTATGTCATTCTGTCAATACCATCTACCTTGATTAGGCTGGGCTTATACACAACAGGTTATGATCCCACAGGGATGAAAAGCTTTCCCAAATTAAAAGCAGAATTTTAAAAGGAAATACTCATACATTCCTACACCGTTTCCATTTGATATCCTCAAGGCTGGCCCATGAAGTCAAGCTCATGTTGATTGAAAGTGAATGTTTCTTTCTGGGTGTAGCCATCTTACAAATTTAATGGCAGGAGGAAAATAATAAAATGTGTTCCACACTTCAATTAGACTTTTTATAACTTGGCACTTCAAAGATGGCAATGCCAAAGAAAAATCATTAATCCATTTTTTTTAAAAGGCAGAACTGTGCAGAAGACAGAGCTCCAGGAGTTGAGTGAGTGCCTGGGCAAAGTACACAGTTGCACCAAGATGATCTGTCTTTTATCTTGTCTCACTGTGAGTCTTCTCTTATGCTTCATGATATTTGGATGAAATGTATCCCGTATTTGCTTCTAAAATACAAAGTAACACAACCATGCTTTCAATTTTCTCCTTAGCCAAAGGAGCTGTGTACGTAACCAGGCAATAAAATGTTGGCTAGGCATGAAATGCCTATTCATGCGCATGAATGATAGATGAAAGATCACACACAGAGAACTGCAAAATACAGTCAAAGGATGCATCTTTCCAATTTGTATTTTACAACAGTATGCAGCAGACTGGTTCAAAAGGATCAAAGCCTTTCACAACCCTAGACCAGATAGCTGTGGACACACAAATGTTGTCTGAGTGTTTTGAGTCACAAGAGAAAACGGTGGAGTGATGTACGTGCACAGTGTTGTGTGGGTTTCTCTCTAAACACAGTTTGAGTGATGCAGGCAGACTCTGTCATTATTGAATGTACAAATTAGCTACCAAAGGAACATATTTCATCACTCTTCTTCCCCTGCATACCTAATATGTCAGCACCAAATCTACAACAATCCCATTCTGATTCTTTGTTGGTCCCAGGGCTGCAGTCTCAGAATTACTGATGACTGTTTCCAAACCACAATCATTCCTTCTTCCATCACTACTTCATGCTATTTAGCTTGAGCTAAGGCACCAAACTACTTCACAAACCCTTCAGTCTCAAACTGATTCTCTATCTCCTTCAAGGTCTTCCTGATTTAAGCCTCTTTTAAACACCAAATTTTGGAAAATGGAATCTGCTTCTAAATTAACCACTCCTTAATTCCTAAATTCTGATGTCTGTCACCATCACTGTAATAAAATTGTACTTTGAAATTGCCAAGCACTTCTCCCAACCTATAGGTAAATCTCATGTGTTGGTTTCAAGCTTTTCTTTTCTGGACTTCTCAGCTTTCCACAGTCAGATGAAGTCTCCTTCTGGAAGCTCTCTACTGCTCCTTGCACTCCTGCTACTATCTCCCTATTCTTCCCATCTCTACCTGTCACTACTGGCATCTCTTTTGCTTCTTTTTCTACTACTAGTGGTGGTGGCAGGTTCTCTTCTTCTTTTCCATGACTTTAAATCCCAGGCCATATGAAGATTTTTTTTCTAATGTCTTATGCCAGCACTAATAATTCTTTGTTTTTCTCTCTTTATGGTACTAAGGTTTCAATTCAGTTTTGTACTTGCTGGGTGGGCACTCTACAACTTGAGCCATGCCTTTATCTCCTGACAACTCTTAGTATCAAACTCACATTTTCTATGGATGTTGAAAATCTTCACAAGATGGCTGCCAGCATTTCAAAGTCAAAACGGTCACTATAAACTCATTTCAACCATTCTTCTAGTGTCTTCCTTGATTCTCTTAATAGCTACCCCTTCAGTCTCAGTCACCAGGCTCGTCAAGTCCTGGAGTTATCTTCACTCCATCTCTCTGTGCCAACTGACATACTTTCTGTCAACTTTTATTCCATAGTGCTCTTGCCTTTCTCTTCCACTGCCACCAATCTAGTTTAAAACTTCCCCCATAATTCAGATGGATGCAAATGGTAGGTCCCCACATAATAATCCTGTCCGTGTGGTTATCATAAGAGAAGAACCTTCCTAAGATTCAATTCTGGTTATTAGATCATGACTAAATTCAAACTTCTTAGCATAGCTCTCAAGATGGTGTCCTCCACCATCTTTTAATTTTACTTTTAGTTAGTTGTTTACATATGTTTTTATTCTTGGTCTTTCCTATCTTTGCAGCAAGCAAGCTTCCCACCTGGCATTTAGTAGAGGATAGCTTAAAGCTCCTGCACTCATGAAGTCTTACCTTACTCTCTGCATCCTAACTCCCCAGGAACTTCCACTGCTGCCACTGCTTACTTTCTTGTCGCTCATAGGACAGTGAGATTAGCGGCTTGCAAAGTTTAGCTCCCAAGCTAGTAGCACCATCATAGCCTCAGATCTCATTAAAAATAAAATTTGCTGTGTCTTACCCCAGACTTATTGGATCACCAACTCTGGGATGAGCCCAGGAAGTTATGTTCTAATAGCAGTCTAGGTGATAGTCATACACACTGAAGTTTAAGAATCAGTGATGGAAGAGAATCTTTCCAAGAAGCAGCTTTCAATAAGATAAAACATGAATGAATCATTGGCTTTTTATCATCTTAGTGTCAAGTAATTCCTCCAAAACATTGTAAGTTGAAGAAACCTATGTTATCAGCATATTAAATCTTGAACATTTAGAAAATTACCGAAATTTTGCAATAAAAATTATTTTTATAAAATTCAAAATAACAAATGATAGATTGTTTGGATATGCATAAATACTTGTGCAACTAGCTATCATTTAAAAAGGGAGAAATGATAATCACACAATTCAAGACTAGGTTTCCATCCAATGTCTGCATGTTGGGCAAGACAAACCATGTTCAAAAAGCCAAATATTGTATGTCTTCATTCATGTCAAATCAAGACCCTAAATGATAATAATAATAACAATCATAAAACAAGAACATAAGAGGGGGACTGTCATGGGAGGAAAGTCAAGTGTACAATGGTGAGGGAAAATATAACAAAACCCACTAAGTAATGTATAAGAAGGGAGAGAGGAGCTGGGCGGCAGTGGCTCACACCTGTAATCCTAGCTACTTAGGAGGCTCAGATCTAAGGATCACGGTTCAAAGCCAGCCCTAGCAAGAAAGTCCGTGACACTCTTATCTCCAGTAACTACCAGAAAACTGCAAGTGGCACTATGGCTCAAGTGGTAGAGTGCTAACCTTGAGCTGAAGAGCTGAAGGACAGCACCCCAGACCCAGAGTTCAAGACAAAAAAAAGAAGAAGAAGAAGGAAGAGAGGTATAACAAGGATAAGGAAGAATAGAGGATAAGTTGATGTTAAGCGAAATGAACCCTAAGATAAGGACTCAAATGTTTTTTCTTTCTTGCTATTGTTTCTAACATATTTATAAGATATTTCTTTGTTGCTTTGTATGTCCCTCCCCCATGGTATAACCCCTGTTTTCACTGTATTTGATGTTGGTACAATTTGTGGAGGGGAAGGGAAAAAACAAATTGTTTAAATAGGGATACAGGTGGGCCCATTGCAACAATGAGATGTACAAGTCGTTATGTCAAAAATGAACTTTACAACTTTTGCGGGGGAGAAAGGGAGGGAGATGGGAAGGGATGGGAAGGGGAAACAAAGGAGGAGGCAACAATGCTTGATAAGAAATGCACTCATTACCTTGCCTATGTAGTTGTAACCCCTCTGTACAGTATTTTCACACACACACACACAAATAATAATAGAGGAATAAACCTGATTAAAGTACATTGCACAAATCTGTAGAGATATTACAATGAAACTTCTTTGGCCAAGTTTAATGTATGGGTAATAGAAAAAAAGAAAAGGTTCTATCCAAGAAAAAAGAAGCCAGTCGGGATGAAGATAGAACATATACATAGATCCAAATCATCAGGACTATCTAGGGTCCTCAGCTGGCAAGTATGTTTTCAGATATTCACAATGCTACTGAAAATAATTAATTAAAGTCATATATGGACCAATGCTGACCAAAGCATTGTTAATCTAATTGTAAGTGCTCTTTTAAAAGACATGAAACAGAATTAGGACATGTCACAATTCTACCCCTAGTCTCATTATTAATACCAGTAATGACAGATGCTAGTTGTACCTGTGTACGGTTGAATGCCACTCTTGCAAAAACAGCTTGAGACACGCTGGCCCTTTTGAGCTCATCTCTGACTTGCTGGTAGATATCTGGAGACACTTCCACGGAGGAGTTGGTTGGCTCTGGTTTAACTGCTCTGGGAATGGGTGGATGGTTCAAGAACTGCTGGTTGATGGCTTGAGGATGCTGGTGAGCCAGGAGCCGGCTAACGGCAATCTGTTGGTTTATTAGATGGGCCATGGCTATTTGTTGCCTAACAAGTTGTGGACTAAGCTGGGGAGAAAGAAGACCAGGGCTCATGATGGGCTGTAATGCGGGCACTTGGTTTCGGATTGGAGTACTGTGGTGGATTTGGCTATGAGGAGACTGTTCGTTGGTTTTCCCCAGAGTGGCCAGCTGGTTCATATTTGGTAAATGCATTGGACGCTGGCCCAGAACACAATAGTCTGAAAGGTTCTCTCGCTCCACTCTTTCCACTGTTGAGAAAACAAAATGAGAGTTCATAATTATTTTCATTGTTACAATCATATTATTGTTAATGTATGGAATACTGAATTGTTATATTTTGGTATATTTGTGACAGGTTATTTTCATACAAAGCTGGAAGTCCCAGAGTGAAAGTGAGTTATTCTTTCCCATAAAATGTCCTAACTATTGTTTTCATAAGAGATACAAAAATAAAAATATTTGACACTTCAGCTTGTTTAAATGTTTTATGAGTATATGCTGGCACTGGGAAGTTGAACTCAGCCTCTTGCTCAGCTGGTCATACTGGGGTGGCACTTTACCACTTTAGCCAGGCCTCCAGTCTCAAGGACATTTCTGCCTAGACCCCACATCTCACTCTTCTGAGAAGCAAGAATTACAGGCATTAGCCACTGACACCCAGCTCAACTTGTTTAGAACTTTAAAAGTAATCATTTCATTGAATGACCAGTACAAAAACCACAAGCATCACAAATTCCAAAGTCCTCATCATCTCAAACTGCAACATCTCTCTTCCTTATCATCCTTGATAATAAAAATTCCAGCTGTTTTTTTTCTTTTGGCTGAGGTGTAGTTCATGATCAGTGGGAAACGACCGGGACAACATCTCCTAGTACATTAAGTTTTGTAACAAAAAAGCTCTCATAAATACTATTATATAATTCTACACATGGTCATAGGAACGTTTATCATATAGTATATGCCCTTATCTTCTTGTTTGCTATCTTTTATATAGGAATGTTTCTCTAAGAACTGGGTGTCTGAATATTTGCTATGTATGGAAATAAGGAAAAAACTCACAAGATTAATAACATCATCTAGACTTGTTATTATATGAGATTATCCCACTCTCCAGACTATCTATTACATTTTCTTATGTTTTACTAAAGATTTACAGAGTAATCTTGAAAGGAAGAAGAGAAAAAAAAAAGGATATTAGCTGGGAGCCAGTGGCTCAGGCCTATAATGCTACTAACTCAAGGCTGAGATCTGAAGATCCTGGTTTGAAGGCAGCGCTGGCAGTAAAGTCCATGAGACTCCAATCAACTACCAAAATGCTAGAAGTGGAGCTGTGGCTCAAGTGGTAGAGTGCTAGCCTTAGACGAAAGAGTTCAAGGAGGGCTGGGAAGGTGGCTCAGTGGTAGAGTGCTTGCCTTGCATGCAAGAGGCCCTGGGTTCAATTCCTCAGCACCACATAAGCAGAAAAAGCCAGAAGTGGCACTGTGGCTCAAGTGGTAGAGTGCTAGCCTTGAGCTGAAGAGCTGAGGGACAGCGCCCAGGTCCAGAGCTCAGGCCCCATGACTGGCAAAAAAAAAAAAAAAGAGTTCAAGGATAGCACCCAGGTCCTGAGTTCAAGCCCAGGACCGGAACACACACACACACACACACACACACACACACACACACACACACACACACACACACACACACACACACACACACACACACACACACACACACACACACACACACACACACACACACACACACACACACACACACACACACACGCATATCATGGATGTACAAATGTAAAGCAATGGGGTTTTTTCCTCCAAGATTATTTCTTAGGAAAAAAAGTTACTTTCCAGTTAAGTGCTAATCAAAGCTTTGTATTAATTGTGTAAGCGAAGTTTTGTTTCGAGAAACATACTATACTAAAATAACTCCATTAGTACTAGTTTTAAATGCTTAAAGGTGTAACCTAACAAAATCAGTGTTTGAAAGTAAATATCCATGCAGATTTACTAATTATTTCTAAAATGGGCATCAGATATAATTATGCAAGTCTGTTACAGATAACTTAAGAGAGCAGGGTTTCATAATTCACACCTGTAATCCCAGCATTTGGGAGGTTAAATCAAGAGGATTCAAGAGAAATCAAGACCAGCCTGGGTTACACATAACAAAGTGGTTACTTGTTAGATCAAAAGTGTTTACTTGCAGGACAAATGTTACTTGTAGTCTGACATACAGTTTACAGTGACAGAATCATATTTGTATTAAAAGAAAATTATGACACTCAAAAGCTTTAAAAAAAATGTTGAGTGCTAGAAAATTGAGTGAGGTGGCTGAGTGCTGAAACTTCCTTCCATAATGGTGTAAGAAGTATTTATAAATCACTGTCTATGCAACACATGATTTTTAAATATACATGTGGAAGTAAATTAGTATGTTAAAAATGCAAATAGATTATTTAACCATAAGTCTAAAAGCTTTATATACTTAAAACTTCTCCTTTGAAGAAACAGTTGAAAACCCATATCTTGTATAATATATAAATATAATATTGTGCTATTGTGCATTATATTTAGATAGGCACAGTACTCTTTTCTCCTTTTTGAAAGAGTCAGAATTTTGCTTAACTTTCCTATGAACTCCAAAATAAGTCAAAAGTTTACTTTAACATTCTTTAAGAGTTCAATTTTTAACTTAATCCTTTCTATGTAATTCATTTCGTTTATATGTCACCTTTCCTACATCAAGTTCAAGGTAAACAAATTATTGTAATCTTCCCCTCTAAAGGCACACATTTTCCAATCACTGTATTAATTAAACTTTAAAGTACATAGTCTTAAACCCAAACCAAGTAAATGGCTAAGAGACTTCAGATAAGGTAATCTAATACAGTTTCCATTGAACAGGAATTACTATTGTAATTTCCTTATTGAAAGAAGATGTAAAGAAACCATGACTGCTTCCAGATTAAAGTCAGACTAGACAGAAACACATGGTTTTCAGTAAACATTTGACTTACTTATTTGTTTGTTTGTTTTTAATTCAAAGGGAAGATGAACTCAAATCAGATACTTTATAAGCAGGCTTTATCTACATTTTTCTATAAGAGAACTACTCTCTGACCAAAAGCTAATTTTTCCATCTTTTCAGTATTTTTACTTTTTAAGGACTTACACTTGAGCACACTTACTTTCTTGATATACAGACAAATAGATATGGATTTAGAAATCACATCATTAAAAGGCCCATTCATAGATGTACTCATAATTATATATATATAATTAAATGTAAATGTGAGAGTTCATAAAGCCTATGTGAGTTCGTAGAGTAAGGGTCAGAATAATACCAGTCTATATCCTTAGGCTTATATATAATAATTACTATCTCTGAATTTGAAGTTCATTATAAATTCACAGTTACAGGTTGACTCACTGTAACAATGAGATGTACAAGATACTATGTTGAAATGAACTTTCCAACTTCAGGGTGGGGGATGGGGAGGGAGAAATTGGGGAGATGAGGAGGGAAGGGATGGTAGGGGAAAAACAAAGGAGGAGGTAACAATGCTGCATAAGAAATATACTCATTACCTTACTCATGTAACTGTAACCCCTCTGTACAGTATTTTTACAATAAAAAATATATACAAAAAAAGAATGGTGACTAAAAGTGCCCTTAGAGACCTGTGATTGCACCTGAGAGGTAAGCCATTTTATGAACCTTAATGACCAGGTACACATGGAAATGCACACCCACCCAGGCAGTTAACAGCCAGAGAAGCCACCTGCAGAGGTCCCAGGTGGAAGGAGCAAAGCCTGACAGAGCCAAAGGGCAAACCGCGACCTTGGCCTTGCCAATTTCCTTTTTCTTGCATTGTCCTTCCTTCCAAGTTTGATTAAAAAGTCTCCATTTTTACATGGTATTTCCTACTGTTCACATTTTGGAAACTAACTGGAAATACAATAAAAGTCAAACAAAACATTTCTGATAACAAAATTCTACCCATGGGCTTCCAGTGTGTAAACCTTGCCTGAGAGATCAAAAGTACCTTTAGGTTTTTCATTCCCTGGCAGCTCTATCAGTAAAAGCAGGATCTTGTGCATGGCGTTGGTGGCTCATGCCTGTAATCCTAGTTACTCAGGAGGCTGAGATTGTGATTCAAAGCCAGCCCAGGCATGCCAGAAAGTCCATGAGCTGCTTATCTCTAATTAGTCATCAAAAAGCTGGAAGTGGAGCTGTAGCTCAAGTGGTAGAGCACTAGTTTTGAGTGAAAAAGCTCAAAACACTGCAGGTTCCTGAGTTCAATCCCCATGACTGGCACAGAAAGAAAAAGCAGGTTCTTTACTTCTAAACATAAAGGACAAAAAAGTATTATTCAAGTTTTAAGAATGCCTGAAAATCAATTGCTCATCAACAGACTGACTCTTTCCTTTCCAAGGCTACATATTATTTCAGTAGTGATTTGTATCATTTTCTGCCTAATTTGAAAGCCTTTTTCATTTATTTCTGGCCACCACTCTTATAAAAAGAACATGAGAAAGATATTGTCAGCCTATTAAGTCACAGCAGGTGGAGTACAAATTTAAGAACCAAAGTGGGTATAAAAGGGAGAGAAAGGAAGAAAGAAAAGAGAGAGGAAGGAAGGAAAAATTAAGGAAGGAAGAAGGAAAAAGCAAGAAGGGAGGGAGAAAAGGAGGCCTGAAAGGAGGGAGGGTAGAAAGGTAAGAGTTAGAATGTACCTAACTGTACCTGAAAACAGACTGGACATCTGTTACTTCTTTTCCTGTCTTTCATCCCTTTCTTCCTCCCTTTCTATTTATTTCTCTTTCTTTTCTGTTCTCTTTTTCCACTCTGTTTTCCTTCCTTCTTTCTAAATAGTTCAAAAGTAATCACAATGGCTGACACACAGACCTAACAGAAGTGCCTGGTTTTGTTTCTTTAGCTACATTACCAGGGATTGAATCCTAGCACTACAGCTTGGTAGATATATAACCTTGACAGGGTACTTGATTTCTCCATGAAAGGAGATATACTGAGTGAGTAAATATGTGTCTACACAACACACACACACACACACACACACACACACACACACAGAAAGCAGGTAGGTGCTGTCAGATAAAGTATGATTTGGCCTCATCACTAGATCACATCAGAAATTCAGCAGCTCAAATCACACTCTCATAGGGTTCTAGTTCTTTTTTGTTGTTCTTTTTGGGTTTTTTTGAGGGGGGTTCGGTAGTGGGGGCTGAACCATGGGTCTGGTCACTGTCCCTCAGCTCTTCAGCTCAAGGCTAGCACCCTACCACTTGAGCTACAGCGCCACTTCCGGCTTTTTTCTGTTTATGTGGTGCTGAGGAATCGAACCCAGGGTCTCATGCATGCAAGGCAAGCACTCTACCACTGAGCCACCTTCCCAGCCCCAGGGTTCTAATTCTTACAAACACTAAAGCTTGAAAATCAAGCCAACTGTGAGCAAGAAAGCTACGTAAGCACATAAGATCCTGAGTTCTAGCCCAGTATCAGTACACACACACACACACACACACACACACACACACACACACACACACACACACACACACACACACACACACACACACACACACACACACACACACACACACACACACAGTTCATATCTTGACTGTCAAGTCAGGAGGCAGAAGAATATGTTGGAGACAAAATGACATAATCCCATAACTTTTGATATTAAACTTATTTTTAAAGAACTAAAAAGTTTTAGTATTCAAAAATTAATGAGTAAAAAGTTTAAAAATAAATATGCATTAAATATATATATATAGATATATATATATACATCTATGTGTGTTTACTGTAGTTGTAACAACCAACAGTGAGAAGAAAAGTACCCTGTAGTATTTTTAAAAGCAATTGTCTAACATCTTACTTAATTTTTCTCTTATTTTATCAATGAATTTTAATTGTAGAGAGTTGTCTCACTGTGATATTTACACTGAGCTGAAGAGCACAGGGACAGCACCCAGGCGTAGAGTTCAAGCCCCACAACCGACAAAAACAGAAAATAAACTAAAAATATTCAAACTTAAATCACAAACACACACATATGCATTGTTGCTTTTCACTTTAGCAATTACCTTAGTTAAATTTCATTATTTTAAAATATCTATTTGCTATACATGTTGATACATACTCTAATGACTAAGTGCTCTTGTGAGGAGAATTTATGAGCAAAGGGAAAAGTATCTGATTGGAACTGTCAGTCATAACAAGATGGCATAGGATGGATAAAGAAAGGAAAAACAAGCAAGCATTTCTAAAGTTAGGGCTATAACTAGGTGAGTAATTTGGGGGTTATAATAGTGTTACAATGACCTTCCAAGGTATTTATCTAATAGCATCTTAGAGAATGATTACTACTAGAAGTTTAAAAACAACTTTCTCACTTGCTTCTGTTTTTCTTGGCTCTTTAATAAGAGTTTCTTTCCTAAGCTACCTCTTTCTTACTCTCCACTGCAACAAGAATAAGCATCATTTTTGTCATGACAAAAGTAGTTGTAGTACCACTCTTGTGAGTTCATTAGTACTGCTTAGGGAACTGCAACTATTTCTAGAACTATGATCTTTTTTTGGGGGGGGGGGGGGGAGGTCCGGTTGTGGGGCCTGAACTCTGGGCCTGAGCGCTGTCCCTCAGCTCTTCAGCTCAAGGCTAGCACTCTACCACTTGAGCCCACAGCACCACTTCCAGCTTTTTTCTTTTTGCTTATGTGATGCTGAGGAATCGAACCCAGGGCCTCAGGCATGCAAGGCAAGCGCTCTACCACTGAGCCACCTTCCCAACCCCTAGAACTATGATCTTAATTTTTTATACAAACATTAACACACTTGCTTTTGTGAACTAGACCTCTGAGTCTGTCCCTAGTTATAATGAGTAGTGAATTGGGAAGCAATGAACTGGGGAAAAGAGTCTGCACTAAGAAATGTCCAGATGGGCTCAGTTGTAGAGTGCTTGCCCTGCATGCATGAGGCCCTGGGTTCGATTCCTCAGCACAACATAAGCAGACAAAGCCAAAGTGGTGCTGTGGCTCAAGTGGTAGAGCACTCGCCTTGAGCTGAAGAGCTGAGGGACAATGCCCAGGACCAGAGTTCAGGCTCCATGACCACCAAAAAAAGAAAATGTCCAGAATCTCTGACATATGAATATTTCTTTAAACTATTAAGATGCTCATGCAAATGTAAACAAATTGGCATCAGTGAGTGCAAGTGGATTCCTTAATAAGACAGCATTCCCTAGAACCTCTCTTGGGAACCCTGAATGAGTGAATATGACAGAAAAAAAAAAAACATCAAACAAAAAAACACCCAGTAGAATTTCCCTGTAACTCCTTTAATCTCAGTAAGTGTTCTGAAAGTTATTCTACATGGGTCTGATGGACATAGGTTGGCTTTTGCTCTCTCTAGTAGAAAAGTCTCCAACCAAATCAATGATTTCAAATTTGTAATCATATATTTGAGCTTAAAAAAAGATCATCTTGAGCATATGATTACCCTGAATTTCCAAAATTCTACCTCAGGTTCCCTACTGCAAGCCCCAATTCATTGGAGACTAAATTTTAAGGATCTTGTTTAATACCAGAAATGTTTTTTAAAAAACTTATTCAAGGTCAAATAGCTGTCCAAATGCTGGATAAATATTTAGGAATATTTAAAATTATTAGAGCTCCTGGCTCTAGCTTAAGTACCACAAACAAAGCACAGCCAATAAAAACTACTTTTGTTTTATTTTTTTCTCTCCTCTCCTCTCCTCTTCCCTTTTCCTCCTCTCTCCCATGTCCCTTGTATACCTTGAAGTGAAGCATGTATTAACAGACTTCCTGTCGAAAAAAAAGTACTTTATTGCAAGTGCATGAATTTTCAAGTTTGTAATGCTGATATGCCACTTTTAAACAGTGTTGGTATTTCAGATACCAATGAGTTCTGCATAACAGCTGAGGAGCTAGCCTAAACCTTTTTCAACTTAACATCTAATTCCTGTAACTGTAAGTCACACATATTAACATCTGCTTTCCTGAAGCTGAAGCTCAGGAAAATGGATGCTACAAACCTATCAAAGGCAGAATTGCCATCAAGGAAAAACTTAAGAGTCTTTAGGACTTTAGAGTCTTTAGGACTCTAAACCCTATGTCCCCCTGCTTAAGCTTAACTGCCCATGTTATGGCACATGGCCATTCATAGTTTCAGGGCTTGTGTCAGGACCAATTAGCTTCCTTACAGAGAAACCTTGCTTTTTATTTGTATGCATTTGTACACACAAAAAGTGACATATACATGAAGATGTGTCATGGTGAATGAATGACATCTCTCTGTGGCAGGCCTTCAATTTGATGCCTGGTAAATACTTGGTAAATCTTTCTGATGTGACACAGACTGAAATTGTCGGTCAGTATGAACAAGTGGTGGAACTGATTCCTCAACATTAGAATTAACTTATCACTAACACAGGTTTCCTCACATCTGAGTCTACTACAACATGCTAGGAATGATGCCAGATACTAGATACCATAGTGAATAATGATTGCTGAAAAAGAAAAACCCTCCTTCTGTATTTTTTGCTTCAGACAAAACAACTGTTTGTATATGAAGAGTGGACTGCATATCTTAAACATCTGCCTGTGGCTTCCAGTGTTTCTCTAGTTAATAAAACTTCCTTTTAGTTCCTACTTGGTCAGTTTATGAGCAATTCATTCTATTCATCTGAAATACAAATATATGTAAATTTTATCTATTTTTAACTCTTATGATTGATTAATTTATCTGTTTACATTATATATTTATTTACATATTTCATAGCTGTAGTTAGGAAGTCAATTTATTGTATGAAAACCATTTTCTGTTAACAAGGACATACATGACTGCAGGAGCTAAAGCTAATAGGCTACATCTATCAGATATAAACCCTACACTATTAAAATAAACAACTGAAAACAAAACTTAATTACTGGAAAAGTTCACTAAACAGAATTCAAGAAAATATTTAGGCAACTGAAAGAGCTGCAGGGGGAAAAAAAGCTACTTCTATTAGGAGTACCAAACCTAAAGCTTTTTCTGTCTCTACATTTGTTAAAGAGAATTTGTCTCTGGGCTGAAAATTTGCCTGCAAAATCTCTGCCTAGAGCAAGATATTCAAAGCCAACTTGTTAACTCCTAATAAAAGAACCCCATACGCAAGGGAGACCAGCCTGCACTGTGATAATACCATATGACTGGTTTTCTTAGGTGTATTTTCCCTTTATTATCAACTTCCTCTTTCCATCATATTAAACTCTGCAGAAACATATACATCTGCTATAAAGCAGCTGGAATCTGGACACTGCCCTTTCTTTGGCAATGAAACCTCATAGGGTCCATTACAGTCCATGGAAAATGTGACATTTCCATCTTTACCCTATGCAATCTCCACCTTCTGCATGGGAACACTGTTACTGTCTCTTCTTCCAAAGGATGCTTTCCCACAGTGTGACATCATCCATCATCTCGAGTATTCCTGTACCTATATAGGTGAGAGCTGCTTATATCTAATGATAACCTATGTTTCTTTGGTTTTTAATTTGAAGATAAATTCAGCAAATATAAAAAATCATATTTCAGAAATATAATTGTTTGGAAAGCATTCTGTCCTTGGCCCTGTATGCATATTCTTTTAACTAATATTTCAGTCTCTTGAGAAAAGTTAACCAAGGAATCAATCCATGTACCTGATTTTACAAGACATAAATGCCACAGGCCATTATTTTTAGGAAAAATATGCAATACACTAGCTGAAAAAAAATCAAAGGGATAGTGTTTTTAGTGTAAATTGTCTCTGAGTTATACTTAATAAAATTACTGCTGTCATTTTCTGTGGAACTGACTACTATTAAACATTAAACCCAATAGTTAATTAATAGAAAAAGAAAATTAATTCTAACTCATTACACTAGCAATATGAATTAAGATTTTTTTCCTCTTAACTGAGAGGTAACAAGATTAGTTTCAATATAATATATGAAGAAACAAAACTGAGTGCATACATTCAGATAAGCTGACCTACATTAAACTCATCGTATTATTAATAAAAAAAAAAAAAAAAAAGCAAAGTGCAATTCCTTATGTTCACAGGACTCACACAAAATGGATGTTCTCTGAAGCGATAGTGGAAGAACACACGGGAAGGGGTAACAATGCCCGGTAAGAAATGTACTCATTGCCTTACTCATGTAACTGTAACCCCTCTGTACAGCATCTTTACAATAAAATAATTTTTTAAAAAACAGAAAAAGGGCTGGGAAAGTGGCTCAGTGGTAGAATGCATGCCTCATATGCATGAGGCCCTGGCTTCAATTCTTCAGCACCAAATAAGCAGAAAAAGCCGGAAGTGGCGCTGTGGCTCAAGTGGTAGAGCACTAGCCTTGAGCTGAAGAGCTGAGGGACAGCGTCCAGGCCCAGAGTTCAGGCCCCACAACTGATCAAAAAAATAATAAAAAATGGATGTTCATAACTCCCTACCCCAGTCTCATGTGTTCTTTCTAAGAGCTTTTGCCTAAGACAAAGAATTAGCCAAAGAATTAAAATTACTATGGAATTTTTAAAAGGTGATGACTCAGGTTAGAACTCAGTCAGGTTTGTACTTCAGGTGACTGGATCTGCGTGCATTCCATGGGGGCCCAGGACCACAAGGTCAGATAACCTCGAGTTCCTGCAAAGGGCAGAACGAAGGCGCACCATCAGCCAGGCTCACAGCTAGTTAAACAACTACCTCCTATGAGTCAGTGTGGTTTCAGTGCTCCCCTCCTACAGAGAGAGCACTCTTAGGTAAGAGCTGCGAGTAAGGCAGAAGCTCAAAGTGCCTTTCAGTATTCAACTCTGTGAACTATCCGATGAAAAGCATGTAGCAATCTTTATGTCATTGATCCAGAATCCAAGCAATTTTGACCTGCTTGGTTCCTCCCAAGCCAGGGGATATCCCTATGATCATAGCAGATTTTAAATAAGCCGGGTATTTCCTGGTCTCCATGCAAAACCTTTCACTGTACACTTTTATAGATTGCTAGTCGGGCACCACCACTTCTATCTTTAGTTTTAAGTTTCTCACTTTGTCCCTGTGTAGGATAAATGGAAGCCTGAAACTAGGAGAAATCTAAAACACACTGAAAGAGAAAAACAGAATTAGAGAGCTGGCCCACTACGAATCTCAAACCACATAGGCCCTCAGTTCACATCACCGCAAGTCCCTTATTGCTGCTCACAGGAGCTCTGTTCAGTGGCTATTTCAGGTGTCTTCAAGCCCACACCCCAACCACTTCTTCACTCCTAGATCACAGACTCCCACCTCATGGCTTGGTCTGCAGCCCTCATTCTAGCTGCTCCTTCCATCTCCACCACCTCTGCCTCCTCATGTGGCTCCCAGCCTTTCCCCGGTTCTGAAGACAACCAGATGGTTCTTCTTTCAAGGACAAATGACCATGCTTGCCTCGCATGCCTCTTCTCCCTTTTGTGCACCTCACCTGTCTCTCTCTGGTCCCATCCTCTCTCATACATTACAGTCACGCTTAGCCTGACTGCAGCCTTTAGATGCTTTCAGCTTCTCTCCTGGTGGCATTCCCTTCCTTGCCGCTCTCTGTTCTTTTTTTAAATCATTTTTTAATTGTAAAAACAGTGTACAGAGAGGTTACAGTTACATGAGTAAAGTAATGAGTACATTTCCTATCGAGCATTGCTATCTCCTCCTTTGTTTATTTCCTCCTATCCCTTCCCTCTCCACCTCCTCAACTCCTCCTCCCCCCGCCCCCACCAACTTTATAACTTTATAATAGTTATAAAGTTGGTTTTCAACGTAGTGTCTTGTAAATCTCATTGTTACAATGGGTCAACCTGTATCCTTATTTCAGCATTTTGTTATTTTCCTTCCCTCCCCGAATTAGAAAAATGTATATACAAGATGCAGGGCACCAGAATCAAATACAGTGAAAACAGGGGTTATACCATGGGGGAAGCACATACAAAAGAAGCAAAAAAAAGAAAATCACATAGTACATTTTAAAGACGTTAAAAACAATAGCAAGAAAAAAAAAACCAGTTGTGTCCCTATCTTGGGGTTCATTTCACTTAACATCATCTTATATGGTCATATGTACATAGCTTCTGACCTTTCCTGCTTGTCCTAGACTATGTTTGTCACAGCATTATTTACCATAGCTAAGATATGGAACCAACCCAGATGCCCCTCAGTAGATGAATGAAGCAAAAAAAAAAAAAAAATGTGATACACACACACACACACACACACACACACACAAAAATGTGATACACACACACACACACACACACACACACACACACACACACACACACACACACACACACACACACACACACACACACACACACACACACACACACACACACACACACACACACACTGGAATTCTATGTCTCCATCAGAAAGAATGACACCACCCCATTTGTTAGGAAATGGAAAGACTTGTATATTAAGTGAAGTAAGCCAGGCCCAAAGAAACATAGGTCCCATGGTTTCCCTCATTTGCAATAACTCTCTCTGTTCTTGGAGGCACACGCCTTCCCGCCCTCACCCCATCTCAGCTGGGAAGCAGCTCTCTCAAAGTGATGAACTGCTTGTTTTCGCTCCTGCCCTCTGCACCTGCCACCGATGCTGACTCTTTCTCACAGGGTAGGGAACCCGTCTCTCCCAGGCTTCCAAAACCAGCCATAGCACCTGGTCCATTTCTTCTCCTAGCCTTCAGCCATGTTCTGTTCCTACTCCCCTTTAAAGAATGCTTCTTTAGTACCATTTGAATGACTATGCCAAAAAAAAAGTTCCAAAATTTATTTTCCAGCTTGGACAGTTAGTCACTCATTCTGAATGGCATAATAGACATTTCCCTACTGGCCCAAATCTCACTTAAGTATTAGCAACTTCTGCTCAATTCATTCCATCCTATTCGTCAAAACTATCCAAAGTCACTAAGTTCAGAGCATACCATTCTGCTTTAATTCCTGCCCTCCCCCAGAGCCCCATTTACTCTTTCCAAGCCTCATTGACTTCCCTCTACATGAGCTGCTTGCATTGGCAGTTCCCTGTCTTCTCATTATGCCACTCAAACCCAAGGCCACATGTACCTTCACTGCCTCCAACCCCATGAAATTACTGTCATAGATTCAATGTTGTCTACTCCTTCTCCTCTTACTTGACTCCCTTTCATATACTCATGCACATACATAGCTTTAGATGGCTTCTAGGAGAAAGCAATTTTCATCATATCACTCTCGGTGAAAATCTTTTCAATGATCCTGGAATACCACAGCTGGGTTTTCAAAGCTCCCTAAGATGCGATTTCTGTCTTTCTATTCATATCCTCCTTTATCACAGGCAAGTCCAAATCATTTCTGCTCAGTGTTCAGTACGACCACCATCATCCCCTCGCCTTATGTCATACTTTCTTCTTTTCACTGATTGTGATAGTTTGTACCTCAAGGGTCTCCCTCAGGCCCATGTGTGAGAAGTTTGGTTCCCCAGAGTGGTGCTATTTGGGAAGCAGCAGAACTTTAGAAGGCAGGGCCTAGTGTGAGGTCTTTCAGTCATTTGAAAGGACATCATTAAAGATGTGAGATTGCATCTCCTTCCTCTTCCCTTTTTCTTTCCGTGGTTAGGCAGTTCCAGGTTTTGTTCCTTTATGTGTCTTGCCATGATATGCTGCCTCATCACAGGCCCAAAAGCAACAGACCAACTGATCATAAGCTAAAACTTCCCAAATCAACATCAGTATTTTCTCTTTATAAGTTGGTTATCATGTTTCTGGCTTTATCTCACTGCTTCTAGAACTGTGTATGGCCTGTAGCAGAAGTACTCACTAAACATTTTTAATTAAAATAGTTTAATTAATCAAAATTGTAATTTGAGGTGGGATAAGAAAGGCCAATTTAATGATCTCTGTCATATTCCTGACTTTTGAATTTTAACTAGTACCTAAGAGATGCTCATACTTATCTTTGGTTCCCATTTTCTAACACTATCCAACTTCTAGTTGGAGGGCCAATTAGTCTGAGATGACCAATGAAGATGTACCAGTGATTGTCACAGTGAAAATGCACAAGGGTCTCCCAAAAGTTAGAAAACCGGTAAGATGGAAAATGTTTGTGAAAGTGATGTTTCTATGTCTATGAATCTAATATTTATATGAGATTCTAAGGTCCTGATGATGCTATTACTTTTAGCAAGGTATAATACAGGCTTCATTTAAATCTGAAGATGAAAGCAATTTTCTTTCAGAACTGAGAAGAATCAGGTAGACAAAAGTTACTTTTACCTCATCAGAACTAAACAGTGGTAGAGGCAGGAGTATGGAGAGTGGATTAAAGTCATTGTCCTGACCACGGTACCATCATGGCTAAGCAAGGGCTGACTTTTAGAACCAGGTCAGGAGACACTGATTTCTCTATTCAATTCCAGGGCACCGCTTTGTAAATGACACAATCATTTTTGGGTACAAGAGGTGCTTTAAATGTGGTAACATTATATCATTTCAGCTATAATGATCATAATTACTTATTTCTTTTAATCACAACCCACTTAACCACTTTAGTACAGAAGACTAGTTCAAGGAGTTTAATTTTCATTCAACATCTAATCTTTGTGTTTACTGAAACCCTTCATGGGCTTTGTTTACTGTCTGCTTGCTGGCCTGGACGTTTGATCTTGCAAGACTAGATCAGACAGGGTCAGATAAAATACTGATTGCTAGAATAAACCAGGATCAGAAAAGTAACACTAGTTTATAAATCTTCTTCCTCCAAACTTTATAATATTTTGCGAAATAAGCCTAAATAAACAAAGGAAATTAAGAAAACTAGAAGTCAGAGTTTTTGCGTAGTGATTATGAAAGGGAAAGTGAGGGGAGTGAGTGATTTTGCACCCAGCCAAATGCAGAGTTTGGCTGGTATTACTTTATGACACAATGATTCGATGAGAGTCACTAGGATTTGTACAAACTTTAAATGACCCTTCAATTCTTAAAAAGCCTAAGTGTTGGATAACCCCACAAAGATAACAATTCATTTTTCTTCTGCTAAAAAACAAAAGAGAAATTATAGAGACCTCCTACAATCCCAGCACTAAGGAAGTAGAAAGATTTTGAGGTCAAGGCAAGTCTGGGCTACATAGAAAGTTCAAGGCCAGACTGGGCAATGGAGCAAGACTCTGTCTCAAAAATAGATAAATAAAATTTTAGGTGAAAAACATTAGAGATATGAAAATGCTTGCTTCTAACTGGGGATATACATTCCCATCCTATGAGATCTTCATTTTTATAACTTTTCTTATTTTTATTATATTCCCTACAAAAGTGAATTTTCCTGAGTATAACTGGTGTTAGTATTTAGAGCAAAATTGCCACTTAGTTTTTTTTAAATGATAAGACAAGTTCATATCTAGAGTTTATACAAAAGGTGGGTCAAAGAAAATAATAATTGCTTTATGAAAATAAGCAGAACTCATGAAAGAAAACTCTCTGGAGTAATTTCTTCATTATCTCAAAATTTTGAAAATGCATGTTTCTAGGTGCTTTATAAATTATCTTTGTGTCCAATACTAATGAAACATCTAATGTTAAATATCTGTTAATTGTTTTTCTTTTACATAAAGTGTGTACTTTTTCTTAATTTAAGAGTTTTAACACTGTAAAATGTAGATCAGAAATAATGAGAGTATAGGGTAAATGGCAATTTAAACAAAATGCTGTCTATACCAACCTATGACGCCAATCACCCCACCACCCACCACTCCATTTTCTTCAGTTTCAAAAAATCCTGGTAAGCAGGTCCATGGTTGGACCTTGAAACCAGAATATACAATCTCAAATATGTCTGTGTCAACCTTGATTGTCTTTGAAAGTAAAGGAAAAAGGTAAACAGAACATACTTCACCATGATCACTCAGGAAAATAAAGTTAACATGCAAAGCCAAACTAATTTAGAACTTTTTAAAGAATAAGTGTAAATAATTTAGCTATAATAACAACAAATTCAAAAAATGCACATTAAAATGTTTACTTCGAAATTTAGACAATTTCATTTGTATATAGTTTTTACATCTGTTTTTAATGATATCAAATTATTGATTGTTCATTTTTCTCCTATTTATTTAAGCATTAACGATAGAACTTGCAATTTGATCCTTTATTTTAATTCTTCCAGTAGACTTTTATTTTTGCCAGGTTCTAGTCATATTTTACTTTGATCTTTCTGCATGTATAATTATTTTACTGTTTATTTACTTCTATGAGAAGAAAAAAAATCTTGACCTAGGAGATTTATCTGTGGCAATTTGTAACAGAATCACATAGCTTGTATTTAGGAAATCATGGTTTTGATTAAGAAGCAACCATTTTGTTCCCACTGTTTTATTAAAACAGACATAAGCAGGTAATAGGAAACATATTTAACAATGTAGCCTGCATTTAGGTTGGGACATCAGTAAATTAGCTGAGACTTTCCTCTACACTGAGTATCAGGGGGAGTAGATGCAGGCCAGTAACTCTGGGGAAAATGCAATGTGGGGAGGTGTGAACAGATGAGGAATTTTGACTTGATTCTCAGGAAGAGCCTTGAAGTAAAAATCTGGTTTTGCTATGATTGATTCCCAGATTTGAAATTCATTATTTCTCCGGTTCATTTTGAAAATAGATGGTGACAAATTTTGCAAACCAAATCACTCCTGCTTTCTACACAGGAGATCCCTCTGTGCCCTCTATTCATAGCAAGATGCTTCTATCAAATAAAATGTGACTAACTGGTTCCAACACTTGCTTTCTCTGAGGGTCGAAAGTTAATAAAACACACTTCTCTGAGTGTTTATTTTCTGTACACCATTTTACCTGTCATGAATTCTTTGTTTCTCCTCCCACTCCCCTGGCTGATGAATCAACACAACTTGAACTGTTTTATGACAGCTTGTGTTTACTTCACACATACCTTAACCTTCCCTTTTCTCCTCCTACTGATACTACTCTCTGTCTCTCTCTCTCTCTCTCTCACACACACACACACACACACACACAAACACACACATACACTCACACACTTTTCAATGGCAATGACTAACTCTATCTCTTTGAACAACATGTGTACAAAGTGTCTGACAGACTTTTCAGGTGTAGATCCTTGACATACTGAATGAAATCAAGGTCTCAATCTGCTTTTATGGCACTTAAAGATTTAACTGTGCATTTACTATCTTGAAAAAAAAAAGAGCTTAAAGAATCCAATCTCGATTAAAGGAAGAAGAGCAAAGGACCTGAGTGTTCATCTGTGCATGCACACACACACACATACATGCACGCATGTGTGTGCACACACACACATGCGCGCACACACACACATATTGTGGCAAGAATTGTGAAAACACTAGAGTGAAGGGCCCCCAGGCTTTCTGAATCTAGAATTATACTCTAGCATATTAAAAGAGGATACTTTTCCTTTCACTTCCAACAGCAAGTAAATATGATCTAACAAATGACCTTGAAGCCACACAATTCTTTTGCTTTTTAGCCAAAGAGGATATGTTCAAGCACTTTTAACAATTCTATTTGAAAAGAAAAACTTGGAGGCAACACTTAACAGAAAAGAAAACCTTCTGAACCAAACAATTATGGCTTATAATGAGGAGTTATTCATCTTCTCCTACACAAGTGAATATTAATATTCTAAAGCAAGTGCCCAAATCAGAATCGAAAGGGCTCAAAAATTTTAGAATACATTGAAAAGAAATGGATCTTAATTCAATTTGCAGTGCACTTAATCTCTCCTGGGTAGTTCAACATTTTTGCATTCCTTTTAAATTGTGTACTTTGTGTAACATGCTCTCATTTCTTTGTGATCAGAAATGTACCATCAATGAGTGTAAAAATTTATTTCCTGAAGAGGTAACCCTATAAACTCAAGCTCCCAAATATTCAAGATCCAAAAGCATTAGGAAACCTGCAGGTAGTGAAACATATCCACCCTTTACTTGTAGATATCCACCATAAAATATTATGTGGCTCATATAAAGGGGCTGTAAGTTGTAAGTACGTTGTGGACAGCTAGAATAAAGCATGACAGATGATATCATAATCATACCAAATATGGACTGGCCAAGCCCTGGAAGGTTGATACAAAGAATATCCTAAGTACCTTCCAGGACTAGTTTCATTAATGCAAATTGGAGAACACAAAAGAACTTTCCAACATCAACATATTTGAAAAGCAAAATATCATTAATATGTTTAAAAGAACTGCATGGTATAAATCACATACAACCAATCAAGCTAGAGAACTGTATTTTCAGGATCAAACACAATTCCATACATCATACATTATTACTACACTCTCTACTACTACTGTAGTATTGTAGCTATGAGTTATTAGGATGTCACCTTGTACCTTTTCTAGTCCTTACAGCTACACAGCGACCTGCATACTTTTATTATTTTCAGTTTTCAGATGAAAAGATGCAATCCCAAAAACACTGAATAATTTTCTCAAGGTGACACAGCTAGCAAGTTTAAGAGAGGTTTCAACCCCAACCTGCTAAACTATAGAGCCCTGCCTTTAACCACCATTCCAGCACTGTCTCCAAATAAATATGAAATTCTGTTTCTGACCAAAGATTTCCTGATGATATGATAGTCATTCCAATTTGTTAATCTACTAATCCAATCTGAAGTGCTATTTCATCCAGAATGAAACTGTTTTTAAACTTCCATTCTAAAGGTTTTAGGCTTTCTCAGATTCTACTGCTGAAATCTAACAACTTGATATACTCTGGTCAGAATTTTTTGTAGTTCTAATACCATCTTAATTTCAAGGGAGCCAATTTGGATCTCATAAAAGAACTCTTAAGAATTTTACTTGAGGGGCTGGGAAGGTGGCTCAGTGGTAGAGTGCTTGCCTTGCATGCCTGAGGCCCTGGGTTCGATTCCTCAGCACCACATAAGCATAAAGAAAAAAACCGGAAGTGGCGCTGTGGCTCAAGTGGTAGAGCGCTAGCCTTGAGCTGAGGAGCTGATGGATAGCGCCCAGGCCCAGAGTTCAGGCCCCACGACCGGACCCCCCCCCCCAAAAAAAAAAAACCAAGAATTTTACTTGAGGGAAGGTGGCTCAGTTGTAGAGTGCTTGCCTTGCATGCCTGAGGCCCTGGGTTCGATTCCTCAGCACCACATAAGCAAAGAAAAAAAGCCGGAAGTGGTGCTGTGGCTTAAGTGGTAGAGTGCTAGCCTTGAGCTGAAGAGCTGAGGGACAGGGTCCAGGCCCAGAGTACAGGCCCCAGGACCGGACCCCAAAAAAAATAAAAAAAAAGAATTCTACTTGAGTGTACGTTGTGTGTATGTTTGTGTATGTATATGTATGTGTATATGTTTATACATACACATAAACATACACATATAAACTTGCATATACATGTGCTATACATAAATATATAATTAGTATATACATACATAGATGATATTAAAAACTAGCATATATTCCAAACAACCAACAATTCATTTACCTAAGAAACTGTAAACAAGTTTTAAAACAAAATATACCTTACCTTTAATCTTCTTATATTTTTTATACCATCTCCCAAACTCCTGGCACTTAGTTGCTGACACATTGGCATAATATGTGCTATTTACAATGGATGAAATCATACTCTGAAAAGAAAAAATATTAATTATTTTTCAAATATATTTCGTATATGTGAAAAATTAAATAAACATATTTCAAATATATTTATTTTTCAAATATATCTTTTTAGAGACAAGAAGGAGTGCATTATAGCTCATGTCGAATTTCTTCATCTTTTAAACTTGAAGCCTTCACTGTCCTGCACACTAAACTACTTCACCTCAGATATGATGACCTGAATTTCTACCCTTTAAAGCTTACATCTGTACAATGACAATGCTTTCTCCAAAAAGCTGGCCCGGGAGCAGTGCCAAAGATAGAAGGGACAAGACATGAAGATTACAGGCATAGGGGAAGAAGAGTTGTGATTTAGGAACCAGAGCAAAAGGTGAGATCAGATGCTCCAGCATCCGTAATCCAAATAATGCCTTTCAGATGTTTCTGTTCCGCTTCCAACTACAGCAAGCTTACACAGCCAAGAATCTGAGAACATCCGTGCTGCACACTGCAGAACAACGTTTAGGGAAATAAGTTAAATTAATATAATTTATAGAAACGTGTGATTAGCACTTGTGTGAAAATTCACCAAATGAAAAAATTAACAGTGCTATTTTAGAGCAGGGGAAACTAAACCTAACACTTGTACTGTTTCAACCAAAAATGATTCAAAGCTAAAGCTTCCTGAGTGCTTACGTATGTGATTCTTCCTTGCTCTTCATCTTCCTCTTCCTCCTCAGCTTAACCCCTGAGCTGACTAATTTTGTGATTTGATTTAGAAGGAAAGTAAGAAGGAGCATGATCTGGCTTAACACTGAAAATAATTAGGATTACAACTGCACGTCTTGAATTAATGTTCTACGGAGATATGCTGGTTATCAATATGGCATGTCTAGGTCAACATTGATGGCAGATGTCAACTTGTACTTGGACTGACTTTGATATTGCACGTATATGTTATATATAGATTCTATTTCTGCAAATTGTGTTTAAAAAAACAAATGAGCATGGACAACACAAGCAATCTAAATGAACTCTATTAGGTTTTATATCTTGCCTTGAAATCTCATCTGTCTCGAAAAAGTTATCCCAGACATGCAGCAGTTCAGAGAAGTCTTAGAACTTCTATTGACATTTCTACAAAGTAGTAGAGATAAAAAGGATAACAATAAATCAAGTCAAAAGCAAGTTGTTTACCAGGAGGTTCTAACACCAGCAGACAGACCTATTTCATAGACTCCCATTTGAAACATCAGACTTGCTTTCTTTTATCAATCACTAGGCAATATCAGAGGAGAGGGCTCCTAATTCAATTCACAGAAACCTCTTTGGCCCTTTCTACACAACAGATGGCTAGCCTCCTCCAGTTGCTGATTGGTAAGTGCCCCCACCCCCACTCCCACCAAGGGGAGATAGAAAGGGGAAATCTTTTGATCCCAGAACTGAACACAGCACTAAGAACTCAAAGAGGCACTATTACCTGAGTGTTTCATAAAATTGACAGAGCTTTACTTTTTCCCTTAGAGGATAAGTCAGCTCCTAATCACCATGAGTCAGGGTCTGCTTTATGTGTTATTATTAAACAAGACAAAAGCCACTTCCTGGTTAGCTGAGCTAGCTCCCTCTCTGGTCTGAGGTTTTCTCTCTGTTCTTAGACCATGGGACTCTTGAGGACAGAGACTCTATCTATATCCTAAAAAAAATTTTTTTTCTACCTCGTGTCTCACATACTTCTGATGTGGGATATCTGAGTCACTGAAATTTAACACATAGAAAGGGGCAGAGATGACAATTTTAAAATGTCACGTGGAAGTGTCATAATAATAACAATTTTAACAAAAAAAGCAAACTAATAATAGCTACACCAGCCACACTAGTGTATGTGAATAATTGTAAACATGCTTTTCATCTAGTATGTTTATGTGAATGTTATCCTCAAAGAAAGACACAGAATACACAGCAATGGACAGGTGTCTGAGTTCAATTTTCTATTATAAGATAGTCTAGAAAACTGACTAAAATAGAAGTATCTATGTACTTCCTGGAGCTATCTCTCAACTCTTCCTGGTTCCTATAGTAAGGCTAGAAGCTCACTTGTTCTGCCCCCAGATAACTCAAATATCCTGAACTCTCCAGCGTCTCCAGAACATTCCCCATTCCAGAAACATCTTCAATGACACTGTACAAGGCCAATGTTAGCCAGTGTGGGAAGAATGAAAGAATGGGCTCTATTGGCTCCATTACTGGGCCCTAATAGTTGTTACAACACATTTGATAAAGAATTAGATTGCCAAAGCTAATGACTCAGGCCAGCAATCCCAGCTTCTTAGGAGGCTGAAATATGAGGATCACTGTTTAAAGCTAGTCTGGCCACAAAAGTCTGTGGGACTCTTATTCCCAGTTAACCAGCAAGAACTGAAATGGATGAAGTGGTAGAGTGCCAGACTTGAGCAAAAAAAGCCAAGTGAGACTGCAAGACCCTGAGTACCACATCATATTTGCTTTCCTCCTCAGATTCCTATAAATGACTTTCTATCACTACATGATTACAGAACAAATAATAAGCAGATTAAGTTATAAGTACAGCAAAAGAATTAGGTAGCTGGGGCTGGGAAGGTGGCTCAGTGGTAGAGCACTTGCCTTGCATGCATGAGGCCCTGGGTTCAATTCCTCAGCACCACATAAGCAAAAAGAAAAAAGCCAGAAGTGGTGCTGTAGCTCAAGTGGTAGAGCACTAGCCTTGAGCTGAAGAGCTGAGGAACAGAGCCCAAGCCCCCCAGAGTTCAGGCCCCACAACTGGACCCCCCCCAAAAAAATAAAGAATTAGAAAGCAAACAAAGACCATTGCTAGATAAGGAAAATGGTTAACCACCAGAAAGATTTCAAGTTTGTGGCACAATTTATTGATATAAATTTCTTGTAGAACACATCCAAACTAGTTTCACTGGTCAGAATTATTATGATCTATTACTAAAAGGATTTTTACAATAGAAAAGGAACACCTTGGGGCTATTTTAGAGTAAACGTCATGTTATATTTTTTTCTGGTTTTAAACATGAACATTCTCCAAACCTAACTGAGACTGTTATATTCTCATAGTCTGAATACAAATCAGCAAATAGTGGGATAGAAAGCATCTGTATTTACTATACTTCATCAATTCTAAGGCCATTTTTAATCATCTAAAATAGGGATGCATCTTATAGTCTATTAGTCTCTGTCTGTCTGTCTGTCTGTCTCTCTCTCTCTTTCTTTCTCTCTCTAATGTTGAGGATCAAACTGAGAGTTTTATGTGTGTTGAGCTATGTCCCCAGTCCAATCAATTGCATCTCAAACCTTATGGGCCAGAGTTAGTACAAAATGGGTTGAGTAACAAAGCATCTAATTCCATTTACTACATAAGAAAATATGTATAATTTTTCAGGTCATTTGATCTTTAAAGTTTTACAATAATTCTAGAACACAACACTGGGGCCTTTAGCATTTCCTCTATCTCCTTATAAATGAGCAAGATCAAAGTCATCTGTTCAATCAATCATGTTAATATGAAGCAATACTGTAAAAAGTGATCCAGAAGACATGTGTATTGGTATTTGTGTGTGTGCCCATCTAGAGGCTTGAATTCAGGTTTGTGCACTGTTCCTGAGCTTTTGTTGCTCAAGGCTGGTACTCTACCAGTTTAGCCACAGCTCCATTTTTAGTCAGAAGGCCTTTGGGTAGTTAATTGGAGATAAGAGTCTCAGACTTTCCTGCTTAGGCCGGCTTTGAACAATGATCCTCAGATCTCCTTAGTAGCCAGGACTACAAGTATAACCCACCAGCACTGGCTCTAAAAATAAATTTTCTTTCAGGTTCCTAAGATAAGTTTTGAACTTATGGTTTCAACTAGTCAAGAGAAAAGTTGTCACACATGATTACAAGTTTGCAAAATGTGGAAGTAGAAGCTCAGAATGAGGAAGCATCTCTTCCACAGTATAAAGGTATGGGTCACCTGTCCACTGATGGAAGGTAATGTTCACACCACCTCCATTAGGTAACACAGCTCAGTAGCTAATGCTACACCCAACTCTTCAGACAAGACAGGACGTGAGGTGACAAAAATAAATAAATATATAAAACAAAAATAGTGATCTTAGGTCCCTCAGGTATGTGAATTAAGGTGTTTAGAACAGAAAAGAAACCTAAAGACAATTTAAGACTAACAAGAAAAAACAAAATACTAAACACAGGTTAAGATGATTTATATAATATACTTGTAAAGGCAAAGATCTTAGCATCATACCTTTTCCTACAAAAAGAAAGACAAGTGAATAACCTTCATCACATTCCTGTTGGCATAGTGGAATTTATTTGTTTGAATAGCAATGTGATACTAAGAATAGTTAAGCTGCAGATACAAAATACATCTGCCATGAAAGAGAACATTTCACCAGATGCCAGCGGCTCACGCCTGTAATCCTAGCTACTCAGGAACCTGAGATCTGAGGATCATGGTTCAAAGCCAGCACAGGCAGGAAAGTTTATGAGACTCTTAATAACCACCAGTGGCGCTGTGGCTCAAGCAGTAGAGCGCTCATCTTGAACTGAAGAGCTGAAGAACAGCACCCAGGCCCAGAGTTCAAGCCCCATGACCAACAAAAAGAAAAAGAAAAGAACATTTCAAAACCAGAGTGAATGATTTTAGTGAGAATACCTGGTGGAAGGAATGAGAACTGGCATCTCCAGGTAGGAAAGAAAACACATGGCAGGCAATAAGTAATATGCATTCTTGGCTTACTTTCCATTTTTTCATACCGATTTGTGATATGCTAAATAACGTCTTAAACATGAAATTATAATGATACTACAATTAAGTATAGTAAATGGAAAAACAGTGTGGGATGAATTACTTCGTCATGCAAAATTTATTTAACATCATTTGGTAATGTCCTACTATCTTTTCCTCTCCTCATATATGAACTATGATACCAGAACTGAAAACCTTTGCCATTCTAATTGAAAACCCCATTTCCTCTGGGCTTTGGAAAAGTGTATTTTGAAATTACTCTATGTGAGAACTCTTTTTCAAGTTTTTGCTGGTCTCCCAGCCAAGTCACTTCCTATGGTCATTGCAATGTACCAGTTAGGAATTATGTTATGCTGTCTTTCATGAGCTTTCTTCAGCATGAATTCTAAGGTTGGGCCACAAATATAAACAACCTTACTTGAAAATAAAATAGACACTTTCGGACTGAGAAGGTGGCTCAGTGGTAGAGCGCTTGCCTTGCATGCCTGAAGCCCTGGGTTCGATTCCTCAGCACCACATAAGCAAAAAGAAAAAAGCCAGAAGTGGCGCTGTGGCTCAAGTGGTAGAGCGCTAGCCTTAAGCTGAAGAGCTGAGGGACAGCGCCCAGGCCCAGAGTTCAGGCCCCACAACCCCAAAAAAATAAAAAATAAAAAAAATAGACACTTGGAAACTCCTTAACACAAGATAGGATGCATCCCCAGTGTATATATGAATTTAACGTTAGGTACTGGTGGCTCATGCCTGTAATCCTAGCTACTCGGGAGGCTGAGATCTGAGGCTCTCGGTTCAAAGCTGGCTTGTGCACGAAACCATTATCTCCAACTAACCATCAAAAAACCTATAAGTTGAACTGTGGCTCAAGCAATAGAACACTAACCTTGAGCAAAAAAAAAAAAAAAGCTCAGGGATAGCACCCAGGCCCTGAGTTCAAGCCCCAGTACTAGAACAAGGAAATTTTTTTTAAGTAAAACAAATGGATAGTTTGTAATCAGTTAACTGGTCTACATAGTTGATCAGTCCCCTGTCTATAGATGAACACATGCTCAATTTGTACTTAGGTACAGACCCAACTGAGTGCTTATTTCACTGCCTCATTATTTTGGCATATTGTACACATAAATTAGGTGCTTTAACAATCCCCAAGTGGCTAGCCATGCGATGAGTATCCTACAATCTATTTCTACAGGTAGACTGCGGTATCACTGTCACACTGGAAATCTACTAACATCTTCAAGTTCAATAACTTTAGTCAATTATTTCTTTCTCAAATATTTGACAACATGCCAGGTATGATGGTTAATGCCTGTGTTCCCAGTTTCATAGAAGCAGAGGCAAAGACAGAAAGATTGCAGCTTAAGGCCAACATAGGCAAAGCTAGAATAAGATGCTATCTGAAAGGCAAATGAAAAGCCAAAGGCTGAGTGTGTGTGTGGCTTAGTGGTAGAGGCTAGCAAGGCTGAGGCTCTGAAAATATATACATACATACATACATACATATATATATGTGTGTATATATATATATATATATATTATAGCAACAAAGCCTTAGAAAAAGAGCTGCTTCAAAAATCATCTGTCTGAAAGGGGTGACATCAATCAAGATGCATTGTATTCATAAACTGATTTGTTGAGTGGTAACTCCTTTGAACAACTACTAAAAGATAATTTAAAAAATAAATAATTTGTCTATATGCTAAGTGAAATAAACCAACATAAATCTACAAATGTCACTTAGGTGAAGTAGCTAATTCATGAAGACCTAATTCATGGTTATAGAACTTTTGTTGGGGATAAGGAAAAACTTTTGAAAATAGGTAATGGTGATGACTACACAAAATTACGAATGTAATTCATGCTACTCATTTATAGGCTTAAAATGGCTTAAGAAGTAAACTTTTTAATATTCAATAAATATTGAACTTATCTAGTCACGAAGAGCATATGTAACATTTAGAAGCATACTAGAAGTGCATACCTTTAAAGAATTATTTATTCTTTCACTATCTTTTCTTCTGTTGCTGCTGGGGCTTGTACTCAAGGCCTCACACTCTGATACTCTGACTTAGCTTTTTTGCACATGGCTAGCAAGAGTAACAGCCATTTGAGACATGCTTCCACTTCCAACTTTTTGCTAGTTATTTGGAAAGAAAAATCTCTGAACTGAGATTCTCAAATCTCAGCCTCCTGAGCATCTAACATTACAGGCATGAGCCAATGGTGCCCAGCCCAATCATTGTGTGTACGCGTGCATGCGCATGCGTGTGCATGCACACCAGTACTGTAGCTTGAACTTAGAGCCTGGGCACTGTCTCTTAGCTATTCTGCTCAAGCCTGGTACTCTATCACTTGAACCACAACTCTACTTCCAACTTTTTGGAGGCAAGAGTCTCATGAACTTTCCTAAAGATCATGGCTTTGAACTATGCTACTCAGATCTGAGCCTCCTAATAGCTATGATTACAGATATGAGCCACCAGCACCCTGCTATATTTTTTTTAATTAACAAGATTCTGTTTCCTTTTTTTAAACATCCACAAGATGGGCATGGCAAGTACCATAGCACTACTTATTTACACAGATCAAAACCCTAAGGGCATGAGGTTTTGCAGTCAAAAGTAGACTTTAGTATAACTCTTCCTTGGGTAAGAATTCATATGCCACAAGAATCTGGGTTCATAATGGTTTCCAATTGGAAGGTAAAAGAAGACCATTTAATAAGGAAGATTAGTACCTATGATATAATAAATTAGGCTGCTGGGGTCGGGGGCTAAAGAAGAAAGTAGGTATGATGACTCACAGAGACATCAGGGAACATGGAAGAGGAGGTCAGCACTTTGAAAGGTGAAATCAAAAACAAATACACAGACACACAAAAGATAATCTATATTTTCTAAGCATCTGGCCAGACAAAATGGCTAAATCATGACTTCCCCCTTAAATACATAGACTACAATTGTTTCCTTTTTATGAACTTCTCCTCCCTTTTCTGCTTCCTTCAAGGCTGCTCTTTTGAATTACAGATCACTGGGATGTTCAAGTAAATATGTACTATCCACTCAATTGTTCCTTTATGCAATTGCCAAGCTCTAGTGAGGAAATACCTAACATGGCTTGGCTTTGGTTCCTTCCTTTGATCACCTTGGTCTCTTATTTTCATGGCTTGTTTTAGTTTATGATCAGTTCACTAAAAATGGACTATCATTTTCATTTTTTTCATGATACATTTTAATGTGGTGAATTCAGTAGGAGAATTCTATAAATGTAGACAGTATAACGATACCTCTCTCTACCAGACAGAGAAAAGGCTTGATCAATCATACACAGATGGATTCAGCATGACTGACCCATTCCATTGACCAAGTCAAGCAGTGATCCTGGCATCTGTTGTTTTAAAGAAGTCTAGAAAGAGACTCAACCTGTCACCTGATAAGCTGAGTAAGCACGAGAGGAAACGGAAGTGGGTCTCTAAGTTTTGACTACCTGATCTATAAAATGAAGACACAATCCCTACTTTCAATGAGATAAATGTGAAGTTGGCCATTATGTATGTAAAATACATTCAAACACTCCCATAACTTCAAAGATCTATTAAAAGCCCATATGAAAGCATCATAGTTTCCGTATTTTTCCACTGCAGATGCAGTGTGACTATACAAATAAGAGAAGACAGCTTGTGTCAAACACAAGTGCCCTCCACCTAGACAGTCCACTGGTAACTTTCTGCTTCCCAGACCCCCTCCCTGAAGATACTGACCTGGGAGAGAGGGCATTCTTTGGCTAATGTGCTCTGGTTCATCTCTTTGAGCAGTTCCTTTAAGGCATTGCGGACTGTGGCGTGGTTCCACTGCTCCGCAGGCAAGTCTTCCAACTTGGAACAACTGAAAAATAGAGCAAGAATAAATGCTGAAGCAGAAGACACAGGTGTACTGTTTGCTTCTGGTCCTGGACTAGCATTACGAGGGCTGCTGAGAAGTGGGTTCACAGATGAGCCCTTAGTGAGGGAAGATAGGAAAAATTGCTTTTGCAGAACATTGGTGATACTTGACAGGGTTTCTTTAAGGCAGCTATCACACCGGCCTAAGGAAAATTACCACTTTGAGTATTAAGAAAGCTATTTTTTAAACCAGGTTTTTTTTAAATTCAGAAATGTTACTTTCCCAGACCCCCCCCAAAAAAAACAGAAATAAAACAAAAAAAAACTTTTAAGGTAAGACCCTCAAGTACCCCCTAGATTTTTCTCCTTTTAGAGAAAATTCAAAAGTCCTTACACTGAAGAACAGCATTTCTTAAATCACAACTAGCACATACTCTTCAATAAAAGACTACCAAGGACCTCTTGATTCTTGAAGCAAGTTATCAGGAAAGAAAGCCTGTCAGGAAGGCAGAAGACAGGAGCCATTTACAAATCTCTGTAGGCCCAGTATATATTTTATTGAGGTGATCACTAGAAAGGAGAGGAGAAACATTTCCAGGGCTGGCTTCTAAACCTGCAAAAGAACTAAACTCACCCTTCAGCACCCACCTGAAAGAAGCAGAAGGGTTTAGTGCTTCAAAGGCTATGTGCTAAGCTCTGAACCAAGTCCAGAGGACCCAATGAATGAGGGGTTATGGAAAGTTCCCCCTTCGAGTGCCCTGAAGATTTTTAATGATTTATCAAGCTGCCCCTGGGTTACCACTTCACTGCTTCTGAAAACAAAACATAAAACAGTTGGAATGTGGACTATAAAGATGCCTGGTGAAGCACCCCTCCTGCCCCACTATCTCTACTTCATCCAATGTCTAGAAATTAATGAAGCCAGGGCAGGCTCATCTCTGCAGTGAATCTATGATCACCAGAGCAGCTCTGAGAGGAAGGAAAGACAGATGTTCAGAAACACCCACCTTTGTAATTGAATTTTCAACGTCACCACATGATAGACATCTTGTAGCATGTCGGCCACTGTTGCATCGGGTGCATCTGTCACATAACTGAGGGGGAGAGGGTTCCACCTCCCCAGCTTGATTATTCCTACACAGGGAAGAAAAACATCATAAACACATATGTGCTATTTATTAAACCTTCCTGTTGTTTGTTCAATGTGAAGAAGGTCATTCAATAGTCAACATTCAAGGCCCACGCTGATATTTTACAACCCAGGGCAATAAGCTATTTTTCTCTGGCTGACAATTGAGTTAGTTAGCTATACAGGAAGACAGGAATGAAAAGGATGAAGTGTAATCATGGACAATCAGTCCTCCTATGTTTTCTTCTTTCTTAAGTTATTTAGAAAGCCAACCTGATACTTCCTTTCCCCAAAGTCTTGTTTCTCAGCCTAACTTAAAACTGATGCTAAGGGGCTGGGAAGTTGGCTCAGTGGTATAGCGCTTGCCTTGCATGCCTGAAGCCCTGGGTTCGATTCCTCAGCACCACATAAGCAAAAAGAAAAAAGCCGGAAGTGGCGCTGTGGCTCAAGTGGTAGGGCACTAGCCTTGAGCTGAAGAGCTGAGGGACAGTGCTCAGGCCCAGAGTTCAGGCCCCACAACCGGACAAAAAAAAAAAAAAAAAAAAAAAAAACTGATGCTAAATATATATGACTGTTGACTTCATAAACAAAGTAATCAATCAATCAAGTAACCTTTAAGTAAATACAAGATATGGTCTTAAACTGAACAAGAAAAATGCTGTGTGTGGGCTCAGTTTGCAGTCATGTTCTATATTGTTCTATGATGTGATTCCCAGGGCATACGGCATTTGAAATTGGTAAAGCAGAGTTCATCCCTAGACTGGCCTTTCACGAGGCAGAGGGCTTCCTTTCCTGTGCCAGACCTGTCATACAACCCCGACCCCAGATCAGAAATAATAACGATGCCTTGGATTTCCTTTCTTTTTAAGAACTTTGTTTCTTTCTAGAATGACAATAGTACCCTTCCTTTGTAGGTTTTTCTGTTGCACCTGGAAAATGTGTATGATAAAGAGAAAAGAATAAAAATCCTGGTCAAACTTTAAGCTCCAGAGAGCAGTAATTTTAGGAATCCCCTTGTTACAGGAAGATTCATGGGATGGTTTTAGCAACATATGGTGAAATGCTAACTTATGCATAAGATGAGCCCATCTTGTCTGGTGCTCAGGGCACACAGAAAATTAATGAAGAAAACTTGAGAAACTCATTTTGCAAATGACAGAAGATAACAAAAATTTTATTTCTATGCCATGAAAAACCCAGTAGTCCCTAGGATATTAGATCTTGTCAAATATTAAAAAGTTACATTTTAGAGATAAAAGAAAAACAGCATTATTATTTTTACTTTTGACAATGTGGGTGAGTCCAACTACGTTTTTCTTCAAAAAATAATATTTTTTATCACCAGTGAGAGTGCAGGAACACCTGTATACTCAAAGGTACTTTTAAACGCTTCACAAAATGATACTTTATAGCTACAGGGCAAAATTCCAACAACAGGAAATAAAATTTCTGGTCAGGGCATGTCCTGTCCAAGATGAAATAAATGAATGCGCAATGCTTGACATAATGCTTGAAAACAGGGAATAAACAGAACAAAAATATTAAAATGATGCACTGTTTCAGTATTAAGATTTAACAATCTGGTGCTGAATATGCTGCAGTATAAATAGTGCCTGGACCCAGATCCAATAAAGTAACACAGCTCTCATTCATAGTACCGTATGTCTCCAGTTCTGGCTCCTGAAGTTATATTTCACTTGCCAAGAAAAGCTGTTTTCTTGTGGGGATAGTTTTCCTTAACATTCTCTCATGACAATGAAAAGTACACAGCACACATCAGCCACAAAATGAACATCCAGGGCCGGCTGGACACCACCCTGAAGAAGAAGGAATTGCTTCCCTGCTCCTTTTACTACTCTGGCATTTGCAAATACTAAAATCATACCATTTAACACGTCTGACACACTTCCTTTTTTTCAAGAAAAAGTAAAATTACTTCACAATTTCAACTTCTTTTCAAAAAAATTATCGCGATGGCTCCTAAATTGAATGTAAATTGATCACATTCTACCAGCAGGCTACCTTTATGATAAGAGAGTAGTGGGAGAAACAATTTGGGAGCCAAAAGCTCTGAGAAGCAAGCAGGAGCATCAGTTTTTGTGGGTCACTTTGGTTACAATGAATATGAACATAATTAGAAAAAAATGAACCCTGAAAACTTCTATGTGCTATGCTACGGGACACTCATCCCTATTGGGTGCATCCATTTCTTTTTGTTGTGTAGGAGCATTCCTCAATAAAACCACACACAGCAGAATACAGCTATATGGTTTCATTTATATCAAATCCAAAACAAGAGAGACTGACCACTGAGGACAGAAGTCAAAGGAACAGGAGAGGGAATTCACTAGAAAGAGACACAGAGGGATTGTATTTTGACTAGTAGTTCCATGAGTCTAAAAAATTATCAAAATTCAGCAAACCCACCACTTTGAACACATTTTATTGCATGCAAATTATTATACCCATTTTTAGAAACAGAAATGTGAAGGAGAGAAATCTATATAAAAAATGAAAGACAAATCACCTAAATAGAGACAGTCACCTCCATTTAGGTAAATTCCCCACCCCCATCCCCCATCTTGATGAGCCAGAAGGAGGCTTGTTTGGGCTGGAATTAGACACACACAGGTGTTTTCACAACACTTAATACCTCTACGTGGAGCAGCTGCTCCAGGTTGCTTTCTTCATCTTGGAAGAGAGCTGTTGATGCATGTTATTTTCTTAGGCAGGGGGAGGTAGTGTATGCCTTCTTTGCACTATCGTGATTAACCTGAATCATCCTGGAAGTCAGGATCTATGCCCAACTGTCTACCCCACTCTACAGGTGCATAATCTGTGAGCAGAGCTCTATGCAGAAGCCCCCCCACCTCCAACCAGGTAAGGGGCTGAGGTAGCTCTTTTTTTTGGGGGGGGGAGGTCCAGTCGTGGGGCCTGAACTCTTGGGCCTGGGCGCTGTCCCTCAGCTCTTTAGCTCAAGGCGAGCACTCTACCATTTGAGCCACAGTGCCACTTCCGGCTTTTTCCTTTTTGCTTACGTGGTGCTAAGGAATTGAACCCAGGGTCTCATGCATGCAAGGCAAGCGCTCTACCACTGAGCCACCTTCCCAGCCCCATGAGGTAGCTCTTTTTAAATAAGCCTTTTCTCTAAGCAGAATGGCTCACAGATTAACCCTTTTTAGAATATATTTCTTGAAACAGCCCTCTTTGCTTGATTTTTTTTAAAAGATGACAAAAATATTACTTAGAACATTTCCTAAATGAATGTTAATTTAGGAAATCAAACTGGAAAGCAGTATACCATAGGAACTATGAAGAGAAATGAAGGTTATAAATGAAATTGCCTCCGACCAAATCTTGGTCCCCATCTTCAAAGTACGTGACTCTAGTAAGCTACTTTGTTTCTGTATATTCTTTCATCTGTGAAATGGAACAATAAAAAAAAAGACTGATCTTTTAAGACTACTGTACCTATTACATGTAAAGCCCTTTGTGTAGAGCCTGATTATAAGAAAAGATTGCAGAGAAATTTTTTTCTAAGTCTGGAGGGCATTGTATGTCTGACCATACTCTGTATAGGCTAGCAAATAGGAGCAGGTCAGGGGTGGTTTTGTGTCTGGTCACCTCTGTTTGTTAGCTGTAAGACTTTGGGCACCTCATTTAGTTTCTCCATGTGTCAGCTTCCATATCTGCAAAACTTGGATAGTAACAATCCACATCCTGGAGAGATATCATGAGGGTTTAAAATAAGAATGGCCGCTCAGGGATCACCTCATAGTAGGTGCTCAGTAAAAATCAGAAAGAAACAGATCTTTCTCATTACTAAGCACAGGCAACACCACCAGAGCAAAGCTTTAAGAGATCAATCTATATTGGAATGCAGCCTCTTAAAAATGAGCAGCATTCTAAAAGGGAGAAAAATAAAACAAACCAGGTAAGGTGCTTCTAATTACAACCAACCTCTTCCCAAACTTTAAAGCAGGATGCAGACCCCACAAAAGCTACAGTGCAGTAAGGAAGACATAAGAAAACAAAGAGGTGTCACAAGTCCGTTGGGGTCATATCTGACGCACAGCATCAGAGGAATCTCGGTGATAAAGGCATAACAACTACAGTTGTTAAATAATTAAAATTTCTAATCCCAGTGTAAGTAACTTTTCTAATTTCGATCTGAAAAATGACAAATCTAATGATGATTACATTAGATTATAACCATCAGGCTCAGGCCTGTGATCCTAGCTACACAGATGGCTGAGATCTGAAAATCATGGGTCAAAGCCAACCAGGGCTGGCCTTTTATCTCCAATAAACCACCCAAAAGCCAGAAGTAGAGCTGTGGCTAGAGTGGTAGTATGAAGACTTGAGCAAAAATTATCAGGGACAGTCTTGAGTTCAAGAGAGAGGGAGGGACTCACCAGTGGGTGAGTCAAAGATCAAGGGAGAGTGACTTTTCAAAAACACCAAGGGGAACTACTAGGATGAGCACCTGAGCTTCAGGGAGCAACTTTCCACAGAAACCTCTCGCTGTAGCCCTGTACCAATCTCCAACCACAAGTCTGGGGAGAACAAGGCCATAACTTATCTCCAGTCACACATAAGTCAGTCTTGACATTTAATGTTGAACAAAAGAACAAATGAAATGGAAAAGCAAACAGGTGATAAGCCCAAAAAAATGAAGAGTCAGCTACCAATGGGACTTCACTGAGGGAAAAAATGATTTCCCATAAAGTGCAAATTTAAACATAAACATTGCTTCCCAAATCATCTTTATTATTCCAAGAAATCTATCATCTGCAAACATTTAGAAAATGCCTGGTGTTGAAGACTATTACAGATGCAGTTTGAAGGTCTTTGAGTCACAAATTATGGGCCTTTATTTTGGAGCTGAAATTCATACAAATGTTAACATGATTGAATTGAGCACAATATAAATAAAACTGTTTATATCCAGACAAATCTGTTCATTCTAAAATACAGAGTGCCAATCCACTCTTTATGTAATGCATTCAGACCAAATAACAAAATGCAATTGTAGGTAAATTTCCCATTAGTGACATAAAATTAAGTTGGGAATGGAAGCAATTTTTGCCTAAAATTAAAAAGATACAATAATGGAAACTAGTTTTTCATTCTCTCCATACAGTATTCTGCCACAGTGAAAGAGTTGATGTTTTATAAAAAGAAATATCAATAGTTGTTTGTGTTTTTCAATCAGTTTGTAATCTATCTCAAAGAGACAAAATGTTCTTGTAAGCACATATAAAATCCATACCTTTAGTATTATCTGTCTCTAATACGTAAAAACAAAAGAATTACATTACTAAACTTCTTAGCGAAACAATCACTTACTGAAGTCTTTGGAAAGTAAATCACTTATAAAGTAGGATGCTGTGATAACACAATATAATCAATAAACCATTAGAAAGATTTGTAGTAAGCCCCAATCACTCATTCAACAAATAATGCTTGTGTGTTTCTGGTATAAGTTATTATGCAAAAATAACCCAATGCACACTGCCCCTGAATTTATGGAGTTTCCAATTGAGGATAGATCCTTTTATTGCTAAACACATAGCTGAGGGAAACCACGCCTAAAATAAACCAAGCTTCTGCACCTGGAACCTCAAATATGAAAATAATGCCTCATGAAAGCCTACAAGAGATCGTCTGTCAGGGACATTGGCTCACAGTAGCATGGAGATGCATGCTGATAAAATGGGAGTATACTAAGTATACGGGTTAAAGCTCTATAATTGCAGGTTGAAGCCTACAAGTCCATTTGTGAGACAAGTATATGCAACCAAGCAATGTAACAGTACTATTCTTATAATGCAGCCTGGTGGGACAATTTTCTTTTATTCCAGGTGCATTTTGACATTAATTTTCAAAGCAAAGTGAGAACTCAGCCTGGGATAATATGAGACATTAGCTTTAATATCCAAAGACTGGAGTTTATATATCTCATAACTCTCTAGAAAATATGTCAGCAAAGGAGTGTCAATAAAAAACTCCAGCCTCAATAACTAAGCCTTGGGGCTTCTGGTTCCTGGTATTATTTTTACAATACACCAACTGCTGATGAGGCCCCTTGTAAAAATAGGAGAATGTATGACAGGGACTCCCTCTGTTTTTCCTCCTTGGACCAGCGGTGTCCCTATGCTAAAGCATATAATTTTCTGATGTTAGGCTATGCTTTGTTACAGAAATTAAAAACTGTCTGTCCTATATAATAATAACATAGAATTATTTATCCATAAATCAGTTCACAGGAAATCACTACCTAGAAGTATATAATAGCAGTATATAATAACTCAGCCTATGTTTCTAACCTGTGGCCTAACTGGGGTATATCATCAAACTGTAGCAGAGAAATAGCATAAACTGTAGTGATTATTGCTAAACCCGTGCTGGGAAGACTTTCCAATGAGGAAAGAGAAAAACAAAACAAAAATGTCTTTTAAGTACACATATTTTCCCTCTTAAGGAAAAGCTTAGCACTACCCCAACATAACTTATTAGAATAAACCAACTTTTCATACATTCTGCTTTGAGTTTTAAAGACTCTCTACACTTCAATGGCTTGAACTGGAATAAAAGTAAGCAGAAAATAAAATAGCATTCTTCAGACATTTTACATTATTCTAGTGCCTATATCACTTACTGAAATTAGTGAAACTTCATTACACACTTGTCTGAGAGCCTACAATGCACTTAATCTCATACTTGCAAAATACAAAAGAAAACACCAGACAAACATAAATAATTCAACAATTCAGAATAAGGGTAGAGGTTATACTGCTATATAAATGTAGCTACAAATTAACACACCCTGAATATACTCTTTCCCACACCTGCAGACTTGCAACACAACTCAGATGTTATTAACCAACAACAGAATTTTTTAACTTTTTAAGAACAGTAACTTTTTTTTTTAATCTGCAACTTTCACAGGAAATTATCATCTGGAAAATTATTAATATTAAAATCTGAAATTTTAGAGTAGTTTATGAATAAACTATAGTAATAAAGGCTATCCATCCACTGCTTTTGAGCTGACTAGCCCTTTCACTACAGAAACATTCTACCTAATACACACACACACACACACACACACACACAGAGTACCATTAGTTGTCTCGTAATTCTATACATGGCTTTTACATTTTTGTGTCCTAAAGATTTTGTCTCGTGTAATACATGCTGCTTCACATTTGGGAAACGTTATGTTATGACTCTGACTCTTATTAGATTATTTAATATAAGCACCAAGTAACTAGAGTAAATTAATAAAGACCTTATTGCAAAAAAAAATAGAAGGAAGAAAGGAGGGAAGAAGGGGTGGGGAGAAAAGGGGTGGGGGGGAAGGAAAGAAGACAGGGAAAGAAGAGAGATAAAGATAGTGGGGAGAAAGAGAGAGAACACAAAATTATTCCACAAATAAGAACTTCTGAAACTGTTATTATAGAAACCTTTACTTAATTTTAAAAATTCTGATTCTTTAAAAAAAAACAGCCAGTACATGAAAAATATATCTAATATTCAGTTATTTCACAAGTGTCCCATGTAAAAATATTACTCAAAGGAATAGAACAAATGAGAAGGAAAAGTGTTGTGAGAAATTATTTGAAATTAGTTCTATATTTCTCCTACTAGTCAGAATATATTTTATCTGGAATGTATTTTCTTATTTTTTCGGTTATTTATTTATTGATTATAAAGGTATGTACACAGGGGTTACAGTTACACAAGGCGAGTAATGAGTACATTTCTCTTTGGACAATGTCATCACTACCCTAGTTTTTTCCCTTCCCACACCCACTCTACAAGCTGTATGCTGTAGTTCATTTGCAGCACACTGTCTAGTGAGTATCACTGCTACATTTGTTCATCTTTTGTCCATTTCTGCGGCTCCCCACCCTCACAAAGACAGATTTATTGTTCCAAGTTTAATCATTATCTGAAAGTGTTTCAAATTAAAGTGTTAATGTTGGAAGGTAACACAAACAGGCTACTCTCTCTTTGTCCCTCCCTCCTGTCTACTCTGAAATAAAGTTGCATAAATCAAGTTCCTTCCAGCACTTGTCCCCCTATGGTGTCTTCCATAATCAAAGACACAGAGGAGAAAAGCACCCTCTTTCACACTCCCCTATGTTCTAGCAGATGAAATTCACAACATGTTTAGCAAGTAATTCTGCATCCTCTGGGGTAAGAAGTATTCACTGGAGATCTCAAAATAGAGTTGCATCACATGTTTCACCTCCTAATGAATTACATATTCTTTTCAGACGAGAGGAAGATTAAATGTTACCTAGAATTCCAGGTCCTCCATCATTGGGCTCAATTCTCTAGCAAAGTCTTTCAATTGCATACTTCCACATTGTTTCCTAAAACCAAAGGTTATGTAATACCTGACCTTAAGGACAACATTATATAGCAAGTGAATTAACAAATAAATGTTACCATTACTATATGAAGACAAAAATATATTCATTTATGTTGAACCTTTTTATTGATATTCCAGCTAACCTGATTTCACAGTAATTTGTTAAGAAACTATATGACATGGAGCAAATATGACACCAAAAGTGGCAACTGCTTTTGCTTTGGAGTTTTGTTGTTGTTGCTGCTGCTGCTGCTGCTGCTGCTGCTGCTGCTGCTGCTGCTGCTGCTATTAGTTTGTTTCCTTCAAAGCACTTCAGTGCTTTTTACTTTCTAGGTTCACATATGTGTATATCAGGCAAGTATATCTTCATATACACTCTACTATTAAACCTAGGTAGTTCACATTTTTTAATGCTCAGACTTGCGTTTTCTAGAAATGTCAAAGCTAAAAGCTGAAAACCAGATTCTGACACATGCTGCAACCATTTTAATTGCTCTGAAAGAATCCAAGTGCTCAATACACAAGGGGGTTCCCTCAACAAGGCAAATGTTAGGCTGGGAATGTGGCTTAGTGGTAGAGTGCTTGCCTAGCATGCATGAAGCCTTGGGTTTGATTCCTCAGTACTACATAAACAGAAAAATCAGAAGTGGTGCTGTAACTCAAGTGGTAGAGTGCCTTGAGCACAAAGAGACTCAGGGATAGCATCCAGGTCCTGAGTTCAAGCCCAGGACTGACCAAAAAAAAAAAAAAAAGGGCAAATGTTTCTTCCATCAAATCAAAGGTAGACTTCCAGTCACAATGCACCTAGTAAAGGTTTATAACAGCCTCCTAAAATATTCAACCATGTCAGAAAAGTGTCAAAAGGCATAGATACTATTCCTGATGACATATGTAGGTATCCATGACAATTAGAATACTCAGTGACCATTTAATAAAAGTAGAGAAACTTTATACTACCAAGGGTCATTTGGGTATTTATAACATCATTTACAGACCACTCAACATAAGCAGACAGCAACAGGCAGGAGGTGAGAGGGTATGTGCTGTCCTGTTAGGTAGCAAATAATATTTTGGAGCACAGGGCAGATGTTCCCCACCTCAGACAGAGAAAGTAGGAGGAGGTCAGAAATGAATTTTTTTTTCTAATATCAAGAACTTGCAATTTAGTAGGAATCATACTATTAAGATCTGACTCATAAAATTATAATAAATAATGAGTTAAAGTGCATTGAAAATTAGTAGCATATAAACATTCTGGTATTGATAAAGTATAAGTTAATATAAAAGAGGTAAAATTGCCTTTTTTTTTTTTTTTGGTCGGTCATGGGGCTTGAACTCTGGGCCTGGGCGCTGTCCCTCAGCTCTTCAGCTCAAGGCGAGCGCTCTACCACTTGAGCTACAGCGCCACTTCCGGTTTTCTGGTGGTTTTATTGGAGATAGGAGTCTCACGGTCTCTCCTGCCCGGGCTGGCTTTGAACCGCGATCCTCAGATCTCAGCCTCCTGAGTAGCTAGGATTACAGGCGTGAGCCACCAGCGCCCAGCTTGTCTTTTTTTAAATAAGGAAAACTTGCCTTTACTTAAGCAAAAAAATGTAAATCCCCTAAAATGTTGCTGGCTAACACAACACATAATCTGGTATAGTCCAAAAACTCTGGTGGTTATAGTTTGGACACAAAATGTCCCCAAAACCTTGTGTATTGAAGACTTGGTCCTCTCTGATGACTACTGATCTATTGACAGGTTATGGATAATGAAAATGCTAACCTCATCAGTAGATGGGTTGAAGAGTTCATAGTTGGGTTACTGGGAGATAGAACCAACTTAGGGGAAGTAAGTGATGGCATGTATCTTTGAAGGGTCCCTTTTGCCTATCCTGAGATGCTCAGTATTCCTCCACCATGCCCTTCAGCCATGATGTCTTAGCCTTGACACAGGCAAGCCTAAAAGCAATGCAACCAGTTAGTATGGACCAAAAACCTTTGAAACTGTGGTCCATAATGAATTTTTCTTCCTCTTAAGTTGATTTTTCATGGGGAGGGCATTTTGCCATAGCAACAAGAAGTCGACTAACAGACTTGAAAACTTGCGTGTCAGTGAAGCCTCCATTCTGCCATCTGTAGGAATAGACATGTCTTTTTCACCACATACCCTCTGCTACAAACAATCCCAGAGATCCTTTGTGCCTTCAAATACCTCACTAGATTTTAAGTTCCATGCACAGTGCAGTGCCTGGCAGAGAGTTGAGGCTCAGATATATGAGAGGAAGGTTAGGAGGCAGGCAGGGAAAAAGGGAAACAGGGAGAGAAAAAGGGAGGAGGGTAGGCCTCCCTGACTTGGCTGTGGACAACACAAGTTCACTTTGCAGGTTTATACTTTGGTCCCTTGCTCTACACCTCAGCATTCTGCCAATCCCAACAGGTACTCTAGGCACCCTGGATACCCAGCAAGACCAGTATGAGAGGTTTTCCACACAACTGAGGAAGCCCAAGAAAGGTCTCAGAACTGAAGGTCAAAATTTTGTGAAATCCACTCCAATCACAGGGACTTACCAGGTTATTTCTACTGTTCCTTGCAGCAGACACCCTAGATTAAAAGGATGCCCAAATGATTTCTGGCCCAATAATAATAGTGGTTCTGATTACTGTCATTTAAATGACACATTAAATCTCCAAAACTGTGAAAAATGGCAAGCACCCAGTTTTTTGTTTCTCAGAAAGGCTCATTTTTTTAAAAAAATTTTCAAAGTACAGTAAACAGCTTCTAAATTCAGAATAATTGAAGGTCTGCCAGTTGGTGAGCAAAACAATGGCTTTCATATCAACCAAAAAAGGGAACATGGCTCAATCAGGTGTGTTGGGTTTTTTTAAACTACCATTCTACCAACTGCACATCTTACTAAAATAACAAAGCTGTTGCCTACAGACTGCTAATAGACTAGTCTGAATAAATAAAACTGGGTTATTTACCTTAAAATTACAAAAGAAAAAATATCCCAGCTAAACCCTATGGTAATTAAAGACAATAACACAAATTATCAGGATAAATAAGGTATTCTAAAATCAATTTTATAGCACCAAATTAAAAAAAATTATAAAGTCTCCACAGATCAGTCATTTCCTCTCCTTAAAGATGTATTACTATAAGCTCTTAACATTACTCATGTATGTAAATAAATCCAACTTCTTCAGGAAATCTGATGTTGACAAATAGGAATAAGGAACTGAAATTTCAAAATTACCTAATCATAAATACTAACAAATGTCCTAGGAATCATTGATTTACAAAGACTCAAATTGAAGACAAGGCTTAATTTTTCTTTTATTTATAGTGGGAACCGGATGGATGCTTGGTCCTACCCTCTGCCAGGACTTACTACACCCCCAGGGCAGCACCCACTTGTGTCCACAGAAGGATGACAAGGAACTCAACCAGCAGTGGTCCTTCTCATAAAGGGTGTGTGCAACCCTAGCATCTTGCCTCTCCCCACTAGGGAGAACGTAGTACATTTTCTTTCACCCCAAACCTCCCCACAAGATCTAGAGCTTTTAAAAACTTAAAACTCTGGCTACTCAGGAAACCAAGATCTGAAGATTGCAATTTGAAGCAAGCCCTAGATGAAAAGCCCTTGAGTCTCTTAGTTCCAATTAACCAGCAAAAAGCCAGAAATGGGGGCATAGCTCAAGTAGAGCACCAGCCCTGAGTGAAAAAGCCTAATGAGAGTGTAAGGCCCAAGTACCAGCACACACATAAAAAAATTAAGATTAAATAAAAACTAGTGGTACCCACTTCTAATTCCAGCACCTAAGAGGTTGAGGCAGGAAGATTGTGAGTTTGACATTATCCCGAGCAATATCCTAAATTCCAGCCCAGCCAGAGCTACAAGAACAGACCTGGAAAGACAAAAAAAGGTGGATGGAGGACAGGAAAGGAAAAGAAGAATAGACAAGGGGTCATGTTTGTAACCTCAGCTGTGCAGAAGAGGGAAATTGGGAGGATTGAAGTTCAAAGCCTGCCTGGGAAAAAGTTAGTAAAACCCTCATCTCACTCAGTAAGCCAAGGGTGGTTTTGCTTCTATGATCCCAGCCAAGTGTAGATCACAGTAGGACAATCTCCTGGGCAAAAACATATGAGACCTGGCCAGGCACTGGGGCTCAAACCTGTAATCATAGCTACTCAAGAGGCTGAATTCTAAGGATCGCAGTTCAAGGGTGGCTGGCTGTGGCAGAAAAGTATCTGTGAGACACTCGTCTCCAATTAACCACTCAAAAAACCAGAAGTAGAGCTGTGGTTCAACTGGTAGAACACTAGCCTTGAACACAAAGAGACTCGGAGACAATGCCTAGGCCCTGAGTTCAAGTCCCATAACTGACAAAAAAAATGAGACCGTATCTAAACATACCTAAAGTACAAAAAGAGCTTGTGAGGTGGTTCATGTGATAGAACAATACATGCCAAGCAAGGGGAAGGTGCTGAGTTAACCCCAGCTCAAATACATACATATATATATATATGTAAATTTAAAGAAAAATAAAAATTGGTAAAGAAACTAAGAAGAAAGAAATCAACTAGAGCTGACCATTTAGTCTTCTTCTACTGTGCTGTATTTGGGAAAAGGCAGTGAAGGTATCCCCAAAGAGTAATATGTCATACAGATTATTTTTTTTAATTCATGCATCCTTAAAATAACTTGAGTTATTCTGATTATAGTAACACACAACTATGAACCTCCCATCTCTAAAAGGAAGGAGCATCCCAAATCTCAGATACACATTCAGTCACTGAGATTCCTAAGCCAAGTGAGCAAACGGAAAAGCAGAAAGAATCCATTTATTCTCACTTTGTGTTACTGTTGTATTTTTGTTGTTTTGGCAAACATCCCATATAATTCATGGGGAGGAAAATGCAGAAAATATAAGAGTCCCAATTTTATAGCCCAGGCAGGGAAATTTGTGAGACTCTTACCTTCAATAAACTACCAAGAAGACCAGAAGTACAGCTATAACTCAAGTGGTAGAGCTGTAGCCTTGAGCAAAAATAAAGCTCAGAGTACCCATGACCTGAGTTCAAGTCCCAGGACTGGCACAGGAAAGAAGGAAGGAAGGAAGGAAGGAAGGAAGGAAGGAAGGAAGGAAGGAAGGAAGGAAGGAAGGAAGGAAGGAAGGAAGGAAGGAAGGAAGGAAGGAAGGGAGGGAGGGAGGGAGGGAGGGAAGGAGGGAGGGAGGGAGGGAGGGAGGGAGGGAGGGAGGGAGGGAGGGAGGGAGGGAGGGGAGAGACTCAATTTTCTTCATGTCTAATTTTTTTTATACTGCTATGATACTTTCTTGGGCCCAAATTTGCCCCCTTTTTTAAATATGACTGATCGTGTTTCATCACAATTTCTTTAGAATAACCCTTTACTATAAGTTTATCATGACCTTGTAATGTTACTACGCAAGAAGGAAACAGATAACCAAGTTTCCCACTATCACACTAAAGTTGATTGTACCAGAAACAAAAAGTAAACCATTATTTTCTAAGATCTAATATTACGCTTTCCAGTATGACTCCCAGCAAGACATTTACATAAGTAAAAATAACCCTGAACATTTGCTTATTAATTTATAGTTTTTATACTCTTAAATATATTTCAAAATCATTCATAATCAATCAGAGATTAATACCCAAAAAAGGAAAAAAACAGTGTATATAATTATACTGATACATGAGTATGTTCTAAGAATTGTAAGTTTGCAAATAATTACAAATTTCCTTCCCAATTTCACCTATGTGACATAGAATTTCAGCATTAATTTGTATTTTGCCATATAAAATATAGAATTAAGAAGAAAAAAAGAGCTTCTTTTTGCAACTAAATTACTTGATGATACGGACTATTCAATTGGGGTGGTGCATGTAATCATGTATCTAATAAGCCAGAATAAAGCATATCTTTAATTCATCCATAAATCACTTCATGTAAAGCAAACCCATATGATTTTTATAGTGTCTGAACACAACTACTTTTCTTTATGATCTGCCCAAGATGATATTGAATATTTGATGTTTTTTGCTTCTTCATGGGAAAGAAAGAATTTGGGTTATAAAAACAGCATGCTTTCCCTTACCTGCATAACTAGTATATATCTAGGACAAGCAGAAAAGGTCAAAAGATATATACATATGACCATATAAGGTGATGCTAAGTGAAACGAACCCCAAGATAGGGACATAAGAGGTTTTATCTTTTTTGCTGTTGTTTCCAATGTACTGAGAATGTACTATGTGATTTTTGTTGTTGTTGTTGTTTCTCTTCCCCCATGGTATAACTCCTATTTTGATTCCAGTGCCCTGCATCTTGCATATACATTTTTTCTAATACATTTTTTCTAATTTGGGGAGAGGAAAAGAAATAACAAAAAGCTGAAATAAGGATACAGGTTGACCCATTGTAACAATGAGATGTACAAGACACTATGTTGAAAACAAACTTTACAACTTCAGGGTGGGGAGGGAAGGGAGTTGGGGAGGTAGGGAGGGAAGGGATGGTAGGGGAAAAACAAAGGAGGGGGTAACAATGCTCGACTGGAAATGTACTCATTACCTTGCTCATGTAACTGCAACCCTCTGTACAGTATCCTTACAATAATATATATTAAAAAATGACTTCACATGAGCTATTGTTCTTAAACATCTAACAATATTCACATGGACTACATTTAGATAACTGACAAAGCAGGCCAAACTTTCTTTCCTTCCTTCCTTCCTCCTTTTTCTTTCTTTCTTTCTTTCTTTCTTTCTTTCTTTCTTTCTTTCTTTCTTCCTTCCTTCCTTCCTTCCTTCCTTCCTTCCTTCCTTCCTTTTCTTTCTTTCCATTTTCTGGTGGTAAATTGGCAATAAGCGTCTCATGGACTTTTCTGCCCAAGCAAGCTCTGAACTGCAGTCCTCAGATCTCAGCCTCCTGAATAGCTAAGATTTGAGATGTAAGCCACCAGCGCCCAGCTTCAAATCAAACTTTCTATGGTTCTTTATAAACTCAAAACTGGAGATAGGGCCCCAATTTTATTTCTTTGAATCCTTAGTCCTTTGGTTTATTAGTATCAAAATATTGCCATAAAATCTAATAGAGTCACAACAGATGCCTGAGCTCTGCATCCTAGCTATTTATTTCTAGACGATAACTATTGCTTCACCTGGGGGCTATATTCAACATGGCTGCTATAATAACCCAAAAGTTCAACTTTCTAGAGTGGGTACCCCATAAACATTCATTCCAAATAATATAAGACGTGTTCATGCAAATAAAGGCTTACATATGTCTCACAAAAATGATGACATTTTTCTTGAGGAATATAAAGAGAGATGGCCTATCAAAGTAGCCACAGCACAAAAGGAAGCCGGACTGGACTCTAGAAAATCTGATCTCCTCAGGAAGAACAGAGGCAATCATGAATGCTGAGGCCAGAATACCTCATCTACACAATGTGATCTGACACATTATACTAGTGACAGCATCACAGCTATTAACTTACTCCCAACAAGTACCTTTCTGTCTTAAAGGAAAAGTCTAAGTCCACAGTAACCTCCCTGCAGGAAGGCCATATTAGTAATCTGGCAGGTGGCACGGGGCCATGCATAACCTGTATAAATACAGCAGATTTTAACTGCCTTCATCTTTTTTTACTTTTAAATTGGTTTTTGAAGCAGGGCACACATAAATCTCAGTGGAAGAGACAGGTAATGATAGTGCGTACATTCTCCTGTATGCTTTTATTTTCACTCTTTCTATACAAATCATCTTCCTGAATGTCTACTTATTGATAACCAAATAAAATGGGGTAGGAAACATAGTAGGGAGTGGTCAAAGTTGTTAAAAAATACTTTATCTCATACAGGATCCTCTATAACATATTCTCAAAGCAATGTTTTTAATATATTTTATTGTAATGATACTGTACAGAGGGGTTACAATTACATAAGCAAGGTAATGGGCCCATTTCCTATACAGCATGTTATCCCCTCCTTTGTTTTTTCCCTACCATCCCTTTCCTCCCCACTCAAATCTGTTTGTTTGTTTTTGTTCCTTTTGTCAGTTGTGGGACTTGAACTCTGGGCCTGGGCGCAGTCCCTCAGCTCTTCAGTTCAAGGCTAGTGCTCTACCACTTTAGCCACAGAGCCACTTCCAGCTATTTATGTTTATGTGGTGCTGAGGAATCAAACCCAGCGCCTCATGCATGCAAGGCAAGTACTCTACCACTGAGCCACCTTACCAGCCCCTCAAATCAGTTTTAATTTAGTGTTTTCATATGTTGTAAAGTTACATTAAATGTAAATATTCCCTTAATATACTCTGAATTTGGAAATGAGATTCCAAGATTAACAATAATAAACTTATGATCTAATCGTTATAGTAAGTATCAATATTATCAGCTCAGCACTGGATTATACTTATCACAAGATAATTTAAAGGGACAGTTAAGGGGTTTTTCTGTTTTTGGTTTGTTATTGTGCAAGTACTAGAACTTGAACTCTGACAGGGCCTTATGTTCTAACTTGGCTTTTTTGCTCAAGGTTGACACGCTACTTTTTGGGCCATACTTCCACTCTTGGCTTTATGCTGGTTATTTGGACATAATGGTTTCATGGACTTCGCTCCTAAGTGGCTTAGGCTATGCAGTATGCAGCAAGTTCCAAAGGTTCTATAGCTCTAGAAAACCATTCTTTTAATAAAATAATGTCATTTGCAGGGAAATGAATGGAACTAAACAAATAATGTTAAGTGAAGCAAGCCAAGCTCAGAGAGATAAACTGTGTTTGTGCTCTCTGAGATGTGGAAGTTAGATCTGCAATGCACTGTGATATACAGGATTCTCCATACTCATCACACAATGAGATCAAAAGAAGAAGAGAAAAACAAAAAGGTACAATGCCTACATATCTCTTTATATTTATATAAAATAACATACATAGTGAAACGAACTCCAAGATATGAAAATAAAGAACTTTTTCTTTTTTCTTTAGTTTTTATTTTTTGATCATTCTGTCTTCTTTTCCTTATATATGGTATATTCATGTGTATATCTTCGTGGGGGGTAGAGGGAAGACACAGAACTTGAGGGAAAAGTGGTTAAAAAGTGCAACAGTGGAGCTCACTGGACACTGATGAAAGTGATCTACACAACTCATGGTGCAGATGGGATGAAGGAACTGGGTTAATAATAAGGGAACAGAAGACAATGTATGAAACAAATGTACTCATTACCTGACTCGTGAAATGTAATCTGTCTATATATAAACTCTATAATAACAATAAAGTAAATTAAATTTTTTAAAAGAAAACTGTTCTTTCATTGATATTGCTCAAGTGATGTTTGTTGGTCATTACTTGAAACTCTATACTGGCTTTTCATTGCTCTGTGAAGCAACTTCAAGATTGTCTTAGCTTCTTTAGAATCACCAGACATTGCTTCTTGATGGTAATTCTACGATTCTGTCTAAGTATGTAATGTGCAAAAGATATGGCTACTTGTTGGGCATTGGCAGTTCATTCTTGCAATGCTAGCTACTCCAGAGACTGAGATATGGAGGATCAAAGTTAAAAGGCACCCTTGGGGGAAAAAAAAGTCCACTAGACTCCATCTCCAAAAAGCATAAGCAGCTTTCCAAGGTGACAAACTAACAAGAACCATAACTTCTATTTAAACTCATGTTTCTATGTCTCAAAAGCCCACATTCTTCCCACTCTATCAAAAATCTTTCTACTCTTCTATGTTGCCTAATTCTACCCTTACATTTTCTCAGGCACTTGAGACAAAAAGTAATTCTTTCATCCCCTATTTCACCCAAACTGGTTGCAGTTAGTAAATGGTCAAAGAGAATTAAAAATAATGCATATAGTAGGCAAAAGAATTTAAGGGATGTAGGCCTGATTCAATGACTAAATCACTTATTAGACCCAAACTTATTTCTTTTGAACAAAACCAGCTGAACAATACTAATAAATATTTTCCTTCAAATACATCACTAAACTCACTCATTCATGCCTTTTGGGATGGTGAATGAGAGACAAGGTAACAAGATACATAAAACTTGAATCTGATTAAAAATGTAGTCAGTACTAGAAGGGAAAATAATGGATGCAATGAACAGAATAGTCAGGCAGTCGGAAAAAATGGCCCCAGGGTGAAGAGGAAACCTGCTTTGCAAGGACTGGTAAAAAGAGGCTGTTCTGAAGAAGTGCAGAAAAGAACTCATGTAGGGGAGATAAGAAATGTAAGGAAGGGCTACAGGTGGACCCATTACAACAATGAGATGTACAAGACGTTATGTCGAAAAACGAACTTTACAACTTTGCATGGGGGGGGCGGGGTAGGGAGCTCCAGGAGATGGTAGGGGCATGTGGGGAGGGGTGGAGAGGGGAAGGGATGGTATGGGGAAACAAAGGAGGAGGCAACAATGCTTGATAAGAAATGTACTCACTATCTTGCCCATGTAATTGTAACCCCTCTGTACGGTATTTTCACAATAATAATTTTAAAAAAGAATAAAGATGCAATAAAAAAATCATTTCAGATAAAGAAAAAAAAAAGAAATGTAAGGAAGTCATGGTGGCTTGAAGCAAATGGGGTGAATGGTGAGGATAGAGGTCAGGATCAGCCAGTAGCATGCAGCTCTGGACAGGCGCGAAGACTTCCCTCTAAACCCAGACTTCCTGGGGAGGGTTTTAGATGAACTCAATATTTGTGTTCAGCCATCACTTGAGGTACTGGGGAGGTATGAACTGCAGTAGATCTGGGAAAAGGCAGAGAAACCAAGAAGAAGCCACTGCAGTGAGGTAAGTGGTAAGAGATGGTAACCTGGACTACTAGATAAAAACAATGGACATGGAAAAACTTAGATATTTCCAAACTCAGTCCATGATGACTGAGCCCACTGGATGTGTGTGTGTGTGTGTGTGTGTGTGTGTGTGTGTGTGTGTGTGTGTGTGTGTGTGTGTGTGTGTGTGTGTGTGTAATATCAATTAGCACAAGTCAATTTTAAAAACATGGAAAATGGTTGGTTTGTCAGGAATGCATATTATCTTTAATTTTAAACGTATGTATTACTTACATCCTTTTGTAGGTATCACATTTACAATAAAACATGTAACAATATTAGTGCTGTCAACTATGTTTATCACAGCATTATTCACCATAGCTAAGATATGGAATGAACCCAGATGCTCCTCAGTAGATGAATGGATCAAGAAAATGTATATATATGTATATATATATATATATATATATATATATACATACATATACATATATATACACACACACATTTATATATGTATAAAGTTATATATACATACATATATATATATATATATATATATATATATAATGGAATTCTATGCTTCCATCAGAAAGAATGACATCACCCCATTTGTTAGGAATGGAAAGACTTGGAAAAAATCATATTAAGTGAAGTAAGCCAGACCCAAAGAAATATAGGTCCCATGGTTTCCCTCATTTGCAATAATTAGTATATGTCTAGGATAATTTTATCAGATGAGCAGAAAAGGTCAAAAGTTATCTACATATGACCTTATAAGATGATGCTAAGTGAAATGAACCCCAAGATAAGGACACAAGAGGTCTTTGTTGTTGCTGCTCTATATGTACTATGTGATTATTCTGTGTCCTTTGTATGTTCTTCCCCCTGTGGTATACCCCTGTTGTCACTGTACTTGATTTTGGTACCCTGCATCTTGTATATACAGTTGTCTAATTTGGGGAGGGAAAGGGAAATAACAAATGCTGAAACAAAGACACAGGATGACCCATTGCAACAATGATACCCACAAGACACTATATTGCAAGTAAACTTTACAACCTTGGTGGTGGGGGACGGGAGAAAGGGGAGAGGGGTGAGGGAGATGGGAGAGGGAAGGGATGGGGGACAACAACAAAGGAGGGGGTAACAATGCCCAACAAGAAATGTACTCATTGCTTTACTCATATGACTGTAACCCCTCTGTACAGCATCTTTACAATAAAATAATTTTTAAAGAATATTTTATTTTTGGTCGGTCATGGGGCTTGGATACTGGGCCTGGGTGCTGTTCCTCAGCTCTTCAGCTCAAAGCAAGTTCTACTACTTGAGCCACAGTGCTATTTCCTTACATATAATATCTTTTGTTTTTTTTATTTGCTAGTCATCAGGCTTGAACTCAGGGCCTGAGTACTGTCCCTGAGCTTCTTTTGCTCAAAGCTAGCACTTGAGCCACAGCACCACTTACAGCTTTTTCTGTTTATGTGGTACTGAGGAATCAATCACAGATCTTTATGCATGTCAGACAAGCACTCTACCACTAAGCCAAATTCCCAGCCTCAAAAAATAAAAGAATATTAGTGCTGTGAGTTGTGACTACTGTGTTTTACAGGACTCACAATGGCAACCTTGTCATTTCAAGGTGACTTTAGAGAGTCCTCAGACTGTTTTAAATACAGGTCTTCACCATTTACATAAAACAGTTACTGTCTAATGCTAGGGTAATTTAATTATTAACTTTAATTAACTTTAATCATTAACAAAAACTATAACTTAAAGTCGGATGCCAGTGGCTCACACCTGTAATCCTAGCTACTCAGGAGGCTGAGATCTGAGCATCAAGCTTCAAAGCCAACCTGGGCAGGAAAGTCCAAGAGACTTTTTTTTTTTGAGAGTAAGAAAGAAATAATTTTTAATGAATATTTTTATTCCAGAGTTTTTTCCATTTTTCTTGCTTCTTTTTCTTTTAATACATATATTTTTTTATTGTAAAGATACTGTATAGAGGGGTTACAGTTACATGAGTAAGGTAATGAGTATACTTTCTATCGAGAATTGTTACCCCCCCCCCTTTGTTTTTCCCCTACCATCCCTTCCCTCCCCACCTCCATTGGCCTGTATATCTTGTATATACATTTTTTCTAATTTGGGGAGGGGAAGGGAAACAACAAAATGCTGAAATAAGGATACAGGCTGACTGACCCATTGTAACAATGAGATGTACAAGACTCTTATTAACTCTATTAATTAACAATCAAAAAACTAAAAGTGGTGATGTGGCTCAAACGTGGTAGAACTCTAGCCTTAAGCTAAAGAGCTCAGAGAGAGTGCGCAGACCCTGTGTTGAAACCCCATGAATGGCAAAAAAAAAAAAAAAAAGTAAACCTTGCGCAGTGACAGCGGCTCATGCCTATAATCTTAGCTACACAAGAATCTGAGTTCTGAGGAAAGCCAGCCTGAAGAGAAAAGCTCTGAGACTCTATTTCCAAATAATGAGTCAAGAAGTACTGGCGCGCGTGCGCGCGCGCACACACACACACACACACACACACACACACACGCACGCACGCACGCACGCACGCACGCACACACACACACGGCCACATACAATCCTTATCATGTCAATTTTTTTTAAAAAAAGACATACCTGGTCTATTACTTGGCGAAGAGAAGGAAAAGGAAACTGAGGGGTACAGAGATGATTTTTCACTTTACTAGCAAAATTTTAAGAAAAATATCTTGAAGTATTGGTGACATCAAGGAAGAATTTTACTATCCTTCATATCATTTTGGTCTCGTCTTATTTTTTAGTTTGTACATATTGCTGTCACATTGCTATATTTCCCCTGCAAATAAAGCAAAGGAATATACACGCAAAAAGAAAGCATTTACATTCAGAAATCTCAGTTCTTTTATTAATACTTGGATATTTTGAGATGAGAAACTTTCAAATTTAGAAACCACAAGCTAGAAACATGAACAGCCTTGATGCTGCCTAAATGAACATTAAACTTTGATATTCAAAGTTCTGATATTTGAAGTGGCTACACAGGAAAAAAATGGGTAAATTAAACTGACCAGGTCAATCGCCCAAATTTAGCCATCCTTCGGGTATTCAACAAGACTGTGGCTAAAGCAATGGCAGGATCCAAATGAGAGGGAGCATGGAAAATCAGAGGACACTGTCAACAAGGAGCTTATCATCACATGGATAGAAAAAGAGCAAGTAATGCCAGAACAAGAGAACTAAATGATGGACAAAAGGATCCATGAACAGAGGTGAAAGCCACCAAAGCCAAAGGAAAAGTTCAGATGGCCTCTGAATACTGTCCAGAAAAGCTGTGTGAAATTCAAAGGCCTTACCCCGTAATATAGTAGAGATGGTTGTTTTCAAAGGAAGGAAACAATCAGGGCCTCATCACCAAGGGCAGTGGTAATACCATGTCAAGGAAGGTCAAGATGGGAGCTTGTAGCTTGTACCTGTAATCCTAACTACTCAGGGCTGTGATCTGAGCATCACAGTTCAAAGCCAACCTGGGCAGAAAAGTCCAAGAGGTTCTTACCTCTAACCAGTGAAAAGCTGGGGGTGTGGCTCAAGTGGTAGAGTGCTAGCCATGAGGTGAAAAGCCAAGAAAAGAAGAAAGAGAGAAGGGGAGGGGAGTGGAGGGGAAAGGAGAGGAGAGGAGAGTTGGGGAGAGAAGGAAGGACTGTCTATAAAACAACCATCTTGCAATTCTGGTTCCAAACACAGCCTTTCTTTTCCTAGTTTAGCCCAAGTTCCCTGAGTGGCCTGCCTAAAGTATGATTATTGTATTAACAGATACAAGAGGAAATGTAATTGATATAACCAGCAATTCTGTTAATAGTCACTTACCTTAATTAAAATAATATACATTATTTAGAAAAAGTTTTAAAATACCACAAAGAGGAGCCATAAAAGAAATAAAATGGCCAGGTGCTGATGGCTCATGCTTGTAATCCTAGCTACTCAGGAGACTGAGATCTGAGGATTGCAGTTCAAACTCAACCGGGGCAGAAAAGTCCCCGTAAGACTCTTATCTCCAATTAACCACTCAAAAATCAAAAGTGGTGCTGTGGCTCAAAGCAGTAGAGATAACCTTGAGCAAAAGAGCTCAAGGATAGCACCCAGGCCCTGAGTTCAAGCCCCATGACCAACCAAAAAAAAAAAAAAAGGAAGGAATGGCACCATATAATTTTGGGTGTAACCACAAAAAGAAAATGGATCATTTTAATCAGATATTATTCATTGGTCATATATAATATATATATATAGACACTTTGGTGTAATGAAAGTCTATGTGTAAAAAGTATGAGCACTAAATATTTCATTAAAGCTAAGTTAGGAAGTGGCACTGTTGCTCAAGTGGTAGAGCGCTTGCCTTGAGCTGAAGAGCTGAGGGACAGCGCCCAGGCCCAGAGTTCAAGCCCCATGCCTGACAAAAAAAAAAAAAAAAAAAAAGCTGAGCAATTTTTAGCCACTCAAAGTAACATTTAGAAAAATATGAATTCAAGCTAATTTGTATTTTAAATAAAAATCACACAAATCCCAAGCAAGTAACAATTTTAATAAAAGTAATTTGGCACCTTCAGTTTTGCCTGCAAAGCATGGTATCACATCAATTATGACATTGTCTATCCCCTCTCTCCCCCTTTTCTGGTTATGCCCTTAGAACTGTGATGTTCCCAAAGCTAAGAGCTTTAAACTTGTAAATAACCCCTCCCAGAAGCCCAAATCTCCATATCTTGATATCATGAAAGCTGGAACTGTAAAATAAAATCTGTTAGCAGCTGAAATCTTAATGAGGTTCTACAAAGAAGAGACTTCTCTGCCATGACTCAATGCATGGAAACAGCTGAGTAATTATAAATGCATGGGCTGAATATGAGTTGGCAAATACAATGCCACACAATGTACCCAGAACTAGGGGTTGTCCCAGTTCAAATGAGTCTATATTCGCTTACAAGTACAGGCAAACAACTAACCTGAAATGTCTTTGGCTGAGAGATAGGTGTGAGCCCGTAAAAATGTGTCCCAAGACTCCACAGTTGGATAGTGACAATCTGTTCTGGCCCACCAGCCACTGGCTCTTCAACAACAAAGCACTTCACTGAATAATGTTGGTTTCCTTAGATAAAATAAGCAAGGGACAAATGGACTGCAGTACTAGTTTCTTTAGCTTGGGACACAGGACATGCCCCTACCTCCGCCACCCCCCCCCCCCCCCGCCCTGAATAGCAGGAAGAAAATGAGAATTCTAGGCCTACCCAGGAATTCAATTTATAAGGTCTCTTAGAATCAGCAATCTCTACTTAGATAATCACTCACTAACTCTCAGAACTGGACTCAGGGAAAAGTTTGAGTAAGGTGTATCTCCCAGTGGGAAGTATAGAAGTAGAAAGACCTAGAGAGAAATGCAAATGAAGGAAGGGTGTGTTAAAGAGAGAAGCAGTAAGGAAATATTCCAGTACTATCACTCTTTCAGGAAAAAAGAAAACAGTTTCCTGAAAAGCGTTCTCTAAACCCTCACACATATAACTGCAAATTTAGAACATGTCCTCGAAATATTTTCGTCATGGTAAAGAAATCAAACTCCACATGCTTATGGACACACACACACACACACACACACACACACACACACACACACACTATTGAAAAGGAAAAGAAAATGTTGGGGGCAGAAGCTCTACACACACACACACACACACACACACACACACACACACACACACACACACACACACACACACACACACACACACACACACACACACACACACACACACACACACACACACACACACACACACACACACACACACACACACACACACACACACACACTCACACTATTGAAAAGGAAAAGAAAATGTTGGGGGCAGAAGCTCTCCAGGCCAAATTCTCTCAAATCTATTCTTTTTTTTTTTTTTTTTTTACAAATTCTGAAAGTTTAAGGATGCTTAATTATATGAATGTGACATGATCCAAAGAAAATACTATTGTTTTCTGCATATTATGGATTTAAAAAAAACAAGTAGAGTCTTTACAACTAATGTATCTAACAAAGTAGAAAGTTAAAATGTAAACATACTGAAACCCTACAACCTCACTATTAAGTCTTCATAATGCTCATTTATTTTTCCCTAAATCAATTAAACCTCAAGTCCTACAAGCTAATAATGTGTTTCGCTTTCACAGTACACAATGTACAGTGCTATCTAAGAAAACCTAGGGAAATATCAACCTTTACAGCTGACAGTCTCCTCCAAAAGAGCTGACATTTTCCTGGAGCTCTGAGCTGATCACCCCATGAACTGAGGTTGCCCTCAAGTTCCTCTGGCTTAAAACACTCACCAGGGAATATACAGTGAAGAGTTACACAGATAAGCTATGCATACAAGGCTTACATCTGAGAAGTATAAACACTAGCTTCTACTGGAGGTTACAACATAATGGTATTCTTGGAGAAGATATATATTCTACAATTTAGGAAAACATCAAAAGCCAAAATAAAATACAAATGTAACTGCACAGATGGAGTTGTTTTAAGGGACATGGTTTAAAATACTTGTGAAGCCATGACTTACAAGATCACAATTACATGAATGAAATGAGTGGGCACTATCACAACCAATAATAGCACCAGGACAACCTTTAAAGCACACAATATCACCTAGGATCATTAAAATTGTTTCTCCATTAATGCTTAAAGGAGCTCTAAAGTAAGAGGCATACTTATCCTATTTTCCAGATAAAGTAGGGAGAAGTTAGAAAAGTCTCCAAAGGTCAGAGGCCAACCCAATAGGGAGCCAGGCCAGAATCTGAATATTATACTTCCTTGCCTTCTGTGAGGCTGTTTAGGAATTTCCCCAAGGTTTTAAAACATACAGACTCTGAGATATTGTGGAATGCGGAGCAAAGCAAGATAGGAATATCTAAGAATCTTACCAAAGACCTCAGGAGCCAGAAAGGTATGAGGCACACAAACCCTGCTAACTTCAACAAAGTTATTAGTGAAATTAGGGAGTAAACAATGATCTAGAAAAGGATTGGACTTCTGCATGTAGAAGATGCATGTAGACCTGTCAGTGCAGTTAGGGAGTTTGTGCCTTATCAAAAAAACAGTTTCAAAGTTAACAGTAAGACTCAAAGTATGGTTTTCAGAATTAAGACCCAGTAAACTGTCTTTGGCTCTGCCCATTCAATATTTGCCAATAATTTGGATGATTTGTAGATTTCACAAGGCCAACAGAATTGATTAAAAATTATCACTTAGATTAAAAATTATCTCAATGAGTTACCTTGACTAGTCAAACTAAAAAATAACAGGAAAAGAAACATAGTTCCCATGATTTCCCTTATTTGCAATATCTAGTATATGTATGAGTCAAGCAGAAAAGGTCAGATAAGGTGATGTTAAGAAAATGAACCCTAAGATATGTATTTTAACTGTTTTTTTTTCTTTCATGCATTTGTTTCTAATGCAATTATAAGATTATTTCTTTGTTGCTTTGTATGTCCCTCTCCCACAGTATAACCCCTGCTTTCACTGTATTTGATGTCGGTATAATTTGTGGAGGGGAAGGCGAAAAACAAGTCGTTTAAATAAGGATACAGGTGGACCTGTTGCAGCAATGAGAAGTACAAGTTGTCATGTCAAAAACGAACTTTACAACTTTGGGGGGGGACAATTGAGTGGGGGGGAGGGAGGATGGGAAAGGATGGGAAGGCGAAACAAAGGAGGAGGCTACAATGCTTGATAAGAAATGTACTCACTACCTTGCCCATGTAATTGTAACCCCTCTGTACAGTATTTTCACAATAAAATAAAATAAAACAAACAAAAAAAGAATAAAACATAAAAAATAACAAGAATTCATTCATTTATTTTGAGGTGATAATTCATGTGAAAAAAGCAAGCAAAGGCAGGCACCAGTGTCTATATAGCTATCATACCAGCTATTCAAGAGAGAGATCTAATGATCACAATTCAAAGCCACCCCAAGCAGAAAAGTCTACGAGACTCCATATCAAAAACAAACCACAAAAGGCAGAGCTGGAAGGGTTATTCAAGTAGTAGAAAGCTAGTTAAGCAAGCCAGCAGAACATGTGCCAGGCACTCAGTTCAAACCCCAGTAATATCACAGAGAGAACAAAACCAAAAGAACTCAACTTCATATGAGCCACAATTGTGACCATCTGCTAAAAACAATTAATGCATTTCCAAAAGGTCAAGACCACACATGAAGTAAAGGGATGTTCACTTGAGAAGGCCAGACACAACTAGGAAGAACTAGATACAGAATGATGCAGAACTTGAAGAGACAGAGAGACCCAATGTGTCTAGAGAACGTACTTAGCTTACTAAAGAAAATAAGTCTCAGGGAAGGTCTGAGCTTACTTTCCAAATATCTAAGTTACAGAAAACTAACTAGTAACAATGGACTTTGAAGATTATTTCCTTTATAATTCCCAGAAATAAAAAAAAAACTACAGCAAATGGTGACAATTTAAGATTCCCTCATCCCTAGAAGCAACCAAGCAAAGGCTAGGTAAAGCTTCACAAGAAAGTTACAGAGAAGATTCCTGAATATTACAGGGATAGAATGAGACTTAGTCTAAACAAATGACTTAGTATAATGTCCATGGCTTTCCCGCTTCTCACAGCCACTTTTATATACTACCCAGCTATGCTGTTTTAGTGGAAACCTACATTTCACTGGAGATAAGAGCATTTACCATTTATTGATCAAAGAATATCAAAAATCAAAGAAAAAAAAAACATTATGAGGCTGAATTTAAGTTACACACACACACACACTTCCAACATTTTTCAGCATGATACCTGGCTGGAAGACATTGCACAGTGAAGAATACTTCCTTCAAGGATAGCTTTTTCCATGGACAAAACTGGTGAATTAACACATTTATCATGCTTAAAAGAATCTGTGCCCTACAACTCTCGTGCTTTTTGTTTTTTTCCTTAAATATTCAAGGCAAGTATGCATAACACCACCTGTAACAAATGCTCCCTCTCTAAAAGAGGACTCTGCTGGGAATGGAGATACACTGCTTGGCCCTGATCTGTCTTTAAAGATTGGGCACAGCAAGGGAAATGCCCTTTCTACTGCAGGGGGTAACATTAAGAAATTTAACTTCAAAAGGGTTTCTAGCTCATCTTCACTGTGTAATGATACTGCTGGTAAGTCTGGATTTAATTATAAGCATGCAAGGAATGAGGGAGGGAGGCAAGGCTCCCTTCTCTACCACCACCCCCACCTTCACTGACTTTTTTTTTCTTTGGGTTTGTACACACTCTATAGGTCTGAGTCATTAATAACGAGAGCAAACAGACTGGTTGGGGATTATAAACTACCTTTCTCTCTGCATGTGTTAGTTCAGCAATGAAGGCTATTTGAGGGACTTTAAAAGCACTACAAGAACAAAACCTTTGTTTAAGAAAACATCATGAGGCTCTGTCTCCCCTGCTCCCTTGCCCAGTAAGCTAAGCAAAACTCCTTGAACTCTGACCTGAAAGAACACTGGGTCAGCCAATCTAATCCTAGGTTCAGAGATTAGTTTAATGATATTGTAAAAACCCAAGACATTGTTCCTAAGTAGGGTGGAACATTTTGTGGTGTTTGAGTTAAGATGATAGAATGGACCAACTATCTCTCAGGGTAAATAACTTCAAACAATTAGAGGAGGTCTATATTAATGCCTCCTTTATCAGAATTCAATATATCCCAGTATCATCTGTCAACTTTGCTTCTTCCCAAGAATTGGGCTAAAAATGCTGAAAATTATCATCTTTGCCAACCTCTGATCTTGAAGGAGGCGAGATTACAACTCTGAAAAGCCACCCTCCCAGAGCACAGAGTTACATTACTGTAACTTTAACTATGGAATATTTTAGGCTGCAGTTCAGGAAAAATGAATGCTCTACTATTTTAACTGTCTGCTCAGGGTGGTCACTATTTTTTAATGCAACGTACTACACCAGAATGACATCATAAGGACATCATAAAAGAAAGTGTTAAGACCTATGATGAATTTTCCTACTATAACTATGCAGCTAATAAGTGTAAAAGTAGATCAAAACATGCCCTTAGAGTCTGGTAAAACATTTATATTCACCTTTGTAAATACAAAATAGAAAGTATTTTTAAAAGCCATTAAAAGGCCTCTTTGCCTCTAACTTCTAAAGCTCCATTAGTGGTCTTAGCCAACTGGAGACTGTTTTTTTCTAATTAAAGAAGCCCAATAGTATTTGCTAATAAATGGTATTTATGAATCGTGAGTAGTTTCTTTCTTCTTATGATAAAGATCTTACTTGGGCAATATTGCTATGTATCAAATTCAAATCATATTGAATCATTTACTCTCTGCTGCCACATACATTCTTCTCCAAGAAGGCCTCCTTGGCTACTCTTGGCAAGCCTTCTTTAAAAGTCACTCTGAATGTTTAGAAAGAGAAAGAAAAAAATACTTCTTTTACATACCATCTTTGTCATCCCACACTCTCAAAACTTAACCCCCTCCTAAGAAAAGTAGAATGAATCCCCTAGAGGCTTCCCAAGTACACTGATAAGGCTAAAGAGGTCTTTCTCTTTTCTCTTTTCCCCTTTTTCTTTCCCCTTTCCCTTCCTTTCTTTCTTTCTGCTAGTTCTGGGGCTTGAGCTCAGGGCCTGGGGTCTGTCCATTAGCTATTTTAGCACTCTACCGCTTGCTCAAACCACAGCCACCCTTCTGGCTTTCCGTGGTAAATTGGAGAAAAGAGTCTCACAAACTTCCTGCCCAGGCTGAGTTCAAATTGTGATGCTCAGATCTCAGTGTCCTGACTTGCTAGGGTTACAGGTGTGAGCCACTAGCACCTGTCTCTAACTAAAGGGGCCTTTTATGTTCCTTGCCATATACAAACAAGAGGCAAGAGAGAAAGGAGACAGCATTCCTACCAAATGAATGTTGCTCCTCTTATTAATACATTTTTCAAAAAAACATTTTAATATAAATAGTTGCCATGTGTTGGGTACCAGGCTAGAACATTATTTATGTATCATTATGTCTTCACATTATAAGTGTACATGCTATTTTTATTTGTAGGTAAATAATGAGATTCATGAAGATTCAAAGACTTATCCAGTGTTACCCAAGTGAGTAGTAAAGAGTTTATGAGCTCCTGCAAGTGACTCCATGCCACACTTTGCAGTGGTTTTATATATATATATATAGATCATTATGGCAAGTTATGGTATGGATGGGACACGGTCCACAGACTAGAGTAACTCATAGCCCAGAATAAAAAAGAGTAAACAAACTATAATCCACTGTGATAACTATGGAGAAATGTTGTAGGAGCACAGAGAAATAAGCACACCAAGCTATTTGGTAGACAGTGAAGATGGGGGAATGACCCTCTTTGATGGCAACGTCACATGAAACTGGGTCTTAAGCTTTCCTGGTGAACTGGAGAGAAGTGAGCAAAAGAAGAAAATGCAAAAGGAGTCAGGCCCGGGTGGCTCATGCCTTTAATCCTACCTACTCAGAAGGCTAAGCTCTTCGGAAAAAGCCAGCCTAGACAGGAAAGTCCATGAGACTCTTATCTCCAATTAACCACTCAAGTGTTATAGCACTAGTTTTGAGCCTAAAATCTCAGGGACAATTGCCAAGGCCCTGAGTTCAAGTCCCAGGATATATATAGATGTGTCTGTGTGTGTCTGTGTGTGCATGCGTATGCAGGTGCGTACGCATACACACACAGAAAAAAGAAATGCTAAAGAACAGAGGTTCAAAAGACAGCAGGGTTAAGTATGAGAAACTATTAGAAATTCAGCTCTGAAGGTAGAAAGGAAATTCAAGGAAGTCACAGGGTTGGAGGGAAATGGAAAAGAAGAATTAGACCAGGCTGTGGGGCTCCTAAATTTCATAAATAATAAAGTGCTGTTGACCTGGGAGTAAGAATACATACTTTGAAAACATTTAATATCAAGATGTAAAATAGAGCTCTGACTTGAGTCAGAAAATAAACAAGAAGAACTTCTATTTTCATTCAGTGTAATCTCTGTAGTCCAACAGAAAAAGCCAATGGAGAATGAGAGAAGTTCAAGAACTCTGAGGACAATGAACCAAGATCTAACTGTCAGGCTGTGCAGATGAAATTCAATGGTAGAGCACTTGCCTAGCATGTACAAGGCTCAGGGTTCAATCCCCATTACAGTTGGGGGAGAGGGTGTCTGAATATCGTCAACTGAGTAAGCAAGAGCACTTGGACAGAGGAAGAGCCTCTCACAGGCTGGACAGCAGAGCAGCACATAGCCTAACTCACCTGCTTCCACACATATCATTCCATCCTCAGTCCTTCACACTGTTCTCTATTTACTCCACATGACTTTGTCTTCTCATCTCACAAGGTAATACATCTTGCAAAGGCAGAGGCCAACTTTTACATTCCTTTGTGTCTCTCTTACCCATATTAAAACCATGTGAGCTTCTTTATCATACTGGGTTGAGGAAGTATCCAGGAGAAAGAAATGCTTCCTCAATAGGGACAAGTCACAGACAACAAATAACAACCCATCATCTCGTTTCCTTTTCTTAGAGTTCATTTCAAAAAATACAATTTTATATGGTTATGTGCACATAGCTATATTCTTTGTTAACCACTCCTATGCATATCCTCCTTTGGCCTCAGTGTATCAATGTCTAGAATCCTATATGATTTATTATGTCCCAGTGTGTGTCTGCGTGAGAGAGAGTGTGTATATTTTCTAATCATTTAGTGTTTACTTGTAGATGTATAGGCACAGTCTAGTTACCACAGTGGTGATAGAAGGGAAAAACTAGGGGAGAGTGAGGGAAGGGGAGATGTGGCTGAAAAAGAATTGTATTCATTAGTTATTACCTGATTCATGTAACTGTTACCCCTCTGTATGTCAACTCTACAATAACAATAAATTTAAAAAAAACAAGGGTCTTCACTTTGCATGGCATAAGCTGCCCAGATGGACTTGAACATACACAGAGAACATAATGGAACTATTTATCAGGAAGAGACTATATAATAAATGGTCACATCATAAATAATCACATTAGAGCAAGGTCTGAGAAAAGTTGATGGCTGATAAAAGAAAACACCAGGAATAATAGCTGTTTCATAGCTGTTAAATAGCTGTTTCAGAGTGTGTACTTTGTTACTACATCAAATACTTTGCTATTTTTGGTTCCCTCAAATTTAATTAATAAAATGTATACCTTCTTATAACTCTTATACATCTTTTTATAACTTACACAATGTTTCATCTGATAATAGTGCTCAAAAGTATGTGTACATTAGAGATTCTGGCTCATTAGCATTATAGACTCTAGAGCCGACATCTCCAATTTTATAGACAAGAAGACTGAGGCTATCCTCATTGCATGAATAATTAATAATGATGCTAGATTCAAAGATTCATTTTCCTAACTCGCGGTCCAATATTTTCTTCATTAAATAAATTCAAAATTGAAACTGAACTGTGAGATTATTTTCTCTGAATTTAATCAGGACTTTTGCTGGCAATGCTAGGGTTCTGCCCTCTGCTCTTTGTATTCCTGATTTCCCACGACAGCTTCAGTAACAAGCTGTAGCCAGACACTGCTACTTCTCTACCAATATCCTCTTCCTTTTCTCTTCCCAGAGAATAGAAAGTTTGTTTGGTGTTTGTGCATGTGTTTATTTGTTTTTTTTTTCCTGAAAAGCATTGTGCCAAATGAAAAACTTGATTTCCCAGGCTCCAAAGTCCTAAGTGTGAGAAAAATGACAAAAGCCCTGAGGAAAAATGTCCTTTTCAGAATCATATCCCTCCCAGAAGCATGTCACTTCCAGAATCATAAAGGCAGAACTTCAGGAGAAGTTGCATTTGTAACATTTGCTCTTCTTTCCCCATTCTCTTTCTGCCTGGAATCTGAACTGGATGTCTGGAGATACAACCGCCATTTTGCTACCATATGAGGAGACGCCAGGATGACAGCCGAAGTCTGGCAACAGTGTGGTGAAGTTCTGCTAGCCAGGATTGGTCACCTACTTGAGACAAATAAAACTTCTATTTTGTTATGCCACTGCTGTAGTTCTGCTGTATGTAGCCATTTGCAACCTTTAATGTTTAATACCTAAGCTAATAAAAATGGACCTATTCCTACGTGCTGCTCCACTGATTCAAAATCTTCCCTTGATGGTCTCAAGCAGTAGACCACTAAAACACATAAACTTTACAGCTTGGTACCTAAGATTCTTATAAGACTCTTATGTCCTAATAACTCGGAAACACATCCTGCAGAGCAGCCAAATAGAACTCCCTGCCAACTGTCTGTCTCATCGTATCTTTCCCCATCAAAATCCCAGTCTTGTCAAGATCTCCCTCACACATCACCTCCTTCAGCAGTCTTAGCAGATCCCTCCAATGTAATGAGATTTCTCCTTTTGAACTCTCAAAACAATTGTGTTTGTTCCTCTTCTATGCTGCCTTACACAACTGTGCATAAGTGCTTTCCTGAGCAAGAGGCCCCTGGAGGTCAAGGGACCTTGTCCTATTAGAACAAGAAGCACCAAGCTCCCAGCACATTAGTCGCAGATGATTAATAATCACTTTCTGCACTGGATTAATAAACGCTTCCCCTCTCCTAATGCATCTCTGACTGATCCATGCCAACACTCTAATGACTTACAAGAAGCATGTGTGACAGCAGGAGCAAGCTGAGCTGCATTCGGGCTGCTGTATTGTTTTGACACCAGCACAAGTGATAATGGGCTGTGACTTGGTGTGTCAAAGCGCTCACTCAAGACTCCTGAACCAGCCTCTGGGGCTGTCACCGCCCCAGCCTGCACAAGCCTTTCCTCTTAACACCATGTGGCCACTGACAACCAAAGGCCAGCTAGCTGGTCATTCCTCTCCCAAGGACACAAACAACAGAGGAGCAGCATCTCATGGGGAGCTGTTGGCACCCTTGGAGGGAGACCTGGCACCTGTGCAAGAGGAGTGACCCAGAAGCATGCTGGGATGGGAGCCAGGTGAATGCGGAGTAAGCAAAAGGTTGGGACTACAAAGCAGAAGGGATAATGAAAAGAAGGCGATTTCAGAAAGATTGCAATGGAGACTTCATAATCTAAATATGAACTAAAATACAAAATAACACCGGAAAGAATATGTACATATTAAGATATAACTGAAGTGAAAGAAATACATTTTCCTTCATCACGTAGCATTTATGGCCCAAAGAAAAACCCTGACTTCAGTAAAAGAATAATTCTAGGTCTGCCATTTACCAATGACCACATCTTAAATACATGAAACTGTTTTAAATAACTGCAACATAGAGGCTCAGTAATAGAGCATATATAAAGTCCTAGCATATATGAAGTCCTAGCTTAAACCTTCTAGAACTAGAAAAAAGGGGGGAAAAATTATATAATTAGCCAGGCACCAGGGGTTCACACCTATAATTCTAGCTACTCAGGAGGCTGAGATCTGAGGATCACGGTGCAAAGCCAGCCCATGCAGTCTCTTATCTCCAATTAACCACCAGAAAACTGGAAATGGTTCTGTGGCTCAAGTGGTAGAGCACTTGCCTTGAGTTGAAGAGCTGAGGGCCCAGAGTTCAAGCCCCAGGACTCACAAATATATACATACATACATATATAATTAACTATTTATAATTAACTATTATTAAACTCGTTGCTTTTAAATCTCTGAGGGAAAAAAATTCAAGCATTAACCATAAAGCTGGATGCTGTACCTTATACCTATAATGCTAGCTACTCAGGAGGATGAGATCTGGATAATTAGATTCAAAGCCAGCCCAGGCAGAAAAAGTCCATGAGACTCTTATCTTCAACTAGCAAACCACCAGAAGTGGAAGTATGGCTCAAGTGGTAGAGGAACAGCCTTGAGCAAAATAAGCTAGGAGAATATCCTGACCCTGACTTCAAACCCTAGTACCGGCATACACACACAAAAGTAAGTACAACTTGTATTAGAAATTATTTTAAATAATTATTTTAACTTATTAGCTAAAATTAATGGTTTATTTTAAGTTATGATTAAAATAACAATGCAAGAATAAGCATTTAATATCGGTACTGAATGCTGGTTAAAAATAACTGAGTGCATATTGAAGACCTTGTAGGGATATGTGAACTACATTAGACCACTACAGGTAAGTTATTTAATTTGCTGGAAGGTGAAAGTTTATTCACCAGAAGTCTTATTAAGTGAATGAACCCTGATCCTCCTAATGCAGTAACTCCCTGGAGACCCAGCCCCATCAAGCTCCTCCCCACACTGGTCCTCTGTGACTACACAAATCTTTGCTTATGTTTTTTTAATACCAGTACTGGGGCTTGAACCTTGGCCTTGGCACTCTTCTTTCAACTTTTTCTGCTCATAGCTAGCAGTATAACATTCTTCCATTTCTGGCTTGTGGGTTAACTGGCAGTAAGAGTTTCACTGATAGCCAGGTGCCGGTGGCTCACGCCTGTAATCCTAGCTACTCAGGAGGCTGAGATCTGAGGATCATGGTTCAAAGCCAGCCCAGGAAGCAAAGTCCGTGAGACTCTTATCTCCAATAAACCACTAGAAAACCGAAAGTGGTACTGTGGCTCAAGCGGTAGAGCTCTCGCCTTGAGCTGAAGAGCGCAGGGACAGCGCTCAGAGTTCAAGCCCAGAGTTCAAGCCCCACGACTGAAAAAAAAAAAAAAGTGAGTCTCGCTGATATATATGTCTAGTCTAGCTTTGAATCTCAATTCTCACATTTCAGCCTCCTGAGTAGCTAAGATTGCAGGCTTGAGACACTGACACCCTGTGACAGTTAAATCTTTGTGATTAGAATCTGGACCTGTAGCACCTGTGCTCTGTTGCTCATGTTCCAGGCCTTTCCCTTCCTGATGTAATGCTCACCCTACTTTCCAAAAGCTACAAGAGCATCCTCCATGCCCTGCGCTCCTCCCTGGGAGCTGCCCTTCGCTACAAGGCTGCCTTTACCCACCAAACCCATGCTCTAACCTGCAGCATCAGCAGCCCCCGTGCCAGCTGTGCAGGGCCAAAGGCTAGAGCGTGGGCTGTCAGATGCACGGGCCTGGGCCAGCGCCAATACCCAGGAAGTAAAAATAGAACCACTAGGTCCAGGAAAGTGTGATCACCAGGACTTGGTGGAAGTCACATTATAATATTTGGCAGAAGAAACATTATATTCTATTTTAGGATATTTATTTCCATGTAGGCATCATTGTATTACACCAAAGTGGACGATTTTGACTAAGATCTAGTGAATTATACTTTATGGAAAATTGAATTATTTTTTTAAAAATACACAATTTAAAAACACTATGTACAATTCCATGATTGGATAACTATCAAATAATTATATTTGACTTTGGGGTACACCATGCAATTTTTTATACAGATTTACCTTCATAATTATATTTTCTTAGAATATTATTAGCTTTCAGTTGGTAATTCTAATATTAAAACAAACACACACCAAAACACAGTGGGACCACACATCTACTAGTTGGCAGGAGAGAGAGGTCGTCTTCAAATGCCATTTCCCACAGTAATTCATACTTAATTTTTTTAGAAGAGAATACTGCTCAAAAAAGAAAGAACACAGGAAGAGTTTAAATATGAAATAAAAACAGAAGAGAAATAGAATGGAAAAAGACTGGAGAAATAAGGAAAATTTTAAATCAGAATTAAATTAAAATTAGTTCTTGTGAATTTACTTCCATTTTGATTTCTTACTGTTCTGCTTATAAATTAATTGCATTTTGCTGCAATAACTGAATATAACATAAGATGACCTATAGTCTTTATCTAGTTGGATTCTTTAGTCATATAAATATCACTATTTATAAATCTTTCATTTTAAGTCTTTTTTTTGCTACAGTCACTTAATCTAGGGGAAAAAAAGAGCTCCAAGACAGTGAGGTTTAGCTATGAAGCTACTAGCTCCTATGAAAATGCTCCAGGAGGAAAGATGAAAAGAAGGAACCTTTATTCAAAGGTGACAAGTTCAGTTCTCATTACATTCAAATTTCCTAGGATACAAATACCTACTGACAACACATCCCAAGAGGAAATCATTGACATCATTTTTTTTTCATTGCAGCCCTTCTGCTGTGCATAGCCCTGATTTGTTGGAGGCAGTTCCACAAGTATAAAGACTTAAGAAGAAAAGACCTGAGCAACCATTTCCACATGGCTTCACTGGAGTCAACTTCCAGAGGACTTAGAAAGGAAATTTCATTACACTATCAAACTATGTAAAATACATTAAGTGTTTTGAAATAAAAAGGAAAGAGATAATGTCATATCAAATACTTAATTCACAAGAAAGAAAACTACTCCTCTCCTAGTTGATGTACAACTGAGGAACAGGATACTGTTAATTTACAAGTAAATAAACACACACACACATACACACACACACACACACACACACACACACACACACACACACACATATTTCCTGTACCTTAAGAAAAGCGAAGAGATTTAGAAAATAATGCTGGTGAACCACAAATAGTAGCAGAAGAAGGAGCTACCCAAAATAAAAGCAATGGATAAAAGAAAAGAATCTGGCAATATGAAATAATAGTAATAACAATAGCAGTCATAATAGCAGCAAATACTATCCAGCCCTTATCCTGGGTCAAGGACAATGCAAACACTTAATGGGGGCTGCTTCATTCAATCTTCCTAACAACCCTCTACAAGGGATAAATTATTTTCACTCCCAGTTTATAGATGAGAAGACTGAGGCAGGGAGTCACAGAACTAGGAAGGGAAATCACCAAGATTAAAAGCACAGAAGTCAGAGACCACACCTCCACTGTTCTCAATCAGAACAATTGGAGACTTAAGGCCTGTGTGCTGTTAGCTCTTGGATGACCTGACTGAGCATGAATGAAACTACCACAATTAAGTATTCATGAGGAATAACTCCTACCAGTTCTATAGAAGAGAGTAGTAAGCAAATTCACTTTTAGCTATTTGTACTTGTTATGTTAAAAATTACACATTTATACAGCAATGGAGGAACAAAGGGTAAACAGATACAGTAATTGGTGCTCACTGGACACTATGTTTAAAATGAACTATACAACTTATGGACAGAGATGGGAGGGGAAAACTAGGAGAGAGTAAGGAGAAGGGTAACATTGTCCAAAAAGAAAGGTATTCTTTAGCTGACTTATGTAATTGTAACCCCTCTGTACATTACCTTTATAATAATAAAATATTTTAATTACACATTTAAAGAAAAAAACTATAAACTTCTATAAGCAACCTTTACCTTCAAACCTTAACTGGTTTTACTTCTACATCTTCACACTTTTGTATGGCTTTTGTTTTAATTTGGTTCATTCAGTAAATCCTAACATTTAAGCCAAGCTTAGTGATTCAAGTCTATAATCCTAGCTACCTGACACTGGGTATATTGTAGCTCCAGACCAATCCAGGCATAAAAGTTCTCAAGACTTCAACTCAACCAATGGCTAAGTACAACGATGTGCACCTGACATTCCCCAGAACACTAGGAAGCACAAACAGAAAAATTAGACTTTGTGCTCTAGGCTAGCCCAAGCATAAAATGAGACCCCCATTTCAAAAAAAATAAGCTATGCTTCTAGAGGCTGGAGGCATAGCTCCAATGGCAAAGCCTTTGCCCAAAGGCTCTGAGTTCAATCCTTAGCAAAGCCACAAATTTCTAACATCTGAAATTGAATAGTCATGTTAAACCAAGTTTTTGTAACACAGAATACTTCTACTCCTGCCCACTCACCACAATCAGACAGATCACAGAGAGGACCTGGTGCATGACAATCCCCCCTTCCCAGCAAAACCAACATCCTGATCCAGAACTGTGGACATCAACCCACAGGAACCTCTGCATGCTGAAGATGCATCCCCCGCTAGCACAGAATCACGGGTGCTGTGCACAGATCCACTTTGGTGCCACACATTTCCAAAACCCTTTTTAAATTCAAAATAAATAAATGTCTGAAAGGCTGCTTGGGGACATAGGAATCTTGCTTTTCCTCACATCAAACTTTGTGTGTGTGTGTGTGTGTTGGTCCTAGGGCTTAAAATCAAGGCCCTCATACTGTCCCTAAGCTTTTGTGCTGAAGACTAGCACTCTTACCACTTGAGCCACAGCTCCTCTTCTGGCTGTTTTGTAAATAATTTCTTAGAGGTGAGAGTCTCATTGACTTTCCTGCCCAGGCTGGCTTTGAACTGTTTCTCAGATCTCAGCCTCTTGAGTGGCTAAGATTACAGACTTGAACCACCAGCACCCAGCAACAACTTTTGACTTTTCACCTTCCATGAGCAGATACAGAAAACACACACACACACACATACAAATCTAGGTTTCTTGCTCCATCTTCCTATGAACAACTTTCCTTCCTTAAGATGTCAACACTTACTTTCCAGGAAAATAAAAGAAAGAACTTTCTAAATGGCACCCTCAGTGCCCTGAAAATGATCCATTCACTCCATTGACTGAAGCACCTTAGTCCTAAAGGAGTAAATGTATGCCAAAGAATTAGAAAGACATAGCTGCATCCCATGATTTTTAGAAGTTCAACCTGGGTTTTGCTTGACACCGTGTTATTAAAAAAAAAAAAAAAAAAAAAAAAAACCTGTTAGCATGGTCATAAATCACACTGGGATGTCCAAGCAAGAATAGTGCCGCCTGGAAACAATTCGTGTCATGTTGTAACATACTCAGCTGTTCACCGTGCACAAACAACACTTGTAATGAAAACACTGCCATACATCTTGACTTGTCAGAGAACAAATCAGTTTTATCTGTTCATTTTGTGGTTTAGTGTCCTAGGTATTTTAGAAAACATAATTTATAATTCCTCATGCAATTATATATGAAATTAAATCATCTCACTTCCCCAGAAGCATCAGAATATTTCAGATTAAGTAGAATGCATTTGTAATGTCCTTGAAGGCTTTTTTTTCTCCCTGCCTCCTTTCCTCCTGATCTACCAGAAAGAAAATGAAGGAAAAAGAGGAGACATAGCTTGCCTTTTTAACAATTGACTCTAGTTATATCAGGTTGGCCTTATATGGACTTTTACTGATATTCTTAATAACCCACCACAGTAACCATATTTTGATCATGTGAGCAAAGGAGGCTTTGAGGTGGTTATTTGGAGATAAGAGTCTCAGAGAGGGGCTGGGAAGGTGGTTTAGTGGTAGAGTGCTTGCCTTGCATGCATGAGGCCCTGGGTTTGATTCCTCAGCACCACATAAGCAGAAAAAGCTGTAAGTGATGCTGTAGCTCAAGTGGTAGAGCGCTAGCCTTGAGCTGAAGAGCTGAGGGACAGTGCCCAGGACCAGAGTTCAGGCCCACGACCAACAAAAAAAAAAAAAGAGTCTCGGAGAATTTCTTCCCAGGCTGCCTTCAAATAAAGATCCTCATATCTCAGATTCCTGAGCAGCGAGGCTCACAAGCGTAAGTCACCTGCACCTGGCTCAAACCTCTCTTTTAGCTTATATGTCTTACTGGCTATTCCTAAGGCATTCCAAAGGGAGAGAAGGCTGGCGCTGTACTACTTGTGACACACCCTCACCCCTTCCTGGCTTTAGTTTTGTTTTTTGGTTTGTTTGTTTGTTTTGTCGGTCATGAGGCTTGAACTCTAGACCTGGATGCCCTCCCTGACTCTTCAGCTCAAGGCAAGCACTCTACCACCACTTGAGCCACAGTGCCATTTCCTGCTTTAGTTATCTTTCAGGTAGGCTTTCCCATTTGTACTCAGCACTGGCCTCAGACCGTGATCTCCCTACTACTGCCTCCTCATACCTGGGGCCTAGAGCTGTGACCCAAATCCTTGAGATTGAAAATATGAGCCAGTATGCCTGGAACGTTTCAATTATTTTACTTCTTCTCTTTCTTTTTGGTCTTTCCTGCCCCTCACATTGCCCTCCCTCACACAAAGAGCATTGCTTTTTAGCCCAGGCTGGTCTCAAATTCATACCTCAGCCTCTTCAGTGGTGGGATTACAGGTATGTATGTTTTAATATACCTGCCTTTACATACATTTGAATTCTAAGTAGGCCCGAATGACAACTGGTAAAGTACAGGGGAAGACTATGGGAAGAAGCTAGGCTCATTTTTGAACTGGGAGACAAAGATGAACGTTCATTTCTTCTCCATGTCCAATAGGACCAAAGGTCTAGTAGAAACAAATCACACACAGATTGCTATGGCTGCGGTAGCAAGCATGGAAGTCTTCATGAGCTGCTTGACGGGTTCTGTACCTTCAAGAGCAGGCTATCCTCAGCTAATGCAAACTCAATAAAAGCCTTCCAAAGGTTCTCCAATGATTCTTTCAGAGTCTCTTCACTACTACACATAGCGAAAACCAGAGGCTTACAAACAGATGAACTGTCATCAGCTATTAATTCCTAGGCCACAGGACATCTTAACATAGGCTTGTCATTATGAAACTAGTAAGCACTCAGTCACTAGGCCACACAATACTGTGTATGTGCTCTCTAAAGAGGAAAAAGACCAAACTGTTGGTAAGAACAAGACTATTACAAAAACAAAATATGAAATCAATTAATGTGTTTCTTGAATGGCACAATGCCTTTATACTCTTCTTCCACATGAAAAACAAACAAAATAACTCTTTGTTACTTTTAACTGTACCATAAGACAAAGGTAAGAAAATGAGTCAATGCAGAAATAGTAGCAATACTAATTGGCCTTTCACCTGAAATGAAGCAAAAGAAAAAAATACATATTTTTCAAAGACTAACTGTATTTGTACATAAATGTTGGCATAAATCATTCTGCTTACCCAGCATGTATTGGGTATTCTCTGCATTTTTAAGTGAGTGACTGCTCCTAAATTTTTCCAAAAACAAACATGCCACAAAAAGAAAAAAGAGCTGGACACCAGTGGCTCACGCCTATAATGCTAGCTACTCAGGAGGCTGAGATCTGAGGATCGTGGTTCAAAGCCAGACCAGGCAGGAAAGTCCATGAGACTCTTATCTCCAATAAACCACCAGAAAACCAGAAGTAGCACTGTGGCTCAAGTGGTAGTATGCTGGCCTTGAGCTGAAGAGCTCAGGATAGCACTCAGGCCCAGAGTTCAAGCCCCATGACCAACCAAAAAAAGAAAGAAAAAAAGAAAAAAGAAAGGGAGAGGGCCTATAATCCTATAATCCTCAGATTTCAGAGGCTGAAAGGTTGGTGAGGCTCTTATCTCTAATTAACCACCAGAAGACCAGAAATGTCAGTGCAGTTCAAAGTAGTAGAGTGCTAGCCTTGAGCAAAAGAGCTCATGGATAGTGCCCACACACTAAGTTCAAACCCCATGACTGACCAAAAAAGAAAGAAAGAAAAAGGAAGGTCAGAGATAGCATATAGGCCACACACACACACACACACACACACACACACACACACACACACACACACACACACACATACACACACACACACACACACACACACACACACACACACACACACACACACACACACACAAATTGAAAGACTTGATAATGAAAAGGGGGACATGATTCAAGTGACAGAGTATTTACTTAGCAAGCTTTAAATACTAAATTCAATCCCAGTACTACCATATGAACAATCAACAATGTTTCTTTTTAATTTAGAAACCAAAAGCTTGTTATTAGCAATGAAAATAATTATTAAGAATATAAGGATTACAGCTGGGCACTAGTGGCTTAAGACTGAAATTCTACTCAGGTGGCTGAGATCTGAGGATCAAGGTTTGAAACTACCCTAAAGCTAGCCCAGGGAGGAAAGTCCATGAGGCACTGTGGCTCAAAGTGATAGAGCGCTAGCCCTGAGCAATAAAAGCTCAGGGACAGAGCCCAGGCCTTGAGTTCAAGCTCCAGGACCAGCACAAAATTAAAAAAACAACAAACAAACAAGAGTATGTGAATTTTACAGATTATACTGTTAAGTGAAAATTTTATACACATATAACCTCAGCTATGTAAAAATAGGCATAAAACTATGACAAAAGGGAAATAACTTAAAAATATTGCCTAGGTGTTTGGTCCCATGGCATTTTGTTTTGTTTTTGCTTTCTACTTAAATTTTTAATTTTAACTTTATAACCAATTCTGTAATTCATTCAATAACCAGTTCTATATTATCATTAAAAGGGGACCTTTTGGCAATACTGGGGATTGAACTTGTATCTTTGTATTTGTTATGCACAAGCCCTACCACCTAAGCTACGCTTCCATTTCTCTTACTCTCAGTTTTTTTTCAGATAAGGTTTCCTACTATTGTTTGGTCTACCTCTGACCATGATCTTCCAATGTTCAACTGCTGGGTAGCTAGGAATATAGGCACGAGTCACTATGCTTAGCCAGGAAAGGATTTTTCTTTTTTCTTTTTTTCTTGTTGTTGGTACCAGTATTGAACTTATGTTCTGACACTTGCTCTGCTTGCATGGCTCTATTATTTGAGCCATGTCTCCAGACTGGCTTTTTTGCTGGTCATTTTTGGAGTTGGAGTCTCATAGACTTTTCTGTCTGGGTTGGTTTCAAACTAGAATCCTTTGGATCTCAGCCTTCTGAGATTACAGGCAAAAACCACTGGTATTTGGTATTTGGTCAAAAAATATTTTTAATGCTGTACATTTTACGAGGAGCTTAAATAGACAAAAATGAGGCTAAGTGTAATAAGTTATTATAAAATGCTATTTGCAGCCAGGTACCAGTGACTCATGTCTATAATCCTACCTACTCAGGAATCTAAGATTTGAGGATCACAGTTCGAAGCCACCCTGCACAGGAAAGTCCATGAGACTCTTATCTCAACTAAACTACAAAAAAAAAAAAAAAGGAAGTAGAGCTGTGGCTCAAGTGGTAGCACAAAACCTCAGGGAGAGCACCCAGGCCCAGAGATCCAACCCCAGTACCAGAAAACAAAAACAAAAACAAAAACAAAAAAACTACTTGCCACATAGTAAGTTCAAGTTTTTATTTACACTCAAAACAAGCTCCTTATTCAATATAAAAATGTGTGTTCATTCAGCTCCTGAAACTATAGTTTATTAGTCTAAATTCTGTTCTCAACCAACAAACTAGACATATAATACCACTGAATGGGATCATGTTTGAGTACACTTTCTCAAAACCAGTGTTGTGCTGATCAAGATCTTTACTTCTCTGAAGATTACTTCCTCACTGTTAAAATGTGGGTGATATAAGGTTCTTTCTGGAGCTACTGCAAGCAGTAGGAATGTTAATGCATGCTAAACATCAGCTAGAATTGTTGGTACATAAGTAGCACTCAATATTAATCATAAAAAATATATCCAGAATATGTCTGTTATAGAAAATTTCAGTTTCTCTCACACAAAAAAAGTAAAGCTTGGTTTAATCCAAACTACTTCTAGCAACATGAAATTTGTGCTATTCTACACATGAGTTAGTCCACATAGGTATAAAGTGATTTTAAAAAGCTGAAACTTTTTAAGTGCCTGCATCATTTTAGGTTTAACTCTCAAACTCCATCAAATCACTTAGTCTTGTTCTGGTTAAAGATCTCTTCTCCCAGAGCTGAAATTTACCATAACCCAACTCTAGAAAAGAGAGAGAAAATTAGGCTTCCTATCTAAGGTTTTGCTATCTGTTGGATTGTTTTCTATCTTCCGAACATACATCTTGAGAGCAGGGACATCACACATCAGGTTCTTTGCTAGATTTCCAACACCTCATACATAACATAACATAATAATAAATACTAGAGAACCAGAGAAGCAAGATGTGACCCAGCCAAGTTTCTTTGTTTGGTTTTCTTTTTTTTTGTTGTCATTTCTAACTTTCATTTTAAATTATATGTTGAATACATTGGATATACTGGGTTAAACAAAATTGACCATTAAGATAAAATTTTATCCTCTTCTTTTTACTTATTAGTCCTCTTCCTTTTACTTATTAGAATGTAGGTACAAGAAAATTTACAATGATATTCACATTTTATTTCCATTGTCTACTCTCTTCCAATAGATGATGTTAAAAAGTGCTTTTTTTACCAAATGATTCTGATAAATAGGTCAATAGAAGATATTCTATTGCAAATTACATAAAATAGACCTCCTCTGAATAAATTCTCCTTATTCCTTGAGGAATCACCATATTTAGAATAGACAGGACATTTCAAATTGTTATTTATTGCTGTGGCTCTTTTTATCAAGAATCAACTTCCCATCTAACTGAAGATCAGATCCATGATGGACAACTTTTGTCACCAAATCTTCTAGGGCAGAGGTTTAAAATGTTCTGTGAGCTTTCTAGTATTCCATTCTCTGACTTCTAAAACTGACCAAAGGAAAAGGACAGCAGCATATCTGTACTGAGGAAGAGCAGGAGGCTAAGAGGAAGCTCCAATCTGTTTGATTTGAATACAGTCTCCAGGAATCTTTTCCAGCCCCTCAAAAACAAGCTTGTAAAATAGCAGGGCAGATCTGCTCTCCTTTTCTGAGTGAGATTTCCTCAAACTAGATAGACAGAGGAAAACTTGTGTTTTCTCTCATGGACACTTAAAACAATTTCTGCCAGTTGCTTTTGAGACACGTGCTCCAGAGGCTTGATTTAAGAACCCTTAGAGTCCCCAGTGCTGAAGCAGGGGGAGGGGGGGACACTGCATTTCAAAGTGCTGGATTTTAAATGCTCATCACCTTCAAGAAACCAACCAAGGTGCCCCTGTGTGACCAAACAACTAGCTGAACATTCGCACCCCAGTATCCCTCAGGACCCCATGCTGCTGTGCTCCCCCACCTCACAATGCAGATAGAACAGGAGGTTCCAAACAGTACAGGGTCCCATTGGTACCAAGCCAGCAAAGAAAAACAATAAATTGCCACTTTCTGATGCTATGCAAATGAATTTCTATAGCTCTGAGACCCCATACAAACATAAAAATTCAGTAAAACTGATCTGAGAAAAATATGAATGAAGAACTGAAAAAGATACACAATCTTAAATGAATAATAGGTAATATTTAAAAGAATAAAGGAAGTCATTCTTCTAGCTATTAAATAAAGGACTAAATCATTGAAGGCTAGTCTGTTCAACCCTAGGTCATTTCACAGACATTCCAGAACACAGATCTTAGGAGATCAGCCCTCCATGTCATGAACATTAATGTCTAAACTCCTAAAAAAAAGACCTGAGACCATTTAGGAAATACAACAAACCGGGGCTGGGAAGGTGGCTCAAGTGATAGAGCGCTAGCCTACCTTGAGCTGAAGAGCTGAGGGACAGCGCCCAGGAACAGAGTTCAGGCCCATGACCAACAAAAATAAAATAAAATAAAATAAAATACAAAAAACAACATGCTTGCCTAGTAATATGTTTGGCCTTTGTATCAGGACTGATTATGATCTCATAAACAAGAATGGTATGTTTGAAATACTCAAGCTGCTACAGACCCTTTATTTTAGAAGCTGGGTTCAATAGACAATAATTCTGTAAGCTTAGGGTGTTTGTTTTTAATGAAGTCTGTCTCAATTAACTTGAAAAAGTACCTATTTGTACTTCATCATGGAAATGAAATAGAGAAGGAGAGAGAGAAAGATCATATATCATGTATCATATTTCTTACAAGCAGCCTATTCAAGACAGTATTGCTTTTTAGGGTTTACATTTTAAAAAGGCAAAAATTAAATAATAAGTGGTATCTATCTATCTCAACTCTAAACTGCTGAAAATCACCCTGTTCACAATCATCTCTGTGGTGAAGCTTCCTGACTTAAGTTAGGTCAAGCGGTGTCAGTCCTCAGCTCTTTCACTCTGAGCTTGTACACTCGAGAAGGTCATTTTTCACTTTCTCTGCCTCAGCTTTCTCTCCCATCAAATGAGAATTAAGTAAAATAAGGAAGAGTGCCTAACGAACAGTAATTGCTCCAACTGTTACTTAGCACTACTATTAGAAATCACTTGGCTTATTCATTACAGAACTTCATTGATAACTTGTAACTTGCTGCTTCTTTCCTGACCTTCATCTTTCGAGATAACCAACAGAAATGCATCTAAATCCTAAGTTTCTATCCTAATGGATAAAACAGGATGGACAATGAGACCTGCTAAACAAAATGTGGTAAGGAAGGTAGAAATAACTAACTTCCCACTTATTCAGAGAATTTAGAAAATAGAGTTTAATACATTTTTTTCTGATTAAGAGAAGAGAAAAATTTTACCACCCACCCTGCTGACATTTTAAGTTATTTCTTTTGTCTTTTTTCTATGCCACACATGTGGGATTTTAAATAATTGAGGCTATTCAGCACCCTACTTGATTGGCATTAACATTTGCAAAATACATTTTCCATGTTATTTTTTAAATATCATTTAAGATTACCTCATAAATGTAATTATTGCAACATAAATCAGAAATGATGATGAGCACACTTTTGGAACATTCTATTTTAACACCAAAAAATACCCAGCCAGAAAGAATTGCTGGTTATTTATTGCTCTGCATGTTTGCTTTTACATAAAATTCTCTAGTCAAAAATAATTTTGTAAATTTATTTGGAAACTTACAGAAAGCAAAAGAGAAATAAACTATTCACTTGCAAATTCAATCCTGCATGTAGAGTGGCGCACCACCTTGCTCTCACCACTACCCCCGAGTCCAGCATCCATACTGGCGAGTATGATGAGTAACTACTTAATCAGTGGGTGAGAGAACTTCTGGCTTGTGTGAGAAGCTTCGGTTATTATCAAAAGCCTTATGGAGCCTTGCAGGCTCATGCCTGTAATCCTAGCTACTCAGAAGCTAAAGTCTAAACAACTCAGTAGCTTGAAGCCAGCCCAGGCAGAAAAGTCCATGAGACTCTTATCTCCAATCAATGACCCAAAAGCCAGCTGTTGAGTTGTGGTTCATGTAGCTGGTGTAGCACCAGCCTTGAGTGAAAAAGCTAAGGGACAAGCAGGTGCTAGTGGCTCATGCCTATCATCGTAGCTACTCAGGAGGCTGAGATCTGAGGATCACGGTTCAAAGCCAGCATGGGCAGGAAAGCCCGTGAAACTCTTTTATTTTGGGGGGACCAGTTGTGGGTCCTGAACTCTGGGCCTGGGCGCTGTCCCTCAGCTCTTCAGCTCAAGGCTAGCACTCTACCACTTGAACCACAGCGCCACTTACGGCTTTTTTCTTTTTGCTTATGTGGTGCTGAGGAATCGAACCCAGGGCCTCATGCATGCAAGGCAAGCGCTCTACCACTGAGCCACCTTCCCAGCCCCTCCGTGAAACTCATCTCCAATAAACCACCAGAAAACCGGAAGTGGCTGTAATTCAAGTGGTAGAGTGGTCGTCTTGAGCTGAAGAGATGAAGGACAGTGCCTAGGCCCAGAATTCAAGCCCCACGATGAGAATTCAGGCCCCACGACCAAAAAAAAAAGCTAAGGGACAGTGCTCAGGTTCTTCTGAGTTACATCCACAGTCAAAAGCTTTTCAAAATTGAAAGGATGTGCTTGGAGCTGGTGGCTCACATTGGCAATTCCTAGCTACTCAGTAGGCTGAGATCTGAGGATTGTGATTCAAAGCCAGGGCTAGGAAGGTGGCTCAGTGGTAGAGTGCTTGTCTTGCATGCATGAGGCCCTGGGTTTGATTCCTCAGCACCATATAAACTGAAAAGGCTGGAAGTAGTGCTATGGCTCAAGTGGTAGAGCGCTAGCCTTGAGCTGAAGAGCTGCGGGGCAGCACCAAGGCCCAAGTTCAAGCACCAAGACCAACCTCCCCCGCACTCCCCACCAAAGCCAGTGTGGGCAGGAAAGTCTATGAGACTCTTATCACCAATTAACCAATTCAACAAAGCAGTTTATGAATACAGTGTGCCTTGATCAATGTCACTTTTTAACATTGTTGACATTGGGAGTGGAACTGTGGATCAAGTGTAGCCTTCAGCAAAAAAAAGCTCAGGGAATAATAGCACCTAGGCCCTGAATTCAAGCCCCAGGACTGGCGTGTGCACGTGCACATCCAAGCTCATGCGCAATCACACGCGTGCGTGCACACACACACACACACACACACACACACACACACACACACACACACACACACACACACACACACACACACATACACAGAAAATTGATAGGATGAAGAGTAATCAGTTTAAGATTGAGAATAGGGGAACTTGGTGTCCCTGCATATCAGCAGACCTAGGTAAATACCCCCTTCTAAAGACTACAAGACTCCAAAGACTACAAGACTCCAAATCCTAGCAGAGACAAGGGCTCTTACAAAGTTGTGCCTACAGTTCATTAGCTCTTACTCTACCTATTCTGAGTAAAGCAAAGAGACTTTGAGCTTCCAGTCTTTTGCATATACAAAACAGCAGGTCCAATGAATCCTGTAAGTCATATCCATGACAATAACAGAGTTCCTGGAATATGTATTAGAAAATGTAGGGTCTGGTCATCTACAAACATGGTTCTCATGAGTTGTTACAATATCTTGTGCCCTTTTTTCTCTTGGGTTCCGACTTCTGACCTTCTAAAAAAGATTACTGTTAACCCTGGAGGGGGGCAGGAAATCCTAAACTCTGTGGTAGCAAGATTTCTGTCCTCCTCTAAGGGTTATAAAGAAAGAAGGGGAGGGCTGGAAGGGGTTGGTGAGAATGTAGAAAAGTGACATTTATCAAGACACACTATATTCATAAACTGCTTTGCTGAATAGCAACTCCTTTCTACAACTACTTAAAGATAATAAAAAAATCAAAAAAGAAAGAAAGAAGCAAATATTCTTTCTTAATAAAACCTTTTCAGCTCACTTGGAGGGAATATCCTTTCAGAGAAAAGAAATTGACAATCTCATGCTCACAAAAGCATAGGTGCACTCCCTTGTCATTGGGACTTGAGCACCATTCCAAAATAATGACACTGCTCATGTATTTTCTCTTTCATAGACAACCTCAGATACGTCTCCAATTCAATTACTGAAAACCTTTCCTAGTCACGTCAAAATGAAACATCATGTTTCAAGAGCCTACGTTTTTAAAATCAGGCTCAAGCAACCTGCTAGTTTAGCAGTCAGTTCAAAACTGTCTAACTTCTCCAGCACAGAAGGAAGAGATTCAGAGCCTTTTCCACCGCCAGTGGCTTTATGAAAGGGTCCCTAAATAACAACCCCATCTTGGGAAAAGTACAAACCTGAACAGAAAACAAAACATGACAAGAAGAAAACAACAACACACATAAAACCTCCTGCCTTACGTCCTCAAAAGGCCATCTTTAATTCTGCCTCCTTTCTACTTTTCTCTCCTTCTGCTGCTCACCCTGCTTGTCTCATCAAGCATACCATTTTATATATAACAAGCATGCACAAAGCCAACTTCTAATCATCTGAACAACAACAAAGATCTATTACATTTATTCCTAAACAACAACAAAGATCTATTATATTTACCCAAAACACAGACCCGCAGCCTAAAACAGAACAAATTGGTTTTTTGTTGTTTTTCTCTTTACCTTTACAGTACAGAATCCAGTGATAAAAGCCTCTGTTTATAATGGAAGGTCTATTTGTGATCTAGAGCTTCTTACAATGTTATTACATTAATTCAACTTACAAAGAAAGTGTATATGTATCAAGTTGTCATGTCGAAAACAAACTTTACAACTTTGGGGGGGGAGGATTGGGGGGGCGGGGGAAGGCTGGGAAGGGATGGGAAGGGTAAACAAAGGAGGAGGCTACAATGCTTGATAAGAAATGTACTCACTATCTTGCCCATGTAATTGTAACCCCTCTGTACAGTATTTTCACAATAAAAAAGAAAAAAAGAAAGTGTATATGTAGTATTTTTTAACCTTATTTTTCAAAACTCTTGAGGAAGCAAATAATCACTTTTGACTTGTTCCTCATGTAATCCTCCACTCTGGACGGTATTTATTGCCAGTACCTCACCTCCGGGAGTGGAACACGGTCCACATCACTGAAGGCACGGTGCGGCTCCCTGGTGCAAATTTCCTGAGAGCTCCTTTCCTCAGCATGTGCCAAGAATCAAATCTTGGCCACTTAGTGCTTCGTGTTCCACATGTGAGCTCACGATGTGTTCAACAGCCCTGCTAACTGAGATGGATAGCCCTGTCAAACAGGAAGCTGGCACACCAGGATGCAAGCAGTGGATACAATGACCTTTACATTCAAAGAAAAACATCCCTAAAATGGCATGAAAAGTTTCTGGGAAGGGAGGGAGAGGGGGTTCTTTTATTTCATTTATGCACATAGCATGAAATAAAATCAATGGTATTCAGTAGGCAATTTGCTTGGGATCAAATCCTGAATCCCTCACATATGGAAGAGAGTTGTTGAGGAATGGGAATGAATCATCCTTTATCACACTCTTTTGAAAGCACTGACTCTATAGCTCAGCTGTATCACTGCACCCAAACTGGCCAAGAGTTTGGATGTAGACTGCACTTGGACTGGGGGTGATGTACTGGGTGACACACTATTAAATCCAATGTCATTGGTTACTATATTTGTCATTCTGTATAAATGCCTAATCTCTCAAAGCTTCTTTATCAGAATAAACGAAGCTTTGACTAACAGTCCTTAGGAATGATATGAAGAACTCGAAAATTAGCAAACAGTCTTAGCATCTACAATAATGCTAAGAAAATACTGTAAAGTAGAAAATATATAAAATAAAATGTATATATGTAAGTTACATATTTCCTGTAGTTATAACTATAATCACAAACTATACAATTCAATCATTTCAACTGGAAAATGAAAATAATAATTCCTGGGTAAAAATATTACCTTTATTCAAGGTTTGGGGGCTGTTTGTGTGATTTGTTTTGTCAATTCTTTGGCATAAAAGAACAATGGTCTATGCTTCAGAATTAAACAAGAAAAACTCACAATGAGTTCCCCAGTATTATACACTGAAATAATGATGCAATTTTAGTAGTTAATTAAATAGGTAAAAGGAAGTGATTACAAACACATAGTGATTTTTTTTTCATGAATGGACCACATCAAAATGAAAGAACAGTTTTCAAAGATACAAAAGACTAAGATGCATCCATTTATCTCTGTTTAATTAAAAACTGATCATAAACTGCAGAAGCCAGAGGACCAAAGCAATAAATAAATTTAGAAAGAAAAATTCATAGAAATCACATATGAAGGTTTATATAAGATGGGAGTCAAAAATCCCAGCACTGGCCCTGAGACCACGATTTGCTTCCTTGAGAAAAAAGAAACAAAATTATTTTAAAAAAAACAAACAAACACAAAAACAAAAACAGGATTCCTTTGAAATGCAAGTCAATTTTGGTGACTATACAGGTACTGGTCAAATGTTTCCCACAACAAGAAGAAATAAGGTTCTGCAAAACACATCTTACTACTTACTGTTTGATAAAAATGCTAACCCTGACAATTCTCTTACAAGCCTTGCTTAGGGAACTATTTCTAAGAACCCGCTCTTCTTTAGATCATAGAAGGCTTGGAGAAGACCTGAGATGTCTGAATACCTTGGGCTTGAGCTGCAGAGCTGTGGGAATACCCCAGGGCCAGGAGTGCCGTCTCCACCAGCTGGCTGAAAAGCACATCTTTCCTCACCAAGACAAACTCAGCATGTTCTTCTCTGTTGTCATATTCAAGAGAGCCATCCAACTGCTCCACCACACAGAAGACAGGAATCATCAAACCTGGAGAGAGAGGATTCAAGAGCAAAACGTAAGTATTACAAAGCAAATCTGAGTCACCATGATGAAAAGAGAAGAGATAGTTGCAAAAGTCGCTCATCTGTGATCAGTAGCGGTTTAGAATCAACAGGTCTCTTAGTCCTATGAGCCTAATGGAAATTTGTAGGTTTTCCCTTCCCATTATCACTGTCAGACCACAACAGAAGCCTGGTGGCTATGGCAGAAGTCCTCAGATTCTAGCACCAGGTCCTACCCTCAGCATTCAGTGAGCACCAAGGTTATCTTATAAACCCCAGAATCTTCCGTGGCTCTTCTTTGTTCATTACCTACTTGCTAGTACATCAGTATTAGCATTTTCTAACCAGATTTATTTGTATTTCACTTTCTACTTTAAAGATACCAGGGGAAAAGGTGACAGTGTTTTAGTTCAAGGCCCGAGGTGTTACATGGATATGTATAAGAAAGTCAACAGAAATCCCTCTTACAGGCTTTAAAAAAAAATCCTGGCTGAAAATATTTTGATCATGAAAAGTTTTAACTCACATTTAACTTTTATAAAATAGTCATCCAAATATAAAACTTCTTTAGAATTATTATTTTATATATTAACACCAGTTACAACTGGGGAAAAAATGACTATTTTTTCTTATGTTTGCAGAGTAAAGAAGTAAACTACCCTAAAGAATAAAGCAAATTAGTCTAGTTGAAAATCTGTTGAAATCTGTTGTCACTGAAATATTTCTCTGCTTTGTATCAAAGTGTGAAAAGCTAAAAAATGTTTAATTCACTAAACAGTTTTAAGATGTTTTTATTTTTTTTAAAGTCATACAGGAATTTGTATCTAAACATAGCAAAAGCAGAATAAGATCAAAAGCTTTACTAACATATAAGTAATAAACATGGACTCTGTCCTATGTAATTTCCACAAATTATTATGTTACAGAATAAGAATCTGCTCTGAGTCTTCTCTTGGTACAAAAAAGATCAAATGTGATGAAGGCTGGATGGGCAAGAGGAGAAGGGCATGTGGAGGGCATGTGTGATAGTCATGTAGAAGCATAACAATGCCTTGAAATGACAATGAAGACAAATCCTCTACAAAGTGACTAGACAGGAGTAAAGCCCTGACACACAGGACTTTTCCAGAAGTCCCTCCCTGTTGCCTGACCCCAGACAGCTCCTGACTCACTCTGATCTGAGGAAAGAGGGTGGGAGCAGACACAGATTCAGGTTTTTGTTCTAAAGATAATACAATGGTGCAACTGGTTCCCATGTGCTAATTATTATTATTAAAGATAATAAGTATTGGGTGTAATTATTAAATGCAGTCATTATTAACAATAATAATACTCATTAAGAATTGTTATCATTAAAGATCATGGTAATTATTATTTGGTAATTATTATTAAGACTGAAGAACACACTAACAAGTCTTACCATACTATACTTGAGACAACTATTGACTCAATGCCCACCTTGAGAATACCAAGGCAACATTATTGTCCATAGCAAATGTATTACCCATAGGGTAGATTTAAGGAAAATATGAGTTAACAGTGAAATAGGCCAATTTTTAGGCTAAGGAAAGGACTTAACCTTTCACATGATGCTCTATAAAATGTAATTTTTAATTGTGACCATCACTGATATATGAAATGTTGGTTTGTTTTTACTAAATTTATTCCCTAATGTGATGATGGCACATATGAAATAATAAAAATTAGATATCCCACCACCACCATATACACAGATTATCCCTGTAATCATTTCTTTTCCAGCCTTCACTCCATGTGTCAGGCATCAACCATGTCTCCAGAAATACAAGTAAGAACAAGTCTGCTGTGGCTCCTGGACTACATGTGGCCAAGAGCTTTATAAAATCTTCCTGAACAAGCAGAAAACTATATTATAGGACTCATTCATAAAAGACCTCCCTTGCAGGAGAATAGCCCCTGTTTAGACCTTTTAACTCTTCCATACTGGTATATGATTTTTGTCCAAGGCAGCAGGTTGATTTCAGTGAATTAAGCATGAGCACACAGAGGGCCACATAGCCAGTGGTGCTACTTCACGACTAATACCTGTGTGTACGTAAGTTTCAATGCTGAAAACCCATGTACTGTCCCTAATGTCAGCATCTGAGTGTCACACAACTGAGAATCAGATAAGACCTTTAGATGAATCCAATTGCTCCATAAACTATTATATGCTCTTACTTAGGCACCATAAATCTTTCTCAATCTACTTTCAACTGAGAAAACTCAAGCCCTTACTAATTTTTAAAGGTAATAATTTATTAACACTTCAATCAATTAGATATGAAGCATAATATAAAAGCTCAAGGACCTATTTATTCATGTAGGGACTTATGCTTTACAACTATTAATAGGTGAAGTATTTCCTAAGCATTTTAATTCAGTGATTGAAGGAAGCAACTGTTAGCTGACATAAGAGCAACAACTCCTTACAGACGAAAAGCAAACACCACTGCCACTCAACAGCCATAACCTAATTTGTTTTTTTTTTAAAGAGACTTCACTTATACAATAAAACAATACTAACTAGGAATATATAATATAGGACTATTCTGAAGCATCTATGTCTATGAGGACACTAAAGAATATGAAAATAGGGCTGACACCTAGGAGACTGAGGCCAGAGGATTTCAAGTTCCTGACTAGACTGGGCTTCATAGTGGGACACTGTCTCAAAAGAAAAGTTGTAATAGGTTGCATAAACATATACACATATACGTGTACATACATATGTACATTTATAGACATAAAAATAGCTATAATATATCTTGTTAACTGGAGCCTGAGCTGGCTTTGAACCAGGATCCTCAGGTCTCAGACTCTTGAGAAGCTAGTGTTACAGGAATGAGCCACCAGCACCTAGCATCCTAGCATCAATTTTCTTTTTTTGTGTGTCCGGTCATGGAGCCTGAACCCCTGGGCCTGGGCGCTGTCCCTCAGCTCTTCAGCTCAAGGCTAGCACTCTACCACTTGAGCCACAGCGCCACTTCCGGCTTTTTTCTTTTTGCTTATGTGGTGCTGAGGAATCGAACCCAGGGCCTCATGCATGCAAGGCAAGCACTCCACCACTGAGCCACCTTCCCAGCCCCTAGCATCAATTTTCTAGGGGTTATATTTAAACCTCTAGGGGAAAAAACATCACCTTCTTACTAGAATCCTATCAGTGTAAATAAGTATGATTTTACAATAAAATTGTTTTTATCAACAATTATGATTTTACAGTAAAATTGTTTTTATCAAAGAAGAGAAAGATAACAAAAATAGATGTAATTACTGGTGACAATGAAAAGAGAAATAAATACAGTAAAAACAATGCAACTGAGGTCAACCATGGAAAGAGGAGAATTAAGGCACTGTTTTATAAGGCCTTTAAAATAGGACACCCTAAGGGAAACAAAACATTAAAGGTAAAATATACATTATCCATTTGGTCCTACCACTCTCCTTAAGCAAAGGGGAGAAAAAGAAATGAAAGAGGGAGAAAATAGATGGAATGCTAGAGAGGGTGTTCAGAAAGTATTTTTAAAAAAGAATTTAAAGACAAACCCCAATAAAAGAACAGCAGTTGGGAAAACTAAATGCATTTACAACAAACTGAAAGATGATGAAGAAACAGAGAACAGAAAAACTGTGGTTCTGGCCCTGTATATTTTGAGCTTATGGCATCATTTTTCTTTTATTGTAACACAAACCCATTTCCAGATGATCATGTGGAGAACTTGGACTTTTTCATCATAAGCCTGGTTAAGCCATTTACAATTGTAGGGGGTACGCAGGTAGTTTAATCTAGAAGACAGGCACTTAGGCCCCAGCCATTTGCTAAAAATCAAGACTTGTTCTGACACCCAGGGATATGTAGAGAATTTTGTAGTCACAGAGGTTAAAAAAAAAAAAAAGCTTATAATCCTCTCTCCACTAGAAAAATACATTTTCCCCACTATCATTAGTGATGATGCTGAAATTGCCATTTTCATTATATTATTTCTGAAGAAGTGTGTAGAACTATAGAGCCATTGATATTGCCTCTATCCAGTAGCCTGGGAGTTGGCTGGCTACAGATGATTGGGTCCTGCCTGACCTGTCACTCCTGACCTGTGTAAGGAGTGGGGGGAGGGGGAGAATATCCAGCCTTTCCAAGTCTCTGACTGTTTCTAGCTAAAATAAAAGCAATATATAGCTAGCTACGTCATACAGTTGCTGTATTAAACAAAGTTACATATCTCAGTTTTTGATACATACTTCTTAATTAATGAGGATCTGCCTAGCAAATGTGAACCCCTGATTTCAAAACCCCAGCATCGTGAAAACAAAAAACTTAAAAATAAGTAAGTAAAAATAAAAAATAAATAAAAACTTCAACCAATAGAATTAATTTTTCTCTTTTCAAGAACAATCAATACTGTTTTATACAAGGGAAAAAGAAAACAAATTTTTCAACTATTTTTTATAAACAATGCTTATGATACTTAAAGGTCTTTCTCTGGAATGAAAAGTATACTAATAGTCGCTGAATGGCCTAATCATTGAATATTCTAACAATACTAAGTAACTATGGAATGAACTGTTATACAAATAATATTAGCTCAAAATGTTCAACAGAAAAAAAGGTGTTCAGAAGCACTACACTTCATGCTTTCAGTCTGACTATCCAATACTGTAATCACAACTTCTGGCTATTAAGCTCTGAAAATATCACTTGGCATGAACTGAGATTTATATTATGGCAAAATACAGATTTGATTTCAATGGTTTAATACTAAAAAGCAATAAAATATATCTAATGTTTAATAAATAACTGCAGTATACAAATAGTTTTGGTATATTGAGCTAAATAAGTTACTGAAATTAATTTCCCTGTTCGACTTGTTTTAAATGGAGCAAGTAGAAAATTTAAAACTATTCATTGGTTATATTTCTATCAAGCATCATTACTCTAAGCCATCTGCTAAACAGCAACACAAACAATAGTGTTGGGGGAAAACAAAGGAGGAGGCAACAATGCTCAGTAGGAAATGTACTCATTACCTCGCTCCTGTAACTGTAACCCCTCTCTACAGCATTTTTACAATAAAAACCATACAAAAAAATCTTCCAACAAATCAAAAAAATAGTTTATCTCACACAGGATAAACTTATACTGGGGCCTAATTAAGTGACTATAGTGTCACTTCTTCGATATTCCTTGGGTGTCTTTCCTCTGTGTCTCAGAAAGTACGAGACTTGAGAAACTTGGTTAAATTCCAAATCCAATGTTATCTGCTCTGTTATCGCCAAGCAAATTGTAAGCTGTAATTCTAGTCCTAACAATATTAATCTTCTTTAACGAAGAAAAGGTTTTTTCCCCTTTCCTTCATTTTAAGTAATTGTCTTTATGAAATGCTACAACACTAGCTATGAAAGTGACTAGAGAAACAATCATACTCTACTGCTCTATCTAGATGTTTAATCTCAACAATGAAAAGTAAAAGTCATCTCAGCACCATGAGGTCTCTATGACAGAACTCAACCACCTCTCATTAAAGACAAAAATAGAATAAGGTCTGGGAAGGTGGCTCAGTGGTAGAGTGCTTGCCTTGCATGCACGAGGCCCTGCGTTAAATTCCTCAGCACCACATAAGCAGAAAAAAGCCGGAACTGGTGCTGTGGCTCAAGTGGTAGGGTGCTAGCCTTGAGCTGAAGAGTTGAGGGACAGCACCCAGGCCCAGAGTTCAGCCCCCACAACTGACCAAAAAAAAAAAAAAAAATACAATAAGCAGGGCACCAGTGGCTCACAAGGTTGATATCTAAGTATTACAGTTTAAAGCCAGCTCGGACAGGAAAGTCTCTGAGACTCTTATCTCCAATAACCACCAAAAAGGCAGCCATGGAGCTATGGCTCAAGTGGTAGAACAAAAAATATGAGGGGCAGAGCCTTGGCCCTGAGCTCAAGCCTCAGTACAGGCACAAAGTAGAGAAGGGGTTAGGGGAGAGGTCCATAGCATTACATTATCTAGCTTATCATTTACTCTACAGAAGCTGCTTTTATTTTCTCATATTTACCATGTGAGAGGGCTATTATTACTCTCATTCAATGAACCTGAAGCTATGGGAGAATAAATAGAATGATACAAAAACAAACGAGGGAAATGAAGAGCAGTTCAGTTTATTCCAACTAAATACCACACTTCTCTTTGAAAAAGAATACTCCAAAATCAACTCTCACAGAATCTCAGGTGTTGGCTATTTAGTAAAGGTGTCTTTACTACTTGCTTTGTCCAATGAGTGGCCAGTATTAGTTATTAAGTAAATTGAGTTGTCAGTACAACCAAGTAGTAGGCTTTGAAGAGAACAAAAAAAAAAAAAAAAAAGAGTTCCTGCTTTTGAGTCAGACAAGAAAGACTCACCCAAAAGGGAGAAAAGGCCCAGCCTCCTACCTCCCAGATAGCCCCTTTGTTTTCTGGGACTACCAGCATTCCAGGGACTGCCCCTTGAAAGACCAGAGCCCTTCCCAGAAGATAGCAGTAAGTCCTTCCTCATACATAAGAGAGATGGAAGCCCACCCATTTCCTCCAGCACAGAGCACCCACTCCCCTCCGCAGGGCCAGCAGCATATCTGGTTCTATCATTGGAGAAGATTCTAGAGCTAAAGGAAGATTACAAATGCTTTGGGCAGAGCCTCGCAGATCTATTCTTTGAACTGAACTTGAAAAAAAAGCATTACACTTCACAGTAAATCAACCCTAGACCAAGCCCTTTAAGAGACTGAAATTTTATTCTACCACGTAGACCAGGAGAGTCTTCTGAAGACTAGGAGAGGAAGAAGTGAAGGACTATCTCTTCCTATTGCAAATTTATTAGGTGAACAAAATTATTTACTCCGGGCACTGGTGGCTCACGCCTATAATCCTACCTACTCAAGAGGTTGAGATCTGTGGATCATAGTGCATAGCCAGACAAGGCAGTGAGACTCTTATCTTCAATTAGAAAAAGCCTGACGTGGTGCTTGTAGTTCAAGTGGTAGAATGCTAGGCTTGAGCAAAAGGAGCCCAAGCTGAGAGTTCAAGTACCAGGACTGGCAAAATAAATGAATAAAATGATTTGCTTATTCTATAATTTCATATTCTTGTTTATCTCAGACTCTCCCTCTTGCAAACACACACACATCCTTAAATCAGAGATAAGAACAAAAGTAACTTGCCAATATTAATCTCTAAACCTTTCTTTCTATCTTAAAACACTAAAGGAGGGCTGGGAAGGTGGCTCAGTGGTAGAGCACTAGCCTTGAGCTGAAGAGCTGAGGGACAGCACCCAGGCCCAGAGTTCAGGCCCCACAACCGCCCCCCCCAAAAAAACACTAAAGTAAAGCTTGCATGCTGAGTATTGTAATCAGAAACAGAAAGGACAAATACGGTGTTTCGCATCTCCTCATTGGGGTACTAGGCAAAATTTCAAAATGGGTTATGCCTCTTTCCTACTTTCCTCTGTCCTACCCCTGTTGTTCTCCTTTCTCAGACATTCAACCCACTGGACTAAGGCAGCCACAGGCTCCACATTGCACTATACCTCTTATACCCTCCGGGGGGGCTGATCTCAAAATTTTCAGAGAGTAATAGATTAAAAAGTTACTCTAAGTTGCTGTTGGATGGCTGTGTGGTCTCTTTATCTCATCGTCAAGCTTCACTTAACAATCAGGATGCGTTCTAGAAATGCATCCTTAATCCTCCTTGTAGAAACCTCACAGCAAGTATTCAGACAAGCTAGCATGGCTAGCTTACAAAGGCACTGGGATCCTGTTGATCCAGACATCACTATGTGGCATAGGAAAGTATATTTCCTGTAAAGGAAATACGTTTTATCCCAAATAAATTTCCAAGGAAAGAAATTTCAAATGATGACATGAAACAAATAGGAAAAACATAATAACAACTATTTAATTTTGAGGAAGAGGAAAGTATACCATCTGGGTATTAGGGCACCACCTCCCCCATGGGCCCAGGAGCCTATCTCTATACATCTCCTGGGTCCAGCTTTCCTCTTTTCCTTTGCTTGTGACCTATAGGTTTCCTGAAGGATAAATTCCCTCGTTTTGGTTTGCAGTTTGGTTTGCCCCGAACTCTCACTGTAGAAGAAGCAGAAGCCATGATAATTGGGACCACAATATGTTCTGAGTGATTCACAGAGCAAAGGAAGGACGGATGGAGCCTCGTACAAAAATTTGATTTTTGTGCTTATCCAGGATCAGACTCCTAACTGAACTTTCAACAGCAAATTCATTGATGCCTCTCTCCTTCTGCGTGGAGCACAAGAGGGCTGCGGATGATTTTCAGCAACTATTTTATTCTCAGAATTCTTTCTGGTAAAACCACACACTGCTTGGCAATGTTTGAAGCTGATCTTAACATCAGAAGAAACGAGCAAATAATAAGTTTCAGGTGAGAAATAGAAAGTGACTAGAGGTGATAGGAAAGGGAGATTGGTTCTGGCCTTCATTTCAGATTCCAGGCCTGTCTCTAAGCTGAGATCACAATGCCACCTGAAGGGAGAAAGATAAACTCAAGCATCTCTAATAGCCCCTCAAGTCACAGAATTTCAGTGGCAAAATAACACTGGACTGACAGTTTGCAAATCAGCCATGTCATAGGCACATAGGAATTACATTGTATCTACTTATCTAAACCAAAACTCACAAGTTACCCCAAGGAACTCTGCCATGGCAAACCTGGCCCATAAACCTGATACAGGATACGAAATGCCCCATATCAGCAATGCTGGGTCTCTCGCTGGTATGAGGGAAAGCACACATTTAGACTCATCTTTACTCTTCCCACCCCCACCCAAGCATGACCTAAAATAGGTCCTAAATAAATATTGATTCCGTTGAACAAAATGCTAATTCCATTCATACATTAATCTCCATCATTAATCAGTGGCGTTCATTCTGGATTACCAATCACCCCTCTCCAGACTCCCAGTTGTCAAACTTCTCAGCATAAACTGTGAGCCTCTGGCATTGCATACAGCAACATCCAACAAGGAAAGCTTTCTAGGAAAGGATCTGCACAAGTAGATTCAAGAACTCACTCCCCATTGGGGAAGCTTGCCAGACCACAGGGCTATGCATGTCCACAGCTGACAGAAATTCCTGGTGGATCAGAGTGCAGCATTGCAGTGGACCAGTGTCTGACTCAAAGTAACTAGCCTGTTGCCTGGCTCTGGATCCCCATCTCCAGGGTAAGGTCTCTGGTCAGCAGTCCTAGATATGTCCTATATTAATAAACTACAAAGAAAGAAAAAATGTTTACTGATCCTAGAATTTTAGGAAAAAATTAAAAGTAAAAAGTAAAAGTTGGGATATTATCGAAAAGTTCAACTTCATTGCATGTCTGAAAGATCCTGAATTCAAAACTAAATTCTTACATTTGTTTGTGTAGTTGTTAGAAAGGCACATATCAGTCAATCAAGAGAGAGCATCGAAAGTGACTAAACTATCATGCACAATTACCAAATTTCTGTCCCATGTTAAGTGATACTGTATCCTAGACACTTCTGAGAGCATAGTTTTTTTTGGTTCTGGTTTTTGTTTTTTGGGGGTTTCTGTTTTTGTTTTTATTTTGTCATTTGTGTGCCAGTACTGTGGCTTAAACTCAGGGCTGGGAGCTGTCCCTTTGGCTTTTTTGCTCAAGGCTGGCACTCTACCAAATGAGCCACTGCTCCACTTCTGGCATTTTTTGCTAGTTAATTGGAGATAAGGCTCTCATTGACTTTCCTGCCCAGCCTGGCTTCAAACCTTAATTCTCAGATCTCAGCCTCTTGAGTAGCTAGGATTACAGGCATGAGCCAGCAGTGCCTGGCTTTAATAGTTTAAAGGAGCATTTATTTGGCCATGTCTGCCTCTCACCTCATTCTCATTATTCTCTCCAGAAAAGCTATTTGCAACTTGGAGTCCCTTAAATCAAAAAAGGAGTCAATAATAATAGTCCTGATACTAATATTTTCTTCATCCTAGGTTTTCGATTCTGCATAGATGTTATTTTATTTATCTCAAACATTTTTTTTAATCCTGATTAATTTCTCCAGTGCAGTGTTAAGGAAAGGCTAACTGTACTAAGATTCTCTAGCAAGGAATTAATAAAGGAATCAAGCGCTCGGCTCTCAATAAGACAAGACTACTCAGATTTCTAGTGGGAATATTTCATAGCACAAGCATGTTTTCTTTGGGGAATTTAACTCACAAAAATTATTAAAAATTGAGATCAAACACTGGTGCAAAGCCTCAAAGGAAATCATACTAGAGTGGAAAGATTTTTATCAAATAAAAAAAACTGAAAAGTAAAGTTTTCATAACCAAAAAAATAAAAGGCTTTCTCCCACCCATGAAGAAAATCCTTCCGTTCACTGTTTCGGGTTTAAACAGTGCAATGTCTATAGATATTTAATAAAAGTACAGAAATGATCATTGTGAAATGAAGGTATGCCGACTTCACACAGCTGATCTTCAACAGAGAACAGCCAGCATGCCTTTTCCCAGCCACTGAAATCTCTATTCCTGCATCCAACAAATGTCTGTGGAGAGGAGACAGCAACTGAGCCCTCAAAGGACTAACATAGGAAAGAAGAAGAGAAAAGAACGGGAGAGAGAATGAGACTGAAAGTCAAAATCAGAGTGTGTATTACCCAGTTCCCTTAGGGAATACTGAGATCTCTGGCTTGTAATACATAGGATATTATTATTGTGACTCAGATCGAGTTAATAAAACCCAGCCTACAGTCCAGGGAAATCTGGGTCTGATGGAATATTTCCCAGACAAAGTATTTTAAGTATACAAGTACCTGTGTAATTTTGAGCAGTTTCTGAAATAAGAAAAGCAGAACAGAGAAGACCGGTATATTATTCATTTTTCATGCTATATGGCTCTAAGACATTCTTTTGTAATTCATATAATTTCCAAAGTAAAATATTAAATATAATCTTTAAAAAGAAAGACCTGAAGAAATCACAGAAGTCAGTGCATAAAAATCCATTGAAAATCTAATTTTCACCCTTAGCATAGTTAGCCTAAAGCTACCTACCAACCAAAGACAGGGAGAATGGGATTCTTCATTTTTAATGAAGTGTTAGCAAGCCTAAAGTGATTTGTTTCATGAACAAGAAAGTGAGAAATCTTTATCCTGAATGAAATAGAAAATTCTACCTTCGACTTTCTTCAAAGAAAAAAAAAATCCTGGGCGATTAGCGTAATTTAAAACTGGTGGTAATTTCAGATACATAAAACTCAATCTCAAAAACATTTCACTTACCCTAGACTGGATCCATAATGTTTTTAAGTCTAAAGAGTTTCCTAGCCTCAAAGTGAAACATATGAGCGAGCGCCCTTCACCCAGCCTCCTGTTTCAAAACAATTCTCATCTTGCAAACTGAACCACTAAGTAACCCAAAGAGAAGCCCACCACTCCTTTTTGAATTCCCTGTGAAGGAGGAAAAGGCTTGTGTGGTGCTAACTTAAATGCAAAAGTGCTGGTGGGTGGGTACTCTCCAGAATGACCCCAGAGGTCTTAAAACCATGGTTGCCTGATCCAGGTGAAGATGATTCAGGAAACTATACATAACAGCTCCCGTGAATGTAAGTTTATTTCTTTATTTTGTTAACAGAAGTATGATAGACAAACAGATCTGTTTTCGAGAGCAAGACTGTGTTTATTATACATAGAAGGCTGGCTGTGAGGAGGACGGCTTCACTGAGTCATTGTATCAAAACAGAGGGCCGCATCTCAGAAGCCCTTCCTTGGTGAAGAAAGGAACTGTCTCCCTCAATCTCACTTCCAATCTATATACATCAATCTTCCATATAACTATGTTTGACAGAATATAAGCTCTTGGCAGTTAGCTTGTTTACAATAAATGTTTCGTTTGGATACCCAGACTGTATTTCTGCCTTACAAATATCAAACACAACCCTACAACAGTCTCATTATGAGGCCGAGAATTATTTTGCTATAAAATCTTTTTATTGGGGTCTGAGGGAATTACTTTGCAGCTTGTTTTCCACTAACCACTCAGATCAGTGTGAAAAGAAGTACATTTATTCTCTCACGCTGTACTAATTGGAATTCTATACATTTCCACAGCAGAGTATTCGGCACCAACCCTGAACATGTAGGTTGCTCCCCTGTTTTGCTGTGGTGGCAAAAAAATACACATGAAACAAAATAGTTGTTAGTAAAAATCATAGCGTTTCCTACAGTCCCCCCCCCCAAAGTCTTTTGGGAACTAATGATCATTTGTGACAACACTGGCAGCCTTTCAATGGTAAGCTTCAGTTGGGGGGGGGGGGAGGAGGCTTGACATGTTAGCCATAAAAATGTGCTCAAGGCCCTGGCTATAAGAATGAGCTTGTAAATGGAATTTGTTTTACTGAATTTTACCTATTGATTCATTTCAGAAGGAAAAACAAAAAAGTCAAGGTCATCATATTTCCCCCTGTAAAGTAGTTTGATCTGGATCTTAGATGGATAACTTTCCTATTTAGAGAACAATTCACTACTCTTCTACTCCCTGAAGGATAAAGGACTTTTCTTGTCTTCTAATACCACATTTGCCAAGCCTAAGGACGAGGTCTGTGTAAAGACACCTTAGAACTTCCAGAGAGTGGGGCTCAGCCCCATGCTGCCCCACTTTCATGGAGGGCATTTCCAGCAGCATTCTGAACACCTGTTTTTTAGAGGACAGCCATGTATCATTGCAGGCTTTCCTTGCTATTTTTTTTGTAACTTTGCAGTTAGTACATAAGCAGGTTGCTATACTCTCTATTCTATGTACTTGTTGGTAAAGTCACCTTCAGTATTTAAAGCATGTATACTTTCCAAAATAACCAATGGTGGAAAATTGAGTCACTTTATAGTGAGATTCCAATTTCTTTCCTTCTGTAATTACAGGTGACATAAATAAGAATAAATAATGTTTCATGCCTCTCACTTTCTAGCAAAAAAGATAAATTATTGATTTACAAGTTATTGGTCATTAAAAAATAACTTTATACTTAAACAAGAAAAAATATTACATCATCAAGCCTCATGGATCTTTCTTGTTAGTATCAAAAACCACTAGCTTGCAATTATGAACTAATGGAAAATTGTTAAATTCATCTAAAATAGTCATGTCTTTTTAAAAATAAAGATGCCCTTTTAAGACCTTAACTAGTTAATTGCTATTTACTCTGGGAGGGAGGACAGGGAGAAGGTAATCTGATAGAATAAAAAGTTTTCTTTTACTGTATAACAAAAATTCCCTCTAAGGCAAAACGACACTATGCCAACTTCTACCCAGAATTAATATTTAGGTTTAAATTGTAAAGTCCTCAAAAAACAGAACCACTAATAGACCCTTAGCTCAGTGGTATTCATCAACACAGTTAGGCTATGTAAATGCTAAAACTGAAAAAAAAAAATCCTTGCTGACAAAGGTATTTTAATGAGGGCACTACTAACTAGACTTCTGGATTGAATAAAAAAAATTAAAGTTTTTTACTTCATAAAAATTCTGTCTATCTTAGTCCTTTATTTTGCCACCCACCGAAAAGTACTACACTCAAGAAAACTCAGAAACCGATCAAAGAAATTGTCTGCTCTAACTCTATCAACCGAACCCAACCTAAGGCTCCAACTTCACTATGGCCATCAGTATTTGCAGTTTTGGTGCTCCATGATAAGCAAGGAGACTGGTCTAACTCCATCACTGTAACTTAGCTTTGAGGAGGCTCAGTGACTATTAAAAAAAAAAAAAAGTGTCTGAAAAAGCGTGATAAACAGAGCCTAAGGCAACGAAAATGAACCACTGCTGCCTGCTAAGGATCCTCCGTCTGGGCAAAGCAAGCTGGAGGTCCTACAAAAAGAATTCTAGATGCAATGGCTCAAAGGACTGTTGATTAGAACCAGATCCTCTGTGCCCAAGTGCCAACCCATGTCATTCACCTGAGTTCAAATCCAGTGATGTTCACACATGGAAATTCAAGTGCTCCCACAAACCTATGTGTGCTAAGAAAATGTAGGGTGCCGGTTATTCAGCCTCTACTTTCTTTCCCCCTTTAGAATGTTTACAAAGAGTAGGAACATCAGGCAAGGGACCCCAGCTAATCCTTACTTGGTAGGGCTTTCTCATAAGAGCAGTGGCCATGGACTTCTGACTTCCATTTCTCACAGATTGAAGAAAAGAAGGTAAGGGTGAGTATACCTCAGGTAGAATTTAAGAAAATGTGATATTCTCACAGCATATAACAAGACAAAGTCAATGCTTTTTTTAATGCCTGGGCAACTACTTTCCATGGACTTCTCTCTTAACTTTCCAAGGAAGAATGAGAGCCAAATAGTTTCTTCCCCAAAACAGATTTTACCTAATAAACGCTACCAAATAAGAGAAGCACTTGGGTTATTCTGCATCTTTTCCAAGACTTAAAAGATTGTACATTGAGTGACAGGTCCACCTCATTTTTCTTAATGATGTTTTTATTATTCTTTCACTCAATTAAAGCAGAAATGGATATTGCATCTTCTGACTGTATAATTGTTATTGTAATCTGTTTTCGATCACTGCTTGGGAAATGGGTCCAAGGCAACATAAACTCTCCCCTGCCTCAGAAGACAAGTCATTTTCTTTTACTACAACACTTATCGAGACATTTATCATGCTGCTCTGTTACCATCTTTGGATTATGACAAAAGAAAGTTCTTGTTCTGTTAACCAAATACTAATAATAATATTTAAAACACTGACTTTAGATATGAATGAATTTGTCTAGTTGGCTACTAAATATCTCAAGTTCACCTTTCCTTAGGTATAGAAATACCTGAAATTAAAACAATGCTGTTTTAATACAGGCATAACCCGGGAATCTAAAAATATGGTTATTTTTACTGTATACAATTGATCATTTCTCAGGAGTATTGGGTAGACATTTAATCAAATTTTATCTCTTTGCAAAGAAAGTATTTTTCTTCTGCTAAAAAAGTCATAATCACTATGAAATGAAATGGATTACTAGCTTTCTAACCAAATATAAAATGAAAAAGGAGTTTTTTTTAATAAAAAGGTAACTGTGGTAAACATGAAATTCAAGATATTTTTCCTATGGAAAAAAAAGGGGGGGCTTCTAAATCACCTCTGTCAGACCTAAGTGTTGTAAAGACATTTACTCTCGCGAATGCCTATTTCTTCTATATCTGTGCAAGTCTTCAAAGGAAACAAAGACTCTGGGCTGTGTGTGCATTTCAGTAACTGTGCAGCCATCATGGACACCACACCGTCACTCTGGTGCAGAGAACATCCATTTTTATAAATAGTACCTCACAGTGCTTCCCCTTCGTGTCTGATCTTGGTTGATACGTTACACTACAGTTTAGTAACCAACTGTGCTATGACAGAACTCCATTCAACAATAAAGCCACTAGTAAAGGAAAGAACTCAATCAGCCTGATACACTAGCACATGACAACAGTATGAGAAACAACCAAAACTGAAATATACTTCCCCACAGGATTTTTATTATCATAATAGATTATAGCCATAGTTGCTATATACTAACACTTAAATGTTTTTATTTCTATTTTTTTTTCATTTTAGGCATCTGTTTAAAACATCTACTAGGTTTTCTTTTCATTTTCTTTTTTTTTTGTTTTAAAAGTATAAGCATCAATTTAAGAGAAAAAAAATAGCACACCATATACCCAATCACCATAATTACATAGCTAAGGCACATTTATACATAATATGTCTTCCTACCAATTTTTTCAACTCTAGAATTAAGTAAAACTTTGCAAATATGGTCAAAAGACACAAGTTCTGCAAAGCAATTTCTAATGCTTTTCACTAACACTTAATTATACTTATTTCACCAAAAATGTTAAATCACTTGCTGTTAAAGCAGCAAAACAGTTCTGTTAATTGGGAAAAAATTATATAGATAGAGCTCTATGATTTTGAAAACTCTATCAAGAAACATTTTTTTAAATAACACTGCAGCATGTCATGCTTCTGACGCTTCTTTCCATGTAAAAGAAGAAAATAAAACGTTTTGTTGTTCAAAAATAGCGAAGGAAGCAGCATGACTTCAGAAAATGAGAAAAGAGCACACACTATTGGGCTACATCTGTGTCTTTTGTGTTTGTGTTGGTGTTTTTCTGAGGGTCTTCGATTGGTTTTGTTTTAACTCATACTTCAATTCCACTCAGGGTGTTTACTTTGACTTTGAAATATCTATCACATTATCCTTAAGCGGCAGGATGATAAATCCTTTGTATATAAAGATCCATTTTTAACACAGAGACATTTTCAAAACCTCTACTGAACTTTAAAATAAAAGAAATTCATAGCTCTCCTCACTGGCACCCTAAATTCAGGCTGGAGAGCAATGGTGATTACAAGTGTGAACAGATCTATACAATCTAAGTCAGCAGAGGGGAATCACTCATTTTCAAATTGCTGGGAAGAAAAGAAGGAAACTAAAAGGCGAACTCTCTCCTTCATTTTTTGAGCTAAGCATAAAGGTCTCCTACTTGAAACCATTTTCAGTTATTTCCTTTTTTTTTTTCTTTTCAAAAAATAATGAGTTAAAATGTATGGGTTAGGTCCAACATTTCACTGCTGTTCTTACTCTTGAGGAGTAGGGGGAAGGGGATGTGCTGCCAAAGCTTCTGAAAAGAGAGTTTGGGCTGCTAATTTTCCGTTCACAAAATCTAAATTCTCCTTATGCATCTCACACAACTCATGAAATAATATGAAACAGTATTATATCACTGCAAATTGAGACATTTTTATCAAAATAAAGAGTAGTGATGCCAACATTTCATTTGTCATTTCCCACTTGTCACTTCTCACTGACAAACTGTTACACACACAACTTTTGTCAAATGCTCCATCTTTAAATATGTTCCAAAATGCCATTGTATCTCAGTATTCATGTAAGGAAGATAGTAAAAATTACTATTCCTGTACATTAGTTGCAAAGATCTCTTTTTAAGGTTACTTATTAAATTTACAAATATAAAGGATTCATTACAAGCTACATGCTATGGAGGATGAAGTTTAGTTTCCTGAAATGTAACAAACTGTGTCCACAGTTAATAAACCTAATGTGGTTGTAGGAAACTTTCTATAGTGGTGAGAAACCTGTGGCAATTTTATCTCAATAGAAAACTATTTTAAAAAACTCAAGATAATTTTACTCAAAGAAACAAACACAATTTGGAATCCTAACTCTAATCACATTATATGTCTTTTCTATATTATGTATTTTTTCTATTTCTATATTAAATTCTGTATTTTTTTAAGAAAAGTTAGTTTTTAAGCTATCCAAAGATAATTATCGATCCTCACGTCTTACTATCTTGTCAGCTGTACACCAAACAATTACTCTAGTCTTACCTGGAATAAAATTGATTTCTTTATTCTTAAAATGACTCAAATCAATATTCTCAGTATGTAATAAATGATGATTAGGCTGTTTTCCCTCCATACAAAGATAGACAGGCTAAATTTTTTTTTAAGAAAAAAGAGTCAGTATAGGATAGATGTACAGATTCTACTGGTTAAACCCTCAGAACAATGATGATATTACTTATTTCTGTAGAGGTTAAAAGCAGATGTCTTAAGAGATATCTCAGTAGTTAAAATACTACACATACACACACACACACACACAAAGACACACACACACACACACACACACACACACAGCTGATCTTGAATATATAATGGTCAGTGGGTTTCTGCTGATGGAACATAAGACTTCCAAAATTACTTGAAACACCAAATTATGCTCAGGACTTTGAGGGTGGATACCCTATGTTCTGTTTAATGTGTATGTTCCATTGCATATATTTTTTTAACCAAGTATATCTTTATTTTAATAACAGGCCTAAAGGACTAAAAACACTTTAGAGAAGGGCTATTTTTCTACCTCAGCAAAACTACAGAGGACATGCTGGATTGTTGGATGACCCCAAAGCCTAAGTTCACTCTATTTAAAAGGTATAAAACCTTTAAATTAAAAAAAAATAAGGATTGGAAAGGAAAGTTTTTCTCTTTTGAAGCAATATGAGTCCTTCCTACAAATAAGATGGTATTCATCCTGATAGAGTGTTCTCTCATTTTCTTTTCTTTACAGTTATATTTCTAAATTTCTAAGTACCATAGACATTCCATATATAAATATCAATAGTCTTTCATATCTGTGCTCCTTTCAAAAAGTGAAATGTATCTGTTACTGCTAATGCAGTGTCTACACCTGACCTGAACCACCTTTCTTTTACTCATAAGCAAAAAGGAAATGTTCCACATGTAGACAATTAAACTAACTGCTGTTGTAGACAATGTTCAGCTTCAAATGAGGCCCTGCCTAAGTCTTGATCACATTTGCTTCCCTACTTGAGTATATCAGTGTGTACTACCATAACGATCCCACCCCCCTTACAATAAGGTAGCTATGCTCTTGAAAGGGCTGTCAGGTAGCAAGAACAGGTTTATTTTGGTGGGCTAGCTATTAGATGACTTGGACTTCCATAAATCAAGTGGTTATTTGTTAACAATTAGTTTTCAAAGATAAACAAATGTTTTCCAAAAAAGAGCAGGTATCTCTGTAAGAGAGTCTCAAAGTTTAAATATTTTTCCCTATAAAATCTAGAACATTTAACACTCCTCTCCCCCCCCCCAAAAAAAATCATAAAAATTCATAGGAAAGTAAAAAATATCAAAAAGATTTCTGATGTTTAATGCCTCCTATCAGCAAATACACCATCTGGTAGATTCAGGCGCTGTTCATTCAGTTTAAATAAAGCTGTCTGAAAGTTCTTCTTTAAGCCAAACATTAAAAAGCGAAAATGCCTATGTTAACAATGAATGGAGCACAGTAATTTATTGCTACTTAAGCACCACTGGCCAGTACCTTCCAGCAGCCTAGGAGGAAGGCAAAGCGCCTGGCTTCCCTCTGGAAACCTGCTTGGCATCGCTTTCATTTTAGGCTGAAGGTTGCCTGGCTCAAGTATTCCATGCAGCATAGACAGTACTTTAGGTGCTTATGCTAATAGTGGTTAAAGAGATCATCTGATTCTTATTTTCGTCATCCTTAATAATCTCTTCTTTTTCTGAGTCTTCAAATAGATCTACAAGGTTTAATCATCAATTTCACAAATATAAATTTCCCTACCATTAATCATCCTTTTTCAAAATCCTTATGGAGTGAATTACTAGCTGAGAGGGGACGCCAATTCTAGTAAGTGAATGTTACCCAGCAGGGACATAAAGCTGTCAACACCACAGTGCTCTTGCTTGCTCTAAACTCTCCCCCAACCTTCATATGTTTTTTAAAGAGATATTAGCCTCTTTTTCCCCCAGAAGACCTTCTATAAAACCTGACTGTCATACACATCTGAACACTGTATTTTACTACATACATGCTTTGAAACACACTGCTTAAATAAAAGCAAAAACATCCTAGAAAGCATTGGAAAGACAAAACAAAATGAATCTTGTCTAACAGTCTTCTAAAGCCACTACATTGTAAACAATGCACTAACTTTTAAGTTCCCTATTAAAGCATAACCCTAGAGACTATGATAGAGTGTGTACTACTTCCACTAGTTAAATTTAGGCACTAAAACAATCCCCTTCCTTATGAATACTTAGTTGTCATCAAACATCATAACAAACTCCTTCTCCCTAAAAAAAAAGAACCACAATAGAATTTTTTAGTCCAACCTATGCATCCAAAAACATGTATCTATCTCACTGTGTAACCAAAGCTGTAAGATAAATTGTTATTTTATTGAGCAACCAATTAACTTAATGATTTCCCTTATGAGGGGCATGGTTAGAGCTTTACAGAACAAGGAACACTAAAGATTAACAAAAAATTATGAAGCTTCCAAATTTGGAGCTTTATTATTTAAAATTTATCTTATTGTGTCCACTATCATAACTGACATGAACAAAACTGCAACATCTGAAAATGACAATAACTGATGGGGAGCTATACTTTTGTAGTTATCTATGCCTATTATATTAATTGCTTTATGAGGACAATGTAAGCATAAGGCTACAGGGAGGTAGAAATATAATCTACTTTATATTTACTCTATGTTCAAAGAAAAAAAAGACCTTTCAATTAGAAAGTACTCTAACAAGAAGTAAACTTTAAACATTTCTTAAAATTTAGAATGTGCATTTTAAAAAAGGCTTGGCTTTCCTCCAGTCTATATACATGATTAAAAGTTACAAAGAAATGAAATTATTGACATCTTAATGTACATTTGGAAACTATCTAAACCTAAGCCCACAAAATAATTATTAACATTCAATAAGAAAGCTTTGTACTATCGAAATTTTATATTCTAAGTTGTTACATTTTGAGATTCCTCAAATTAGCTACTTTCTAAACAATCTATTATGCTATATAGAATAAAAGCTTTCTTTAAAAAAAAAAGTCTTGAAAAAATCCACCACATAGAAACTATATTAACTAGTTTACTGGGATTATAACTGGTACATATTAAAACAAAATGTCATCTTATTTTCAGTTTGGAAGGCATATAATAAGAACTTCGATATTACTAAATTAAGTTAAGCCTCAGAGAAGTGACTAAGGAACTTATTAAAATAAATCCATTGTTCATGTAGACAATAATTTTAGTTTGAGTCAAATTTCTAGCAAGTAGTCAAATGTGAATTATGGTTCCAAAAAAAATTGAAAAGCAATCACTGTTTTACACTAAAGATATCCCCTGGCCAACAGAAAAAGGCAGTTTCTTCATAGTTCAATACAATATGCAAAGGTAGGGGGAAAAAAAACCTGTCTGGAGGGAACACAATTTCATCCTGAAATGTTTAGTACTCGTTCTATTCAGGAAATCATATTAGGTCTTTGGAACCTGGCATTGCAAACTCTTATCTTTTTATATATAAAGGCACTTTTAGAATACACTGACTCCAAGGATTTGTAAAAAAAAAAAAAAAAAAAAATTATCCACCAAACATTATCAGCACTTGACATTATCACCAAGAGTTTGGTCCTACCATATTTGTTATAGCTTATCATATCATAATTATATCATAATACAATTGTAAGAAAAATTCAAGGCTACTGCTTTAGCCTCAGGACAACAAATTAGTTGAAAAGTGGGTTACTAAACTAAGTTTTCCTTTGCTTCATTGAAATATATAGTCACATCCCCAAATTGAAAGAACATAAGCCACACTCTGTAGCCAAGTATGTTAAAAAAAATTCCTTTAAGAATCAATACAATGATACTTCCCAAAAATTATGATTAATACACAAAATATCTACCATGAAGAAGCAAATCACAAAATAAGTAAAAAACAAAAAAAAGTCATTTATTAAATGTGTATTTGTAACTACTTAAGAAAGAACAGGCATTTCAACTGAATCATATGCTTCAAAATACACCCAGTGGACACAGAGAATCTGGGAATGGGAGTTTATCACCAAGTTTTGCCACTGTTTTGTAATATTTTATGCTAAGCAAAATAAAGAATTACATTATAATTAACTATTATAAAATATTAGGAAAAAACCTTAGAAGTGGACAGTTTTAAGGAGTGATTTACCCAAAACATACACACACACCTGCATACCATGTAGAATTGTGCACTTTACATGCAAAGACAACTAGGCAGCTGGCATGCAAATCCTAAAGTATTTCAATGTTTAAATTTCTCTCTTATCTTTGTTTTATAAGATTACTGTAGTAGACACTTTTTTATGCGTAGTAAAACAACAACAAAAGCTTGTCTTTAAATAATATAAATTCCTGAAAGGAGAAACAGAAGATAGGTAATAAGGCTACCTTGTTATGTTCCCTTGTTCAGTAATTTATAACAAAGTTACAAGAGCCTGCGTCTAAACTTTACCAACAGCATTAGAGCAGCTAGTGGCCTGAACGATTTTCCAATATTCTTTATTTCTCACTTGAAGCGCAGCAGTACATAATCCTAGAGTTGTGTCACTCGCTGATCTAGCAGCACTGTCCTAACCAACTACAGAGTCACACTTAACAATCCTGTGCAGGTAGTAGCCTGAGCATTAACAACTATCCCATCAAAGCCAAGACACCTAAACGTCATCCCTAAAACAGATAGTCTGAGGCAAAGCAAAGGAGTTAAATCACTAAAAAGCTCTCTAGGAAAATCTAGAAACAGTTAGCTGGCTGTGACATAAACCTGCCAACACCTCAGCACACAGTGGCAAAGTGCCCAAAAAATGCCACCCTCCGGGTAAACCACTTTCTTGTTTTAAACTTGAGATGAAGCTACCAGTTTGCAGAGAGGCTTGGGCACTATTTGGCAGCCTGGACTTGACTTCCGGTAATCCTACACCGACACAGCGCCTAATCAACCTGAACTCTGACACCCGGGCCTTTATCTCCGGGCCGCGGGCGGGCCGCGCACCTCCCTGCTCCGGGCTGTTACCTCCCACGGCCTTGGCCACCGCGCCGTTGGGCCTCCCGCGGGCTCCCATGGGGCTGCCGTTCTGCTCCAGTCGGGCCACCTTCACCGGGGGAGGCCCCTTGACGTCTGGGCTGCCGCTCCGCCGGTCGGGGCTGTCCCGCAGACACGGGCTCTCGCTCCGCCGCTCCATGCTGCTCCGACTCGGAGACAAAGTTCCCACCGGCAGGTCGCAATAAAATGCACTGGGACCTGAGGGAGGGGGCGGTGGGAGGGGGGGGGAGAGAAAAAGAGGGAAACCCGCTCACACACGTGATAGACATTCAGGCCAGTGGCAGGCCCGCCGTGCGCGGGCTCCGCAGCCACGCAAACTTCCTCCGCGCGCTGAGCCGGCTCCCCGACGGCCCGGCCCCAGCCCTCCACCCCCCCCCCCCGGCAGCCTCGAACTGGACACGCTGCGACTCTCTCGGGCCCCCACGCTGCTCCCCGGGAGGCCGCCCCCCGAGGCGCCCGGAGCCGTCCAGGAGCGGCCGGTTCACGGGGGCAGGGTTGGCAGACACCGTGGTGGGCTGCGGAAGCCTCGCTGTCTGGGGGTCGGGGTGGAGCGGGGGGACGTCTCCCCCTTCCCCCGCCCTGGAGGGGGAGCCCGGACCTCCCGGAGTCCGCGCCCAGATTAATCACTTGACGGATGCGCCAGGCTGGAGCCAGAAGGCCAGGTGAAAGGACCCCCGAGTTTTTACCTTTAAGAGCAAGTGTGTACACACACACACACACACACACACACACACAGAACCAACCCTAACTCCCCCGTCCGCAACCATCCACACGCGTTCCGAGTTCTTGGCCAGGGTAACTCGCATCGCAAGAGTAGGGTTGCACCCATTATTTTGGAGCGTTCTTTCCTCCATCTCGTCCAGAGCGCTTTTCTAAAAAGCTCGTCCGTATTAAAACACCGAGGGCAAAACGCGCGGAAATTCGCGGGTGCGGGAGCAGCCTTCGTCAGCCCCCCCGGGGTTCGGCCACTCCAGAAAGTTTTTCTCCGGGTGGCTCGGCGGGACAGCGCGCTCCTCGGCGACGCCACGGGCCTCGGCAGCCCCGGTTTTGGGGGGCGAGGGGCGGATTAGGGGAGGGGAGACACCTGGTGAGACGGCGCTCGCTTTGTCACTGACACCTTCGGGAAGCAGAAAGCCCGCGCCCCCCGCGCCCAGCGCAGGGCGAGCTCCGCCCGCACTTTGGCAGCGGGAGGGCAGCCGCCGTGCCCTCGGGTCCAGGAGACGCGGAGGTGGGGGAGAAAGGGAAGAGGGATGCCGCGGCGGCCGAATTGGGGAGGGGGGAGGAGTACGTGGGCTTCGAGAGTGGGGTTCCACCCGCATCGCCCTTCCCGGCTTTGCCGTCCGGTCGCCCGGCGCCGTTGCGAAGGAACTTAGCCAGCCCCGCGCGTCCCCAACTCCCCGAGCGCGGCGCGGAGCCCTCGCCCCGCATACTTACTGCTCACGGTCTGTCTGAAACTTGGCTGGCTGGGGCTCTGTCCATGGAGCAAAAGTAGAGAATCCAGGGTGGAAAGTTTCGGGTGCTTTGCTTTGCAGCGTTCTCTCAAGTCTTCCTTTTTCTGTCCTCCTTTCCCTTTCCTCTTCCCCAGGTCCTAACGTTTAAGGTCCTGGGTCAGGGTGTCTTCTTCTGGTGCGTAGATGGTTGTTATGATGGTGATGGGGGGGGGGGGGGTGTGAGGGAGGGAGGGAGGAGGAGGAGGAAGAGAGGGAAGAGGACTCCTCCAAAGGGGCACCCGAACGAGAAGGGGGGGGGAGGGAGGGGACGTGGAGGAAGTGGGGGGGGGGGAGAGAGGAGACTGAAAGAGCCTTTCACACCTTCAGGAAGGAGACCCGTTCTGGAGAGAAAGGGCTGAGAACCGGGAGGAGGCGGTGGCGGCAGAGGCTGCCGGCTTGCAGCGCCGCTAGCCCGCCCGGAGGCGCGGCCCGAGCCGCGAGGCCGGTGCCACCGCCGAGAGTCAAGGAGGCACGGGAACCCGGGAGCCGCGCGCCGGAGGCCACGCGGCGGCCGCCCGAGCTGTCACCTCCAGCCTCTGCTCCCTGGGCCGCCTCTGCCTGCAGCCAGAGCCGGACTCACTGACAAGCCGCAGGGAGAGACACACTGAGAGGGAGGTGATTATTAGTTGCGTTGAGTCATCAGGCAAAGTGAGTCCTCTTGGGTTGTCCTCGGTTTCCGATTTCTCCCCCTCCCCCTTTCCGTCCCCAGATCTAGCGCCTTCAAGATAATAATTTGGGGTGGGGGTAGGGGAAGTCTCTGGGTTATTTCGGGATGCGAAAGGGGGTGGGGGGACGGATCTAAACCCAAGCCAGACTGGTCCACCGCGATGGAGGGGATTGGGGGGTGGGGAGGAGGACAGGGGAGGTTGCGGGGGGAGGGGGACCCCGCCTGGCAGGAAATTAAACATCAATCAATCAATCGCTGTGAGCCAGGCGACCCAGCGGCGGCGGGGCTGCGGAGGAGGCAGAGAGGGACAGGCGAGGGGGTGGGTGGGAGGAAGGGAGAGAGGAAGAGGTGGAAGGGGAAGAGTCGGCGGTGGGAGCGGGGTGGCGAGGACCTCGTGCGCGGGCCGGCGAAGGACCGATGGCAGTGGACTGAGCGCGGCCGGAGGCGGTGACCACAGCCTGCGGGTGGGTGCGTCTGGGCACTGGCGGGCGCCAGGACGCGGGGTCCGGTCCTCCCCCTCCGGGTAACAAGTCCAGGGCGCGGCCGCCTCGCCCAGCCCCTTAGGCGCACGGATCGGGACGGCGAGGCGGCGGCGACGAGGCGGGTGCCGGTGGCCTCGTCTCCCGGTGAAGCGTCTCCGCTCCCAAGGCGGCCGCCGCTGCCTGGGCTCCCGGCTCGGTTACTGCGCCGCGGAGTACTTTCGACTTTGGAGATAGGAGGGCGATGGCCTCCCCCACCCACCCACCGCCTCCGCCCACCACCCACCGCCTCCGCCCCTCCGAGCAACTTTTCCCCGCGCCCGGGAGCTTCCCCTCCGCGCCGCGCCGCGCCGACCGTCCAGCGCGGCCGCGCTCCGAGCCGCCGCGCGCGCCGCCCAGGCCGCTTCCTCCGTCAGAGCTGGCACGGCCGTGGGTCCGGAACAATAGCCCGGGTGTCCCGAATGGCAGGAGCGCAGCCACCACCCGCCGGGCTGTGGTTGGCACCGGGGAGGGGGGGGTGCCGGGTGGGCGCGGGGCGGGGTGCATCCTTGGATGGCATCCCTGGAGCGCTGGCAGCGCCCGCCACCGTCGCGCGCGAGCGCTGCCCAGGCCGCCCGGAGGCCGTGGCGCGGCGGCGGCCCAGGCGGCGGGGCTGCCGGTCCTCGGGCTGCGGGACCCCCGGGTTGCCCGGGCCCGGGTCTTCGGGCGCCAGCACGGCCGTGTCGTGAGGACTCAGCCCGCCTCGCCTACCGCGCGGCCGCGCCGAAGCGTCCCCAGCCGGTCCCGCCGAGGCGTCACCCCGGCACAAACTTTTGCCGACTCCCGCGGCCTTGGCGGTCCGGAGCCCCGCTCCGGCCGCGATGCTCATTTAAGGTGGAGCCGGCACTTAGCCCGGCAGACCGGGCTCCCGGCCGCGCTTTTGTCCTTGTGGTCCCGCCGGAGCGAGGGCCTCCTTAAGAAAAAGCACGTGGGCACGGCCCGCAGCCCCCTGGAGACGCCCGGGGTGTCTGCGGACTCGAGCCGCTGGGAGCCGGGGAGAGAAAATGTGGACACTCCCGTGCCAGCCTCCAGGCCAGAACAGCCCCCCTCTGCCTTCAGCGCCTCCAATCCCGCCCGCACACCTTGGTTCCCCCTTACACTCCCCTGTACCCCCAAGGACTTTTCCAGTTTCAGGCTTCCCGAGTCGCAGGTCCCCCTTAAGAAGCGTTGACTGTACGGCGGCGCCAGAGGGCCAAACTAAATTCCGTCTAGGGAAACGCGCTCGGGGGCAATTGTAGAAATGCAGGGTTCAAACGGCGACGGCCGAAAGCTGCGTCCGGGAATAGTGGGGGAGACCAGGCCGCCGTCCTGGCGTGCAACTCCAACCCCCCCCCCTCCCCAACCGAAGGGTACCGGGCTCACGGCCTGCGGTGCTCTGCAGAGTTTCTGCAAGAAAAGGGGCCCCAGAAAGGAGAGACCTGTCCGTGGACTGGGTCTCCAAGCCCAGAGACTGGTGAATCCCGCACCCCAGAGCCGCCCCGCCAAGTTCCACAGAAGCTGGAGGTGAGCGGGGAGGCGATCGGCGCCCCACCGAGAAAAGCCAGCGGGATAGTAAACCTCCTGGGATCCACCCCAGGAGTTTTAAGCCACGTTTTTCTTTTCCTTGTTTTTCTTCCTCAAATTCCATCCTCCCCACCCCCATCCTCAGCCAAAGAGGTTAGAGCAAATTCGAGGTCCGTCAGTGCAAAACGAAGTGGTTTTAGTAAAATCCGCCGGTGGTGGGAGCTAAAAGGTTTTTGTCAGCAAACAAACGAACTGTAAGTTTGACCGACAAACTTTTTTTTTTCCAAAAAAAAAAAAAACCCGCTGGAATATATCGAAACGAGATGGAGGTGTTGCAAAAACCAACTACCACTAGCCAAAAGAGTGCATTCTCAAAATGTGGAAAGGCGTATTTCTTAATATCATAACGATAATAACAGCCTTTCCTGCCTTACCTTGGCGTTGGAACTGCGGGATCCACCTCCAGATCAATGTCCAGGAACTTAGAAGAATTGATGATATTAGGATTTCAGTACTCGTGTGGGGGGGGGGGTGGAATGCAAATCGTTTAGCCGGGATCTTTTCTGTCTGATTCGTCACTATTATTATGTCTGGTGATGTGAACGGTTGGAACGCTTCAATCCTAAATCATTAATGAGCTATTTTATAAACACCACTGTCTGAAGATCTTCATTTACATTTTGTTAAGGATCACTAAGCTAACCTCACAAGCCTGTGTCAACATCATTATGACAGGACTTAACTTACACTCTTCTAAACAACATGGCTGTATTGTTAATAGGTTAATATTTTATAAAGTGTAAATATTTTATTATGTTTTGAGGAGCACTATTGATTCTAAATTATTAAACCTCTGAGGAAGTTATTTAAATGAAGTATACAATTAAGTACAATTAAATGTACATTGTGGCTTCATTCTACCCCCTTTCAAATTCATCCATTTTTATTGTTCGTTTCTTAATAGTGGAAGAAACTCAAAAAGTCTAGATTATTTAAAATCACATCTAAAGATAAATGAGTTAGATTTGACATGGAGAATAAGTCACATTTGATCAATTATTACCAGAAATGTATTAGAAATGCTTGTAGATTTATTTCAGTAACATTTTGCCAATTTCTTTCTATTTAGAAAGGGATAGTGTTTCTTTTTCAAATGAAATTGTGCGATGTCTGCTAGTGTGCCTTTTTTCCTTCAGTTTTGTCGGTAATATAGGCCTTTTCTGGTTCAAACTACATAAGCTTTTTACTACACAATTTTGTATTGACCTGCTTTCAACTAAAGCATTATTTCAAGCATGTTTAAGTTAATCAACATGAGATTCTAAAACAATACTTTTCACCTTTCACTAAGAGTTTCTACTGTTTAAAAACAGTAAATAAATGTGCTGATGATTCAGGTTTTTTGTTTGGTTTCGTTTTGTATTCCTCAAAATGGTTTAATCACCAAACATTCTAAAACAAAATCACACCGAAAAAAAAAAGAATTGGTATAAGTATTTTGTCTTTTGTTTAACACTTGTTCTAGATCTAATTTTTGCACCGAAGGTAGTTTGCTCAGTGGTCAAAACATAAAGTTCACATTTGCAGGACATTTTTATCCCCCAGTTTAAGTCTGACTGACATTTTTGTAGAGAATGTACTCAGACTTTTCCTCCCCCCCATCTCCATTTGTTAAATGTCATTTAATCAAAGGTCTCCTGTCTTAATTTGTTTTTAATCAACGGATCTTTCTACATGGGCTTGAATTTACTTTTTTTTTCTTTGCCTCCTCTTTCCTTTCCACCTCCTGTCAGGCCTTTCTTCTACTTTCTCTCTCGTAGCCTTTCCTATTAGCAACAACATTGCTTGATTTCTCCTTTATCGCCACTGTGGTTTTTGTGGTTCCGACCCTCCAGGCAGGCTAACCTTTGCATCACGAGCCCGCTCGGGGCAGGCTAGGCCCGACCACGCTGGTGTAGGATACAGAGCATCAGCGCAGAATGGCTGTCCTGGGCTTGGACACCCTGGCCTCCGAAGGCCCAGCATTCATTCCTGGGCTCTCCAGCTTTCGAGTTCGGACATCTCAGCAAAGAAGCCCTCCTAACCAGTCGCTCTCCCTTAGCACCGAAAAAGGTGTGCTGCGTTGTCTCTCCACCTCGGGATACAGGGGGGAAGTCTGTAGAAACTGCCACAGAGCCTTCGACGGCTTTTAGGAACCCCAGCCAGCCAAACTCTTCTCCCAGATCTTGCCCTGGGGTGGGGGTGGGGGCGGGAGGAGGGAGGGAGGGAACCATTTCTTCCTAATGGAGCTCGGAACTCCGAGCCGATTTTCGCCAAGGATTGTCCGTGGCGAGTTGGGCGACCAACGCTTTCTGGGCAACGTTAAAGACACAGGGCTTAGACTGCAGATCGGATCCGCCAAGAAAGCCCAGGGCCCTGAGCCAGAATTCCCCCCAAGGCTGAGGATGGGGGGAGGGGGGGCGCCTTGAAGGACTGGTCGACCAGGATGGGCTCAAGTCCTTTCCCAGACCGCTCTGGGGCGTCCTGGGACTCAGCAGAACGCGGGGACATTTACTTCGTTATTCGCACGCCTTCCCCGTTGGCATCGGGAGCCCTACAAATCAACCCGCACCAGGCAAAGATACGTATCTATTTACTCCGAGTTCCTCCAGCCGCTGGGGCGGGGGCGGAGCAGAGGGGAAGCCGTCGGGTCTCGGAGGTAGGGGCGCCCGGAGGTCCTTCTCCGGTCTTCCGACGAACGCGCCCCTTTGGCCCCGGGAGCTGCGCCCTGGGGGAAGGGGGTGAGAGGACTGATGATGAGTGGTGGGCAAACTAGTCCCTGCTAGGGAAGGGAACACCCGAGTACTCCAGAGAAGAGAGCTGGAAGTCCAGAAAGGGACCGTGCCCGAGACCCGCAGGGGAGAAAGGAGAGCTGCCCCCAGCCAGGTGCTGGCTGCACAGTGCTTCCTGGCGCCAAGACGGGCGTCAGGTGTGGGTTCTGCCAGCCCCGAGGGAGGGTGTCCAGGAGGCCAACAGGAGTGTGAGTGTGTGTGAGTTGGGGGGGGGGGGGAGGGAAGTGCTTTGGATGTCCGGTCCCTGGCGGCGAGGTGGGAGGTCCTGGAAGGCACCGGGGGGCCATCAGCACCCGGACCCTTACCCTGGCCATTCAGGGCAATGCCCAGCCCGCCACCCCACCCACCCACCCACCCCCTCCGCCAGCGATCGGGTTCCGTCACTTTTTTTTAAGAGCTTAAAGCGTAGATTTCCGATTTCCTTCAGCAGCCGCGCCGTGAGAATCGGCTGTCTTGTTCATCTACTTGGGGTCTAGAAATCGACGGTAAGGGATGGAGGTAAAACACGGCAGGGGAGGACAGAAAAGAAGTCCACGACGCCGCTTCCCCGCCCCCCATGCCCGCCGCCGCCTCCACCTCCGAGCCACACGCGCGGCGGGGTCGCGCTCCCGACCTGCCGCGCGCGTTTCCCTTCGGGAACCCAAGCGAGGCGGAACCCCAGACCAGGGCCCAAGGTGGCGGTGGCGAAGAACCCACAGGCCCGGCCCCTCCGCCCACGAGCCCCGGGTCACTGCCCCCGGGGTCCGGGCCTGGAGTGGAGGCGTGCGCTCCCGACAGCGCCACCGCGTGGGCTGCGGCCGGAACCTGCGGCACCAGCCGAAGCCCACCCTTGTGCGTGGCCCAGAGCCCACCCGTCCAGGACGCAGGTGGGGAAGGTGGGCGGGTGGAGGGGGGTGGAAGGAAGGTGGGCGCTGAGCAGGTATCAGGCCCCGGGCGTCTTCCGAGCGGGGAAAAAAAGGGGGCATCGCGAGCCAAACCTCATAGTCCGCAGTTTACCCCCAAAATCTTTGAAAAGAAAGTACACTTGAATGGTCCCCGCCGTGCCATTCCATCCGCACCCCCCTCCAAGCTCCAAGCAAGCAGGCTGACCGGGCAGCCAGGCCTCTTCCGTCGCGAAATCCGTGCCCACCCCCAGCTCTGGCAGCTGGGACCCAAAGCTGCCCGGGGCGCCCTCCCCTATCCCCCCCCCCCCCCAAGCGCGTTATGGCTTAGGGCCGGCTCTGGTTTCGAACTGCTCAGAAAGGGACAAGAAAAGCTTCTATGGGGACCCCCCAGGTCCCCGGCACTTACTGGGACCTTGAAAGAGGCGAGAAGTCGGAGGAATGCTGCAGTCTGAACTCATCGGGACTGGCGGGGAACATCGAGGGGTTTCTGGGCTGAAGTCTCGACTCCACGAAGCCCCTTGGACACCCGCTCCGTCCATCGTGCCCTGACCTTCAGTCTAACGTGGCCATCTGGGAACTCAGTTCTTTCCCACCGCACGGAGCCCCAACCGAGCTAGGCATCACCTGGAGCTGTCCCAAAGCCACGTCAGGATTTGAGAGCCCCCACGTCGGGCTTACAGGACTGCACTGAGTAGGCTGGGACTTATTTCCAATACATTCAATTCTCTACTAACCCACCCCCACAAGTACGCATGCACATGCACACACACACACTCACACTCACACAATGGGATTGTCAGCTGCTGAAAGGTGCAAATTCACCTGATGCCCATCCAATTACAGAAGCCCAACAATAACAACAAACAATAATGATAACAGTTGCCAGCCCTCTGGATGCCAGAGCTGCTTTGGCGAGGCCCGGACCTGGTCTCTGCGCTGCCACCCGAGATGGGTGCATCTGCGCATGGCCACTTGCCTGAGTTCGGACATGCCACCGCCACTTGGCCTGCTCACCCACAGCTGCATTATTGGCTGCGACCTGGTCATAGTTTTGATAGCCAGTGTCCTACCCTGGATGATCAGAGCTTTCTCCGAGCGCGCCAGGCCATCGCCCTTACCAAATGGCTCACCTCAGCTCCCCGCTCTTCCCTTCACTCCGCCTGGCTGGCCCGTACCTAGCCAGCAGTGGTGGGTCAGGGCGCCGATGCTGGCTACTCACCTCCTGGAGCCAGGAGAAGGTGCCTCTGGGCGTCTCTCCGTCCAGCCTAGAAACTAATTTAAATAACTAATAAGCTCAGGGAAATTTTACGAGGGGGAACTTTTCCTTTTAGTATCAATAAAGCCTAGTAATTGGGTTTGTTGGTTACCTAAGCTCGAATTCTCTCTCTCTCTCTCTCTCTCTCTCTCTCTCTCTCTCTCTCTCTCTCTCTCTCTCTCTCTCTCTCTCTCTCTCTCTCTCTCTCTCTCTCTCTCTCTCTCTCTCTCTCTCTCTCTCTCTCTCTCTCTCTCTACCCGGCAACTGTGCGTGTGTTGGTGTGTGGTGTGCTGGTGAGAAAGTTGTTTGTTTCAAAAGTCCTTTGCCTGGAGAATGATCATGGCTCTGGAGTGAAGAGTTTTGAAGGATGAACTGTTGTTCACCTTGACAACAATTCAAGTCTCACGAGACAAATATAAGGGGTGGGGGCTGAAAAGAGTTTCCCATTGGATGTGATAGGAAGAAATCTGCAGTGTTTCCCTAATAGTTTGCATCTTGATTAACTTTCACTATATTCTGTTGCATGGACTTTACTGCTCTCGGTTGTTTTCAGTAAAAACTTATATACTATAGTATGTTCCTAGTTTTTGTTTTGATTTGCTAATATGTTTCAAAGAATGCTCTTAATAGTAAAGAAACATTTCTGCCTGCGAACCAAGCACATAACATAAAAAAGATTTCATGAACAATAACTACAAATAGCCAATTCGTTAGTGTCTGCATTGTTTGTAGCTATAAAAAAAAATCTCTAGAATCTTAAAGCAATCTAAGCGTGTTTGGCTCCAAGCAACCCAGTTTTTTGGTAGTTTGTTTAAAGTCATACTAAAAAGTGTTATACTAAAATTTACCTGAACTTAAATTCCTTACTAATTCCAACATAACGAGTGCTTATGAATGCCAGCCAATGGAAATGAAGAATATTTTTGAATCATTAGTATTGAGGTCAGATGCTAAGTAGTCAGTGAAAAACAAATAGGATTCAGGTTTGCAAGTGAACATGGAAGGAAAATGCTGAACCTTGAAGTGACTAGGAATACACCCCAACTCCTATCTCCCGTTTTTTCGTACTAGAGGGGAAATTTCCTTCCCACTTTTCAGCTAGGAAATTTGTGGGCTTCCTTTAGTTTATATGGTTTTAGGCTGTGAGACCTAAAGTCTGCTGAGGGTTGCCTCTGACAGGAATTTTTAGTGGCCATCTCCGCCCCCCCCCCCATGCTATCCTTCGCATGTCCGAGGAGGAAAGGGAGCATCTTGCTGATCCTTCCCAGCTCTTCCTCCTTCCAGCTCTACCTTACCCAGAACACCAGAGCTCTGCCCCTTCTTAAGATTATTCCCCTGCCCATATTGTTCCTTAGCAGCTACGGAAACAGACCTTGAGATATGAGTGTGTATCCCTCATTTCTGCTTTCCCAGAGGGTCACTTACTTACTGCCAACTTTCCTTTCTCCCTGCTCTCCACCTGGTTTCTATTACTACCCACCATCCTCAGTGGGTGCTACCTTCTAGCTTCTAGCTTAGCTACCCCCACAATGCTACTCTTTGTCCCCCAAGCCGGCCATGCTGAGGAAGAAAGTTATCCCCCCAGTGCTGTCAGAGGAAGTAACAGGGAAAAAGGAAGTATTAAGAAAAGCACTGCAGCAGTAGGCATTAACTTAGAGCCTCCAGGATAGACACCTCAGCCTTAGAAACCAACCTGAGGTCTTGTTGACTCCCTACTTTCCCACTGCAGGTCCTCCCCACCCCCTGCCCCTCCTGGGCTTGGGTCAGTCCCTCCTGCTCTACAATACAGGCTGTCCCTCATTACCACCCGGCAAGCCTGGATTTTGGTTTCAGTTCAGCTGTTTTCTGAGGATTATTCTTGTTCTATCTTTGCCTTGTCTTCTTCTTCCTTTTCCTCCTCCTCCTTCTCTTCCTCTTCTTCCTCCTCCTCTTCCTCTCCCTCCCCCCTTCTTTCCCTCTCCCTCTCCTCCTTCTCCTTTTTTTTCTTCTGGATATTCCCTTTGCCTGACTTTCTGTCAGACCTTCTGCCATCTCTTCAAGCTCTGTGTGCAAGAGCAAGACGTTGTCTGTTTTTCTCTGTTTATAGCAGGTTTAATTAAGATAGTTATGTGCCGTGAACTTTTCGGGCCCCAATCAATGTACTTTGATTTGGAAAGTCAAATAAAATCAAATCTTAAACATAAGAGGCCTGCTGGCTTCCCAGACTGAGGGCAAACTATGTTGTCCTTCTATATATACCAGCATCATACTGGATCTGTGAGAATTCCCTGTATGACTGGCCTTGTTGGTCCCACAAGATGTCAAGTCAGGTCTTTTGGCCTGTCCAGGCCTTCCTGGGAGGGACACAGAGGGTAGATGCCCAGAGTGCTTCTGGTAGTGGGTAGCTAAGGAGACAGACTCCAAGATCCAGCTTTCTGATTTCTAGAGCACATTCTTGAGGCCTTATCCCCATGTACTCAGGCTGGTTTTATCACCAGACTGAATAAACTGCAGGGTGAAGCTGGTTTCAAATCTTTAACCAAGTTGAGCATTCAGCAGCCTCCTTTCCTCTCCCCACCTCCCACCCTTAGGTGCAGAAGCTGAGGCATTTTCCCGAAATCATCATCCTTGTGAATCTCAGAAGACTAGCTTGCAAATTTTAAAGCGGTTTTAGGGATGCTCTGACTTAAGTCACTCTACCAAAGAGGAAAGGAGCCCAAGGCGAGGGGGGGGGGGCAGCTACCGAGACATGTCCCAGTGTGTTTCCTGGAACATTTCACCTGTAGCTTTGCCCCACCAGTGTAGTCACATGTCTATCCTTCCCTTTCCTCTCCACCTCAGGTTTGGGGAAGGTTCTTCATTCTTTAGTCTTCAAAAAGGAAAAAGTGGGTAGTCAGGTTCAAGGTCTGTGAACTCTGCTCATGTAGACCCAGTATCCAGAGTCACAGACCATAATGCTAGCAGCTTAGGCAATAATATAACTTCATGTGGGGTGTAACTTCCTCCACTGTTAACAACATCCAACATTAACCCCCATTCTTGGCCACTGACCAGGTCTTTGCCACCCCCTCAGATTCTGATCCTCAGAAAGCCACCAAGATGCCACCACTTTTGTGGGATGGCCTATAATTCATCCCTTGATTGTCAGTAGACTGACAATCCAACCAGAATACTCCCACTTTTGTTTTAGGATTGCAGGCACTAGAAACCTTGTGATCGCGCCTCCGGGAACAGGCTGGGGGTGTCTGCTAGCAGTCCTGAAAGGAACCAAAAGCAGCCACCTTTGCTGTCTCTAAGACCTTGGCAGGGCTGGTTTTGGTGGGCAGAGTGAGATCCTGCTCCTCAGGATCCAGTGTAGGGGTGTGGGGGGGGGTACCCATACACCCTCCTGCAACCAGAGACAAAACTGAAGTGTGAAAGGGTGGAATTTAGTCTTTTCCTTTTCTTTCAAAGGTTCGTGCTTATTTCTGTGGAAGATCCACCTTAGCACTAGAAGGGTCCAGCTGTTGTGGCCAAAGTGCCCTGTTCTCCTCCACCACAGGCCAGCGGTGAGAGGTAACTACCTGCTAACAACCTGCGCTTAGATCTACAACTCCATTGAAGTCCAGCAACCCCCATCCCGGCAAAGCATCCTCCTTTATTGGGGCTCGGAATGAGAGAGAAGGGTTCATTTAGTGCTGTATCCACCCTGGTACATCCGCCCTGAGCGAAGCTCAGGTGGGGATTGAGCCCTAGGATCCAGAGGTCCAAGAAGCAACTATCTGAGCTCTACACCGTGGACGACTGGTGCGACTGCCATTCCTAATCCTTCTAACAGGTCCGCCTCTGGGTAGGCAATAGGTGGCCAGGGAGTTCCTCCCTCTCCCCCCGCAGCCGCCCCAGCCCCTTTGGCCAAGCCCGGGGGTCCCTGGCGATCTCTGCACTTTGTCATCTCGCCGGAGTATTTGACATTCGCAATTATCTGCAAATACCCTGATCGGTTTGTATATGAAACACTTTTTTTTTTCCTGCCTTAAGGTTGGAATCTGGGAAGTTTCAGGCAAGTGGTTTCGGGGGTGGGGAGGATGTGACCCAGGGGACCACGGGGAGGGGGGACCCGCCCCATGAACCCGATTTAGTGGGCCACAGGTCTCCGTGTATTCCTTCCCTTGTTTCTCCAAGGAAAGGCCCGCCCCGGCGGCAAAGAAGGACTCAGCAGGCCACTTTTGAAAAGGAACACCCCCCTAAATTCAGGATAGAAAGGGGGAGGGCAGGAGATCCAGCCATAGGCAAAGCTCCGAAGCTAATCATCTTGATAAGTGGAAAGGTCGCTGCCCCGCCGGGTAGCCGTGTCCAAGAGTAAAAGTCACCACTGGCCAAATGATCTGCTCCACGAATCAACCGAGTCAGCCAGCTCTTTTCCCTACCTCCCCTCTCCTGTTGTGGGGATTTGGGGGGAGACAGTAAACCAGGCCCTGGTTCCAAAGAAGCCCTTTGGACTCTCCCCGGCCTCTCCTACCCCAGGGCAGTTCTTAAATCCAGGAAAAACCAGACCCAGATCGCGCACGCCCCCCCCCCATTTTTTTTCGAGGGCAGCAGGCTACCTGTCCACTTACAGAGCCATCTACTAAGAGCAAAGAAAAGAAGTGAGCGGTGGTCTTGCTGGGAGCAGGATGGCTGAAGGTCAGAGATCCCTTGTCAGAGTCCTTTGCTTTCTCAGATTGTGGCCTCTTGGATTTTGGCCCCGGGGAGAGTTTGGGGGCCCCGATCCCAGGGAACCCGGAGCCCGGGTAGTGCTTGTGTGCGCGCACTCGGCGGAGGTGGAGGTGGGGAGGGGGGGCGCCTCTTGGTTTGGTGTCTTAGTCGCCTACGAAGCGAAGCGGACTCCTTTGCCGACCCACCCACGTATCAGCAACTTCAGAAACATTTTGCCAAGCCCCTTCCCCACGCATTCAACTTGCGGCTGTGCTCCACACACCCCGGAGACTGGGTTGTTTTTCACACCTATTACTCCTTTTTGCACGTTCACACCATGACACCATTTTTCTGGGAAAGAGGGAGGAGTAGAGGGTTAGAAAAAAGGTGTGTTTGAATGGGGGTGGCGGCGGCAGTTTGTACATCACCATCAAGCAAAACGAAGGAGGTGCATTTTAGAAGCAGCCCAACTGCCAAATTGCTAGCATATTCTGAAAAGTCGGAGAAGGAAGAGAGAAGGGGGAAAAAAGGGAAACAAATGGAAGAGAAACCCTCCCTTCCCCATCCCTTTGCCCTTCACGCGCCCTCTGGACTTGGTCTGCCACCCGAGCTGGGAACAGAGGCTGTAAAGCTGGGAGAACGCCAGCTCTCCAGGTTCGGGCTCAACCCCATCGGACAATCGAGTGTGGGCGGCTGGAGGTCTTTACAGTTTCTGGTGGCGCCTTTGACCCTCGAGAGATCCAAACCAGACCGGCTGCACTGGCAGCTTCTCCCCATCACCAGGTCACAACCCTATTCAAGAAGTCCCAGGAAATAACTGGCTACGCTGGAAGCGCCTGCCGCCTCCCTTCCCCCTCTTTGGAGCTGGGTCTGCGGTCTGTGCGTCGCAGTCCCTCCAGTTAGGCCGAGCCTGGGCCGGCCAGCCTGCTATTAGGATCTCTGCGGAACTTGGAGCCCCAGGCCGAGCCGCAGGGCTGGGCTGAATTCTGCCCGGAGTTGGGGAGGGAGGGGGGTGAGGACTTGGGGCCGGGAGGGGCTGGGTGAGGGCGGGTGACGTCCACTGTGTTTAGCTCTGGGTAGAGAACTGCGGTCCACCTGGAAGGAAGCAGCAAGGGCGAGGATGCCCGCGTGGATCAAACCTTCACCCCAGCGTTTCCTAGCACCTTTTCACGCACACGACTCTGTGAGGTGTTGTGGCTCCAGTGTCTTCGTCCATAGAAAATACCTCCCCCTTCCCTCCCCGCCCGGCTTCAAGGATTGGGTTCGACTTTGCCTATTTGCGTTTCCCAGTTGCTATCCTTCAATATTCTGGTCTCTCTTCTCTCAACTCTCCCCGCGGGCACCCGCAGTGGCTGCTACTTTGGCAGAACTGCTGTCAGCTCCCGGGGTTGAGCGCGGAGCCCTTTCCATCAACCTGCGCGCGCGTGGAGAGCCGCACTTGAGCCGGAGATTCCCTACTGCGCACCCCTGAACCAGGCGTCGACCCCCCACCCCCGTCCTCCAAGCCTCTTAAAAGCAATCGAACCCTTGCGAGCTACCCCGCACCCTGGTCTTCTGGCCCCGGACGACTTTGCCTTTGATCATGGCTCAGATCCCAGAAATGGGTGCGGAAGTCCCGAAGGCGAGATCGAGGGCTGGGGCGCTCGGCTGCTCGCCTCCCTTGGAAGGCCTCAGTTAGCTATGTCAGTTAACTATGTGTGGTGCCAGGCCCTGCGAGGGCAGGAATGGGGCCGGCGGAGGCTCTCTTTCTGGGGTGGGGGAGTCCAGGTCTCGGAGGACCGTCGGAGCTGGGATCGGCGGTGCGGACCTCCCGGAAGGGTTGCCGACCCCAAGCCGGGATCGGTGCTCCGGGGAGGGGAGGGGGCGGCCACTTACCTCTTCAGACATCAGCCCACACTTTAGTGGTAACTTAAGACCCGTCTCCGAACTCGGGGAGCTCGCGTCGGGACACCTCCCGGTACTCCTGCGCCCACCTCCTCCATCCCCCCCCCCCCCCGCCCATCCCTCCGGCTCAGAGGCAGGCGTCAGGCACTCGGTTTACCCAGCCGGGTCGGTGCTTCAGATGTTTATTTGCAGCTAATTGCTTGGGCTGGAAAATCCTTGCCCCAGCCCAGCGCTTCCGGCCAGCCGGGCAGCTTTTCGATCCCACCCTGGAAGCCCTAGCCGCTGGGAGAGACCGGAGTGACACCCCCCCCCCCGGCCCCCAGACCCGGCCACGGGCCCCGCTGCGCTCTCCCCGCAAGGGGATCGGTCCTCCCCACCAGCGAGGAGGAGGGCTGGCGGCCTCCTACCTGTCCGGCGGACGTCCCCGCCCGCCTGGAGCAGCGAAGGAAAACGGGGACCGAGCCTGCCGAGAAGACAAGGGGAGAACTAAAATATATTTGAGGGAGACGTAGGCGAGGAGGTCACCTTTGCCCCTTCTATACTTATAGACCTGTACGTAGGTGTGCACCCATTTTCGAGCCTTATTTGACACGTTTGAGGTCATCTAATCCCTTCTCGTTGAATTTCCGAAATCATTTATTTCCAGGTAGCTTTAGGTGGTCCCAGTACAAACTAAGAGGTCAGGTGAGACCTTGCTGGCTTTGCTGCAGGAATGACACAAAATTTCCCTCTCCTTCTGATTCCACGAACTTGAGAAAGTGTTCCTTGAAGATTTCATTTTTATGGTAGGACCAGTGTTTAGAGAACAACAGTAATCCAGGTCAAGGGGTGGGGGTGGGGGTCGGGGAGAGGCTCACTGGACAGTGGACCCAGGAATCACGGCACGGTACCCAGTGGTTTGTGCACCTGTGCTGAGTGGCCCCGGACTCCTCACCCTTACTCCCCGCCCCCTCTTACATATCACCCCTCCCTTCCACGCTAACCCACAACGCACAGGAACTCTCCTAATCTCAGGTCATCAAAGGCTCTGCAGAAGGAACCGAGAAAACAAAGAATTTCAGATCCTTCGGTCCCTGGGGTGCAGTTTATTGGAAGAACTTGAACTGAAAAAAAGCAAACATTCACCCTACAGGCAAGAAAATTCTGAGCCAGGAGCTGAGACTAAACTCTCTCCTTTGTGACCCTCAATCCAGAGAAGTTTGACCACAGGACATTTTTTTCCTCTTAAGAATATTAGGTATGGGGCTGGGAAGGTGGCTCAGTGGTAGAGCGCTTGCCTTGCAAGCCTGAGGCCCTGGGTTCGATTCCTCAGCACCATATAAGCAAAAAGAAAAAAAAAGCCGGAAGTGGCGCTGTGGCTCAAGTGGTAGAGCGCTAGCCTTGAGCTGAAGAGCTGAGGGACAGCGCCCAGGCCCAGAGTTCAGGCCCCACAACCGGACCCAAAAAAAAAAAAAAAAAAAAAAAAAAAAAAAAAAAAAAAAGAATATTAGGTATATGAAATATATATTGAGTAAAGCACAACAAAAAGCTGGGAGTCATGATATTATCAGTTTCCCTTCAACTTGTGAGCTTGTTTTCTCCAAAATGCCAGACCTCACTTGGTACATAATTTGAATGTGTGGCTTTGCTTTGTTTTAGAATTTACAATTCTTCAATGTTAAACTCTGGTATCATTTTTTAAAGAACCAGAATGGGGAAAATATAAACATTTGTAAAATCAAATTTGAAGTAAAAACAAAACTCAATTTCTTAATAGTTGGTTTAGCAATAATATGGGGAAACTTTTGGATAAAATATCATAGGATAAGCCCAGAAAACACAACTCAATATCTTTACAATGGACCATAAAAATAAAAGATAGATGACATTTAATCATCCTCTATAATTAGTTTCTTATTTTTGATAAGTTCAACACAAAAGCTATTATTTACAAGGACATTTCTCTATTCTTATTTGAATTCCTTTTCACAAAGGCAAAGAGGTACATTATCAAATGGAGATGTCTCAGTCTCTTTCCGTAACTAATGTCTGATCTTTAGCAAATGGTGCTGTGATGTCATTGAAATGGGTATTGGACAAGGTACCAATTGATTTATTGATTCCCCTTCTTCAATTCCTTTAGGAATTGGGGAGGAGAAGGAGATGCATAGGTTGGCTGAGATGTGCAATACTTATTCTATCACATACACAAAAGATTACATTTGTCTGATAAAATTGACAATTCAGAAGTATTGCTTACTGAAATTCATAATGGAATAGTATTGCCATTCAGCTGGTTTACTTATTTTTTCATCATCCATTTTATTTGCCTATCAAATTTTAACAGTTTAGAAGTCAGAAAACACCAGGTTTCCAGTTAGTCTACAACAGGGGTATGAGAGGTAAAGAAGAAACTCATAAGGAAGAGAATGGAATATACAGTTGCTTTCAAACACATAAGCACATACATGCTGCTCTGGGGTTGTGTAGGCTCCTTAGTGTGCCTGAACACTGACTCTTGCTGTGGTCTTATAAGGGCTCTTTGTGGTCCATGAGTTGGTGTTACAACTTACCTTTGGAGGGATGGGGCCGGGGGTATATCAGAGAGCTTTCTGAGGCCTAAACCTGTGATGGTTCTCTACAGACCTAAGCCAATAAAGAAGCTGCTGATTGTTTTTGCCTTTCTAGGAGAGGATTTCAAAACAGGACTCTTTTCAGCCTCAGTCACTGAACCAGTTTTTGAAGACAAAGACTTTGAATTGAGTCCTGTTTAAAAATGCCAGCTAAAATCGCCCAGAGAAATTCTACATTGTAACATCTGCCTAGGAATTACTACACACAACAGTATTTACAGCAAAGCTGCAAATAGATGAATAAAAACAAACCTCAGACTTCCTCTTCTTTAGCATGTGGGAATCTCTGAGTAGCAGAGATTTAACATAGCACATTCTTAACACAAGGGCATGTCAACTACATTGTATTCTTCCTCTCTACCTCATTACAGAGAAAACTGGATATCTTTTGCCCTCCCAGGTTTTCTATGCATTAATCTCCCTCTTCTAAAGTTAGCAACAGCATCTAAGAAATTCATCTCTATCAAGGCCACCTGAGTCTTCTGTGCTGGAGGAGGGAAAGTTATGGAGCAGCTCTACCCCGCCTCTACTCCCTAAGTGGGTTGTATTTCCCCAGTATGGCCCACAGAAAAGACCTGTCTGTGGCTAGATTGCAGGTACTATACTCTCTTCTCTGGGAGAAACTGGATAGAGGATACCCAAAAAAGAAGGATTTGAAACATGAAACATTGTCTTTGTCCATCCTCTACACCAGGCAAGGATGGGGTAAAGATGTTATATATGGGCAAGTAGGATGTGAATTGGAAAGAAAACTGGGGATCCATCTTAAGATTGTTATGCCAAGGTGGTGGTGTAGGAAATTGGTATAGGAAATTACTATTTTTAGAAGGCAAATTTATGTATGTATGTATGTATGTATGTATGTATGTATGTATGTATGTATTGCCAGTTGTGGGGCTTGAATTTAAGGCCTGAGTGCTGTCCCTGAGCTTTTCTGCTTAAGGCTAGCACTCTGTCATTTTGAGAAATAGTCCCACTTCTGGATTTATGGTGATAATTGGAGATAAGAGTCCTATGGACTTCCTGCACACACTGGTTTGGAACCATGATCCTCATGTCTCAGCCTCCTAAGTAGTTAGGATTACAGGCGTGCACCACCAGTACTTAGCTTAGAAGGCAAATTTATTTAAGCACTAATAGCTACCTTCCAGAAATACCATTAACCATGATTAAAATTTCAGAAAGTTGGGGCTGGGAAGGTGGCTCAGCGGTAGAGCACTTGCCTTGCATGCATGAGGCCCTGGGTTCAATTCCTCAGCACCACATAAGCAACAAAAGAAAAAAGCCGGAAGTGGCGTTGTGGCTCAAGTGGTAGAGTGCTAGCCTTGAGCTGAAATGCTGAGGGACAGCGCCCAGGCCCAAAGCTCAGGCCCCACGACTGGACCCCTCCCCCAAAAAAAATTTCAGAAAGTTGCCTTGGGGCCCATGCCTGTAATCTTATACTACTTAGGAGACTGAGATCTGAGGATTGTAGTTCAAAGCCAGCCTGGGCAGGAACGTCTGTGAGACTCTTATCTCCAATTAATCATCAAAAAGCTGGAAGTGGAGCTGTGGCTAGAATAGTAGAGCACTAGCCTTGAGCACAAAAGCTCAGGGACAGTGCCCACACTGAGTTGAAGTCCCAGGACCAACACACACACACACACACACACACACACACACACACACACACACACACACACACACACACACACACACACACACACACACACACACAGAGTAAAAAAAACTGCTGAGTTGGAGGCATGGTTGTAGAGCACTAGTTGAGAGGCCTTGAATTCAAACTCTAATGCTAAAAAAAAAAAGTAAATAGTGGGAAAAATGACAAATTGTGCTTTCAGATTTTAAAACTAGAGACCATGTCAATTCTTTGTCACTTACTAGCTGTGTGAATTTGGGAGGTCAAATTATCTGAGCCACCTATTTCTTACTTGTCAAATGGGCAAAATACAAATTGCTATCTCATGAAACTGACAGGATTAAACAAAATACTGTATTACAGTTGTTTTGACAGTTTCTGATCCTTATTGAAAACTCAGAGCATGTTCACTATACTATTAAGATGTGTAAGCCCATATATCTGTCCATACCTAATTTTGTTATTAAAGTTTTATTAGAATATACATATCCAAACATGTGTAACCCAATCACCCTTCTCTCTCTCTCCCCTTTTCTCTGTCTCTCAATTCACATTGCACACTGTAATTACTGAACTTGAATAAGAAATTGAATATTACCTCTTCTTGTTCTCTTAGGCTCATTCTCTTTTAGACAAAGTACGATAAGTAACCCTATTAGAGCAAATAACCTTTCTTACAACAAATGCTTCCAGAATTTTAATAAATAACTCTCTAGCTTTATCTTCTCAGCTGCTTTGCATACTTTCTTTTTTTAAATCACCCAGGCAAGGGGACCCAGGTTACCAGGACAGTAGGCCATTTTCAAGCCATCCCTAGAAAGTTGCACTTGACATGTAGCTCTTGCCATCACTTAGTCTTTTAGAGAGAAAAAGAGACACAGACTGTGTCTGTCTCTGATCCTTCACTCTTTGTAGGGATGTAAGATCTCATACTAAGTGGGTGAGAAGACCTTAAGCCTTCCTCTGAGAAACATTTTTCTGACTTTCCTGCATTAAAGTTGCATAGTGGCCAATGTTGCTCAGTGCTGACTAAGAAATAAAACATTGCTAATTTCTCACTCTAATCTGGTTTTGGGAAAGAAAATGGCTACATCTTGCTGGTCTGGACAGTATTCTCTGTCGGCGTTATAAATTCCTACACTGTTCTCTTATCATGCTCAGGTTTTTCTAGATTTCTGAGAGCACCAGCAGCCCAGGAGGGGGCAGTGAAAAAGCAGAGCTGCTCTGGCAAAGCCAAGGCAATTTCTTTCTTTTCCCTCAAGACCAAATACAAAGCTTGGGGCCTCTGCACCTAGCTTTATAAGGGCTGCCTGTAGAGCTTTTAGCAAAAGCAGAAGGGATTAGAAGAGTGACAGCCCAAGACCTACTTCCTCCTTCTGGTAGCTTTGTGTCTCTTTCCTGAAGATTTCTCAGACTCCATACACTGAGTCAGTTCAGCTGTCAGCAGGCAGTTTAAAAACAAACTTCCCCTCTATTATCTTTAAGTAGTTGTACAAAGTTGTACATGGCCGTTTGTGAGTCCCATGCATCTTGATCAATGTTACCCTTTCACCATTTTCTCCATTCCTCTCAACCCCACTGATCCCCTCAATTTCCCTGTCAGCAGGCTCTTTATTTACCTGGCTCACCACAGCCTTCAGCTAGAGAGGCAGGTTATTAAATGGAATATCACCAAGTCACTGGTCAGTTTAAATTTCTTTTGATTCAATGTATATTTTTTCCCTTTATAGGCTTTGCCTAGAATATCTGTATCAGTTTGAAAATAACATTTCAATGACCTTGTAACTCTGTTCATGCCCACAAACCTAACACAAATTGCTTTCTACCCATCAAAACTCTTTAGCAGCTTAGGGGAAGATGCCAGGTTGTGAACGCCACCCCCAAATGAAAACCCTCAGAAGCTTGAAGCAGGACTTTGAAGCTCTGAGCTACCAACTCTTCTTCTGCTCTTCCCTGCCTGCATTAATGTCTTCTGTTTTTATTGTTTTGTGAATGTTTTCAGTCCTGGAAAAGGAAGATGGAGAATTAAAAAGGAATGAGTCTGGATAATAGCATTCAAATAGAATTTACTGAAAGGCTCAGGTTTCTGCTGACATCAAGAAACTTCTAAATGTAGGACACAGATCCAACCCAATTCAATAAATATTCTGAGAAGCTATCAGTTCACTTTTTTTTTCATTCAGCTACCATATGTCTTTGTGTGTGTGTGTGTGCGCGTGCGTGTGCACGCACATACGCACATGCACATGCACAGGTGTGCCACTCCTAGAGCTTGTACTCAGGACCTGAGTGCTGTCTCTGAGCTGTTTTGCTCAAGACTAGCACTCTACCACTTGAGGCATACCTCCACTTGTGGAATTTTGCTTGTTAATTGGAAATAAGAGTTACACAGAGTTTCCTGCTTGAGCTGACTTTGGACCACAATCCACAGATCTCAGCCTCCTGGGTAGCTAGGATTATAGTTGTGAGCCACCAGTTCTTGGTTACATCTTAAGAAATGATGATAATGACTACAAAAATAATAGCTCTTGTAAGGTCTGCTCCTGGATGGCTAGCCGACTCCACCCTCCTTGCAGCAAAGTCTCCATCCAGTACCTGCGTTACCTAGGCAACTGGGACACCTGGAAGAGGTCTCATCTGCATCCACTGAGGTCACATCTGAATTTGATGTGGCCGCACCTTTCTCCGCCTAGATAAGGCCTAGCCCAGGCCCAGACGCCCTCTCTCTGCTCTTTTCTAGCTCTTTCTCAGCTCTTTCCTTCTCTTCTCTTTCCCATCTCCCTTCTCTTTCCTAGCTCTCTCTTTCCCACCTTTCCCAGACACTATCTTCTAGCTTTTTTCTCTCTTTTCTAGATCTTTTCTCTCTCTTTGCCAGCTCCCTCTTTCCCAGCTCTCTAACTTTCCCAGCTCTCTCTCTTTCCCAGCTCTCCCAGCTCTCTTTCCCAGGCCTTTCCCCATAGCATGGAGGACCAAGATGGCCTGGTGCCAGCCGGAAGGATGAATAAACCTACCCCTTACCTGAATACCATGTGCGTGCTGCTGTTCTTACTCGGCTACCTCTTTTTAAAAACCTAACAGCTCTGACATGCTTTATCTCATTTAATCTTTACAATGACATTATAAGAAAAGTATTATCATTTACACTTCAAAGGTGATTCAGAGATACTAAATAATGACACAAAGTTCCACTGATAATTAGAAGTGGGCTTAAATGGGAGGTTTTATGATGTCTAAAGGCATCACTCAGTCAGGCCAGGTGCTGATGGCTCCTATCTACACAGGAGACTGAGATCTGTGGATCATAGTTTGAAGCCAGACATATCTGAAAAATCCATGAGACTCTTTTTTTTTTTTTTTGTCGGTCGTGGGGCTTGAATTCTGGGCCTGGGAGCTGTCCCTCAGCTCTTCAGCTCAAGGCGAGCGCTCTACCACTTGAGCTACAGCGCCACTTGAAAAATCCATGAGACTCTTATCTCCAATCAACCAGCAAAAACTCTAATTGGAGGTGTGGCTCAAAAGGTAGAACACATGAGCAAGACAGCCAAGCAAGAGCATAAAACTCTAAGTTCAAGCTCCAGTACAAGCACACATACACAAAAGAAAAGAAAAAGGAAAAGGGAAAAAAAGTCCTCACTCAGTATTCATCTTAAAGTGAAATTGTGAGAACCAGAGATTGTTCTAGACACATTAAAATTATACAACATGTCACAGTCTCAGAGCTTACATGATAAGGTCATCTATTAATAGGACCACATTCTGGTTGACCTCACAGATGATGGAAAAAATATATGAGTCAACAAGTGGAGACTTAATAGTCATGCTCACAATGATACGAGTTCATGTTTTATAGGGCCAATTGCTGAAGAGTTGCATGTTGAGAAACCCAGCCCTTATGGCATTGGAGGCCTGCTCCTTGGAGAAAAGAACCACTCTCATGATGATGGAAATGAGAAAAATGAAAGTAATATCTGAAGCAGTAAGAGAAAGAACCTGATACGAACAATGAAATCCACCCTGATAAGAGCATAAACTCAGTGATCAGAACAGCCAAGAAGAGGGGGAGCAGCTGACTGAAAAATTAAGGCAAAGCTGATGTTTCCTAAGGCCATACAGTTAGCCTGTTACTAACACCCCAAATCTCTGCAGCACTGGCCTTGTGTTCCTTTGCAGTCACAATCACCATGCCTATGTAATCCTTCTCCAAATATTCTAGGGAGGATGGCACTGGAGTCTGACACATACCAAGCCATTCAGCCAGGATGTGAAAAAGCTCTCAAAATATGACTATCAATGGACTACCTATTATATGTTTGAAGGGTGCTAGACAGTGTAAGGAAAGCAAAGGATTTCAAGATCTCACCCTTGTCTTTAAAGAATGGGGAATTCATTTAGGAGACAAGATTCACTCAGGTAGATCAGTTAGCATCAACCAAGAGGATATATGCAGCTCTCCAAGGAATGTAGCACAGGCGTGAATAAAATGTCATAGAAGTGACAGGTAAGCTTAAGAATTAAAATGGGGGCTGGGAATGTGGCTTAGTGGTAGAGTGCTTGCCTAACATGCATGAAGCCCTGGATTGATTCCTCAGTACCACATAAACAGAAAAAGCCAGAAGTGGCACTGTGGCTCAAGTGGTAGAGTGCTAGCCTTAAGCATAAAGAGGCTCAAGGACAGTGCCCAGGCCCTGAGTTCAAGCTCCAGGACTGGCAAAAAAAAAAAAAAGAATTAAAATGGCAATGAGATCCATTAAAATTTGTAAAGAAATAAAGTGTTGGTGTGGTGTTAGTGGAGCAGGATAAGAAAGTGTAATATAAGAATATAGGAGTTGAGTATGATCCAAGTACATCTATGTATACAGAAAGAGGACAGGGTGAAACCCCATATTAATTATACAATTAATATGTACTTTAAAAGCCTATACTAAGTGCTCCTGAAGCTTAAATACAAAGAGGTAAAATGGTCCAGAAAGGTGAAATTTTGACTAGTCCTGGAAAGATAGCCGAGACAAAGGAAGGGTGTGAGACAAGATTTGACAGGAACAGATCTAGGTTCTGTAAGCAAACTGGCTGAGATTCCCCTCTGAGCATGCAGAATTGAGGGAAGGCACTTTCCACAGCTAGAGTAAGTCTATTTATGGAGGCCTTGAACATTATCCCAGAGTATGTAGCCTTGATGAAGATGAAAACTAGGGCTGTAGTAGCAAGAAATTTGATCTCTGAACCCAGAGATAAAATTCATATGTTGAGGGTGGCAGCCTACATTACCAGTCCTGCATTACCTACCTCTAGACTATTACATGAAAGAGAAGTGGATTTCTGTCTTGAGTGATCATGCACTCAGGAATCTCTCTGTGGTCCAAAGAGTTGTAGCTTATTTTCTCTGCAGGTAGATCATCAAATCAAGTAACTTTCTTCATATCATTCATACAAAACTCCCATGAAGACATCATAGCATTATTAGACACAGACACAGACATGCGCACAGAGACTGGAGTGGGTTTGAGAGAGGTCCCATAATATAAAGAATGAATTGTGATCTGGAAATCAGAAAAGTTGAATTCTAATGGTAACAGCATTTTTCATTTATTGTTACCTGCCCTAAGCTGGTAACTTATAAGTGCTTCAATATTATTATCCCACACAATACAACAACCTTTTGAAGGTGATGTTAAACATGAGAAAAATGAGATAAAAAGTTAAATAACTTACACCTAGTCACTGAACAATTTGTCAGAGCCCAGACTTGAATCCAGATACGATTCCATAGACAGTATTCTTACCGTGATGTTGACATATCACTCTCTCTAGTTCTTATCCTGCATCATAACTAGCCATGGTGATCTCTGGCGAGTATTTTCGTATGTCTGGCTCTCATGTTCCTTATTTATAAAATGAAATAGTATTTTTAGGACTATCTCTTGGGTCTCCTTTAGCTGCATCACTCTGCCGAATGATTTTTGATTCTAAGCTTAGCTGTGCAGGAATTTTCTGAATTTGAGACAAGTCTGTATGTCAGGAATCATTGTAATTTCTAAATACATTGGGACATGTGGTAAAGACCAACAAGATTATTTGTAGTACCGATCTGCAGATCATTGCTACCATTTTCCCTAGCTCTCTGATTCCTTATCTTCGCTGCCTCATATTTTTGCTAGTTCTTAGCTAACATCTTAGGACTAACTGCCTTGGTTCAAACCAGGTGCTAGATACTAAGAAAACCTGCTCCAGATCCTCTCACATTTCCAAATCACATCACATCCATTATGTGATTTTAGACTTTTATTCAACCAACATTCACCACCACCACCACGATCATCATCATCACCATCATCCTGATAAACAAACTCTTACATTCTTTACTTGTGTTTCCTCCTTTCCAGTGGTCCATCTCTAAAGAATAGCCTACCTCACTTTGCCCCTATGTCATGCTGTAGTGGGCTCTCAGCACTCTGTTCTAAGCTATGCTTGTAGCTGAGAACCTCTTTCTGTCTGCAGATCAAGCACCTAAGTCTTTCTTAGAGCCACCAGGGAGGTAAGCAAGAAAGGAATTAAACAGAGACACAGACTTCAAAGGAATTCATGCTGAATGGAAGGCAGAACTCCAATTAGACCACTTTCCTAGATTCCCAAATGGCAGCTTTCCAACTCCTGACATGCAACCCCCATAAAATAATTTCCTAATCTTTAAGAGAGCAGAACTGTGGAAGAATAAGAAGCTGTGAACCACTTGCCCCCAACTCCACCTCAGTGACCCACTACGTACCAGTAGAAGCTACCAAAGACCAGAAACCATGATATCCAATCCAATTTTTCACGATCCACCTCTATTTTTGTCACTTAGCAGCTTTGAAATGCTGGTCAATGCAACCTTTTTTTTTCTTCTCTTCATTTCTTAGCTATAACATATGGATAAAAAATCTATACATGCCTCGCCTGCCTCACAAGATGTTGTGACAATAAAAAGTGATAATTTGCTGAAAAGGACATTGAAAACTGTAAACTACTACACGAAATCCAGATATTTCTGCATGATATCAATGTCTACGCGTCAATCCACAAAGTCAGTTGAAGGAAACAATATAACAAGTTCTTACACATAAAACATATTGTCTAGTGTTTTTTTTTTTTATTATCAACCAAATCATTAGCATGATTAGCCTTCCTAAACCTGACTGAGATATCAAACCCACATCAAACATCTCAACAATCTATCATGTGAAGCTGAGATCAGAAGGAGCAAAAATCATTTCAGAAGCAAAACACAAATCAAAGCTAGTTAGAGCCAAGAGTATGTGTACCTCAGCAACACTCCCTTCCTGTAGGACAGGAGCCCATAGGAAAAATGTCAGCTGACTGATTCAAAGTGAAATGCCTGTATTTCCATTGGGAGTTTCTGTTTCTGACCCTGCCAGGAGGTTATTCTTTCTTCCTAGTACATTTCTGCCCTACAATATCATTCCTTTGGCACCTTTGCCCATTCACTGGACTTCAGCGCCCTCTAGGGTGGGGTCTGTCCTCTGAGTCAATAGTCCAGTTCTGTCCAAGATAAATAATAATAGTGAAATTCATAATAGTTTCTTTAAAACTATCAGGCAGAATTAATCAAATAATATATTTAGTGTAATATAATCCATATTTCTTCAATAGGTAATCAATACAAAAGTTATTGGGATATTTTTCCCACATTGTCTTTGAAAAGTGGTATGTATTTTATATTTGCGACACATCTCAATTTGAACTAGCCACACAGCAAGTGCTTAAAAATTACACATGGCTAGCAGATGCTGGCTAGATAGCATGGCACTAGAGTGAACCACTGCTAGGCGGAAGCCTTTGTCCAGTGGCATTTGGCTTCCTATATCCTTAAAGCCAAGTTTCCATGGCCCCCCAGAGTGCTAATGAAATAACTCGGTAGGAACTCTTCTGTGTCTCAATGGTAATAGGCTGGAATTAAGAGTCTCTCTAATTCTCTTCTGCTAAATAACCACCAAATACCTCCAATGTGCAGTTCAAACACACAGATTCTTCTCTTCTAGTAAATTATATATGGTCAGTTCCCAACTTGTGGTGGCTAATTTACAATTTATCTACTTTACAATGTTGTGAAAAGCGATACCAGATGAGTATGGCAGAAGCCATTCATCGTCTGTTAAACTGTGATCTTTTCTCAGGCTATCAGTATTCTGTACAATACCTCTAGCTCAAAGTCAATTATGCCATCATGAGGGCAAACCACCAATATGCTAGGTGCACTAAATGTAATTTTGATGTCTGATGTTTTCAACCTATAATTAGGATGTATCTCTACTGTAAGCCAAAGAGCATCTGTATTTGAGTGAAACTGTTCCATTAAGGTGAGAATTTCAGGTCAAGGTGTGGGGAGAGAGTGGCAGATGTACCGGATATATAGGAAGACCCTGTCAGAACCCTAAAATCAAAAGGCGTGGGCAACTACATACCTCCTTTCGAGTAAGGACAGGCCTCTCTGGCAAGTAGCCAGGACAGAAGGGAAAGTTGAGGAGTTAGGACGACAGAGTTAGTGAATGCAATCACCTCGAGTGTTTCTTGGCTCAAGATTTAATTCAACAAGCATGTGTTGAGTACTGACTACATATCCTGCTAGACAGTGAAACCCTGAAAATAGGGACCCTCTCTTCCTCATCTCCGTATGGCCAATGTCTCAACTGGTGAGTTTATGTAACTTCAGCCAAAAGCAAAAGACATTTGATGCTTTCATTTTTTTCTATGCAGTTTTATGTTAGAGAAGTAAACATAAGGCATTTGAGAAGATTTCTTAGACACTGATATCTACAGGTGAACCTTTTAGGTGGCACCCTTAAGTGTGCCTTGTTGGGGGCTCGAGGGTAATAGCCACAATTCAACTTCCATTGTTTCACAGGGGAAAGAGTTGAAGTCACTAGATGCAGAATAAAGATATTTTTGCAGCCGGGACCTGGTGGCTAGTGCCTATAAGCTGGGAGGAGGCTGGGATTTGAGGATCACAGTTTGAGGCCAGATCAGGCAGGAAAGCAATTTATTTTCAATTAACCACCAGAAAAGTAGAAGTGGAGCTATGGCTCAAAGTGCTAGAGTGCTAGCCTTGAGCAAAAGGAGCTCAGGGACAGCACCCAGGCCCTGAGTTCAAGCCCCAGGACCAACCACAACAACAAGATATTTTAATAGAGTATCATCTTTTTTATTTTTAAAGATCCCAGGCAGAGATCCAAGCTGGAGAAAGGGAAGACCACCAACATCTCTCATATTTGAGACCTGCAGAGGTTTGTGCTCATGGCCAAAGGCATGCTTATATTCTCTCTCTCTCTCTCTCTCTCTCTCTCTCTCTCTCTCTCTCTCTCTCTCTCTCTCTCTCTCTCTCTCTCTTTTGGCCAGTCCTGAGCTTGACCTCTGAGCCTGGGCACTTGTCCCTAAGCTCCTTTTTGCTTAAGGCTAGCACTCTACCACTTGATCCATAGTGCTATTTTCAGCTTTTTTCCCCCCTGTGATTAATTGGAAATAAGAGTCTCATGGACTTTCTTGCCTCAACTGGCTTAGAACCATGATCCCCAGATCTCAGCCTCCTGAGTATCTAGGATTTCAGGCATGAGCAACCAGTGTCCAGCCCTAGAATGCATTTTCACACAGAAACACTGTTGTGGATTAGGTTCCAGCTTATTCTGTAAGGTCTTGACAAGGACTGTTGAACCCCAACTATTGTTGAAAAAATAACACTTGAATGATGAAAAAGTGTGGGATGCTGTCTGCCATAGCTAGGAATTAAGCACCAGAAGAAAACTAAGGGCTTTGAAAGAAGAGCCTGATATTCCAAATAAATGCTGAAACCACAGTAGTTAGTCTACTGCTGGTCACTGCATTTCCATCCCAGGAGTTTGTGACTCAGATCCTCCACCTCTTGCCCTTGCCCAATGACTTGAGTTTGGTCTCTCCAAGATCTAGAAGCTGCCTTTTATAGGCTCCTCCTATAAAAGAAAGACACCTCTTTACTCAACAGCTTTGACAAGTCAAGTATAGCTTTTGCTCCAGTACTGCCCTCTCCTGGGGGATGGAGCAGCATTACCAAACCAATCCTCAACTTGGCTCCTTCCTGAGATTAGGGAAGAAGACTTGAAGGTGAATGTCTTTTCTGATTGTGAGGAGAAATCAGAAGACTTGAGGCTGGTCTTTCAGCCAAAGGAATGGAGGTTAGGGAAAGAATTATGATGAATTTAGTGCTGTTAAATAATAAAACATTCATGAATTTAAGATTGTATAGGGATATTCTTTGGGGAAAAATCATAAAGTGATGACTTTAGAAGTACTTTGCATATATGAAATCAGCACAATAAAACTCACCAAACTGTTAAAAAGGAGGAGTAAGAGGGAGAAAAGAGACAATAATGAAGACAGAGTAAATTTGATCAAAGTACACTATGTGCATGTCATAAATATCACACTAAAATCCTTTATACAATTTATAGTAATAAAAAATTTGAAGACAGAAGAAATGGAAACCAAATAAAAAGTCATCAAAACTAAATTTAATATTTGTGAAATTGATAGAATGCTACATTTTATCAAATACTGAAGTAAACAAAAATTTTCATATCTTACTGTTTGCAAGGCCCTAGAAAAGCTTTAAAATGTCCCAAGAATAGTACTTGGGTCCAAGTCAAGGATTCAGAGGTGGTAGAACAAAAGGATAGTTGAACTTGCTCCTGGACTGATTTCAACCTCATTATGGATCCTGTCAAAAAATAACTGACCTTAAAGTTTCAGAATTTTTTGCTACTGAGAACCAGCATCTAAAAGCACATAATAAGGGGAGTCAGAAAATTAACAACCTCTAGCATAATTAAAAGTGAATACTGCTGGTGGCTCATGCCTGTAATCCTAGCTACTCAGGAGGCTGAGATCTGAGGATTGCCAGCCCGGGCAGGAAAGTCTGTGAAACTCTTATATCCAATAAACCACCAGAAGACCGGAAGTGGCTCTGTAGCTCAAGTGGTAGAGCGCTTGCCTTGAGCTGAAGAGTTGAGGGATAGTGCTCAGGCCCAGAGTTCAAACCCATGACTGAACAAAAAAAAAAAAAAAAAAAAAAAAAAGGGTATACTTTTAGTCTTACTAACTAATTGTACTTTCAGGGACCTGTGACAGAAAAATATCTATAATACACAAAAAAGGTGCATAGGATGATCAGTGTGGCATTGTTTATAGCCTTGAAAATAAGTATCTACCAGGAGAACAATAATACACACACACACACACACACACACACACACACACACACGCTATGGAATCTATTTAGTAGCTTAAAAAGGAAGTAGATTTGTTTTGCTTTTTTGTTTTTTGTTTTTGTCAGTTGTGGGGCCTGAACTCTAGGCCTGGGCGCTGTACCTCAGCTCTTCAGCTCAAGGCTAGTGCTCTACCACTTGAGCCACAGCACCACTTCTGGCTTTTTCTGCTTATGTGGTGCTGAGGAATTGAACCCAGGGCCTCATGTATGCAAGGCAAGCACTCTACCACTGAGCCACCTTCCCAGCCCAAGGAAGTAGATTTGTATCTATTGATGTAAAACACTTGAAGACAGACTTGTAAAATGAAAACAAGTTTCAAAATTCATATGAGCCTAAAGATAAAAACCTATAAACCAATATATTATTTCTCTGAATATATAATGTGCTATAGAAATACATAAAATACACACATGCACTTGCATTGCATCAAGGATTGAAAATATGACATCTTATTCCCTGGGAAGGTGGAGTTTTTATTTTTCAAGGAAGGGACATAAAAGGAGCTTTCCAAGTCTGCTCTGTATACTCTGTTAGTATGCCTTGGTATATTGGGATGTCAAATAGAAAGTAGGACACCAACTCAGGAAGGTAAAGTTTACTTCTGCAGAAGGGAGTACCATCAGCAAAAGCCTGGCAGGCAGCCCCTCTGAGCAGATTAGCTGAGCTCAGGTTCACAATCTGCAAAGAGATGCGGCTTAATTAACAGAAACAGGATGTAACTAAAATTCAAGGAGCTTATAATTAAAGTGTAGCAGGTAAAGGATGTAACTAAAATGTAACAAGGGCTAAGTCACCTGGCCAAAGTAGGAATTTTTCAGAAAAACAATTCTCACAAAATTGACGGAAAGGAAGCGATCCACTTTGGAAGCGATCCACTTTAAGAGAAAAGGATTGTTCACATGCTCGTATGTTATTATTTTTTTTTACGGTGGGAAAGTGTTTATGAAGTACTTGTATAATTTGAAAATCATATACAAATAATACCAAATGCTCGAACATCTTATAGATGATATTAGTGTGCATGTGGGCACGAGCTTAAGTCTTATCTCCCTTGGACCTTGTCAAGTCTGAGCATGTCTGATGGGGCACAATTGCTAACTAGCTATTTTTGAGACAAAGAAACACCCAGGAGGCATGTTTGTCCCAAGTGATGAGAGAGGAACACTTGCACTTGTGGCCTAGTAACTAAGAGTCAGTAGGTAGAAAGAGGAGCAGGTGCGAGCCCAGCCTTGGGTGTTTTTGTAACTGGCAGTGCATTGTACGCATAAACAGACACAATTCTTCACACAACTACTCTGCAGACTCCTCCTTCTAGTGAATTCCTGGTTACCCTTCAAAACTCAGTTGGCAGAACTCTATCATTTCCTTTTCTAACAAGAGGCAGTGATTCTATCCTCTGATGTCCCCAAAGCTTTCATATACATCTTCACATGATCATGTGTGTTAAGATTATCAGCTTGCTTGTCATTATAGGCCATGAGCTTGTCCAGAATGAATCTGCAATCCTTCAACAAATATGAAGTACAGAATTGTTTACCTGCTTTTAAAAATTATCTTTAAGTAGTTGTACACTCGAGTTTCCATTCAACGAAGAAGTTTATGATTACAATGTATCTTGATCGCTGTCACTTTCCTCATTCTCTCCCGTCACTCTCAAGCTACTCCTTCCCTCAATTTTCTTAAGTTGGTAGGGTCTATATTGAATTTTGGCACTAGGATGACCACAGTTAACAAAATAGACAAATCTCTTGTCATTTGGGGGAGGGGAAAGGGGAAAACCCCAAACCAAATATACCAAATAATATCAGTTGTTGAAAACTGAAGAAAACAAAAAAAATTGGGGCAAGGGAACTGAAAATATGAAGATGAAAATCATATACAGGAGTAAGGGAGGAATTGGAAATCTCTGCTCTTTGGGCCACGCTATTTTAGGTCAGGAAGGGCCTCTCTGAGAAGTGACGTTTGAGCAGAAACAAGTCAAGTGAGCATGTCGAGGTAACATGTGAGGGGCGTCCTTGTGTGAGAGAAGAACAGCACGTACAAAGGACATGCGCTATGTATGAATAAGGAGTGTTCAAATACAGTGAGCAAGCCAGTATGTCTCCAGTCAAGTGTACAAGGAGAAACATGTAGAAGATGAAGTAGGAGAGAAGCAGGGCTTGAGGACTACGGTAAGACGTTTAGATTTTATTCTGAATATTGATGGAGAGTGGTTGGTGTTGGGGAGTGATCTGATTTACTTTTGACTGGGTCATTCAGAAAAAGAGACAACATGGAGTGAGGGACAGAGGTAGGCAAAGGGAGGATTATTAGGCTTCTTCTGCCATAGTCTATGAGTTAGAGGTGGATTTGTTATTATGTGGGAATGGCAGATTAGACAAGCAATTATTGAGAAGCCAAAGGTTAGGATTTGGGCCCAAGTAACTAAGAAATGATAGGAAGAGAAGCTTTGTGTGTGTGTGTGTGTGTGTGTGTGTGTGTGTGTGTGTGTGTGTGTGTGCGCGCGTGTGCTCCCTTGCGCCCGTGTTGGTACTACTGCTTGAACACTGGGCCTGTGGTCTTCAACCTTGATCTTAGCCCAAAAGGCTGCTGAGAAATGATGTCCTTGTGCACTTGTTTGGCTCTTTTTGCTCAAGGCTGTTCCTCTACCAATTAAGCCACCACTCTTTCTCTTCCAGAACTTTGCTGGTAAATTCGAGATAAGAGTCTCAAAAACTTTTCTGCTTGGGCTGGCTTCGAATCTTAATCCTTAGATCTCAGCCTCCTGAGTAGCTCAGGTTATAGGCATGAGACACTTGTGTCTAGCTTAAATAGTCGATTTTAATTCTTTCCATGCATCTTCTTCATCTGGCACTTAATATATAGCAGTTTGTCAAGAACTTTTGATTGAAATGTGGCCTGTGGCTATTTATATCACTATGGTGCTGCTAACATGTCCAGTCTTGTTAACACTTTCACTTATGTTTTTATTCTGATATATAATTTTAAGTAAAAAATCTGGTGCTGAGATTTCACTTCAGCAGAGGTGCTTCAGCGCTGTCTGGGCTGTGTCTTTGTATGCCTGTGCCTGTGCTCACATGCATGTGCATGTGTTTTAATTTCCATAGGGAATGTGACTGGAAGAAATGCCAGTGCCCTAGCTTTGTCTCTACAGAGTATTTTATTTCACTGCAGTGCTCCTGTGTTTGTAAAGTTAGTTTTAAAAAAGGAATAACTAGGCTCTAAGAAGGCATGGGAAAAATTCAGTGGAGCCTTTGAATGGAAGAGCACACACACACATACACACACACACACACACATGCATGTACGCATTCAATTCCTCCAGTAGGATTTATATGTCTGCAACCAGTCTTACGTGCAATTTCTCTGTAATAACACATATGCAATAGTGTGTTGAATCGAAATACAAGAGACCCAAGACTGGGATTCCAGTACTCAGGAGGCTCAAACAGGAGAACTGCAAATTTGAGGCCAGCCCAGTTATACAGAGAGGCCCTATCTGAAAAGATAGGTTTTTAATTTTATCACTGAAGCAGTGTTTTATTCCTCACTCTTTCTGGCAGCTTTTGAGTGATAGATGTCTTGTTTGAAGCAACAATATACTTTTTTTTTTCGTGAGAATGAAGGCGTAAAAGAAGAGACTGGAATTTCTTCAATGCTGACTCTCAGAGGTCTGGAAAGGTCAGTGAAGACCCAAAACCCACATGTATCTTTACCAATGCTCTTGCTGAAATGGTGTAGATAGGATTTAAGTCTTACTGAAAAGGTCAAGTTCTATGAAACCTTGCACTCAAAAGTACAAGGTGAAATTAGAGATGGGGCAAATCACCCAAAATCTATACTTGATCATCACAGCATCATTTAGATTGCTAACACATAATTGTAGTATAATTTAAAAAGACATGCTAAAGTCCTACTAAACAAAACTATGCTTCTCGTTTTAAAAAACAGAACAAGCTGGGCACAGGTTGCTCACACCTGTAATCCTAGCTACTCAGGAGGCTGAGATTTGAGGAATGCAGTTTGAAGCCTGGCTGTGCAGAAAAGTCCTTGTGAGATTCTTATCTCCAATTAATCATTCAAAAACAAAGTGGTGCTTGGCTCAAGTGGTAGAGCACTACTAACATTGAGCACAAAAGATTGGAGACAGTGCCCACATCCTGAATTCAAGCCCCAAGACCAGAACACACAAACATACAAACACACACACACACACAGAATAAAAAAGAATACCCACATTGGATATTTGTTAATCACATAAAGAACTTGTCCCCAGAATATAAAAAGAAAATTTAACACTGAAATATAAAAGAATAAATAAGTTAAAGGGAACAAATTTTTTTTTAATTTAATTTTATATTATTTGTGAACATACTGTACAGAGGGGTTACAATTACATGGGCAGGATGATGCGTACATTTCTTACCAAGCATTGCAGCCTCCTCCTTTGGTTTACCCTTCACATCCCTTCCCAGCCTCCCCCCTCCCCCTCAATCCCAATCCTTCTCCTTCCCCCACCTTCTCACCCCCCCCCCCCCGCACCGCGTTGTAAAGCTCGTTTTGGACATGACAACTTGTACTTCTCATTGTTGCAATGGGTCCACCTGTATCCTTAAACAACTGGTTTTTCCCCATTTCCTCCACAAGTTATACTGACATCAAATATAGTGAAAGCAGGGGTTATACTGTGGGGGAGGGACATACAAAGCAACAAAGAGATAATCTTATAAATGCGTTAGAAACACATGCATGAAAGAAAAAAAACATTAAAATACATATCTAAGGGTTCATTTTCCTGACATCACATTATCTGACCTTTTCTGCTTGACTCATACATATACTAGATATTGCAAATAAGGGGAAACCATGGGACCTATGTTTCTTTGGGCCTGGCTTACTTCACTTAATATAATTTTTTCCAAGTTTTTCCATTTCCTAACAAATGGGGCAATGTCATTCTTTCTGATGGAGGCATAGAATTCCATTGTGTATATATACCACATTTTCTTGATCCATTCATCTACTGAGGGGCATCTGGGTTGGTTCCATATCTTAGCTATGGTAAATAATGCTGCAATAAACATAGTTGTGCTGGTAGCTTTAGTGTGGTCTTGTTTGTAAACATTTGGGTAAATGCCCAAAAGTGGGATTGCTGGGTCATAGGGGAGTTCTATGTGAAGTCTTTTGAGGAACCTCCATACTGATTTCCAAAGTGGTTGAACAAGTTTACATTCCCACCAACAATGAAGTAAGGTTCCCTTCTGTCCACATCCCCTCCAGCATCTGTTGGGAACAAATATTTTTAAAATATTTAAAATCTTACTGTATCAATTGAACATTGTTCAAGAGGTTTTAGCTAGTGTAATAAGTAGAACAAAGAAACTAATGGTATTTAGATTTTAAAGAAAGAAGCAAAACTGTCTATCTGCAATGTGATCCTTTGTGTAAAAAAAATCCTAGGAAATCTACAAAAAAACTAACATGAAAATGATGCACAGAGATCAAAGATTAGTCATTAGGGAAATGCAAATTAAAACTGTGAAAATTAAAAAAGGAAAGTACACATACCCTTCATAGAAAGAATAAATCAATATAAACTAAACTAAGAAATAATACCAAATGATAAAAAAATAGGGAGAAACAGTCTTTTACACTACTAACAGGACAAGCGCATCATCCCATTTACACAGCGTTTGTCACTCTCTTATCAGCTTATTATAGGACTCTGTAATCCCATTCCCAGGTATGTACTTGAGAGATTTAAAAACATATGTTCTCATAAGAGAACTTAAAGCATGGCTCTATCCATAACTGATAGTAAAAAATTCAAATATGCTTCAAGTGATGAATGGATAAACTAATTGCGGTAGATGTGCATCATGCAACACTACTTGGACAGTCAAAACAGTAAACTATTAATACACACAATACTAAGGCTGCCTTTCATTATATCTTAAGCTAATTAAAATAAATCAGACCTAAAAGTTTTATGTAAGAAATTACGTTGATATAGCATTTTGGAAAAGTTAGAACTATAGTATTTATTGGAGGATAGGTTAGCAAATTATCAGGTTATCAGTAAAGGAGAGTTTGTCAACAATGGGCCAGTATAAGGGGAGTTTTAGGGTGGCAAAGCAGTTCTGTTATCTTCTTTGTGGTGGCAGTTACATAAATTAAGCACCAAAAATATGAATGCTATTGTATGTACATTAAAAATGTGATAGCACTCTTATTTCAGTCCAGCATATGTGACTTGCTTTACTTTTGGAAATGCGAATATTTCTCTTTGTATCTCTAATTGACTAAAATTTCACATGATTGTATGTTGGTATGCATGTTGTTCTCATTATTGCACATTATATATAGGTCTTTTTGATCTATAAATACATATTTTTCAGTTCTAGGAAATTTTCTTGAATTATTTTCCTGTAGATTCCAATGTTCTTATGTTTTCTTTTTGTGTTATTTCAGTTAGTCAGGTGTTAGAGCTTCTGGGTTCTTTCTCTCTTATTTTAAGCATTTCTATTGAGAGAATTCACATTCCATAAAATTCACTATTTACAGCATGCAGTTTAATAGGTTTTAGTATATCCATGCAACTGTGCATCTTTCACTTTAACCTATGCTTAAAGCAGTATCATCACCTCTAAGAAACCATGAAGAACCTCTAACAAACTAGGCTTGTTACTCATTCTTTTCCCATCTTTAGAATAAGTTTTCTTTTCTTTTATATTCTGCATCTCTGTCTTCTTATACTTCTTTTAAATTTTTTTCTCTATTTCTTTGTAAAATTCCTTCCACGTATAAGGATAGAGACAGCAAGCTATCCAACCTGCATGCGACTGGAGAGTGAGTGTTTATCCCTTTCCCAAACAGTAAAGGACATTAAGTGTGCCTTACCTAGAGAGAGGCGACTCCCAACATTGTGCAAGCCTTTCCTACCAAGAGAAGTAACAAGCTTGTCAATAAAGATCACAAGGCTGTCAGAAGCCGACTGAGATCTTCAGGCACCCTCACCACAACTGCCCCTGGGACACTTTTCATAGGATATGCTGTCCAGGCTTGGTGCTTTCATCTGCCACATAACATGAAACACACCACAGATCTCATTTGTTAGCTGGTGATTTTCAAATATGTTAACACAAGACTTATAGAGAAGGCTCAGAATGAAGTCCATGTAGAATGGATCTGAGGCCTTCTTGGAGTGGGAAGCACTGAATATCATAAGTGGAATTTTTCCTGATGGATTTAAAAAGGTGGAAATTACTCAAAAGTTAGCCAATTGGTAGATGAATAAACAAATTGTGGTAAATTCATAAATAGAATACTATAGAATATTATTCAGCCATAAGCAGAGGTGTAATACTTATATCTGATTACACTATGCTGAATGAAATAAGAAGCAGCAGCCAGATGCAAAAGGATACATCTTGTACAATTCTGCTTGTATGTAATATCCAGAATAAGCAAAATCTATATAGGCAGAGGGTAGATTGACCATATACACAGAACAACTTTGACAAGAAATGTACTTATTACCTTACTTATGTAACTGCAATCCCTCTGTACATCACTTTGACAAAAAAAAAAAATTGAAAAAAAAAGAAACGGGGTATAAGGAGTCATCATTAAGGTTGAGGGAAGAGGGTTTTTTTTATTGTTGTTGGTTGGTTGGTTGGTTGGTAGTGATGAAAAAAATTCTTAATTTTTTGTACTTAGAACTCAGGACCTTGTCAGAAGGTGCTCTACCACCAGAGCCATATAGCTTAGCAAAAAAACACATTTTGAAATTAGATTTTGGGGGCTGGGAAGTTGGCTCAGTGGTAAAGTGCTTGCCTCACATACATGAGGCCCTGGTTCAATTCCTCAGCACCACATAAGCAGAAAAAAAAGTGGGAAGTGGTGCTTTGGCTCAAGTGGTAGAGCGCTAGCCTTGAGCTGAAGAGCTGAGGGACAGCGCCCAGCGGAGTTCAGCCCCCACGACTGGCAAAAAAAAAGAGAGAGAGAAAAGAAATTAGATATTGGTAATGGAAACACCACTTCATGATTTGGATGTTTAAAAGGAGTATAATATATGATATGTAAATGGCACCTGAATAAAGTTGCTATGACAAGTAATTATAGTAGTTTAAAAAGAAGCAAGACAAGTTGTCCTTCACCTTGTTATCCAATACATATCTACCACGCACCCTTTCAGCTCTGCCTTGTGCTTTTTAATACTGAGTTTCTTTGTTTAATCCCTCACGCAGAATGCCTGAAAGTTGGTATCTCCATGGTAGTGATCCTTACTTCTGCACTAGGTAATGTGCCATCTTCACACAACTATCACTATTTACTTAACATTTTTCTTTCCATCAGTTCATATCTATTTTTTTTTGGTGGTGCTAGTGAGCAAACCCAAGCCCTGCAAATGCACCCCAGTTTTTTTGAGACAAGGTCTCATTATATAGCTCAGGGTGGACTTAAACTCAATCTCCCCCACTCAGATTTCCAAGTTCTGAAATTACAGGTTTGTGCATCATGCCAATTTTTCTAGTACATACTGCATAGTATAGTCAGATCACTTTTCTGAAGTTACTAGGGTTATATAGGCTATGAACTCAAGACTGATACATGGCTGTAATTATTGTGGGGGCCTAGTGAGAAGATGATTCATTACACACAGGGGCTGTGGTAGAGTATTTAGGTAGAGCTGGTCTCTCACATTCTCACACTGTGAACTTGTAATTTCTCTCCACTTTACTACACACCAGTTGGGTGGCAGCCATTGCTGAAACCCAAGAGAAGAAAGACTTCTATGTTTAGTGGAATGGAGGCATTCTCCCAATAGCTTCATAATCCCACAATTTTGTTGATTCTCTCTGAGAAGGACTGGAGATAGGCTAAGCGCATTCCACACTACAGCCAAACTACACAGGTTCAAAATCAGGGTTTATCTGTGACTTGCTAAACAACCTGGGGCCCAGTTTCCTCATCTGTCACAGGGGGGGGTCAAAATGTCTCATCCTAGGGTTGTTACTTAGAAAAATGTCAAGCTCATAATAAACTTTAGTGAATTGGGAGGTTTTATTATAGACATTTAAATATTAAAAGAACAGTGTTTGCTATAGTGCATATTCTAGATAATCAATGACCCATTTTCCTCCATGCTCTTCCTTTTTATTGAAGTTCTTCAAAAAGACACTTTAAGCGAGGCATTGTAGGGCATGGCTAAAATGCCAGCACTGGGAAGTCCAAGGAAAAAGGATCATGAGTTTGAGGTCAAGACTTTTTCTCACAAAAAGAAGAAAGAACATTGCACTCAACCTTTTAAGCTTCCAAGATGCACTCAGTAAGCAATTGCTTGCCCCCAGGCTTGAGCAATCTGGAGAAACCTCAGGCTCTACTGCTGTGCCCACTTATATGGAGAGAGGAGAACACCAGAACCCAGTTCTGAAGTCCTCACTGAACTCAACAGGTTCTTTGACTGGGAACAAGCATTAAAAAAAACATAGGTTTTCCTGTCTCTTTCTTCTAAACTTTGAAATGATCCTCTAGGCCTTGTGTAGGACTTGGTGAGCACTGTGGGTCTGACAGAGTTATCAGGATATGCTGAGAGCTGGAGAGCCTTGTGTGCACAGGGAGACCCTGACCTGGGCTCTTTGTATAATCTCTATCCCACATGACAGACACCTATCTAGCTGCAATGCAAGAAGAATGCTGTGATTAAAGGCTGATGATACTTGCTGTGTGGATGAGAGCCATGCTGCAACCATGTTTGAAAAAACTTTTAATCTAACCCTACTGTGGGCAGGGTTCTCGGTGGGTGCTTCAGTGCCAGTTTGAAGGGGGGAAAATGTGCGCAAGAAACATGTGATGTTTTTGCAGTGGTTTGAGGGCTGGGTTTGGTAATTATACTCTCGAATGTGAAAATCCATGTGGCATAATGAAAAACACACCTCTGTTCTGCTTCCAAAACTAATTCTAAAGACAGGATAGTCTCGGCACAGGGTGATGGAGTCCCTTAAAATGTGCATTTGCTTTATTTTTGTGTTTCTGAGAACATGGGCAGAAATAAAAGACTGTCGAAACCTTTCTGATATCTTATTGCTCAGTCTACATGTTTGAACATACACAGACACATACACACATATCCTGTCTTAATAGACAGGAAGAAAATAGCCTTGTGGGTAGCTAATGAATTGTGTGCTTTCTATCATTCCAATAAAATATTGTACATTATGTATCCTGTAGTTATAAAAATGCTAGTTTGTATTGTGTAAGAATAAAAGCTCCCCAAAAAGCCAGAAAGGAATTATAGACTTTAATGTGAAAATCCTTTTTTTGCTGCAAAATTCTTATCTAAGTCTTCTTTGAAACATCAGAACATTTGACCACAGGAATTCAAAGAAACCACAAACCAACATATGGATTTTCAACTACAAGTTCTGGGCACTTATGACCTCTCTCTCTCTCTCTCTCTCTCTCTCTCTCTTGCTCTCTCTCCCTTTTCTTTCTCTCTCCTTCCATCCCTCCCTCTCTTCCTTCGTTCCTTCGTTCCTTCCTTCCTTCCTCTCCCCCCCCCCAAACTCAGGGCCTGGGCTCTCTCCCTAGCTCTTTTGCTCAAGGTTAGCACTCTATCACTTTCAGCCACATCTCCACTTCCAGTTTTCTGGTGGTTAATTTAAAGATAAGAGTTGCAGGCCTGTAATCCTACCTACTCAGGAGGCTGAGATCTGAGGATCACAGTGCAAAGCCAGCCCAGGCAGAATTTCTAATAAACTGCTTAGAAAAATCTTATCTCCAATAAGCTACTTAGAAAAATCCCACACTAGGACTGGCAAGTTCAAGCATCAGGACTGGGATGGGGGCGGGGGGGAGGGGGGAGTGGAGAATTTCATGGACTTTTCCGCCTGGGCTGGCTTCAAACCTCAATCCTCAGATCTCAGTCTCTCTAGTAGCTAGGATTACAAGTACAAGCCACCAGCGTCTAGCTCTCTTTCTTTCTTATTGGCAAAACTAGATTGAACTCAGAGCCTCATACTAGCTAGGCAGGTGCTCTTACACCTGAGCCATACCTCCATCTCCTTTTCAGCTTGTTATTTTAGAGGTAGCGTTCCACTTTATACCCAGACCAGCTGGTCTGTGAGCCTATAATTTGTGCTTCCATGTGTTGCTGGAAATACTAGGCATGCGTCTGTGTACCCAGCCATTGTACTTCTCTCATAGGTCAGATAGCAGGCAGGCATGTACCACTGTGTCCAGCCATTGGTTGAGAGGGTATCTCCTGATTTATTTGTTTATTTATGCCCATCATAGTCTCAAACTCTGACCCACATCTTCATCTCCCATGTGGTTTAGGATTATGGGTTTGAACCATCAAGTCTTGCTACCTTTTTTGCTTAATGGTTTTTACTAATCAAGAAGGGGATACTTTTTCAGTCCTCTGAGTATTAGAAACAATGTACTTAAAAATAGCCAGGGCAGGGTGCCTGTGGCTCAAGTCTGTAATCCTAGCTACTCAGGAGGCTGAGATCTGAGGATTGCGGTTCAAAGTCAGCCTGGGCAGGAAAGTCTGTGAGACTCTTAGCTCCAATAAACCACTCAGAAAACAGGAAGTGGCGCTGTGGCTCAAGTAGTAGAGTGCTAACCTTGAGCTGAAGAGCTGAGGGACAGTGCCCAGGCGCAGAGTTCAAGCTCCACGACCAACAACAACAACAAAAAGCCAGTATTTCCCTAGCTGCTATCATGGAAGGTTTACTTCATTGTGTACACATTGCTGAGAACCACATCACCTACATTATGTGGTATATCATTCTTTTTGGTTATTCAATGAATAAACTTCTCTCAGACCTAAAATTGGATATGATTGTAACTTTAACAAACAACTCTCGTAAAATAGTTTCATTGCTTTTTGCTTTTGATGCGAGATCAGCAAATACTAGACTATATTTCAAAACTTGTGCAAAACTTTCTGATACACGTTTGGTTCTAATGTTACCCATTTTTATCTTATTTGTCCCCCTAAATTTCCATTTTGCACAAGTTCTCCACTTACTCTTTATCTTGTAATATGTTTTTGCCCACAAGCAAATTTGAATCCCTTTTTTGGAATAAGGGATGATTTCCACAGATAAAATATTTGCCAAAAAAGTATTTCTTCATCAGTAATGTTGACTAGAGAATGATCACTTTCTTTACCATGGGACACATTCTAGAAGATGATCAGCCTCGTGGGTTGCAGTGTTCACCACTGCAGGTGGATCACACGTGGCTGATGACTGCCTCATCTTCTTTTCATGGCTCTTGACTCTAGTCACAGTGGCTGGAACCCAGCCTAGCTCTAGCTCCAAAGAGGAAACATCACATGGTGATAGATGAGAAGAGCTAGATATGTTAAAACATCCTGGATATATTTCTGTTTACTTTAAAATTTCCCAGAAAGTTTAGATGAAGATAGTTTATAAATTAATCATCTAAAAGGATCACCTTTTGTACCTATTGTTATCAGCTTGATAAGTTACTTGACCATCGCTATCTGACCATTAACCTGCATGTGAGTAGATACTTAGGAGATGTCAGATTCAGTGCTGAATGTGTATTATCCTATTTGACTGTCACACAATGCTATAGGTAGATAATATTATTATGGCTGGTTTAGGACTGAAGGAATGTGAGACAAAGACTAACTAAGCCTTGTCATTATGATGTGATGGATTAGTGGACAAAGATCTGAACCAGATATGTTTGATTCAATTGTCCCAGCTCTCAACCGCATGCATGGTGCATGCCTCCCACTGGGCACAAGGGGACAATGGGCAGCAAAAAGTGGAGTAGAGTGTCTTGAATGAAGGTTGAAGGTTGATGAGATCTTTGCAGAAATATTTGTGTCCACATACTGCTGAAATCTCTCTGAGATCAATGTAATTCCACCACAGTCAAAAACAATAGTATCTGGAAATTTTATAATTACAAAGCTAATAATACACACACACATATGTCAGTTGTGGGGCTTGAACTGTGAACCTGGGTGCTATCCCTGAGCACTTCAGCTAAAGGCTAGCACTCTGCCACTTGAGACATAGAGCCACTTCCGGTTTTCTGGTGGTTTATTGGCGTCTCATGGACTTTCCTGCTCAGGCTGGCTTTGAACCACAATCCTCAGATCTCAGCCTTCTGTGTAGCTAGGATTATAGGCATGAGCCACTGGTACCTGGCGGCTAATATTGTTTTAATGAGTGAGTTAATATTAGGAACACCTAAGGCTATTTTAAGAAAGTAATAGTAAAGGTAATAGTAAAACTGTCCTATTACAATGATTACTATTTCATTATCAAAATAGTTTTGTTTTTGTTCATGACTCCATAGTAAACTTTGCTTATTCAATTTCCTTGCAGTCGTTAATTGGCCACATGACTCTTCTAGACAATGAAAACACTTGAAAGTGATGCCTTCCACTTGTGGGCCAGGATCATAAAAACACCCCTTGTATAATCTGTTGTTTCTTCTTATTCCCTAGGCTAAGGAACAACGACAGAGAGTCAGAAGCCACAACCTCTAGGAGCTGATTTGCTGAATGCTAATGAAACAAGGTTTCTCTCTACACCACTACCTCCAACTTGCTCAACAATTTAAGACTGTTTGGTGGGGCTTTATCATGTTTAAGTTGACCCTACATAATACACAACTCAGGAATCCTAGGTTTCTGTTCTGTGGAAAAAGAAGCATTCTGAATGGGATACAAGGACATGTAGATCTTCCATAAGATTCATTTCTGTACCACCAGGCAATATTTTTGCCTAGCTCATGGTGACAATTTCTGGAAGTGTCTTCTGTAATTTAACCAAAAAGGAAGAAATTAGTTAAAAACCCTTTGGGGATGTAAGAAGTGATGTTCTCTGAGTCTCAATGCTCAAGTGTTCCAAACTGTTTTCACATAGATAGACCTAACCTATTTCATGATCTGCAGTATGTGATCTTAATCCCCGCTTATACCTCCCTAGACATGCTGATGCAATCTCTCACACTGGTGCTTGAAGCTTGACTGTCCTGTAAGAACTTTGGCCATCTTGTTCCAAGGCTCTCATCATCTACACTGCCTGCAGTGTTCATTGAAGTAGGACAACCATTTGCCAGACACTCTAATGAAATTTGAGGAAACAGATCCTTTGGCTTCTATCCAGTTGCATTGACTAAGACCTTTCCTGGGCTTTTAATGATGTCAAAACTTGAATAAACTGTATGCAATCTATATACAACATAAACAGCACACCCATGGAAAATATTTCTGATATTCCAATAACTCAAAAGAATACAAATCATATATTGTAGTGATTAGTTTATATATTTACCTCTATGCTTGAAACTGTTCACCTTTGGGTTGTATGTGGCAGCTCTCTACATTACTTAGTTCACCTTGATGCTTAATAAATGTTGAAACGACTAAATTACAAATACTGTCATGAACCATGAGTAGTAATGTCCTGTTTACCCAGAATCTCTACATTGCTGGTGACTCCATGATAGCAGTGAGAAAGTGCTTTCATGTGGGAGATGCTTCTCTAAATGGTTAACTTCAAGTTAGAATGTTAACTGAGCCATCATAGCATATACCAGAGCACAGAAGCAATACATGCAAGAGATGCCAGAGAGCAGTTAGTGGATATCAACAACTATTCCTGATAACAATTATCAGCAAACTGGTAGAGATAATTCTAAATATTGGAAACAACCAATACCAGATTTAATAAGAAACATTAGAAAGTTCTTTAAAGTCAAGAAAGTAGTCAAAATAACCATTGTAAATTGTATTTTTAAGCATTGTTATGTAAGTTCTAGGTAACATAATTAGAAAATAACAAAGATAAGATGATCATTCTTTAGGGATAAGACTGTATACATACAAATTCAAACAGTCAACTCAAAGATGACTAGAACTTACATGATATGAAGCTTAATCACTTCTTCCGATTATAAGTTATTTTGCTGAAATTCTGTGTCTTTCTTATATACCAGCAATGATCAGTGTAACTAATCAGTGAGCTACTAAAATGTATGGGAAGTCTTGTAAAACATTTTATTAAGTGAAGAAAGTCAGGAAAACATGGATCCATGTTTTCTCTTAAATGTGGAAACTGGATTTAACTTACAAGCTCCTGAGTAAATATGTGTGGTGGTATGTAAGTGCATACAAATATATTAACGGAACTATGGTAGATTCAAGGGAGACCTCAAATAGTGCAATTCCTGAGAAAGCCAAAACCAAAGCTGAGCAAAATAAAACACCCAGCGTTGGGTTCTTGCTAGGGATGAAGTAGGGTCAAGGGGAAAGGGGTAGAAGAATGAAGATAAGAGGGGGAAAATACAGACAAGATTCCAAGGTATATCCTACAAAGTTAAGAAGAGTGAAGGAAGGGTAGGTAGGAGAGGGATGGGTGAGAATGTTGAAAGGGTTGTCACTGATCAAGATATAGTGTATTTATAAACTGCCTTGTTAAATGGTAACTTCTTTGTGCTTAAAGATAATAAAGTTTTTTAAAAATTTAAAAATTGTGACAAATGTGTGAATATCAAGGGGCAGACGTTCCAGAATGCACAATGACATCTGTGAAGAAAAAGACAAGTTTTGCCAAGACACATAAAGCAATACTTTCAGTAGGTATCTGATTATTGTATTTCTAGATAGGAAGACAACTTTGCAAAAATGTGTCTTCCAAATAATCTATAAATTTGATGAAATACCAGTCATGCAATGTGTGTAATCTTCTCTGTCTGCTTTTTGTGTTCACTGTTATGTTTGTGAGAACAGGCCAGGTTCTTGTAAGAAACATATTTCAATGTGTAAATATATTATAGTGTATTCTGTCCACTCTTGATGGACAGTGGAGTTTTTGGTTATCATGGATAAGGCTGCTATTAGTATTCTTTTCCATGCCTTTTAGGACAAATGTGTGATTTAACTTTTAGGTAATAAAAATATTTTGAAGGGAGATAGTCAAGTCCCAAGGTTTGATAGACACTGAAAAATATCCAAAGAAATATTACCCATTTTCACATCTATTCTTTTTACTTTTAGCCATTTGGGTGAGTGTCTGGCTCTCAATTTTTTTTGGTCTAAATTTCTGGCTTGCTACCTTTCCCTCCTAGATTGGATATCACAGCCTAACATCATCTTTGTCTGAATAGTCTCAAGTCTCAATATCATTAAAGTACTTATAGGTCAGTCCCCCAAGCAGATCCTCACCCGTCATCCTTGCTTTCTGCTAGAGGAAATTATGCAACAGTACAGATGAGTAATTCTGTGCATTGAGAGCCAACTTTTAGTGGGCTCTCTCCTTCCATTCCCATTTACCATTCTCCTGGTCTAGGTCGACTTAATTTTATATCATTTCTCTACCAAGATCCTATCCAAATACAAATTTGACCCTTCCCCCACCCAATGGCTCACACTTTCTCCAGGATATAGTGGAGTCTCTTTAATATACCCAGTGTTGGTTTAAAATAGAAAAAGCTTAGTGAATGCCAAAGATTGTATCATTTCACCAACACGTGTCTATTAAATACTTCTATTTCTGATCATAGAACTATAATCTGATCCATCAGCATAAAGTGTGAAATATTTGGATTTGATTTTTCAGTTTAATTTTTAAAAATTGTTGGCAAGATTTGTAAGATTACTTTTCATAGTTTTTAAAATCCAATCTGCAAGAAACATTTTGAAAGCATTGTAGGAAAGTTTAAAAACTGACTTTAAAAATGATTTGACTTATGGTTATTATCTTACTATTATTTGTGTTGGTACTAGAGCTTGAATTCAGGGCCTCTTGCTCTAGCACACATTTTGATTATTGTTGGCACTCTACCACTTGAGCCATACCTCCAGTGCAGCTTTTGCTAGTTAATTAAAGATAAAATCTTATGACCTTTTCTGTATGGATTGCATTTGAACTGTGACCTTCAGATCTTAGCCTTCTTAATAGCTAAAATTACAGGTATGAGCCGCCAATGCCTGACTATGATTAGTGTATCATTAAAGGAATATAATAGAAGCAATAGTTGTCATTCAAAAGGAATAAAAATGCAGTAATACATAATAATTTCATTCAGACAGATACAAACAGTATACATTCTCTAAAGACCATTTATCTTGCTATCTCTAAGACTTGAATATTTACTTTTTTTTGATGTACTAAGATTTGAACTCAGAGCCCCACTCACACTTAAAACAAGTATTCTTTCACTCCAGCCTCAACCCTTTCTTATTTCAGTTATTTTTTGGGTAAGGTCTTGTGCTTTTTGCTTCTGTTTCCCTCCTGCCCCCCCATGGATCATAATCATCCTTCCTATACTTCCTTTATAGTTGGGATTATTGATGTGAATCATCCTGCCCAATTTATTTGTTGAGGTGAATCCTCACTAACTTCCCACTTCCCCCAGGATAATCTTGAACCAAAATCCTTTCAATTGCTTCCTCCCCAGGACTTGAACATTTTAGTCTCTCTTCTATTTCCCTTTTCTCTTAACTCACTTCCTTTATCTCAAAGCATTCACAATTTTTCTGCATGATTTGTTTCTTGTGGCATTTTGTTATTTCTCTTCTCTTTTGTTGTTTGCTTTCCTCTTGCCTTTATTCTCCTGGATTCTTTGCTTCCTCTTGTTCATTCTTTTAAAAGAAATCATTTTAATAGCTTTGCATTTCTTTATTATTATTATTATTATTATTAATTACCATTATTTTTTATTTTTTTATATTTTATTTTATTTTATTTGAGAACATACTGTACAGAGGGGTTACAATTACATGGGCAGGATAATGCATACATTTCTTACCAAGCATTGCAGCCTCCTCCTTTGTTTACCCTTCACCTCCCTTCCCAGCCTCCCCCCTCCCCCCCACCCAATCATACCCCCCTTCCCCCCCCACACCGACATTGTAAAGCTGGTTTTGACATGACATTTTGTACTTCTCATTGTTGCAACAGGTCCACCTGAATCCTTAAACGACTTGTTTGTCCCCATCTCCTCCACAAGTTATACTGACATCAAATATAGTGAAAGCGGGGGTTACACTGTGGGGGAGGGACATACAAAGGTGATGATGACCCTCATCTACTGTCTTGTTTCTTCCTACTTAATTTTTTTCCCTGGCAACCCTGACCCCTAATGTCACCACAGCTAGCCTAGACTCCTATCTACAGTCCAGACTCTCCCCATCCAGAAACCCATTTTCCCGGTTAGCATTAAAAGCTATGGTTTATTACCTCTGTAAGAGGTGCTCTGAAGCACTCTAGGACAAAGCAATTTGGCAGATGATCATCTCAATATTCATTCAAGTGCTGTGCCTGAAAATGAAGGACTTGAGGATTTTAAGGCCTTGTCCTCTCCCACATGGGGGAAGAAAGGTCAATTATTGCTTTAATTTCCCCTTTCTCCTCTTGTTCCAGTCAGGAGCTTGTGACTCAACTATATATTGGGACCTGCTTATCCATGAAAAAGAGACAATTGTTGGGGTGGGAAGGGATGGCAGGGGAAAAACAAAGGAAGATTTAACAATGCTCAATAGGAAATGTACTCATTACCTTAGTCATGTAACTCTAACCCCTCTGCTCAGTATTTTTACAATAAAAACGTACAAAAAAGAGACAATTGTGATTTGTTTTCACACACAGCTCCATGCCCACCATGAACTGATCACAAACTGTAAGGGACACTAGAAGATGATAACAGGGTCCTCTGAGCAGTTCTCAGGTTCTTTCTTCTAAGTAAAGAGGATGGGACTACATCTGCTCAGACTCAGTGTAATCAGACACTTGGTTGACAGAGTGTAGCCATTCAATGAGTGTGGCAGAAGTTCTGTTTCCCTGGATGCTCTCCACCAAAAACAAGTGTTGGCTCCATTTAGAATTCTTCAGAGGAACCTCGGGACAGCTCTCAGTTGCCCTTCTGCCTCCTACTCAAATGCTAGGGTTGGCTTTGTGAAAAAGCAATAGAAGTTACCATCCCTTATATGAGCTACTTACACATTTCACTCTCACTATGATGTAGTACTAAAAGAGTGGTAACATTATCAGTTAGATGTGTTTAATCACGTTGCTCAGCATTCTATGTTCAGTCATCAATGTTTTTGCTTAGGTGATTTACTCATGTATTCAAGTTTCAACAATTGAGGGGGCATGAGTCTATAGTGCATTTGGTCAAATAGATTCCATGAATGGTAATCACAGAAGAATAATTCATTTTATATTTGTGTGTGTATGTGTGTGTGTGTGTGTGTGTGTGTGTGTGTGTGTGTGTGTGTGTGTGTGTGTGTGTGTGTGTTGGTACTGGGTTTGAACTCAGAGCCACTTGAGTTCTGTCCCTGAGCTGCCTTTTTTTTTTTTTCTCATGGCCAGTACTCTACCATTTGAGCTACACCTCCACTTCCAGATTCTTGACAGTTACCTGGAGATAAGAATCTCCTGGCACATGTGTAGGAAAAGGCCAAAAGTTATGTACATATAACCATGTAAGATGATGTTAAGCAAAATGAATCCCAACATAGGGACACAAATATCTTTTTTCTTTCTTGCTTTTGTTTCTAATGTATTTATAATGTACCATGTGATTTTTTTTGTTGCTTTGTATGTTCCTCCCCCATGGTATAACTCCTGTTTTCACTGTATTTGATGTCAGTGCCCTGCATCTTGTATATACATTTTATGTATATATGCATATATATACACTTTTCTAATTCAGGGAGGGGAAGGGAAAAAACAAAATGCTGAAATAAGGATGCAGGCTGACCCATTGTAACAATGAGATGTACAAAAGACTATGTTGAAAACGAACTTTACAACTTCAGCAGGGGAGGGGATATAGGTGGGAGGGAAGGGATGGTAGGGGGAAAACAAAGGAGGAGACAACAATGCTCAATAGGAAATGTACTCATTACCTTGCTCAAGTAACTATAACCCTTCTGTATAGCATTTTTTACAATAAAAAACGTACAAAAAAAAGAATCTCATAGACTTTCCTGCCCAGGTTAGCTTTGAACCACAATCCTCAGATCTCAGGAGTCAGCCACTGGTGCCTGGATAGATTTTATATCCTTGATTTGTTTCTCCAAAAAATAGACTAGTCCAGGAATTATGTAAAAAAATAAATGCTCACATGATTACTTCTAGGTACAATTTACTCAAGTGGACATCAATAGAAGAGATAGGAACTAGTCTCATAAATAATCACAGTATGGGGCTGGGATGGTGGCTCAGTGGTAGAGCGCTTGCCTTGCATGCCTAAGGCCCTGGGTTTGATTCCTCAGCACCACATAAGCAAAAAGAAAAAAGCTGGAAGTGGCATTGTGGCTCAAGTGGTAGAGCTCTAGCCTTGAGCTGAAGAGCTGAGGGACAGTGCCCAGGCCCAGAGTTCAGGCGCCACGTCCGGACCCAAGAAAAAAAAATCACAGTATGATTCAAATATATGTAATCATATAATATATCTATACCTATTAGGGAGAAAGGAATATAGAAACCAAGATTTAGTTACTAACAGAAATTTATATATTCTTTACTTTCTTGTATCTAGGGTATTTTGTTCTCGAAAAGTAGTTCTTGTATTTGAATATATAATTAGTTTCATTTCTTCATGGTCTTGGATGAAGTTAAAATATAGCATTGGAATCTATTATGTAAAAATTTTAGATATTGTGAAAACATCTCAACTTTTTCATATAACATCTAAAATTTTTGTTATCTTGTGATTTAGTAAATGTGGGGAGATGATGAGTTGAAGATTTATATTCTGTTGAGGACTTACTAAACTTCTTAAAATGGGTAGCATTATTGAAAAATTATTTTGGGATTTTTATAATATGGTGGTTGTAAAACTTCTGTGGTTAGGAATTGGATGCTTAATACATAGTTATTGGATACAACATACAAAAAGAGTTCAATAAATAATTATTGCATGAATGAGTTTGTATGTCATGTAGCTGTTATTGATACATATTCAGCTATATGAATCCAATCAAAGCAATATACTCAGTCTCCTGACCTTTTTCTGGTACGAGGCTTTGAACTCTGGACTTTTTTGCTTTCTCAGTTGGTACTCCACTTTTTTTTTTTTTTTTTTTTGTCATGGGGCTTGAACTCTGGGCCTGGGCAAGGCATTTACCACTTGAGCCACAGCACCACTTCCAGTTTTCTGAGTGGTTTATTGGAATTAGAGTCACAGACTTTCCTGCCCAGGGTTGGCTTTGAACCTCAATTCTCAGATCTCAGCCTCCTGAGTAGCTAGGATTACAGGCATGAGCCACTGGTGCCTGGCTGGTACTGCACTAAGTCTAGTTTTTGGCTGATTATTTTAGAAATGAAGTCTCACAGAGTTTGCTGTATATACAGACTTTGAAACACACAATCTTTTGGATCTCAGTCTCTTGAGGAGGAAGGATCACAAACATGAGCCACTGGCACCTGACTAATTTCATTTTATTAAAACTTTGTTTAGCTGTAATCTTTAAAGTGGACAGTCACAATGGGAGAATGGACAGAAAGTTACCATTGTTGGTCTATAGAGAAAAGATGGTGCAAAATATTTCAGTGAATTAGGTTCCATATAAAAGGAAGATTAAAAAAAAGCTAGGTCTCTAAAAAATAATTTTAAAAACTCTAAACACTTGAATCTCTGAATAGTAATTGGTGGTGGGTGGAAACTCCAAAGACAATAATTTTAAAACAAAACAAACTAGTCCTTTAATTATAGCATAATTATCCAGATTTCAAACTGTGAATTCACTTTTACTTGGGTCTTTTAAGTAAATTATGCATGTTTTCCATATGGGGCCCCACACCAAAACTCCTTTTTAATCTGGGGAAACATTTCCAAAATTCAAGTTTGTATCCAAGCTCTGGGATATTAATTGAGTTTAGATTCTTCCATAAACTTTCCATGTTTAGAAGTCTTTTTGAACTATCCCTTGGGATACACATGTTTGTATTACACATATTCTAGGTCTTTTAATAGCAACATTTAGGAATTCAGTAGGAAAAAATAATATCCTTGTAAATTTGATCTCTTTAGCAAACATAAGAACATAAAATGTTCATGGTGTTACCCCCCTCATCAGGTTTGCATTAATAAATCATTGATTGTAAGCCTAGCCATCCAATTCCAAATAAAATTCCAACTCCAATATTATGTCATTTTATTCTGTTGTGCATTTAACAAAGGATTAAGGCATAATACATTTTTAATTAACTGAAATATTAATGGCAAAAAGCTTTTAAGAGAAAAATTGTTAAAGAGTTACTCATCATAAACATGGTTTCAATAGAATTTATTTATAAAGCTGGGCAGGGATTGGGGAATGGATAATTAAAATGTTTCTAAAAGTTTTTCCTCTATGTAAAGTGGCTAACTTGAAGAACTTCATAGATAACAGCAAAAAGAATTATGTGGGAACATTCTTGGAGACTATGAACTAATTAACAAAAGCTGAGATTTTTTTTTCCTGAGTTTTTGGGAAATCATGTATGTTTAATGTGTTGAGACTGAAGGGGGAGTGTTTAGACAGCCAGATTCCTTAACGGGTCCCTACTTCTCCATCACAGTGCCTTTCTTATAGCCACCAAAGGCATCTTGGAACTTGAACCAATGAGATAATGAAGAGTCATCACAGACCCTGAACTGAACATTAGCCAACCTGGTACAATCTTGCTCTTAACTGTACTGTTTACACTATCCAAAGCAAGGTCACCATTTCATATTTAATCCTTGATAGGATAACACACTCACAATGGACCAAATATCATGGCTTTGAAACTGTGGAAGTCAATGTGGAAGTCAATTCAATTAGGGCTGTGTTTGATTTCATTTAATAGAAACATACTAATACTGGTAAGCAATGTGTCATGTTTCTTAAATAAGTCCAGAGGAAAGAGTACACTCATTAAGAAAGTCATTAAGGATTGAGGTTCCTTCCAATTTTCGGTTCCATCCTCCATAGTCTTTGATTTTCATGATTACATGATGGCTGCTGCATCTCTAGGTATCATGTCTGTGTTTTTCATTCAGAAAAAGAGGAAGTACTTAAGACTGATATGCATGGCAGGTGAATCTATACCTTTTCACAAGGAAAAAATTACTTCTTGGGCTGGGAAGGTGGCTCAGTGGTAGAGTACTTGCCTTGCATGCACCACTTAAGCAGAAAAAGCCGGAAGTGGTGCAGTGGTTCAAATGGTAGAGTGCTAGCCTTGAGCTGAAGAGCTGAGGAACAGTGCCCAGGCCCAGAGTTCAGGCCCCATGACCACCACCACCACCACCAAAACATATATATCTATATCTATATCTACATCTATCTATCTATCTATCTATCTATCTATCTATCTATCTATCTATCTATCTATCTATCTATCTATCTATCTATCTATCTATCTATCTATCTATCTATCTATCTATCTATCTATCTATCTCTATCTCTATCTATCTATCTATCTATCTATCTATCTATCTATCTATCTATCTATCTATCTATCTATCTATCACTTCTTGCTACTTGAGTTGTGCTTGGCATTTTCTCACATGGGTTAATGCTAATTGAGAGAATATCCTGAGATAGTAATTTCTTTTCTTTTCTCCCTTCCACTTTCCTTCCTTCCTTGTTTGCTTCTTTCTTTCTTTTTTACTTTCCTTTCTCTCTCTCTTCTCTTCTCTCCTCTCCTTTTCTCTTCTTTTGTTTTCTTTCTGTTTGAATATTTTGCTTCCCCAATAAAATCAGGTCTTCATTGTTAAAAAGGAGATTAGATAAACAGGACTGGCCATCATATTTGACTACTTCTGATTTTAGTGACCACATAAATTACGATTCTATTTGACTGCATGCACTACAGCTGTAGTCCTATTAGGCCCATATGTAGTCAGAAGATCTAAAAGTATTTTCGATTACAACAAATAACTCTGGCTGTCAAATCTACTCTTTGATTTTCAAGATATTTTATTAGTATCTATTAATTGTACAAGGTGTTTCATTATAATATGTCCATACATGCATACAAAGTTCCCCAGATCAAACTTACCCTTTTTAACACTCTCCATTTTCTCCCCTGTCCACTTCTTAAAACAATTTCAACAGGTTTTTCAAATCTCCCCTTCTTTCCCATAATCCTATCCAGAGATTCAGGGCTTGCCAAATGTTTTTCATGATGTTTTTAATAAAGACAGAGCAGGAGGAATAGATAAAAAAGGATGGTCTGGGCAGATTTGCTTTAGTTATTCTCCTGACTAATATGGCCTGAATCCGATCTCACTATTGCACAAAGATTTCAAAGCTGATGATAACATTTTTCCAATATCTATTTTACTCAGCTTTCTTTTTTTTAATTTTTATTTTTATTTTAATTTTAGTTTTTATTTTTTGTGAACACACTGTACAGAGGGGTTACAATTACATGGACAGGTTAATGCGTACATTTCTTAGCAAGCATTGCAGCTTCCTCCTTTGTTTACCCTTCACATCCCTTCCCAGCCTTCAAATACTTGAGCTAATCAACTTATAGAGAAGGTTTATTTTGGCTTACAGTTTTAGAAGTTTCAGCCCAGGTTTGGTTGGACCTTTGCTTTGTACCTCTGGCAGTATGTTATGGCAGGAGTAAAGAGAAAAGGAAGCATTGCATGCCCCCAGTAACTTAAAATCCTTCTCCTGATTTCTCCATAGTGAAGAGTTGGGGCCCAAACTTTTAACACATGGGGGACATTGCAGATCCAAATAAGACTGGCTTAAATATGCTTCTACATTAAATAAGAAAACACCCCATTTCTCAATATTTCTACATCAGTTAAGGCAACAATATTAATATAAATGTGAACAATTTATTTACAGAAAGAATTTCCATTTCCATGATCTAGTTAAGTGATATATTAAAATGAGCAAATGTTCCTGTGTGTGAGGATTACTTCCTCTTAAGCATATAACAAATTACTTTCTCTTTTTATTTTATTCCTGAGCCTATGTCCAGCAGCAGAAGTAAAGAACAGTGGTTCAGAAGACTTTGAAGAATTTGTTATGAGAGTATGAAGCATGAGAACTAATTAGGAAGTCTTTGAATGGGTGACAACAAAGTGTGAGATTGCAAAATATTAGGACTAGTTTATCATACTTAGATATTGCTATCAGTCCTCGTTTGTAGACTAGAGATATGTCACATTTGAATCATTTTTCCCTCTCTCATCCTTATTTTGCTTCGTTTTTTTTTCATTAGTAAACACAGAGCCTCCTGCTCTACCACTTGAGCCACATGTTTAGTCTGTTTGCTTTGTAGTTTGTTACTGAGATGGGGGGGGGGTCCTCATGCTTTTGCTTTGGGCTGGCCTTGAACCATGATCCTCCTACCTCTGTCACTGAGGTGGCTGTGATTAAAGATGAGCACCACATGGCCAGCCGGTTAAGCCACTTTTTAAGACTGAAACATCTAAATTTTAAGACTGAAACATCTAACTTTTAGAGTAATCATCATCAAAATAAAATTGTTCCTCAGTAAAAGAATTGAGCTTTCACCCACAATTGTGAGCAAAATTAAATATTTCTATATATTTTGTCTCTTCTGCCATTTCATTGTGGGAGGAACTGGCTTATTGAGATTTTTTTTCTTTGTCTTCCCCAGATGGGTATATATGGATTATATACTAAGTGTCCAACATCTGGTTTATAACAGAATAAATTAATTATTAATGTGGGATATGAAATTTTGTTTTAGTCATTGTCAGAGAGCAAAAGAAGTTGACTATCAATAATGTGAAGTCAAGGATTAACTTTGCCCTGAAAGATGTTTGGCCTTTCTCCTCAGTTCTTGGGAAGCTCCATATAAGCCCTTAGAATGTTCTGGCTGGTAAGCATGTTTTTGTTTGCCTGGAGCCTTGGACCATGTCAGATAGTCTATAACAACAATGTGATTTATGATGGGGGTCCTTTAGCCAAACATTATTAACTTGACCTTTAAAAGGTGAGAGGCAAAGGTCAGTGTTATAGCCAGGCAACAATGTATATGTGACTGAGTCCCAACAAAACCTTAAACACCAAAGCATCCTTGATTGGGCATACTCTCTATTATCACCCATAGCTGCTGGAAGAATTAAGCAAGGTTTGATGACTCTACCGAGAGAAAGCAAGTGGAAGTTTCCTTAAAACTCCTGTAAAGCAGATCCTACTCACTTGTTCCCCTGAACTTTGTTGTATTCTGTTACAATAAACTATAATTATGAATATAATAGCTTTTATGAGTTCTGTGAGTCCTAGTTAGCTATGGAACCTACAAGTGTTCTCAAGGATGGGTAGACCTTCATTTAATGTTAAAAGTAAGAAGGGTCTTGCAGACTCCTGAACTTGGCAAATAAGAGTGACTGGGATTTGAAAAATACTCCATACATGCAAGATAAAACTATGAATTGTTTTTTCCCACTTTTTAGATTACATCTATAAAGTATTTTAGTCTCAATTCTATAGATAAAGAATTTGAGGTGTCAGGACAAAATACCTAATCCAAAAGTCAAATACCTAATCCAGAAACTTAGATGAATCTAAATTCAAGTTCACCACGTGCAGAGCCCATCATCCACCTCCCTTCTTCCATGGTGTAGAGGACAGCAGCTATGGTACACTTCCAGTCTAGGTCTCCATACTTGCTGTGCATGAGCCACTGGGAAGTCACTGGTTTCAGAGTACAGTAGCTGTTTGGTTTAGACAGCACCTCTATCTCTCTCTTTGTCCCTGGGAGCTTCTTCGGCAACAGGCGAATAGCCCTTCTTAACTGTCTCCAAGTTATCCTTTACAGAAATATGCTAGCCATTTAGCAAGTTGGTCTCATTATTACCAAAATGTAAAGTGAGCCAAGAGTCACTTCACAATTGTAGTGAAAATCACAGAGAGCGAAGAGGAATGGAGAGACAACTGGAAGATCCCAGCCTGACCTCTGTGCAGAGCTAACTGTTGAGTCACTTGGAGCAGATTAGAGAAAGATGTCAAAAACTTCTCTCAAAGCATAGGCTTATAAACACCATGGGCAGTGTCTGCTAAATGTGTGCTGGTCAAGAAGAGTTTAGCTAATTTCTCATTGTTACTTTGGCCTCAACACATGAGTTAGAGGGTGAAAAGAGGTCTTCTAAGAGTGAATTTCAAATACCTAATCCAAAATCCACACGGAGGTAAAGAGGGCTCTAAGTTTAAGCTCCCAAAATCTGGACACCACCACCCATTCATCATGAAAAGATTGTATTTTTCTCTACAATGAACTCTATAAATTTTTAAATTGAGACTCTAAGATTCACCTCAATTCTCTTCCCTTCTCCTAATGTCAAGTGCAAGGAATTGTTTATCACTCAAGACCAAAATTTAAATCAAAGAACTACTATCTGGACAGGCAAAGAAGAAAACTTGAAGAATGTGATTTTTACTTCCACTTATGGATATAATAAATTCCTGGATAAATGGATCTTTCCCATGTGTTATACTCAAAGTCAAGTATTAGACATTGTAGACTATAGTCTACAATGGCTTTATAAAGCCATGTGGCAAATCTCCAACATCAGTATTCTTACGCCAAACTTTGATCTTTGGTCTTTTGCTTTAGTCTTGAATGGATCTCTTCCATCTCTCCAGGGGAATCAAAGATCTTTGATTTATTAGGATTGAACCAGTCCAAAAAATAATCCAAACAGCTACTGCAGTCACATGCAACAAATCCATTTTAAAGATGGCTGTAAGAGCTGTGTAGTTCAGACATCCTTATAAAATATTTCTCTTGGGAAAGCTTTGCTTGGATTCATCTTTTAAAATAGTAGAAGGATTTATTCAGTCTGATCTTTCTGCTCCAGAGGATATTTTGTTCAGTTTCATGCACCTAGGGCTGTGATCTGTCAGTCCCTTGTGTAATGATGACTACTATTGTGATCTGTCAGTCCCTTGTGTAATGATGACTACTATTTGTTCATTTTCCAGAAACCTAAAGCTGTAGAAATACCACTTACTGAATTTCCCAGAGGCAAGTTGGATTCTAGAACTGACACTCTGAAAGATTTGTCAATAACCAGAATTTTTAAAGAAATGAAAGAATTTAGATTCAATCTGGAATCTCCCTGAACTATATTTAAGAGAGAAGGAGACAGAGAGAGAGAGAGAGAGAGAGAGAGAGAGAGAGAGAGAGAGAGAGACAGAGACAGAGACAGAGACAGAGACAGAGACAGAGACAGAGACAGAGACAGAGACAGAGAGACAGAGACAGAGACAGAGAGACAGACAGACAGACAGAGACAGACAGAGACAGAGACAGAGAGAAAGAGAAGCTGAAGGACTAAGAAGAAGTTTTAAGCAGACTGCAATATCCATATTCCAAGGAACCCCATACAAAAAAGAATTATCTCCAGCAATAAGAGAAAAACCAAACCATTTTTAATAGATCTAGGCTAAATATGGAATCTTATACATATTTATACATGTTTGTGCCTTAGAGTTATAAGACCATTTTAGTGAATAAAGGTGACTTATCTATCTTAGGCATCTTTCATTATGTGTGTGTGCATGCATGTGTATTTGTGCACATACATGTACATGTGCTCGTATTAGGGCTTGAACTAAGGACCTGGGTGCTGTTCCTGAGTTTTTTCAGTCAAGGCTAGCACTTTACCAGTTGACCCAGAGTTCCACTTGTAGTTTTTTGGTAGTTAAATAAGAGTCAGATGGACTTTCCTGCCCAGGCTGGCTTTGAAAGGAGATCCTTAGATCTGAGACTCCCAAGAAGCTAGGATTTATAGGCATGAGCCACTGGTGCTCAGCTGAGGCATCTTTAGTATTTGCCTGCAGTTGACTTTCTCTCATTTCACTTTGTTCTGTACCTTTAGAAACTTTCAAACTTAGTTAATGATAAAGATAATCTTATGTGTTGCTCTAGCAAAATCTAGTTCAGACAGACAGATATAACCAAAAGGGAAAAATATTTAAAAAATACATTTGCTGGAATCAGCATTTATTCCAATTAGCCTTTAAAAAGACACTCACATAGATTGCTTTATGTGTGACTTTAATTATTGGATTATAGGATTTGAAGGAAAGAGCAATATTAAGAGCTTTTCAATATCATTTATAGCATTCCAAATTTTAGTATATAACTACACACATATTTATTCTTTATATTTTAAAATCTTTCACATAGTATTCATATAAAAATGACTCCCTGAATAAATTAGGCTGATTTAATAAATGTTTACTTCACAAATTCTCTGCTTTTCTGATTTTTCCACTACATTAAACAAAATGTTAGCAAAATATTCTAATCAAATCATTATTTTTATGAGGTCTAATTTGAATTTCCTAAATTTACCCTACTAGCTTTGCTAATAAGCACCTTAAAATTACAAAATTGAAATCCATTGCAGTCTCAGCTACTCAGCAAAAAGCCAGAAATGGAGTTTTGGCTAAAAGTGGTAGAGTGCTAGTCTTGAGCACTGGACAATGCCCAGGCCCTGAGTTCAAGCCCTAAGAACAGAAAAAAAAAATTGAAATTCATGGATCAAGTAAACAATATCAAAATAGATGTCTTCATGAAAAAATATAGTTTTATGTAATGCTACAAACTATGAAATTTGTTCAGAAGCTGCTTTTCAAATATTAAATATTAATTTTAAGTTAATAAAGTTTGGATGTGCAAATAACCTATTTAAATATACCTATTCTGTAAACTGCTACTGATATACTCATTATTAAAGAGCTTTCAACTAACATCTTTAAAGGATAATTCAGGGAATAGAAATGTGGCTTAGAGGTAGAGTGCTTGCCTAGCAAGCATGAAGCCCTAGGTTTGATTCCTCAGTACTACATAAACAGAAAAAGCCAGAAGTGGTGCTGTGGCTCAAGTGATAGAGTGCTAGCCTTGAACAAAAGAAGCTCAGAGACAGTGCCCAGGCCCTGAGTTCAGTCCCCAGGACTGGCAAAAAAATAACAATTCAAATCTTTGGTTTATATTAATCAATGTATTTATTATTAAAAAATTATTGTAAAGGTGATATACAGAGGGAGTTAGAGTTATGTGATTCAGGAAATGAGTACATTTCCTTTTGAACAGTGTCATCTCCTCCCTTATTTTCTCCATGTCTTTCTCCTCCCCAAATCTCTCTCCGCAAAGTTGTATGGTTTATTTCCAACATATTGTCTACTGGGCTTCACTGCTGAATTAGTTGTTTTTATTTAAAAAATTAAATAATGTAATGGTTTAGGATCTTTCTGAAGAGTAAGGGATATATTTTGAGTTATTATACAAAATAAAAGATCATTTTTTCTTAAAATATAAATGACAAGCTTAGAAAATCTTATAAATGTATAAGATCTCTCCTGAAAAGAATTCATATATATATATATATATATATATGTATAAAATGTTATTGTTATTTTTAAGGTGTTTTATGGAGGGGTTCCTATTTCATAAATCAGGTAATGAGTGCATTTTTCTTTGGAAAATGTAACCTCTTCCTTTGATTTCCCCCAGTTTCCCTATTCTGTCCCTGCCCACAAGTTGCATAGTTCATTTACTTCACCTATTTTTGGCTTTATTTTTTGTTGATCATGGGGCTTGACTCAGGGCCTAGGTGGTGTCTGTCCCTGAGCTCTTTTGCTTCAGGCTACAACTTTGAAGTCACAGCTCCACTTCTGGTTTTCTGAGCGGTTAACTGGAGATAAGAATCTCATGGGGACTTTTTGCCCTAGCTGGCTTCTAATTGTGATCCTCAGATATTAGCCTCTGGAGTAGCTAAGATTACAGGCATGAACCACCAGTGCCTGGCTACTTCATATGTTTTTTGTTTGTTTGTTTGTTTTCAGAGTGTATTTACAAATATGTAATTTAAAAAAGGTTAAACTTATTTTTAATGCTAGGGATTGAACCAACCTTGTGTATGTTTGGCAAGTGTTATGTGACTGAGCCACATCCACAGCTTTTAAATCTTTTATATTTACCAACTCGATTAACTATAATGAGATTATTCAAAACTGAGAAAGGGTTCATAGAAATTTATTTACATATTTTAGAAAAGGAAAAAGATAATGGGCTTTTTTTCTGTCCAAATAAAAATTATCTTCATCTCTCAGTCACTGACATATTTTTAAATAATTTAAAAAGTTTCTGATTTTGGAAAAGTTAAAGTTTGAAATGCTAACCTGCATGAATTGCTATTTTGGAAATATCACCAGTAACACTACATCAGACTATCATAGTATATCTAAGCTCAAACTTTTAAAACAGGATTCATTGAGACCCATATGTTTTCAAATAAGATCACAGCAAAGTGTCCTAACAATAACCACATAAATTAATGTGGCTGAAGATCATGACTATTCTAGCATTGTGCCTTGCTAATGCTGTCCTTTGATTAATTAAATTCTCCAAATACTAAGTACCCTTCAATAACTTTCTGACCTTGAAATGCCCCAGGATTCCTGTGTAGTCACTTCTTCCTTATGGACTGAGTTGTGCAAATGTTGTGATAGGTGCATTAGTACTGTTCTAATATTTCAGATTTATTGAATACATTATACAGCAATCCTCAATGGATATTTCTCTAATAATGGAAGTGGCTTATAACCTGCAGCATGCAATACGGTTGCTATTTACCACATGTGAACACAGATTATTAGAAATACCAATAGTACAACAAGAATTGAAGTTCTCATTCTGTTTAATTTTAATCATTTATGACCAGACAGGGAAGTCTTAGAGTATGTACCATGCCTGACCCAGCCAGCATACTTTATCAAATGAGACATCCTTCTCAGGGATTATTGCATTTCTCTTCTTTACAAAGCCATGTAATGTCTCTGAGTGGATGGAGAATGTCAGTTGTTGATGCCAGAGGGAAGGTAAAATTTAGCTGTGGTCTTTTGAGAAAATAGTTTTGATTGTATGGAAGTAATTTCTGCCTCATTTTCTGATGGACATAGTTTGTGCATCACTGAAAGAGATTAACAATAGCATTCTTCTATCTATTCATCAACTATAGGTGTTATTCTGATTCAGGTGGGACAGGATGGAAATTGCTGCTGTTTGTGAATTCAGACTCATCCCTCTCACTTGTGGAAATTTCATGGAGATTATGGCATATGGAAAACTATAGTTTTTTTCCTTTATGAGTTTGCATAATTTTAGAGTTCCTGATGGGTATTTTAAATGGAGAGCAGGCAGACAGTTAACCAGGGTCTGCTGAGGTTGGCTCCATTTTAAACCAACGTCCTGTCACTATGCTATTGACTTCAATGCCTGATGTCATAGCAAGAAGGCCCATTGCTGTTGCAACTCTTACTTTAGAGCACTGATTCTCAATCTTGATTGCATCTTAGAAAAAAAAAGCTTTAACAAAGCTCAGATGCTGGACCATGTAATCCAGAATTTCTGAGGATAAGACCCTGGCATTACTGCTTTAAATATTTCTAGATATTTCCAGTGAACATCCAAGCGCTAGGCAGTCAGTGTTAGCCATCATTTAACACAATGATGAAATGCCTATCTGCTAAATCAAGGGAAAATAATAAGTGCAACACAGTGAATTTCTGGCACACTATGGTGTTTTCAATCCTTTAACATTTTTGTGAGCTAAATATTTGTATTCTCATTTGTACATGACAGAATTGATTAGAAAGCTAAACTTGTAAACATCTTTTTCAATATACGTTACTACTTCTTCAAAGTTAGCCTCTGATAAAGTCTTAATGAGCTTAAGAATGGGTATTCTAGCTAGGCATAGTAGTGGTGCATGCTTCTAATCAGGATTATGAATTTGAGGCCAGACTAGGTGACATAATAAAACACTATCTTAAAAAAATCTATATTCTGCATATATATGGTATGACATCAGGACTTTAAAGAGAATATATTAATTTTCACACATGAAATGAAAGGCATTATCACTTTTTGGAGACAAAATTTAAATTTAATGTACAATTTTTATCATGTGAGCCACATTTCTATTTCCAGCTTTCTGCTGGCTAATTGGAGATAAGAGCCTCATGAACTTTCCTGTTCAGGCTGGCTTTGAACCATGACCCTCAGATGTCAGTTTTCTGAGTAACTAGGATTACAAGTCTGAGTTACTGGCACATAGACAAACTTTATTTTTAATTGATTTCACAATTTTGTCACTGGGTACCTTAAATTAGGAGGAAAATGTTTTAGCTCTGTAACAAACAATAAAATTGAATATATAACTATCAAGGTACTTCATAGAATTAAAAAAAAAAAACCATACTGATTCAAGAGCCAGTGGCTTATAACCCACTTACTCAGAGGTGCTGAAACCAGGAGAACTGAAGTTTGAAGCCAGTCCAGGTAGAAAAGTCGGTGAGACTAACATCTTCAATTAATGAGCAAAACGCTATACTAGAGATATCGCTCAAATGTCAGAGTGCAAACTGTGAGTAAGTGCACAAGACCCTGAGTTCAAGTCTCAGTATTGGCACAGACATACACAGAAAAAGAATACATACTATCTTGTTGGGAGAATAAATGAAAACAAATAATTAAGCTGAAGATAACCACTGAGTTTCAGTGTGCTACAATGGAGTACTCTCTGAAGCTGTGTTCCTGGTTGGGATAGTTTCCTCCATTTTATGAATATGAATTAAATCTAGCAAATACATATGAACCACTTACTTCAACCAAGATGTGAGCGGGGGTGGGGGGGGATGGTGATGGTTGTCATTTTAGTTCTCTATTGCTCTAAGTGAATATCCTAGATTAGATAACTTAAAAAGAACAAGGGCTTATTTGGCTCATGGTTTTGAAGGCTGGAAGTTCAAGAGCGTGGTGCTAGTATCTGAGGACAGCTATCTTGATGCACCCAAACTTGGAGGATATCACATGATAAGACAGACACCAAACTGAGCTCCCTTTTCTAACAAAGTCATTTCATGACAAACCATTAATCCATAAATGACTAAATCCATTTGTAAAGCAGAGTCCAGAATTCCCATTTCTCAAGTAGTATGAACGTATGCCTGGGGATATGTTTTCCAAATAAAATTTCATTCACGAAATTTCATACTCATGATTTTGTTTTTGTTTTTGTTTTTTTGGGTCTGGACATGGGGCCTGAACTCTGGGCCTGTGCGCTGTCCCTCAGCTCTTCAGCTCAAGGCTAGTGCTCTACCACTTGAGCCACAGCGCCACTTCTGGCTTTTTTCTCTTTGCTTATGTGGTACTGAGGAATTGAACCCAGGGCCTCATGCATGCAAGGCAAGCGCTCTACCACTGAGCCAACTTCCCAGCCCCTCATTGACGAAATTTCAACATTCAAACCAGAGCAAGCAATAACCTTTTACATTCAGTAAAACTAATTGCATAAGTATTTCTTATTGTACCAGATGCAGAGATGCTACATATATTAGAAGTATTTTTTTTTTTTTTTGCCAGCCCTGAGGCTTGAACTCAGGGTCTGGGCGCTGTCCCTGAGCTATTTTGCTCAAGGCTAACACTCTACCACTTGAACTATAGCTCTATTTCCAGTTTTTTGGTGTTAATTGAAACTGAGAGTCACACGATCTTTCTTACCGGGTCTGGCTTTGACCTGCAATCTTCAGATCTTGGCCTCCTGAGTAGCTAAGATTACAAGTGTGAGCCACTGGCACCTGGCTCTAAATTTTTATTTATTACAAGAAAAGTCTTCAGCAACTTGGTTTTCTATTTAATCACACAACCATCCATGTGTGCAAAATTTCCTGTTTCAAAGTGGGAGATCCACTGGCATCCTAATCTTTCCTAGCTTTTGCCTATCATTTCCTCTGCACTAGAGAAGTCTAAGGAAGAAAAAAATGATTAAAAAAAATAAACAACTATATGTAGGGATAAATGGACAGAATCCTAGGAGAGAAAAGCCAACACCCATAGGTCACAAATGAATTTGCACACAATTGAACTTTTGCTGGAATAAAATATTTAATGATGGTTTCCTAAAGCGTTTCTAAGATGGACAGAGAATTCTGAAATAATAGCTAATTTTAGAAGTATATATTTCTAGAACAAGGGCAAGAAATCTCTCTCTCTCTCTCTTTCACAGCTTTCTTTTGCAGTTGGGTCACCTTGGTCTAATATTAGATATTAGATTCATATTATATATATATATATATATATATATATATATATATATATATATATGCCTCCATAGAGAGCTATGTCATGGTCTATTGTGAATTACGGATTGGTAAGGCAGTTACAAATGAGTGTAGTGGTCTATAGATGAAGTAAGTAAGGCTAGCCAGAAGGTCCACAGCTTAAGGTTTGCTACTCAAGATGACACTCCAAAGGTTGGCATTTTCTTACTATGTTACCCTTGTGAAGATTATTTGTCATTCTACATATCAACATTGGTAATATATAAATTAACCTATTATGTTTTAAAGTCTTACGAGATCTGTCTTTGTAAAGGCTTGAAGATTCCAAGTTGGGTTATCAAATATTTAATATTCTTGTGTAGTTTAGCTTTTTCTGGGTTGCTGTAATAGCTTTTCACTTGATTTCTGGCCCCTGGACATTTCCTTTCAAATTCATTTTTCACTCTGTTGCTATATAAAAATTTTGAAAGGCCAGGCACCAGCGGCTCATCCCTGTAAACCTAGCAAATCAGGAGGCTGAGATCTGAAGATTATGGATCAAAACTACCTTAGGAAGGAAAGCCAGTGAGACTCTTAGTTCCAATTAACCACCAAAAAGAGACAAAAGTGAAACTGTCGCATAAGTGGTAGAGCACTAGCTAGACTTGAACAAATAAGCTCAGGGATAGCATCCAGGCCTTGAGTTCAAGCCACAAACTGGCATACGCACGCGCGCACTCATACACACAAACACTCACACACACACTCACACACACGCACGCACGCACTCACACACACTCACGCACACACACATGCACACACACACTCACACACACGCACATGCGCACTCACTCACACACTCATGTGTGCGCACACACACACACATGCACACACACTCTCACACACATAGTCTCTCACACACGTGCGCATGCACACACACACACACACACACACACACACACACAGGAATTCTGAAAGGAAGTGTTCATCCCATCACCATTTAAAGGAGAGTTATTCTTTAGGAAAGCAAATAAGACTCTTTTTCCATGGCTCCAACTTCTGTTTACATCTGAGTTCCTCCCATTTTTCTCCACTAACTCTTCTACTTCTTGGGCTCCCTGAGAATTATGGCAGCTTTGTTTAACATTCTAGCGCTCCCACACCAATGGGATTAGAGATGGTCAGGTACTGAGAGGCGGGAAATAAGACAGCAGGACCAGGAGGGGTGAGCCGCCAGCTCCTTCAGGAGGGAGGTGCTTGGGAGTGCTGCTTAGCTCCAGTCATTTGTTGCCATGTGGGAATGTGGGCCCACTGTTGCCAGATCTTCTGATTTTTTTTTTTAAAGAGAAGCCAGAAATCTGGAATTTTATGAGAAATCTTCCAATTTTTAAATCTTGGCAACTAATTCAAAATATTTTTAAAACAGTACACGGGCCAAAAAAAGAAAAAAAAGATTCTGTCAGCTGAATTGAATGGGACACCAGGCTGTGACCTCTTTGGTAAGGGTCAGAAAGTGTGATTTATTGACCTAGCCTTTTGTTCTACCCACACGAAACTTCCTCCTATTCCTCAAATGCATCCTAGATTTAGCACACTGATCTCCTGGCTGTCACATTTTTCACTTGGAAACTCCTACTCATCCTTCAGGACCCAGCCCAAATGTCATTCTCTCCAGTGAAGTCCACTTTCCTTGAGCAGATGTCGTTAGGCCTGAACCAAGGCCCTGCTATTCCATCTATTGGGTACATGACAGACCTGGAGACCTGGTGGGCCTCTATTATGAATCTTCTCTGGCACTCAACACAGAATCTGGTACATAGTAGGCTCTCAGTAAATGTTTGTTGAATGGATGTGTTCCCATCAGAATGAATATATGAGATTTCTTGAGGAAATAAACACTTTTCCTTTCCTCCCATCTTTGCCATGTTGATTTCAATGTGGTAGGCAAACCCATCTGTGGATGTGGGTGCCCTTTTTCAGTTCTACACTGCATCAGACTGCACTCTTTTTGGAGCTCTCCACTGTTACCACACTCATTGGCTTAGGGTTAAGCTTATCCAGGCAGATGGCTAGATAACTACTCATCTTCAGTGGGCGAAATTATTCAAATTACTTTTCAAGAAATTAAGGTGTGGAAGGATTGTTTCCTCATTGACCTGAAAGTCAGTTTTGTAGAAATAAAATTATTACATGGTGGGTCAGGTATTTCCCCTGGAAAAAAAATCCCACTCATTTTATAGAATTCATTTCTTAAAACTGTCTTGGATTCATGTTTAATGTATATTATGAGAATAATGCCAGTTTAAATGATTTCATATGAAAAATGAAAGCCACTCCAATCCATCCTTACCTCTGTTAAAGTAAAACCATAAGGGTTTCTAATTCCTAATTTCCTGTACACACCCCAGACTTCCCAACAAATAAGCCCATCCACATAATTTGACCACATATCCACCCACACAAAAAGCCCACAGACTCCATATACATACATGCATGTAAACAGAAAAATATCCTAAGTAATTTGCATAATCATGCCAACTGCACAATAATATTCAAACTAGACTTTCTCTCTGGAATGTGATATGCTCATATGCTAATTAAGAAATCACATTTCTTTTGTTTCCATAAATCCATACACTCTTCTATTTTATTTCTCTAAAAATTTCTAAGTTTTCTAGGATTTAGACAAAACTTATTGAAAATATGAAAGGTTTTTCTTTTTTATACAAAGAATAAAATATTTTTCTACTATAGACAACAAAAATGAACTCTCTGATTTGGGAACTATTTCACTCAATCAAGTAAAATCTAGAAGAAAATTCCACCTACCCAATTACCATTACCAAAAATGTGTTTTTTTGTAAGACAATTCAACTTTGACACAATCTGAAGAATAACTAAATTTTATAAAATATGTTTATAAATAGCCCAAAGTGAAGAGGATAAAACTTGTAAATGATTTTGCTTCAAAGTCAGTCAGATATGTCATTTTTACATGATAATTGACAGTAGATTTTATAATATACAGTTTTCTCTGAATAATTATGGAATTGCATTTGTTTGTTCACTTACGATTTTATTTGTCCTAAATATACTGCTAATAAGATTTCTCAATTAGGGCTTTTGAACTAAAAAAAAAAGGTTAGGAAACATACAGTGCTATGTTTGGCAACAAAATCTAACCAGAACTTCCTTTGCCTACCTCTGTCCCCACACCAGGCTCCTGAGGCAAATATAAATATATATACATATATATATATATGTCAAATTATCACAGTGCTATAGATGGCCTTTGTAACAGTAGAAATGAATGAGGAGCTGCTGCAAGCAATGGGCAATGAACTTGAAGGTCAGAATGTTGAGCCCCAAAGAGTCCTTGGTCACTGGTCAGCATTATGCATGGACAAGTTTCAGGATATACTCCTTGCAAATATGGAAGTTTGACACTTGAAAAAATGCAGAAATAGTAAGGTCACTCTCAGACCTTCTGCTGCTCTTCACCTTCAAGCAGGTCATAAAAGGTAATAAAAGTATTTATGACCTCCTGGAGCAGTCCATAAGACCATCATTGGAGAGGTGCTTTCCCTATACCTGAAGGAAAAGAGCACCATTATATCTGAAGATGCTGGGGAAGATCCAAATATACAGACTTGGCTAAGTTCTTTCCCAGGTTATCACCATTAGATCATTTTCAGCTACTGATTCTTTTCTATGAGTATCTCCTTCTTCATTGAATTCAGCATAAAAAGGTAGTTGTATCTATTTCTTTGGATCTTCATTTTATTATAATGGCTCCCCATGTCACATAAATTTTATGAAATACATTGGCTACTTTTCTCTTATTAATCTCTCGTTCATCATAGGGTTGTTGTTATGAATCTGGCAATCTCCTTTTCTGTAGCATTGTCTCCTTCCCCCTTTTTGTCTATGTTCTTTCATAGTCTCTGTATGGACAAACACAATTACAATGTAAGCTTTCAGAACACAATCCTTCCACGGTGAAGGCACAGAGATCAGGACCATTGCGTGGACTTAATAATCTCCTATCTGGGTCCCAACATACTGTGCACCATGGCATCTTCCTTGTGTTTTGGGGATCTTTTTGATCTCTGTTCATTCATTATAAGGCATTTTTCCAGGAATGATTTGTGGTGTCAAAAAAGTTCACAGATGCCTAAGAGGTTGTCTTTGATCTACTTGGACTGTCCTAATAAAAACATCATAAACTAGCTAATTTCAAAACAACAAACCCTTATTTCTTACAGTTCTGGAAGATGTCCAGCCCAAGACTAAAGCTTAAGAAGGTTTGATTTTTAGCGAACACTTCTACTCTCACAAGAAGAAAGTATAAAAAGATTCCAAGCCTCTTTTATGGTGGCACAAATCTTGTGCATGAGGACTTTACCCTCAAAAGCAAATCACATCTCAAAGACACTACCTCTTAAGTTTATCATCATGGGAGTTAGGTTTCAACAGATGGGTTTGGGGGGTTTTCAAGTGTTCAGGCTATGGAAGAGAAAAAGACGCTCTTGTAACCCCAAGTCAAAGGACACAAGAATGAAGCCATCTATTGTTAGTAAGGGAAGGAAAGGGAACGAAAGCACTTTCACTAGGAATCTCTTGTTCTCATTCAGTGAAACTTGTTGAAAGTTTTCATTTTCATACACTATAATAGGGAAACACCAGATAATAAAAGTAGTTAGAATTTCCAGATGGAAAACTATAGCAGGTCATTTTTAGACCAAAAAAAAAAAAATCCTGCATCTTTCCTTTTAAGGAAAATAAAAATCTTTCAGTATGATGCAGTGGTAGACATGACTTGTTACTAGGCTATAAATTTTTTTTCTTTTTTAAAAACCTTATTAGGATCTCCCAGCCAAGAATATAAAACAACAGTTTCCCTTCCCCCTAAAGACATATTTATTGTAATCTATAGTGAAAAAAAAGTTTGGGAGAGTCCCCAAATGTATCCAAATAAGCACTTAAGAATACACAATGTGCATATGCCACATCAAAAGAGGTATTGTAATTTAAGGCCTGAAGGGTAAAAATAAAACCCAAATCTGCCACAGTTGCATAGAAATGTGTTTAATCCTCTGTCTGAGTTACTTGGCATGAAACATGACCCCACCCCCACAAACCTTGACACAACCCTTCATGGAAAGTTAGCCAGGCCACTAAGTTCCTTCAGGCTGTGTGGTAGGACTGGCCAGTCTTCCTCTGCCTCTAGGGTCTACCACGCTTTAAATAAACTCATCTGACTTTAAATGGAATTTTATAAAGACAGTCAGATCACTTGAAATGGTGATGCTCCTGCCTGTGGTAAGTTGTAACAGAAAGCTTCGGTTGCAAAGTATTCTTTGCAGAGGAAATCTCATTTGTACCTGGGAAAGGGACTCCTCCTGTGCCTATAACAGAGACTCCTTTCTTTGGGTATACAGCTGTATTTTGGACCATGAGGACTCCACATGGTGTTTAGAGAAACAAGGGGTGTTTTCCAAAAAAATTATATTTGTCATGCTTCGGTGCCAAATGAGTGATTTTTTTTGTTCCAATTGCACATGCATATAATGATGGTAATGCTAAGTAGAAATTATTGACATGGCCATAGAGTTAAGCTATAATTGGTCTTCTCTATACTTTCCCAAGTTTACTAAATATCTATTTCAGGCAGAACTTAGATTCATTCAAATGAAAGTGTGCAAATAGCATGCACATGGGGCACTAAGAGTAGTCACCCAGGCTACAAGAGGGCACTGTAGGAGAAGGTCAAAATACAAGGAGGGGGTCTCAGAAGCACTGCATTAAAATCTCTACTCACTAAAAAGCTAAGAGCAAAACTCAGCTTCTTTATTCTTGAAAATCTTTTCTGGATGTGGCAAGTTGATGCAACCTCTTGGGAAATCTATCCAATGCTACACTCCCATCTTTGAAGAAGTCTGACTCCCCCGTGGAGACCAGATGAAAACAACCCGGCTTCCATTTTGCACTCATGTTGTAAAAGAAATACTTCTTTAAACATTTGTCTCCCACCATGTCAAAAAACAAACTTTACAATTTAGGCGGGTGGGTGGTGGTGGTGGTGATGGTGATGGTGTGGTGGTGGTGGTGGTGGTGGTGGTGTAGTGTAGTTGTGGAGATGGGAGGGAAGGGATGGTAGGGGAAAAACAATGGAGGAGACAACAATGCTTGAAAAGAAATGTACTCATTACCTTGCTCATGTAATTATAACCCTCTGCAGTATTTTCACAATAAAAAACCTATTAAAACAAAACAACATTTGTCTACCTTCCAGTGTGGCAAGACATCTATCTTAGGGAGGCCCAAAGGAAGCAGTGAGTGAAAGCAGAGCAAATTTCATTTCTCACCTCTCACTCACTAGAGGAAGGGATTCATTTAGGGAGATGAAATGTAAGTTTTGTCTGCTGCATTTCGGTATTGAAATAGCAATTTCTGTCACTCTTGACTCTTTCATCAGTCACTCATAAGCAATTTTTAGAAAACCTAAGGTGAGAGAGTAACCATATTTAGGTTGGCCAACGTGTATAAAGGAGTTAGAATGATCAGACTGGTCATTCAGAAGGGTGAGTTGTGCTCAAAGGAGGTAAAAGAAGTAAACTGAGCCCTGTTGGCTCACACCTATAATCCTAGCTACTTAGGATGGTGAGGTCTGAGAATCATGGTTTGAAGCAGCCTAGGCAGGAAAGTCTGCAAGACTCTTATCTTCAAGTAACCACCAGAAAAACAGAAGTGGATTTGTGGCTCACAGTGGTAGAGTGCTAGTCTTGAGCAAAAGAGCTCAAAGAAAGCACCTATGTCCTGAGTTCAAGTACCATAATCAACCAACCAAAAAAAAAAAAAAAAAGAGGGGAAGAGAAGATGGATTTACATCCTGTAACAATGGCCTGTAATAAAACAGAGGTGTAAAGGGTTCAGAAAGTTTATGTAGGCAGTAGAATTGACAGGACATAGTGATTATACTGAGATAACAGGTTTCTCATGAAAGGCTGCCATAGACAAGCCCATGATGTAAAGATTTCCACCAGGTACAACAGAATGTTGTTAGTACTAAGAAGTAATTAGAGTCAGAGGTCTTAGCTTGTCATGGTATACACTACAACATTTTCCTAAACACAAACATGTTGGTAAATGGGGTTTTTTCCTTCACTATGGCTTAATTCTAGCATGATACTGAATCCTTTAAGGTTAAAACTTGGCATTTGTACTTGTAGTTACAATGTGGGGAATTTAAATGATCAATACAATTTTCTCTCAACATTCTGACTAAACTTAATATTACTTAGAGTGTATCTTTTGGGAACAAGGTTTCAGTCTCTATATCTGAGCACATTTCGGAGGGGGTGTGCATCAGTGTGATTGTGACTTTGTATATGATAGTCAAAATGAGATAAATTGTATTTTTTAACTCATTTCTAGTAATTTTAGCTACACAGACAAAAATTATCCTATCTTATATTAAAGAACAAAAGACTGTGGTAATGCAGAAATATTATGGCTCTGGTAGATTTTTATCTTATAGAATTTTGCTCAAAATATGCATAATTTTCTGAAGTTAAAACTTGCCATGGTTTGAGAATGTGGCTTAGTGGTACAGTGCTTGCTTAGCATGCACGAGGCCCTGGGTTTAATCCTCAGTACCACAGAAACAGGCTCAAATGTTAGTCTTGAGCAAAAGAAGCTCAGGGACAGTACCCAGGTCCTGAGTCCAATCCCCAGGATGGGGGAAAAAAAAACCAAACTACAACAACAACAAAAACTTGCCATGCAGCCCAACACCAGTAGTTCAATCCTGTAATCCTGGATACTCAGGAGGCTGAGTCCTGAGGATCATGGTTCTAAGCCAGCCTGGGCAAGTAAGTCCGTGAGACTCTTATCTCCAATTGAACACACCCACCCCCCCTCACCAAAAAAAAAAAGTGCAAATTGGAGCTATGGCTCTAGCTAGTGCAAAAGCACTAGCTTTGAGCAAAAAAGCTCAGGGACAGTGGACAGTGTCTAGGCATTGAGTTCAAGACCAAGGACTTTCTCACACACACACCCAAACAAGCTTTTTGTGCCACGTATTTGTTCTTCTGATTATTAGGATATTGAATACAGCTTTACCTGCTTTATTTTCAAATCATGTTATAAGTACTAAAAAATAGACAATTCAGATAAGGGATAGTTATAATAATAGATGGAACTACTCTCTATAATAAAATTATGGCTAAAGTTTATGAATAAAACAATCCCTTTACTATTGAAGAGTATTAAAATCTTCAAAAACGTGAATCTATCACTTTAATGTACAAAATTATTTCTTAATCTATGATGATATCTAACTGAAATCTTTTTAACGTGCTGGAAAAATTTTCAATGTGATGGTAGGAACTATACTACATTCAAGTAAACAATCTCCTTTAATGATTAAAAATATCATTACACTGCAATGAATGATGAATAAAATACCATAAATAATACATATATAACAAGTTTCAAGTACAGCCCATTTAAACTTCTGTCACTTAGACAGAACACACACCAGGTCTAAAAGTAAGGTACACTGAAATATCCATGTTTACTGAGACAGCAGGAGAAATGTCTACTACCTGACCAATCACTACACATTTGAAAAGTTTGGCTAAACTCTAATAAAACAACAACAACAACAACAACCCCACAGATATTTAAGGAAAGACATACTGAAAATATATAAACACAACTGAAATGATGTCCCAATCCATCTGGACCTTGTAGGGTGGCCCCAGAGGCCATTTGGGAGAAAGTAGAAAGGATAAGGCATGAGGCAGTGTTTCTCCTCTACCCAGGACAGTCCTGTGTCTCCCCTGAAAATGTGGTTCCAACCCTTGGATTCCTTCCTCCCAGGATTCCATACCCTAAGTTTGCTCTGTAATGCTAGAAGCTGGCCTGGATTCCCAACATTTCAACATTGTCTTTATGAGCTGGCAAGACAGTGCAGCAGCCAAGCCTGCTTCAGACTGAAGCATGTTTGAGGCCTTCCCTGTCAGACATTTACCAGACGCCAACACACTAAGCTGACCTTCTATGGCAGGGAACTGGTGAATGACAGGCTTTGAACAAGGAGGAGAGACGGATTGGGAGCACAGAGTTAGGATCACAGTGTAGATGTCTTTCTGGCTTGAAGACCTGATGTAGGTTTGCCACAGAGGCCATGATCGATAGTGCTCCACCTCAGAGACTTGAAGTCCAACAGCAGACTTGATCTTCAGTCCTTGCTCTTCTACTTATAGAAGAGCAAACTTTAATTTTTTTTTTTACGTTTTGTTTTCCTGATACATACAAGGGAACAACATACCTTTTCCAGAGGGGAAATTGTTAGGACTGCATAATCATGTATTTAAAGAGATTATTATAGATTGGATATTGACACAATATAAGCTTTCTATGAATTATACTGTAATGAAATGAAAGTTGATTGAATTTTTTTCTCTCTAGATACTGGATGTATAAATTAAATTTCCATGGATTATATGACCAATTAGTACCAATTTTGGTGGCCCAAGAAAATACAGCTAGTCAGTTTAGGTTGTTAATATCTGTCAGTAGTAGAACAGATATATAAAATATGGCTAAAATAAATGATGAATAGTAAATAAATGGTAGAATGGATACATAAAATGTGCTATGCATATGATGGCATACTACATGAAAATAAAATAATAAACAAAGCAGTAGAGAAATTTCATGAACATAGAACACTGAATAAAAAAAAGCCATACCCTGAGGAGCACATGTACTTTCATCTAAAATTCAATGTTATACAAGTAGTGTTGGAAGTCAGAACAGTGGCTACTCTTGGTAGATAACAACTTGAAAGGAGAAAGAGGATGTTTCTTGGGCTGACATGATGCAACCCTTTTAGTAAAGTGTGTCCAGATATATAATTGTGATTTGTGCACTTATGGACATGTATATTGTATTTAAATAAAATTCATACAATAAAATAATTTCTTGTACTGAGATAAAAAGAAGTGGTTTACAGTTCTGAGAGACACCATGCTACCTTTGGCAGTTTGCTGCCAAACAATATTAGAAGCAAGTTTGGGTTCCATACGACGCATTTATACAAATTGTCCATCCATTCTCAAAGTCCTTTTCCTCCTCTGTAAGAGAGGAGAAGTCCCTACAGGGTCCTTCTGATTTCTTTTGGCTTTCTCCAGGCATACCAACCTTACAGCCACAGAACTTGTTACCTCTGACATTAGACAAGGGACGGATCACATTTTCTCAAACTTTTTCAAGGCCGAAGTCATTCTTCCTCAGGAAGGTTCTTAGTCTAATAGAAACAATACTAATACTAGCACAGATTTCTGGAAAAAGATTTTTTTCTCTAGTAGCCTACCTCCTCTAAATGTTGGTTCTTATTCAGCAACAACCCCCTGAATAGAATTTATACTTAATTCTAATAAATGTGAGGAGGTTTAAACAAAAAATTAAACTTTAGATAAACAATCTAAAGATATGGTGGCCTTAAGTGATTTCTTCAGAGGGCTTTTGTATTCTTGAAGTTGCCAAAAGCTGCATTTAGACTTTTAATTGCCTAATGTATCTGACCTAATAAATGGTTTATCAACATGCTATTGCCAGTGCAATCCTGATGAGGAGGTCAGACCTGAAATCACATGCAGATAGTTTAAATGAGCATTCCATATTACGTTAAGTGTGTGCTCTACTGGACCCAAAGCTTCACGAAACACAGATTCTTGTTCAGACATGACATTGCCTCTGCTCCTGCATGGAAAGGAGGAGGAGGAGAGGGCCCTATTTCATCTGGCTCCTTCCTTTAGGCTCTCTCTCTCTCTCTCTCTCTCTCTCTCTCTCTCTCTCTCTCTCTCTCTCTCTCTCTCTCCCTCCCTCCCTCCTTCTCTCTCTCTCTCTCTCTGTCTCTCTGTCTCTCTCCCTCCCTCCCTCCTTCCTTCTCTCTCTCTCTCTCTCTCTCTCTCTCTCTCTCTCTCTCTCTCTCTCTGTCTCTCTCTCTCTCTCTCTCTCTCTCTCTCTCTCTCTCTCTCTCTCTCTCTCTCTCTCATACCCTGGGGCAATCTACAGAGCTATTAGGTTGAAAACATTATGTTGAAATCTTTATGCATATCATTTCTGAGAATGTTCCAAAATAGCAAAGGGATTCTGACTTCACACTAGGACTCAAATCAAAAAATTTTCCAGAAGACATTTTCCTACCACTCATGGGAGCACATTTCCTGCCCCACAGAGAACCAACTAGTAAGACTGTAAGCAGAATTGTATCTGAGATTCTCAGCTTGAAAAAGGCATGCATTCAAATCCTGGATTTAGAAAAGAAACACTGAAAGCACTAATGCAGTAGCTTTGTGAGTAGGACAGGAGAGAGGACAAAAATGACAAAGGATAGATATGGAATCAGAAAAGAGATGGGGGATGGATTCCTTTACTTTGTGTCAGTAGGTAGAGGTGGGTGACATCAGTTCTTCAATATATGTGGATGCATACATTCTTCAGCAACATAGATGACGGTCCTAAATTCTGCTCCCAGAAATCTGTGAACTTCATCTAATCAAGGAAACTTCATTTTTTTTTGTCATTCTTCAGTAGGCTGACACATGGAAATAATTACTGAGGTTAGAGATGGAAAATATTTATTAGGTTAGCTGAAACATCCCCTCCTCAAAAAAAAAAAAAGAGTTCTCTGGCTTGGAAGACAGAGCTGTGTCAACCACCTGGTATGTTCCTATCTCTCAGCACCTCAAAAGCAGGTTTTGCATCCCGTGTCTGGCCTCTATGGGGTCTGTAAATGCCGCAAAGAAGAAAGAAGACAGTAAGATATGATCTAATAGGAGAGCTCTGGTTCCCAGCCTCTGGCTAACTATCAAAAATGGCAGTTGTTAAACTGGGCTTCAAAATATTGAAATCTGTTATGGTTTGGCCCTCAAAGACTTGTGTGTTGAAAGCTTGGCTTCCAGCTGGTGTTGATATTGAGAGGCAATTGGATCATGAGGACATTAATTTCATCAATGTGTAAACCCATTGATGAGTTCTTAGTTGAATGGGCTATTGGGAGGTGGGGCCTGATTGGAGGAAGTAGGCCACTAGGGGCCTGCCTTCAAAGGCTTTACTTCGCCTCAGGTCCCTTCCTGTCTATTTCAGCTTCCTGTCCACCATGATGAGATCCACTCCACACACGTTCCATCATGATGTTATACCTCAGCAGAGTCCAGGCCCAAAAGGCAAAGAGCCAAACAACCTTGACTGAAATCTGTGAAACCATGAGCCCAGATACATCTTCCCTTGCTTAAGTTGTTATCTCAGGTATCTGGTGGGGTCACAGTGATGAAAAGTCCAACAGTATCTAACACATCCTTGGAAGACTCTATTACTGCTTAGGAGAGACTTAAGAGACTGCTCGGAGGGTGGGAAGTCATCTTCTGATGTGTTGGATCCTGTTTCCCCTTTCTTTAGGTGAGGCCTCACCCCCTCAAGTACCAGCTAAGGGGGGCTTCATGGTCCATTGCCTGTTACTCAGCCAAGGAGGAGAGTCTGGTTCCTCTGGTTTTCCTGGCCCAGTCCCTCCTCCTACACCATCCTTCTTTCTGCATGATTTCCAGCTTGCTGACCTTAAACCCTTGCTAAAGGGATCAGAGTAGCACTTAGAAGTCTAAAGGTGGTCTCTTCAGAGCCAGAGAGACAGGGCCACCTCTGGTAAGAGGCCCCCCCATAGACCACTCTCCTCAGTCCCCTACCAGGTTCTTTCTGTACACCCTTGTTTTGTGTGTAAGTTTAGAGCTGCTTCTCTACAGGCCTTGCTGCTCAAAGGCACTTAATAGGTGTAAAATAGTACTCTCTGTGGTACCCACCTTCCCAGGAGACCAGAGAGGATGGAGGCAAAGGGAGCCTCCAGCTTCTCCGAATCACCTCACACACTGACAAGTACCCTTAGGACCCCACACAGAATTGGTCTGAGAAAATAGCCCAAAGAATGGCCTCAGATTCCTATTCAAACTCCTCAACATCTAAGGGGAAAATGGAGTAAAAGTTGCTATAAAATTAAGGAAGTAACTGTGGAAAAGGGTATAATGATTGAAGATATTCACATCGAGCACTGAGGTTGCTTGTACAGGTGGTGTAGCGTGGGGATAAGCACACACAGAAAGACAAATGATCCATACAGTCTGCTTGTCCATGTACAAGCAGGGCCTATACGGGATGTTTTTAAGGTAACTGAAAACCATCCACAATTCTCCAGGGCCATTTCATAAGTCTGTGGAGAGGGAGATCTTTTACTGGTGTTAGATAGGGCCCCAACATTACCACAGGCTGTTTATATCTTTTAGGCCTGCCAGGCAGGGGCAGGGATAATTGAGCCCTCAGCCTGCACTAAGCTTCTGTGTTTAGAGGTGAGGGGTTTTACAGAACAGATCTTCTCATAGGATTTGGGGTATGCTGAATTTTAAGTTGGCCATATTGCTAGTCTTTCATTCTCTTCTTTCTACTCCTTTGTCAGTATAGTGCCTTTAAGGTCCTTCAAGGCCCTCATGATTTTGTAAAGGCACCATATCCCAGAGAGAAACACTCTAACAGGGAACTGAGGCATTGGTGTGTAAGGCCATGTTAAAGTTTTATTAAATTAACTGATCAACTTAGTTTAAACAAGTGAGTCAAGTCATAACAGCTATGGAAAAAAACCTATCTGATTAAACTAACTGTATAGTGTAGTGGCTTTTCTTTTGAATTAGTGATAAGCAGTGATAATTGTGTAGAGAGCTTTCCTTAGGAAACATGTAAATATGATCAAAGTGTCATAAGTACGTATAATTTAAAGTAACAGTTTAAAAATAATATATTTGGAAAAAATTATATTAAGTGAAGTAAGCCAGGCCCAAAGAAACATAGGTCCCATGGTTTCCCTTATTTGCAAAATCTAGTATAGGTATGAGTCAAGTGGAAAAGGTCAGATAATGTGTTGTTAGGAAAATGAACCCTTAGATATGTATTTTAATGTTTTTTTCTTTCATGCATTTGTTTCTAACGCATTTATAAGATTATCTCTTTGTTGTTTTGTATGTCCCTCCCCCACAGTATAACCCCTGCCTTCACTATATTTGATGTCAGTATAACTTGTAGAGGAGATGGGGAAAAACAAGTCGTTTAAGGATACAGGTGGACCTGTTGCAACAATGAGAAGTACAAGTTGTCATGTCGAAAACGAGCTTTACAACGTTGGTGCAGGGAGAGGGGGGGAGGAATGGGTGGGGGGTAGAGGGGAGGCTAGGAAGGGATGTGAAGGGTAAACAAAGGAGGAGGCTACAATGCTTGATAAGAAATGTACGCATTATCCTGCCCATGTAATTGTAACCCCTCTGTACAGTATGTTCACAAAAAAATTAAAAAAAATAAATAAAATAATAACTAAAATAATAATGGCAGTTTAAGACTGTTCTGTTCCATACCAAACCTGAATAATATCACTTTTTGGTCTCTTATTTTTAATTTTTTTTACTTGATCCATATTCACTGAGGCAACTGTGCTAAGGAACTTACTATCTTCTTTTCAATGTATTTTTCTTATTCATTTTAATATCCATAAACACTTCAATTTTCTTCCCTATTCTGCTGGAAATAAAATTCATGCTTTTCACTTTTCTCTTTTGGAAAATAAATTAACCAAAATGTAATATGATATTTAAGTGAAGAGTGCCACTGACATTAAATGGTCCACGTGGCATTCCATTATGTCTTCCATTTTATTCTATGCATCTTTCTAATATGGGCCAAAGCTGGTGTTCATGTAAATTGCTCTGGTTTTATAGAACAGGATGCTGCATTCTTTTTGAAACCCAGGGCTCTTGTGCAGTAATAGAAAAAAAGACAGCAACAAAATAATGGGCACTGGCAATCAAACTATCATTATAGGTACATTATGTGCAGGGTGCTAAATTGGTAGAAGGCCTTTATTTTTAATTTCTGCTCATCTGTTCACCATTATTAAGCTAGCTTAGACACCAGAGGAGATTTAAGAGTGACAGAGGGTAATTATACACTTTAGAAAAAGATATTTTTCATCATAGGGTTAGAACTGCACTGAGAAAATCCTGTGCAGAATTTTATACAGGGCTTCAATGTACATTCTTGTTTAGACATGTACATCATTCCCATTTTCCATTTTATAGTCCAGTTTGAGTTTCACATAACACAATTCCTGTTAGATTATTATAGGCTGCTGGCTATATTTTCAAAAATTTTAAGGGACATTATTTGAATAACTAATTGCTTATCATGTATTCTGCTCCTAAATTTTGATGTGCATGATGTCTATATGCATACACACATGTGAAACCATCATCATAATCATGACAGTTGATGTAGTCTAATCCTACAAAGTTATCTAATGTCTCCTTTGAAGATCTTCCCTGATTCATATGCCCAAGCCCTTCCCCAGCAAACAGTTGACAGTATGTAGTCTAATTTTCTGGCTTCATTCACTCATTTTAAGATAAATCCATGATCTATTGTTGCATATATCAGTAGCCTACCCCTTTCTTCAATTAGTATCATTCTATCATATGTTATCCTACTGTATGTTAAATTAAATAAAATTTGGCCTAAATCTGTTTTTATATGCAGTGGACTACAACCTAATGTAGCATGCAAGCAAACTATGATCTAACACAACAGTATACTCGTGTGTGTGTGTGTGTGTGTGTGTGTGTGTGTGTGTGTGTGTGTGTGTGTGTGTGTGTGTGTGTGTGTGTATAAGAGTCAAGTCTCAGCCAGTCAGAGCAGCTGAGCTTTAAGCAGTCACAGGCTGCCAGCTGATCAATGTTCATGTAAGGCAAGTGCTGCATCACACCATAACCAAATAAGGTAAAAACTGATTTGCAACCAAACAGGTTGTAGTCTACAGGCAACTTCCATTTTTGAATGTAAGTACTGTCTGCTCACATAGCTGGAGAGAAGGCTCTGAACCTTTACTGGCTCAAGGTGTTATCCTATTCATACTCTTTGCACAAATAACTGTACAAAACTTAATTTTGTACAGGGAAAACCATACACCAGCGGAACTCATCAGCTGCACTGGACATTGACCAAAATGAACTAAGCAACACAATGGCAGCGATGGGAGGGAGGGAACAAGTGGGAAAGAGGGAACAGCTGATGCTATGCAAAACAAAAGAAATGTACATACCACCCAATGTCGAAAAAATAACTGTATTGCAAAGCTCATAGAACTCATAAATGTTTTAGATTATGAAAAAAAACTTAATTTGTCTGAAGTTTTCAAGAGATACATCTCAATTCTTGTAGACACGTACCTATTGCTAGACCTTTGGATTGTTTCAAGTTTTTGGCTATTATAAATCAATTTGCCATAGACAAATGATTGTGTGGCTGGCTATATAATTGTTTTTCTTCAGGGAATAGCTGATTCAAATGATGAGCATGTATTTATATTTTTAAGACCCTAGTAATTTATTTCCCACCAGAAGTCTGTGAAAGTTCCAGTTCTCCTTCTTACCAAAACTTGTTATGTTCAGCTTTCATTTGAGATGTCCTTTTAAGCATGTAGTGATATTTCATTCTGATTTTAATGTACATTTCCTTAACACAAATTTCTTAAATATTGAGTGTACTTCCTTAAACATTTTTTTCAATTTTATTTCCCATCCATATATTTACCTTAATGAAGTTTAGTACTTTTTCCCATTTTTCTATCAGGGTTATTTGCGTTCTTGTCTGTCATTGAGTTTTGAGATAATACTTTTCTATATATTCTGCAAACAAGCCTTTTATCAAATATATAATTTATAAATAGTTTCTCCTAGTTCTTTGTTTCTCCTTTCAATTCTTTAACTGTGTCATTGAAAGGAAAGCTCTTAATTTTGATTAAGTATAATTTCTTATTTCTTTTCTGAGTCAGACTTTGGAAATTACAATTCAGAAGTTACTCAGAAACCTTTGCCTAATTCAAGATCCTAAAAACCTTCTCTTTGTTTTCTACAAGTTATGCTTTACATTTAAATGTGAGATCCATTTTGAGTTAATTCTCTAAATATAATATGTGCATGGAATTTCATTATTCCATATCTAAGTATTGAAATTTTCTAGCATCCTTTGTTGAAAAGCTCTACTAAATTGCCTGTGCACAGTTATAAAAATAATGTCTGTATATATGTGGATACATTTCTGGACCCTCTGTTCAATTAATCTATTATCGGTATACCAGTAATAAATCTTCCAACCCATGAATGCAATAGTTCTCCATTTATTTAGATCTTTAGTTTCTGTAAACAATGTCTTATTGTTTTGGCATATGGGTGTTTTTCCTTTTGACAATTTTATTTCTAATAATTCCTTATTTTATTGATGCCATTGTATGTAATTTTGCTTTTCAAGTAAAATTTCTCATTTTTTAACATTTAGAAATACAACTGACTTTTATATATTAATCCTATAACCAGAAACATCCAGGAACTCACTTATCCTAAATCTTTGTAGATTCCATCAGATTTTCAACATAGATGATCATGTTGTTTGCAAATAAAGACAGTATGAGAGGTCTGCTATTTATTCTTCTTGTGTGATGCATGGCTGAATTCTCCTATACATGGCTGAATAGAAGTAATCATAGCTAACTTGCTTGGCTCATGCCTATCTTAAGGAGAAAGCTTTCTGTCTTTTATGATCAAGTCTGATTTTAACTATAGGTGTTCCAAAGAGGTCCTTTATCAGTTAAAGAAGTTACTTTCTGCTATTAGTTTCCACAGAGTATTTGTCAGTAGATGATGGATTTTGTGAAATCTCTTTCTGCATTCATTTTGATGATCATATATGTGATAAAAAACTGTCTTTTCTATCAAAGCAGGTTGCTTAAAAGTTCCTGCTGTGGCTTGATGGCTTGGCTCTTGTTGGTTATTCTGCTAAGACAACATCTACAAGGAAAAAGAGGAAAAGAGTAACTGCCTGTGATAAGGGAGGATTTTTAAAATGTAAGGTCTTTGTCTTAACTGTTTTTTCCAAGCTAGAATTAAGACACATCTCAGAAGACACACCTCAGATTGTTCAAGAAATAGCAGAAGGTGTGGGTTTATTTTGAGATTGTTTGGGTATGGTTAATTTTATTACATCAGCTTTTAATAGTCACCTTATGTAAATACATCTTACCCTATTCAAACTAGCCAATCAAGAGCAGATTATAAACTTGAGTCTAACCAATCTGAGCAGTGGGGCAAGGCCTGCTGTGTTAGGAATAGGGAGCAGCCTGCCTGTTCTGTGTGCTTGCTTGCCAGATTTTTGGCTGATGGTGCACACTTCTGTAGGAGTACATTTTGCCTTGCTGAGGACAATTCTTTGTTTCTGTGTCTATCATTGTAACTCTACTGGCTTTTGGAGAGCATATTTATAACAACATAGCTTTCCTGCTTTAGCTTGGTTTTCTAATGTCAAATAACAATGCCAACCTCCATATGTTAATGATGTATTGTCAGTTCTACATATTGTTGGATTTGGTTTACTAGAATTTTGTTCATAATGTGGTACTACTTTAAGTAATCTAATGTTATTTTGTTAAAGTACAATGAGTATCTTAAATAAAATTAAGATCTGGACTTAAATTTTGAGATCTGAACCTTAACTTTTTGAGATCTGAATTTTACAGATCTGTTTAACTTCTTTGAATGGTTGAGAACACAGAATCTTCAAATCCATAGAATTTTATTTTTTTGTGTGCCAGTCCTGGGGCTTGAACTCAGGGCCTGGGCCCTGTCCTTCAGCTCTTTTGCTCAAGGTTAACACTTTACCACTTGAGCCATAGTTTCACTTCTGACTTTTTGGAAGTTCACTGGAGATAAGAGTCTCAGGGACTTTCTTGCCAGGGCTGGCTTCAGACTGTGATTCTCAGATCTCAGTCTCTTGAGTAGCTATCATTATAGGCATGAGTCACAGGTGCCTGGCTCAGAACACATAGATTTTCTAAGGAAAAAAATTTAAAACAAAGGCTGATGTTGAATTTTTTAAGTATTATATCTGCTTCATATACTTTAAGTAATCATACATTATATTTGATTTTTCTTCTTTAACAATACTAGGGTTTGAATCAGGGACTTCTGACTGCTGGGTAGGTACTCAAGTCCATGTTTTGTATTATTTTAATTATACAGTTTATTTAATATTGCTTCTCCAAAGTATATATTTTAAAGTAGAAATAATATTTAACTTGTCTTCTACATTTTTCTCATCTTCTACTACAGCATATGGCTATCTTGCCAGCAGGTAACCAAATATTCACTGATTTAAGTGATTTGATCACATCAATCCTGCTTGTTAGAGTCCCCCAATATTGATAATTTCAGAATTTTAGACTCCCCCCCCCAAAAATTAGAATTTGAACTCAGGACCTTGAGATGCTTGAGTTGTGCTCTACCACTTGAGCTATGTCTCGAGCCATGCTTTTTGCTGGTTGTTTGGAAGATGAAGTCTTGTGGACTTTTCTACCAGGGCTGATCTCCAACCACAATTCTTTGTCTCTCATTCTCCTGAGTAGCTAAGACTACAGGCAGAAGTTACCAGTATCCAACTAGATTTGAGACTTCTGAAAGTAATGAGAACAAAAGAAAAAGTAAACTTTTCTACTCTCATCTTTCTTTTGTCTCCAAGCATAAAAAGAACAAGGATGGAAAGAGTGGGAGAAGGGCAGGAGCGGGAAGAGGTGAAATGGTATCAAGGAAGTCGATCACTGTGCATACTCAGAACAGGCTCAGGCCACCTGTGCATGTAGTTCAACTGCAGGTGAAAAAAAAATCGAAGTCTCACATATAAACATTAAGGTGACATTATCAAGATTAGATCATTCGTTTATGTTTATGTAGTTTTTGTTCCTTGAAGAAATTAATTAATTCAGGTTCGCTCTTGAAAAATGAGTCAAGAACTAATATAAACAACTCCCCTTAACCGGATATAGCAGTTCAACAGTACAAAAGAGCTAGAGTGGCAAATGCACAGTGCAACCTAACTAGTATGGTTTATAATTCTTCTTCTATTGTTTCATTGTGTATAATTAAAAGAATGCTTTTATATCTACTATTCATAATGTGGAAAGAAGAGAAAAAGACTAGAAATGAATAATACAAATACTAATACAATGGATACAAATATGAACAATTTATTTTTTCTTAATTTTGGGGGAACCTTAATTTTCTATAGCAAATATATCTAGCTTTATAAACGAAAATGTTTCTAAATCTAGCTATTCCCCAATGGCTATGGTATGAACCATGCCAATGGTCAAATCCATGGCTAGTGTACCTATTATATCCACTCATTCCTATCTTATGTTCAGTTTGCATCTCAGAAATCTCCGGTAAATGACAAAACTTTGTCATATCTGTAGGTAGATTGAATGGTAGTTTTGAAAATGGTATTAGAGTTTTCCAAAGTCCCTTTTGGAGCAGAATAAAAATCTATAAAAATGGTTTCACTGACAAGAATATAAAAACTCAAAAGCAAAAGTAAAACCAAAGAAAGGCACAAGAATATTGGACTATTTCAAAAATCACTTGGGGGGGGGGCTGGGAAGGTGGCTCAGTGGTAGAGCGCTTGCCTTGCATGCATGAGGCCCTGGGTTCAATTCCTCAGCACCACATAAGCAAAAAGAAAAAAGCCAGAAGTGGCGCTGTGGCTCAAATGGTAGAGGGCTAGCCTTGAGCTGAAGAGCTGAGGGACAGCGCCCAGGCCCAGAGTTCAGGCCCCACGACCAGACCCCCCCCCCCAAAAAAAAATCACTTGGACAGAGGCACTGACTTTGGGCAAACAAACCAAAGCCAGATTGAAGCAGAATGACTGGCATTGCTACCACAGGTCAGTAACTATGATCCTGAAGTTATCAATTCAAAATTAATATGCTCTGCCCATGATTCCAAATAAGTGGCACAAGGAATAAAATATTATTAATGATCTATCCTAAGGATGAGGAAAATGGTGGCATTGCTCTTTAAATGCTTCTACCCAATGATCAGTGGTGATTCTCATCGATCTGATCACTATCCCCATGTTGTATATTGATAGACAACTTTTAAGGACTATAAATGCCAGAAAGCATAGTCTTCATTATGGTATATTGGACAATTACTCTTCTACAATTCATAACTTGTCAACCTTTTTCCTCCCTCCCTCTTTTCATAGTCTCTTCCGCCCCGCCCCGCCTATCCTCTTTTGTCAGGGATGACAACAGCACCTAGCTTTGAGGGCTGTGAAATGAGTGTATGAGACAATACATGTGAAGCATTTGAAATATTTTCTGGCTCATAGTTACATGTTCAGGAAGTAAAATTTGCTGTAAGAGACACAAGTTTGGAAAATAGTCTAGTGTCACTGCAGATTGAAGTGTATATGGGAAGATGGTTAGGAATTTCCAACAAATGAGGAAAAAGAACATGACTTCTGATACTTTTGGAAAAATAGGTGGCAGGACTTATCTCTTTCTTATACCATCTCTGATGTTAAAAGTCAATTCTAAATCTGTCAAAACAAAAAATAAAAGGGAAAAGGAAAAAGACAAGCTCAAGAAAAGTTATATTACTGGAGTACAAGAGAGATGAGTATCTTTTAGCTATATTGGCATTGTAGACTTCATGTAGCAAGTCCATTAAGATACAAATTTATAGTGTTTTTAAAGAAGATTTATTATCATGAAGACCTCTAAGTGAATTGAAAGCTCAATGAACAACTGAAGATTTAATCACCATCTTTTTATGGAACAAAGCCAATTTACTACTAAGAGAATATAGCCTTCTCCACCTTTACCTAAGATAAGAACAAATAGGGGTGGGGGAAGGAAGCTTTCCTCTCGAAAGTACTTCAAGAATCTGTGACTTCTTTTTTCTTTTGTGTTTCTCCCCCTATGGTTTATCCCCTGTTGTCACTGCATTCAACTTTGGTACTCTGGTATTGTATATACATTTATCTGAACTAGGGAAGGGAAAGGGAACAACAAAATGGTGAGACAAAGGACAAAACAACAGCGATACTCAGAAGACAACACGCTGGAAATGATGTGTACAACTTGGGGGGGGGGTAGGGGAGAGGGAAAGAAGGATAAAAAAATGAGGGAAGGGGTAACAAGTTAGACAAGAAATGTTATCACTACCTTACTTTTAACTGTAACCCCTCTGTACAACACCTTGACAATAAAATTTAAAATAAAACAAAAATGAGCTAGAGTCTAGATGGAAACCAACAGTACACATTTTGGGTTGTTTCTTTTCCTTTTTTTCTTTTCCTTTTACTTCTACCTCTAGTGATGACTTTATACTTTTGTTTGGCTTACTTTTTTACTCAAGGCTGGCACTTGACCATTGGAACCATACCTCCCTGTTTGGTTTTCTAGTGGTTAACTGGAGATAAGAGTCTTACCAAGTTTTCTGCCTAGGCTGACTTTGAACCATGATCCTCAGATCCTAGCCTTCTGAGCAATGAGGATTAGAAGTTTGCACCACTAATGCCTGGCTACAGTGTACATTTTGACTACAGAAAAATATTCACGTGACATTTGTGCAAGTAAAATGAATATTCTTTAACTATTCCACAAATAAGAAATCAAATATAGGATTTTTCAAGAAGACTTCTTTATTCAGAACTCAGGCCAAATGCAGAAATAGTAAGCTTCACAAGTTAACATGCATCATTCCCTTTCAAAATCTAACTGTTTCTTGTTATTAAGTTGAAAGCAGTGAACTGATAGGCTGGGAGCAGTCCTATGTGATAGAAATGAATGAATGTTTCTTACTTGGCTAAAAAAGGCATTGAACTGGCGTGATGGCACAGACTGGATCTGTCTCGGCCCCATGGTATGCATAGCACAGTGCTTGGGGAAATTGACACATAAGTGGTTTTTGGTGGATAATCATGGAATAAATAAATGGGCACTCTCCTATGCCATCTCCATGTAATAAGGATCTCAGTTCTTTATATCAGCCTAGAAAAGTACATTTCAATATTCATCAATTACATCTTTTTCAGCAGGATGTTAATTTTTGTACGCCCCGATCCTATGTTTAGGATCAATGGTTCTCAGCTTTCTCAGACACAAAGACCTCCCTTTTAACTGCAAATATTTCACACCAAAAACCCCATTGCTTACTTTTCAGTATTTCCTGTTGGATTAAATAAAAGACAGTTAAAAGACCTCTTGTTGCCCCTCCTCACAAATGGGAAATCAAAGGTGTAGATTATCCTCTTGCTGTCTTGTTTTAAAAGAAAGGAGAAAACAATTGCTCTGTGTCTCCCTCTATGAAAATCCTTAATGTGATGCCCAATTACTGCATCAGTCACTCTTAAGTATTTTTAAACCTTAGCAAAAATAAATCTCTTTAATCTTGCTCCCAGCCTTTATTTTCCAGTACTTTTATTTTTCATGGTCTTTTCTGAACCTTCTCCAACATTTCCACATTTTTCAGTTGCAGAAGCCACAAGTGGTCATGGCTTTCTGGTAGCATTCATTTAATTGTATAACAGGGTAACGGGCTTTTTAAAAGACCTGTACTTTTAAATAGAGGAAATAGCAAATAAAAAAATCCAAAAAAATGTCACTAAACAATTCTGATTGATAACATTTAGTGAAAAAGGTATCATGCTACATGGTATACAGTCACTGTGTTTCTTGGACCTCATCGCTCCCATGCTAGGGTTAGTCTGCTGTGTAACAGGATACACTGTTCATGTCTCTAACCCATAAAAATAGAGGAATGAATCCCATATGCACCTTTGCCTGTTCTTTATGATGTAGACTGATTAGCCTCTGGGCCACACAAGTTGAGCTAACATATCTTTCCGAACAATTCTGCTCTATTTCAGTGCTCGAACTCCTGTTGGCAGGCTGCTGGAGTGAACAGCCTTCTTCTCCTTCCTCCACCCAGCTACAGTATCTGGAAGTATGTTCCTGGGAGCTAAACCATCACTTCCTTACTCTGTCTCTTAAAGCATTAATAAAGCACAAATCACATCATTTCTATCAGCATAGGTGGGAATTAAGAGCTAAGGAAAGATTTTCCAAAATCCTGAGTTGGCTGAAGACGATGTGGTAATTTATCTAAACCCTTAGGGTCTCTGTACTGTGAGGAATGCATGCTCTTAGACTTTTTTTTATTCCAGTTAAAGCTTGTGAGACCCAGAGGACAGACATGTTAATCATGAGCTAGCAGCTTTTTCAATCTGATTTTCTTTCTACAAACACTTTCTCTGACTCAATCGGAGTTTAACGGAAAGAGCAACAAACTTGAATCACAAGAGGCGTTCATTTCATTCCTGGCTTTCTCTCTTATCATCTGTGTCGTTTTGGGCAAGTCCCTACCTCTCTGAGCTTGTTTTCTTTCCTCCAATATAGGAATAATGATGTCTGCCATAAGTGTTATTTTGAGGATCAAATGGGACAATGTCCAAAGATGGGCGGGGTAAACTACAAAGCTGAATCAAAATATAAGGTAGTCTTGTAATTAGCAGCAGCAGCACCTCCCGGTCTGATGAATTTACACGTGACTTTCTCTTCCAATGATTCCATAAAGGGGTTGGCAAACTAAGCTAGTGGGCCCAATCCAACTCAGGGCCTGTGTTTGAACAGTCTGTGAGCTAAGAATGATTTTTTTTTTTTACATTTTTAAAAGGTTTGTAAAAACAAACATAAAACAAGTAAGCAAACAAAGGAATGAGAAGAACACAAATTTGCAACAGAGATTATAAGTCAGCCACAGTATCTCACATAACTTACTATCTGGCCTTTTGTAGAAGTAGAAATCGTAGAAAAAGTAGAAATGATTTACTAGTGTTTATATCTGCAACATCCCTACCAACTTATGCACATATCCATGCTTTCCTGCCACTCTTGACTCTTCAAATCCTACACCAAAGGCTTCCGGATGCAAGTAGGTGATTATTTTATCAAATGATGTGCACAAAGACTGTGATCACATGTATAAAATCCCAACAATTCTCAGGTTGCATGGTTCAGGAGACCGGCAAACCCATGAGTTCAAATTGAGCTGCGGGCACAAATTATTCTGGAAAAGACCAAAGGATTTCACATTTGATATCTTTTCCCCTGTTAATAATCTGCTGCAAACAGAATTATCTCATCTCTCTTTCTCTCCTATCACCACAATCTTCAAAACCCCTTAATCCAAATTGATACTGGTGGCAAGGAACCTCCAACATAATTAAATTGAACCATATGAATTCTGGATCAAGATTAAGAAAAAAAAATTAAAGCATTTATTGTGTTGAAATTTTGTATGCCAATTTTCTGCTAAAATGGAGGATTCAAAAGGTCAAGGCTTTTGCCACACAGACTTAGTGGTGTATTAGTTACAGTAATTCAGCCTGAAAATTCCTGCAGGAATAAATACAATGGAATGCCATGAATTACAAGAGACCACAACTTTAATCAGCTCATGGGAAAAGAAAAACACGCATTTGCCTACTGACTGTTGATAAACCTAATTCTGAAGTGTGTTTGGAGGCTGAGAGGCACCAGGGCTTACCTTCAGTGTGTTATGCTGGAAACACTTTGGTGCTTCCTCTCCTCTCTCCTGCCACTAGGATTTGATATGAACTGAAGGCACCCAGAACAAAACAGCCTCTCATTCTCCTTATGATACTCATGGAGTGGGTGTTTTCTGAGTCAGACAATTATGCCAAAGCATGGGAACCAGTATAGTTTGATGGTAACTGAGTGACAAGAATTCTTAAGAATTATTTTGTTCTAATTTCAGATGCAATGTTACAAACCATAACACAATTTTGAACATTCTTAGGTTGCAGATCTTCTTTGGCAGAAAAGTTGCATATGATGCCAGAGATACGCAAATATTTGTTGAATGAATAAGCTTTTATCTCAGGAATCTTATAAGATTTTGGGGCTTTTATTAAAACACTGGATTCAGATTTATAAGAAGAATTAACAATGTCAAAGGAATTTGTGGGAACAGTCATTTAATGAACTGATTCTAAAATTCATATTAATGGGTAAAAAAAGTACATCGGTGACGCTCTGATGAAAGTGAACTATACAAGAGGGAAGGACTCTCTCATGGGAGAGAGTGAGGGAACAGAAGACACTATACGAAAGGAAATGTACTCACGACCTGACTCATGTAACTGTAATCCCTCTGTACATCACTTTTATAATAACAATAAAGTAAATTAATTAAAAAAGAAGGCAATAGTCAAGAAAAATTTTTGAGGAAGGAAAATAACAAAGCAAGAATTCCTCTTTCACACATAGTCTACAATGTGGCCCCAGGGCAGATAATTTAGTGAAACAGATCAGTCTTGAAAAATATAGAACATGTGGAAAGTTACTTTATTTTTTAAAAAAGTGGTATTCCAGATCAGTAAATTATCTAGAGACAAATGGTAAAACACACACACACACACACACATACACACACACACACACACACACACACACACACACACACACACACAACCAGTGATAAGAATTTTGGCCCTGTTTCAAACCACATAGGAAAATGAATACCAGAAAATTATATATTTTAAACATTTTAGATGTGAAAGAAGAAAGCATGTATGATACATATTTTTATGATGCTTGAATCATATTACTTATGTCCCTAAAATGTAAAAGAGATGATGGAAAGATCTGATAACATGAAACTTCTTAACTATGTTGTTATTAAGGTGCCATTAAACAAAGCAGGACAAATCACAAATGAGAAAAATTACAACTCATATACCAAGAGATTTATTATTTTTATTTTCTTTCTCTTTTAAAATTAATTTTAATTGTACAAGCTTATTGATTTTATTATGACTTTTCCATATACATATAATGTACTTGGGTCTATTCTCCTCCATCAGCTTTCTTTGTGTCCCTCTCTTTTCTCCCTAGTCTTTTACCCTTAAATAATTCTCTATTTAGGCTTATGTCTTTATGGATCTAGATTCCACATATAAGCAAAAATACATTTGTCTTTCTCTCTCTCTCTTTTTTTTTGTTGGTCGTGGGGCTTGAACTCTGGGCTTGGGCGCTGTCCCTCAGCTCTTCAGCTCAAGGCTAGTGTTCTACCACTTGAGCCACAGCACCACTTCCGGCTTTTTCTGCTTATGTGGTACCGAGGAAATCAAACCCAGGGCTTCATGCATGCAAGGCAAGCACTCTACCACTGAGCCAACCTTCCCAGCCCCTTATTTATCTTTTTCTAACTTTGGATTTTCACTTAACATGATAGCCTGAAGTTCCATTCATTTTTCTGTAAATGATACATTCTTCTGTTTTGGCTGTGTGTGTGTGTGTGTGTGTGTGTGTGTGTGTGTGTGTGTGTGTGTGTGTGTGTGATGTTTAAATCCATCCATCTGTTGATGAGGACCTAGGCTGATTTTATAGTGTAGTTTGTCAGGAGTGCTGGTATAAACATGAGTGTTGCAGGTATGTTCCTAGAAGTGGTGAAGCAGGATTATATGGAAGCTCTATTTTTAGTTTTCTAAAGAATTTCCATACTAATCTCCATAGTGGCTGCAATAAGTTACATTTCAACCAACAATGGAGTCTCTTCCCTGTGTTCCTCACCATTCTGATCAGCATTTCTCCTTTGTTTTCTTGATGGTGCCATTCTAACTTAGGACTAGGGTGAGGTGAAATCTTAAGGGTTTTTGGTACTAGAATTTTAACTCAGAGGCTTGGGCTGCCTAGGAAGGAGCCCACATGAGCCACACCTCTAGCCCCTAAATGCTGTTTTGACTTGCATTATTTTTATTGTGAAAATACCGAAAGGAGGGCTTACAATTACATGGGCAAGGAAATGAGTACATTTCTTATCAAGCATTGTTGCCTCCTCCTTTGTTTCCCCTTCCCATCCCTTCCTTACCTTCCCCCACCCTCCACCAAAGTTGTAAAGTTTGTTTTTTGACATAATGTCTTGTACATCTCATTGTTGCAATGGGTCCACCTGCATCTCTATTTAAACAATTTGTTTTTTCCCTTCCCCTCCACAAATTATACCATCAAATACAGTGAAAACAGGGGTTATACTGTGGGGGAGGGACATACAAAGCAACAAAGAAATCATATTCTAAATATGTTAGAAACAATCACAAGAAAGAAAAACATTTGAATCCTTATCTTGGGGTTCATTTTGCCTAACATCAACTTATCTGACCATTTCTGCTTGTCTCAGACAAATACTAGTAATTGCAAATAAGGGAAACCATGAGACCTATGTTTCTTTGCACCTGGCTTACTTCACTTAATATAATTTTTTCCAAGTCTTTCCATTTCTTTACAAATGGGGCAAGGTCATTCTTTCTGATGAAGGCATAGAATTCCATTGTGTATATATACCACATTTTCTTGATCCATTCATCTACTGAGAGGCATCTGGGTTGGTTCCATGTCTTAGCTATGGTAAATAATGCTGCAATAAACATAGTTGTGCTGGTAGCTTTAGTATGGTCTTGATTGTGATCATTTGGGTAAATACCCCAAAGTGGGATTGCTGGGTCATAGGGGAGCTCTATGTGGAGTCTTTTGAGGAACCTCCATACAACTTTCCAAAGTGGTTGAACAAGTTTACATTCCCACCAACAATGCAGTAGGGTTCCCTTCTGTCCACATCCCCTCCAGCATCTGTTGTTATTAGAGTTCTTGATTATAGCTATTCTAACTGGGGTGAGGTGGTATCTCAATGTTGTTGGCTTGCATTTTTTTTTATGCCTAAGGATGTTGAACACTTATTCATGTGTTTATTGGGCATTTGTAATTCTTCTTTTGAAAACTGCTGCTCCCTCTCTCTCTCTCTCTCTCTCTCTCTCTCTCTCTCTCTCTCTCTCTCTCTCTCTCTCTGTCTCTCCCCCCCCCCCCCCGTTGATCATGGGGCTAGAACTCAGGGCTTAGGCACTATCCCTGAGCTCCTTTGCTCAAGGCTAGTACTCTACCACAGTGCCACTTCTGGTTTTTGAGTGGTTAATTGGAGATAAGAGTCTCACAGGGACTTTTCTGCCAGGTCTGGCTTTGAACTGCAATCCTCAGATCTCAGCCTTCAGAGTTGCTAGGATTACCAGCGTAAGCCACTGGCACCTGGCATAAGTTGTCTCTTTATTAATGGGGTTATTTTTTCTTTTAGTGTTTAAATTTCTGAGCTCATTATTTATTCTGCGTATGAACCCTTTATTAGGTAAATAGCTTGTGAAAATCTTTTTCTAACTCTGTAGAGTGTCTCATTACTATAATAATTGTTTCTTTATGAAGAAGTTTTAAAATTTAATACTATCTAATTTGTTAATTCTTATTTCACAGAAAGATATTTTTATAAATATATATAGATTTCTTATGAGTCAGCTAAAAATATGAACAGTATGACAGAAAAAAAACATGAACATACAAGTCATAAAAGAAGCTCAAAGGATTTATAAATATATGAGAAGATGATCAGATTCATTGTAATGAGATAAGTTAGCAATAATGAAATTTCATCCTTCTTAAAAGCAACCTGGAAGCATGTATAACTTTAACTCAAAAATTTTACTTCTAAAAATTTAAAGGAATGGTCACATGCATAATAAAACAAACAAAAATCTATTTGCACACTGTAATAACACAAACAAGTATAAAACTATTTATATGGTAGAATATTAGACTTAAAGCAGTACTGAGATTCCATCTTATCCCATCAGAATGTCTATTGTCAAGAAACCAAATAACAAATACTAATGCAGATGTAGGAGAGGGAAAGAAACCCTTATGTACTGTTGGTGGAAATGTAAATTCATGCAGCCGTTATGGAAATCAGTAAGGAAGTCCCTCCAGAGAAGTAAAAGTTGAACTACCACATGACCCTGTTATATTGCTCCTGACCATAGAAATGAAGGAATGCAGAGATACCTGCATTTCCATATTTATTGCAGCACTGCTCACACTACTATAGAATAAGCCTTGGTGCCCAATAACTGAAGAATGGATAAAGAAAATGTGGTCCATCTATACAACACTATTATTCAGCCATAAAGAAGAATGAAATTGTGTCATTGTAGAAAGATGGATAGAACTGGAGATCATCAGGAAGACAACTGTCTCTCTCTCTCTCTCTCTCTCTCTCATGTAGAATCTGGAACAGTAATATTTGTATGTGATTGGCATGTCTTGGATGCCAAAAAAGGGGGAAAGGAGGAAAGAAGAGGATGATGGGGATGAAAGTGATTGAAGTACATTTTATATATGTCTGAAAACAACATAATGAAACCCACTAAGAACTGTTGAAGCGGGGGAAGAAACAAGAATGGGAACAAGAAAGAATAGAGGGGGTGAACTTGAACAAAGTAGTTTATACTAATAAAAAGTAATGAAGTGGGGCTGGGAATGTGGCTTAGTGGTAGAGTGCTTGCCTAACATGCATGAAGCCCTGGGTTCGATGCCTCAGTACCACATACATAGTAAAAGAAGTGGAGCTGTGGCTCAAGTGGTAGAGCGCTAGCCTTAAGCAAAGGAAGTTCAAGGACCAGTGCCCAGGCCCTGAGTTCAATCCCCAGAACTGGCAAAAAAAAAAAAAAAAAAAAAAAGTAATGAAGTGAATGATGGATTATGGAAAAAGAAAATATTAAAATGTATTTTTGTTTAGCACCAATAACAATTATTTATATAGTGCCATATAGTTTTTTTTTCTGTTTTCACTGTAATTGATTGATTACTTGATTAATGATGCACACACATAATTGAAAAACATAACAAAAATCCATTACTTTTATGGAACTATATTCATGATATTGTAAGTGAGCAAAGCAATTTGAAGAACCTGTGATGTCATGCATGTAAAATTGTGAATGGATAGATAACAAAAAGAAAAAAAAAGAAGTAGAAGAAGAAAAAGAAAGGACCATCGGGAGCTGTATACCAGGATGTTTGCCATGGCCAGCTTTGAGAAAGGAAGATTATAGATGTTTTCTCCCACTTGCTGATGAACAATTGCTTTCCTTTAAAAAATAAAAATTTATGTTCTTTTTTTAAAAAAGCAATGACACCTTTTTAAAACTTAAAATGATTGGATATTTGAACTCAAAATGAAGTAATTATGTGCTGGCACATAGTAGATTTTCATTAATTGTTGGCTAATTTTCTAGGAATTCAACTACCACATTTCTGTCAGGTGTGGAAGTTAAGGAATTAACAAACATAAAAGTAAAAGGGGGAAGTGGAAAGAGAGGAGAAAAGGGGTGTGAGAAGGAGGTTAGAAAGGATAACATGGGATGAATATGCTCAAAGCACATTATATACACACAGGAAATGCCATAATAAAAACCATTACTTTGTAAAATGAATATAAATTAATAAAAACAAAAAAGAGAGACCTTAGAGAGAGAAAAAAAACACCTTTCCCTAAATCATCAAAGGGCCAGGGTAATCCTTTCTATTTCTCTCCTTTCTCTTTCTTCTCCATTCTGACATGCAACTTATTGAATCATTGCAAAAAGTAAGAAAACCGTTTTTTTTGTAAGTTCAAAACCTAGATTTTACCTACATTCTTCCTTAAATGAATAACAATTGCAATATTAATAAATGAAAAACTTTCTGATTATATATTGCTGCTGTCCAGGCCCTTCCTGTAACTGAGTCCAAATTTCCATTAGTCTAAATGGGAAACATCTTCAGAAAAGACTAATCTTGGCATAAGAATCATATTTTTTTTAAAGTTCCTTCCTGGGTAAATCATTTTGTGAAAGAATTCTTAATTAGCTCCATGTCTGCAGTCCTGAAAGAAGGGCTGTGGGTAGCCCACAGTGAAAAGCCTGCAATGCCAATGCTTATTTAGACCATTAATAAAACATGCATGCTCATTATCCAATAACCCATTAGAGCTCCTTCAGAGACAACACTCCTCCATACGTGTGTGCATGTGTGTGTGCGTGCACATGTGTATGTGTGTGTGTGTGTGTGTTTGTATGTTTCTATCCCAGAACAACATGTCTTCTAAATTGCTAGAGACTGTCACTTAAATTTTTTCTCAGGTTAAAATTTCTATTTGGGATAAAAATTAAAGTAACTATCTCTCCCTTCTCCTGTGCAAAGGTAGGTATTAGCACTTTTCTGATACCACAAACTGGGTAACCTCCATGGAAAATGGCATTTCAGAGACAGAAAAATAGGACATGCATCCAGATGATGTTTCTCTATCTCTAATACCTGACCTGACCAAATCAGAAAACATGGTGTGTGTTCTGATTCAGTACTAGAGGGCAGATCCCTCACTGGGCCAGCAATAACTCACTACCTCTTTATGTAAGGCCTCTGGAAGGCCTATCCTCTTTCAAACCAGAGAGTACCACTGTACACCCTAGTAGCTCATTCTTCTCCTGTGTATTACTTCTCTACAAGGATCAGGAGTGAGGGGTTGAACAGACGCTGTTTTCTATCCCAGTCGCTAAGTTAAGCACAGTGGGCCTCTGTATCCTTAGGTTCCTCATCTGTAGATTCAGCCAGTTGAGGATCCAAGATGTTACAATTTATAATAAACTCTAACTAATGTGTGCTGACTCTCCTTTGTCGTTCTCTAAATGACACAGAATAATAATTATTTTGATACATTTACAATGTATTAGGTATTATAAAAAAATCTAGAGATGATGTAGGGGATAGGAAGACATATGGTATTCTATATACAAATATTACACCATACACTATACAATCGATTTGAGCGTCCACAGGTTTTTATATCTAAGGGGTCGGGGAGGCAGTGTCCTGGAACCAGTTCTCCATACATACCAAGGGCTATACATACAACAGCAACCCTAGCACTGAAAAACTAATTGGTGCTCCCCAAGGAAGAAAATAACAGAGAGGATGCAAAAGAATGGGTTCAGTTTCTATCTTCTTAAGGGATGGAGGTATGTGGGGAAAGGGGGCGGGATTCCAACACACTGAATGTGTACACAGCAGGAATTCCACAACTACCTTTGGTACAGAGAGTAAAAGAAAATGAACTAAGGCTGTAAGAATAATCTTTGACAAGGTAAGCAAACAAAGAAGGAGAAAAAGGTAGAGGTGGGAGAGGTAGAAAAGGAGAGAAAAAAATATTGTCTAATGGAAAGAACCAAAAAGCAAAGAATAATCTTTTCTTTAAAACAAAAAGATATACTTTAATTTTCTAAGCTGGAAATACTGTCATAAGTCAACTGTATTTATCAATTTTTCCATTTTATACTTGTTAAAGATATATAAAATGATTAGGTTTAGGTAACATAAAATACTCAGATTCAGGCCTTCAAATTTGCATGTCACAAAAGTTCAAAACCTAGAGCCTGGTGCTAGTGGCTCATACCTGTAATCCTAGCTACTCAGAAGACTGAGATCTGAGGGTCACAGTTCAAAGCCAGCCCTAGAAGAAAGTCTGTGAGACTCATCTCCAATTTACCAAAAGTTGCCAAAAAGTCGAGGTATTGCTCAAGTGGTAGAGTGTCAGGCTAGTTTGGAAAAAGCTAAGGGACAGCACTCAGGCTCCGAGTTCAAGTCGTGGTACCAGCACACACACACAAACACACATACACACACACAGCACTCAGGCTCCGAGTTCAAGTTGCAGTATCGGCACACATACAAACACACACACACACACACAGCTCAACATGTAATTACCTATGACCAAAAGATGCTAGTCTAAAAATCTCAGAGTGCCAAGCATGTTTCAAAAGATTTTTAGGTGGCTGAGACATTATAAATATGTGTTACCTATCCCTCTTTTCTTTCTAGAGTTCATATCTTGTTTCTAGCAGAATAGATTTAGTATGATGACTATGATTGATCATATACACACATGAAGCCTTGGTAGATTATAAACAACCTACAGATACATGAGACAGCTGTCACTCATTCTGTACCCTGCATACCTATGTCATGTCATAGACATGAAATATATGCCTCCTAAATTATATTGAATTTCAGAGTTCTGGGTCAGCTCTTTGATTATATGCTTCTTCCAAAATAGCCACACAAACGTAAAATGATCCACAGAGCCTAGAAGACTGAAGAATTCATTTTCAACAAGCTAGAATTGACACCAAAACTCTAATATTGTTTTCATTTGGGTAATAATGAACAGGTCTTTACAGTAGCAAGAGTGTAAGTGGATACTGGGAATTAAAGGCGCTGATATTTCTGTTACAGCGTTAATCAAGTGTAAAATCTTTTCTCATGGTATTTTAGCTGGCAACTTCGGGTTTCATTTTCAATCTCCTTGAAATCATTGTTCTAGAAAAGAGTTACTGTTTCCAGCCAAAAACCTTTTATAAGGTGAAGTTTATGGAGAATTCTTTAAAAAAGCAAATCACGTTTAATATGTACATTTATAAATGCTTGTTTCATATGCTCAATTTCTTATGCAGGTCAACTGATTGAAAATCAAACTAATAAAAAGTTTCTACTTGAAAGAAAAATGTTTCTTCTATTCTGTTCTCTTTGTAGCTTCTAGCTTCTCACTATTACTCAACTCTTAAATTTCAAGGACAAGTAAAACTTGGACATAAATTTTACCAAATGTTTACTTTATCAGATAAAGGCTTCAGAAATAAACACTTAAAATTGCTATTTATTATGACATTATTTCATAAAAGAAAGGGCATTATACAAACTATAGGTCTTACTAGCAGAGGCTGAATTTTCATAGAATAAACTTAGTTTTCAAAAATCTACTTCCTACCAATACTCATTTTGCTGTGGACTAGTGAAAAATTTGGCATACACATAGCGTGTCCTGTACAGTTCAGTCTTTGAAATTTCTTTGTATTATTCCTCTTTCCATTTATGTGTTCTTTTCCACTCATTGTTCTATCACCAAACAAAGCCTCCTATGTTCTAGGTACTATGGTAAGAATATTCATCTTTTAGGTTCTCACAGTACCATGGAAATGATCTGCTCATGGGAGCTCTGTTCCATTGGCATGAATCAGATTCAAAACTATCAGCTACAAAAGCTGATAGTTTTAATGTGTCTCACAAATAGAGACGCCCATAGTCTGATCAGTTAGTGTCGTGTAAAAAAAATGACAGAGGACTATCTTAAGGTATAAGTTGTAAGTGGGCCACTGTGTATACATCATAGTAATGTACCCTTCTAGAAGAATGAAAGTAATAAAACTTGTCCTTCTAAAGAAATTTAATTTGAATGATGGATTAAATACAGTCATCATCTTCAATATACATATGCAAATCTGGAACCAGGTAATTTGATGGGATGAATGGGGTTAGGAGAGAGGTGAGAGAAGAATGGAAGGAGTGATGTTGATAAAGAAGCTTTGTACTTATAAAAAGATACGTTGAATTAAAATCCCTTTGTACAACTACGTAAAGGTAATGTAAAAGAAGTTCAATTTTAAACAATTGATTATTGTTGGAGGCAATATCTTACACTGCATATTAAAAAATATACACGCAGTACGGAAGAGCATATGGTGAAGAGACTCCCTCCTCCTGTGAGTCTCAGTTGCTCAAATCCCCTCCCCAGAGATAACTGCAGCCGCTATGGTTACCAGATTTTTATGTCTCTTTCCATAGATAGTCTATGATTATGCACACACAAATATCCCCATTCTTTTTTTTTTTTACAAAAATTATAGGACATCATCTATGCAGTTTTTCTCTCTTGCTTTTTTAAAGTTAATGATTGAGACCCACAGCTCTGACTTATTCTTTTTAACAACTGTGTAATCTTTTCTTGTGTACTGGTACATAATTTATTTAACCCATTGTCTTGGGCTATCTCAAACAATTCTACTAGTAAACTGGTGTCCACATGTGTGTACACCTGTAGGATCTTGTCCTGGAAGTAGAGTTGTCAAAGCCAAAGAGGCATCCATTTCTAGAACTTTCCATGCCTTTCAATAATAATTTAGAGATTGTTAAAGGATCCAGACTACTTACCACTTTGCCAATTGGCTTGACTCCAGATTTACCCTAATTCCTATATCCCAGTGGTGCAAATTATAATTACCATAAAAAAAATACCACTTTTTCAGAGATTCTGCTTTAATTTAGTTACTCCCATTGTTCCTTTCCTGGACATCCTTCAATTTATCCTGGGCAGAGAATAACTGTAGGCTGTGAAAGAAAACAAACAACACAACAAAAGTTGCTCTTGGAATCTGAGGGAGAAGGGTTGAATCATTTGTGAGAGGGCCAATTATTTGCATATGAAAAGAGTCTGCCCCGGGCAGAAGTGTCTCTCTTTTATCACCCTCTCACTTTCTAACCACTGTTCCAGAGACCTTAGATCTCTTGCTCCTTTGTTAAATATAGGCTGAAAGTCATTATTACTAGAAATCAAGTGAGCAATCAGGACTGAGCATAGGAACCCACGTGAACTTCTCACTTCATAGTCCTCACAGCTTCCTTAGACTTTCTTTGAAATTAAAAAAAAATTATTTCATTCTTTCTTGCTTTCCTTCCTTTTCCTCTCCCTTTTCTTTTTCAGCTTTCCCTCCCTCCCCTCTCTTCCCCTCTCCTCTCCTCTGGCTACCTCTCCCCTCCCCTTCGCTTCCCTTCTCTTTCTTTCTCTTCTTTTTTTTTCTGTGTGTGATACCCAGGATCAAACCCAGAGCCTTGTACATGTTAGGCAAGTGCCGGACTACTGAGCATAACACTTGTTACTTATTTAAACTGTATAGAAAGTTATTGCTATGAGGATCCAATTTTAGCTGACAGTATCCTGCCAGAATAATTCCTTAACTCTGGTGTCTCAGAGTGAAGCTGTCCTGTAAGGTTTCCCCTGTTGCATGTTGCGAAGTCCCTACGGTCCTCTTGTTTTAACTACAACACAGGTTCATCAGCACCACAGAAAAGCTGATGAAACATATAACCTTTTGCTTTAGTTGTTCACTCACAGATGCTGGAAGCTCCATGTAGGGGCGTCTTTCTAAAGCTGTTTTATAACAATTAAGCTAGCTGTGCAAGGAAATTAGTTCCAGCATGTTTTATGGGCAGCTACACTTTTGGTTCAAGGGATGGAGTGCATAATCTCAGCAATTCCAAAAAGGAAATATCATAGGCAAATTCCAGCCTACTTCCATGTCATGTCTCTTGGACACCCCGCACCTTGTGTGTTTGCGCACTCCTGGATGCACTGGGCAGGGATGGGGTTGAAACTGTTCTTTACTGGGAATGGAATGCTGCCACCCCTTAGCATGATAAACGGAGCCCATTCCATTAAATCACAGATCTGCCTCCTCTCTGAGTCCCATCTGAACGGCTGAAGGAAAATCGTGGAATTGCTAACACTCGCTGCAGCTGTCAGGAAATGATACTAATTAGTTTAATTTGCAATAACACAAGCACTTAACTCTCCAAATAATCTAAGTTAGTAAGTCAGTTTTTATATTATGACAATGACATGTTTAAGAGACAGGGAGCACTGCTTTTTTGACCTTTGACACACATTTCTCATAGAGGAGCCCATCAGAGACGCTTTGTTTTCCTTCCCAATTATTCTTTCATCTGTGTCTGTGAAAATTATTTGATAACAGAGATAATTTACATAAGAGAAAAGAAGCTGAAACCGATGTCTTAAAAAAAACCCAAAACATACAACCCAAGGATTATATTAGTAACAAGAAAACTTCCCTGTCCGAAAAAAGATGACTTGTCTTAGATCACTAAATCCTCTAGAATCCTCACACTCCACATTTCCTTCTCCCAATTTTCTTCTTTTGTCCTCGTTTATTTTGGCAATTGTCAGTTCAGAAATAGCTGAACGGATGCCTTTCACTTTCTCCCTATTCCCTTTCATTTTCTCTGTTCTCAGGCACTACTGGTTGCTACTGTTTCCGCTCCTAATGACAGGCGAATGTTTAATGTCTCTCCTTTCCCCCTTTTCCATGTATTTGGTATCAACTGCTTTTTTTTAAGCCCCAAAGGAAAAGTCTCTCAAAAAACATTTGAATATATCTATCTCTATAGATAGAGATCTATCTATCTATCTATCTATCTATCTATCTATCTATCTATCTATCTATCTATCTATCTATCTATCTTGGTACTGGGGATCAAACCCAGGACATTGCACTTGCTAGGCAGGTGTTTGGTCCACTGAGGTACATACCAGGCCCTTGAATACATTTTTATATGCTCCTTTGTTGGAGTTTCCTGGGGTCCCTCTGGGTTGGAAGCGTATAGCTGGATGTGTTGTTTCTTTCCAGTTGTATGTTCTTACTTTTGATTCCACACGAGGTCAGGGCTTGGTGACTGCTACAGAGGACATGAACAATTGCAGACCCTTATGGGCTCCAAGTCTGATTAACCACTTAGATGAGGGGTGGTGGTCCGGGAGAGGAGATCAGTGTTATCAAATCCATGGGTTACAAATGGTTTTTATACAGTCTGGTTATTTTCCTCTGGGCCTCCTCATTTTCTCTTTTTCATCATCATTATTATTACTTTTCCTTGTGAAGTTTAACTTGGGTCTGGTTAAATTTTGAGAAAGAAAAGCACTGGGGTCGGAATTTCAGTTGTTATTCAAAGAGACTGAGAGTTGTCTGGCCTCTTGGAGAAATTTTATGCATAGCAACCCATGTTTAAACTCAGATAGTGTTTTGTTTTGTTTTGTTTTTTAAAAGATGGATTGGATTTACATTTCCCCCTGCCCCTCCCAATTGTGGTTCAGAGGTAAAAGCACAATGTTATTTTCTTCTGGAAGATTTAATCATATTCAAGGGGAGTTAAATTTAAGATCAAACACAAAAATGCAGTAGGATACTGCCTTGCAATGTCTTGATCTTAGACCAACTACTAGAGAAACTAGAACAAGTTGGAAAAAAATGTGCAGCACTAAGGTCTTTTTTTTTTTCCCAAGAAAGGTGTAACTTTGATGTGAAATATATTAAAAAAATGTTACAAAACTAGGTCAAATCTACTTGAAATGGGACAGTGTACAATGCTGAAGGGGCATTAAACTGGATGCGAAGTCGTTTGATAATTTTCCGACTCTGGAAATTCTACCTCTCTGGAGCATGTGACGGTGAAACCACTACAGTTAGCATTCTGTCAATGTTTCCATCGTAAATAAGCCTCCGCGCTGAAAGCTTTATAATTTGGTTATAAAAATTTGCTTTCTACTAAAATTTGACAGGATACACAAGATCCAATTGTCCCAGAGAGAGAGAGAAAGAGAGAGAGAGATTGTTTTAAAAACATTTGGGAGGAATAAATAAAGAAAGATTAACATATTGTGAAATGAGAATCAGAAGCTTTATACCATATTTTTTTTTAGTGGTCTAAACAGTGACATATTTAGATAAATCTTGGCCCCAAAGTGAAATTTCAGAAAGAATTTACTTATTCATTGGTAACTGCTGAATAAACATGTCCCCATGGCTGCATCTTCAGCGGCCACCCTTCCCCACTGAACTGTCTTGGCATCTTAGGTCTCTGGCACTGTGGGAAGAAAGATGGTAAGATCTGCCTTTGCGCTTGTTCTAATAGGATTGTGAAATCTATTAGCTACTTAATTTTGTTTTCAAACATTTTATGTATTTCTACCAAGAAGCTGGGGCACTAATTATCTCCCATAAATTTTCTAGATTAGTTAGGGTAAAAAACTTAAAAGAGAAAAAAAAGAAGATTGGAAAACAGAAACCTAGGAATCCAACCTGGATCCTGCTGCAAGCAGGTCATCTGACTTTAGGCATTTAATCACTGTGACCACGTCAGGTATCTTCATTGTAAAATGTGGGAGTTGATGTTCATCTCATTCAGGTTTTTTTGTTGTTGTTGATGTTCCTATGAGCAAATTTTTATCTTCCAAGGTTGGAATACGGCTTAAGAAGGCCCAAAGTTCCTTCATGACATTTTGCCAATGTGTGATATTGAATTAATAGAACCTATGGCTTCCAGGGTGGTTAGGGTGGTCTCCTCTCTCCTCCTTTCCTCTTCCTTCCCCTCCCTCCTCTTCTCTCTGTCATTCTTTCTCCCCTCCCTCTTCTCTCCCTCAAGGACCACCAAGATTTATAAGAAATACATTGTTTTAAACTGGAAATGTGACTTTAATAAACTGCACAATAATGATGTCTGTGTAAACCAGAGATTTGATTATGTACTTTTGAATATAAAATCTTATTCATTCTCACAAAACACCTAGGACACAGATTACCTCAATTGTAGAGATGGAAACTCAGAATCTACCATCTTTAATGACATGGTCAGTGTGGGAAGTACTATTCTGACACTGGATATAGTGCTCTTTGCACACTTTCCTTAACTCTCTCTGAGCATGCTCCTGTGTGTGTGTGTGTGTGTGTGTGTGTGTGTGTGTGTGTGTGTGTGTGTGTTCATCAATGAGCAGGTGATTTGTTTTTGTCCTGTGGCTCTGATACACTCAAAAGCAAAATATTTCTCTACTTCCCCTCTGTACCTCAGCTTATTGATGGGAAAGTGTTAGAATCAATGTTTATTTGCATACATGTTTAAATCTAGCTGTCGAGAGGCACTTTCTCTGTTTCTCTGTCTCTCTCTCTCATGCAGCCTCTTCAAAGCAGCCAAGAAATACAGAAGCTCTTAGATTCTATAGCTGAGTAAACTTCCTGACATTATTTAGGCCCAGATGATCAGTTTCCAGAAGAAAGGAGAGCCTCCAAAGACCTGAATGTGCGCCCAGCTTGGCTGGTGGGAACACTGACAACAGAACCTGATGTCAGTGCCAGACCCAGTGGGATCTGAACATCAGCACAGCAGCCTCTGCTATGTCCACATAACAAGCCAAGAGGCCTTTGGTTAAGGGAAGTCACCAACGCCTCTTAAAATGAGATCCACTTAGAGCACCGAAGACAGGCAGGTGCATCTGTGGTTTGAGAAGCTGCCTTTCCTCCCAAGATCTTCACATATTATCTACTTTTGTTCCCCACTTACCCCCTTTATTTATTTATTTTTAACATCATTCTTCTTCACTACATTCTCTACTTTGCCCTGCTTCTTTCTGTCCAGCTCCCAGCACATATATACATGTAACCGTCACTACTTATCAACACTTGCAAATATAACTTAGTCCTTTAAGCTTATACACATACAATTCTCCGTTCTCTGGTCTCTAAAACATGAAAGAAATCCAACCCTTAATTCAAAACAGCTGATGGAGGGCTCTTCATGTTCAAAACAAATGAAAAAGCTCTCTTTTTTCAACTATGATACCCAAACTGACAAAAAAAATGAGTTACATGACTTGTTCAGACTATAGTAGAGTAGATGAAGGAAATACAGAGTGAGTGTGTATGTGTGCATATGTGAGTACACGTATGCATACTGGAGATCAAAGAGCTATCTGCGCTGTATGGTAAACAAAACACCAAGGCAAGATGAACCTCAATATTTCTGGCCGAATATTCAAAGTTTTGACTTTACAGAGAAACAACAACAACAAAAAAGAACAATGCTTTCCCTTACCAGAAAAATTCAGCAGTTTTGCATCATAAATCAGTTGTTTGAAACCAAAAAAGCCTAGCTATTATCCTCTCCTGTTACAACAGCGACCACAATCATGTAGAGAAACTGACATTTTGGTCTTCTCCAGGGGGCAAGGCCCGACCTGCTGGGAATGGTACCCACAGTGGGCTACATTCTGGTTTTGTTTCTTAAATCCATTATTATTCAGAACCTGCTATAATCCAGATAACATCACTTGCTTTTGTGATTTCATCTACACTTCAATAAACAGAATGCATGGATTCGGAGGAATTAGAGAAGGTTGTGGACCCAGCCAAGTAAATTGAAGAAAATAAGTGATGTGTTGATTACATAGACTCATACGAAATAGGAGCTTGTCAGTCCTACCCACATAACATACAAAAACCCACTGGGTAGAGGAATATCTATGTTACCTTGGCATCCTGGTGCCTCTGAATTGCATTGCATTTACCAAGCTCTCTCTGGGAAGACACCATGATGAGTAAGGTAAATATTCAATGGGAGAGAGTTCTTTTTATCATCTTTAGAATATAGATCTTCCATGGAAATTCACTAAAATAGAAACCCTGACAACTGAGACTGTACACATATAGATTGTAGGTCATGAAAATGCAATACAAAAAAAAATTGACTCCTGTTGTCTTGTAGGACTGTGAAACAAACATGCTATGCATCCTCTAAGTGGGAACTCAGTTTGGGCATCACACAATCACCCAGAACGTATACCCTAAGGGCGCAGTAATTGCCATTCAGTAACTTACTTAACTGGTCTACTTTCAGAACAGAAGCCACTTTGCATATTAAGGTGCGCAGGTGATCTTTATCTGTCTATCTTCCCCTTCACAGAGCTCTGCTTCAAAGCTAAATGTGTTTGTTCAAAATGCCCCCCCCTCCCAAGTCACCAGGGCTGCTCACTATAACTAGTAATTTAGAAACAATAAGAACATTTTTCAGTAGAATTATAATGTGGTTGTCTGATACCCAGAATGTCCCCTTGTCAAAGCTTCACTTATAATCAACATGAGCAATGCAGGGTGAGTTGGCAGTGGCCTTGGAGAAAGGGGGTGGGTGGATGGGGAGTTGATGCCACATTGGTGTCTGTCCCACGGAACTTTATGTTCTTCCCCTTGAATATATCAATATAGAATTATCCCAATCTATGCTCTCCCGGCTCACCCCAGCTTGGGTTGCTGTCACCTTTCCTGGCATAAAAAATCAGGAACAGATGTGCTGAGTCTTGAACAAGAAAACAGAGATCACAGGGTGCTTTGTGATATGCTCAAAACTTATCCTAGAGCTTACATGCAATTAAATTAAACTATGTCAGGATTCAGGCTTCAACAGTACTTTACACTTTGGAAAATTCCATCTCTTGGTTTTAATAAGTAAAAAAAAATTAAATATCCTTTGAAATAATTTACAATAGCTAGACTTACTCTACCTCTAGTATTGTGATCAAAACAAAAAGCACTCAGTTATCTTAATGGTGTACATGTCGATGTGACACGTCAGAACTCAAATCCACTGGTAGAAGTCTGAAGGCTGTTGGTTTTTGAAAACTGTATTTTACTGGGAACATGAAGGACCATTTCATTTAGTTTAGAAGAGGCAAAATGTTAGGGGATATTGGAAGCAGTAATTCAGTGATAGGTTACACTTGTACAGCGAAAGGAGTTATTTCTCCCTGCTTGGCTACATGAATCTTTGGTCACTACATCTCTAGAAATATGAAACAGACTATAAATTTATTCAGAGAGGGATATAAAAAATAATCCTGGATTTTAAGGAGTTTCTTTGCCAAGATTAGTCTATAAGTAGCACATTTCTATTTAGAAAGATGAAAGCTGATAAGATTACAAAAATGTCAATATCTTTTTACCTAAGCCTAGATTTCTAGATCTATAGAAAGAATGATGCCATACCAAATAAAAAAGTTTATGCTTAATAGTCAAATTATAAACTGTTACCATAGATATTTAAGAGAAGTCAGTTTGTTAAAAAAAAAAAAAAGTTCAGCTAAGATCAGGAATGTGAAGTTTCATTTGGCTGTAAAGGAAAGATGGAGACACACAAAGAATACCTTTAGCTTCTCTTCTCTTCTCCCCTTCCCTCCCCTTTCCCTTTCTACTTCTCCTTCCCCTTCTTTCCCTTTTCATCTTTCCCCTTTCTCTCTCTCCTTCCTTCCTTCCTTCCTTCCTTCCTTCCTTCCTTCCTTCCTTCCTTCCTTCCTTCCTTCTTCCTTCCTTCCTTCTCTCTTTCCTTCCTTCCTTCCTTCTTTGTTTGTCATGTTCTGGGGATGAACCCAGAGTCTCACGCATGCTAGGCAAGCTCTCTGCCACAGACTGGCATCCCCAGCTCTTTTCTTGGTGTGACATCATGACAGTAGCCCTGACAATCCTAACCATACAGCAAGCATCTAACAGGATCTTAGTCTCATGACATTGAGGTGACAACAGTGAGTCCTGTGGCTTCACTGAGCTCCGAGACTTCAGCAGTTGGGAAACTATAGCCAGGCAGCTTTGGGGGCTATTTTCCAGGAGAAATAGCAATCATCCGATACACCCTTTAACACAGTTATGATGGCTACTATTATTTATTTCTCTTACAAAAAGAAATAATACCTAGGTGTGTAAAAAAAAAACCTAACAGTAATAACCTTTACATAAATAAAGCAGTTGGAGGAACATATGTCTTAGCATATATATATATATGAGTGCAAAACAATTTAAAACATTGGTGCCATTTTTTGTCATAATCACTGGAAGCCTAGAGATCACTAATTCAGGATTTAAAATGACCATTATTAAAAGTATATTGTAAGCTAGATCTAAAATGCCCTAGGACAAGATAAATTATATAGGACTCTAGGCATTCACACACAGTGAGACCAAAGAAGGATATTCTTAGTGGAGGAACACAAGGGGCAATGTCTATGTGCTTCTTATCATATAAAATATTTATCAAAATGAACGCTAGGAAATAGAAACAAGAGGGTTTTTATTGCATGTGGCTGGTTTTATTTTCATCTTGTTTATCTGTCTTTGGGAGGGTAGGGGGAGGCACAGAAATGGTGGGGCAAAGGGTGGACAAATGCAGCAGTGGTACTCACTGAACACTAGCTTGAAAACAAACTATTCAACTTGTGGGTAGGGATGGGAGGGAAAAATTGGGAGAGAGTGAGGGAAGGGGTGACACTGTCCAAAAAGAAACACTCCTTACCCGACTTATGTGACTGTAAGCCCTCTGTACCTCACCTTTATAATAACAATTTAAAAAAAGAAACAAAAAGTACATTAGAAGGCATCTTCATCTTTTCGGTGCCATCTAGGATAGTGTTAAAGTGGGCAGTTCTGTGCAGAGTGACAGATAGGATTTCCTACTGTCCCTGCTAGACACTGCTGTGACCCACAGCTACTACTGTCTTTGAGAAGACTGGCAGCACTGTTGGGAACCCCAAGGTTCTCAAACCAGTTCCCTGGATTATGGGGAGCTGGATAAAATGAGCACTCAGGTTTACGGTTTTATCCCTTCCTGGGGTCTCGGTATGTCACTGGTGCCTAGTCCTTGACACTCAACTTTTCAGCTGCCATCTGTTCTGGCTCAGAGGTGAAGAGCGAAAGAGACAGACAGAGCTTGCCATGTCCTAGCTAGTTACTGAACAGCCCTGGCTTCTTCAGATGGAAAGATGCAGACTGTGAAGTGCAAAGAAAAGCAGCCATGTATTGGGAGTCAAAGAAGCCATGTAATGTCCCTCTCCTGCCTGGGCCTACCAGAGGAGCAAGTGGCGTAATTCTAACAGTCCAGGCCAGTGTTGCTTCCTTTCCTCCATTGGAATTGAACTTCATAATGTTATCATGTATAGTCTTATGTACACTGTCCAGTGGCCCTCTATGTTAAGGATTTTAGTTTGTGAGAATGTTGGTAGTGGCTCAAAATATCTCATGCAAGGAAAGTTATAAAAGTTGATTTTCACAATACCAGGACTCTGGGGTCCTCCTGAATTGGTTCCCAATGCTGTTCTAGTGGGGGGGGGCTGCTTTTTCTATATGGCATTTTGCAAACCTAGGCCTTCCTTGACAGTTGCTATGAGAGAGAGAGCAGTACATAAAGAGATTTTCTTTCCCTCTAAATGTTAACTAAAAGTACCTTATCTCTACTGCTGCCCCTAACTACCTCACTAATTCTGGTACCAAAGTCATGCTGTTAAGGAAATCGCTGATTTAAACAAAGCAGGAATATTTTTAGAACAATAAAAAAAACCTATTCAAGATATCTAATTATGCAAACTGTGAACAGGAAGATGCTAGTCTTGCATTAGTTGAGACTTGACTCTTGTTATAATTTGCTCTTTTTTTTTTTTTTTTTTTTTTTGCAGCAGAAAGCAGCTCTTTTTTTTCTTTTTCCCCTGTCGTTTTACTGCCTTCGCATAGCTTGGTGCTTTTGCCAGAATCTGTGCAGGTCACCGCAAAGTGTTTCTGTTGCTGCGGCAGACTGGAGTTAGGCAGTGTGGCAGGATAATGTATTGTAATGCAGATTACGGTGGTTTGCTGCTGTGTGATTCACAGATATGATTGCATCTAATTTCAGAAATAAGTGGAACCGTCTGCTCTTTTGTGTGAGCTGAAAAGCTGTTCGACGGCATTCAAATGACTGCTTCCTTTGCACCTAGAAGAAGAGAAAAGAAACCCTCCCAGTGTCACAGCAGTAACTTTCCTGGCTGTACCTCCCTCCCAGCCCTCCCCATCCCCCTCCACCCCCCTTCAAGATTCAGTACCATACTGGCTTTTATGAGATTTTTGCTTCCCTTTATCTTTCCTCTGGGGGGGGGGGAAATAACACGGCCTGATGTTTGGGGCAGTGGGTATATTTTGTTTTCTTCAATTTCCTCATGTCTTCCTGTTGGAGAGGGGACCACGTTGAATGTTTCTTTCCCTCACTCTCTCCCGTGGCTCCGCAATGACTGGACTTTGACTCTGTGCAGAAATCATCTCTGTGTAGCTCGGCAGTGACACAGTTCCAAAGCAGTGACTTCACATCGAAGCATTGGGTAACTTTATGAAGTTTGTGGAACATGAGTGTTGTTTCAACTAGGACATAAATCACAGTTTTAATTCTTATCAGAGCTGGTTAGGCTGTTTTCTTCTTTTTCTTAATCAGATTTTCAGGTTTTCCTTTCGCCTTTTGGTGCCTGGAATGGTGGGGGTGGGCAGGCGGGGAGGTGAACTGCACTTTGGCGGGAGGTGGCTCCCCCAAAACAAGCAGATCAGCACCGCCCTCTTCTCCTCTGTGACCACACACAGTCCTCTCCCCCTTCTGAAATCAGCCTCCCCCAGTTTGACTTCGCATCCCCTAATTATGTGCTTTCTCAAATGTTTGTTTTCCGTTACTCTAACTTTGGTTTTACATATCTCTCTAAAAAAGCCCACAGAAGCAACTTAACTATACTTTTCAATCCAAACAGAAAATTAAACCTAGGTAACAAACCCTTTGGCAAGCAAGCAGTGGGATTTCCCAATGAGCCACATGAACGCTGAGGATGCTGGGAGCCAGCAATCACTTGGGACCTGCAGGCCACAGAGGTTAACATGAGTGGACATGGACCCAGAGGTCTAGGAAGATGCAGTCTGCCATTCCATACGGATGCTTAAGTATGTTCGGACCTCTTCTGAAACACCACCAAGCAGATGCATTACTTCTTTCTTATTTAACACTTAGAAAACTTCAAACCTGCGTATGAGCCCAAGAATTTGGATCCAGAAAGGAAAGCTTTCAAGGAAAACATCTCCCTTAGCCTGTCTCCCCTTTCTTAGGGGCTACTCTATGTTTCTAGGCCAGGCTAAAGGTGCTAAGCTGACAGGCCTTTATTTGACCCAAGACAAACATACATCTATAAAACAGTGAGCTCTCACAATGGAGCCATCCTGTGACTCAATTTTCTGGTATGAACCTCAGAAATTATCCTGTATCTGGCCTTTAAAGTTTATTCAAGTGGTTTTTCATTTGGGTGGATAAGAGTATAATATATTATGATTCATGTAAAATTCCATCCACTTTTTTTTTTTTTCTGCCAGTCGTGGGGCTTGAACTCTGGGCCTGGGTACTGTCCTTCAGCTCTTCATCTCAAGGCTAGCACTCTACCACTTGAGAGACAATACCACTTCCAGCTTTTTCTGTTTATGTGGTGCTGAGGAATCGAACACAGGGTTTCATATATATGAGGCAAGCACTCTACCACTGAGCCACTTTCCCAGCCCCTCCATCCACTTTTTAAAAAGTTGTTGATTATTCACTGGGCACTGGTGGTTCAAGCCTGAAATCTTAGTTACTCAGGAGGCTGAGATCTAAAGATTGTAATTTGAGTCTGTGAGACTTTTTAATCTTCAGTAGATCATGAAAAAGCTGGAAGTAGGGCTGTGGCTCAAGTGGTAGAGTGCTAGCCTTGAGTAAAAATCCTAAAGGACAAGTACTCAGGCCCTGAGTTTAGTCCACAGTACTTGCACATGCAGATGCAGATGCAGATGCACACACACACAAACACACACACACAGATAAAGATGCAGTTGTTCCAGCTGCTACTGTCACTGATTTTCATAGCAAAGTACAAAATCCCCAATACTATCAGTTGTAACTGGACCCTTAGGTGACCTTCCATGGGAAATTTCATCAGCTGTTGGTACCCCCAGCATTCAAGGTGGAAGGCCACAGCACCTTCTGCACCTCCACATAAGAGTCTCCACTGTGGGAAGAACATCATTATCCCATTGATATGAAATTGGATATGGAGAAATAAGATGATTAAGAAACAGACTTTTCAAAGAATGAAGTCTCTATATTTTGAACTAATTATATTATTGAACCATCTATCTAAACATTAGCAAACTATTCCAAAAGCAAACACTACAAAATTTGGAAATCAGTCCCATGAAACACCTTTCCCCAAATTTACCAGGTAAATCTATCTAGTTTGAGGCATAAAACTGGGGAAAAGGGAAAAGGTAACAATAAGGAGGGGAGGTAGTAGGCAGGCACTGATGGCTCACACCTGTAATCCTAGCTTCTCAGGAGGCTGAGATCTGAGGATCATGGTTCAAAGCCAGCCTTGGCAAGAAAGACCATCAGATTCTGATCTCCAGTTAACCACCAGAAAACTGGAAGTGGCACTATGGCTCCAAGTGGTAGAACTCCAGCCTTGAGCAAAAGAGCTCAGCGACAGTGCCCAGGCCTTGAGCTCAAGCCCCATGAACAACAACAACAACAAAATGGAGGATTTCCTACATCCCTTTCCCTTGTCCCTTCCTCCTCCCCTCTTTCCCACCTCCTTCTTCCTCTTCCCTTCCCCCTCTTCTGCTTCCTCGTCCTCTTCTTCCTCCTCTTCCTGTACCAGCCTTTTGAACTTAGGACCTTCCATTAGCATGTGTTCTACCACTTAAACCATGCTATCTATCCCTTTTGGCTTTAGTTTATTTTTCAGATACATCTTGTACTTTTGCTTGGGGTGGAAAAAGTGATCCTCTCCTTCTGCTTCTCATCTTGCTTGGGTTTACACGCGTGCACCACCATGACTGGCTTGTTTTTGGGGGCAGGATCTCACTAATATTTGCTTAGGTTGGTTTCAAACCACAGTAGTCGCAGCTTTATGTGCACCACCACACCTGGCCCCTATAGCGAGTCTTTTAATTCTATTGTTGTTGTTTTCTTTGGATCTGTTTTGCTATGTAGCCAAGGTTGGTGTCAAGCTTGAGGTTCCCTGCCCCCTCTCCCCCTGCCTCACCTCATACTCCCAAATGCTGGGATTATAGTCATGTACCACCATGCCAAGCTTTCATTCCATTTTAAGTAGATCACAAGTGAATCCTTCTCTGTAGACACAGAAAAGTATTCTCTGTGAATTGCAATGCTATAGCTTTTTTTCTGCTGCAAAGGCAGAATTAAGAGGGGAAAAAGATCAAGAGTCCAAATCCACAGAAATGGCAGTGCTTTGAATTGGGAGCTAAGGAATTTAGATTTTTCCTATCATGATGCTTCAAGTTGTGCCATCATGAAATGGGAGACTGGTCTGCTATCTCCTGCTGTGATATGAAAATTAAGAAGTCTCTCTAAACATGTTAGAAAATGCTTGCTAATTTAATCTCCTGCATGCAGTTGAGTCCAGCTCAATACACAGGTGGTATTGCAAAGCAGAAAGAATTCCAACTAGGTGGTTTTGGTGGGACAGGGCCCTGCAACTCCTTGGCAACCCTCAGATTAACTGATCTAGTCTGGCACTCATGGAAAGCTTAGAGAGGGCAAGTAGGTCTCTTTCTGGGTTCTAGGTGGATGTAGCCTTATCAGCCTGGCCAGGTCCTGTGGACCAGGATGCCTGTGGATGATCACACAAAGGTGGGCAGAGCTCCTTCCTCTCCACACACTAAAGAATCATAGCTCAAGTCTTAGTGAAGACTTAAGTCTGTATACGGCATTGCTGACTGGTGTGTAGATGCTTTCTGAGTTGACATACTTCCTGTGCCTGGTTCAGACCACATGCCAGTGGTACTTAGAAAAAGAGCCCATGATTCCCTGTCATTGTTTCTAAGTAATGAATGGGCAATTACCAAACTCTTCTGGAAGCTCCTGTCTTCTCAGGGCCCTAATGGAGCATTCGATTCCAAGTATTGGGAGCATAAATAGCAGTGAGGGCGCCCACATATTTCAAAGGCTGTAGTAATTACATTGCACAAGTTAAACCACCGGAAGCTAGATGGCTTTCTGAAAGGATCCTGCTGGGATATTTTTCATCACTTTTTCAATATTTTTTTCCTTGCTGTCATTTAAATAGATCCTTGGAAACTTGAAACTTAAATCTGTTTCCTTACCCAAAGTTTTCCTTCCAGCATGTGTACACACACACACACATACATACACACACACACACACACACACACACACGTACACATACACATAACTGCTTTGTTATTTTAGGATCACTCATGGGCTGGTGGCACTGATTTTTTTTCTTAATCAAAAAAACACATAAAAGCCTTTTCCCTGCATACTTCCCCCACACAGACTGCATTGCACAATGGTAAATTAAAGCCACGTAGTCAAAGAGAGAGAGAGAGATCCTCACTGGCAATATAGAAGCAAGAATGATGTACATAGACCTCTTTCCAAATAAGTATCTACCACCATTATTTTGTTTATTTTTTTCTTGTCTTGGGACTTCTTTAATGACTTAATTATGTGAGCCAATATATCAAAACTATTTTATTATGTGCAGGGTTGATGTCACGCTTACAGCTAAAGCTCATAGTACAAATAACCTTCACACTCTATATAAAGAACTTGAGTAAGTAAATCTGATTTTTATAATGGCTTGGATTCACATACATTGTTGGTGAAAAGCTATGAAAATATGCTTTGCATTAGCTCTGCTAACTTTATATCCAATTTTTCTTTTAAAACTTTAATTGTATTTCCCATTGTTTCTATTGCATTCTTATAACACAATTTGTGTTCCCTCTGGTAGCTAAAATTACACCTGTAACTGTCCAAAACTATTAGTAAAGTCAGCTTTGCCTGTGGGATAAAGTATCTGTCTTGTATTTCAGACAGATTGTGTTCCAACACCATTGTGGTCAGATTTTTATTAAAAATTCTTCATATTTCTTTTCTCTCAGTGCCAAACAGATCGCTACGTTTTCAACACTTAATCATCTTCATCATCTAAAAATATTTCCACATTAAACGAAAATATTTAAACTTCTTTTTGATGCAGCACAACTTAGAACACTGTAGGAAGTCTGGTTTTCATAAAGTTCTGAAAAAGGGTACTTATAGAAGCAACTCGTGTAAATAATTGTCAAGGTCAGCTCTGCGGAGAAATGGCTTGGTTTGCATTGCAATGGCTCGAGAATTCTCTGGGATTTTAGGTGGACAGCGTCAGCAGGAGCGTTTGGTCCTTTCTTGGTGAAACATCTGTAGAGAGCTGGCACTGGTAGCATAAAGCTATGGATTCCTGCCTTTAGTGGAGATGTTTTCCTCAGTGTCAGGAAATCTCTCACATTCCTTCTTGGGAGGAGGGAAGTGTGCCAAGATTCCACCCCTTTTCCAAATGGCTTTAGGCAACATCCTTAATTAGTTGCTGCTCTAACAGTTAGGATCCAATCAGGAAAACAGAAAGCCTCTGAGCATATAAAACAAAGGGAGTTTAGCACAGTGAATTGGTTTCACCAGTACCGGGGTGGAGCAAGAAGCCATAAAGCACACCTAAAACACACAGAAATTAGCAGAAGCAGGAAGCCATGGGTTGAAGGGACACAGTTAGAGGTGAAGCTGGAGGTAGGTAGGGGGCAATGGCTGGCAAAGAAACCCTGAGATAGAAAGAGAGGAGGGTCAGTATGGCCCCTAGGCCAACAGTTGGACCTGTACTTGAAAACTTGGCAGGTCTGATGGCCTTCCTTTTGCTACCCTGTGGAACATTTGAGGATAGGGAGGTACCTGTGGCTTCAAGGGCTGTGTACTGCTAACCACACAGGGACATTCTGACTCAGCAAGGGGAGCTATCCCCAGGGACTGTGCAGGGACTCTGGCTCTCTCTCTTACCCCTCTGGTATGGCTTCCACAAGACCCAAGAATCCAAGATGGCCAAAGGGGGTTTTTGGAGAGAAGAGGGAGAGAGCTTGGGTATATGGACAAGAATGTCTATATGGATACATAAAAAGTCACAGGAAGCAAATGGTAGCATGATAAAGGCCAAACTAAAGCAGAAACAGGGCTGAGAGCAGAGACTAAGGCCAGGGAGGTGGCAGGGGCAAGCTATTTTTTCGCAGTGGAATCTTTGGAGTCCTTGAGTTCTGAGTGGACTAGTCATCAAAGTCCATGTAAAGGGAGAGCTGAGGAGCAGGAAGATAGAATGTGTTTATTCAACAATCGCTTGACTCGCTTTACAACTCTTGACAGTTTGCACATGTGTCATACAGAGGCTGCCATTTGACCTTTTACCTTGGCCTCTGTAAATGTTAGAGATGGACCTAAGGAATGGGAGATATTCCTTTGACGTTTCCTTTCCTCTTACCTTTCTACCGCCCACCACTATCTGTCATATGCCTCCACCTGATGATGAAGATTCCATGTGATTCAGGGCAGAGCAGAGCAAAGTAAAGAATGAAAACAATGTGAGAGGAAACAGGTCACGATTGGCACACTCCTCTGAGTGACAAGGGCTGAGAGGCCTGATTAGCCTAGGCCAAAATCCTGCACCCCTTGTTTGCTAGGTGTTGTATCCTAGATTATAATCTACTACCTAAAGCTAGGCTTAAATTTATCTCCCATTTGAGTGTCTTTCTTTCTAAAACTTTCTCTCTTCCTTCATCCCAACTTCCAAACATACATACTTCTTATTCTGTTTTTTTTTTTTTTTTTTTTTTTTTTAAAGAAAATGGAGACAGGTGCCAGGGTCTCACACCTGTAATCCTAGCTACTCAGGAGGCTGAGATCTTGGATAGTGGTTTGAAGCCAGCCTGGGCAGGAAAGTCCATGAGACTCTTATCTCCAACAAACTCTTCAGAAAAAGCCAGAAGCGGCACTGTGGCTCAAGTGGTAGAATGCTAGCCTTGCTCACAAAGAGGCTCAGAAACAGTGCCCAGGCCCTGAGTTCAAGGCCCAAGACAAGAAAGGAAGGAAAGAAGGAAGGAAGGAAGGAAGAGGAAGGGAGGGAAGGAGGGAAGGAAGGAAGGAGGGAGGGAGGGAGGGAAGGAAGGAAGGAAGAAGGAGGGAGGGAGGGAAGGAAGGAAGGAAGGAAGGAAGGAAGGAAGGAAGGAAGGAAGGAAGGAAGGAAGGAAGGAAAGGGAGATTGGGGTCTTGTAGTATAGCCCAGGCTGACCACAAATTTAAGGTCCTTCTGCTTCAACCTACCAAATACTGGGATTATAGGATTATAGGCACCACACTTCCCACCTACTTTGAATACAAACTCCTGACAAGGTGGCAAATTCAGCCTCTAGTGCTTTAGATGCATATGTCAAATATTTCTGGTGACTCTCTGTAAAAGTCATTTTGTAGAAATGTACAAAAATAGAAGGAGTTGATGATTACTGGCACTATTAGCTATGGGGAGAACATGATACATTAGTTAAGGTTGAGACTAACTGAGACTAAATACTGTTTTCATATACTCAGGTGTCTGGGAAAATGTAGGTAACATTCCTATATCTCAGTTTCCCCATCTGTAAAGAGAGAGGAAAATTAATTCTTTGGGGGTGAGGGAGATGGTAAGCATGCTGAGTGTATAGCACAGCATTCCCTACCATACTGCAAGCACTTGACTGATACCAGCTATTACATTTCGAGATAAACTGAGTAATAATCCATATCCTTCCCCAAATGATGTCCATCTCTTAATGGACATATAACCTGTGACTGTGTTACTTTATGTGGCAAAGGGGTATATAAAGTGGGATTAAGTATATTAAATTGGCAAAATAATCCTGTATTAACTTGGTGGGTACAATCTAACTGTAATTGATCTTTGGAGGCTCAGAGCCAGGAGTAGGTGTGATGGCAAAAACAAAACACTGGAGTTCTTTGAGGAAGGCACCATAAGCCAAGGAATGCAGGCAGCCACTAGATGCTGACAAAGCAAGGATAAAATTCTACCTTGAAGTTCCCTGTAGAAGAGAGCCCTGCTGATATCTTGAACTTGTGATCTGCAAACCTGAACACAATAAATTCTGCAGTGTAAAGATACAAAGTCTGTAGTAATTGGTTATAGAAGCCAGAGTTGCTTCTCCAAGAAGGTCTGGAAATAGATGAATAAAGAGCTCTGGAAGAGGGGAATTATTTTACTTTAAATTCTGAAGTCAGGAAAAAAATTAAGAGTAGCAGAGAGAGAGAGAGTGGGAGGGAAGGAAAATCATAGGGAGAGAGGAAAGAAATGGAGAAAGAGAGAAAGCCTTATTTAATACAAGACCTAATGTATAAGGAATCTCACATATATGGGTATTTAAGAAACTTCCAACTTGGTTTGTAGGTTGTTTGAGGTACAGTTGTCTTCTACTTTCTTATAAGTACCACCTCTAGAGGAAGCACAAAGGAGCCGGGAGGAGCAGAAGACCAGGATATATGAAAAAGAGACATCTAGAGAGCTTCTGCTCACCCTGGTTTGCTGAATAGTTTGCATATTTTGTAGTATACATCAACTGGGAGACTGATGATGGTGTGGAGAGAATCAGGAATGTCTTCTGCTCTACAGCTTAAAGAATGGTAGAGAACTCTGCCTATAATTGAAAAAGAGGGATGTGGTCTGGGTTGCCTGCTGTCTTCTGGCCCTGCAACATGGCTTCCGTGGTTCCCGTGGTACCATGGGCCCTCACCCTTCCCACTGGTAGCCAAACAAGAACCTTGAATAGGATTGAAGTACTTCATACACTTGTGTAAGAATATACTAATGACAACCATGTAAAAATGTTACAAGAAAGAGAGAAGGAAAATGGAAAAAATAAATAATAAAGGGAGTGAATTTGATCAAAATACCTTATATGTATAGAGATATCGTAATGAAACCTCTTCGTACAATTAAAAACAAACAGTACAGGGAAGGAAAAGGAGGGGAGGGAAGGAAAAGGGAGGGAAGGGGAAGGAAGGGGAGAGGAGGAAGAAAATTAAAAAAAAAAGAAAAGCAAAAAGGAATTTGGAGAAGAAAAGGGAAATTGAGAGTGAGGACAAAGAGGAGTAAGAAGGAAGAAGAGGAAGTAGGGATAAGGCAGGAAATGTAAAAGCACACAAGGAAGATAAAAAAATCAAAAGGGAGCAGAGAAGAATGCAAGTAGATGTCGGCAAATACCAAGAACTTGCTGTGAGAGAGTGCAGAGCAAAGGGAGAGATGCTGCTGGCTGTCATTGCCTGCGAGTATCTCCTCCCACTACAACGTGCTAAAGATGATTGAACCCTCAGGCAGCCCAGGCTTCTCTACACATTTTGACTCAGATGTCATAAAGGATCCTAAGCTCAAAATATCTGGCTCTGAACTCACCACATAGCCCCTGGCTTTGCTCATCATCTCTGTCCCTAACCTGGTTAACAACACTAACATTCATCCAGTTGCCTAGGTCTCAAAAGAACAATGGCTCTTTTGGAACCTTAACTCTCCTGTCTCCACGTCTAGTCAACTGCTAGTCATCTAATTTCTGCATCCTGAATTTTTATTTCACTTAATTGATTAGTTAATGTTTATCTGGGGCTTGAACTCGGAGTCTTGAGCTCTCATTTGGTGTTTTTCACTCAAGGCTAGTGCTCTACCACTTGAGCCACTCCTTTACTTTTGGCTTTTTGCTCGTTAACTGGAGACAAGAGTTTCAGGGAATTTTTCTTAGCTCTTTAGATCTCAACCTCCTGAGTAGTTAAGATTACAGGCATGAGCTACAACACCCAGCTTGTTTAATTTTGAGACAGAATCTCACTATGTAGTCTAAGCTAGCCTTGGATTTGTAAACCTCCTGTCTTAGCCTCCTGAATCCTAAAATTATCAATATACATCATAATGCCTGGGCTAAAGTCCTTCTCAGATTCTTACTTCTCTATCCATCTTCTATATCTAGCCTCTCACCCATTTCTTCACTGGTTCTTTCACAATCCATTTTCTACATTGCTGCAGTATAAGCCAACTCCAAGACAAATAGATGTTATTCCCTGGCAGAATGCTTCAATGGCTTTCCTTGTTTCCTTAGTTTACACACCAACTCTTAGCAGCAAAACCCTATTTTCTAGCTCCAGTAATACAAAGCAATTAAAAGTGGGCGTATTAAATGGAAACCTCTGTGAAATGATATGAAGATAATAATAAAAGAAAAAGTGGGATTTTTTAAATTTTTTAAAATGTCACAGTCCTTCCAACTTCTTTAATCCTAATGTGCATTCTTTTTTTTTTTTTTTGTCGGTCATGGGGCTTGAACTCTGGGCATGGGCGCTGTCCCTCAGCTCTTCGGCTCAAAGCTAGTGCTCTACCACTTGAGCCACAGTACTACTTCCAGTTTTCTGGTGGTTTATTAGAGATAAGAATCTCACAGACTTTCCTGCCTGGGCTGGCTTTGAACCATGATCCCTAGATCTCAGCCTCCTGAGTAGCCAAGGATTACAGGTGCAAGCCACTGGGCCTGGCCTAACACACATTCTTTACTTACCATACACATTGGGTAATTTTGAACTCTGAGGTTCTATTTACTTTATATCATATAGCAAAATGTTTTTAGAGACCTTTAATCCTTTTCTCTGATTCTGCCAACTAAATAGACTAAAGCAGGCATTTGTAGGAATGGAAATATTTACAAGCTTGAAAGTAAGCCATCAGACAGAGTGCCTGTCATCCCACCCAGGTGAGGGATGAGACGGGGAGCATCATGATTGCAGGCTACTCAGAAAAGATGTGATCCCATCTCAAAAGGAAAAACTGAGCATGGTGGTGCCATCTGCCATCTTAGCTACAGAAGGTGGTGGAAATAGGAGGATTGAGGTCCAGTCTAGTCCTGGCAAACAGCTAGATCCCATTTCAAAAATACCAGAGTAAAAGGAGATATGGTTCAAGTAGTAGAGTGCCTACATAGCAAACACAAAGCCCTGAGTTCAAACCCAAGCTAGAAAAATAGCAAGCCATCAGTAGGATTATTTTAATATATAATTTCAAGTAAAGAAAACATCAAAATCACTCTTTTGTCATTCACTTTGTTTTATGATTATTAGTGAAACTATTTTCTGAGTCAAGACCACCTTCACGTAGTATGAACTCTTATTAAATTGTATTTAACCACTGACTAATGTAATTCAAACCTTCCATGATCTAAGGTGACTTTTTGTTCTATACTTAAGGAAAAGAGTCAAAAATAAACAGGTCAGTGGTAACTAATGCAACAAAAACAACAAAACATTGGCAGGATATACTCTGTGCAAGTGTATGTTAAATACAGTAAAATAAACATTAATTTTTTAGATGAATGACTAGTTAGCCATAGCTTGACTCACCAAAGTTTGATTATATCCCCATCCCATCTAAAAGAGAGAAGAATGGAATCATTTATTTAGATGTTTCAATAACAACTGAAAAAACAAACAAGAAAAGATTTACAGGCTTGATCTTTGGTTAAACAGAAAACTTGGTTGTACTTTAACTGCATGTATTATGGTGAACTGTGCTTTTATTGTCTTCCTTCTATTACTTGAGTGACATCTTAATGACCAAATGCTTTTGATTTATTCTCAGGTTCCTCTCACTGAATACACTGGATACACATGGAATAAGTAAATGAATGAACAAGTAAATGTATTATTAAGCTAGGTCTGACCCCTTTAGGAAGCCAAATTCTATAAATTTCCTAAGTGACAGTAAAGGTGACATTAGGTGACACTAAAATAAGATGTTTAGAAGACCAACCGACAGGGAAATAGCTCACAACCCTGAAAATAAAGCTGTTGAATATTATGAGCACAACCATGCCTTGCTAAACTCATTTTTTCAGGACAGAAAAGCAGATTGTGGAATTATTCACGCCAAAGTAATCCTTGCTTAATTTAATCATCGAACTAGGTTTCCTAATATGGATATTTTCTTAGACTTCAATTTGTTACATAGCTAACTTATTTTCTAATAGACTATGTTGGTAATAAGAAAATGAATTACATGCTTTTGGCAGAGAGATGACAAGTTAGATCTGAATTTATCCCACACAAACTTGGTACCCCCTTTTAAATTCAATAAGCTTGGGATCCCTCTACAATATATCAGATCTGGATGCCAATTATAAACAGATGGCGAGCCTCCGCATGCCCCACACCACGGAGAGAGTGCAGGCCACACTGTACTTTTATCGGGAACTGGCCAGGGCATTATCAAGAAGAACACATGGTCCAGCTAATTTTTGAAGAAAGCCCATTCACCTTCCTGTTTTGGCATTTCCTAAATACAAAAACCAATTGGCTTAGCACAGATAGAACCTGTCACTCAAAAACAAACAAACAAACAAACAAAAAGACCCCAACAAACCAAACAACTTAACCCTCCTTTGTGAGAGGACAGACACTCTTATAAAAAAACCCTACACATCATAAGAGGGCCTTGAATGATGAATTAGAAAAACAATGAAATAAGCTGTTTGACAATACTTAAAGGACCATTGAGCTTTCATGATCCACTGTCTCCAAACCCCAACCAGGAGAGACTGAAATGCAGAAAAGCAACCATCATTATTTCATGAACTTTCCCTTCACAGCAGGGCACTACCAAAAATAATAATGCCTGCCTATGATAGGAAACTGGATTATTAAGAGCATTAAACACTCAAAAGATTGCTGGCCTTCACTCGGGCTGCAGATCGCTTGTCTGACTTGTCAAACACGAGTTCATTTTTGACACTGATTTCCCAAATTTCCGCTGACTTGGCAATCCGCAGCCACTTTGCACAGGCTCTGTAATATCTTAACTACTTCACAGCTAAGCAGTTAGAAAGGATTTGGGGTTTCATTCAGCTCACTGACCTGTTTAAGAGAATAACGGAAATAAAACAATTTTCAGCTAAAAGGCCAGAGAAGGCCTTTCTCCCTCTGAAAGACTCTTTGTATCAACGCCATGAATCAAAAGGTTTGTCTAAGTAGTTATTCTGCGCCACCAGTGAGGGCGCAGCAGTGTGGCAGTGAATCACATTTAATAACTTGTGGTTAGCTGTCATGAACACTTAATTTGATGTTGAACACAAACCCAGCAGGGGCAGAAGGGGATTGGGGAGGGGAGAGGTGGGTTTGGAGAAGGGGGGAGAGAGAGGGGGAAGGAGAGAGAGAGAGAAAGAGAGAGAGAGAGAGAGAGAGAGAGAGAGAGAGAGAGAGAGAGAGAGAGAGAGAGAGAGAGAGAGAGAGAGAGAGAGAGAGAGAGAGAGAGAGAGAGAGAGAGAGAGAGGAGGGGTGTTGGACAGAGAAAGTTAAGATCCACTTGAGAATTCCTGGTTCCCTTCCCCTCTAAATCCATGTGAAATTAGTCTTCAATTGATTCTTTACATGGAGGAAGGCTGGAAGAGGAAGAGGAGGAGGAGGAAGAGCATTTGTCTTCTGGCTCTGTACTGTCCTTTTCCAGTTTTCCCACTGTACCACCATAGGAAAGTTTCACCCTGAACACTGCAGACTTCTCTGGAGTGCCACTGCAGAGCTGTCAGCTGGCTAGAAGAATTCAAAGCGTCCAGGGAACCCACAAAAGATTTCTTGCCGCTTTTTAGCAGTCTGGCAGGCAGTAGAAACCTCTCTTGTGTCAACTGCTAAACACTGCTGTCCCTGTGTCCTGGATGGAATGCGTCAAAACTCTGAAGACCACAGCTTCACATGTCGGCCATGTGTGCTGGCGGCAGCCGGCTCTGGCTGCCTCAGACGTTTTAATTTGTCACTCGGGAAAGCAGATGTGTTGGGGAGTTGAAGAACTTGGGAGGTGACCACAGCAAACTCCCCGAGGGGCCTGTCCCACTGGGGGCCTCTGATGAGCCTCTTCCTCCACTAGCCTGAACTGTGGGGACCGAAGCAGGACGGAGCAGCCGGAGCTGGACACGCAGCCCCATCCCTGGACACACAGGGAGAGGGGGGGTCTGTGTCTTCAGCCTCTGTGACCAAGAGGGTCGACATTGCCCTCCCCTGCCAGGCTCTCTCTCCATGCCCTGAAGTGTGAGATCCCTATCACCAAAGCACTTTCTGAGCCTTACCACACCTGTCTTCAGGCCTCCTCTCTCAATGGGTCTTGGAGTTACACACCTATCCTCACAGAGTTCTCTGAATTGATGTGAGAATCTTTTCAGTGTCCTTCAGATTCTGCTTGCCATGACAGGAGCCTGAGCAATATGTCCTGACTGTTGCCATTTAGCATATATTCATAACATCTGCTTCTGAGGAACATGGAATTTGCCATTAAACAAAAAAAAACAGGGAGTCTTGTTTTTCAAAGCATTAAAGGAGCCAGTAAATGTGTTTCCAGGTAGTATCCCTGAATGTTGAATCAAAGCAAATTCGCTATGTTCAAATAAACACTAATTAAGTTATAACATCTCTGAAAGCTGTGAGCCCACACCCCCCTTGGTATGCCAAGAACTTCAAGTAGAGACCTCTTATTCCTCTCAAATACCTTCCCCTACACCTAGCCTGCACCCATCCCCCTATGCCAAGTGCTGATATTGCTGCCTTAGTGTAGCTAATAAATGCCAGGAACCAAATCATCATCACCACCACCACCACCACCACCACCACCACCACCACCACCACCACCACCACCACCACCACCATCATCATCATCATCATCATCATCATCATCATCATCATATGTAATGATGATGGTGATTAGAGATAATGTCTCTCTATGTTTATCCCTAAGCCCATCATCCTACCTCAGCCTCCCAAGTGCTGGGATTAGAGGCTTAAGCCACCACTATGGGTCTTTGGAAATTCTTACAAACTCAGCTGACATGATGAATATGAAAATGAACATTTGTATTTCACATGTTTTTATTTATTTGTAGCCATAATAGAAAAAAAGTTTATATTAAAAAATCTAACCCTGTGGCATAAAAAAATAACAAACTTGAACTCAGTAATGCACATTTAAAACATTCATATCCACCAAATAAGCACACATATACTCTTGAAAGTTTCTGGACCATAAACATGTAACAAGTACCTTCAAGCAGAATTGTGACACCAAGTTCTACGGAGTAACTATATTAGAAAATAATAGCAAAAATAGTAGAAAATGCTAGAAAATATTAGCAAAAGTATTAGAAAAAAACTTGAACAAGAAAAGTCAACATTAAAAGACAAAACCATAGGGGATCACTTTAGAAAGGACATTGAAGTAATAATAAAAATAATGGATTTTAAAACTAGAAAAATTTTAAATGGATGTTTTCTTTAAATTGCTTAAAATTTCAATTTAAATGGGAAGTAGTTTCATGTAAATTTACTCCAGTCATTTAATAGTTTTATATTGTGAGGAATCGGAGGCCCAGGGTCTTTAGAAACTTTCATGAAGCCTCATAGCAGGCTAGGTAATGACTGGTCAAAGATTAGCATTTAACTGCACTTCTGTGAATTCTTCCTTTGCTGTTTTCTCCACCACCATTGGTTAAAAACAGTAATCATTTATGACACTTTTACTGCACAGAAATTGAGGCAAGGGCAGGTACAAGAAATCACTAAGCAAACTGATAGCAGAAAGAATTGTCTGCCTATGTAAACTCCCCCCACCCCCCCCCCCCGCACCCCGCACCACAAATTCAACAATATCCTTTATTTTAAGAACTGACTCCCTTAAACCATTTAAATTCTCAGAACATTATGGGTAGACCGAAAATATGCAGATAAACACATTAAAATATTTAAAACTATTTCCTACTTTACTTACTTTCCAAGACCTGAACCCAGATTCTCTTGAAACAATGCCCAAGCTTTCTTTTCCAAGCAGTAGGACAAGGCCTGCATCCAGGCCCTGGGACTACAAATTGAAGTTGCAACAGAGAGCAAGACGTATCCAGAACAGAAGGAACTCAGTGGAACGTCTTCTGAACGCTCAACTACAGTCTTTGGGATTTGGCTTCAACTAGAAGGAAGTCAGTTCAGATTCCTCAGAACCATAATTTCTCCAGGAACATATTAAGTTTATTAGTTTCTGAGCTGTTAATTTGACACGTGCCTTTTTAGAAGTTACCTAAGAATAGAGTGTGGGGGAGGAGCAGGGAGAATCAAAAACTGAAATGTAAGGATTCTGACTAGAATGGCTAAAAATCATGTCATTTATAACATTTCAGTCAACAGGCTTACTGCATGCCACATCTTCATAGAAATCCTATTATCAAAGCCACCAGACACTATATTTGCTTCCTAATTATAGACTGCGAGCTAACAGTTACTTTTTCTTCCCTATAATAACAACAACACTTTGTATTTATCTAGCGCCTTTCTTCCAACAAGCTCAAAATGCTTTGCAGACATTAACTCGTGAAACTCAGGCCTCTGGTGAGTGGCAGTGTTGTCTCTACATTTTGAAGCATGCAGAACAAGGCACAGAGCAGCCAAACATGTAAGAGAGGGCCACAGTGAAGGAGGTGAACTCCTGGGGCCTTGGAGCAGGCAATGAAAGAAAGTGATGGCATTATTTACCCCATTCAAGAGATCGAACTAGGAGACCTCCAAAAGGTGGGGTAGTGAACAACCTTATCAGATGTTTCTAGTAAGAGAACATCTCTAGCAGCAGCTCAGATGATGCTGACTAGGAGAAGACAGGAATCAGAAAGGCCAGTGAGGGGTGACGGCAAACTGTCAGGTACGTGATACCACAGGAACAGTGCCAGAGAAGAAAAGGGACAGAATTTTAAAAATCTGGCAGGTGCTTATTTGCAATAACTAGTATATGTCTAGACAAGCAGAAAAGGTCAAAAGCTATGTACACATGACCAGATAAGATGATGCTATGTGAAATGAACCCCAAGATCGGGACAAAAGAGATTTTATCTTTCTTGCTGTTGTTTTTAATGTGTTTATAATGTACTATGTGATTTTTTTTTGTTTCTTTTGTATGTACTTCCCCCATGGTATAACCCCTGTTTTCACTGTATTTGATTCCAGTGCCCTGCATCTTGTATATACATTTTTCTAATTTGGGGAGGGGAAGGAAAATAAAATGCTGATATGAAAATACAGGTTGATCCATTGTAACAATGAGATGTACAAGACACTAAGTTGAAAATGAACTTTACAGCTTCATGAGGGGGAGGGAGGAGTTGGGGAAGTGGTGAGGGAGAGGATGGTAAGGGAAAACAATGGAGGAGATAACAATGCTTGATAGGAAATGTAGTCATTACTTTACTCATGTAACTGTAACCCCTCTGTACAGTATCTTTACAATAAAAATATATATACTAAAAAAGTTGGCAGGTAGAATCAGCAAGGTCATGTGACTGGCTAACTGTAGGGAGTAAGGTCAGGAGGGGTCAGGAATACCATCAGCATTTCAGCCTCATTCACTGAGGCTAGAAACCTCAGGATGGCAGAAGTTACTCTCTAAGGGGAAATGCCTTGGGTTAGAAACTGCAGTCTTGCAATTGTCTACAGTATTTCTCAGTAGTATGGGATGGTAAAATAAAAGGAAAGCTGAATGATTCCAAAGGTGGACTGTTGTGAGGCTCGAACTAGAAGAGCGGAGAGCGAGGATGCTGAGTGTGTATGACTCCCTCTATGGCCACAAGTCCAGCCCACGAGAAGGAGGATGTATGGAAGTAAAGAAGGGCTAAGGCACTGGGATTAAGAAAACAGGTTTGGTGAAACAGGGAAACACAAGAAGCCAGGAGATTGTATTAGGTCTGTAGGCCACGGAAGAATGTTCCATATTATCACAAAGCTCTTTTCTTGGCTGATCTCAATTTATTCATCAACACTTCTCTGATTGCACTTTACAGTCAACCAGGAGATAGTTCCTCATCTTGTCCACAAGACAGTTACATAAAATTGATTAAACATTTTACTGATAACTACCCGTTCTATCAAAAATATGCCTTCCAATATTCCTTTTCGAAGAAATGAAAAGTCTAGGCACGGTGGTGCACATAGGTAATCCCAACACTTGAGAAGTAAAGGCAGGAGGATCATGAGGTCACATATTTGAGCTGTAACACAATAGATTACATCTATAAAATGCCCACTGTAGTGTGGAAGAGCTCCATTTGCTCTCCCGAAGAGCTGGGCTTCATCCAAATCTTCATCCCACTACAAGTTCCTCACACTTAAATGCTTCCCAAAAGAGGAATCGCCAAGAACAAGGGTCAACAAACTTTTACTGCAACTCCCAGACAAGGAATACTTTAGGCTATGTGAATCATATAACAACTATTCAATTCTGCTGGACAAACATAAAAACAGCCACAGACAATTATGTGAATGAGTGGGACTGTTCCAATAAAACTTTATAAAAACAGTCAGTTGCCAACCCAACATAGGTTAGGGAATAATGCAGGGATCAGAGACAAGAGAATCACATGGTATGCAAACTGTGGCTGCTTGGGAAGCATGCCTGAGTGATTCAGTGAAGATGTCCACAGGAAGAGCAGGGTGGACCTGAGGGCCTCACTGCAGGTCCCTAAGGAGCAGATGTTACTGTATTGTACCACTTCAGTGAGGGAGATAATGTGATGACTATATTCAGAGCTATAATTTGTGTGTGTGTGTGTGTGTGTGTGTGTGTGTGTGTGTGTGTGTGTGTGTGTGTGTGTGTGTGTGTGTGTGTGTGTGTGTGTGTGTGTGTATACTGGTCATGGGCTTGAACTCAGGGCCTATGTGCTGTCTCTGAGCTTTTTTGCTTAAGGTTACTCTCTATCATTTAAGTCAAAACTCCACTTTTGGCTCTATGGTAATTAACTGAAGATAAGAATCTCACAGACTTCCGTCTAGCTGGTTTCTATCTGCAGCCCTCTGATCTTCTTATCTCAGCCTCCTGAGGAGCTAGGATTACAGACGTGAGACACTGGAGCCTAGCTTCAGAGCTATACTTTTGGAGGGGAAAAAAAGTGTACCATTTTCCTACTAACTTCAGTCCCACCTCATTCTGCTCGTTGAAATAAGTTAATTTGTAAGCATGAGTCACTACATATGTTAGCCTGCACTTACGATTCCCAAGAGGTTTACCAGTCTTTACTCATCTTAGCATGTCTTCAATAAGCAAGGTAACAGGTATATCCACAAGGCAGGCTCCAAAGATCCTGCAGACCTGGGTTCCACTGAGATCTCATCCAATGCAAACTCTGATGCAGTTCATCTATGCTTCCTGGTTTTATCTGCCAGGATGCATTACTCTGAATGAACAGTTCCTGCCTTTAAAATGATAAAGACACTTGAAGGTATGTGCATGTGTACCTATATCTCTGTGTGTCTGTGTGTGTATTTATAACTGTATTTGTTCTCACTTTGTGATACCTAGTTTCTCATTTTAGGATAAAAATGTTCTTCTGATCATTTCATCAGACATGATTAAGTAAACATAATATTTCATAGCTTTTGACTCAAGTCGAAGCAATCTTTTCTTAGTATTTCTTTAGCTTAGACCTTGGCTTTAGTCCAGACTATTCTAACACAGTAGACAGGTTTTATTGGAAGGCCAATTGGCTATTAAAAGGAGAAGTGGGATATGGTTGGGCAAAAGAAACATAGAGTATATACAGGCTGGAAATCTACTGAAAGAAAAGAACATTGAATGGTAATGACCATGAACTAGGTGAAGTATTAGACAGCTCTCATTCAAACGGGTTAGGAATAAAATGAGTTATTCATTTTTTGTACAGTTTTAAAAGACTTTATATCTGAAATGCTTAGAGGGATGCCAATGAACAAATCTTTTTATATTTAATCTCAGTATTTAAAAATAAATTTCTATAGTAATCATGTTCTATGTTTATAAATTGTTATGTTTTAAACGTTGAGCCTTGTGCACACATGACTGCACAATGGGAGTGGTCTAACCATGGTCAGTTACCTTTGTATACTGCATAGACTCCTAGTTTTTGTGTTTCTGTACAAGCAACATATTTCCTTTGATGTGTATTCTTTTTTGTCATTTTTTTATTGTCAAGATAATGTACAGAGGGGTTACAGTTACATGAGAAAGGTAATGAGTACATTTCTTGTCAAACTTATTACCCCTTCCCTTTTTCTCCTACTTTCCCTCCCTCCTCAACCCCCTCAAGTTGTACAGATCATTTCCAACATATTGTCTTGTGTATAACACTGTTGCATTGGCTACCCACTCGTCCTGTGTCTCACCATTCTGTTGTTCCCCTTCCCTTCCCTAATTCAAATAAATATATATACAATACCAGGCTACCAAAATCAAAGAAAGTGACAACAGGATATACACCATAGGGGGAACAACATACAAAAGAAACAAAAAAAATCACATAGTACATTAAAAACAAAACAACAGAGCAAAACCTTGTGTCCATGCCTTGGCGTTCATTTTGCTTAGCATCACTCTGATGTGTATTCTAACAAATAATATTACCATTAAAGACAATCCCCATACTAACGAAGTGATGGGCTTTGGAGATAATATATACATGTCTCTATAATTATTAATGCTTGAGAGTTAATTTAATCTTCCAGATAGCTTTATCCATGTCAGTAAGTTAATTTGCACTGCAATTAAGAAATGCTCAGAATCGGGTGCCAGTGGCTCATTCAGGAGGTTGAGATCTGAGGATTGTGGTTTGAAGCCAGCCTCGGCAGGAAAGTCTGTGAGACTCTTATCTCCAATAAACCACTCAGAGAACCAGAAGTGGCACTATGGCTCAAGTGGTAGAGTGCTAGCCTTGAGCTAAAGAGCTCAGGGACAGTGCCCAGGCCCAGAGTTCAAGCCCCCCCCCCCCACACACACACAGAGAAAAAAGAAAAGAAAAGCAATGCTCAGGCATTTTTGAGAGTCTGCCTGCACTTAGGACAGGGATAGTCTGCAAGAGATGAAACCTGCAAGCCCCATGACCAGCATGAATCCAGGCCTGCCTACAGCACGCATCTGTAAGCACTGGTGCCTGGACAGATGGAGGGAGAACAGCAGTAGGGACAGTAATGGGCTGGAAGAAGAGCACCAAAGTGTACTCATGTCTCTAACCTTTGCTCACAACATAACCCTGGGCAATTCTAGACCATTGTTTAGGTCATGTTTTCCCACATGTCTAAAATAGGGCAACAAATAGCAAGCTCTTGTCTTAGACTGGGTTCCCATGGAAACAGACTGAGAGTTGCATGTTGATCATTCTTTGGCATTTGCTCTCAGGAACAACTCCTGCTAGAAAAAGAGGAACATGGCATTGAATAGTAGCGGAAGGTAAAAATGGGATGATACGTCAACCTCAATTTCAGTTGGCCTCTAAAGAGATTTCCTGATGGGTGAAGCTCTTCAGAATTGTATTGGGTTAAGGGCATTCTTTGTATCCTCCCACCAAAGTGTCACTGAGGAAGACTGCTCCAAGGGAGGGGGTATCACCTTGTAAAGGGCTGCTCCCTTTAGCTGGCTGCAATTCCTAGGGCAGGACTCCACTAGAAGTTACCAGTAGACAATAATGCTGGCAGCTAGAAGAATAAGGTGCTCTGACCTAGACAGGGAGATGTTGACAGCACACAATATCCACACACACATCCCTCCCATCGCATAGATACACCTTTTCCAAAGAACACCCCACATGAAACAGCTCCTTTGAGATTCTGGTTTGTCTTCTTTCCTGAGAAAGCTTGTAACTGGAAGGGCAGCACACTACTCTGGTCCTGAGACTGCAACTGAACCTAATCTCCTATGGTATTAGTCTACAATACCTTCGTGCCCTGTTATTAACCAAGTTGTTGATTGGATATTGGCTGCCACTGGGGCACAGGCATAGACTGGTGTGAGGTAGCTTCCTTCCAGCTCCAAGAAGGACTCATTGTGGACTTATACCAGGCAGTAATCCTGACAGCGTGCAATAGATCTCTAATGAGATCATGATTATGGAAGGGTTTTAGATTTTCCAGCACTTTGTAAACCCACGTTATTACTTCATGCTTGACTTCAGTTGTCCTGGGCACACAGAATCAGCTGCCATAGTAACTAGGAGGTCTCTTTAATGACAAGTCAGACTTGTCTGGTGATACAATCCAGATATTGACTCTCCAACATACCATTATCTTATTCTAAGATTCCACACATTTAGTTGTCTTTTTTATTATTAATACTTTTTTATTGTAAAAATATCGTACAGAGGGGTCACATTTACAAGAGCAAGGTATGAGTACACTTCTTATCAAGAATTGTTGCCTCCTCCTTTGTTTCCCCTTACCATCCCTGCCCTCCCATCCGCCCCCCCGCCTCGCCAAAGTTGTAAAGTTTGTTTTTCGACATAACATTCTGAACATCTCATTGTTACACTGGGTCTACCCGTATCTCTGTTTAAGCAATTTGTTTTTTGCCCTTCCCCTCCCCAAATTATAACAACATCAAATACAGTGAAAACAGGGGTTATACTGTGGGGGAGGGACATACAAAGCAACAAAGAAATCATCCTATAAATATGTTAGTCTTTAGAAAAAAAAATCTGAGCATGATGCAAAATGGAAGGTCTATATTTGCCTTCATTTGGGGGCAGGGGATGATGATTTTTTTTCATGATGACCAGTTTGGAAGGGTTAAATGCTAGTATCATGGCAGTGGTGAAACAAAACCATAAGTTTAATATTATTTTAAAGCTCAAGCAATTTAACATGACACCAAGCTTGAGTTAACATTCTACATGGTTGTGGAGATATTAGGGTTTAAACAGATGTCAGTAATATTTTTACAAAACGGAAATTGAGTTCTACAGATGGTGAATACTAAGAAGTTCAAAGTGGCTGTGTGCTGTATAAAAATGTACAATGAAGTATAAAAGTAATAATCTTTATATTTCAAGTTTGAAGATTCTTTTTTTGGCAATGAGGATAATTTTCAAGCCGATTAGACAGAACTCTATTTACTTTTTACTTCCATACTCTAGTTTTCCTTTCTGTTACAATTTCTAATTATGTATGTATTATTTATACAACAATACAAAATGCTTCTTGCCAATTCCTATCTTGACCTAACTACTTTTTCTTTAGGTAATGTGATGTTCAATATATTTTATTCCATCCTCCAAAGCAATGGGCTAGAATGTCACCAAAACCATTTCACAGATTTTTAAAAAAATATTATTTCTCCTTATGAAAGGGTATCTATTAGAAAGTTGCTATTTTCATGCATGTATGTACTGGAGATGTTCTTGACAAATTAAGAAAATGGTTTCAAAGTTGTGAGAAAATATTCAAGTTATATGAATTTAATCCATCATTACCAATTCTTTTTTTTTTTTTTTTTTTTTGGGTCCAGTCATGGGGCCTGAACTCTGGGCCTGGGCACTGTCCCTCAGCTTTTCAGCTCAAGGCTAGTGCTCTACCACTTGAACCACAGCGCCACTTCCAGCTTTTTTCTTTTTGCTTATGTGGTACTGAGGATTTGAACCCAGGGCCTCAGGCATGCAAGGCAAGTGCTCTACCACTGAACTACCTTCCCAGCCCATTACCAATTCTTTTAATTATATAACTCAGTCTTAAAAGTGCATTTTCCATATAAATACAACAAAATCTATATTTTTAAAATGGGATACTGTAAAAATAATTTCTTCTATAAAATCAGCTCTTTCTGCTCTCAGCTAATACAATCTTGTATACTATCTACCTGGATGTGTAGAGAAGTTTGAGAAAATTTACCTATGGTCCCATCTATACCACTCCTTAGAGCAAAAAGGCTATTTCAGAAGAGAAGTCTGTCACAGGAATTTTGTTGGAACAGACAGCAGAATGAAGACAGGGAAATTTCTGTAAAACATTGTGGAAGTGTGTGGCTCATTGGGTCTCTCCATTCAATGTGTGTTGGTTTTTAGCCCTGGGACTTAAAGTCTCAGGGGGCAGAGGCTCTAAAGATAACCCACCTTTTGGAGGATATCTGCTTTATTTCCAGAAAGAAGAATTTAGGGTTTGAAAGATCAATGCATAAATTAACTGCTGACATCCCAACCATCTGACCTTCAGATGCTACAATTCTTGCTCGTAAATACTTGGTAGTGCACATAACATCCAGTCCCAAGTATTTTAGGAAGAATACTGTCAGAGATGTATAGGGACTGAGGTTATTCTTTGATTCCTCTTTCAGTATCTCCCTGTAGAAAGCAAGCCCTTTTCTCTCCATCAATCTCTGTCTAGAAGTTCTCTGTGGAGTCTTCATCTTCCTTAAAATTTTTTAAATTATCTTTAAGTAGTTGTACAAAGGAGTTACCACTCAACAAATCAGTTTATAGAGTCTTCTCTGTCTTGATGTCCTGGAGACAACTCTGAGTTAGTAGAAAGGGAGGACAGAGCAAACGCAGACTGGTGAAGCCAGTAGATGAGGGAGAGACCAGGAGCTCTCAAATCGTTCTCCAGTCACCATTGCCTTCCAAACCAGGCAGTGACACACCAGACCAACAAGTGGTAGAGAGTCCAGAATGTGTCTCTGGATGACTGCCAGTCAGTCTAGCTCAAAAGCGAGAACAAAATTCCAGAACCTCTCAGTTCTGGCATTTACCAATCCTAATAACAGGATTGAAAAAAAGAGAGAATAGATCCTCATGCCTTCTTGGTAAGGTCTCCAGACTTCCCATGCAGACACTGTACAGTCAGAATCAGCTGCTAGCCTCTATTCTCTTTTTCAGGCCTATTGTTTCTAGGATCAATAGTGCCTGAGCATCAAGAGGGCCTGAAAAGCTCATTCTACTCAGCTTGCTAAGTGGCAGATATCTGTTTTATATATGAATATCTTACTGCTGGTTTTGCCTTTCTATTAAACCTATTTTGAAAGCATAGCCTGAAGCCATTCCTTCCATTGGCTTCATTCTCTTTGCTCTCTCTCTCTTTGAGCTATGAGCTGAGCACATCAATAGTAGCTCTGAAAGCTTTGATGCGTCTTTGGCATTGACTTCAGTCCTGCTGCATTCACCACAGCGCTGTAGTTGCTGTCTTATGTGGAGAAGCATATTTGTGGTTGATAAAATGCTCGTTCCGTGGGGGAAAAAAGTGAATTGATTATATTGAAGGTTCTTGTAACTGTCACTTTTCTAAAAGACAAAAGAGCGTAATTTTGGTTTCTTCATCCCCCCTCCAACATATACGCTGACTTTAAATTACAATCAAACATTATTAAAGGAAATCCAAAGAAATCAGGGGGATAATTAGAGCTATGGTTTCGTATATATAGGATTCCATTTGGTCCAGGGTAGGAGGTGGTTGGCAGAAACATCTAAACTTTGAGATGTGTGCAATATTTGATTATGTATACAATTCCTTGAAAGGTATTTTGCTCAGTATAATTACATGGGGAATAATACATGGTATATAAGAGGCTGCTGCCCCGTCCTGTAGCCTGAATGAGGAAATGAGAATCCCTACTACTCTGCCTATAAGCTGTTGGCATTCATCTTTCATATCTTCACTTTTTCACCTAAAGATTATTTTGAGTTGAATAACTTTCCTTCTGTAATGTACCATCCTTCTACCAATGTGATGGTTAGTGCAGGGACTCACAGACAGACAAAACATTTTCAAATCAAGGTTTAATCCCATAGTGCCCTTTGAGGAGTCTGTGTGGCTAGGAATTTAATTTTTCTCCAATCCTTCATCTGTAAAGTGAGTATAAATATTACTGGCCTCCTAAGATTACTAAGAGCATAAAAAGCAGTATGGAGTTTTATGAGGGTCAAAAGGTCATTAAAAGAGACAAGAGTGGCATGCAATGTATGTTTTAGGAAGCTCAACTGCCACAAGAGAAACCATTTTTTTTTTTTTTTTTTTTTGTCATGGGGCTTGAACTCTGGGCCTGGGTGCTGTCCTTGAGCTCTAGTGCTCTACCACTTTGAGCCATAGCACCACTTCCAGTTTTCTGGTGGTTAATTGGAGATAAGAGTCTCACAGACTTTTCTACCCAGGCTTTGAACTGGGATCCTTAGATCTCAGCTAGGATTACAGGTGTGAGCCACTAGTACCCAGCAAGAGAAACAATTTGATAGATATTAGAAATCCCTAGAGTTCTGGATTGACCCTGAAAATACTTTCTGCTGCTTCTGAGTGACTGGTAGATTCTCCAAATCCTAGATGGACAAATTGAGACCCTGAGCCTAGGAGGATCATGTTTCTCTCTCTCTCTCTCTCTCTCTCTCTCTCTCTCTCTCTCTCTCTCTCTCTCTCTCTCTCTCTCTCTCTCTCTCTCTCTCTCTCTCTCTCTTTCTTTCTCTCTCTGTCTCTGTCTCTGTCTCTCTGTCTCTCTGTCTCTGTCTCTTTTGGTCTCTGTCTCTGTCTCTCTCTCTCTGCAGTACTCAGGCTTGCCTGAGCACTGTCTCTGAGCCTCTTTGTACTCAAGGCTAATACTCTACCACTTGAGCCACAGCACCACTTCTGGCTTTTTCCAAATAGTTTATTGGAGATAAGAGTCTCACAGACTTTCCAGTCCGGGCTGGCTTCAAACCATGATCCTCAGATCTCGGTCTCCTGAGTGGCTAGGATTACGGGCATGAGCCACCATGGTTGACCATGTTCTTTTGAGTCTAAAATAGATCCAAGCTTACACTTTTATGCCATTTTTCTTTCTTTTGAAATTAGTAATCCATCAGGGGACTCATAGACAATGGTGATGATAACATCTGTTTTTAAGAAACTTTTTTTTCCCCAACCATCTAAGGCATGGTAGTAGATGACTATAATCCCAGCACTCGGAGTGGGGGTGGGGGCTGAGGCAGGTGCACTGTGAGCTTCAGGCTAGCCTGAGCTGCAGAGCAAGACCCTGTTTCAAAGAAAGAAATAGAAAGAGAATAATCGTGCTAGGTATGGGATCATTAGAAAAGAAAGAGAGAAAATAAAATTTGAAGTTTTGTTTGAGAGCTATGCTTTTGGTTCCTCTATGATATCCACTTGATGATCTCATCTAAAACTGTATTCCTCAACAAGTGGTCTCTGGAATCCCCATGGGAGAGGGGATATTTCTTCAAATTCAGGTATCTGAGCCCCACTGCAGACTTTCAGAATCTGAATCTCAAGGCCAGGTGGTATGTGTCTATTTCTTGGCAACCATCATGCACCCCCAAATGTGAGACCCTCTGATTTAGAGTATAGTGGAGTGTCACCATCATGTTAGTGCAGCTTCAAGTATTTTCAATTGTGAGAAGGAAAAGATTATTCTTAATGCAATTGCATATTTCTCCATGGGCTAGCAACTTTGCACTTTCTCTCTTTCTCTCTCTCCCTTCTTTTGTAACGTAAGAGTTATGAAAGCTACCAAACTCTTTTTCATGTAAGCCCGAATAAATGTTTACTAAGTGTTTAGGGCTCTCTGCTGAGAGGCAGAATGAATGTGTTAAACATTATTATAGGAGAAATATGTAGGTGGAGCTGACATATGTATGCCCCAAGTCCTCATTTGCCATAATTTAAGAAAATAGATACTGAAGTGGTGCCAATGAATCTTATAGCTAAGCTACTGTTTGGATCTATCGAGGGAGGGCACGCTTAACCCACAGGGAGCCATAAAACATCAGCTGAGCATTGATGGAGTTTGGAGTCAAATAGAAACCTGTTCTCCTGTAAAAACATGCACATCTGTGGAATTGCATTGCTATAATCAGGACACAACCAAATTCACAGATGTGCCCAATTTTCTGTTTCCTCTATATTTTACCAGCTTCACGGCACAGTGACAAATGAGGAAAGTATTAAACGGATTTTGCATAGCATCTCATGGAAGCTGCTCACAAATGTCTCTGGTGGGAACGAACCTCCCAAATGTTAATAGTGAAGTGCTGCATCTGTCGAATCCATCGCTGGGATACACTGAGCTCTCTGTTACTTAGCATAGAGCAAATGGAAGAAATGCCATCATTCTAAGTCAAGTTTCCAAACAAGAGAAAGAAAGCAAGAAAGCAAGCAAGGGAAAGAAAGCAAGCAAGGGAAAGAAAGAAAGAAAGAAGGAAAGAAAGAAAGAAAGAAAGAAAGAAAGAAAGAAAGAAAGAAAGAAAGAAAGAAAGAAAGAAAGAAAGAAAGAAAGGAAGGAAGAAAGAAAGGAAAAAAGAAAGGAAGGAAGGAAGGAAGGAAGAAAGAAAGAAAGAAAGAAAGAAAGAAAGAAAGAAAGAAAGAAAGAAAGAAAGAAAGAAAGAAAGAAAAAAGAAAGGAAGGAAGAAAGAAAGAAAGAAAGAAAGAAAGAGATGTTCTTTAAGGAATCCTTCTCTTCCTGGTGGTCTTCTATTTTTTACATTTTCAAGTAAATGTGATTGACACTTAGAAAATGGGATCAGAGAAAGTGTCAAAGGAAATCTGAAATGGAGAAAACCTGAAGCTGAGTGTTGTTTCTCTACTCTCTGTGTTTCTCACCATTCTTAAACTCCTAAGAGGTTCTTTTAAAAAAAAACTCTTCTAACCAACATCCTAAAAAGAGGAAGACAAAATTTCCATAGTGTGAAAAAGGAAAATATGGTAATAGACAACTGTTTTATTCTGACCATCACACACACACACACACACACACACACACACACACACACACACACACACACACACACACACACACACACACACACACACACACTTTTTGGTCACAAAACTCCAGTTTCCCTATGAGAGATCATCTTTGCCTATGAGAGATCATCTTTGTCCATGAGGAAGCACAGCAATCTCCAGGGACCTGTCAGAGTGCTCCTCTCCCCTAGACAGTGGCTGAGTGTCTGGCCACAGCAGGCATTCACAGTTTTCTGAGACTAAATCCAGAGCTCAGTATAGAAAGGACAGGGGCAGGGCTTCCCAATACTGTCCATCAGTTTTTGCCACCAAGACTCTTAGAGTTGGCCTGGATCCTGAACTTTTCTCAACATAACCCATTTGCTTAACAATGCCATTATCTTTTCCACAAATTCCACTTTCTCATAACCCACCTAAAGTTCCTTGTTTATAATCAGAGGTGTCAATCAAAGTCTTTCCCAGTTTGTTAACCTATGGGAAGAGGCAGTGAGCAGTTGAACAAACTTCACTGGCAAGAATGGATGCTGGTTAGGGTGCCTGCCAGGGGGCTACTTGCAAACATTTTTTAGTGAAGGTTTTGCTCATTTTAGGAATGATATTTCCACCTAAGCTAAGATTGGCCTATAGCTGTATAATAAAAATAAAATATTATAATGCTAATGATAAGATTCTAACCAAGTAAAGTTAGGCAGAGTCTGATGTGGCCATTGAGACAAAGTTGAGTCAAAAAGTTACACGATGAGGAGGTCAGTATTAAGGGTAGCTCTCAGATCTTTAAAGTCACAGATAATCTTTTGGTTCTAAGATTCAGAATTCATGAATTAAGAAAAACTGATGAGGGTATGACTCTCAAGTGGTAGAGCCCTTTCTACAAAATGTGAGGTCTTGACTTCAAACCCCAGTGTTGCCAAAAGAGAGAGAGACAGAGACAGAGAGACAGAGAGAAAGTCTCCCGTGGTAGAAAAATGGAGGCAGGTTTTCTGAACTGAGTTAAACGGCATTGATAAGACTCTTGCAGACTTTTTTACACAGGCCACAGGAAATTGGAATGAAGTCGTAACATTCCCATTTAGAATGATAGGTAGGCTAATGTGTTAAAGACCGCCATCAGGTTTTCTTGTGAGACAAGGAAAGCTCTATTATGCTAGGGCATGATGCTGAAGCTATGGGGCCTTAGTGGGAAAGGAGGTTGGGAAGAATGTGAAGAAACACTTTGAGAAGAGGGCTGCTTCTGATTCACTACAATAACTCCGGTGACCAGTGAAGTATTCACAAATAATCACTGCTTAATCCATTATTGATAATGAAATTAATGAAATGTTTACGTATAGTATTCAATGTTGGCTCTGTCTTGCACATACATAATATAATTAAGTTAAATTTCCAGAAACAAAAATAGGTGGCCCTAGTGCTTCTCTACAATCCAGTATGAGAATTGTATGAGTTGAGATAATAACAAACATCACATTCTAAGTGAGGATATTTTCTTCTAATTCTGTACATTGCTACTATCTAAAATAGCATAGATACTCAAGAAACATTTCCTAAATGAATAAATGTGTGAACATGGATGAGTCAGAGAAAATCACAACAAGGAAAGTATTACCCTTAATTTTTAAAAATTAGATCAGAGTTATGTGACTTCTTTTGTAAATGAAAGGTGGAACTTAGAATAATGCAAAACTCTATCATCATCATAATAAATGCTTGAAAAGAAAAATATTTCTGTTACTAAGAAGTTAGAAGTACTGATATCTAGAAGGGAGAAATCCCATAATGTAAGGCGAAGAATAAAGTGGTACTCATGAAGTAAAAAGATTTTCTCCCAGTATTTTGTGTAATGGACAACTTGTAAACTATTACATGGATTAAATGGTCCATCTAAGCCATTAAGATATCAATTATTGGCTGCACTCACTTTTGTCATAAAAGAGCCAAAGCTATAATAAATAGTTGAAAGGAAGAATTTTGCTTTTAAAAAAGAAATCAATGTCCATAAAAAAAAAGTCATCTCAAATAGATACATCTTCCCAGCTCATTCAGTGAAGGTAGATACGAAGCCCTGATATTCCTGGTCATGAAAGATTGCTCTTGATTCTACATATAATAGTAATTATTTCTGGAGAATAAACCAAAACAAAACAGGTGAAAGAAAACATGCTCTCTGGTTAACCTTAAGATATCTCAAAATTCCTTGAAGCATAATACTTAAGCTTTCTTAAGGTTTTGTGGCTTAAACTGGGAAAGCATCTGCAGACTCCATGGTAATGAACTTGCTCATTGTGCCAGGAGGCTGCTCAGGGAAAATTTATCAAAGCATCTGAGTTAGGTCTGAAAAGGAAGGTATCTCCATCCTTGTCTAGTGAGCACAAAACATGTACCAAATGGATAGTCATGCTAATTGGGCCAGTGGATGGTGCCAGGCTGTTTTTGACATGACTCCTAGGAATTTATGAGGTTTCTAACAACCCCCCAAACTGTTTTAAAGTTGGAAAAATAACTCAAAAAATTTATTTCAAAATTCAAAAAGGAGCAAAGCTGAGATTAATAAGTGTTTAATTAACCATCTGCAAAAAGTAATTCCATGCCAAATTCAGTTAGTGTTAAATCTAGAATTCATGAAACTTTCATTCCCTTTGAAAGTAACTTGCAGGTTAGATTTTATATTATTTGGGGAGTGATCAAGAAATAATAGGCAATGGTAAATTGTTATTCATACCTAGATAGATCAAGCCCAGAATGAGAAGTACAAGTTTTCCAATGTGCAAGAATAATAGGCAATAGGGAATGTGTTGCATTTTATCTATTTGATACAATGGACATCAGAAGAGAGGTGGCCTGGAAAGCAGCTCCTGGGGCCAGTGAAGGTTACTCAAGACCACAATGATGCTGTCACTCAAGGCGAAAAATAACCCACAACCTGGGCTTGGGTCTCTGCCTCCTCACGCTCCATGGGGTGGGAGACAGCAGTGCAGGGTGAAGACAGCAACCAGGTTCAGGCTTACAACCTCTAGGGCCCAGACTCATCATGATAAATACATTTTGTGTGCACAAGGCATCTTGGGGTGACCAAATGAGACATTGTATTAGATTGCACAAGATTAAATACCTAGCATCAAGGCAAAGTAAGCTACTGTCAGCAATTTCATGTGTTTCAGCCTGCTAAATGAAAGCACTTACAACATGTAAATGATTACAGGGATTAAATATCAGAGGGTATTAGAAAGCCCCTGAAGTCATCAGACTTTGATCTTGCCACATTTATTCCCTTTTTGCGTAAAGGGAATGTAAGTCTCTTGGATCCTAGTAATACTCCACTCAGAATTTTCCTGTGGCCTGCCCTAGAACCAAGAAGCAGACTGGTGGCTACTCAGGGGCCATCTCTAATGATGGGATCAGTGCAGAGATGCTACTGAAGTCCTCTGCTTGGGTTCAAAAGCAGTGCTACTAAACCACCACACAACAGCACCCCTGTTTCTTATGGTCAATATGGCATTTCTTTGATCCCTGGTCTGGTACCCTCTGTGTGAAAACAAAGATGTCCTTCTCCTGAAACTTCCCCCAAACTGTTGTTACTTAGAGGTCTGGTGGGTTCATCATGTTGTCCACACAGCAAAAAATAGGTACTAACTTTGTTCTGGTCAATCTCACCTGCCCTCTTTCAAGGCCAGCTGAGAATGGCTGGAGTGTAGCACAGTAATCCATGTCCCAGGAAGTTTAGTCCTATCAGCTTACATTTACCTCGTGGAGCTAAGATCCAGAATCTCAGCAGTCTAAATATTTATATTCTCATTTATCTCTGCTTAAAATGCCAAGACTAAGTAGTGGACGACTGTATTTATTCTGTATGTATTTTGCCGTAGACAAACCTTCTTCATGTAAATATGCACTTTAGAAGCACCAGGGGACTACCAGATAGAACACTGAATGAAGGAAAGCATTTTCCCTCATGGTTAGAAATGTGAGTCCCTTATTAGCTTATAGTAATTATTAAAAATTATTATGTTTATTAATTACTATAAATAATTAAAATTATTAGAACAATTAAAATAATAATCAAAATAATTATTTTTAATAATTACTATAAGAAGCTGGCACATGCCTATTTCCTAGTTATTCAAGATGCTGAGACCTAGAGGATTGTAGTTGAAGCCAACCTGTGCAGAAAAGTCCAAAATACTTCTTTTCTAATTAATGAGAAAAAAGTCTGGGCTGGAGGCATGGCTCAAGTGGTAGAGGGGCAGCCATGAGCATGGAAGTCAAGCAAGGTTTACCAGGCTCTGAGTTCCAGTCCCAGTATCAGCAAATAAAATAATAATAATAATAATGTATTAAATAGGCCTGGAAAGGCTGAAAAGGGCAGCATGATCATGAGAAGGTTTTCAATGGCTGTTTTACCAAAAGAGGAAAGCATTTCTTCCTCCAAGAGCTTTCTGACAATTATAATCTCAGGGATAGTGGGTCAGAAAACTTTCCAAGAGGTTCCAGACATTCTCAAGCTCTCCTGACTCCGTACTTGCTGGGCTGTAAGAGAGGAAAAAGAGAACTGAAAAGGAAAAGAAGAGGGAATGGGAAGAACTAGCTCTCCCATCTTCTCACACCCACATGCTTGTGGCTCCTGGCTGCCTAGACTTCCCAAGGCATGGGCTGTGACCACCCTGCTAAAGATTAACTTTTTCCTCATATAGAGTTGGTCTTTAGTGTACTTAATGAGGAAGAAATAGGATGTGATCTACCCTCCCCCCTCCATCACTCCAGTGTGATCTGTGGGATGATTAGCATGGCTCAGCCTCAGTTGGAATATTATGGCTTGAATTATTCCTATTAGTTTCCAGCTGACCTTGGAACACAAACATTACATCTGATTTCAATGAAACTTTAGACTTTGTTGTTCTCAGTCAACTAATGAAACCATTGAACCTTCCCATGACTTGTGGTAATTGTCATAAAGGGTAAGCATTATCACAAATAATGCAGACCAATTGACAAGATAGCAAAGTGATTAGCTGGAAGCTGCACACAAAGACACCAGGAATGTGAACTGAATGCTGGGAAACAAAAGTGGTGCCATCCAAATGACCACCGCATTATGGCCAGAGGACAATTCCTTCTGCGCAGGTTCATGGCAGCATCACTTTTATACGATGAGTTTTGGCACAACAGACTAGTTACAAGAAACATTGTGTTAACAGGAAAAGCCACTTTAAAAGTCTGTTTGATGCTTAAAGCTCTCAAGTACACTCTAAACTAACCGTCTAAACCAATGCTCCAAACTGATTAAAGCATTTATGGAAAATAAAAGTGTTTTGCCAGAGGGGGAAAATATAAGGGCTCTGGGTGGTTGTTGCTTGTTTGTTTGTTGTTGTTTTTGCTGAGGTGTAGAACAGAAACCCCAAATTTGACAGATTTCCCAATTCTAATTTAGTTTTAAAAGTTTAAGAGTTTATGCCACCCTCAAACAGTTTATCCAAATTCAATAGGTTTTCAAATCAAATCTAATGACTCTCATTCCCTAGGAGGGTTAGAGGGAGGAAAAGGGGGAGAAGGAAGGAGGGGAGGAGGATGGGGAGGGAGAGTTTGTCCTCTTCAGGAGTATAGTCCTAGAATGGAGTTTAGTGCCTCACACATAATTGATGCTCAGTGAATGGATAATGAACTAGGCTCCTAAGGCAGGGACTCTGTCTCATAACTCACTCCTGAAATTCCTGGTGAACTCCTCTTCAGTCTTCAAGTGCCTTTCTTTAAAGAGTCCAGAGATGTTATACCTGAGTCCTGCTCTGGATCAGCAGTATGTGTTGGATTCCTCATTATACCCCTTACAAGCTTTGGGGCCTTAACTAAGAACTATTTTGTGCCTCAGTCTCTCCATATGTGAGGAGGTTTTTATAGGGACTAAGTGGGTAAATGAATGTTTCTCCATTATAGAAAGTGGATTTTGTGAGGAGTAAGTGTGTAAATTAAGGTATGGCGATCACAAAACTTATGCCACCTCTTAATGCCTTAATTATTATTACAATGTACTGCAATGTTTTTGTTTCCTGGATTTGATTTCTCTCTTCTTAGTAACACTACACAATAGGTTGGGACATTACGTGGTGTTTTATTTATTTATATATTTATTTTTAATCTTTGTACTTCCTCAATTTACAAAACACAGGCTCTAAACTAGGTAAGTAGGAAATAAATGCCTCCTGATTTTGGCAGAGACCAGAGCCAGTGTCTTCTCTGGGAAGGCAGTGAGGCCAACATGGCCTTTATTCTTTAAGGAGGTCCTTGAAGATACAAAAGACCATCTGGCTTAGAAACCTGTAAATTCCACATCCTGTGATCCATCCAGCTAGGAACAAATTAGAAAGACTTAAATATGAGCCACAGAATAAGCTTTCTTTTAGTGACATACAAATTGATTTTCCCTGTGATTTTTGCCTTTAAGAAATGGTTTTCTTTCCTGGTTATTATTTCAAGCAAATTCACATCATTCTTGTTGTTTCATTTTCTGAATGAAAGTTATTTCCTTCCCTGCTTCTATAAAGAGGCCAGAAGAGAGGAGAGGGTTTGGCTAAGCCATTTGGGGCCAACACTACCATTGATTGGAAGAATCTGTTTTTTCCCAAAGCTTAACCACATTAAAAAAAAAAAAAACAACAAAAAAACTTGTACAGAGTGTTTCCCCAGTTTGTGTTCTAAGTGATGTCATTCCCCAAGAACCTAAGTACTCAAAGAAAGATCATAATAAAAAAATGTACTTTTAGGCCACAAAACACACCATCAAAATGAGGTTATTTTGTTGTTTCTAGAAAACTAATGCTTGCATATTGAATTCTTGGTGTTAAGCTCTAGCTTAGGTAAATGAAATAGAGATGATTTCATAGAACAATATCAAAGAAATACAAACACACCTGGATCTTGAATAGGATAAAAATGTGACAGCCTCTTTTCTGTGCATCTTCAGGGGTCTAGTGAGGACTGGAACAACATGATAATTAGGATGTGGGGGGTCCCAAAGATCATTATCAAGATATAGTCCCCCCCAAGGAAAAAGACAGAGGGTGAATAATTTTGAAATACAAATACATCTTAAAACAGCATAAAGAGCTTTGATGAAAGCTACTTTTCAACAGGGAGTTGGGAAGTAAGAAAAGATAGGCAGGCTGTGCTAGGCATGCAGGGGACTGGGGGTAGTGTCTAGCCAGAGGGGGCTGGACTAACAAGGAGAAGGAATGAGGATGGATATGGTCAAAGTATGTCATTTGCATCTATGAAACCGGATGAAATTGTTTTGGGAAGGGAAAGGGGTACAGTGGGTGAGACTGATGGGAATATATTGTAAACATATGCAGAAATGTGACAATGAAATCCCCGCTCCGCCCCTATATAACTAACACTCAGATGAGAGAAAGAGAATATGTATATGGGAGCCAGGATGGTCTTCCTCTTCTTTGTTATAGCAGGGGATTCAAAGTCCTGTACATGTTATTTAACTTCTCTGGAAATAGTCACCTCACCTCCAAAGAGGAGCTGCTGTGCTGGGTCAGGCCCAGTGGTTCCAATGTGAAGGTGCTGGGAACTACATGTCACATGATCCACAGAAGTCAGGAATCCATTGCTTACTGGTGTCTGAATGAGAGGACAGCTCTGCACGGTATAGAGCTATCCCTTCCGGCACATGTCTGTGTCTCACATCCTGAAAGGACTTAGGTCCTTTGTATTCCCTCCCTCACACTGTGAGGTCCCAGAAAGACCCTATAATTTTAGGGGCAGAAACAGAACTATTGACCTTTATCCAAACACAAAACCTGGACTGCTTTGTCCCATCCATGTGTCCACTGTGGCACTTGGGCTGCAGGATCATGAAATCCTAAAACATTTTAAAACAGGTTGTTCACCTGGCACTAGGGCTCCACTGGGGATTCCTCAGGACTTGGTAAACCTCTTGAAGTGGTTTACTTAACTATGCACACCATTTGCTTTTCTTATGTTAAGGAAGCATGCAGAACTTCCATTATATTTTCAAAAACGATACTTAACTCTAAAAAGGTTAAGAAAGTCATTGCCCTAACTTACCTTTTTATTTAATGACATGGATTAGGTTACTTCATAGTCAGGTGGGAAGAACATGGATAGAATTTATGCCTTGCATATTATTTTTAGTTGATAAATTATCCCTTCATAGAAGTCATCCTCATTCTTTCAGATGAAGGCATAGAATTCCATTGCCCCATTTGTTAGGAAATGGAAAGACGGAAAAAATTATATTAAGTGAACTAAGCCAGGCCCAAAGAAACATAGGCCCCATGGTTTCCCTTATTTGCAATAACTAGTATATGTCTGAGTCAAGCAGAAAAGGTCAGATAAGTTGATGTTAGGGGAATGAACCCCAAGATAAGTATTCAATTTTTTTCCTTTCATGTAATTGTTTCTAACATATTTATAAGATGATTTCTTTGTTGCTTTGTATGTCCCTCCCCCACAGTATAACCCCTGCTTTCACTGTATTTGATGTTGGTATAATTTGTGGAGGGGAAGGGAAAAAACAAATTGTTTAACTAGGGATACAGGTGAACCCATTGCAACAATGAGATGTACAAGTCGTTATGTCGAAAAATGAACTTTACAACATTGATGGGGGGTAGGGGGAGGATCAGGTGGGGGGAGGGGGGAGTATGGGAAGGGATGGGAAGGGGAAACAAAGAGGAGGCAACAATGCTTGATAAGAAATTTTTTTAAAAAAAGAACAAGTCAGCCTCAGAGCCTCCATTTATTTGGGGGGAGGAGGAGTTCCCACTGTGGTGTTCCAAGGAGATAATAAATTCCCTGTAACTTGCCAAGAATTACCCTGTGAGGTTTTTATCATACTTTCCATGTTTGTTGCTGATTTTACCCTTGCCTCTTTCTCTTCAATTTTTCACTATCCTAATTCTATATTCATAATAACACATTTGTCTTTGCACACAGTGATTGCAACATTCAAAATCAATATATGAAACATACAATAATTATAAAGATGTATGTATAGTTTTGAATGCACACCTTTTTATATACATAACTATATACCCTCATAATTTTTGTAGCTATTATTTTTTACCTTTTTCCTCCTAATTCTTAATTCTCATCTTCTCCCAATTGTTTACATTAATTTTTATATGTCTTCTACTGTTCTGTGATCCTGAGAAAAAGCAAGACTTTTGCTGATGAAGTTTTATAGCTTTTTCGTATCACCAGACACTTCCTCAAATTCTTTGCTTGAATAATATGAGCTCACAGTGCTGGTGGACAACTCTGTCAGTCTGCACCTCTGTAGACAGTAGACTAGCCATGGGCATGCACACCAAGTATATTCTTGATGCTTTTCCCTTCTGAGCTATGTTAACATTCTCCCCCCACTACAAGTTTAATTAAGGTCATGTGACTTACACTGACCAAGAAGCAGTGAGCAGACATCTATGTCATGACACCAGAGGATTTTGTTTTGTGACTCCCCAAACTCTCTGAGCCATAGCAAATGACAATGTTTTTGTTGTGGTCCCTCCATCAGCTGACTCCCAGGATAGGATGGTGACAGCTTGGGAGCAGAGTCTCTCACACCTGTTGTTTGGAGATACCCAGCCTCAGTTTTGGTACTTTCTCAGCTTTTCAGAACCTTCACTGTAAAGTTTTGGGCACAAGTCACTCGTTACTTAGTGTAATCTTTTTTTTTTTTTTTTTGGCTTTTACCAAAGGACAAAAGTTTCCACTACCTTTCAGTCATGGTTGAAATGAGTAGGGATGCTCTTTTAAAGGCTCAACCATGGACTGGGGGCATGGTTCAAGTGGTAGACTGCCTGCCTTACAGTCAAGAGGTCCTTAGTTCAATCCTTAGAACTGAAAAAGAAGAGATGCTAAAGGACTGACCTGGCAACTGTCCAATGCTACTCTGCATTGACTGGCTTTGGAGACAGGGTTTGGCTGTCTGAGAATAATTCCTTCTTACCTCTGGTATCTCGGGCTATGGTTTCCTCTGCTCTGTCTCTGTCTATATCTGATCACATATGTTTTCTGTATTCTAGGAATTCTCCAACATTTTTGACCAACATATGTTTCCCAGCATTGTTCTGCTTTCATTAAAAAAATCTTTGCTGTCATTTCAAAGGGATCTTGGGAGTAAAGAGGAGGTAGATGTCATAGCTCCATCTTCTATTTTATACTAGAAGTTGGGGCTCTATTTTAAACAATGATTATTTCAAGAAAGAATTACTAATGGAAAGAAAAAAAAGGTGGCTTCTGAGCTATCTAAGCAAAAGGGCAACATTTGAGAGCCTTCCAAGTAGAAATCCTCTTCTTCTCCTGGGCATTACATAAGCTCTTAATAAACAATGACACTTGGATTCTAGAAGCACAACTTAAAAGAATGTGAAAATGTTAAAGAGGTCAGAAAGGATGTAATAAAGATGATTCAAAGCTTGAGTAATAGGTTATTTGAGGAGAAGTAAATAGTATTAGAACTATTTATACTACTCAAATAAAATTTCAGATTGTCCTAATATAGTAGTGTTTCAAATGTACAAAGTGCTAATGTGCAGATCAAATTTTCTGTATCTCTGTGAAAGCCAAAATAAGTAGACATGGATCTGAACTGAAAAGGGAGAAGAGAGAAAAGGGAGAAAAAAAGGGGAGAAAGAGAATAAAAGAACTTTAGGTGAAAATACAAGAAATTTCTGGACATTAAGATTATTAATAACTGGCAAAGAGAGACCCCCCAAGAAAGGTATAGAAACAGTCCTCCGACTACTATGAAAACAAATCAAAAGGAATTATTTAGTTGTACTTCTGTTTAGAGACAGGAGCCTGTAGTAAATTCTCTCTATGGCAATATGGCTCCGTGGAAATGGACTTCTGGGTAAGCCTCCCGTGCAGTGGGCAGCTTGTGACCATCAATAAAGCTGTAAGCAAACACCTCTCTCGTCATTCTTGTAACATAACCTCATTCATGAGAAGCCTGAAATAGTAATATGTTCTGTCGGGGTATTTTTTTGCCAACTATTAAAAAAGATCAAGTTTAGCTTTCCCAGGATGAACTTGAACTCTCTTGAAAGTTGTCTTCTTCTCAGAAAGTCTACTCAAATGATATTTTCCCAGCAACACTTGCCATAAGGGCCTAACACATACCATTGTTAGTAATAAACTCTAAGCTGCTATGGTTCTTATTCAATTACCTCTACCAGTACAAGCTTACTCTTCTTATTTATTACTTTGACACAATTGCCAACATGGAAAAGCAGAAGAGAAAAATAGTTTTTAGTAAGCATTACTTATTTAAGCCAAATACAATTCCAGTTTGCCCTAATATAGTAAAGTCTCAAATGCATTAACGTGCAAATCAGATTTTCCTTATCTCCCCTGAGGCAAAAATCAGTAGAAATGTACTTAACTTCTGAAAAACAATGTGTGAGGTAAATAATACATGAGCTTTCTGAAGGTTGAGCTTTTTTTTTTAACCAGGAGTGAGGAAATACCTAAGGAACACACAGAAAATAGTTCTTCAATTCTGAGAAAAATTGAGAGATGGTTTGATTATATAGCTTGTCATATTTCAATGGATGTTTTCCAAATTTTTATGAGGCAGGGAATACTGGCTCTGTCTTTTTCCTCCCGGGAGTGGCATGAGGCTCTTAGGAATTAGAAGTTCCAGATGGAACTTCTTACTTTACACAGGCCACGGCTGCATGACAAGGGACATCGGAACAACATGTCTACCCTCCTTAGCTGGATGTGGGAAATGGAGGTGTAACTACTGGGCTGGCAGTTAGGTTTATCCAAACGTCCGCAGCTTTGCTAGGGAACAAATGCATTGGGTTTATCCAGAGACACAGAATCCAGAAGGTCATGGAAAACTTCACACACTCATTTACCTATTTAATTATGACTAACCAAATGCATAACACAGAACAGATTTGAAAGAAAAACAATGAAATATAGACCGTCACCATTTGTCACAAGGGCATGGGGGATGATAGAAAGATGCCAGAAGGTACAAAGAACCTTAAATCTATATTGGTTGCCACTCACTGTCAATAAAACCAGCTAACGAGGGCAGTTCCCTAACAAGAAATCCTTTCCAGTCCCTCACAAGCTCCCTTTGCCACTTTCGGGAAGTTTTAACCTCTGCTTCCACCAGCTTTTCTGTAGTCTCTGACTCTAGGGACTTGACCATAATGTGCCAAGTACCTGTACAGCATGTTTGCCCCTTGCCACTCAAGGTGTGCTGGGCAAACCAGCAGCACCAGCACCCCTAGGAACCTTCCTTATCCCAGATCAATAAGTCAGAATCTGCACTTTAGCAACATCTCCAGAAGACTCGTTTGCACATGAAAGTTTGAGCGGCATTACTTCTAAATGCTTACCTGGGTACCAGAAGGACTTTAAGGTTGGTCCAGTCCTTGGCTGCCCTCTGTACTTTTCTCCAAACAGGACTAGATTCTTAAGGTCAGCTAGATATTCATTCGGCAATCCTTGTTCTCAAAGAGCCTGCAGATGACTTGTTAAGAAGAAGCCTACTTCACCTAACTTATGACAGAGTTACTGAGTAAGCAACGAGCCCATGGCTGAACTAACATGAGAAGCACAGAAAAAAGTGTCATGAAGTTCAAAGAAAAGTCAGATGGCTATGAGCTCATACAGTTGAAAAAGTTCTAAGGGCCTGGTGCAGAGGTCATCTCTGAAGCAGTGGGTCAGAGTGGAACACACATCAGAATCACCTAGAAGGTTTGTTAAAATTCAGCCTTGGCCACTAACCCAGGGTTTTTTAATTCGGTATACCTGGGTTAGGAGTTGAGAATTTGCATTTCAAACAAATTTACCTTCTTCCTCCCACCTGCTGCACTACAATTCAAAGGTTTCCCAACAGGTGTGGGTGAGACAATGTCTCCCCAATCCAGGGCACATTTGTGAGCTATCTCTAAATCTTTTTGAATGCTATCACTGAGTGCTACTACTGGCATCTAGTGGCTAGAGGCCAGGGATGCTGCCAAACCTCCCACACTGCACCAGACCCACAACAAATAATTATTTAGCCTCAATAAAATGGAAGTTATAAAATCCTTTCTTAAAGCCCAACCTCGGCTGCCCGCTAGAAACACTAGGAAAAGACTTTGAACATCCTGACACCCAGGTCAATTAAATCAGAATCTCTAGAGTTGTGACATAGGTGATCATAATTTTTTAAACTCCCAAGTTGATGAGAACTCTTCTGAAGAAGGGAAAATGCGAAACTAGACCAACAGTTGAAAGTTGGGTTAAGATGCTTGCTCCAGGATTCATTCTTCACTTTTCTTTGTCTCAGATCCCTGGGAAGCTCTCCATGGACTGTGATGCCCAGGCTATGTTGAGCTTTGGTATCTAGTGGGATCCAGCCAATAATAGTTACTACCTGGGCATCAGAGTTAGAAAGAAGGAGAAAGCAATTTATGCATTTTTTTCTAACTCCTTTTGTGCATTGCCATAATCCTGGCAGTAGCTTTCTTTCTCTACAGCTATAGTTGCTTGTAGAATAGCTCTCCTCTTGCCCCTGCCCCACCCCCCCAGGGATGGGGCTTGAACTCTGGGCCTGGGTGATATCACTGGGCTCCTTTTGCTCAAGGCAAACACTCTACCACTTGAGCCACAGCACCACTTTCAGATTTTTCTGTGATTCATTGGAGTTAAGAATCTTACAGACTTTCCTGCTTGAGCTGGTTTTGAACTGTGATCCTCAGATCTCAGCCTTCTGAGCAACTAGGATTATAGACATGAGCCTGTACTCCTTGGCTGGGGAGTAGAAGCTATTTTATTCTATGGCTTTAACATTCAACCAGGTCCTGGTCATTCCTTACATTCCAGTGTCTCTTTAGGCAAAAGAGAGGGGGAGGTAGGGAGGGAGAGAGAGAGAAAAGTTATTGCTGCTAGCTAAGCTTCAATATTATCTCTGCACAAATTTCTGTGAATGACCCCTTAGTAAAAAGTTACTTTAGTTTCCAGGTGAGTGTGTCATCTAGTTCTTCCCAGGCAGGTGGGCTTTGTGGATTTTGGCAATCTTGGTGTGTGTGTGGGGTACCCGCAGCAGGTTCCACAGTTAGTATAACACTCTGCTGCAACTACACTGGAATTCTCAATTCATTTGAACAAGAGGTCCTACATTATTGTTGGCCTGGACCTGAAAATGATGCCATGATTCTCTGAACAGAAAAGCATTCATGATAAAGACATGGTGTGAGAAAGAGTTGACTTAAAAAATATGCTTGCTGTATTTGGAAAAGAGTCAAATATGGCTATTTCCAACTCAGCAGGAAAGGACCATCCACCATCACATCTATCAGTAATCTTCTGATTTCCAGAAGTGGACTTGATCTAATAGATGACAGAACCATTTGACTGTACAGTGAGCATAATTGGTGTTAGCTTATGTACTGGTGAGTGCTGATTTAGGAGTTACCAGCCCCCCCTTTTTTTTATTGGTCGTGAGGCTTCAACTCTGGGCCTGAGCACTTTCCCTTAGCTCTTCAGCTCAAGGCAAGTGCTCTACCACTTGAGCCACAGTGCCACTTCTGGTTTTCTGGTGGTTTATTGGAGATAAGAGACTCACAGGCTTTCCTGCCTGGGCTGGCTTTGAACTGCAATCCTTAGATCTCAGCCTCCTGAGTAGGATTACAGGTATGAGCCACCAGTGCCCAGCTACCAGACTTTTTTTATTTGCAAGCTTTATTGAGGTGTAATTGACAAACAAAACTGGATATTTAAGGTGTACTGTGTGATAATTTGATATGTGTATATATCATGAGATGGTGAACAAAGGCAAGCTATGGAGCATACCCAACACCTCACAGCAGCATTTCTGAGTATATAAACATTTAAAGTCTAACCCTTTAGAAAACTTCAATTATGTAGTCCAGTATGAGTAACTATAGTCACCATACTGTATACTGCACCCCAGAACTTTCTTCTAACTAAAAGTATGCTTAACCCTAAAATCTACCATTTCCTCCAGCAGCAGTCCATATGTCACATTTGCTTTATTTTTTATTTTTATTTTCTTATAAAGATGCTATACAGAGAGGTTACAGTTACATCAGTAAGGTAACCCTCCTTTGTTTTTCTCCTACTATTCTTTACCATCCCTTCCTTCCCCACTCCCCCGACCAAAGTTGTAAGGTTAATTTCCAACATAGTGTCTTGTAAGTATCATTGTGCAATGGGTCATCCTGTGTCCTTGTTTCAGCATTTTGTTATTCCCCTTCCCCTCCCCAAATTAGATAAATGTACATACAACATGCAGGGTACCAAAATAAAATACAGTAACAATAGGGATATAACATAGGAGTAAGAACATACAAAAGAAACAAAAAAATCACATAGTATATTAAAAACAACAACAAACAACATGGAAAAACCTCTTGTGTCCATATCTTGGGGTTTATTTCACTTAGCATCATCTTATATTACATTTATTTTAGCAATTCATTTGTCAACAGAGAGATAGGCTTGCTTATGATTGCTGGAGTCTTCTTAATTTTTTATTTTTTGAGATAGAGCTGCTGTACACCCCAACTTAGCAGTAAACTCATTATGCAGCCTAGTTTTATTTAGCCTTGATCTCTAAGAGCCGATATTAAAAGTGTGAGCTTCCATTCCTGTTTTATTGTTAACTTTTGAGGAGCCTGTATCCTGTAACCCACCAAAAGTGAATAAGAGTTTCCTTTTCTTCAGTCCCCATCAGCATGTGCATATCTTGTTCTTTTCCATAACAGTCACCCTAAATAGGTGTGAGGTAATACATGATCACTTTGATTTGCAATTCCCTGATAATTAAGGGTTATTGAACACATTTTCATCATTGACCATTTGTTTAACTTTTTTGGAGAAATGTCTTTTTATTTATTTATTTATTTATTGTTATTGAGTTGTGGGAGTTTTTAATGTGTTTTGGATAGTAACTCTTACCAGATATACAGCTCACAAATATTTTATTTCATTCCATATGGCTCGTCTTATTCCTTACTTTGTTCTGCAGAAGCTATTTTGTTTGCAGCAGCATTCGTTTATATTTGCTTTATTGCCTATGATTTTGGTGTCATATAAAAATAACAACAGTACCAAAACCAATGTCAAAGAGCTTGTCCCCTGTTTTGTTTAGGAATTTCATGGCTGCAGATTTTATATTTAAGTCTTTCACTTGTTTTGCGTTAACACCATTTGCTATGGGATAAACATGGTTAGTGCTCCCCTCCCCAATATCCATGCATTATAGGTTTGGAGCCCAAGGTGATGCTTTTGGGGAGAAGCTGTGAAGCTTTAGGAGGCAGAGCCTAGGAGGTAGAGGCTCCTAGGTCATTGGATGCATGCTCCTGAAGGGCACTGTGGACTTTGGCCTGGCCCCTTATTTTCTGATTTCTGGCTGCAGATGTAAGTGGGTTACTCTGCCATGTTTTTCTGTCAGGATGTTCTATCTTGAACAGATACTCAGAGCAAATAGGCCACCTGACCTGACCTGGGGCTGGAGCTTCTAGAACCATAAGCCACATAAATTTTTTCTCTGAATAAGTTAACTGACTTGAGTATGTTGTTGTAGTTAATACAAAGTTGACTATATAATTTATATATAATTTATTGTGTCTTGGCATCCTTGTCAAGTGCCATTGAATATACACACACACACATATATATGCATACATACATATATATGTAGATGTACATTTATTAACATATGCATATATACAAATACAAAAATTCATATATAAGCCAGACACCGGTAGCTTATGCCTATAATCCTAGCTACTCAGAAGGTGACATCTGAGGATTGCAGTTCAAAGCCAGACCAGTCCATGAGACGCTTACCTCCAATAAACCACCAGAAAACCAGAAGTGGTGCTGTGGCTCAAGTGGTAGAGCACTAGCCTTGAGCTGAAGAGCTGAGGGACAGTATTCAGCTCCAGAGTTCAAGCCCCATGACCAACAAAAAAAAATCATATATGTTTATTTATTTCTATCCTATTTCATTGGTCTTTGTTTTTATGTTGGTTACTATATCAAGGCATACTGTTTTGATTATTATAGTTTTAAAATACACTTTGAAATCATAAAGTAAAATGCCTCTAGCTTTGCTCCTTCTCAAGATTACTTTATCTATTTGGGGTCTTTCATGATTCCGCATGACATTTAGAATTGTTTTCTACTTTTGGGAAAAGAAGTCATTAGAATTTTGATGAGGAACCACCTGTATCTCTATTTGAATGATTTGTTTTTTCCCTTCCCCTCCACAAATTATACCGACATCAAATACAGGTGGACCCATTGCAACAATGAGATGTACAAGTCGTTATGTTGAAAACGAACTTTACAACTTTGGTGTGTGTGGGGGGGAGGAGGATTGGGTGGGGGGGAAAGGATGGGAAGGGATGAGAAGGGGAAACAAAGGAGGAGGATACAATGCTTGATAAGAAATGTATTCATTGTCTTGCCCATGTAATTGTAATCCCTCTGTACAGTATTTTCTTTTCTTTTCTTTCTTTTTTTTTTGGGGGGGGGGTCCAGTCATGGGGCCTGAACTCTGGGCCTGGGTGCTGTCCCTCAACTCTTCAGCTCAAGGCTAGAGCTCTACCACTTGAGCCACAGTGCCACTTCCGGCTTTTTTCTTTTTGCTTATGTGGTGCTGAGGAATCGAACCCAGGGCCTCAGGCATGCAAGGCAAGCACTCTATCACTGAGCTACCTTCCCAGCCTGTACAGTATTTTCGCAATAAAAAAAGAATTTTGATGAGGATTACATTGAATCTCCAAATCACATTGAATATTGTGGGTATTTTAATATTAACTCTACCAGTCCAGGTACGTATCAATGAATCAACTAATTTGTGTCTTCTTCAATATATTCACCAATGTCTTAGGGTTTTCCTTGTGAAGAGCTTTAACTTCCTTGCTTAAAATAACCATAAGTATTTATCTTTTTATGCCATTGTAAAAATTATTTTCTTAGTATTTTTTCTAAGTAGTTTGCTGTTAATATAAAGAAACACAACTGCTTTTGTATCTTACAACTTTGATGAATTTGTTTATTAATGTTAGTTTATGTGCTAAGTTTTTTAATATCTTGAGGTTTTCTATATAAAATTTCTACATATAAGATCAGATCATTCATAAACAAGAACATTTTTCCTTGGTCTTTCCCAATGCCGATGCCTTCGACTTTGTTTTTCTTGCCTCATTGCTCTGCCTAGAACAAGGGGGGGGGGCATTCTTGTGGTTTTTCTGATCTTAGAGGAAAGGCATTTAGCTTTTCACCATTGAGCAGGCTATTAGCTGTCTTCCTGTCATATATAGGCTTTATTACATTGAAGTGAATTCCTTCTATACCCAATTTGTTTTCATTTTATTATGAAAGGACAATGAATTTTGTCAAATGCTTTCTCTACATCTATCATAATACTCATATCATTTTTAGCCTTCATTTTGATAATATGGTATATCATTTATTGATTCAGGTGGTGGTGCTGGCTGGATTCCACATTCAAACCGAGCCCTGGGCCATGTTCCACAGTTCATCAGGGAACCAGGCTGTACCCTGCTGTTGAGTGGGGTGCTGGCGATGCTCACTGGACAATTGGCTGGAGACCACAACTAGGCATGACTGCTGATCATGCTCCCAGCTCCATGGAACTGCCATCTTGGCTCCACATGGGAGCCATTCTGCTGGCTAAGGCCATCGGCAGAGACACAGAAACACTGAGGAGATTCACATGCCAGTCCCTGTTCACCCCCCTCTCCTTTTCATTTCTAGCAGACCTCTGGTAGTATACCCTTGACAGTTTCCCAGTGTCCCCACCGAGCAAGACAAGTAGACTTCCTGCAAAGAGTTCTGCAAACACTGATGTCTACCTTGGTTTTTGCTCAACTGGAGAAACTAGAGGCTTAGGGAATTCTTCTCTGAGGAAGGACCAATGTGGTCAATGTGACAATGTTGTTTACTATGCATATTTGGTAGGTAGATCCTCCAAAGCCCAATTACTTCTATACTGGGAGTGCTACTGATTATTTTTCAATTAGTTTTTGTTTTGGTGGAGTGGTGGGTCCTAAGTTCCTTACATGTTGGATTAGAAACCAAAAGTACCTGTGTTGATTATTTTATTTTTGCTAAATACCTGTATATTCCTGTCTTTCTCTATGTGTATGTATATGTGTGTGTGTGTATGTGCATGCGTGCGCACATGTGTGTTCACACACGTGCTTGAACTTAGGACTTGGGTTCTGTTCCTGAGCTTTTTTGTTTAAGGATGGAGCTCAATCACTTTAGCCACACCTCTATTGTTGGTTTTCTGGTAGTTAACTGGAGATAATAGACTCTAAGACATTCTTGCCCAAGCTGTCTTTGAAACATAATTCCCTGATCTCAGTCTTATGAGTAGGTGGGACTACAGGTGTGAACAACCAACACTTGACTCCTTTTTCTTTTCTTGGTCTGTACCTGTTTCTTTCATTCTTAGCAACCAATCATTTATCCAACCTTTCATCTATTCAGATAACTATTGAGCACTTACTATATGTCCAGCTGAACAGATATTGATCAGTTTGCTTTTGAGGACTGTTTCACAAATACATTTGGCCACATACCTTCTCTTTTCATTAACATCCAACAACAATAAATATTAGATCAAACAGCAAATATTAACATCTGGAGGAAGCATCTCAAAGTATCTCCAGGTATGTCAACTCCCACTCATGATAATCAGGCAACAGAGCAGTTAATGAAAAATACAGAAGACAGTTACCAAAATGCTCTACAAACACTACTGGTAAACATGCTGAATGATAAGATTGAAAGCCTGCAAAGGGCTGTGTGTGAGCGTGATAGAAAAATGTGTGAGCATGATGAGACTAACCAAAGATTAATATAGGAATTTTGTTAGCTTGAGGAAGCTAATCAAAGATTAATAGAGGAATTGTGTGAGCAGGATAAGAATAAATAAAGATTAATAGAGATATTCAACACATCAGAAGGCCTAATTTAAGGCTAATGGGTGTAGAGCAGGGCCTAGAGACAGATGTGAAAAGTCTAGGAAATTTATTTAACATGATCCTAGCAGAGAACTTCCCAAACATGCAAAAAGATAGGCCCATTCAGATACAAGAAGCCTTTAGAACCCCAAATAGACCAGACCAGAACAGGGCATCCCACCATCACATTGTAATCCTCATAGGATCAATTCAGACCAAGGAAAGGATCCTGAAAGCTGTCAGGGAGAAAAGATCAATCACTTATAAAGGGAATCAACCAAAATAACTCAGATTTCTTGGCAGAGACAATGAAAGCAAGAAGGATCTAGAATGATGCATGCCATGCTCTAAAGACAAACAACTATCAACCAAGAATACTGTACCAAGCTAAACTCTCCTTCATAATGGAAGGACAAATTAAAACCTTCCACAGCAATGAAAAATCGAAACAATGTATCTCTATCAGGCCAGCTCTACAAAAGATACTAAAGATGTTCTACACACAGAAAACCAAAAGCACTAAAGGCCAAGAAACAGCTCCCAAACAGAGAACCCAAGAAGCATAGGAAGAACCCAGTTGGCACTGTCCCCAAGAAGGTGGATAACATGGCAGGAACTACCTAATACCTCTCAGTCATAACTCTCAATATTAATGGACTTAACTCTCCAATTAAGTGACAGATTGTCTAGTTGGATCAAAAAGCAAGATCCTTCCATCTGCTGCCTTCAAGAGACACACCTGGCCCACACAAAAAAATATATTCTGAAAGTGAAAGACTGGAATAAAATCTACACTGTTTTCACTGTATTTGGTGTCGGTGCCCTGCATCTTATATATACACTTCTCTAATTTGGAGAGGAGAAGGGAAAAAACAAAATGCTTAAATAAGGATACAGGTTGACCCATTGTAACAAGGAGATGTACAAAATACTATGTTGAAAACAAACTTTACAATTTTGGCAGGGGGCATAGTTGTGGAGGTGGGAGGGAAGGAATGGTAGAGGGAAAACAAAGGAGGAGGCAACAATGCTCAATAGGAAATGTACTCATTACCTTGCTCAGGTAACTGTAACCCCTCTGTACAGCATTTTTACAATAAAAATGTACACACAAAAAGAATGGAATTGCCCCATTTGTTAGGAAATAGACTTGGAAAAAATTTATTAAGGAAGCCAGGCCCAAAGAAACATAGGTCCCATGGTTTCCCTTATTTGCAATAACTAGTATAAGTTGAGGGCAAGCAAAAAAGGTCAAAAGCTATGTACATATGACCATATAAAATGTTAAGTGAAATGAACCCCAAAATAGGGACATAACTTGATTTTTCTTTCTTGCTGTTATATTTAATATACTTAGAATGTATTATGTAATGTTTTCTTATTTCTTTTGTATGTTCTTCCCCATAGTATAACCCGTTTTCACTGTATTTGACTTGGGTGCCCTGCATCTTGTATATACATTTTTCTAATTTGGGGAGGGGAAGGGAACTAACAAAATTCTTAAATAAGGATACAGGTTGACCTGTTGTAACAATGAGATGTACAAGACATTATGTAGAAAATGAACTTTACAACTTTGTGTGGGGAGGGAGGAGTTGAGGAGGTGGGGAGAGAAGGGATGGTAGGGGAAAAACAAAGGTGGAGGCAACAATGCTCAGTAGGAAATATACTCATTGCCTTACTCATGTTACTGTAACCCCTCTATATACTATTTTTACAATAAAAAACATCATCTTATTATGGTCATATGTACATAGATTTGACCTTTTCTGCTTGTCCTACACATATACTAGTTATTACAGACAACGGTAGCATGGGATCTATGTTTCTTTGGGCCTGGCTTACTTAACTTAATATAATTTTTTCCAAGTCTTTCCATTTCCCAACAAATGGTACAATGTCATTCTTTCTAATGGAGGCATAGTATTCCATTGTATATATACACCACATTTTCTTGATCCATTCATCTACTGAGGGGTATCTGGGTTAGTTCCATATCTTAGCTATGGTGAATAATACTGTGATAAACATAGTTCTGCTGGTAGCTTTAGTATGGCCTTGTTTGCGATCGTCTGGGTAAATGTCCAAAAGTGGGATTGCTGGGTCATAGGAGAGCTCTATGTGGAATCTTTTGAGGAACCTCCAGACTGCTTTCCAAAGTGGCTGAACAAGTTTACATGCCCACCAACAATGCAGTAGGGTTCCCTTTTGGCCACATGCCCTCTAGCATCTGTTTTTACTAGATTTCCTGATTATAGCCATTCTAACTGGGGTGAGGTGGAATCTCAATGTTGTTTTGATTTGCATTTCTTTTATGGCTAGAGAAGTTGAGCATTTCTTCATGTATCTATCGACCATCCTTCTTTCCCCTTCAGAGAAGTTTCTCTTTAAGTTTTTAGCCCACTTATTACTCTTGGCAATTGTTTCTTTGAGGATTCATTGTTAGGGGATTTAATTTTTTGAGTTCTAAATATATTTTAGATATGAGACCATTGTCCATTGTATGGCTAGTGAAGATCTTCTCCCAATCCATGGGCTTTCTGTTGATCTTGCTAGCTATGTCCTTTGCCATGCAGAAACTCTGCCGTTTCATGCAATCCCATTTGTCTAAACTTGTTTTGCTTTGTTGTGTTGCTGGGTCTTTATTAAGAAAATGTTGGCCTTTGCCAAGGAGCCCTAGATTTTCCCCTATTCCTTCCTGTAATGTTTTTAGGGTGTCTGCTTTGACTTCGAGGTCTTTAATACATTTGGAGTTGATTCTGGTACAGGGTGATATATAAGGATCTAGTTCTTTCAGCCCCTTCCTTCCTTCCTTCCTTCCTTCCTTCCTTCCTTCCTTCCTTCCTTCCTTCCTTCCTTCCTTCCTTCCTCTCTCTCTCTTTTTCTTTCTTTCTCTCTTTCTTTCTCTCTTTCTTTCTTTCTTTCTTTCTTTCTTTCTTTCTTTCTTTCTTTCTTTCTTTCTTTCTTTCTTTCTTTCTTTCTTTCTTTCTGTCTTTCTTTCTCTCTCTCTCTTTCCTTCTCTCTCTTTCCTTTCCTTATTTCTAGGATTTTTTGGGGGGGGTCCGGTCATAGGGCCTGAACTCTGGGCCTGGGTGCTGTCTCTCAGCTCTTCAGCTCAAGGCTAGCGCTCTACCACTTGAGCCACAGCGCCACTTCCGGCTTTTTTCTTTTTGCTTATGTGGTGCTGAGGAATCGAACCCAAGACCTCAGGCATGCAAGGCAAGTGCTCTACCACTGAGCCACCTTCCCAGCCCTCCTTTCTTTCTTTCTTTCTTTCTCTTTCTTTCTTTCTTTCTTTCTTTCTTTCTTTCTTTCTTTCTTTCTTTCTTTCTTTCTTTCTTTCTTCCTTCCTTCTTTTCTGTTTCTGTGCCAAGTTTTGGGCTTAAACTTAGGGCCTAGGCACTACCTTGAACATTTTTGCTTAAGGCTAGCACTCTACCACTTGAGCCACAGCTCTATTTCTTCTGGTGGTCAATTGGAGAAGAGTCTCACACACTTCTTCCTGGGCTGGCTTTGAACAGTGATCCTTAGATCTCAGCTCTCTGAGTAGCTAGGTTTATAGGCATGAGCCACCAGTACCTGGCTGCACCTTTCTTTGTCATCTGTCCATGAACATTTGGGCTGTTTTCACCTGTGGGCTCACATGAATAATGCTACTACAAACAGTTGTGAGCAAGTTCCTAAAATCCTTTCAATTCTTTGGTGAATATACTCAGAAGTAAAATAGATGGATCATATGGTAATGTTATGTTTAAACTTTTGAGGAACCATGAAACTACCAGAGCAGCTGCATTGTTTCCATCCTGCTGAGCACACGCAAGGACTCTGATGTCTCCACATCCCAGCCAACACTGGTTGCTTCTGTGTGTTTTTAATAATAGCCTCCTAATTGAAGTGAAATGCCATTTCACTGTGGTCTTGATTTAAATCTCTCTAATGGCTACTGATGTTGAGCATTTTTCCATGTAACCATTAGCCACTTTATTTCTTGCATGGAGAACTGTCTTCTGAAATTCTTTGCTTATTTTAGGAATTGAATTGTGCTGTTGTTGTTGAGGAGTAATTTTTTAATGATTGTTCTCATTATTATAACATTTCCATACATGCGTTCAATGTAGTTTTGATCATTTTCACCTCCTCTATCATTCTTTCTTATCCTCCCTCTGGGAACCATCCTCCCCTAATACTGGGAGGCCAAGGAGTCATCAAAACCCTTAATTCTGTGACCACTGCTCAGGTTATGGAGAACTGCCTACAACATTTTTCATTTCCAATCTAATGTAATGTCAGAGATTCTATTTGCAATTTTATCTGAGTCAAATCATAAATTATTCATTGAAAATTATTTTAAACAATGTAGAGCATTTTGATATTGTAGAAGAAAGAAAGACTACCCAATAAGCAAAACATATTCTTGTGTCTTAAAAAGAGAAGATACTGTCACCGTTTTCTAACAGTAAGATACTGTTACCATCTTGTAAAAAAATCTTATCATTTCCCTGGATATATCCTCAGTAAAAGAATGCTGAATCTTAGAGCTTCATCTAATGGGTTTCAGATTTTGTTATCAAGAAAACATTCTTGCTGGTGTTAGCTACTCAGGAGTCTGAGATCTGAGGATCCAGGTTCAAAGTTAGGCTGAGCAGACAAGTCTGAGAGAGTCTAATCTCTAATTAACTAGCAAAAAACCCCCTGGAAGTGGAGGTATAATTCAAGTGGTAGAACACAAACCTGGAGTATAAAAACCTAAGGGAAAGCAGGAACTCAGGTTCACGCCCCAGTACAAGCATAAAAAAAGAAAAAAAAAGATTATTTTTCATGAGAAAAATATGACTCCACCTAAAGAATTAGATGACATAAAGGGAAGGAAGACCAGAGAAAGGGAAGCAAACTTTCACCTTGAAAGTTAGGGGCAGGAGCATTTCTCTGTGGCGCTGTGGTTGCCAGCTTGCTGTAATCTAATTGCAGAAATCACATGGAGTCATTTCCAGATGAACTGAACACTTAAAACTAGTAAGAGCTGCCAATTTGATGATAAATCTCTGATTTTTCAGGTTTTCATTATCTTTAAGTAGTTGTTCAAAGGAGTTGCCATTGAGCAAATCAGTTTATAGTAGAATGCACCTTGACTGATGTCATCCCTTTCACCCTTCTCCTCCATCCCTCCCAACCCCTCTCCTCAACTCTTCTAGTTTCATTGGATATGCACTGAATATTATGGCTGCATTCTGTTCTCTCTTCCTTCAATTACCCTTGTCACTTTGTTGTACCCTACATACCATTCAAGTTCTAGCTTCCTGGTATTTGTTTTGGAGGGCTATGAGTTAGGTTTGTTAAGGCATTACACTATTTGAATCCTCCTCTGCAAAGACCATACTTCATACATACGTGTGTACACTGACATACAATCCCATATGTGTTTGCTTGTACATTTACAGACTAGTTCTAGTTTCCACATATGAGAAGGGACATGCATGTGTGTGTGTGTGTGTGTGTGTGTGTGTGTGTGTGTGTGTGTGTGTGTGTGTGTGTGTGTGTGTGTGTCTGTCACTGGACCTGATTTATTTCACCTAACATATTTTTTCCATGTCCATCCATTTCTTGGCAAGTGGTGTATTATCATTCTTTCTAATGGATGAGCAAAATTCCATGATCCTGTATACCAGATTTTCTTGATCCTTGTTCTTTGAGGGGCATCTGGGCACCTGGGCATCCATACCTTGGCTATGGTTAATAGTGCAACAGTGAACATGGTTATACAAGTGGCTTTATTATATCCTGGTTTGTAATCTTTTGGAAAAAAATCAGTTTTCTTTTCGTCAAATTCAGTGAGATCCACTGACAAACCAAAACTTCTCTATCTGTGCAAAAGAGTGTTACCTATGAGTCATTTGATTATCTAGGTTTGAATGATATGTAATCATGAAACTCAGGGCTTATCTTTCTCAAAGCCCCTACATTGTAGTAGCATGATTTCCCGGAAAGTCATTTTAGTCCATGTCTCCTTTATTTCTTTACTAGAAAGTACTCCTTAGAATTTTTCACTATAGCAATATGAATTAATAGCACTTGCACCTCCAGAAAAGATCGAGCCTCAGCCTCCACAGGAGTCAAGTGAGAGGAATGAAGGAATTGCACAGGGAGACATAGACACTGTCTCGAGTGATGTATGGACCAGGTTCTCTGTTAGAAAAAAAAAATTGTAGCAAAGCTAAACAAGCCCCCAAGACATAAACAGATGCAAAAAATAAATAAAAGGAAGTAACTAACAAATTTTAAAACCAATAAGACTGAGTGAACATGGCAGCATTCTTAGATAAAACTGAATTTTTAACTATTTTTAAAATGTTTCCCATTTGGCAGAACCCCAAGTGGGCTTTGCCAAGCACTTTTTCTTCTTAATTTTTAAGTGCATATGTATTTCAAGGAAAATTTTAATCCATATGTTCCTCTCTCATTTACACTATTTATCAAAATGTTGCTTTGAATGAGCCATTTAATGTCTAAGGAAATTAAAGAGTGTTTTCTCCCCTCCCCCCAATACAAGATTTTAGCTTTTTTCTTCTTGAATTATGTGTTCTGTATTATATAAAAAACTAATTGAAAATACTCAATTGTTTTCATATCCAGAACCAAACAATAGCTGATAAGATCCAACATAACAGCAAAGCAAAATTTCTCTTCTAGAACTCTAAGTCTCTAAACCTCCTTCATGTACATGTGTGCTGTAACTGAAAGAGTATCAGAATGAACAGACATCTTAGAAATGAACAGTTTTTCCTTCTCACTTGAAAAATTAGGATAGTGCATTCCCAAAGACATTGAAAACAGTGAATTCAGAAAATTAGCATTAGTGGCAAAGGCAAGATATGGGAGTTCCTGCTAGAGTAAAATTTTTGAGTTTTTTTTCTGATTTTAATATGAATTGTATTCTATAGTATTTGAAAGTTTCAGCACAATACTTGCTCATGAGAAAATGATAGTAGGTGCAACATTCTAGATCATGGCACTCATTTTATACAAAATTTGTCCTTGCTTCCAACATCCAAATGCCTGGACAGCTGGCAGGTTGGAAATTGAAATTTCAACATCTGGTGTTGCCACTGAAACTCTGAATCACCATGTGATTCTAATATTGATCCTATGCTATACTTACAAGGGTAAGCGACACACTTGTTTAAAAGAAAAATAAACCCAGGAACACTCAAAGACCTTACCAGGAAGATGGTCCACGGAAGAACTCTGGTTCTGTTTTTAACTGATAAGTATATTCCTTCTACCTTTCCTCTTACCCTCCCCCGCAGCTACCGAGAAGAGGGTGATTATGGGACATAAGTCATGTGGATGCCATGGAGTAATAAGTTAGTCCATGCATTGGGGCCATGGTTCACCTTCACATTAGTTTCCTCATGGAGGAGGGAGCAACTGCTGTCCCCAAGGAAGTTGGAGATGAGAAAATGGACCAGGGTTTCTGTTAGTCACGTCAGCAAGCAGTCATAACTACAGACTGCAGATCAGTCCAAAGGACTTCTAAGGTTCTGTACCCTAGTGGTTTACCAGTCCTCAGATTGTGTTGCTCTATTTCATATCTGTTGTTACCAGCAAAGCCTTCTTGTGTTCTTAGTGATGGGAAAAGGCAGCTACTAAGTGCATATCTTTTGAGAATAACAAAGGCAAAAATGGGAAAACCAAAAGGACATCATGCAGAACAATTCAACCACTTATTCATTGCTTAGCCTTGGGAAGCTTCCTTAACCTCTGTGTGTCTGTGTCTATAATTTTGGAATGATAATGGGGCCTACTTCCTAAGGACTGGGGATATAACAATACTTTAGTATAGTAAGAACTCAATAAAAGGGACTGGGAAGGGGGCTTAGTAGTAGAATGCTTGCCTTGAATGCTTGAGGCCCTGGGTTCAATTCCTCAGCACCACATAAGCAGAAAAAGCCAGAAGTGGGGCTGACACTCAAGTGGTAGAGTGCTAGCCTTCAGCTGAAGAGCTGAGGGACAGTGCCCAGGCCCAGAGTTCAGGCCCCATGACCGACCAAAAAAAAAAAAAAAAAAAAAGAACTCACTAAAAATGACTGGAGACCCTAGCATTTGTTTATTTTACTAACATTCCTAGGACTCCTGGACAACAAAGTAAAATAAAACATAGGACAGTCATTTGGGGTTAATAAAGAACTCTAAGTCTAAATAAGCTAAAATTTCTGAATTGTGCACTGAAACCCAAGCATACACTCAAAATACAAAGCCAGGACTAGGTTGATGCTCTGATAGCACATGCTCTCCTCACACATACATATGGCTTTTGAAAAGCTGTAACACTGTCTCTCACTATCTTGATATCCAGGTGTCCAAAACAGCTAATTAACCTGACTTAATCATTACAGAACGTATGCCTGTACTGAAACACCACACAGCACCCCTTAAATATGTGTAATTACTATGTGTCAGTTCAAAATAAAACGAATTTCCGAAAAGAAGCAAGATGTTGCAAACCTACTATTCTCAAAGACAGCCACTGGAACCCAGACTTTTGGTTTGAGAAATGGCTACTTTGGCAATGACCTTAGCAATATAGCAGCTTCAGGGCACAGAAGAGTTGTTCTTTCTTGGCAGCGCTTTCTCTTTTGTCCACACATTGGCAATACCAGGTGATAAATGGATCGAGAAGCACAGCAAGCAGGCTGTGAGTGTTACTGGAGTGTCCTGCAGATGCCATTCTGCTTCTAGGAGGCTCTTACCTTTGAGGTTATCATAAATGTCCTCACACTCCAACAGTTTATGGAGCTATCTTCATATCATGATTATTCTACCATAAAAGCTAAATTATATAGAGATTTTCTTTGAAGATATTTGAAAAACTGGAGAGGAATACTGTGAATAAAATATGTTTTAGAGTTGGATCTGGATGCAAGTGCAGACTCTCAATGTCTCTGACTACCAAATTCATACATCTGAGTCTAAATTTGCTCAGTCATGAAATGGGGATCATTGTACCTATTTCATGGGGTCACGCAAAGGTTAAATAAGAGCATATGTTATAGGCCTGCTTCATTACAGGTGCTCAGTAGAAGTGTCACCTAATGGCAGATAGAAGAGTCACCTGGTAATAGCTGCTCAATAGGAGAGCTATTATTAAAAGTGATTACTCAGGAAAAGGAATAAAGGATTCAAGCATCTGATACAAGGCTTTGCATTCCAAGAGGGCATCAACTTGTACATAAATAATGCTCACCATTCCCAAATTATTCCTATTTTTCTCATGTGCAAGAATATTATCCATACAGACCACAGAAGCAATGGGATAGTGTTTGTTGACTGAATTAATGAAACTGTGTCACTTGGGTCAGCACTCTTGAGATTTGAGAAATACTTTCACAGTTATTACATTCAAATTATATCACATGTGTAAACATCACATTCATTTATCATAGGATATATGGACCTAAAAGGGACAACATACAATTTATTGATGATTAAATGAAGTATTTAATATTTAAATGATATAATATAGACTCATCAAGTCTCTTCCTAATCAATGAACCTGAAATAGTTAACAATTTTTCACAAATGGGAGGTGTACAAAAGAATACGCCCCCCCCCAAGAACTTAGTTCTATATTGTACATAGCAACAGAAAATAATTCTGGAATCAAAATTTTTCCATCATTACTCCTATTAGGGGAAATAGACTTTAACAATAGAATCTTGGTAGTATCTTTTCTTTTTTCACATTGTTTATTAGCATCAATTACTTGTACAAGGGAGTAAAATTGTGTGCAAATACGGGATGTACCTAGATCAGACTCAATCCCTTGTCCCGCTCATTCCCCTTCCTCCTTTCCCCAAACCAATCTCAACAAACTTCATTGTTCCATTTTTATACGCAAGTAAAAACTATTTTGACCAGATTCACCCTCTTTCACTCTCTCTAGTTCCTCCCCCTCTTCCCTGAATTGGACTCTTTTTTTATTTTACTATTTCATGATTGTCCAGAGGGTTTCCAGCATGGTATTTCACACTGTATACACAGTATTTCACCAGCTTGATCTCTCCTTTACTTTCACGCTCCTATCCTCCCTCATTACCCCTTTATTATTCAATAGCTTTCACTGAGTTTGGTTGTTCTGTTATTCAGAGGTGCACTGTTTGTTGGTATTGTTAACCCTCTAATATTCTCTTTAGTTTAGTCTAGGAGCAATGTTGTAAGGAAGGATTCTCTTGACTTGAAGAAGTGGAGCTCTGGTTGCTGAGCTCTACCTTCAGAGAGGAGACAGGACTATTACATTCAAGCTTTCAATTGACAGAATTCAGGAACAAGAGACCAGGAGATTAGCCTTTTCTCAGCTTTGAGACTCCCCCTATGGTTATTTTGTTTCCTACACTGATTACTGCAGTCTCTAATATGTTAAAATAATGTGAATCTTTTAGTTGTGGTAAGAACAGGAAAATTGCCTAGTTCTTAAAGAAGCCCTCAAAGACGAGCTGAAGCAGCAGGCTGAGTTCCTAGAGGACCTCAGTAAGAGAGAAGGCATCAGATTGGTATCAGGGAGGAATGTGGAAATTCAAGATGTTACCTAGGGCCAAGCAAGGAAACTATTGTCTCACAGTTTCTAATAATTCAAGCTTTTCACATTCTTCTCCAGACTTGAAACTTATTTAAAACTCTGCACTCTAGTATGTAACAATTCTTCCAACTTTTTTTCCACCGTGTTTTCTGAAAGAATTTATTTTCTGGGTTTAGTAAATGTTGAGAGGTAGAGTCCACTGGGAAATAAATTCAACTTGATTACTTAACCAAACTTCCTGAAGGGCAAGTGCATGAATTGATCTTCAATTCGAGAAAGAGCAGAGAATTGTCTTACCAAATGGCGTCATTTCCTGCCTTTGAGTAACAGTCTAAAAAAGTTGAGCTGGAATAATTCAGCATACTGTAGATAGTTCTTCAAGTCTTCAGTTGAAACCTGCAAGTCAGTGCAAATAAACATAAAGTTTGTGAGCTTGGGGAAGTTCACAGGAAGTAGTTTCTAAAGATCTCCATCTATCCCATGACCACGCCTTTTTTTTCTAGGCCCTTTCTGCCTCTTCTCATTTCAGTTTTGAGTTAGGGATACTGGAGCCGATCCCTTTTCAGCCCCAATAAGTCCTTGTTAATTATTTTAACATTTCAGGTTGGAAACCCAAACCCAGTGTTTGTTAAGTGCTCTTTCCCCTGATTTGTATGCCCTCTTAGATTACAAGGGAAGTTGAGTCCATGTGTTTCTGATTCATTTTTGTTTCACTCATCAAGACATTGTTTCATAAAGGCCATTTGATGTCCAAAGAGTCTGGTGAACCTTTTGTTCGTTAAACCATAAAGTCTGTAAAATATGCCATTTATAACAACAGACCAGAATTAAGAGACCCACAAGGTACTACCACCTCCCTCCCTGCTTTCATACAATGGGTGAGTCATCTTTTTCAGATGTTACCTGAATGGAGATAAGAATATTTTATGTAAGGTTTAGAGAACTTTATAATAAAATACCATTTGGAAGATTGTTAAGAATAAGACATGTTATAAATCTGCGCCAAAAAAATAACCTGAGTTAAAAGGATGAGACATTGTCTGGTTTTGAGCTTGATATAATAGTTCCCTTGCTATAATATTACAAATCAAAGTCATGTTTCAGTGAGGCATAATGTCCCCACCTGAAATCATAATCATACGTGGCTTTGCACATGGAAAATGCTAGATTCCCCAGTGGTTTCCTTTTTGAACTAAAAATCATACCACAATATCTTTTTAACAACTTATAAAAAGATAGTAGGTAATATCTAGCACAAACCTTTCTGTTTCTATTTCAGGCTCAAAGTCAGAGAGAGTCTCCCAAATGTCTTATTTTGGAGCACCAGCTATTAGAGGACAAAGTTCTCAAAATATAGTAGCCAGAAGTGTAGCAAGTACCAACAAATGAAAAATGTAATCAGCCTTTTAAATCTTATTTCAGCTTTCCATGTGGTTCATTAATCTGTTGCCACTTACTGGACTCTTTTTTCAGGTAAAAACTTTGACAGTTTCCCAATTCTCCAACTGCCAAAGATTACAGAATCAGTTTTGATTGGGATCAAGTGACTTGTCAATCAAAATGAAGGCAATTGTAGAAAAGAAATTTGGGTGAAACAGTAAGATACCTGTCTCTAATATTTTGCTTCAGCAAAATACTTAAAGAAGAGACTGGCCACGGGCTAAGGCAAACTTTTAAATATTTATGTTTCCCCAAACAGCTTGTTTCCTAAAGCACACAAACATGTGTGTGTGTGTGTGTGTGTGTGTGTGTGTGTGCATGCACAGACATGTGTTCACCTCTGAGCACCTTTGCACCAGGCAAGAGGCCCAATTAAACACAGTACAAGTGCCACTGTAGTGGACCACCATGCACAGGTCCACTTACAGACACTTGGTGTCATTTCCAGGGCATCTTATGAGAAGTGTGTCTGAATTGCAGATAGTGGGATAATTTGTGGGTGTGATACACTAGTATTGTGCATACCAGTGGTTCAGCATCAATATTCTTTGGAGACCGGGTAGCAAGTTGAGATCAGCCACTGTCCCTGCTGCTAAGGACCATAACTGAGTCCAGCTGGCTCTTGCCAAGGAAACGCAGAGATTTCATAGACAACTATGTTTGTCTCCACCAATGTCAAGTTTTGGAGATCCATGAGGAGAGTGCCTATTGCTTGCCCAAAGCCTGAAATGAAAAAACAAGGAAAGATGTTTTCATGGTTAAAAAAACAAAACAAAACAAAACACTAAGGACCAGTCTTCTAGGAGTTCAGATGAGTAAATGAAGTCATGAAACAAATGATAACAGTCCGGCATGAAGAAATAACAATATAGGGGCATTAGTAGCACTGGTAACATCACACATGATGATGTAGTGATCAACCTTGGCAGCAGCAAGGAGGGTTTTGGCTCCATCCCAAGAATAATGGGAAAGGAGATTCTGGGGATGTGGATAAAGGAAGGATGTTCAGGCAAAGAGAACAACCGTAAGGCAAAAACTAGGTACCCAGTGGCTCATGCCTGTCATCCTAGCTACTCAGGAGGCTGAGTATCAGGATTGGAGGATCAAGGCTCAAAGCCATCCCAGGCCGGAAAGTCTGTGAGACTCTTATCTTCTATCAGATACAAAAAAAAAAAAAAAAAAAAAAAAAGCCAGAAGTAGAAGCTGTGGCTCAAGTGGTAGAGTACTAGCCTTGAGCAAAAAAGCTTAAGGACAGTGTCCAGGCCCTGAGTTCAAAACTCCAGGCAAAACACAGATATAGACGCAGACACAGACACAGACACAAACACATACACACACACACACACACACACACACACACACACACACACACACACACACACACAAAACAACAACAAAAACAAAAAAACAAAGGCAAAGAAATAATATTAAAAAAGACATTCTCTCCTCCAATGTTACATATTACCAAAAATTCAAACCATAAGCATACCAAGTCCAACTATAGCTAACAATTTCTGAAAATTCCACAAACAATTAATAAATGCCAGGTTAATTTCAAAAGTAAAGATTCTAAAAAAAAGTAAGGATTCTTACAAAACCCATGTTTTCATGAATTGTCCCTCTGATGTCCACTGCCCCTTTCTGAGTGGCCTATTTAATGTCTTCATCTAAACTTGTAACTGAGCTATGGAAACACCAGTTAATCTGTCCTTCCAGTTGGCTCTCCTGACAATCTCTTGGCCATGGATTTTACTATCACTTCTACAGTACCCCAAGAACCAAACACCTATGTAACCTAAGAGATATGTAGAATTCTATTCTAGTTGGACAAAAAATACAGTGTCTATAACAAAACTCAAGTCACTAAAAATAAGATTTGTTCCCCCAGGCTGGGCTAAAATGGAAATCTTTTTCTTTTCTTTTCTTTTTCTATATACGTTTTTATTGTAAAAATACTGTACAGAGGGGTTACAGTTACATGAGCACGGTAATGAGTACACTTCCTATCAAGCATTGTTACCTCCTCCTTTGTTTTCCCCCTACCATCCCTTCCCTCCCACTTCCACAACTACACTCCCTGCCCTTGCCTAAATTGTAAAGTTCATTTTTCAACATAGTATCTTGTGAATCTCATTGTTACAATGTATCCCTATTTAAGCATTTTGTTTTTTCCCTTCCCCTCCCCAAATTAGAGAAGGGTATATAAGATACAGGGCACTGACATCAAATACAGTGAAAACAGGGGTTATACCGTGGGAGAGGAACATTCAAAAGAAACAAAATAAGAATCTTTTTAAAAAGATGTTATATCTGCCTATAATTACTCCTTGTTCAGAATTTCAGTGACTTAACACGGGTGGGTGAGCTCCATGCCATGTCTGGGATTGATACTCTTCCATGTTCAGGGTCAGAGAAAATCTGACATGCTGTCTTCCTTTAAGGGTTGCATGTCTTGACCCTAAAAAAATGAATCTGTGATTGTGTCAGAGATATCTGTGCCCTCCAGTCATCTACCACTCTACTCACGCTGCTGCTTGGGCTCCCTGTCCCGCTGTCTGTATTCGTTCCTACCCAGGCAGGGCCCTACACCCAACCTGAAAGGCTGCAAGTTCTGAAATTCCACATTCAGAACTCTCAAACTGGCATGAGAGGGCTCACGCTTCAGCTAATCAGGGAGATATATGAAAAATTTGCATAAAATTAAGAAGCATAGAAATAGATTTATTACATGTAAATCTTAACATATTTTGAAAAGCGTGATGAGCTTAAATAGATGAATCTGGCTGATTTGGGGGATGATAATTTAGTCCAAGTGTGCATAGCAAAGCATCCCAAAAGTTAGTTGAGTAAAAAATGAGAACTATTTATTACCTTTCAGGTTTTGGTGGCACTGGAATTTGGGAGTAGCTCAGCTAAGGGTGGGGTTTGGGTACAGTGAGATCACCCATAGTTAGTAGCCAAGACTAGGGCCATGTTGAGACTCCTTCATTCATCTGTCATCAGGTGGAAAAATCTCAGCTGATGGTTGAAACCACTGGGCCTCTGCTAGGAGGTCTCTCTTGTGGAGGAGTACATAGTGCAGTGCTGCAGGAGGAGATGAAGCCAGACTCCATTTTCTGTGTTGTGACTGTTTTCGAGTATCTACACTTTTCACATGGCAGCTTACACCCCCATAGGTCAGGCAGACCTGCTTGTAACCTGGCCTTAGAAGTGTCAAAGGATTTCTTCCTCCTCGTTGTATTTGGTAAAATAGAGCCACTGGAACATGAGCCAGGTCAGTAGAATTGAACTTGGATTGTAGGAGTATCAAAGAATTTGTCAATCTGTTTTAGATAATCACAAACAGAGGATGGGAAGTAGTACTATCAACTGGAAATGATAAATAACAAATTATAAACGTTAATCATGATTTCCATTAACATTGCTTAAATTTTGACTCAAATTTAGACCTTCAAAATATTCTCAGTATGGTTTTGATCTCTTATATCCTTTCTATTTTTTTTGTTACAGTTACATTCTTTCATAATGACATCATTTTCATTGTCATTTAATTGATCCAATTTTGTTTTCCATCTACTACCTCTTAGACATACACTGAAAAATTGAGATATAGAATAAATTCATAGTTTTCACTTTCCAGAGATTCACAAGTTTATAGTTTCATTGATAGCGATAACATTAAAAGAATACAAAAAGGCTTAGAGGAAGAAAGATACCTGATAAAATGCTGTGGTCTTGTTCATCACAGACTTGAAAAATGAGGCTTCCAATTACACATGTTTTGTCATAAACCATACTTTAAATATTAGCATTTGCTATACAGCAATAGATACACTACACTAACTATGTTACCATCTCTCAAATCAGTTACCATCTCTCAAATAAGTATTTTGAAAGTAATTGGAGGAAAGTATTACTTAATGTAGTTTTTCAGTACTAATGCCAAACAAAGATGTATACACTATAACATAAATACATGTTATTCTAGAAATAAATTATTGCAATATCATTTATTCCATTACCAAACTTTCAGGAAAATTGCAGTATGGCCCAAAGCTATAGAAACCTATCTTATTTTCCAAAAAATGTGCTAATAAGAACATTTACTGCAATGTATATAGAGAGAAATATTCTGTGCTGCAAGAGGTCTTCATGTACCACTGAGTGTGAAAACCCCAAGAAAGAGGAAATACATGGCTGAAAGAGGAAGTTAGTAGGGAAACAAAGGAATGATCATCAGAAAGCTAGATAAGCAAAGTAAGTTAAGAAGAGAGTCCACACAGTACAATGTCATAACAGGCCAAGGGACGAAACTGTTCTTAAAGAGAGAAAACAATCTATTAATGAGCTATGTAGATCAAGAATGAAGACTGAGATCAGAGGCTCACAAATTACAATGTAGCCCCAAAGGGGTGTTGATGATTATTGTATAATAACTATATTAATCAAATGAAGGAGAAACAGCTTAGAGTGCCCTGGATCATCCAACACATTATTGTTCAGACCAGTAGCCCTACAATGCTACCTGCATCACATAAACTCTTCAGTACAAATCAACAACCATCCATTTGACTATGTATTGTGTTCATGGCCACTTTCAGTGGCTCCACACAACCCACCAAAGAGACTATATTCCTTAGCCCAGTATTCAATGTTTTCCACTCTCACTTAGCCTCGTTTACTAATGATTATGCCCTGTCTTTATTTTGTCAAAATATGATTATGTTAAAAAGAAACTCTCTTTTCTGATAAATTCATTTCTAAGGATAGATCTGAAGTTTTTATTTATCTGGTTGCTAGAAAATGGGTCCAAAGAGAATAAGTCAATGACTCTTTCTTGATACCAACAAGTTATAAGAAAAGAGAATGCTTTATTTATAAGATGATTTCTTTGTTGCTTTGTATAACCCTTGTTTTCACTGTATTTGATATAGTATAATTTGTGGAGGGGAAGGGGAAAAAACAAATTGTTTAAATAGGGATGCAGGTGGACCCATTGCAACAATGAGATGTACAAGATGTTATGTCAAAAAATGAACTTTACAACTTTGGCTGGGGAGGGGGGAGGAGGAAAAAGAGATGGGAAGAGGGGAAGGGGAAACAAAGGAGGAGGCAACAATGCTTGATAGGAAATGCACTCATTACCTTGCCCATGTAATTGTAACCCCTCTGTATGGTATTTTTACAATAAAGAAAAGAAAAAAGAGTGCTTAGATAAACATTTTAGACAGAATTCAGGAATAATAATCATTCTGGTTACATGACACCAGTGGAGGAGGTGAGGGGCTGATTTCTTAGAAGCACTCTTAGTTGCATTTATCAGAAAATTGCTTAAGCATTATCAGGAATGCTGATTTCTTTCCAGAAGACAGTTGGTTAGGAACAGTATCACACAAAAGGTTTTATCCCAGACCAAATTTGGGAGAGTTTTCTTTCCCATCTATTTTCCTTTTCTTGTGTATACTTCATGCTTTATCAACAGCAGAATGTGCTTCTTACTGTGTGACCATCCCTTGCTTACAATTCTTTCATCTTCTGTTCCATTTAGGCCAACATAAATATTCTTCCCTTCTATAAAAGTTCTTCCTACTCTTCACTACAGTTCTTTCACCATTCCATTATTGTTTTAATAGTTGTTTTTTCTGTTCATATCTCCTATTTTAAATATAGACCATTTCACATTTTTCTGTGCATATATTTCCCACTATTCAATAAAGGTGGGGAAAATAACTACATATAAAGAAATATACAGTATAGGAGACAGTTTATTTCAATACTAAAAAGTTCAGTATCTTGTGTTTCAGGGGCAATAATTCACTAGCTAAATTAACTACTGCATTAGGTTGGACTAATGATGAATAATAGAAAACTCAACAATACAAGTTGTAAACAAGATAGGAATTTTTCTCCCTTCCTCTCTCCCCTCTCTCCTCTTTCTCAGAAAAGCATCCTGGAGCCAAGCAGGGCAAAGCTGTTACAGTAATTCCATGGTCCTTCTATTTTGTGTCTCCATCAGCTCCATTAGGTAGCTTCTTCCTCACATCCTCATCCAGGCAGCAGGAAGAGAAAAGGGAAAGATGGCTTCTACCTTCCCATTAAAGACCCACTTCAGAAACTGCACATCATACATCTAACTACATTCTGCTAGTCGCTCTCAGGCACATATAGCCTCATTGCAATGGAAACCAAGGAATGAGCAGTTTAAAAAATCATAAGTTCTGCAATGAGAGAAGCAAAGAGAACAAATACGAAAGGAAAGCTACAAGTCCCTCCTATAGAATGATCCAAAATTTATCAAAACTTTTTGATCAGAATTCTGAACCAGAAATTGTTTTTCATACTTTATCATATTTGTTTGACTTGGTTCACAGGAAATACTTATAGATTTAAGTTTTAAGGTAGCAAAACATCATTTTTGAGCTCTGGAAATACACATATAACTTTAAAAGTCAGAAAGCTTTAGCTCTTAGGCTTCCAACTCTTTTTTTAAATTTTTATCGCAAAAATGATGTCCAGAGGTGTTACTGTTTCCCAACTCCTTTTGATCACATACCATAATCAATTTAATCCCCAACATATTTGAATGTATTTCCTACAATAGTCTGTAAAGATAGCACAGTTTTCATCTACTATGTACATTACAGAACATGCACAACAATTAAAATTGATAATTGTACAAGTCAGTGTTCTCATAATTTTGTTCTCACAACCAGCAGATTTTTTAGAAAAACACCAACCTACTAGATGTTAAATGCTCTACAGTTTTACTCTACAGTTATCACACATATCATTGTTTCAATAGAAAATTCAACCAGAACCTAACAAAGAGGAGTAGAAAAAAATGCTAACAATTCAAGTTGTTATATTATTATGTCCCACATGGAGGACAAAGTAACAATTGTTGAAACTCTTACATTTTGGGTCTGACAAACAAATTAAGTGTCTCGACAAAATGTCTGCATTGAAAACCCATTTGGGCTTTTTTTTTTCACAACAGAGTTGCATTTGCTAAAGAGTTCAACATCTTCTTGTTTACAAAGTTCCAATTTTACTACTATTGGGTTACATAGCTGGAATAAACAGGGAGCACCGCTGTTCTGCCCATTGTGGTGGTGAATTACAGGGCCCTGTAGAAGTATGCTGTGGGGGACAGTGGAGGCTGGGTGTCTGTGTTCTGTGTGTGTACTCCAGGGCTTCTATATAACTTGTATGTAGACTTTAAAGCTTTGCAAACAAAGCTGTAGATGAAGTTGCTGGACCAGTCATATTGCATTTCCCCAAGGGCAAAACCCCAAATTGACAGCTCTCACTTGTGTTACAGAATAAAATGAAGCAATCAGGACCAAGCCAGACCCCTCCTCGGCCCCATAGCTACTCACTGATATCAATTACTTAGCCTAATTATCCTGACAAAGTATAGTATTCATTTGGGCCTTTCATTTTCTGGGAGAGTAAAAGCAACAAGAATTGTGACCACGCCATCTTGGAATTGCCAATAATGCGAGACATGGACATTTGATTAGAGTTAGGCACCCACCCAAGGCCTTCACAATAAGAAGTTTTGAAAAGCAGTTTAGAGAAAGTTTGAAGATGGATTTATGAAAAAATAAGTTCCTAATAGAATATGGCTTAAGAGAAATTAGAAATGAAAGTCTACCCACATTACGATGAATAAATGTGGAGATAAAGATGCAAGACTGACTAAAAATTCTCTGATGAGTTTAGGCTTTTGGAAAGAATACATATATAAAGGCAAGGAAGTCCATATAAGCAAGGACACAACTTGTGAAATGCAGAAGAAAATTGTCAAAATCGTTAATGCATTGGTAAGCCAACGCTTTCAAAAGTGACAAAGGCAATAAACCCTATCAGTCTTCTGTTTGACGTGAATGAGAGAAAAATGTACACTACCAAAGGTGACAGTAGAATGCTGGTAGATGAGAGAAGTATTTCAATCAAAGAAAATTAGCTTCTTATTTTGAAAGTTAAGCATGGGCTAAAGGGGGCATGACTAACTAGGGAACAGGCTGCTGGGATGAACCCCACAGTCCCTTTCCAAGATTTTGTGGGAACTTGTAAGCATTACAGTGAAGTCATCTTTGAATCTACAGGGATATGTCAAGAGACTGGAATGAAAGAATTAACTTCAAATTTTCAGGGACAGGGTGGGAAGATGGGGGAGAAGATAAGGAGTTTGGGGATAGGACCTAACTAGAAATGTTTGTTATCTTGCAAAACTCCACCAAGAACCAAAAAACAGATAGTTGTTAGACTTTACAAAACAAAATGCTGGTCAGTAGCAGCTAAAGTATTTACTTAATGAAAACCCATTCCAAATGAGCTGTTCTATAAGGTAAATAGGTGAGCTCAAAAAGCTATGCTCAGGAGAACCACCTGGTATTCTTTTTATGTGCCTGAGATACAACTTTCAAAGGTATGCCTCCAATGATTTACTTTTTATTCTAAAAAAAATGACTTATTTTCTTACTACATATATTTTTAAGCATATGAACACAGTACTGCCTTAAATCCAAAAGGTAACTCATTGTAGTATATTCTATCAACTTATGAATGATTTGGAGATGTTATATAAAAATATACAACTCACTCATTCTAATTTCAGAAGCACTAAAATATTTTTTAAAAATCTACCTTTGAATTCAGAAATACACATTATTCACAAAACAAATCATACATTTTGTCCACTTGCATTTGACTTTAATATTTTTCCCTGTCACTGAAAACTTTATAAGCATAATTTCTAATGAGGTAACATACTATATATTCATGTAATTATTCTTTTATTATTCCAACTTTTAAATCTGTTCTAGCATAAACAATTTTGCAATTTACTGCCCAGAAGTACTTATCTGCATTTAAAAACATTATCTCCATAAGGTACATTTCCATTCAAAATAAAAAGGTAAATGTGTTTTAAATGCCTTGACAATCAGTTCCAGGCTACTTCTCAAAAAAATCATGTACTACTTCACATAACCCCTGCAGTTATCTGAGAGAGGACTGCCTTACCATAGTTATTCATATTTCCTTCTCAACTTCTTGTTGATTTAGTAGGAAAAAAAGTCAACTGCCTTTTAATTTGGTTTGGACTTCATTAACTCAATGACAACAAATATTTTTATATAGGAACACTTCTATCTGTATTTCTTCTATAAATCATCTATTTCAGTATTTCATGTCTCTAATAAAATGTATTTTCTCCTTAAAATTTTTATGATATTTGTATATACCAAAGATAATGATCATTTCTACCCTAGTTGTTAGAATTTTAGTATTAAATATTTGCATTATTCTATTTTAAAACTGTTGTCTTTTTTTTTTAAGTTTATTGAAAGGATAAATGCTTTTTCATTGGAAAGTTTACAAAACTTAGTTCAATAGTTATACCTGATATTTGACCTTGCTGCAAGCATTTTGTTTATTTCCTTTGTTTGGAGTAATGACTTACTGTTTATTTTGTGTGAGCCTGTGTTTTGCTCTGTGATTGGTGTTTTGATTGCTTTTATCTTGCATTGTGATTGGGAACATAGCCATTTTACATTTTTATTTTGATGATGGCTGCTGCTAAGTTTTCTAAATCATATGTGAGCCTATATTTCATAAAATATCAAATTCATAAATGCGATAAGATCCTTGATTTTTATTATGTGAGATTAGAAAGTTGATATGTTTTTACTCCTTCTGCTCCTTTCCAAAATCACTTTCAGGATTTCATTGATATTTTCTGAAATTTAGATGCAGATCATTACTACCAAAACATTAATTTTCCATTCTACAACTTTTAGAATACTTTTTATATTCAGAGTGCTTATTTGTATGAATGTAACAATTGTTATTTTTATTAAAAGTTGTTTATTTGGTTTCAGTGCTCATGTTCCCTAGCAGTCCTTTTATATTAATTACAACTTTCTTGTTTCTGGGTCCTGGAATTTTTATGTGATTTTCAGGCAGATAGATTTTTTTTTTTTGAAATGTCAGAACAAGAGTGACTGGATGAAATTTCTTGTACAGAAGTACTGAATCTGGAGAAGGAGAAGGAACGTGGAGAAACTGTGATTACTAAAGAGAAAAATATAGGGAAAATAGAACTTATTCTTTTAAAAGATTGCTTAATATTTTTTCAATTTTTTTATTGTGAAAATACCGTACAGAGGGGTTACAATGACATGAGCAAGGTAATGAGTACATTAAAAGATTGCTTAATAATTTTAACACGATAAAATGGGCAGAGAGGGGAGAAGCCTTGTCTGTGAATGTTTACAAGGCCTGGAAAACTGAGTAACTTCAGGATGTGACAGAGCAGGGCAGAAAAGGAAGAACATTATGAGTTCAGTAGGGAGTCTCCTTTCCCAGATAAAGAAATATTCTGGTCTACCTGGCTTGGGACAAAGGGGACTCCTGGGGCAAATAAAAGAGAAACAAAAGAGCCTAGAAGAATGTCTAGTTCCCATTCACACAGAACAAAGTCACTAGATTCCTAGTAATGAGAAATTAGAAGTTCAAATCAGATCTCTTTTCCTCTTCAAATGTTATACAAAGGATTTTATATACTTGTGTTAGTAATGACATGTAGAGCTAGCATACCAAAATGTGGGCTCACTCACTCTCTACCAATTATGCTCTGCTTTCAAAAAGTGTGGTTACATGTACCTTCTGTGTGTGTGTGTGTGTGTGTGTGTGTGTGTGTGTGTGTGTGTGTGTGTGTTCTATTCCAATCAAAACTCTATTGCCCCAAAAAGGCAACATGGGAAAATAATATCCCCTTCCAAATGCTGTCTCAGCTTTGTTGTTGTTGGTTGTTGTGATAGTTAATTTTCTATGCCAACTTGGTTGGGCCACAGTGTCCAGATATGTGGGCAAATATTATTCAGGATGTTCCTGAGAGGGAATTTTTGAATGAGAATAATATTTAAATCAATGGAATTTGAGTAAATTGCCCACCATAATGTGGGTGGGCTTCATCCAAACAGTTGAAGACCTGAATAGAACAACAAACTGCCTTCCCTCCGTGAGAAAGAATTCTGCCCACAGAGCCAGCAGATGACCTTTGGACTCGAACTGATTCTTCCTTGGTTGTTAGCCTGCTGGCCCACCCTGCAAAGTTTGAACTTAGTGGCCTCCATAATCATATAAGCCAGTTCCTTAAAAAATTTTCTCTCTCTCCTCCAGCTCCTCCTTCCTCTTCTTTTCCCCTTTTCTCCTCCCTTTCTGTCCATACCCCTCACCCACTTTCCCTCTCCTCCTCCTTCACCTTCATCTTCTCACTCCTCCTCCCTCTCTCCCATCTCTCTCTTCCTCCATCCTTTTTCTCTCTGGAGAAGATTAACTTTACACTGTGAATATTCAAAGGCATTCTGTATTTAAAATTGCTATATACTCCTACATATATCAGTCTTCATATTCCATACAGAATTACACTGTATTATTTCCACGCACAGAGTCTTCATGGTTGTAACTCATCACAACTTTCAAAACATCTTTATAATCTTCGCAATTAACAAAAATGTTCAGAAAGATATTGTTTAATGGAGTGATAATAACCAAGACATATTAGCAAAATATGTGAGTAAATGGATAAATTCTTGAGTAAAAGAAAAGAGCGTAAGGGAGGAAAAATCCATATAATAGGCTTTTCATAGTCCTGTGCAAAACTTTCACTTAGAGAGCTACTACCTGAAATGGATTATTTATTATCAAATGAGCAACAGTGAAAATTCTTCTGGAAGAAGTTTTCTGTAGGCTCTTTCAAGAATTTAGATAAGATAGTCTGATCTCTAGGAATTCAAATTCAAAATAGATTATTCCATAAATAGTATCATTTGGGTACCTTATTGTTCAGTTGTAAGAAGACACAGTTTCTAATACTGAATTCCTTTCATCTGTTCTTCCCTTATTCAGCTCCACTGGCCTGAAACAATTAACTCATCTCAATCTTTTCCAACAAGAATAATCTCCCAGTTAAATCACCAATAGCAGATAAGCTCATAGAAAGCCCACTGATGTTATATAAATTGTACTTAACACATTAAAATGGGAGTTTTACTTGGATGAAATTGTCAAAATAAATATCAGAGAGGACAAATGAGTGGGATGGAGCCACAACACATATGAAAGAGCTTCACTTATTGTTTAAAGATGCTAGAAGGGCCTGCCAGTTGCTTATGCCTATAATCCTAGCTACTTGGGGAGGCTGAGATCTGACAATCATGGCTCAAAGCCAGCCCAGGCATACAAATATAAAAGACTCTTATCTCCAATTAACCAACAAAAGTCCAGAAGTGGAGGTAGGCTTAACTAGTACAACATCAGCCTTGAGCAAAATAAGCCTAGCAACAATGCATGGCTCCAAGTTCAAGCTCCATTACTGGCACAAAATAATAATAATAAATAAATGAATAAATATATAAAAGTAGAATGTTTATAAATGTTGGAGACTTTTCTTGCTACTCAGATATTTTATTTCCAAGTAAGTCAAATGTCAAATCCAGTATACCAGTTAGAGGTATATTCAAATAAAAATTTCTGTTGGCCAGGGTTTATACACAGGAGGGAAAGTGGCTAAGTGGTATATACCTCTGCTAAATCTGATTTTTTTCTAGTCCTAAGGCTTGAACTCAAGGTCTGGATGCTATCTCTGAGCTTATTTTTGCTCAAGGATAGTACTCTATCACTTGAGCCACAACTCTACTACCTGGACTGGCATTGAACCATGATCCTCACATCTCAGCCTCCTGAGTAGGTGGGATTACAGGTGTGAGCCATTGGCACCTGGCTCTAAATCTGATCATTCTTGAGCCTTCTTTCAGAAGCCCACAGTAGGCTAGTGAGAAGATGGCGCAGTCCTTTTCTGTTCCTGATAGTATATTTCCTTTCAGTCTTAAGCATATCACAAAATCCTAAGCATTTCACACACACAAAAAAAAGTGAAACCTGGATGAAAGAGAAAGACACTTAATTCCCCAGGGAACTCATCATCCTACATCTTCTGTTCTAAAGCTCACATGGTCTATAGAAGTTGGCCTGGGATATGTGGTACCCCACAAAGTCATGAGTTTCAGAACCAGAAAGACTTATACTAGATGCTCAGTTTGTGTATTCAGCCATTGACTATCTGTTCTCCCAAGCAGGTATCCAGAGAAGGCCACTGCCCACTTTCACAGCTTGCATATCTGTAGTATAGATCCATTGGCATGCTTAATCAGTAGTGGTAGGGAACTGTCTTCAGTATTGGTGGCACTTGCCAAATGAACTAAGTTACATGTACTTTTTTAATGATTACCTCAATTCTGAATTGTTTCCCTGCAATTGTAGATGAATCCACACCAAAGCAGGATGACTTTCAGCGGAGCCCAGTTTTGACCACCTACACTGATCTTCAGTCCTGTCTCTGGTTATCACCCCTCTGAGTGCAGGGTTGAATGGAAGTGGGATTCAGAATTTTTTTACTAAGCATGGGTAGGGCTAAAAATCACCCTACTTTTCAGAATTGTGGCACAAAATTTTCTATGTTTTAAAATGAAGCAGTAATGTTGCCATCCATCTCTTAAGTGAGCCACATATACAGATATCCATAGCATCTTGGACTGAATTCTGTGCAGTTCTGACAAACAGATTTGAGGTATTGATTGAGTAAGGCCTACATTATCTTAGACTCAGGCACTGGGGAGATAGTGTTCCTTCTCCATCAGTTAATACTAGCATTCCCCAAATCCTCTGGATTAATTAATTAAGTCCTAAATTAGATATCAATTTAGTAGCCGGAGTAAAGAGGGTTTGGGTAGAAGGTAGTTTTCATAGTGTATCAAATCACTTAACATCTTTAAGGAGTATTTTACTTTTTTTTTTTTTTTTTTTGAGACAGGGTCATGTTATACAGCCCAAGTTGCCCTTGAATTCACTATCCTATTGCCTGAGCTACCTGAGAAGTAGGGATTACAGATGCATTTCACTTTTTTTCATGGTGTCATGGGGCTTGAACTCTGGCCTGGCACTGTCCCTGAGCTCTCTTTGCTCAGGCCAGTGCTCTAACCACCTTGAGCCACATCGCCATTTCTAGTTTCCAGGTAGTTAATTGGAGATAAGAGTCTCACAGACTTTTTTGCCTATGCTGCCTTTGAACTATGATCCTCAGAGCTCAGCATCCTGAGTAGCTACGATTAAAAGTGTGAGCTACCAGAGCTAGCGCCTAGTTTGCATTTCACATTGTTTTTGTTTTGTTTTGTTTTGTTTTGTTTCTCATGGGGTTTGAACTCTGGGCCTGAGCACTGTCCCTGAGCTCTTCAGCTCAAGGCTAGAGCTCTACAACTTGAGCCACAGCACCACTTCTGGTTTTCTGAGTGGTTTATTAGGGATAAGAGTCTCATGGTTTTCCTGCCCAGGCTGGCTTTGAACCGTGATCCACAGATCTCAGACTCCTGAGTAGCTAGGATTACAGGCATGAGCCACCAGTGCCTGGCTGCATTTCACTTTTAAGAATGAAGACACATATAGTTTTTTTTCCCACAGAAATTATTGATTCAATAAGCAACAAGTTTTAGGAGAGTGCATATATATGTTTGTAGTGCAGCGGGAAGACAGGTGGTATACCTAGGAATAGATTTACAGTGTACAGGAGGGTTATACATAAGCTTCTTCACAAACACACAAAGGTGTCTGTGCTCCTCTTCCTTTCCCACAGTCTGTAATCTCTTATGATGATCATTTCATTAAAATCTACCACATGCTGATTTACATTTCTCTCTTCTGTGGAGCTGGTACTTCCTCCATATAAAGGTTATTGTCCCTTTTTCTAGGCCAATCTTGTTTTGATTGAAATAATGTGGAAGCAAAATGGTGACTTAAAAACGTAAAACCTTTTATCCCAGAATATCAGATACCAAGCTTCAGGAATCCACCATGGAGACAAGACAAGGATAAACCACAACCTAAAAAAACATCTAGCCTACACTGACCACCATTCTTGTGCCTTTGGCAAGAATGTAACTCAGATGGCAGTCTTAGATTGGGTAACAGTGCTTTTCTCCAAAACTCCCCTTCCCCAATGTATCATCTTTCTATCTTTAATTTAGGTCATTAATTCTATAGTTAATCCATTCTACCCTGTGTTCATTTCACTACATAGGTTTTTCTAAGTCAAGAGTCTTCTAGAATTTATAGGTAGTGCCATTCTTACTATGAACTGATCAGGGTCAAAGTCTTGCTGTAACTGCCATGTGTTTATATATGCAAATATAAGAAGGATATACACACCATGTGTTTATAAATTCAGACATAAAGAAGACATCAAAGGAATTCTCTAAATTGTCCAGTCAAGTTGCAGCGAATCAAATGATTTTGTCAAACTTTCCCAAATGCTATGTTCCCAACCCAATGTTACAAGACTACAGAACCCTGTTTACACACATCCCCTCCCTCCAAATAAGCCAGATTCAGAATAACAGCAGTGACCACCAACAAAACTCCAATATATTAGACTACAATGCGGTAGATATTGAGAGAAGGGAGCTCTAGTACATCAAAGAAATCAACTAAAGTTATCACAGACTCTTGGACCTGACAAGTTCCTGGAGGGCCTTAGACTTCTATTCACTTCACATGTGAGTAAGGTTGAACTGCAGACTTAGTTTGCAGCATAAAAAGTTATGGAACATAAATTTTGTGCTTTACTACTGTTGGGATATGGGTAGGCCCACAGAGACCATGTCAGTTAATAACTGGGAACTAATGTGTGTATGCCCACAGGGCTGGGAAGTAGCCCAAAGGCACTACAACCCTGAGAAGGGAGCCAGTGGGCTATCTCCACTCTTCATCGTGCCTATGAACAGATATGTGATCACAGTGGTAAAACCCAACTTGCCTTTGAAAAGGAAACCTCTGGTAGTCGAATTTATTTTTCTTTGTCATGCACTATGAAGAAAATGATACTTGCCACTGCATAGCTGAAATGATTTCCTGGAGTACAGTTGGACTTTGGAGCTCAGCAATCCCAATTGGAAACTAACACTTGGGAGTGAGAAGGAGTTGGCAGTCCACAATGAAGCGTTTCATCACCTAAGTGCCTCTGCACCCCCCAAACCTTACATTTTAGTTATAAAAATTCCAATACGTTAGCCTGAGATTGAGTTTCATCATTCCATAGGTTCGGTTAACACACTCCAAATGAAAGAATGCAAACAGACATTTGATAAGCTATCTACCATGTATCAAGTTCCTGCCAGTTGATTAGGAGAACATATCCTGACATGATTGGCAGTTCTTGGATGATAGCAGTTTATTACCTGTAGCACTTCCAAGTATGATTTTGGTATACAGAGTGAAATAATATTAAAGTAAGTCTAACTCTGTGTTAGAGCTGGGAGTTATATAACTCTTGATAAATCCCAGATTACTATGAAAAATGTATTTGTCTGGGTAACAAGAAGTAGATATGAAGGTATTGCACAATGAACATATTTTGATGTGCTATATGATCTAATTCTCCTGCCCTATTAACATAAAAACCAATACTGAACTCAGTAACTCCACTGGAATAGCAATTTGGAACTTGAAATCTGGAGAGCAATATATGGCAGAAGTTTGGTAATTTTAAGTTTGGTAATTACTATTAAGGATCTGACATTTCCAGTAAGCTAGAGGATTTAACTCTAAGTTTCAGACCCATACATTAGAGGAAATGTGTTATAATTGGTTCACTTTGGGTTAACTGGTTGATATTTTTAACATCTGAAACATGTTATTTTGTTGCTGAGGTTTATCCTGCTTTCCTATAGCTTCACAAACTTTCCATTTTAAATTACAGAACTTCTATGCTAATTATAAACTTTTATCTTTAAAAGTGGTGCTGCCTTTTAATCATTTGCTGTAGTTGGTTTTGTTTTCATTTCTAAAACCTTATTGAAGATGGCACTGTTCTTAATTTTGACAGAGGAAGGTTCTTACTTGTCTAGCAGAAGCTCGAGGTCATATTAATACTCTGGAAAGTCTCAGTCAAGGCAGAATTTAATGCAATGAATTAAGACAATACACAAAATATAGACTTCTATTAGCAAAAGAAAATAAAAGTTCAGATTTCTTTTTTTTTCTTACCTGTGAAAGATATTGAGTGCTTTCTCCTGTAACAAAATTAGCCCCAAGCCATATTGGTTCCAATGCTGAAGCAAGAAATGCTATGGTCATCTTCTGCATGAACCGATCTGTGTTCGCTCCCCTTAGAGTCACAGATTGCTCTCAGTTTTGCAATCTGGACCCCTGGAGGTGGAAGCTGGAATTGTAAATGCAAGATCACTGGAGGCCAAATGGCTAAATATACATGATCCAGGAAGATTGTTCAGAATCCTTAACTTTTGGGTAATAAATACAGAGATGAGACCAGGCTGTAGAAGGCATTGGCTCTAATCATTGTAGTACTAGTAAATATGAGAAACAACAATTATGATTTGTATAAATCAGAGTGCCCATTAGGACCAGACATTGTCTACACACATCACCTCCTCTGTGGCATCCATGTTTTTATCTACATTTTTATAGACGAGAAAACAGGCTCAATGAGTTTGTCTAACTTGTCCAATTAGCCTTGGAAGTAGTGATGGCACTACCATTTGAATCAGGCATATCTCTTCCCAAAGTCCAGAGCAGGGGGCTGGGAAAGTGGCTCAGTGGTAGAGTGCTTGCCTTGCATGCCTGAGGCCCTGGGTTCGATTCCTCAGTACCACATAAGCAGAAAAAGCTGGAAGTGGGGCTGACGCTCAAGTGGTAAAGTGCTAGTTTTCAGCTGAACTGCTGAGGGACAGTGTCCAGGCCCAGAGTTCAGGCCCCACGACAAAAAAAAAAAAAAAAAGAACAAAACCAAAGTCCAGAGCAGAGGCTTGTGAACCTTGATCTATAAACCAAGAACATTAGGAGCCCTATCTCATAAGCATATCTCATGTCCCCAGAAACCAATGGATTTGATTCCAGGAATAAAATTAGGTTAGGTTGTTCAAGGAACAACCTAACAATCTAGGCCAGTCTTTGTTGTTGCTCTCAAACAACTGTCCATGTAATTCTGATCCTAATCCAAGTTTAGCAACCACTGTTTCTCATCAAGTCACATCAAAGAAGACAGCATCTGAACAGTGGACAAGGCTCTTCCCAGACAGAAGTGACAGGCCTGAAACTTCTGGCCACTCCTAGTCATTCCAAGGTCGGGGGTAATATTCCAGCTCAAAGACACAACAGTCCCCCTGTAAACCAGTTATATGCCCAGTCCCATAGCCTAAACAGATGGTAGGAGCCCTACACTCTCAGTGGTTTGATGCCATTAGATAGAGAAACAATCCTACAAAATACCAAAAAATGGGCCAACAACTGACTTGACTTCAAGATCTCTAAGTCCTCAATCTACTCCACAGGGAAGACTGTGGTAGTGAGACATTTTACTAACTAGTCCCAACCTTGATCAACATGAAAAAATGCCTTCTGACAAGGCAGAACCTGACAAGGCAAGCCTTCAGTAGGAAGTTAAAAGAGAGAAGGGAGAGAATTTTTTCATCACTTGGTTCATGAAAGTTATTTTTCCAGTTTTTAAATGTTGAACTTGGGGTCTTGTGCTTGCTAAATAAGTGTTCTGCCATTTGAATCATACTCCTACCTCTTTTTGTTTTATTTTTCCAGGTAGATTCTCATCATTTTTGACCAGGTATGATTCTCCCACCTACGTGTCTCATGTATCTGGGTTTACAGGAACATGTGACCACATCTAGCTTGTGAGTTGGGATGGGGTGTTGTTAAAGTGTTTGACTGTGTTAGCTTCAAACCGTGGTTGCCCCAACCTTCACTTCCAAGTAGCTGGGATTCCATATGTGCCACCATGCCGTCTTTCTAGTCTTGATCACGGGATTAGCTTAGAGGTTAGCAAATACTCAGAAGACAGGTACTTTCCTTTGAGCTTTAAGGTATAAACAGGGTGGGACAAAGGTCTATGTAATAACTACTCACATAACTTTTCTTGTCAGGTTTAAATTTGGACTTGAATTTTGACTCTTTGTCACTCATAGCATTCATGATCTCGAGTAAAAAAGTTCCATATTTCCAGGCCTCATCCTAAGCATCTTCTGTGGGGATTAAATAAGAAAATGTGTTGCATAGCAAGCATCCTTCAAATGCTAGTTGTTATTATCCCAGCCACATTTATTGAAAATGCTTACACAGTGGCATAGGCATGAAACTTTCCCGCACATTCCTGTATTGCTAGGATCATGCCTGGAGCAAGGTTTGTGGCTGCCCACTGTCATTCTGGCAGACACCCCAAGCAGAGGGCTACTCATGGGTGTCCCAGCTGGAAATCTGGGGGTCACCATGATTCCCTCCCAGCCAAACTGGAAGTCTTCAGTTCTACAAACACCTCTTTGTCCTCCCTATCCAGGTTCCTTCACTGGGGAATACTATATTTCCTACCTTCATCTATTCTTCTGGTTAAATATTCTGGTTAAATATTTTTAACAATCATATCTTCACAAAGATGCCAGTCTCTTCTTTAGGATATATCTGCAGCCAGGCTGTATCACTGCCTTCTTAGAGCTTTGATGGCACCCACTGCCTGCTTAACTACCTTCTGCTACCGTGAGGGCTTGGGGAGTGTGGATCTCTTCTTTATCTTCTCCTTGTTTTACCCTAACAGAAAGTACTGAGCCTGGTACACGGTGCTGATCAATACAGGACTTCACATCTGCACCCTTCCCTTCCTGAAACTAGAAATGTCTTGAGTAATTAGAATTCCCTTCTTAATTCAATGACACCTCAGGTCGTCACTCGGTCTCATCTTAAGAAAATAGAGCTGTCTTTTTGCTTGCTCAGGCCTTGGGGCTTCTCAGAATGGGAGAGACAGCACTGTGGAAGTGAAAGAAAAGAAAGTGAGAATCTCAGACCCGAATTCCACTCATCCAAAGCACCATTTCATTCATTCAAGACTTTTTTCTTGTAGTCACTGTTATTTAAAACAGGAAGGGTTGAAAACCTTTTCTGGATCTAAAAGTGTGTTGAATGCTCCCCCTCCCCCACCCCCCGGCCAAAAGCCTCTGCCAGGCTTAGAAGAAACATCAGTACAATTCTGGCTTCATTTAATACCTAATTCTTTCATGTAGGGTTGTGTTGCCAATGGCCTGCTTCAGACCTTCTCAAGTCCATGTTCTTTTCTTTTCTTTTCCTTTCTTTTCTTTGCAGCCATTCTTCTTGCACTCAAAATAGGCATAACATAAAGAGCTCTGAATAAGTGGGCTGGGAAGGTGGCTCAGTGGTAGAGTGCTTGCCTTGCATGCTCAAGGCCCTGGGTTCGATTCCTCAGCACCACATAAGAAAAAAGCCAGAAGTGGCGCTGTGGCTCAAGTGGCAGAGTGCTAGCCTTGAGCCGAAGAGCTGAGGGACAGCGCCCAGGACCAGAGTTCAGGCCCCACGACCGGAACACCCCCCCCCCCAAAAAAAAGAAACCATCATGTAAACCATCCTGTGATGGTCAGAATAAAATGGAACATTTTTATTTCATGCCAATGAAAGAGAAAATTTTTGAATAGTTTCGAGTGTAAGCATGTGGAATCAAAGAAGTTTACAAGTTAGAAGAAGCAAAGAATAAGGCAGAATACTCATTCCTAAGTAAATGTGTTCTTTCTCTTAGGTAAATCCAGGGAATCATCATATAAGACAGGAAGCTGGATACCATTCTTGATATCTTCCATTTTTAGATCTACCATATCTAATGAGTCACTAATTATTCTCACTTGGTCTATGGAAATGTCTCCTAATATGTTGCCTGGTCCATCACCTCCCACTTTCCAGTAAAGTTTCCACATTTTCTGAAGGGAAACTGCCCACAATGTTTCCTGTTCATTGTAATAGTTCCCACTTCTTCAACCAGAAATTAAACTTCTCATGGTATATTTTAAGAACCTAATTAGATATGAGCACAGAGATATATGTGCATTGTGATGTTTCCCAGGACATTATTTATGATAACAAAACTCAGAAATAATAAAATACCTTCCATTTGTTTCTCAATTAGTATATTCCTATATGTTGGAACAGTACAGTCATTAAAAATCACCTTGGAAGAGGACAAAACTGATGCAAGAAAATGTTTAAAACATGCTCACTGTGGAAAAAATGTTTATCAAACAGCTATTGCCACACAAAAGTATCTCAAAGTACATATATATGTGCATACATATATACCTACCTCATTCACCTACCTCATACATTTATATAGAAAAGTGATCAAAAGGATGTAGGTCAAAATGTCAGTAGCAGTTACCGCTGAGTTTTTCAAATATAAGTATTTGTAACATTTTTGTTACATGTATTCAGTGCATTTTATTTTGCACTAGTAGTGTGCTCACTACCTCCTCTGTTCTATCTTCAAGTATGGAGTACATGTTTGCATTTTCCTGACTCAGACGTATTGTAGAAGTTCAAGAGATGTGTACTGGATTAAAACAAGTCTTAGAAACTGGAAGGAGGAAGGTCTGCTTTCAAGGCATTTTAGCTCATTAGGCTGGAAGATCATGGTCCATTTTGTCCCTGGTTAATTCTCTTCAGGAACTTTTGACACAGTGATATTTGCACACTCCAACTGCATAAACTTAAGCTCCTTTCAAAGCAACTCATTCTCATCAAATAGGTTTATTATAATAGTACAGATTCACATGTACAAATATAAACTAAAAGTCAAGAAAAATTTTAAATGGACAGCTTCATTGCTATGAATTAAATGGTTTTGAAGTCTAACAAAAAGAAGACAAGTGTGGAATTGGTTATAGTACATTTGGTTTTGGTTAAATATTTTGGTAAGAAATATGACCAATTTTATCAACACTAAATAACTACAGTATGATAAAAGCCACACTTTTTAGGATTATGTTTTTTCTAGGTAAATACTTTCCTTCTACATAACTAAAAAAATCACTTTAACCATTCCAATGTTAGAGTGGTAAGTTACATCCAAGAATATTATAAAACTAGAAATAAAAATTGCATTTAGTTATTCCAGAATGTCTCAAAATCAGGACAGAAATGTCATCAGCACTTACAAAACTTATTTTATGTTGTACCTGTGTGTGTGTGTGTGTGTGTGTGTGTGTGCGCGCGCGTGTGCGCATGCGTGCATGCATGCATGCATGCATGCATTTGTGTACATAGGAACTGGGGCTTGAACTTAGGGCTTTATGCTCTCACTCAGCTTTTTCTTTCAATGCTAGCAGTTTATCACTTGTTCCACACCTGCGCCTAGTTAATTGGAGATAAGATTGTCACGAACTTTTCTACCTGAGCTGGTTTTGAACCATGATCTTTACACCTCAGCTTTCTGAGTAGCTAGTATTATAGGTATAAGTCACCAGCACACTTAGCCTAATTTTAACTCTGTGTGTGTGTGTGTGTGTGTGTGTGTGTGTGTTGGTACTGGAGCTCAAACTCAGACCCTCAAGTTCTCATTTGACTACTATACTTTTGTTATATCATATAAAATAGGTGAGTCTTTCATGAATATAAATTGTTTTTACAACCACTGAATATAATTTTTAGTAAATATTATTGTTTCTTGTGTGCTAGTCTCTCTCTCTCCACCCTATACATGTGCATGGATTTTATGAGATTGATATTTAATGGACAACTGTCTTTAACTTTAAAGGAGCAAAATTTTAACCAATCTATAGCAGATGAGAGACATAAAAGCTTTTACTTAATAGGATTCACAGAAATGGCATACTGGGCTGACTCTCAAAAATTTTTTCAACTCATACATCTGTTTCCTTGTAATAGCTTGCATTAAAATAGAGCAACACTCATATGGTACCTTCTAGGTTATTACCTTAAAATGCAGAGAAAGTTACCTTAAAATGAATTACCCAGATTTTTTTAATGTACCCTAGGTCAGCCTGGCTTCATTCTTCTAAGGCCTCAATGGTACTCCACTAAGCATTCATTTAAAGCCTCAAGCCACCTTGAGTCATTCAATAGAAACACAGATCTAAGCAGGGGGCAGAAAAGACTAGCAATTTTTTTTTCAAAGAAATGCAATTGGAGAAAATAAGATGTGTTTTGTTCCACAAGAAATATGATTCTTCACTTTCCTCATCTAACCAAGCCTTGTTCTTGTAATATGAATAATAGAACTGTAACTCATCAGCATTGTCTATATTTTAATTTAAAAGAAAAACTGTTCCCATGTTGATGTTTATTAGCCTGTCTTCTGGACCAACAGAAAGACTTACAGAAGAAGCCATTTACAGTGACATAATTAAAGCCTGGGAGAGGCAGATACAGTAATGTGGTGCTGTTCCCCTTTGCATTCAGTGGCTCCGCCATTTGATCAGTGCATCTAGCCTCAGGGACTTCATGGTTTGCAAAGCCACAACCTGCTAATAAGCACCCTCCAGCTTGTTTGCCAAACAGATCAGTCCTGGCAGGCTCCCCAAAACTCCAGTCCTTGAGACTTGGAGCTCTTTCACTTGTATGGTCTATTGTGTGGCAAGCAAGAGAATAAACTATGTACCTCATAAATGCACAGCAATTATAGATCAGTTAGGAATACAGCTGTGGCTGAAAAGATTGCTTACCTAAACCAAATCGAGGCCTAATTTATTTTTGTATTGTCTTTGTTAAAAACCAAACAAACAGCTCTGCAGGGCTTATGTATACAGTGAAGAAAATGGCTGCTTTCGTTATAAACAAGATGGTAATCCTTGGCCCAAAGAAATCACCCTCAGTAGCTGAAAGTTTTTGTTTTTATCTCTGAAGGAAGTCTTGGTGTGTTGTAGCTTCAGTTAGATATTTAAGGAAACACGGTAGAATGCTTTCTTTGCTAGGAGCTTCAATGTATTAGGGATTACAGAGTCTATAAAGTACTATATCTTGTTCTAGATACCAGATAAGATGTCCATTTTAAGCATAAAAAGTGTGAAAAAATGAAGTAGCCTTTATTTACAACATAATGCTAAGGTCCATCAGATTTGTATGCATTCATTTGCCAAATTATGGTATGTGAATGTGATTTTTTATAAAGTACTTTTATAGTCAGATAAATACTTATCAATCCTTATAAGACAAAAAAACAACCAAACCAACAGTCAAAAGTAACACATTGAAGTTGTAAAGATATTAGTATTAACTTACTAGAAATGGGCTTGATGTCTCCTATGTTGGTTGGGTACCTAGACTGTGGTAATTGTATGGAATTTTACATCCTTCAAAAAGTGCTGTGAGACTTGGTGATCTTAATTTTAAGAAATCTAGACAGATTTGGAAAATTCTATGAAAATAATAATAAAGGATAAAAAAAACACAGTTATACTGTTTCAAAGGGGATAGCCTCTCGAACCAGATTCATCAGCAGGCCCCATGCCTTACTGATCCTCAGTTTGCTCTCTGTAAAAGGGGGTGACTGACCTATTCATCCCATCTTAGGATGTTGGCAAGAGAAATAAAATCAACAAAGTATAATTACTTGAATTGTACAGACACCTACCATAAAAACTGTTATTGCTAAATGGAAACAAACTTGAAGAAGTATCAGGGGCACACTGTGTGATTACAAAACATTGGACAAAATTCTTTGGGAAGAATTTTTTTATTTTAATCTTACTGTAAAGGTGTTACACAGAGGAGTTACGGTTACCTAAGTAAGGCAATGAGTACATTTCTTGTCGAACATTGTTATCCTCTCTCTCGTTTTTCTTCTACTTTCCCTCCCTACTCTCTTACTACTCCAAGTTGTACAGTTCATTTCCAACATATTGTCTTGTGACTATTGCTGTTGCACTGGTTCATCCTTTGTCCTTTATCTCACTATTTTGTTATTCCCCCTTTCTTTCCCCAAATCAGATAAACATTTATACAAGACACAGGATACCAAAATCAAAAATAGGGGATAAATCAAAGGAAAAGAAAAAAGAAATAGCTTCACACAGAACATGAAAACAAAAACAACAACTAAAAACTCCTTCTTGTTTCCATATCTTGGAGTTCATTTCACCTAACATCATCTTATATGGTCATATGTATACAGCCATTGAGCTATTGTGATCCTCTGCTAGGACTCTGCTACCCATGTACTAATTAGTACAAATGAGGGAAACCATGGGATCTGTGTTTCTTTGGGCCTGGCTTATTTTATTTATTATGATTTTTTCCAAGTCTTTACATTTATTTATGAATGGAGTGATGCCATTCTTTCTGATGGAAGCATAGAATTCCATTGTGTATATATACCAATGGATCTTCTTGACCCATCCATCTACTGAGTGGCATCTGGGTTGGTTCCTTATCTTAGATATGCTAAATAATGTTGCAATGAACCTAGTTAAGGATGACTGTTCCATGTCAACATCTGTGGCTGCCTCTGTGGCTGCAGTCAGGAAGAAGTAAACATGAGGGAAAAGTTTTTAAAGTGGCTTTAAGAATGGACATTGTCCTGATTGTTAAGAAGGCCCAGGAAAGTTCAGTCTGCTTTTGTCTGGTTAGGGCACCTTTGTACTACTTTTCAGGCCATCAGATCTGGGGTGTGTGTGTGTGTGTGTGTGTGTGTGTGTGTGTGTGTGTGTGTGTGTGTGTGTGTGTGTGTGTGTGTGTGTGTGTGTGTGTGTGTGTGTGTGTGTGTGTGTGTGTGTGTGTGTGTGTATGTGTGTGTGTGTTCATTTATCCAAATCCCTGGGCTTTTGTACAAATGTGGATAGTTAAGATAAAGAGATGATTCTATAGCCCAGTTTTTATCCCATCCCTTTGTTATCTAGTGTAGACTGCATGAGTAGATAGCAAAAGGATATTTTAGGACATTTCCTTGACGTGAGATTTTTTTTCTGCTTCTGCCTAGGGAGTACATAGGTCAGCTAATGCTTCAAAAGTGCTAAGTAACAAATTACTGCTGAAAACTAACTTAAAATAAGTGTTTATTTGCCTGTCACAAGTCTTCAGATGGGCTGTCACTCGGCCAGGCTAGACCAGACTCAATGCTTTGGAATCTGGGCATCTGGCCTGCAGGTTGGGTGTGAGTCTGTTCCAGAAATCATTTTTCTTAGAATCAGTGACTACCTGGGGAAGATTGTTTTCACATTTTGAATTATAGAGGTTCAAGGAATTGGCCCAGAATATCCACAGTGCCATAGTACCATAGTGCCCTTATTCCATTTGCCAAAGAGGTCTCATATTCCATCCCACCTCAGTGGACTAAGGAAATATCCTTCAGAGGGCAAAGGGCTTGGTGAGTAACTCTAATAGAGGAAAGGCCACCAACTATACATATATAGTTTGCTACACTGACAGCAGAGGGAGGTCTTGAACTAAGAATCTTGTAAACTACCTCCAAAGTTCCACTCCTATCGACAAGCGAGTAGAAAGGCAAGCAATCTTTGTTTAGGCTGAAATATTACAAAATCAGAATTAAAATTTTCATCCTACTGATGAAAACTGCTATACAGTGAGAGAAATGTGGTTGCATAAAGCCTTCATTAATGGTTCAAGACTGATCTGTTTAGGACTCTGCTCAGATTATTGTTTGCTGATTAGGTCATGGGCTCAACTAAGAACAAATGAAAGCACAGAAGCAAGTTAGAAAGTTGTGAAAGGGAGATGGTGATTGATTGCTGCAAAAGAAGAAACCAAAAGAGGAACCAAACTTGTAGGTGGACTTGTTATGCGGTATGAATATATCCTAGGATTTCGGTCAAAAAAGAGAATGTAGGACTGAGATAGTAAAAAGAAATGGGTAAGGATCAAGATTTAGTTATGTTAAGTTTCAAGTGGTTTCCATATGTATATCTATGGGTTCTGTGAGGGTTTTATGCTGAGATAATTTGTATTTTTCATTCTAGTTTCCATATCATGAGTTCTAGTATTTAAAAGTATGTTTTATTTTTGCAGATTGATCTTGGATACTGCTGTCTTACCTAAGCTTATTAGTTCACGTAAGTTCCTTTTATAGATCCCTTATGGTTTTTTATGTAATCTCCTCTGAATAGATGTAGTTTCATATGTCTGTCTAATATGTATGCCCTTTATTCTTTATTCTTGTCTTATTACTCTAGCCAGAACCTATAACACATGCTGAATTTGCTGTATATGGCTGCCTCACATGAAAATATTCATTGTGATCATAGCATTAGATTGCATTAGATACAATGTAGATATCTGGTCAGGTTAAATATGTTTTCTTCTTCCCTTCTAAACTTTCCCTTAAAAGTTCCCAAACAGATAGCCAGGTCATTGCTTATTATATATAGATAATAAATATCATCTCACCTTGGGCCATGCCTCCTTCCACAAAGTATATGATTATGTGCACAAATTACAACTCTGTCCATTAGACATTTTTTCTTTTCACTGACCTTCAAAGCTACCCCACAAATATGACTTCAATGCAGGTTCCATACACTCTTACTTATTTCCATAACTGCAAATATATCTTATCTTTCTATCTATCTATCTTTCTTTCTATCTATCTATCTATTTATCTATCTTTCTATCTATCTACTTACTGTGTGTTTACATATATTTGACTTTTAGGTATAGTATGCACATATGAACGAAAGCATAAGATTTTTGTTCTTCTGAACAAAAATTATTATGGCTGAATATTATTCCATTATATATATGTTGCATATTTTATTAATGTATTCACCAGTTGTAGGGCATCTGTGCTGTTTCCATAGCTTGGCTGCATGAATGTGTAAATGCATATGCTGTGTCCTGAATTACTTTCCTTTAGGTATATGTCTAAGAGTGATATTGCTAGATTATATGGTAAGCCCATCCTTAGTTTTCTGAGGAACCTCTATACTGACTTCCATACTGGTTTCACTAGTTTACATTTTCCACCAACAATGTACAAAGGTTCTTTTTTCCTGAATCCTTGCCAACACTTGTTATTGTTTGTGTTTCTGATAAAGTGAGATTAAATCACTGTACTTCCTTTATAGCCAAGGATGTTGAGCATTTCTTCATGTATTTATTGGTTATTTGTGAATTTATTTATTGGTCTTTTATGAATTGTCTGGTTGGTCCATTCAGCATTTATTAATTGGGTTGTTGATTCAAAGTTTACTTTTTAGATCCATGTTCTGATTATTAATCTCTTGTCAGATGTATAGCTGGCAGATTTTCTCCAATCCAGTAGGCTATTTATTCAGTGACTATTTTCCTTTGTTGTGCAGAAGCTTTTTAGTTGGATGCTAGGCCACTTATTCTTTGCTCTATTTGCTGAGCTATTGAGGTTCCATAAAAGTTACAGCCTATGTTAATGTGTTCTAGTATTTTTCCCATCCTTTTCAGTATTAGTTTCAAAGTTCTAGATCTTGCATAAAGATCCTTGATCCACTTTGAATTGATATTAATATAAAGCAAGAGAGAGAGAGAGATCTAGTTTCAGTCTTCTGAATGTAGATATCCATTTTCTCAGTACCTTTTCTTAAAGGATGGTATCTTTCTGTCAATGCATGTTTTGGAGCTCCTTCCTTCCTTCCTTAGTTCCTTAGTTCCTTCCTTCCTTCCTTCCTTCCTTCCTTCCTTCCTTCCTTCCTTCCTTCCTTCCTTCCTTCCTCTCTTCCTTCTTTCCTTCCTTCCTTCCCTCCTTCCTTCCTTCCTTGCTTTCTTGCTTTTGTCAGTCATGAAGGTTGAATTCTGGACCTGGGCGCTGTCCCTCAACTCTTCAGCTCAAGGCTAGCGCTCTACCACTTGAGCCACAGTGCCACTTCCAGTTTTCTGGTGGTTGATTGGAGATAAGAGTCTCATGGATTTTTCTGCCTGGGCTGGCTTTGAACCACGATCCTCAGATCTCAGCCTCCTGAGTGAGCCAACGGCACCTGGCTTTTGGGTTCATTTCTTAAAAATCATATAGTTGTAGCTGTGTAGATTTATTTCTGGGTCTCCTATTCTCTTCTCTTGGTCTTCATGTCTATTTGCTACCAGTACTAGGCTGCCTTTGTTAATATGAAGTTAGATACTGTGATATCTCCAGCATTGCTTTCCCCCCCCCCCTCAGATTGCTTTGGTTATTTGGGATCTTTTGTGCTTCTATATACATTTTAGTATTGATTTTTCTGTTTCTGTGAAGAATGACCTTGGGACTTTGATTGAGATTGCACTGAATTGTTAGATTGTTTTATATAACAAATCCATAGTCAGCCTAATAGTAAATGAGGGAAAATGGAAATAATTTCCTCTAAATCCAAGGATGAGACAAGGATGTCTACTCTCTCTACTCTACCCAATATAGCCCTGGAATTCTTATCTAGAGCAATAAGGCAAAAGAAAGAAATAAAAGAGCTCCAAATAGGAAAAAAGTTGTTCAATAATACCTAAGAGTGCAAATGATGTGGCCCTATACCTACAAGACACTAAGGATTCTACTTGATGACTACTAGACCTTAGAATCCCTTTAACAATGGGGCAAGATATAAAATCAACACACAAAAGGAAGTACCTTCACTGTACAACAACAATGAGCAGGCTGAGAAAAAAGGCAGGAAAACAATTCCATTCACAATAGCAAAAAGTTTAAAAAAAAACCAAAACACCTCCTTACGAATAAACTTAAATAAGGAGGTGAAAGACCTCTGTGATTAAAAACTATAAACTCTTATCCTTGAAGAAAGAAACTAAAGAATATACAAGAAGATGGAAGGGTCTCCCATACTCATGGATTAGCAGAATTAATATCTTGAAAATGGCCATACAACTGAAAACAATCATCACTATTATCATGGCTCAATCTACTTCTATTGACAGCATTTTCTTCTAGCTTTTAGTCACATTTTCCTGATTCCTGAAAGGTGTAATTTCTATTGGATACTAAACATCATGAATGTTATGTTAAGTGCTTGGATTTTATTGTCTATCTTTAAAAATAATTTGGCTTTGCTCTAAGTTAAGTTGCATATGGATGAGGTAAACCCTTCCAAGTCTTGTTTGCAGTTTTTGTTAGGTGGAATATATAATAGTCTTTATTCTAGGGAAAAATCTAGCTTCTACTGTGATGACATAACTTTTTGGTGTCTTGATTACTAAATTCCTGGTGACTTTAACAAAGGCCTCCACTCTGGCTGCTGAAATCTTGAATAATCCCCAAAAGACTTCTGTGAACTTAAAATCCATGTGATTCCTTGGCTAATCTTTGCTGAGTCTCATAAGATGTAACCTTATGCATGCATACCTTAGGATTTACTAAAACTTCAATGGACTCTCTATGTACACCTTGAAACTCTTTGTTGGGTACCTTCTTCCTTCCTCCCTGCTTTCCTGCCCCCCCACTCGGTCAGTTGTGGGCTTGAACTCAGGGCCTGGGCACTGCCTCTGAGCTCTTTTGCTCAAGACTAGAGCTCTACCAATTTAAGCCATAGCTTCATTTCTAGTTTTTTAGTGGTTACTTGGAGGTAAGAGTCTCATGAGAACTTTTCTGTACTGGATGGTTTTGAACCACAATCCTCACATTTCAACCTGAGTAGCTAGGATTACAAGCGTGAGCCACCACCACCTGACCTTCTTCCTCTCTTTAGCTCTGTCTTATTCCTTCTAGCTCCCTCAGATGTCTCAAATATTAATCTCCATTTTCTAAGACTCAAGCAAAGAAAGCTACTACACTGTACTTGGGACTTCCACTTGGGATCTCTTCAGGGGGAATGCTGGGCAAATGCAAAGTGGACTGACTGTTTGCCTCCCTCAGACAGCACAAAATGTGCTTCTTCCTTTTGAAAGTCTCAAAGCATCTTCTCCCCATCCTTTATTCACTTATTGTTTAAGCTAGAAGGTAAATGAGTCTATCTTAGTTACTCCATGACTGGAAAAGGAAGATTATTCACTGGGCAGTAGACTAATTGAGTCTGGCTCTGGAGATCAGAGAAGTCTTGTGTGAAGCTATAAATATGGGTGTCATAGGGCATAAGTGGTTCTCTCAAATTTGTTACATATTAAATTAATAGAGATAATTCTCCTTTTTAATATCAAGTCAGGGTAGATGGGTGGGGACTAATTAATGGCTGACAACAGCCAAGAGCCATGGTCTCCTACATTTGTCCCATATATGTGTGCGTATATGCATGCATGCGTGTATATGCATGCATGCGTGTATATGTATGCATGCGTGTATATGTGGGTGTAATTTCGACCTGTGCCACTAGAGTATGAGTATAAAGAATAGAGCAAAATGTTAATCCCAGGTTAATTCTAATTTTTAGAGATTGAGAAGGGGGAAAAAGAGAGAACAAAGGAGACTGAGAAGAAGTGCCATATAGTAGAAGAAAGCCAGGACAGCATGCCATGTTGAGAACCAAGTGAGGAAGATGTTTCAAGAGGACGAAGGTGACAGCCTGTCACTAGGATCTATGTGATGAAGGCTGAACGTTGTCACCTGGGTGAAGTAGCATGGATGGAGATAAGCAATTCAGTGAGAGGATCTTCAGCGAAGGGAGGAAGGAAGAAGGGGACAGGATGAACTTACTTGTCAATTTTTGTTTTAAGGAGAAGGAAAGGTAACTGGAGAAAAATAGAAAAAAATAGAAAAAAAGTTTTTTGCAAGTGTTTCTCATAGAGAAGTACTATTCATTTCTACAATAAAATTTTACAATGTTGCCACAATACTTCTTTGGCATTCATAAAATACTCCACTTATAAATTTAGTGAATTACTTTTTTGTATGTATTTGATTATAATTTTTTCTTGGTTTCCATGTGTACAAATTCACCTTCCTATTAAGATTTGTTTAAAGGCTTAAATCAATGCTCCTGGGCTTTTTCTTTCACTAATATATGCAGAGTTTAAAAAAAAATTGGGTGTCAACACATATTTTCAAGCTGAAGTGAGTTAGCCAATGTTATGCCTTCTCATTTTGTTCCTGATACTAAACAAATTGTCTATTTAGTGTCATATTTTTACATATCTGTGCATTTGTAGGTAATTTTTTTGTTTAAAAGGTTCCTCAGGTGCGGTGGAATCTCAATGTTGTTTTGATCTCATTTCTTTTTTTTTTTTTTTTGCCAGTCATGGACCTGAACTCTGGGCCTAGGCGCTGTCTCTCAGCTCTTCAGTTCAAGGCAAGCACTCTACCGCTTGAGCCACAGCACCACTTCTGTCTTTTTCTGTTTATGTGGTGCTGAGGAATCCAACCGAGGGCCTCATGCATGCAAGGCAAGCACTCTACCACTGAGCCACCTTCCCAGCCCTGATTGCATTTCTTTTATGGCCACAGAGTGAACATCTCTTCCTGTGTCTATTGGCCATTCTTATTCTTTCTTTGGAGAAGTCTCTCTTTAAGTCTTTAGGCCATTTATTAATTGGGTTGTTGTTTCTTTAAGGATTTGTTTTTGGGTGATTTAAGTTTTTGAGCTGTGCTTATATTTTAGATATGAGGCTCTTGTCTGAGGCCTAGCTAGTAAGAATCTTCTCCCATTCTGTGGGCTTTCTATTTATCTTGCTAGCTATGTTCTTTGCCATGCAGAAACTCTTTGTTTGATCCAATCCAATTTATTTAATCCTTAGCATTGATTACCATAGCCAAGATATGGAAGCAACCCAAATGCCCTTCAGTAGATGAATAGATCAAGAAATTGTGTCATATATATACACAATGGAATTCTATGCTTCCATCAGAAAGAATGTCATTGCCCTATTCAGAAGGAAATGGAAAGACTTAGAAAAATTATACCAAGTAATTCAGAGCTAAGGAAACACAGGCTGCATGGTTTCCCTCATTTTTAATAATTGGAATGTGCCTATAAATCTACAAGTAAACCCAATGGGTAGTAAAATACAAATAATCACACCTGAACATGATTAATTAAAGAACAGTCTAAACATTCACACAGTGAGAACAAAGGAGGATATTCTTAGGAGAGGATCACAAGGACTCAATAGCTATGTGCATATGATCATATTAAATGATGCTTATGCTTATTGAAATAAATGGAAACAACAAGGTTTTATTTTTAATTTGTGGTGCTTTTTTTTCTTCTCCTTTCCTTTTTTCTTCTGTAACTTTTTAAAAAATTTCTGTACCCTTTGTACCTTGTACATAAGTTTGTCTGATTTGGGGAGGGGAAGGGGAAGTACAGAAACATTAGGACAAGGAGTGAACCAATTGTAACAGTGAAACCCAATAGACACTATGTTGGGGGGGAGGGGAGACAGAAGGGGGAAACACTGGAAGACAATGAGGGAAGGATTGAACACTGCTCAAAAGGAAATGCACTCATTACTCAACTTATATAACTGTAACCCCTCTGTATATCACCTTTACAATAAAATTTTAAAAATCTTGTTGATGAGATGAATTATATTAATTGATTTGCATATATTGAACCAGCTTTGCATCCCTGAAATGATTCCTGTTTGATCGTGGTGTATGATTTTTTGGATGAATTGTTGAAGTCGATTGGCCAAAATTTTGTTGAGAAGTTTTGCATCAATGTTCATCATCTCTGCCTGGCTTTGGGATGAGGGTTATGATGGCTTATTTAGTGAAGTAAGCCAGGCCCAAAGAAACATAGGTCCCATGGTTTCCCTTATCTGCAATAACTAGTATATATCTGAGACAAGCAGAAACGGTCAGATAAGTTGATGTTAGGCAAAATGAACCGCAAGTTAAGGACTCAAAAGATTTTTTCTTGCTTGCTATTGTTTCTAACATATTTTTAAGATGATTTCTTAGTTGCTTTGTATGTTCCTCCCCCATGGTATAACTCCTGTTTTCACTGTATTTGATGTTGGTATAATTTGTGGAGGGGAAGGGAAAAAACAAATTGTTTAAACACAGATACAGGTGGACCCATTGCAACAATGAGAGGTACAAGATGTTATGTCGAAAAATGAACTTTACCACTTTGGCAGTGGGGGAAGATGGTGGTGGTGGTGGAGATGGGAAGGGATGGGAAGAAGAAGCAAAGGAGGAAGCAACAATACTTGATAAGAAATGCACTCATTACCTTGCTCATGTAATTGTAACCCCTCTGTATGATATTTTCACAATAAAAAAAAGAAGGAAAAAAAACTAAGCCAGGGAATTAAAGACTTAAAAAAATTTAAAAATCTGAAACAAGATAAAAGAAATAAAAGGTCCCTCAGTGTGGTGCTGAAGTGCTGTCTAGTATTTTTTGTTTTGTTTTTATGTGTTTGCGTGTGTGTGTGTGTGTGTGAGAGAGAGAGAAAGAGAGAGAGAGAGAGAGAGAGAGAGAGAGAGAGAGAGAGAGAGAGAGAGAGAGAGAATGTGTGAGAGAGAGAGCATGCGCATGCATGCTCACATTATGTTCTGGTACTGGTGCTTTATCCCAGGCATTCACACTCTCCTTTAGCTTTTTCACTGAAAGCCAGTGTTCTACCACTTGAACCACAACTCCACTTATGTTTTTTTGGTGGTTAATTGGAGATGAAATGTCTCTACCTGGACTAGCTTTTAACTCCATCCTCAGATCTCAGCCTCCTGAGTAACTAGAGTTACAGTTATTATCCATGGGTGCCTGACTGCTGTCAAGTTTTTCTAGAGGCAAAAGCTTATCATGTATGCTGAAACAAGGATACAGGTTGACCCACTGTAACAATGAGACATACAAGACACTACGTTGAAAACAAACTTTACAACTTCGGTGGGGATGGGTGGGAGGAGTTGCGGAGGTGAGGCGCGAAGGGATAGTAGGAGAAAAACAAAGGAGAGGGTAACAATGCTGGATGGGAAATGTACTCATTACCTTACTCATGTAACTGTAACCCCTCTGTACAGTATCTTTACAATAAAAAAAACATTAAAAAAGCTTATCATAGAAAAGTATGTATTAGATACATTTCATTTAGGTTTGCGTTCTAGTGCTGTGGACCTTGATCTCGATGTTAATGAACCAATAATATGTATTAAGGAAGAAATTTTAAACAGAAACACACATTAAAAACATGACTATGTTGGTAGACAAAACTGCTGTGACCAGAAAGTTTGCATGAGTCTAACCCTGTATCGCCCCTAAGGAAATAGTTCAGTAGTTAATAGTTTAATATTTGCAGAACCACTACAAATCAATGAAAAGCAACTGTTCAGTGTTTTTCTTTAAGAGAATGAATGGAAGAAGTGGCACTGATTGATCAAGTTTCATTCTACTAATGAACTGACATGTGCGGTATTGTGCAAAAAAAATGAGACCTTAGTTGTAGTTCTAATTCTTCTATCTAGACAAGTATTCTAGAACTCTTCTGGTTTCTTCATCTTTGAATGTAGCTCTTTAAGTGAGGCTCTTTAAGCCTTTGGCAAAAGCTCTAGAAACCCTAACATTCTATGACCCCAAAACATCAGTAAGAAAAATGCCCAGTAATAATCTCGTCCCAAGAAACTCCACTTTGCTTTATACTGAACCATCTTTCTCCATCTGAGAGTAAGCACCATGTTCTAGAGAGTACCACAGAGAGGAAATAACATGCACTGTTTTGTTTTTTTTTAAATCTGGGAAGTTTTCCCAGGAAAAAGAGATGCTTAAGACTTTGGAAGTCATATCAAAATCACCCCCACGTGTTAACAGTACATGTCACAGTAAGAAATAGATATTAATGAGGGATTTTTAAAAGAAAACAGGCACAGTAGGTTTAAATAGGGTACAGCCTTCTGATGACAGCTTTGAATACAGAGTGCCAAAATGCAGCCAGACTGAGAGAGGTATGAGCAGAGTACTAAAAATACAAGAACTAGAGTACAGTCAGGTGGCAACCTGAATTCACACTCAGAGTTTTTAATATCAGAAGCAAGAAAGTCATTTACAACTCTTTCCAAAGGATGAGGCTCTGCTACATGTTAAGAATACAAGCCCATATGTGTAATGACAGCGGGTGACTTCCTGATGTGGGGTGTGAGGGGGCAGGGAGGGTGTTGAAACATGAAATATATTTTCTATGTAATTTGGCTCTTTATTACAAAAACATTAATAGTAATTTGAAAATCAAGAGTGCAATTTTGTTTGAAAAAGGATTAGGTTTTCCCAGCGTCATCATTGGTATGGACTTTGATACTGGGTTGTTGAAGGGGGCAGGCCTACCTCCCATAACCATCTCTGGGTGCTTTGCAGCATGAAAATCCATGATTACCAACCAGTCTATATCAGTTCCAATGTTAGTAGGCTAGAGATGGTAAAAATAAAATTATCTCAAGAGGGCTTTTAAAGGGACTATTAAAACAAAAGTTAAAAGCTAGGCACTGGTAGCTCATGCCATAATCCTAGCTACTCAGCAAGCTGAGCTCTGAGCATCATGGTTCAAAACCAGCCTAGTCAGGAAAGTCCATGTTAACTACCAAAATGCTAGAAGTGGCACTAAGGCTCAAGTGGTAGAGAACTAACCTTGAGAAACAAAAACAAACAAAAAACTCTCAGGGACAATGCTCAAGCCCTGAGTTCAAACCCCAGGAAAAGCACACACAAAAAGAAGAAATGAGTATCTAGCTCAAAAAAGAAGAAGAAGAAATGAGTATCTAGCTAAGTTAAAAATGATCATCATAGAATTAACTTTGGAGAAAGAAAATTAATCTGAAATTGACTGGGCATTTGTGACTCAAGCCTATAATCTAACTACTCAGGAGGCTGAGATCTGAGAATCATGGTTTGAAGCCAGCCCAGACAGGAAAGTCTGTGAGATTCTTTACCTCCAATTAACCATCAAAAAGCTAAAAGTGGAGCTATGGCTCAAGTGGTAGAGTGTTAGTAAGGACAGTGCCCGAGCCCTGAGTTCAAACCCCAGGACTGACACACGCAATGCTTGGTAAGAAATGTGTGCATTATCCTGCCCATGTAATTGTAGCCCCTCTGTACAGTATGTTCTCAAATAAAATAAAATAAAATTTAAAAAAATTAACTATCAAAAAAAAAAGAATCTGAAATTTTATTCATTTCTAAATTTGTGATTAGTGAAATTTTAACAGAACATGATAAATAATTTTTCAGAACAGTCAGGTACTAACTTGTTCCTTCTATCACTGCCACTTGGAATGATAGACATTCACTAAAACTGGCTTTTTAAAATAATATCATTAATGCTCTTATATGCAAAATACACAGTTCAGAAGAATATTTCTAGAAGCATGCCTCCTAGAAGGTCTTATAACTAGACCATTTTCAAAAACTGAAAATGGTTAATGAACCAGAGTAATAATTTAAGAATATGCAATATTTCAGTTATCAATTAGTTAAGGAAATTTTAAGCCAAGCACCAGTGGCTCACATCTCTAATTCCAGCTACAGTAGGCTGAGATCTGAGGATCACAATTTGAAGCCAGCCCAGGCAGGAGACTCCATGAGACTCCTACCGTCAATTAAGTCCATGAAACTCTTATCTCTAATTAACCACCAAGAAGCAGCAAATGGAAGTATGCCTGAAGTAAAAGAACACTATCTTTCAGCACAAAAAGCTAAGGGACAACCCTGCACCAGAATCAACTCCAAATGGATCAAAGACCTTGAACTCAAAGCAGACACTCTGAAAACATTACAGGAGGGAATAGGAGAAACCCTAGGTCTCCTTGGCTCAGGCCGAAATTTTCTGAATAGAGACCCGGAAACACAACAAATCAAAGAAAGGTTGGACAAACGGGATTGCATAAAGTTGCAGAGCTTCTGCAGGGCAAATGACATAGCTAGCAAGATCAATAGAAAGCCCACGGATTGGGAGAAGATCTTTACTAACCATACAATGGACAAGGGTCTCATATCTAAAATATACTTGGAACTCAAAAAATTAAACCACCCAACAACAAATCCTCAAAGAAACAACTGCCCAATAAATAAGTGGGCGAAAGACTTAAAAAGAAACTTCTCTGAAGAAGAAAGAAGGATGGCAAATAGACACATGAAGAAATGTTCAACATCCCTAGCCATAAAAGAAATGCAAATCAAAACAACATTGAGATATCACCTCACTCCAGTTAGAACGGCAAAAATCAAGAACTCTAACAACAGATGCTGGAGGGGATGTGGACAGAAAGGAACCTTACTTCATTGTTGGTGGGAATGTAAACTTGTTCAACTACTTTGGAAAGCAGTATGGAGGTTCCTCAAAAGACTTCACATAGAACTCCCCTATGACCCAGCAATCCCACTTTTGGGCATTTACCCAAATGTTTACAAACAAGACCACACTAAAGCTACTAGCACAACTATGTTTATTGCAGCATTATTTACCATAGCTAAGATATGGAACCAACCCAGATGCCCCTCAGTAGATGAATGGATCAAGAAAATGTGGTATATATACACAATGGAATTCTATGCCTCCATCAGAAAGAATGACATTGCCCCATTTGTTAGGAAATGGAAAGACTTGGAAAAACTTATATTAAGTAAAGTAAGCCAGGCCCAAAGAAACATAGGTCCCATGGTTTCCCTTATTTGTAATATCTAGGATATGTATGAGTCAAGCGGAAAAGGTCAGATAATGTGATGTCAGGAAAATCAACCCTTAGATGTGTATTTTAAGGTTTTTTTCTTTCATGCATGTGTTCCTAACGCATTTATAAGATTATCTCTTTGATGCTTTGTATGTCCCTCCCCCACAGTATAACCCCTGCTTTCACTATATTTGATGTCAGTATAACTTGTGGAGGAGATGGGGAAAAACCAGTTGTTTAAGGATACAGGTGGACCTGTTGCAACAATGAGAAGTACAAGTTGTCATGTCCAAAACGAGCTTTACAACGTCGGTGGGGGGGGAAGGGGGGGAAGGAGAAGGATTGGGATTGGGGGGGAGGGGGGAGGCTGGGAAGGGATGTGAAGGGTAAACACAGGAGGAGGCTGCAATGCTTGGTAAGAAATGTACGCATTATCCTGCCCATGTAATTGTAACTCCTCTGTACAGTATGTTCACAAATAAAATAAAATTAAATTAAAAAAAAAAAAAAAGCTAAGGGACAGTACCTGGGCCCTGAGTGCAAGCCCCAGCAGGCAAACTAGTAGCAGGCACACACACACACACACACACACACACACACACACACACACACACACACACACACACACACACACACACACACACACACACATCTATATTAGATTCCCAGGGCTATTATATCTAAGAAACATAAACTAGGAGGGTTAAACTAATACATGTTCACCATCTAATTATTCTGGAGATTTGAAGTTTGAAATTAAAGCATCAAGCTAGGGGCCAGTGGCTCACACTTGTAATCCTATCTACTGAGGAAGCTGAGATCTGAGGATCACAGTTCAAAGCCAACTGGGCAGAAAAGTCCCCATGAGACTCTTTTCTCCAATTGACCACTCAAAAACCAAAGTGGTGCTGTAGCTCAAGTGGTAGAGCACTAGCCTTGAGCTGAAGAGCTCAGGGACAGCGCCCAGGCTCAGAGTTCAGGCCCCCTGACTGATTCCCCCCCCAAAAAAGTGAAATCAAAAGGGCCAGGGTCCCTCTAAAACTCTGGTCACTCTTCTTGTGGCTTCTGGCAGTTGTCAATTCCTAGAATTTTTAATCTCAGCTTCATTACTCCAGTCTCTGCCTCTGCAGTGATAAGACATTCTCTCCTCTCTACATGATCTTCTTAGAAAGACAACTAATCATAATATATTAAGGGCCCATATTTGTGAAGTAGGGCCTCAACTGATTACACATGTAAGGATGGGAATTTTCCAAAAGGTCAGTCATATTCTTAGGCCCTGAGAGGCTAAGATTTCAAAATACCTTTAGGTAAAGGTAAAATTCAACTTGTAACAGTCCCCATAGAGTCAATAATAGGCATTCATTTTCCATATAGTGTCTAGTGAGTATCACTTTTGTATTTTTTCACCCTTATTCTACTTTTTTGTGTCCCCTACCCTTATTCACCCACATACAAACAAACAAGATAGAAGGAAAAGAAAACAAAAACAGCAATTAAAAAATCCCAATTTCTTTTCTTGGAGTTCATGTCATAAAATATTTTATATGATCATATGCACATAAATATTGAGCCTTTGCCAACCACTCCTGTGCATATCCTACTTTGGCTGCAGTGTGTGAATGTCTAGAGTCCTATATAATTCATCATATCCCAGTGTGTGTGTGTGCATGTGTGTATTTGATCATTCAGTGTGTGCCTAGATTTATAGGCACATTCTAGTTACCACAAAAGAAAGAAACCATGAAACCTACGTTTCTTGGTTCTGGCTTACTTTGCTTAATATAATTTTTTACAAGTTTTTCCATTGCATTGCAAATGGTACAATATCATTCTTTCTGATGGATGAGTGGAATTATAAACCGGCACCAGAATCAATTCTAAATGAATCAAAGACCTCAATGTAAGGCCAGATACTATGAAAAGGAAAGGCTAGAGGAAACACTAGGCCTTCTAAGCACCAGTCAAAACTTCCTAAGATCCAGAATGACAACAAATCAAAGAAAGACTGGGTAAATGGGATTACAACAAACTTAAGAGTTTCTGCACGCAAAAGACATAGCTAGAAGATAAATAGAAAGCCCACAGAATGGGAGATCTTTACTAGCTATGCATCAGACAAGGGCCTCATATCTAAAATATACTTAGACCTCAAAAAGTTAAACCCCCAAAAATAAACCCTTAAAAACTCAACAACCTAATTAATAAATGGGCAAAAGACTCAAAGAGTCTTTTGAGAGACTTCTCAGAAGAAGTAGTAAGAATGGCCAATAGACACATGAAAAGATGTTCACTCTCTGGCCATAAAATAAATGCAAATCCAAACAACATTGAGATTTTGCCGCACCCCAGTTAGAATGACCATTATCAAGAAAACTAACAATAACAGATTCTGGCACGGATATGGCCAAAAGGGAACACTACTACACTGTTGGTGGGAATGTAAACTTGTTCAACCACTCTGGAAAGCAGTGTGGGGCTTCCTCTAAAGACTAACAATAGAACATCCCTATGAGCCAGCAATTCCATGCCTGGGCATTTATCCAATAGAATATAAACAAGGCCACACTAAAGTTACTAGCACAACCATGTTCACTGCAGCCTTGTTCACCTAATCAAGGTATGGAATCAACCCAGATATCTCTCAATGGAAGAACAGATCAAGAAAATGTCTATACACACAATGGAATCCTACTCATCCATCAGAAAGAAGGATTTCACCCGCATTCTTTTTAACTCTTTATTATGTCTAGATCCGGACATTAATTTATCATGAGTTGTTCTTCTACTTGATTTTGATTTTCCTTCATATAAAATTTAACTTTCCAGTACTATCATCTCTAGTCAAGACAGAATGCCCTAACTGGTCAGTTTGTAACCATAGAGACATAGTTCAGGGGAAAAGAAGAAGCTAAGTAGACAAAGGACCTCAGTGGAGGAGACCAAACTGGAAATTATCTGGCTAAACCACTTACTTCTGATAATATTAACTCTCAATTCATTCTCCCATTTATGTAATTTCTTGAAACATAATCAGTTATTAATCAGCAGAATTGAAATTCCTACAACCATTGTTAATTATTAGTATTCCATTTTAGTCCTCAAATAATCATATATAACAGAATTATATATAACAGAATTTCAAAGTATAAAGGACTATTTTTCCTTACTAAATTTTCTTATTTAAAATTCATACCTATGTTTAAAAATAAGGATATAGATTTTAACAATAATCGAAATGACATATCTTGCTCATAATACTGACATTTGACTAATTTAATGCTGAAGAATTTAAAGTTGACAAATTTTATCAAGCATATGATTACTGATCATGTGCACAATAAAGTCTAGACACCAAGAAACAACATTAGAGTCTCAGGTATATTAACTTTGAGTAGTTGAAATCAAAACCTAACTGGAATAGTTGGGACACATACCAAGACTAAAACCAGAGTTTTCATCTTTCAGAGTTGGTAAAAAATAAATATGGTTAAAATGAAAAGAAACAAAAATATACATGATTCTTTTAGAATTTTGGTGATACAATAAAAATCTGAGGAAAGAATCAAAGGAATTTTACTTCTATATAAGTGAAGTTGCAAGTAGGGGACACCCAGGAACATATTTGTTTCTCATTTCACTCATTTCAGTGTCAGGATTTTCATGCTTAAGGGTAGTCAGTGCGATCTGGTGTGAGGAACTCTTGAGTAGACAAAGCCAGCTAGGTTTCATACTCACCTTAACTTGGCTGGATTTGCAAATGTAGGTTAACTTCACTTGAGCTATTTCTTACATGTGCCTACATTAAAGAAAAGTAAAACAAGCCAGGTGCTGGTGGCTCACACCTCTAATCCTCACTATTCAGAAGGTTGAATTCTGAGCAGGAAAGTCCATGAGACTCTTGTCTCCATGAGACTAAGAAAAAGCTGGAAGTGGTGCTATAGCTCAAAATGGTAGCGCACTAGCCTTGAGTAAAAGGGCTCAGGGACAATGCTCAGGCCCTGCATTCAAGTGTCATACTGACAAAAAAAAAATTATGCTCATCCAACTAACTCACTAGAGACTTCCAAATAAGGACATTGTATAATGTAACCAACCAAATGTTTTCCTTCCTTTGCTTTTGAGTCCATTCTATAGTGTTTACCTCATGTTCCTGCAATGGAGTTCCCAAGTGACTTCTGGCTTTTTCAATTCACAATTATAGTTTGCTTAACTAAACTTGATTTTTTTTTTTTCGATCATGGGGCTTGAATTCTGGGCCTGGGGGCTGTCCCTGACCTCTTCAGCTCAAGGCTAGCGCTCTACCACTTGAACCACAGCACCACTTCCAGTTTTCTGAGTGGTTTATTAGAGATAAGAGTCTCATGGCCTTTCCTGCTTGGGCTGGCTTTGAACCGCGATCCTCAGATCTCAGCCTCCTCAGTAGCTAGGATTACAGGCATAAACCACCAGAGCCCAGCTTGATTTTATTAAAAAATTATGTCCCTGTTAACTTCAGGAAAAAAAAACAACCTATTTTAGTTTTACCAATCCTTTTCAAAGTAGGAATTTTAAAAATATCTTTGTGAGAAAACATGATGTGCCAGGCAGGTATGAGACTGTCTGTACCATCAAATTTATTGAAACAAAATCGGAGTATTTTTCACGATTTAATGTGATACTACATTCTCGCCATCATCTGAAAGAAAAGCACTGTCCCTTTGAAAATGTGCTCTGGTCCCACACAGAGGAAAAGTCCTCATCCCCCTGTACTTTCTCATACGATCCATTATCAGTGCAACATTGCAGAGTACAAATGACTTCATCCCAACCCACAATATTTCTAATATATGTCTTAGAATATTAGTCTCAAGCAGGCATCAAATGATTAAAATAAATTTATTCTAAGTGGGAAAGAGCAAAGGAAGAGGTGATATTGTCCAAAAAGAAATTTACTCATTACCTATCTTTTGAAATGGTAACCCCACTGTATATCATTTCTAATAATAAATTATTTAACCAAAAATTAAAATAAATTTATTCTTCCTCTCAGACCTTACCTTTCCTGCAAGTAAAATGAAGACATTTACAAAATCCATCATTTTCACTCAGTCTCCCAAATATGTGATGCAAATTGTCTAAAAAGGGACATCATTTGTTAAAAGATACAGAGCAAACATTATGCCTAAGCAGCATGACTGTCACTGCAGGTACCTCGTATGGGCAGGAATGACCCTCTTTCCCAAACACACTAACTGTTGACTCTTAAATTAGTCAAAGCAACATTCTTGGGAACTGATTAGTGAAAATGTGAATCCATTAAGTCTCTCAATCCTCAATACCTAAGAGTCTCCATTCTTTCCACATGGTTGATCCAGTTATCAGTGGACAGAAATACCCTATGTGAAAGTCAGCTGTATTGAGGATAGCTGGGAATTCCTCTGTGGCACAGGAAAGAATGCAGGAGGGGTGGAGAAGATAGGAGGGCAGTAAGGGCTATGTTGATAGTGTCTTGGCTTGCATAGCAACAGCAAGGTTGGACACGTGGGCCTTGTTGAGTTTGTTACACCAGCTCTGGATACCTATCATCAAAATGTAAAAATTCAGGTAGGAAATGCATTTCTCCCTGTTTGAGCCACTGTGTTTTCTGACCTTACATGAAAATGAATCTGACATGACACATTAAATGATGCTATTTAATCTTCCCTGCAGACCTACCTACCATATAACTTTTACAGATAAGGAAACTGAGGCACAGAAAAGTTATTTGTCTTGGCTATGATAAACAACGCTGCAATGAACATGGTTATGCTGCTACCTTTAGTGTGGTCTGGTTTGTGGTCAAGTGGATAGATGACCAGGAATACAATTGCTGGGTCATAGGGGTTAGTCTTTTGAGGAACCTCCACACTCCTTACCAGAGTGGTTGAACAAGTTTACATTCCCACAAACAGTATAGTAGTGTTTGCTTTTGACCACATCTCCATCAGCATATGTTATTGTTAGTGTTCTTGATAGTGGCCATTCCAACGGGGGTAAGATGGAATCTCAGTGTTGTCTTGATTTGCATTTCTTTTATGGCCAGAGAGAGAACATGTCCATTGGCCATTTTTACTTCTTCCTCTGAGAAGTCTCTCTTTAAGTTTTTAGCTCATTTATTAATTGGGCTGTTGTTTCTTTGAAGGTTTATTTTTGGGGGGAGATAACTTTTTGAGGTCTAAGTATAGTTTAGATTTCAGGCCCTTACCTAATGCATAGCTTGTAAAAATCTTTCCCCATTCTGTGAGCTTTCTACTTTTCTTGTTAACTATGTTCTTTGCCATGTAGAAACTCTTCAGTTTGATGCAATCCCATTTATTCATCTTTAGCATTGTTTAACATAGCCAAGACATGGGATCAATCCAGATACCATTCAATGGACAAATGGATCAAAAAAATAGGAATATATACATAATGGAATTCTACTCCTCCATCAGAAAGAACAATATTGTACCACTCAGGAGGAAATGGAAAGACTTAGAAAAAATTATATTAAGTAAAGTAAAGCCAGAGCCAAAGAAACAGGCTGTAAGGTTTTCCTCATTTGTGGTAACTAAAATGTGCCTATAAATCTACAAGTAAACACACTGGAAGGTAAAAAGACAAAAATACAATGAAACATGATAAATTTTATAGGTCTCTAGATAATCACACAGTGAGACTAAAGGAGGATATTCTTCGGGGAGGATCACAAAGGCTCAATAGTGCATATGATCTTTTTTTTTTTTTTTGCTTATGTGGTACTGAGGAATCGAACCCAGGGCCTCATGCATGCAAGGCAAGCACTCTACCACTGAGCCACCTTCCCAGCCCTGCATATGATCATTTAAAATAACATTTATTGAAATGAACTCCAAGAAATCGAAACAAGAGGTCTTTTTTCTTTGTTGCTGTTTTTATTTTCTTTGCCTTTTGTTGGTTATTTTGTTTGTATTTGGGCAGATAAGAGAGGGCATAGAAAGGGAGGGACAAAGGGTGAACAAATTCAGCAGCGATGCTCACTAGGCACTATGTTGAAAATGAACCATATAACTTGTGGGTGAGGAAGGGAAGCAAAAACTGGGCTAGAGAAAGAGAAGGGGTGACACTGTTCAAAATGAGATGTTCTCGTTACCTGACTTACGTAGCTGTAACCCCTCTGCACATCACCTTTACAGTAAAAATAATATATATATTAAGATTAAAATAAAGTTATTTGTCCAGAGTAACATGTCTGCTAAGAAGGAGAACCAATAACATGAAGATAATGGAAAGGACCAGAAAGGAGTCAATAACTTTCTTATCAGAGTAAGGTATAGAAACAGGCCCTTAAACCAGAAATTTTATACAATATGTAGTTATATATTTTGTCCAATATGAACATTAGTCACAAATTAACTGACATTTTTAGGAACTTATCCCACATGTAAAACTTGGGATCCTATGTTCTACACACACTCACACCCATACACACACACACATACACACACACACACACACACACACACACACACACACACACACACACAATGAGGAAATGGCACTGTGGTTCTAAGTTGTAGAGTGCTATCCATGAGTAAAAAAGCTCAGGGACAGCATGCAGACCCCGAGTTCAAGCCTCACAAACAGCAAAAAGAGAGGGGGAAAAAAAAGAAAGAAAAAGAAAAAGAAAGAAATTAACAAAATTCACCATAAAATAATTAAGTGAAAATCAAGAATCTCAAATAGCAACTTTTAAGGTAAAGCGCTCCTGAATCGTCGACAGTTCCCTTTCATTCAAGATTGAGCAGTAAACTGCTATCTCTTCCTCTTCAAAAATTTATTAATTCTCCAATTTTATACTAACTATAATGAGGATAATGGGAATTTTATATGACAAATGATGATTTAGAAATTGCTCCAAGTTGTTTTGCCAGATAAAGCAATAGATGTGGGAATTAAGCCTGCCGATGATCTCAAGGCCTCAGACACAATTTACAATTTACATCCCTTCTCCCTGTTCCCCTACTTATTAAGAAGGATGACTGAAGCCAACCACCAGAAGTTCACGCTCATATTCCTAACGACTCAGAAGGCTGAGCTCTGAGGACTGTGATTTGAAACCAGCCTGGGCAGGAAAATCTGTGAGCTGTGGCTGAGTGGTAGAGTGCCTATGCCCTGAGTTCTAGCCCCAGGACTGGCAAAAAGAAAAAAGAAAAGCAAGGAGGGAAGGAGGGAGGGAAGGAGGTGGAAGGAGGAAGTGAAAAAGAGAGAAAGACAGGAAGGGAGGAAGGAAGGAAAGAAGGAAGGAAGGAGGGAAAGAAGGAAGGAAGGAAGGAAGGAAGGAAGGAAGGAAGGAAGGAAGGAAGGAAGGAAGGAAGGAAGGAAGGAAGGAAAGAAAGGTGAGAGGGAGGGAGATGATTGAAGTCAATTGCATTTTGGGGGGGGGTCTGGTCATGGGGCCTGAACTCTGGGCCTGGGTGCTGTCCCTCAGCTCTTCAGCTCAAGGCTAGTGCTCTACCACTTGAGCCACAGCACCACTTCCAGCTTTTTTCTTTTTGCTTATGTGGTGCTCAGGAATTGAACCCAGGGCCTCATGCATGCAAGGCAAGCACTCTACCACTGAGCCACCTTCCCAGCCCCTCAATTGCATTTTTAAGGCTTCTTCTAGCCCTAGTTGTCAGAGACTCAGGTTATGATCATCACTCATAAAGGAAGAATTTATAGAAGACGCATTCTGAGTTATTTTACTTCCCTTTAAATTTCTTGAGATGAAATTGTTTCATTGGTTATGTCCCACCCAAATTCCCTCTAAGAGAGTGGAGTGCAGTTAAAATCACCTCAGATTAATAAAAGCTCCTGATTATTTAGTAGCTGCTTAAATGGGGCTTTACTATAATGCAACTTACCAGGAGGCCCAAGCAAATTGGAGGGATTAGGGTTACAGGCCTAATAATTTGCCTTTATAGATCTAACCTGAAATAACAGGCACAAAGGACAAATAAAATTAGCAGCTTCCTGGATAATTCCTGGATAAATGTAAGTATTAAATCCTGTGAAGCAAAAAGCAACAAGTTGGTAGCTATGGTTCAGAAGAGACACAGAAAGGAAATGGCTAAGGTTACTCTGTCCTTAATTAAGGGCTTGGCGGAATTCTGACTCTCAGAGTTTGCCTAGCCTCTGAGCTGTTCTGCTTCGTTTCTCTGAGTGTTAGGTGTCAGAGTGACTAATGTCTTTCTTTGTGGGCAATCTCCTCCATATGGAACTTTGCCAGGAATCCAGAAATAAGCAACACAAGAAAAAAATTCCTCTCAGGAGCCCAAAGAGCAACAAAATGTGAATCTAGCTTGTGTGTTTAATACAATCTAACTCATTCATCCAAATGCCTTCTCTGCCAGTAGCTTGTGTCTAGTGCTGTGTGTGGAACCTAACAAGATTTAGCAACCTTGACTATCTCAGCCACCAAAGAAATGACAACTGCTTCCCTGTTGTCTCAGCTTCCCAGTAACATAAGGTTTATTTTTATTTTTATTTTTTCATAAAGGCATGGAAATGTTTGAACACTGTTTCAGTCCTTATTTCAGTAATAATAATGCCCATCCTTAGATGTGCCTTTACTTCCAAAATTTCCATCCTGGTGTTTCTGTTTTACTGATTAACTTTATTTTTTGTTGTTTGCAGCTAGTAGAATCCATATATTTCTTTTGTTGTTGTTGCCACATATTAATTAGAGTTCATTATATTTCTAAACATGCAGATAATGTGCTTTGATCATACACCCTTATAAATGCTCCCCTTTTTTAGAGTTTCGTTTCATTATTCTATTTTCATATATGCATGCTAAGTACTTCAATGATGTTTACCTTCCACCATGTCCCCTTAACCTTCTTCCCTCCCACTGGTTCCCCACAAAAGAGTGCCTCTTTTCCATTCATGTTATATATGTTTTTTGAGGTCTAGATTCCACCTCTGACAGAAAACATGCAAGATTTGTCTTTCCAAAAGTCTGTCTTATTTTGCTTGTCCCAGTTTCTTAACAATAGCTCAGAAGTGATAGACTCTTTCAGCAGAAATACTGCTGAGAGAGTTTTTGGATCTTCAGGCAGGGTAAGACTTTTGCCATTTTGTTTCATAGGGAAAAAAATTACAAGTAACAAGAGCTATTTGCAAGTCATCACAGAAGCATCTTCCCTCTCAAAGGATAATGGAGGCCCCCACAGAGGAACACTATGTCCTGAACAAGGGCGAGGATTCGGGACCTGACTTAAGCTATTCAAAGAGGACTCTGCTTTCAGGCCTTACTAGTTAAATCTTCCCAATTGCTTCAGGCACTTTTCACATACATTTCATCCACATGTTTGTCCAGTTACTTCCAAAGAACAAGATCCTGGTGACTACCCAGAAAGAATATCCACACTGAAGTCTCCAATATGCCACTTTATCCAAACCCACCACAGGAAACAGCTGGGTGACAAGGACAGCTCAACACCAACATCCTGGATTCATCACTGAAAGTCACTTAATATTCCTGCACAGATGGCTTGAGAATTTCCTAATTCTATGATTCCATTGAGACTGCTCTTCCATTCTTAACCCCTAGCAGTAAACATTAGGCCAGGCTAATGAAGACAACAGGATGATAAACAATGGGATATGGTGGTGGTTCTAACCTGCCTTAGTTTCCAATGGCTTCCAGGACAAATTATCACAAGCTAGAAAGCTTCAAACAGCAGGGAGGTATTGTCTTACTCTCCTGGATGCCAGTAGTGCAAAGCCAAGTTACAGAGCCATGACCATTTTCAAGCTCTAAGGGGTCACTCTTCCTTACCTCTTCCTGCTTCTGTGGTGCATGCGTTCCCTGGCTTGGGGGAGCAGGACCATTTCAGTCTTATTTGCATCTCCTCATGGTTTTTATCTCTGGGTCTACTCCCCTTCTTAGCTCTTACCTTTGGATCTAGAGCTCAACCCAATCCAGAAAGATATAATTTCAGGATCTTTAACTGATGAGACCTCAAAAATGCTTTTCTTTCAAGTTAGGACAGTTTCAGATTCTAAGTAGACATAGATATTGAACCATTCAACACCAGACTATAGATCCTTTTCATTAGATTTTATACATTTCAGAAAGTGTTGTTCTATACACTACAAATACCCATAACTTGGATATTCATTGGTCTTCCTTCTCTTAGTCATAGATGTGGTTTATTAGAACTTCATTTTTCTGCCCTGGAAAAGTCTAATCCTCCTGCAGAGTTTTGACAAATTCAGCAGTGTGGTATGAGGATGGGGCTAGTTGCTCCCCTGGATGAGTTCCATTCAGGAAATGCTTCACTGTGTGCCTTGTGTCTCCTCCTCTTATCTGATTGATTTGGAAACCAAATTTTCTGTTTTTGAGCTTCAATACTGAATTTTAATTATTCAATTATAAATGACTCATCTCACTCATTTCCTACAGAAATAATGGATTGCACCAAATTTCGGTTAAAAAAAAGGGTTTAGCATAGGAAGGCAAACCTCCTTAAATTTAAGAAATTTTTTTTCTTAAATTCTTGACCGTATCTATTTCATATTCATTTAAGACAACCCTCTCCTCCCTCTTTATTTCTTAGTAGATTATTTTCTTTCCTCCATCACCAAGCAATGTCATTAGGGGTTCACTTTTTACTCTGGATTTTTGTTAGACTTATCTTCCTTAAAGGAGTGTCATTTTTCAGCCTGAGAAGGATCCTGGTGTCTGTACGCCCTTTTCTTCCCTGTCCTACTAAAACTCATTTATTTACTTTACAATATATGAAAAGTGTTTAGTATGATAATCATTTTTTTCTTCTTTAGCTATGCTTCAACTAGGAATTGTAATATCTGAGGTGACTTTGCTCTTAAGAGAAATTTCAGCATGAACTTTACTACTTCTGCTGATAAAAATGAATTCCAGTTTCAACAGTATCAAGGAATAGAAGGAAAGTCATAAAAGGAAGAATAGATGCTAGAGAACAGAAATTAGGCCATGATCACAGTTGAACTGGATCTATTACCTGATCACATTAAGGGTGTGGTGCTCTGATTCTTCCATTAACAGTGTAGAGCCTCAAGCCACTTTCTTTCTTAAAAGAAAATTTGAGGGCTGGGCTCAGTGGTACAGTGCTTCCCTCGCATGCATGAGGCCTTGGGTTTGATTCCTCAGCACCACATAAGCAGAAAAAGCCAAAGTGGCACTGTGGCTCAAGTGCTAGAGCGCTAGCCTTGAGCTGAAGAGCAGAGGACAGTGCCCAGGCCCAGAGTTCAGGCCCCACAGCTGGCAAAAAATAGGGGAAAAAAAGAAAAAGAAAAAGAAAATTTGAGCCTCAAAGCTATGAGCTGCACTACTCAGAATAACAACAAAGGAACAGCAGCAGCCTGTGACTAATTCATTTGTGCTGAGATCTGAAGTTTCCAGCAGTGAAAACCTCAGCACACAGTTGTCCTTCTAGACAGTCGGGGAAGGACTGAGCAGAGCATGAAGGGGCAGCTGTTGTCAAAATCTGGACAAATGATACAAAACCTAGAGCTTCACTTCTACTTGGTCAACTACTCTGGGATGGGATAATGGAATAAATTCTGTTTGGGAAATAAAACCCTGAACAAATAGACAACATAAGTGAATAGCCTTTGAAAAGCTACAGGTCTGACACCTGACATATACTCAGGTTATGCCTTTGTTGAAAGTTCATCCATGACATAAGAAACTGCTGCTGATGGAACATTAGCCCAAATAACAATTGAAAAATTAATGACAAGTTTCAACAACCCACCTACCCGAAAGAGTTCATTTTGGAAAACTCAAATGTTGAAGAAATAATAGCACAAAGAAAGCATTTAAGTGAATGACTTAGACATTCATCTTTCAGTCATTCATTTACCATAATAATCATATTCCCTCTAGAAGTTTCTCATTTGTCAAACAAATTACAATAGCATGAGCAAAAGACTTAAAGAGAAAATAGCTAGTAAATTTGCCATCTGTAAGAATTCCTGAAAAGACATATATTGTAGCTCCTTGATAAAAAGCTACTCTTGGAAATTAGTGGCTCACATTTGTAATCCTAGCTACTGAGGAGGCTAAGATCTATGGATCATGGTTCAAAGCCAGCCTGGGCAGGAAAGTCCATGAGACATACCTCCAATTAACCACTAAAAAGCCATAAGTGGGGCTGTTTCTCAAGAGGTAGAGTGCCAGCCTTGAGCAGCAAAGCTCAGGGACAATGCCCAGGACCTAAGCCTTAGGATTGCCACAAAAGAAAAGAAAGCCACTGCTATACTGCTTCCTGAGAATGAGAAATGAATATGTTTTTAAAAGTTTCTGGGGAAAGGGGATTCGTGATTATCCTGGGCCTAATCATCTTGATAAAGCAAAGTCCTCTCCTGTTTCCTTCTCTTCATTCAGGAAAAACATGAGCAAGTTTGGTCTATACCACATGTTGGCCTTTCTTTCTAGGCCTTCTTTACTATTTCTCTTGTTATCATTAGCTTCCTTAGGACGTCCTATTCTTCACATCTCACCTGTGAAATCCAAATAGGAGTATGTTCCAGGAAATTTCACCTCAACTGAGTGTCATTCTTCATATCTTCAAAAAAACAATTTCAAAAGACAGCATGGAAACTCCTTGGTTTAGTGAATTCGGAACATAATTTATAAAGCGCTCACATGTAAAAGTCATTGTGCTAGTTCTAAAAACAAGAGACACCAATACTTGTAACAACACATGTGTGGTCTTCGCCTGTCCCACGAAAGACAGACGGGGTCGAAGGAAAGGTAGGTCACTGCTAGCCTGTTCCCCAGCCTCTCTTAACCCGGGAGACAATCAGACGCAAGTCAAGCAGGAACTCCTTTATTAACACACAGCAAGCACTTTTTTACCGGGTGGCATGGGGAGGAAGAGGAACCAACCAATCACTGTAAAATGTCACACCCTATCATGCACCTAAGCTTCCACGATTTGTTGTAAACAAATCCGGCTCTGCCCACTCAACTCCCTCTCAGCACCATCTTTGCTGCCCACGTGCTCCACAAACACATACATAGAAACAATCCTAATGTCCACCAGTAGGGTATCTGTTAAATGAACTCAAGTTCATCCACTCCTGGTCTGCAGCGGGGCAGGTACTAATCGAGGGAGACCTATGGCTGGTGATAGGAAGAGGTCTCCAAGTCAAATCATGGAATAAAAAGAACAAGTTGCCCGACAAAAGTAACAGTAGCTAACACTTATATACCTTTTGCATGTGCACACAATACAAGGAAGTGCCAATAATTAAAAGTGTAAATAAACAGAAAAGAAAAAGGTGTCAGAGAATGTCCCCAAATCACCCAATACATGGTCATGATCACCCAAGAGACCAAGATGAGGAAAAGTGACTTAGCAAGTAACTTTTTCTCATAGTTCCATATTCCATATTCCATATTATTTTTCTGTTTTATGGCAAATGCCATTTATATGTTATTTGGCAATTAGTAATAACTTCTATGTAAACGATTAGCACAATGCTTCACTTTAAATTATTTACACAATTAAGTTGCAGTATGGGTAGAGGAGAAGAAAAGGTAGTATTACATCAACTCCACAAAGCACATCATGGTAGTGGCCAGAATGGCCTCTGTGTCCAGTGAGGGCATAGATCAATGTGGTGAAGCATAGACCACATTCCCTAACAAAAGTTGCATAAGGAAGGCATTCCTTGGCCCGAGCCTTGGAAAGAGGGAGGTAATACAAATGTCAGGGTATTGGGGCTGGGGAATGTGTTAAGCTGGGGGTGGGGGTAGTATGAAAGGAGGTTAAAAGACAAGGATGATCAAGACAAGCAGTTCTTAATTTGACAGGTGGCATGGAGCATTAGAAGTCCGTGAGCCAGGGATTGACATAATTAGGGAAGTAGCTGAGGAATACTAACTCGGCCACAGCCTGAAGAATACCTGAAACTGGACATAAGCCAATAATGGTCCAAGCATGGAACCTTCCCAGAAAGGCAGCAACAGGAATAGAGAGAGGAAAGATGCCTAAGAAGTTAGAGAGAATTAGGTAAAAGGAGCTGGCAGAATATGAGGATGCCAAGGCAGGGAGCCCAAAAGAGCATCACTGAAAATTCAAATGCGAACTGCTTAGAAATATGTCTCCTAAATGAAGTAACTATATCTAGGAAAGCAGGGAAAGAGATGGCAGTTCAAAACTACAGTGTGACATGAAATTAGGAACCATAATGTCAAGTGGCTGAAAGAGAGCATCATCAGGACAGGAAGAGGCAGGTTCTCCCAGCCACACTGGTAGAGGCGGGGCTCCACGCTGGGACACACCCAGCACTGGTGCAGAAGCTGTCACTCACATGACAAGTTAGGATTTGAAATCCAGTGAATGCACTTAGGAACCTCTATGAACACAGGAACCAGTTGAACAAAGTGTGTTTATGGGATTCAACAGTTTTTTGTGTGTGTGAAAATACTGTACAGAGGGGTTACAATTACATGGGCAAGATAATGACTACATTTCTTATCAAGCATTGTAGCCTCCTCCTTTGTTTCCACTTCCCATCCCTTCCCAGCCTCCCCCCCCACCCCACCCCCAAGGTTGTAAAGTTCGTTTTCAACATAACAACTTGTACTTCTCATTGTTGCAATGGGTCCACCTTATTGCAAATAAGGGAAACCATGGACCTATGTTTCTTTGGGCCTGGCTTACTTCACTTAATATAATTTTTTCCAAGCCTTTCCATTTCCTAACAAATGGGGCAATGTCATTCTTTCTGATGGAGGCATAGAATTCCATTGTGTATCTATCTATACCACATTTTCTTGATCCATTCATCTACTGAGGGGAATCTGGGTTGGTTCCAAATCTTAGCTATAGTAAATAATGCTGCAATAAACATAGTTGTGCTGGTAGCTTTAGTGTGGTCTTGTTTGTGAACATTTGGGTAAATACCCAAAAGTGGGATTGCTGGGTCATAGAGGAGCTCTATGTGGAGTCTTTTGAGGAACCTCCATACTGCTTTCCAAAGTGGTTGAACAACTTTACACTCCCACCAACAATGCAGTAGGTTCCCTTTTGGCCACATCACCTCCAGCATGTGTTGTTATTAGATTTCTTGATTTTAGCCATTCTAACTGGGGTGAGGTGGCATCTCAATGTTGTTTTGATTTGCATTTCTTTTATGGCTAGAGATGTTGAGCATTTCTTCATGTGTCTATTGGCCATCCTTCTTTCCTCTTCAGAGAAGTTTCTCTTTAAGTCTTTAGCCCACTTATTTATTGGGCAGTTGTTTCTTTGAAGATTTCTTGTTGGGGGATTTAATTTTTTAAGTTCCAGGTATATTTTAGATATGAGACCCTTGTCCAATGTATGGCTAGTGAAGATCTTCTCCCAATCTGTGGGCTTTCTATTGATCTTGCTAGCTATGTCCTTTGCCATGCAGAAGGGGATTGAACAGTTTTTATTATTTCGTTTTATTTTTTATTCCTTAAGTATACAAAGAGGTTTCAACTCAACACATCAGTTTGTGAGTATAAGGCATCTTGATCAATATCATCCCTTTTATCATTCTCCTCCATCTCTCCAAGCCCCACCCCTTTCCTCAATTTTCCCACATTCATGTTCACATATGTACATTGAATATTATTCAAAATATTTGCCCACTTCCCTATGTCCATTCATCTACACTCCTCCCCTTGACCTTAACTCCCCCCACAAGCTTGTTACAGCTTCCTGGTATTCATTTTGTTAAATTATAAGCTAGTTGTTCAAAATAGTTACACCATAAGCATTTTCCCCTGCATACATCATAATTTAATCAATATGTTTGTGTACATATGCATAGAACCCTGTATATGTTTACATATATATTTATCATTTAGATCTAACATTCATTCAAATTCTACTTATATTTTACAAGTCTTTTCATCTCGTTTTCTACATTTTTTGCCATTGTATTTATTTTATTCTTTATTATTGATTTATTTAGGTTTTTCCCAACCTGGGCCTTGAACTCAGGGCTGGATGCTGTCCCTGAGCCTCTTTTTGCTCAAGACCAGTGATGTACCACTTGAGCCAGAGTGCCACTTCCAGCTTTTTCTGATTAGTTTATTGGAGATAAAAGTCTCATGGACTTTTCTGTGCCAGATGGCTTTGAACCATGATCCTCAAATCTTAACCTTCTAAGTATCTAGGACTATAGACATAGTCGCAATGGATGACAGAAAATTTTGCGTTTGAGAATAGTTTGAGAATGATCACTGCAGAGTGTTTCACATTTACAGCTTTTAATATGCTTTTTTATTTGTTATTTAATTTTATCCTGAAAAATGTCTCTAAATAAGTAGTACAAGTCTGCTTTCTTCAATTTTACACAAGAAAATATTTTATATTTAAAATATTCCTAAGTCACAAAAAAAAAAAAGGAAAGGTCTGGAAAGCTGGTTTGTGATGCTAAGCCAAAATATCTATAAACATTTTTTTAGGAGCTAGATATGCCGTTTTTGTTTTTAAAACATGAAACTTATGCTACAGTAATTTCCAGAAGCAAATTAAAGGTACTGCTAAATAGAAGGAAAAAAGTTTCCAAGGCACTTTTACTGGGTATGATTATGAGAATGTCTGTGTGTGTGTGTGTGTGTGTGTGTGTGTGTGTGTGTGTGCACGTGCGCGTGCATGAGCACATGCACACACTTGGTCTTTAACTCAGAGTTCTAAGGTCTTGCTGAACTCCCTTGCTCAAGCCTGGCATTCTACCAATTGAACCACACCAACACTTCCTATCTTTTACTGGTTAGTTGAAGATAAGAGTCTCCTAAAATTTTCTGCCTGTGCTAGCTTCAAATGACAATTCTTCCATCTTAGCCTCTTGAGTAGATAGAATTACATGTTGAGCTTCAAATGTATTTCAGGTGAATCCATTTCAACTTGATTCAATTAATTCTTGGGATCAATTTCTAATGATTTTTTGGTAGGCAGGATATTTGGAGATTATCAAACTTTCATAAATATCCCATTTCCAAAAAAGTCTTCATTTGGAGTTGATATTTATCTTTTTTTGAAAATAAGTTTTTATTGTGAAAATACTGTACAGAGGGGTTACAGTTACAAGAGCAACTCATCTTTAAGCCAAGTTTTTTTTCTTCTTATTTTTAGTCTGAGTTCAACACGTTTGGCTGATACACCATAGTCAGAGGCTGTGAACATTCTGATGGCTCCCAGAATGGCTGGTTCTGAAGAACACAGATCTACAGAGTTCAAAATCTGTTTATTCTCAGAAATTGGGACAGGAAAGGGAATAAAGGTTGCTGGAGGAATCACCTAGTCAGTGAAGAAAACTCCACCCACCCAAATAACCATCTAGTGAGCTAGGTGTCAATGAAACAGAAATAGGTAGCTTAATTTGCTCTTGAAACACACATGGGCTGACAAAATGATGGAGAAAGTAGCTGGCAAAATATGCTAACAGGATTTGCCAAACCCCACAATGTATCACAGAGAATGGATAAATGAGACAACTATTAAAACTCTACTTGGTTACTGATGTTCCAGGCCTTAACCACAAAGGTATCTGAGAACTTATATCAAGACTACAAAAGTTAGAATGTTAAGCTCCTTTAATAGTCCAACAAACAAAAGTGCTACCTTTAGAAAAGCTGAATTTCTTGCTACAAACACAGAACTCTATGAAAGTATAATTTCTTTTGTCAATACTGGGGCTTGAACTCATTCTCTGCTTGGCATGTTCTGCTCATGGCTTGAGCTCTACCACTGAGCCAGACTTTCACTTTCAACTTTTTGCTGGTTAATTAGGGATAATAGTCTCACAGACTTGTCTGCCCCCATGTACTCCAAAGCACAATCCTCAGATCTCTATCTCCTGGAGTAGCTAAAATTGTAAGTGTGGAGCCATGGGTACCTAAAAGAATAGCTTACTTTATAAAGGACAGTAGATTATGTAGCTAACTAACATCATCTCAACTTTGACTTCTAAATTGTAAAATGTTGGGAAAGATAGGAGAAAAATTTCCACATGACACATTGTTTGTACTATGCTTTGGTACAAGCTCAACAACATTAACCAAAGATATTAAATGTTCAACTTTATGAGATCCACCATACATAAAAGTATTTTACAGAGTAAATGGTTGGTTTGACTTACACAATGGTGAATATCACTCTTGTCTACATGTGTATAAGAAATTGAAGTTCACTGCTTAAATTAATATTGGGTTCTAGTACATGTTTCCTTGATTTTTTTCCTAGTGATGGACAGAATAAATTTACATATACTGCTCAGGTGAAATTTCTTTCATAAAAATGAATGAAGAAAACAGGAAATACATAAATAGTGAGTTCTAAATTGTTTTCAAATGTGAGGTGGTCTCTGTGTGTGTGTGTGTGTGTGTGTGTGTGTGTGTGTGTGTGTGTGTGTGTGTGTGTGTGTGTGTGATGGTTATGTGCTATTCTTACAATAAGACCTTGTGAAGCAATACTCTAGTCTGGTATTGTCACAGTTCTATCTGTATTATTAGCGTTGATAAGGTATTCAATAAATAGCCATTGAATACTTATACATAAAAAGAGGTCCTATATAAGCATGAATCAGAATAATGTGTCAATTTTCTTTCAACTACAGTCACAAATAGTGGTCAAATCTGTTACTTTCCTTTGGAGCCTTTCTTTACCCAGCACTTTATTGAGAATGTTACAAAATTTTCTTCCTAGCAAAGTCATTAGAATGACCAATGCCAACCCTGACTAGTTTTGTGGCTCTTAGGAAGCCAGTGAGACAGAGAACCTATTGGTCTGTCAGCTCAGTGTTAACAGCCTTTTAAAAAAGGCTTTCTGATAAGCAAAGCTCCTCAAAGTTCCAGGCTCTTAAAACATTTATCTGTAAATATTTAACAGTGATAAAGCTATGTGTGAAGGTAAGTGGAATCACCCTTCAGATCTTTATGGAGCAAAAAGATGATTCGCCAGACTCTTAAAAACATTCCTTGGGTTTTCAGTCTTCAGCTCTTCAGTGTTTCCCTGGGTCTCCTTGGATCATTTACCTGCCCAAGTCAACCTTAAGCAAATACCTGTGTGCACTCTGGCCTCCAACTTGTTCTTCCAGAATTGTGGGGGATGCCACCTTGCCCACTCACTTTAAAAGTCACACATAGACATTAACCTTGACTTTCTAGACAGAAGAAGTTTCCCAAGTACTGTAGCAGCATCCTTTCATAAAGATATAAAAAAAATCAGGAGGGAGAAATGGAGGGACACAGGGTGAACAAATGCAGCTGTGGTGCTCACTAGACACTGTGATGAGAATGAACTGTACAACTTGTGGGTGGGACGTGGGAGGGAAAAACTGGGAGAGTGAGGGAAGGGGGGAAACGTTGTCCAAAATTAAATGTACTCTTTCTCTGACTTATGGAACTGTAACCTCTTAGTATATCACCTTTACAATAACCATTTTAAAAGATATAGAGAACAATATGTCCTTTATCTTGCCTTTCCTTCTGTATTACTTACTTATTCAATTCATTGAGCAGCCATTAGGGAGGAAAAGCATTTGTACAAAAGAGGCAGTCTCATTCACAGCCAGGTTCTGGTAGTTCAAGCCTATAACCCCAGCTGAGCTTGGGAGGCTGAGCTCTGAGGATTTAAGCTCAAAGCCAGCCTAGGCAGAAAAATCTGCAAGACTCTTATCTCCAATTAACCACCAAAAATTCAGAAGTGGAGCTGTGGCCCAAATAGTTAAGTGGCAGCCTTGAACAAAACAGCTAAGGGACAGCACCTAGGCCCGGAGTTCAAGCCTAGTACTGGTTTGCACACACGCGCATGCATGCACAGTCACGCGCGTGCCCGTGCACACACACACACACACACACGCACACGCACACACACACACACAGTTTCCTTCACAGTGTCCAACCTCAGATGTTGACCTGCTCCAGGAGAACTTCACCAGTGTCCTTCAGCATTTCAGTAGAGAGATTGCTTCAACCTAAAGCTGTCTACACTGCCCATTCACTGAATTCAATCATCCAAGCAAGTCACATGAACTAGTGACTCACCTAAGCTGAATGATTGTTTGATTGAATTGATTCATTCAGTTTTCAGGGGACTCGGATTTCTCCCCCATGATGAGATGATCCCAGAGCACAGTAGACTGGGGAAAATGGGACTGACTGGCCCGGGATGTTTTCTACCAGAGTGCTTAGCCCCAGTGTCTGTATTGCCACCAGATGAACTTCCAACACAGCAACTTCACTCTGGTTCTCAGTTCTTTCTCACGGCATGAACTCTAGAAACAAGACTACCTGGATCCAAATCTCAGCCCCATCACTTAGCATCTGTGCTCCAATCTACAATTTGGACCAAATACTATCATAAAGAGTTAGGGTATGTGATGGATCAATGGGTTAGTAATATAAGGCCCTTAGTAAGCAGGATCTGCCAACCATTGTGATTGTTATTATAACAAACTAAGATGTAGAACTTGTCCAGTGTCATGGATGCTTTAAAATTAAGAACAATGCTGGCTTATAGCTCAGTGACAAAGAACCTTCCTAGCAAATGCTGGGTTTGATCCCTACTACCAAAAAAGAAGAGATAAAAATATTACAGTTCAATTCAAGAAAAAATATATATATCAGCAGAGACGATCACATGTTGATTACTTTATTTCTCCAGAGTTCTTAGCATCAACATGGAATTTTCTTGCTAAAAATGTTGATATCGATATCAAAACTTCCAGAGCCTTATTTTATTTTTAAAGCCAATACTGGGGCTTGAACTCGGGGCCTTATATTCTCCCTTAGCTTTTTCACTCAAGGCTGGAGCTCTATTACCTCTGGATTTTTTTTTTTTTTTTGAGAGTTAACTGGAGATAAGATTCTCTTGAATTTGTCTGGCTTTGAGCCTCAATCCTCGCTCCTGGCACCAGAGCTGTTCTTGTGTTGACCACAGTAAGTCATCTTTGATGGCCCTGTGCTTCGTGGGTGCCGCAATGCTGGCTTCATGGGCTTGTGCGCTGCCCTCTGCAGTGTCACCGAGGGGCCATGCACTTGTCCTCATGCTTTGCTGTCATCGCTAAAGGTACTCAGAACTTTTAAACAAAAGGCCCCACGTTTTCATCTTGCAGTGGTCCCCGCAAATTCTGCATCTGGTCCTGCCTAGGTGTGATCTCTTGCTGAGAGTTGCAGTCACACACACTCCAAAAAGAGACATGTGATATTACAAATAAGGGAAACCATGGGACCTATGTTTCTTTGGGCCTGGCTTACTTCACTTAATATAATTTTTTCCAAGTTTTTCCATTTAAAGGTCAGATAATGTGATGTCAGGAAAATCAACCCTTAGATGTGTATTTTAAGGTTTTTTCTTTCATGCATGTGTTTCTAACGCATTTATAAGATTATCTCTTTGTTGCTTTGTATGTCCCTCCCCCACAGTATAACCCCTGCTTTCACTATATTTGATGTCAGTATAACTTGAGGAGGAGATGGGGAAAAACCAGTTGTTTAAGGATACAGGTGGACCTGTTGCAACAATGAGAAGTACAAGTTGTCATGTCCAAAACGAGCTTTACAACGTCGGTGCGGGGGGGGGGGGGGGGGGAAGGAGAAGGATTGGGATTGGGGGGGAGGGGGGAGGCTGGGAATGTATGTGAAGGGTAAACACAGGAGGAGGCTGCAATGCTTGGTAAGAAATGTACGCATTATCCTGCCCATGTAATTGTAACTTCTCTGTACAGTATGTTCACAAATAAAATAAAATTAAATTATAAAAAAAGAGACATGTGAGAAGATGAATAAGATATTGATTAACCCAGATGTTGTGATACTTTCCGCTGAAACATGGGGTTCCCTGTGGTCACTGCCCATGACGAACTGCCTGGGATGCTCACACAGCCTGGGATGCCCGGGCACAGCCTGGCAGCAGAGAGCCACCAGCTTCCCCATCACTGCAACCCGGGGTTCTTAGGGATGGTGCTGGAGGTGGTACAGGAGAGCAGAGGAGCAGAGGCATTCAGCCCTTTCCTTGACCTGTGATTCACTGCTGCCACCTTCTTATTCAGAACTGCAGACAGCATCCTTCTAAGAGCCTACACATATCCTAGTATCAAGTACAGAAATAACAATTATTATCAAGCATCGAAAGCCAGCCCAACTTTCTGTCATGTCTCCTCTGAGCCTCTCTCTGTGCTCTGTATTGTTCTTTTCTACAATATTATAAAAAAAAAAACCTCTGTTTTAGCTGTTGGGTTTTTACTGGGTGATTAGTCTAGGCATGATAAAGAGGAAAGCACATAAAGCATTATTTTATTTGAAAGCCAGAAGCACATAATGTTTATTAATAAAGAGCCTGGTTTACATAGATTTTATTATTATTGAGCACAAAATGGTTTATATTACAAGCAAGGGTGAAATTACTAACTAATTAGCCTGTGAAGATCATGTTTAATGGAATATATAAATCTAGGGTGTTGCTTTTTTTTTTCTTCTTCAAACCTTAAGGGTCTTATTTGTTAAATGTGTACATATGCAGCCTTTATGCTAAAACAGGGGATTGTGATATGCAATTCAAGGTCAAAATGACTAATTTTGTGTTTCCCAAAGTCCAAAGTCTCAGTGCTTTAGAAGTACTTAAATCTTAAGGAAGTTTTAATGCACAGATGTTTAAATATGAAACCTAAATTCGACTGAAAATGATGGTAACTGGAAAAGCAAAAAAGTCTCTGCCCTACCACTTCACTCTCTAAAGGAGCTTTGTTTCTGTGAGCTTAGAGGATTACTCAATCTTAGTAAACATGCCATTCTCACATATTTCAGTTAAATTTTGTAATAGCACCATAAAATGTGTCCAGTGTTGCAAGCACCAAGTGTATGGGAGATTACTAGAACTCAGGTCTTAGAAGGTAGGAGGAAAAAGGCAAAACTTTTTAAGAATTGGAAAAAATAATTCTAAATTGTCAACGTCTAGTGCGTTGGGGTCCCTGGGTAAGGGTCACGAAATCACCAGGACACAGGGGATGCAGAGTGCAAACAGCAATTGCCACTGCATGCTGTGCTTTATTGTTAGGGGGTATTTAAAGACAAGCAAGCATGATCTTTGCCAAGATTTAGTCAGGAGATATTCACACAAAAAATTTCAACAGATACATTTTTACTTAACCTATGAGACAATGTCTTGGTATATTATTATCTAAACTATTTTAGAGCAAGCTCAAACCACTTCCCCAATCTCAGGAAAATGCTTGACTAGCTGTTCGTCTATGCTTAAGCAAGCAGAAGAGCTACTTCCTCAGCTCCCAGGAGTCTGTGACATGTGTTTTGAGATAGGGAGAGAGAACATTTTCCCTCTCTAGCCCTACATGCCAAGAGCTTTCCATATACACAAACACAGTCCTCAGATAATCCTGAGGCCAGAGCCTGCATCATTCTGCCCCTTCAACACAGTCCCTAAGTCTTCACACTAAATGATTTCCTAAAATGTGTGTTTTTCATGGAAACAAATTAGGCACTGGAAGTTTTAACTAATATTTCAGTTGATAGCACTGTGTATAGCTTTAATTTCCCTAACTTTACTGAGTTCCTCTGTGTGTGTGTGTGTGTGTGTGTGTGTGTGTCTGTCTGTCTGTCTGTGTGTCTGTCTGTGTCTGTGTCTATGTGTGCCTATGTGTGTGCTAGTATTCAGTCTTGAACTCAGGACCTTATTCATTCAAGGCTGGGATTCTAGCACTTGAGCCACATCTTCCCTTCTGGCTTTTTACTGGTTAATTAGAGATAAGAATCTCTTGGGTTTGTCTGCCCTGGACTGCTTTGAACTGGGGTCCTCAGATTTCAGCCTACTGAGTAGCTAGATGTATGCCCAGCTTTTGGGGGGCTCTTGAGTGTTACTACTATAGATAAAATGACCCATCCTACCCCATAGGACCCCACCTCACCCACCACTCCCCACTTCCCTGTCCCATACCACCCCAAACCACAATATTCCATTCTACCCCACCTCTTTGCAGAGGAGCACAGTTGCCAAGGTGCTAGGTGTCAGCTTTTTCCTTCATAACTGCATTTATTTATTTATTTATTTATGCACTTACTTGCTCATTTATTTATTTGCCTATAACCTTGACTTAGTTTGGATTTACTCCAGTTGGTTAAAAGTTGACTTGTATCATGATTCTAGTTGTATCACTCAAAATCCAAGTCAACATGCCATGGACAAGTTGCTTCTTTTCTGCAAGGCTGGCATATGCCCAGTGTCCTCCACCTCCACCCGGGCTTTTCCTGGGTGGCAGGGACTTGCTTCATTTGTCCTGGGTTATCCTTACTCCCTCAGGGTAACTACAACAAGTAAAACCAAACCCAAACTCAGAAAACCAATTTCATTGTCCTGCTTATATAAGAGAGGTTTTCTGTTTCTCTGTGAAACCCCAAATGATAAAAATATTATTCACAATAAAGATAATGCTACATGTTGCCATAAAGTCTCTGTCATTCTGTTTTATGGAAGTGCTTTTTGTTTTAATGTCAGAGCTCAGAACAAATCTAGATTTACCAAACCATTAGATTTGTATTTAGGAAAATTGTGTTTGGAAGAAGCTCCAGTGTTTGCTCTGGAAGGCCTGGGATCTTTGAACATGGGTGGGCGGTTGCAGGTTGAGGCTCATGTTATTTAAAGATGAACAGTGCCCCCTGCTGTCTAGAAGAGGCATTGCCACCAGGACATCTGAAGGATGGAAAGCTCACACAATAAGATAACTTGTAATACTATTAGTTATTTTTATGAACTATCATCACTGACAGGTGAGGAGAGACAAAGGCAGCTTGCTGCAGTTACCAGCCTTTGAGATGGAGCTAGGGAAAACTTACAAAAGGTTTTGATTGCTTATGGTTTGGCTGTGGCAGTTATAGTACCAAAAAAAAAAAAAAAAGCAGAATGAGAACTTAAGTCAAATAAGAGTCCTCAGAGAGCTCTCCGCAGAATCCGATACCCATTCTCTGCCCATCCATTCCCCCCCTCCCTCAAGTATCAAAACAGATTCCCAGAGGAATGAGGGGCAGGGCTGAGGACCCATTCTGAGGAGGCCTTGGAACACTGCACCATGAAGTGCTTTCCCCATCAACTCCCTCCCTACTTTCTGGGGCGAACTGTAAGGGCTCCAGGGATAAAGTCCATCAGACAGTGGCCTGATCTTCCTGCAACCTCAAAGGTCAGGCCTTACATTGATCCTTGAAGCCTCTATAAGTGAGGAAAATTGGGGGGATACTTTGTTGGATGGACCCTGGCAAGACCAGATCAGATTGATCTGACTGGGAGGTGACAGTCCTGAAAGCTAACTGGTCCCGGTGTGGGTTTTGAATTGTGCGCATGGAGTACACACCCTCTTCACAATGCTAGAACCCAGAGCTGGGATCTGCAGTCACTGAACTGTCTCTTCCTGTTAGGGGTTGTGGCCAGTGTCACCGAGGCCCCACCGTGTGATGGGCTTGGCTTGCTCCAGTCTCTAGTTACTATTCATTAGGCCATTCTATTACCATTCTATCAATACAACTCTGTGAGGCAGGAGTGAGCTACCCTTTATCAGTTAGAAATTTTGGAATTATGATGAAGTAACGTGCTTGTATCTATGCAGTTAATGGTCAGAACAGACCTGCTGATGCCTCTTAAAGTTTGCTAATGGGCCATATCCATGTATTTGGGGGTAGGCGAGGAAATGCAATGTACTACTCTGGATAAGCAAGGATTCTCTTAAATATGTAGCCAACCCATTTGGTAATTCCCTTAGGAAATAGCATTGGCCAGTATAGCAGTACCATGCTTTGTCAAAAGAACAAATTCACTATAATATTCAGTAGTTATTCCCCCTTACCCCTCCTTATCCCCCCACTCCCCACCCCCATCATATACACATACACACAGACACTCACACACACACACACACACACACACACACACACACAGAGCTGTGGCACTATGAGGTCAACTGTGGTCTAAAATGACTAAATGGGAAGTTTCAGAAATAATTCAATTTAGAACAACCCATATATTTTGAATTGTGCACCATTCTTAGTTGTATCTGTTACACTGTCCTACTCTATGCTACTTGGGTCCTGAGTCATGCTTTCGTCCAGCAAAATCATGCTCTGTATACAACCTGCCCACTAGCTACTTAGTAGCCATTTATAAGTTCCGCTACTGAAATAGTGCAGTGTTTCTGTGCTAATATCTATATGTAGACACCTGATGCGACATCCCAATGGCCAGTCATTTCCTCCTCCACCCCCCGCTTCACCTCACCACTGGAGGCGTTGTGTGCATCATCTCATCTCATTACAAGAAGACAATAATAGTACAGAAGAACTTTCAAGAGAGAAGGCTCACATGCACATAACTCCTTAGAATATACTGTTAAAACTGTCCTCTTTTATGAATAGTTATTATTAGTCTACTCAGTTTAATTTACTAATTAAACTTCCCAAGTTAACCTTATAAATTAAACAGGGAATTGGTTTGGGAAGGTGGCTCAGTGGTAGAGTGCTTGCCGTGCATGCATGAGGCCCTGGGTTCGATTCTTCAGCACCACATAAGCAAAAAGAAAAAAGCCGGAAGTGGTGCTGTGGCTCAAGTGGTAGAGCGCTAGCCTTGAGCTGAAGAGCTGAGGGACAGTGCCCAAGCCCAGAGTTCAGGCTCCACGACCAACAACAACAAAAAATTAAACAGGGAATTGAACTCAAGGACCTGAGTCCTTGAGTTGCTAAGCAAGTGCTCTATCACTTGAGCCATGCTCCAGTCCTTTTGCTTTTTGTTTTGTTTTTCAGATGAGGTTACATACTTTTTCAAACTGGCCTTGGGTCTTGATGCTACTATGTCCACCTCCTGAGTGTCTGAGGTTACAGGCGTGCACCTACAGGCCACATCTGCTATAAATTGAGCTTTATAGCCTAGCTATGTATATGCACAAAAAGAAATGGTAGGAGTACGGTTTGGTCTTACCCATGGTTTCAAAATACTATGGAACATCTGGGAATATATCCCTAGTGGCTCAGAGGAAACCACTGTAAGCTGCCTCTCAAGCCCAGGGCTTAAACTAGTGCCTGGTACATGCATGAACCAATGCCCAGGGGATTTTTTTTTTATTCTGAGATTACCTCTTTTATTTTACTTTTTGCCTTATTCAGAGTAGTCTACCACAAAGTAGTTTCATTTCCCCTTATTCCTTGATATTAATAGTAATAGTTCCTTTTTATTGAATGCAGTGCTTACTTGGCAAGCTGCAGGCTAAGTATTGTTCATGGAGTAGTTTGCTTAATAATCACAACTATATGGCATAGCTATATGATCGTATCCATTTTCTAGATGAGGAAATAAGGCACATAAAAGTAATTTGCTCCAGATCAAATCCAGCTACAGAGACAGAGCTGAGACGCATACCCAAAGATCCTCTTGATTCGTTTATTGTCAACTGCTAATGTGTTTGCTCAAACAGAAAAAGTTTACTACAACAGAAGTAGATGACGTTCAGGTTTTCCTCAAAGCCACCAAGGAGGGAGCAGAATCGTTTTTAGATATTTACGGTGTCATGAAGAAGGATCACAGAGGAACTACAAATGGGTCTCACAAAAACCCACCTGTCAGGAACTTGGGGAAAGTAAGAGTATTATAAAGGAGATGGGAAATGTTATTGGTTCCATAAAAGTAAGGCAGCCTTCAGAGGGTACTCAAGAGCCCGCTGGAGGAGGATCAGTGCATCGGCCTTCTGCTACCTGTTCCTGGGTGCACAGGAGTGTCAGCGGCAGCTGTTTCTAATAGTTGGGAGTGTTGTGTGCAGTAACAAGAACACAGTGTCTATCCCATATGCAAGGATTTATCTGCGTCTGCCCCTTCAGTCATGTTTTCACAAATGGGGGAAACTGAGGCTGCATGAGGCCAGCGAGTCCTGAAGGTCATCCACAGAGGAATACAGTTAAACGGAAGTCCAGATCTGATCTGAGAGCCTCTCAAAAGACTCCAAGGGAACCAGTCTCTAAAAGCCCACTGAGAATGTAACCACATCCATGAAACTGACTACGTTTCTGTAACCTTTTACTTGCATGTTAGTCTGATCATCCCAAAGTGGACTTTGTCATTCTTGTGAGAGGATGTTTTCTGTTGTTTTTGTGGAGCACAGAGTGCATCATCATTGAGCATGTGTCCAGGGAACATCAAAAGGAAATGTACAAGGCCAAGTTGTCCAGGTGGTCACCCTCTTAGCAGGACAGGAACTTTTCCCACACTGAACCCAATGCTAGCCCTGCCTCCACCTCTGCTTTGCTGCAAGACAGTTCATTCACTTTCAACTTGTCTGGTTCTGTGGAGTCTTCTGCATAGAATGGGGATATGGATTTCTCAGAGAGTCCTCCTAAACCTTCAATGTGCAGAGTAATATCTTCAGCACTGAGGGAAATCAGAATTCCTCCCAAGAATGCTGACACGACTGGTAAATAATTTGCATTTTCAGTGGTCTGCATAGAAACTTGAAAGCCAAACTAAGTACACGTTTCCCAGGGCATAGCTTCCCTTTAAAAATAAAATGGATAAAGAAATAGGCTGGCTCTCTTCCTACTGAACATGCCTGTTGCTAGGCTTCTCAACCACAAAGCAGGCCTTAGGCTTTATATATATCTTGTGGTATGAGTGCTGCCACAATCCCATAGTCATAATGGTGCTTTAAATAGAGCCAGAGATCAGAGACAGGAGACGATCTCTCGTTTCCAATAACTACAGCTGTGTCAGGAAAACGGCTGTAAGGCCTCCGACCTGGAGCTGAACTGTTTAACCCCCTGTGATAAACTGACTCGTGACCCCCTCAAGTTCCTGTAAGTCCTAACCTCACTGGGACTGTGTGGAGATGGGGTCTAAAGGAAGATAGTGAAGGTTAAATAAGGACATTAGAGTTGAGCCTTAATCCAGTAGGTCTGGTGTTCTCATATGAGAAGGAAGAGATATCAGAGTAGCAGCTCCCCCTCTCTTTGGCTACACCCCTCCCTTCTTCTGTCCTTCCCTCCTCCCATCCCTTCCTTCTTCCCTCTTCCCTCTTTCTGTCTTCTCTCCCCCTCCTCCTTTCCTTCCCCCCATCCCCACTCCTCTCCTAGTACACACACACACACACACACACACACACACAGGTCATGCAAGGACACAGCATTAGAAGGACCCATCTGCAAGCCAGGAAGAGAAGCCTTGGGAGAAACTAAACCTACCACCATCTTGATCTTGGACTTCCAGCTTCCAGAACCGAGAGAAAATAAACGTCTTCTGCCAAAGCCACCCAGTGTGTGGGTTTTCAGTCATGGCAACTAGAGAATACTAATGTGCCCCTAAGACTGCCATGCTGTGGTCCCCTACGCAAACTCCCATGTTTTTGCAGTCACTTCCATCAAGACTTTTCCTATTATTCCTTTTTTTTTTTATTCCTGAGCCTGAGAATTGAAGCAAAACTTGAAATTCTCCCCACATGTCCTTACTCATCAGCACCCCGAACTTCTTAGGAATAAAAGTCTTGACTGTCCATGAGTTGCCACCCATTATCACCACTTTAACCCTTAGCTACAGGCCAGAAGACAGGGAAGAGGCCACTGTGCAGAGGGCAGCAGAGAACTTCCAGTGACTTCACACTTGCCTCTCAGATAGCAGCCATCCAACGCTTACTGTCAGGGCCCAGCCACCCACAGGGCCAGCTCTGATTCTGTGGGAGCCTACCTCCATTTCCCCCATATCAGCTACTGGTTTGCTCAAGGAGGGTGTCTCACTGGGCTGTTCTGCCTAGATCAATCCATGTACTCTTTCACTCAGTGAATATTTATTGGCCTATGATTGCCATGCATGGGTTTCAGAGAAAATCTTCACCTTCATAAGCTTACATTTTATTGCAAATGCTTCTAATTAAACAGAGAGAGAGAGAAAGACAGAGAGACAGAGAGACAGAGAGATGGGGCTTGAACTCAGGGTCCTAAATTTTCACTTGGCTGTGTCATTCAAGGCTGATGCGCTACCAAAGGAGCCACATCTCCACTTCAGTAAACATCTTCTAATCAAGTTGGATTTGTTTTCTTTTATCCAGTTTTAATACTGCTTTTTGTTTGTTTCCCCCTCCCCCAAGACGTCTTTTCCTACTCTATGATGAATTTCTGTTACTAACCATTTTTTTATCTGCTTTCATATTTCCTTAAAAATGTGAAGAACATTCTCATTGCTCCATTTTACCCCCAGAAACAGGAAGCACAGAAGAGTGGAACCTACCTTCCCCATACACTCCTCAACATCGCGTAAAAAGCAGCGCTTTCTAAAATCTGAAGTACAGATTCATCATCAGAAAGCAAAACACAAGTGCTTCATATTCTGTCTCCACTTAAACCCTGTACTGGTGGTAAAAATACAAGCCCAATTCCCCATGACTCCTCCATAGGGAACTTCCTTGGCTGATTTCTTATAACTCAATTGCACTGGTTCAGACAAAATTAACCAAGGTCATGACAGTGAAATGCATATTGCACGCTGATCAGAAACCTTGGATAGGAGTTACAAGCATGGCTTTAAAGCCAAAACACTGAATTTACCCCATAATTATTTTATTTTTGACTATAGCAAGTCTCAATCAAATTGCTATCCTGGGTTCAAAGGCCTGTGTTTTGAAAACATCTAAAAGCCAACTTATACTTATGTGTAACACGTACATAATAACTATAAATGATTCAGCAACACGGATCTGATCTTATATGACAAAAAATGTCTTTAAAATCAACCAACCCATAAAGGGCCTTCCTCACAATTGTAAGAGCATTTGAAGATAAAAATTTCTTTCTCCTGTCCAAATGAGTAGACAATTTGTCAGTGTCCTGGGGGTCTAAGTTATAGCAGGGAAATTTCTCTAAATTGTGGCTAATCAATCACTCCCTTTTTATCTAGAATCTTTTCTTAAATCTCCTGATAGTTTTGCTATACTGGAAAGCTAACTCCCGCACCCCCGCCCTGTCCAGAACTACAACAAGGTGCTGGTAGTTGTAGTAGAAGGTGGAGGAGAATTTTACAATAAGATTTAATTCCAGAAGACCTATGATGCTTCAATTTGGCCTGTGTGCAGTCAGGCCAATCAGAAAAATCAAGTCAAAGTGTGACATCTGTGGCCTGGTGGAGAAGTCAGGGATTCAGGCCTTGCTTTTGGCCTCTCATGACTTGGATCTAGCACTGGATAGGCAGCATCAAACGTAATTTTAAATGATTTGTTGTGGCTGAAAAATCACTGCTATTTGGCCACTAAGCATCAAACCAGGTTTGAAAATAAATGATAATCTCTTCACTCAAGGCTCAGGTTCTATAGAAAACTAGAAAAAAGCCTAAAGTCTTTATAAACAAGACCATGGAAAACAATATCCACTGAAATGCTCAAGGGTTAGCAGGGTTAGCAGAACCCAAAGCTAAAATCTCCAGTGGACGAGGTGTTCTTTTTTTCAAAATCTTCACTAGCATCATTTTTTTATTAATAAGTTTTTCTATTGTGAAAATACTGTACAGAGAAGGGGTTACAGTTACATGAGCAAGGTAATGAGTACATTTCTTATCAAGCATTGTTGCCTCCTCCTTTGTTTTTCCCCTTCCCTCCCACCTCCTCAACTCTGCTTCACCCTCTCCTTTCCCCCCCTCTCCCCCGCCCCCCCCCCACCTAAAATGTAAAGTTTATTTTTCAACATAGCGTCTTGTACATCCCATTGTTGCAATGGGTCCACCTGTATCCCTATGTAAACAATTTGTTTTTTCCCTTCACCTCCCCAAATTATACCAGCATCAAACACAGTGAAAACAGGCGTTATACTGTGGGGGAGGGACATTCAAAGCAATAAAGAAATCACATGGTACCTTATAAATACGTTAGAAATAAAAGCAAGAAAGAAAAAAACCACTTGTGTCTCTATCTTGGGGTTCATTTTGCCTAACATTAACTTATCTGACCTTTTCTGCTTGTCCCAGACATATACCAGTTATTGCAAATAAGGGAAACCATGAGACCTATGTTTCTTTGGGCCTGGCTTACTTCACTTAAAATAATTTTTTCCAAGTCTTTTTTAAAAACCTTAAAAAAATTTTTTTTTGGTTGGTTGTGGGTCCTGAACTCTGGGCCTGGGCACTGTCCCTTAGCTCAGCTCTTCAGCTCAAGGCTAGTGCTCTACCACTTGAGCCACAGAGCCACTTTGGCTTTTTCTGCTTATGTGGTGCTGAGGAATCGAACCCAGGGCCTCATGCATGCAAGGCAAGCACTCTACCACTGAGCCACCTTCCCAGCCCAACTTTTTTTTATTATTATTATCTTTAAGTAGTTGTGGGAATGAGTTGCCCTACACCAAAGCAGTCTGTGAACACAATATATCTTGATCAATGTCACCCATTTCAACATTCTCTCCCCTCCCTCCCCTAATCCCCTCTTCCCTCCCTCCTCTTCAAGTATAAGGTACTCAACTTTTCCTTTAAGAAATTTAGTGACAACTTGGCCAGAGTGGCTGCTGTCAATAATCCTAGCTACTGTGGAGACAGATTTGAGTGTCTGTGGTTTGAAGCCAGCCTGTGAGTAGGAAAGTCTGTGAGACTCTTATTTACAATGAACCACCAGAAAAGCTACAAGTATAACTGGAACTCAAATAGTAGAGCGCTAGCCTTGAGAGAGAAAAAAAAGAAGAAGAAAAAACTCAGGGACATAAACTGCTTTGCCAAAATACTTAAAGATAATAAATAAATAATAAAATGCATTCCACTAAAGAATATTAAAGATATAGCAACATTAAAAACAAACAAAAAAGCTCAGGGACAGCACCCAAGCCCTGAATTCAGGGCCCAAGGCTGGCATATACACACATACCCCCAGACACACACACACATGAAGAAATTTAATAAGAAATAAAAAGAAGAGTCTCTTCTCAACATCATCATTAAAGATGAAAGAATGTTCCTTGTATTCTATCAGACAGAGGCACTACTCTGGTCCTCTTTCCCTTCATACTTCCCACTGCCTTACACCTCTCAGGCTGTAAGTTCAGATTCAGACTGACTTTTTTTTTTTTTTTTTTGCATTTTGTGTAGCTGGGTTGGCACGATGGATATCCTGTTTCAAGTTAAGAAAGTACATATGTATTTTAAAAAGTTCTCTGGACCTCAAATGACTCTTACAAACAAAAATTTGATGAATTAAAGGAAAACTAATCAGAACCATCAGAAATGTATGGGTTAAATCAATTTTCCTTAGATAGGCATAAGTTTAAATATTCAGAGGGAAAATGCTTGGGAAGATGTATTCTAAATTTTTCTGAATACAAAAATTTTCAAAAAACACTCTGAAACCTAGTTGACAGCTTCCTCACTCCAAGTCAAATCTCACGACAAATTCCCCACATTTCTCCAAATATTCATGTATGTGTCTTTGCTGGCCTAGGGTAATAGCCCTGGTAGATAGAATATGCCGTGAAGTGGGACCACAGGGCCTCCAGCTTGTCTGTGTTCACACTCACAGAGGGTTTGTTTGTGTTTGGTTTTTCATATGAGGGAAGAATGCTGTAATGATTTCCACTACCACTCACTCCTCCCCCCCCCCCACCATCATTTTATTCCCACCGCTGAAACCCTCAGGGAGAATCTACTGTGTGTGACAAAGAAATATGTCTTTTCTCTGTGTTACAGACCTTGGATCACATCCAGGACCCCCTTTTCTCCCTGGAGGCCAGCTCTCATCGTTTACGATTTGCATTTCATTGCCATACACTGAACCCACTGAGAAGTTGTCTCAGCAGAATGGTGGGAGCTAAAAGTAGCAGGCAAGACATCTCCATGTTCCAGCTCATCCTACATGGAGCCTGTGCTGCCAGAAATTTAAAGCCAAATTCGATTTAAAATTTATACAAGAAAAGAACATCAACACGAGCACACGCAGTCTCTCTTTTCTCCCCCTTTCCCAAGACCCCTCTTGACCCAGAAGCCTCTATTTCATGTTTAATTTAAATCTGGATTATTAATTATCTCTTTCTCTGTCTCCTCCTCCCTCTCTCTCTCTGTCTCTCTCTCACATACACACTCACTTAACCTTGCCATTTGCTTCCACAATGTTCTTATTTTCTTAAATTCTCCTCACCCCTGAATTTTTACCTTGCCAAACTGAACAAAGAAACTTGATATTGAATGAGAATTTGAAAGAGTGAGAAGAAATGGAATCATTCTAATATTTGGGGAAAAATAATTCTGATTGGAAGATATGAAAGTGCCTAGAATAGCTGGTACCATCTGTAATATTAGTGACTCAGAAGGCTGAGACCCAGAGGATCCCTGCTCCCAGCCAGCGCAGGCAAAAAAGTTTGAGAGTTTCCATCTCCCCAAGTAAGCAGCAAAAAAGCTGGGTTGGAGACTTGAGTCCAGTGATAGAATACCAGATAAGCAAGCAAGCCAAGGAAGCACAAGGTTCTGATTTCTAATCTCAGTACCAGTAAAATCAATAGCCAGAATTTCCTAGGATATACTCTGCATAAGGAAAGAAATTCTTTCATGTCTTTATGTACATAATTATTCTTATAAATGCTAGGGAAAACATAGGAAAGATCTTGACTGATATTTAGATAGTGTAGAAGAGAGTTTTAAACTTGAAACCTTGTTTTCAGTGTTTAAAAACTCTCTTCTACATGATATCTTTTCCTCTGAACTACTAACCAAGTGTTTATAAGAAGAGACACTGGCACCTAAAACAAATTCAACTATTTCAACCCCTGCCCAGTCACCCATTGAAACAGATGAAGCAGCCCCTTTCCACATACATGGCCAAGATACCAAAAAAGAGGTCCCAATCTAACTGCTTCCCATTTCATTCACACCTGAGCCTCTCTGCTTGACTTTGTACATTAATCATACCCTAATCTGCTCCTCTCCAGGGAGGCTGCCCAGTATCTACACTAATACTGAGAGCCCTCAAATGTACTTGAGTGTCCCCGTCCCATTTTATAAACTTCATGTTCCCCATTACCCTGGAAGGTCGTTTCCAGGGGATCCAAGAATACAGGGGAAATGAATTTACTAGATGTCCCACAGGGAATTTTCATACTCAGCACCATTTCCTTCATAACTGTCCTTCATACTTCCCAATTAGTATGAGGGGCACAGGGGAGGTTCTCTGGTTCCTCCTGAGTTATCTCTTCCCTCTTTCTACTCTTTGTCCTGTCTCCCTGCTGTCTTCCAAACCCTCATGCCTGTAAGAAAAAGTCCAGACTCACAGAACAGAGGAAGCACTATGGGTTTGAGGACTGGCTGTCCTCCCCAGCCTTGGGCCATGCACAGCCCACCTCAGTCAGCTCCATCCTTTACCCAGACCCCCTCTCCAGGTCTACATTCTCCTGCCATCCAATGTGCTCTTTTGTCCACCTGTCCATGAAGACTCACCTCATACATTTTCTCCTAGTTGATGGAGTGCCTTCATCACTTGGAGCATACCTGGTCCATCTGATGATGCTCTAACCTGAATCACCTGTCTCTTTTCCTCAGCTGGGTACTTCCTGGTGAGTGGAAGACCTTACAGATCTCTGTTCCCCATAATAGATGCTTAGGGGTGCTTAAAAGAATAAGTGGATGTAAAATCATAAATGGACATAGAAACTTATAGTAATTATGTCTAAATAATCATACTATTATAATCAAATTCAATGTCAGCAATTGACACACTATGGCTTATCTATGCTCCAGTAAGTGATTTTGGTTATCTTAACCCGTACCTGAGTTTATTTCCTATTGTCAATAACAATACCACACACAGATGAATAGTCTGAACCTGGTGGCTTTCTTGCTGGCAGAGTCCATGAGCAACCAGGAACTTGTGAGAGAACTAGCCAGATGTTTTTTTATAAAGACTCACTGAAGACAATTCAACCCATTAGTTAATTAATTCATGAATGAGAGAAGAGATCTAATTGCCTCTTCAGGATCTGACCAGGCCCTGTCTCTTATCTCATAGTGGGTTGAAATTTCAATATTAGTTTTGCACAAAACCATCAACCAACTAGTTGAGGCCAGCATGTCTCCCCCTTAACCAATGGCCATCACCCTAGAGAAGGTCCTGAGTCCTGCCACAACTCAGGCTGGCCCTCCTGAAAACCACCATCCTATAGAGACCACCTATGGAAGGGTCTTGCTTGTTTCAAACAAACCAATCACAATTTGACAAATCGCCTAAAGGGAGGAGGAAAAGGCAGGGACAATACAAAACAGCCAGTCCTGGATTACAGGTTTCCTGTCCCAATGTTCACTCTTGTGAGTGGTCTTTACCTTATTATAATTGCTCTTTCGGCTTCTGGTTTTATTTCCTTATTGCTAGAGCACAAGAACCCACCATGCTCATGCATCTGTTTCAGAGGGGACAAGCCATATTCAAACTGTAGCAACATGAAAATGGGACTAGGCATTTGCTGATCATATAGCATCTGAAATTAAACTCTTCTTAAAAATATAAAGGAGATACCAACCATCATTTGTCTCTAGAATATTTGCTATACAGCAGTCTTGTTTTATGTGTACAACAAATCCTTTAGAAAATCTGGGAGACATGTTTTGTTTTGCTTTGCTTTGTTTTGTGCAATTCTAGGGCTTGAACTAGAACCTAGGTACTGTCCCTGTAGCTTCTGTGCTCAAGGCTAGCAGTCTACCACTTCAGCCACAGCTCCACTTCTACCTTTATGGATGGTTCATTAGAGATAAGATTCTCATGGACTTTCCTGTCCAGATTGGCTTCAAATTTCCATCCTCAGATCTCAGCCTCCTGAGTAGCTAGGATTATAGGCATGAGGCACTAGTATTGAGCTTATGCCATATATTTTTATGGCACCCATGTAATAGATGACATAGCTACCCAGAGGCTCCAGCAGATTGGGGCTGAGAACATAGACTAGGCTGTACAACCCAGGTTTCCTCCCCATAGGCTATCTTTGAGGGTGCAAATAGACATTCCATAGGTATCACTGGTAACAGCAGAAGATTTTTTTCCAGTGCAGAACTCTAATTAAACTACCTACAACATCCATTGCTCACGCAGATCCCAAAGCTATCGCAAATCCCATTGACTCTATATCTAGATCTCAACATTTCCACTGGTTAACTTATTCAATGAACAGAACACACCAAAAGTCAAGTTGTTTCCAACCTGATGGAAGGAGCTTGCCTTTTGCCCTTGTCCCCACAAAACTGGTTCTGAGAACATCTATTATCACCCAGAGAGTGAAAAATAGGGTTGTTCTGCTGCATGGAGGTCACCAGAGCAAAGGCCAACAAAACACCAGCCATGGGAATTGCTCAGCAGCTGAAGAACCAGGGTGCCCGCGTCCTAAGGAGCGGTAGGTTTCTCAGCGCTAACTGACCACACAGCCTGCTCACCCATCACACTTCCGACCCTTTGAATAAAAGCAACTACCTTACTGGTCTTTCCAGATGCTATTTATCTAAGATGGAAAATCAGGCTTAGAAGGCATGACAAAGGTAATTCTCACCAGGCCATCCTTTGTTGTTTCCTTCTGGAATCCTGGGCTCTGTGAAAAGTGCCATCAGTTGCTAATTCACAGTAAAAACATCCAATCACGGTTCCTCGGTTCCTGGTGGACAGAAAGTAGAAGGCTTTCAGCTTTCCATTCTCACCTCCACAGCTCCCACCTGCTTTCCAGGACCTTCAGCTGAGCCTTTTCCATCTATCAGGAGCCCCTGTAACCTTGTGGGCCTGAGACTGAATTCTATTCCCAACTCATCAGAGCAGAGTGGATACAGCACTTAACCTCCCTGCGCCTCTATCTCTCCAGCTGCAAGAATAGCTGAAATAATGTGGGCCACCTGCTCCCCACACAGGAGAGTGGTGAGAATTAATGATATTAGTCTAATACTGTCAGCTTTCAGAAGAGCTCTGTGGATTTGGATTGCAAGGGCTTGCACGGAGATCAAATATGGTTCCTTAATTAGAGGACCTCAGGGCCATCCATATATTTTCAGAACCAGGGGCACGAGAACACCAGATTTTCTATTTGTTAGTTGAAATGGTGCCCAAAAGAGAAGAGGACAAGACATGACTGAAGGATATGGTCAGGACAGCCCTTCTGGTGACCATCCATTCAACATCTGTCCAAGGGGAAATGATTAGGGAGCCTCAGATTGCAGGAGTCCATTCTCATTAGTGCCTTATTTGGAGCTGGATGAGTTGAAAGGACAGGTTAGGCCCCCGACAGCTTTGCTGAATGCAGACTCACCCCTGCTCCGCCTGCCTGCCCTTTCCAGACTTTTGTAGGGTGGCTCAGGCATTGTCTCCATCCCTTCTCCCTCCCCTGCAACTATAGGTACCTCGCTCCACCCCCACCCCTTATTTAAGAGTTCACAAACTGTTCCTGCCAGTTTAGGCAAAAAATGTTCTGGGAGGTAACAGGGCCACGGTAATTAATTTTGCTCCTTGACTGGAAGGTGAAAAGCTTTTTATTATGTAAATTATAAATGTCCTGAAGGGAAACTTTAGCTCTGCTCTCACCAATGAGCCCATCAGGCTGCCTGAATCAGGATTTTTTTTTTAATGTTTATTAGTCTAGAGGGGCCAGTTAGGATGTTTCATAGCTTCTAAGTGCTGACATTTATCTATTGCTTCCAAATAAACCTAGTGGCAGGGAGCCATGGGTGGATGGCTAAAGATGGAGGAAGGGTGAAGGGGAGGGGCCAGCACAGACAGCCAGACAGCAAAGGGGAGCAGTTCTGAACCCAAGGCCGTGTGGGACCCTGCAGTCACCCACTCCTCCATCTTTCCCCATGATGATTCCTTCTCACCTGTTCCCACTAAGCCTTTTCTAGGACATCCTCAAGTTCTCTACACAGCTAGCCCTCTCTACCTTCCTCCTACCTCAACCCATCAACATTCTCTGTCATAATACTGAACTTCATTCTTGTTCACAAAAGAGCACTGGACTTTTTCTTCCCCTGCAGAGAAAGCTTGTACATAGTGATAGCTACTTTTATGTTTTTACCTGACTAGGCCAGATATCCAGATATGTGGTCAGACATTGTTGTGGATGTATCTATGAGCATGTCTTGGGCATGAGATTCACATTCAAATTGATTGACTTTGAGTAAAGCCATCCCTAGAAGATTGCTCCCTGCCACCCCTGGTATATTCTGCCAGCAGAGAAACTTCAATTAAAGCATGGATTCTACTCAGCCTGCAAACTCATTCTGCAGAGTTTGAACTTCACAGCCTCTTTAATCTGTGAGCCAGTTTCTTGAAACTAATCTCTATCTCTGTCTCCTTCATTTTCACACACACACACAAAGGAAGGGAGGGTACAGGTTCTGTTTCACTGGAGAGCCCTGACTGACACACCAGAAACAAACACAATTCAATCCGGGGCCTTAAAAATTTGTCATTCTCTCCCATCTTAGAGGTGTGGATGGAAGAGAAGTAGATTCTGTCTCCACCCTGTTCACAGGTTGAATCCCAGGATTGTGCCCATGGTTACAGATAGTGATTGGCATTCCTTACCTTTTGTCATCATTTCCTTAGCTGCCATTAAAAAAAAAATCAATGCACATACAAAAAACTGTATTTATCTATTTTTTCTTTTTAAATAACTGTTTCAACACATTTGGGGTAGAAATATCTAGCCAAGCATTGGAAATCTCTGCAAAAGGCATTTCTAACAAGTGGAAACTGTGAAATCCATCACACAGTGTGATTACTGAGAAAAGGACCTAAGTTTTACTACCAGCCCCACAAGTAGCATCAGAGGCTCTTTACCATGCTGAACTTCTATTTCCAGAGGAAGGATGACTACAATTCTCCTAAGGAACCTTATGAGGACTGTGGCCTCTTAGTAGCTTAAGCAAGAAGGGCCATTCTGAACAACTGGTCCAAACTCCCATCGCATGCTTTTATTCCCTGCCTTGCTTCCTTGATTAGTACATTTTTGTTTATTCTTCATGGAATTTATGTCTCCAGTGGTAGAGACTTGACTGTTACACTACTTAGTGTATCTGATGCATAAAGCAGTGAAGACTGGCTCAGCTAAAAATGGTGCCCTTCCTCTGTCACATTGCTTTATTATGGAGGTGACATGAGAGGTGGGTAGCATAGCAAAGTAAAGAGAAAAGGGACTCTGGAGTCAGATGCATTGGGCCTTGAATTCCAGGATCACCATTTATCTGACCTTAGATCAGTGCCTTCATTTCCCCACCTGGAAATGATGGATGATAAAAACACATTGCATGTTTTCTGCGAGAATGAAGCACATAAAAAGATGGAAGCATTTTGAACACACCTTTGTTAAGAGTAAGGTTTAAATCTTAGCTTCCATTATTACCAAAGAGTACTACTTCATAATAACTTACTAAATAAAAGAGCTTGTTAGCCAAGCAGCAAACTAAACATTTGACATGATAGGACTGACTTAGAAAAAACAAAATCAACTGTCACCTGCTTGATAAAATGGAAAAGCTCCTGCATGTGACTATTGGCTACAATGAGGAAAAGATGTAACTCTTTTGCTTTTCCTTCAGAAGAAACCTGTTTTTCTTGCAGTTCTTTCTCTTTTTTTCCATACTGGGAATGGACCTCAGGGCCTAGCACTTAGTAGGCAAGTGCTCTATCATTTGAACCATGACCCTAAGTCTTTCTTTAGGTTTTTCACTTGGGTGATATTAGATGTCCTTGACTGGAAGCAGCAATCTAGAGAATGGGATGCAATCTGAGCAAATAAAAGTTTAGTAGGTTTCAGATTTTGACAAATATTTTATATAACAGAAAATTTTATTGAAGATTAGGGATGGGGTAAAGCTCAGTGGTAAAGCATTTGACAGTGAGAAATCTTTAGCAGTGCAAAAGAGAAAGAAAGAAGAGGGAGGAGAAAGCAGAGGAACAAGGAGGAGCAGGCAGAGAATCTTGTCTTTACTCCAATTTTACCTAAACTGAAAACCTCAGACCAAAGAGTTAGAACATAGCAGAAAAGATTGGGACTCAGTGTACTCCAGTCTGGACCATGTCTTTCCATCAACTAACTTGCTGATTTAAGAGTATAACTTCACAGCTATAACCCTCACTTTTCCTCAGTGCAGAATAAGGTGGTTTATTATCACTAAGATCTATATACTTCCTTACATCTGAGATCCTTTCTTAATTTAGATTTTATGCACATTAGCAGGCAACCAGTACTGCCTACTTTTAACAATACCTTTTCTGGATTTTCACCTCCCACTTATTTTTTGCTATTAGACTATTTTATTGTAAGAACTTGCAAATGAAAGGATTTTGCCTCCATCACAATACGTTCAGTTATCCTGCAGTAGCAAATAATCCAACTATCATAGTGGCTTTCAACAAGTTGGTCTTACTTTAAGCAACAGTGCATGTCTATCATTCAGGTGTAGCTTTATTCTATGTTCTCCCAATCCCAGGACCCAAGCTGACAGAACTATCAGCACCTACCTACTGCTATTCTTCTGGCCAAGACATTTCAAATCATCATTTGCATCTGCTAACTGCTGTGTGGAAGTCACATGTATCACCTCTAATGGTCAAAGTGAGTCACATGACTTCTGACTTCAACAGGAGGAGATAAATAATCAGTCCTCCCGTCAAGGGAAGCATGAGAGGGAAAAGAGAATGGGATATTTAGCAAACAGTCTTATAATCTACCACAGATGTCAAGGGAGAATTTATCTCCCAATCTGGAGAAAAGAATCCCCTTTGCCAATGATGCACATCACATAGGGATGCTTGGAACCCAGGGACACAATTTATAAGAACACTTCTAGGAAAATGTTCTCGGAGTAAGCAGTTTCTCTTTGCTATTTTGTGAGGGGGGAAATGTCAAACAAATAAAAAAAAATCCAAAGAGATAGGTGCCATTAGGATGTTGAGAGCAATTTAAAGCTGGGGAAACCCAGTCTTGGAGAGATGACACCATTTCTGCAGCTCCAGGCGGTTCCAGCTAATGACTGTGTGCAAGCAGAATGCCAAGGATGCCAGCAAGTACATAAAAGGCAGAGGAAGAAGGATCAACATGTTTTGCTGCCATTTTCAGGAAAGGGATGGTGTCCCCAGCAGCCTCCCACAGTGGATGACCAGAAAAAAAAAGCAAAAAAAAAAAAAAAAAAAAAAAAAGCAAACACAAATAACACCATTGAAAAATCCACATCCTGACTACTGTGTTTCACAGTACATCTTCCCTCAAATCCTGGCTACAAACCAGCCCAGCCACTTGAAGCAGCGTTGGCAGCTTTCTCTCTCTTGGCACTGAGAATACATGGCAGCTGGATGGCTTGTAGTCGGCGTAGTTTTGCAGCTGTTGGTGGTAGCAATTGGCAAAAATGAACTGTCCAGATGGGCATTAAATTTTCTTTAATGTTTATAATATGTCAAAAGAGAATAATCCTATGTCAAAGTGGCTTAGAAGAACTTTTCCCCGGGAGCTTACAGAAATTCCATATTGACAAGGTAGCGGCTTCTTTATTTCACTACATATGTGGGCTGTATTCCTCTAAATTAGTTTGGAGTGCCCCTCCACAAAGGAACACCCTTTGGTCAAAGGGAGCTTCTCCAACATAGTCCCCATTGCAGGTTCAGAAGTTCAGGCACAGGTTTTGAAATAAGGTTCCAGAAGATACAAGGAATGCTTTATTCTGGGATTGTAGCATGCAGGTGGTAGTTAAAAGTTAGGAGTAAAGTAATAACTGTGTTATATAAGGGAAAGAACTGAAAAAATTCAGATTTATGAGACAGCAAGCAATTAATTTCCAAAATATATTTTAAGTTGATTTGAGTCACTGAGAAAAACTTACTTTTTAAATATGCTTAGGATGTAAACATGCAGTTTATAAAAGGGGAGAGAGTCAAAGGGCCTGTATAATTATGAGATGACAATGAGCTCCATTAGTAATTGGGAAAAAGAAAGAGGCTATTCACACTAAATGCATTGAGGAATCAAGTCCTCTCACATTCTGTGCACTGGCTGGGTGAGGGGATAGTATAGCTATTTTGGAAGATAATTTCCCAGCATCTATGAACATGTGCTATGACTTAGAAAGTCCTTTGCAGTGGGGAGCGGTAGAATTGATACTTTATCAAGAATATTCAAAATTATATATTTATACAAATATAAATATTATGTACATCTATGCACTGACATTCATTACAGCAATACTACTCAAAGTACAGCCGTTGACAATGAGATTAATAGTCCTGAAAGCTTGTGAGAAATATCAGAATGGAGGGAAGGCTCCAGTGAAAATGTTTGGATTGGCATGGTGGTTCAGGAAGACTGTAGCTTTTTCTTTATCATTTGATTATTTGTTTTTAACAAGAACAAGTATCTTTCTCCATTAAAAAAAAAAAAGAGGAACAGAACTACTAAGAGTAAGTGATTGGCATCTAGACCATTGAGCTGGCTGTTCACAGACAAGTATCTATTTTCTGGCAATCACCTTCATCACCTGCTGAACAGGGTGAGAGACAGTTAATCACATCAGAGATTCTTGCTAGAGCCATACCATTGGGAACACTGGTTTGCTTACTTGCCTTCCTTCCTTCCTTCCTTTCTTTTTTCAATATTGGTGTTTTAAACTCAAGGCCTCATACTTGCTACTGGGAGCTCTTCTATATGAGTCACTTCACTAGCTGTGTATTTGTTTTTTGAAATGGGGGGTCTCACTTTTATCCTTGGATGCTGTCCTATTTATGCTTTCCTGTGTTGCTTGGATGACAGGTCCTTGCCACAACATCCAGCCATTGGTAGAGACGGCAAAACCCTTTTGCTTGGGCTGACCTTGAACCACAGTCCTCTGATCTCCATCTCCCAAGTAGCTAAGCTTACAGGCCACACCTCCACACTTAGCTGAAAACTAGGTTTCCTAAAATATCTTGACAAGAGAAATAAGCAGATAAATCTATGCCCTGGAGAAACCAATAAAATAATTTATTCTACACATCAGTATGGGACAAATGACTTGCATGAAGTTTTCTGTTATTATTAAATATTGCTATAACTATGAGAAGCTCTTTATTTTTTTAAAGTAAAAGTTTCAAGTCCTGAGTTTTAAAAACATTCCACACATTTTCCAGGAATTTCCATCTAAGTGACTCTAGGTTCCTGGTTTCAGTAGCATCATGTGTGAGCATGATGTGAACACAGATAATACCCCTGTCATTGCAGAATGCACTGGTACAGAGAATAGTCATATACAGGATAATAGCACAAGCATTTGGTCCAAGAACTATGGCAATGGCATTATGTTTTGACTCTCTGAAAAAGTAGCAATGAATATAATCTACAAATTCACTACAATCACCATCAACATTCCAATTTAATTCTTGATAGGAGTAGAAAAATCTATCCTAAAAAGTTATTTGGAAGTACAGAAGACACCAAATACCCAAAGAAATCTTAGGCAAAAAGAGCAATGCTGCTACAGAGCCATATTAACAAAAACAGCATTGTTCTTGCACACACACACACACACACACACACACACACACACACACACACACACACACTCACTCACCAATAGAATAGAATAAACAATCTAGAAATAATGCCATACAGCCACATCTGACTTTTTATAAAAGTTTCAAAAAACACACTTTATGTTCAATATGGTTTTGGAAAACTGGAAATCCACATGCAGAAGACTAAAACTCGACTCCTAACTCTCACTGTGTGCAAAAATTAAATACAAACGGAGTAAAGATCTTAATGTAAGATTAGAAACTTTAAAACTACTAAGAGAAAACATAGGGAAAACACTTGAAAATATGGCATTGGTAACATTTGGCTGAATAGAATTCCAATTGCTCAGAAATAAGAACTAGAATTGAAAAATGAAATAGCATCAAATTAAAAAGCTTCTGCACAGCAAATTCCAGAATCCAAAGGAAGCCTACAGAATGGGAGAAAATCTTTACAGGTATTCAGTGGATAACAGGTTGGTATCCAGAACATATAAAGACCACCAAAAAATTCAGATCAAAAGAACAAATGATTCTATTGAAAGATAGGCAAATGAATTTGCAAGGTTTTGGAAGAAGTACAAATGGCCAAGATGTTTAACATCTTTAGTCATAAACAAAATTCAATTAAAAATATCACTGATATTCCATCTCACCCTAGTCATAATGGCCATCATCATGAAAACAACAAATACTGGTGAGAATTTGGAAGGAAAGGGACCTTTAATAAACTGTAAATTTAGTGTATCCACAAAAAAAAAAAAAACAGTATAGAGGTCCATTGAAAATACATGTAGGATAATCTTACCAGATGAGCTGAAAAGCTCAAAATCCATGGACATATAAGATGATGCTAAGTGAAATGAACTCCAAGATATGGACACAAGAGGTCTATATTTATTGTTATTGTTTTAAATGTACCATGTGATTTTATTTTGTTGTTGTTGTTGTTGTTTCCTTTGTATGTTCTTTTCCCTATGGCATATCCCCTGTTGTCACTGTACTTGATTTTGGTGCCCTGCATCTTGTATACACATTTGCCTAATCTGAGGAGTGGAAGAATAACAAAACACTGCAACAAAGATACCCACATAACTTTGGGGGAGAGGTGGGGTGGGTTGGTGTGGGGAGGAGTGGGGGAGGGAAGGGAGTGTGGGGCAACAAGAAATGTCCTCATTGCCTTACTCATGTAACTGTAACCCCTCTATACAACAAGAAATGTCCTCATTGCCTTACTCATGTAACTGTAACAGCATCTTTACAATAAAATAAAAATTAAAAAAATCTAAAGATAGAACTACCATATGATCCTGTTATACAACTCCAGGACATAAATAGGAAGGAATATAGCACAACATAGAGTAAATATATCTGCACATCTATGTTTACAGCAACAGTATTTACGATAGCTTAAACATGGAATTAACCTATGTACCTATCCATTGATAAGTGGATAAAGAAAATGTGGTATATATAAAATGGATTGTTTTTCGTTTGTAAAGAAGAATGAAATTTGCAGGAAAATGGATGAAACTAGAGGTTATCGTGTTAAGTGAAGTAAGCTAGAGTAAGAACATAAAATATTTCGTTTCTTTCCCATATGTGGAATCTAGCCTTCAAAAATGAAAGATAAGAATGCAACAAAGGTTCTGTTTGGAGGAGAGTACTTGTGAGAAAGGAGAGGACGAAAGGAAAGGATGCTGCGGTGAGTACGTTTTCTGTATTTTGTACATGTCTGTAACAGTAGAACAATGAAACCTGATGCAACTGTTGGGAGACAGAGGAGACAAGTTTGACTGGGATGCATTGTCTGTATATATGGACACATCACAGTGAAATGTCTATGCACAAATAATATGTGCAAATAAAAAATGGAAGTAGGGATTCATATCAATCACTTTGTTTACCTAAAAATCAAGAAAGACAAATAGCTTGTATCATGTGTGCATCTGAAAGGGTTTTTTACTAAGGTATAAAGAAAAAGAAAAGCCTAGAATTCCCAAAGGGTTAGATTAAAGAATGTTCATTAAAGAAGAATTAAAGAGAAAATCAAGTGTCCACTAAAAAGCAGAGTAAGGACAGGCTAATTATAAACTTTAGATGGCTTCTAGGAGAGAATGTCTCACTTTCTTTTTTTTTGCTTGTTTGTTTTTTTGTTGTTGCCAGTTGTGGGATCTGAACTTTGGGCCTGGGCACTGTCCCTCAGCTCTTCAGCTCAAGGCTAGTGCTCTACCACTTGAGCCACAGCACCACTTCTGGCTTTTTCTGCTGTGTGGTGCTGAGGAATCGAATCCAGGGCCTCATGCATGCAAGGCAAGCCCTCTACCACTGAGCCACCTTCCCAGCTGAAAGCCTCACTTTCTTGATCAAAGCAGCGTTCAAGCACAACAATGAACCTGGAAGGGCTGTAAAGAGCAGGATTTTATCACTACTTGGTTACAAATGTGAAACTAGAACACAGCTTTCATCTCTTAGTGCTACTGCAGCATATACCCAGAACAAACACAAGTGTATGCAAGTGAAGTTTGTCACCTCAAATTTATAACATGATGTTTTTGAAAGACAAAGCTAAATAGGTTTCACTGTGTATCTTTACAGTGTTTAAACTAATGAATGAGGAAGCATTCTTTTATAAATGCTATTACAGTTAATCCTGTACTGGACAGGGAAAATTTGTCTATTAATCTTTAAAAAATAAGAATGGCTTAATGTGGTTGTGAGCACCTGTAATCTCAGAATGTGGGGTGTTGAGGCAGGAGGCTTGAGAGTTCAAAGTCAAGCTGGTAATAACTCCATGAGAACTTGACTCAAATAGGGATACAGGTGGATCCATGGCACCAATGAGATGAACAAGATGTTATGTCAAAAATGAACTTTACAACTTTGGAATGGGGATGGGAGGGAAGATGGGAAGGGATGGGAAGGGGAAACAAAGGAGGAGGCAACAATGCTTGCCCATGTAATTGTAACCCCTCTGTACGATATTTTCACAATAAAAATAAATAAATAAATAATTGAAATACAGAATGTCTAAAAGAAGTTTCTGTAGCTATTAAAATGAAAAGATTAGAATATTTATTTAACAAATACTCCCTTGGCAACACATTATATAACAGGCTAGGTCCACTGGGATGAACATGGTTAAAATATTACTCAACTGCCAGAATATTACTTTGATGAGCACAAAGCTGTTTTAAGCAACCACCAATATTTACCATGCTACACAGGAAAAAAATGAGGCAGATAGTTTAACAACATATCAAAGATCACACAAATGTGTAAACAGAAAACCTGGGTACTGAGCCCAAGCCAACTGGCTTGGGGACCATTGTCAACCACCACTGTGGTTGCACTCAAGACTATTACCCATACCACCCTGCACCCTGAATCTTTACTATGCTGCGATGGTTAGATTCTTTTTTTTTTCTGTCGGTCTTGGGGCTTGAACTCTGGACCTGAGAGCTGTCCCTGCACTCTTCAGCTCAAGGCGAGCCCTCTACCGCTTGAGCCACAGCTCCACTTCTGGTTTTCTAGTAGTTTATTGGAGGTAAAGAGTCTCACTGCCTTTCCTGCCCAGGCTGGCTTTGAACCGTGAGCCTCAGATCTCAGCCTATTAAGTAGCTAGGATTAGAGGCGTGAGCCACCAGCGCCCGGCTTGATGGTTAGGTTCTTAAATGTCCCCTAAAGTCCATGTGTTGAAGGCTTGGTCCTCAGGATGGTGCTAGGGGAGGTGATAGGCCTTTAAAAGGTAAGCCTTGTGGGAAGTCTTTTGGTCACTGGGGCATGCCCCTGAAGGAGATGTTGCAATCTCAGCCCTTCGCTCTTCTCTCTGCTCATTAGCTGATAAGTTGAGTGATTTTGCTTCAACACATGCCTCAACTCAGATTCAAACCAATAGAATCCATCAATCATGGACTAGACCCTCCAAAGCTATGAATGAACCCTCCCTCTGTGTAAGTTCATCATCTCGGGTACTGTGATAAAGTGGGGTAAAGCAAACTATTCTAGGTGCTGATATTCATGGCTGAATTCCCTCATAGCCTTAGTTTCTACCAGGTTCTAATGTATCTAATATTTGTAAAACAGGATGGTTATTTGTCTTGATTCTTCCTACTTCCACCTTATACTCTGGGAGAAGATATGAGATACAGAGTTCTATTGTCCTAGGACATTCAAAGGTATTGAAACCTATTCCTTACTTAAGTCCAAAGAAGTCTTCCTGCAATTTTCTTTACTGGAGGACACTTTGCTATGAAGCCACAAAACAAACAAAAACTCACAGTAAAACCTGACTCCAGATGAGCCTCCTTTTGCAACAACACATGCATATTTTGGACCTTTAAAGACCCTATGCCAAGACCATCAGCTCTTTCCTCACTCCCACTGTCTCATTCCAATTACTAGCATTCAGACCTGCCCATGTTCAGCCCTGAAAGGTATACAGCCATGATGCCACTGGCTTGTGTCATTTAAGTACAGATCTATGGGAGACTGGAAGACCTGATGGTATGTACAGTTGCTATTGTTATAAACAGAGCACCTTCGGGCCCTGATGCTTCTAGGCTTTCCTTCTCCACCTCAAGATCAGAAAGGGAGGTCAATCCCAAAATAGTCAGTGAAGAAAAAAACTAAGAAATAGCAGAAAGGACAAATTCAGGCAGAAAGGCTTTAGAACCATGAAACCTAATTGTGTATGTTACTATAACTGCAGTTACTATAACTATAGATATATGCCTTTATATGTTTGTCAAAACCTACAGACCGTGTAATACCAAAAGTATTCCCCAATGTAAACCATGGGCTTTGGGCATCGTGATATACCAATGAAGAGTCCTCATTGTACTCAATGGGCCAGCCTGAAGGGGATGCTGATGGCACGGAAGGCTGTGGGGGGTGTGTGTGCACATGCACATGTGTGCACACATGAAATACAGAGGTACACTGGAACTCTCTACTTGTATACTTTTAGTGCAAACCTAAAATTGCTCTTCAAAACAAAGTTTTTATAAAAATAGTAATAAACTATGATCAAAGAAGTAAAAAAATTTTCTAGCTGTTATTGCAGTATTGATGATCAACCCCAGAGCCTTGAACATGCTAGGCTTTCTCCCTCTACCCTCTGTCTACTGAGATATATCTTCAGCATTGGAAGACTGTATCTTGAAAGTCTTTGCAAGTAGGATCTCTTTTATGTCTTCATTCTCTTTGGACTTCAGGCCACCCATGTGGTTCTCCGGCTTCCACCCTCGACTTTGTGAGTCTCCTCATTCCCTGTCCGTCTCTGTATTGCTCATTTTACCTCTAGGCTCATAAATAAATGCAGCCTCCACTTCTCCATTGTACCCCCAGTGACAGCAAGTCTTTTCTCATATATGTCATTTCATTTTGTCCTTTTTTCAGTTTTGCTAATGGCCTATACCTCCATCAGCCCAACAAAGCACAGAAAACCTGGGCAAGCCTTACATGAAACCATCCTTAAAATGTCAACTCACTGCAGGTTCTATTCATGCAAGAGAGTCGCTTTTTAAGGCAAAAATGCAAATACAAATTTGTACATGGTACAAACTGTGTGATTTCAGGGCTCCACAATTTTAGCCATATGAACAGAAGGTCACATTATACACAAATTGGCAAATAATGTGTATCTTCCATAAAGAAACAATTGTTGTTACCCATCTTACAACGATATAGCAGGATAAGTTGGGCACTGAATTAAACCAATGCCCTGGCCTTACCATATTAGTCTATGAACACAAGTAGCCCACATCCTTCCATGACTGGCCTTGAACCATGCTGTGGTTGGATTGTATAAGGAATGCATCTACCAAGCATGTATCTTTTAAAGAAATGAATAGGATTATTGTTATGCTTAAAAGTTTTTTTTCGGCCTTATAAATAAATACATCAATTCACAATATCATATTAATATAAAATTCAGTATTTCCTTTTCTACTTATAGTGTTTTCCTATAAAAAAAGATAATGCATTCACAGACAAAATGATGCTTTTCAGTGTATGTGGCCTTGAATTTAAGTATCAGCTTGATGTTTAATGATGTATCTGCTAAGTGTACAGATTGTAAAGAAAGTACTTTCTATTGTTCAATAATATGTCCTATTAAATTGCTCTCTTATTGAATAAAAGCCCCTAAAGAATTTTCACTTCCAGCAATGTTTTCTGACCTTCTTTTGGTGTCTAGACAATAATGATTTACTGAAATGTTTGGGGATCAATTTAAGTAAAGGCCTTATAACATATGATATATTTGAAGTTTGGGGTAGGAGAAGAAAGAGGAAACAAAGCATTATTGTGGCCTGGAACTAAGTTTCAAGATCAAACCAATTTTATATAAATAGGATTTCATGATCAAAACATCCCAATATAAAAGAGTTATATCTCATCAAGATGACAATGTGAGCGCCAGAGGTGAGAAGCTTATAGCATCAAAATAATTTTCTATAAAGTTTCAAGGTAAAGTAATGATATTTCAGTGAGGAAAATAAAGTCATTTAAACATGAGAGTCTTTCCACAGCAAGCACCATACTTCCCACAAGTATTCATGAATGAGGTTATCAGTTTGAGTTTTGAGGTCATCCTGGAAACTTAGGCTTCACAATCCACTGGAGCCTGATCTCTGTTCCAACATCCAAATTCTCTAAGGTTGTAATGGCCAATACCAACCAAGTCTTGGCTTGAATTCCTCTAGCCACCACCAAACTCTATTTCAACAGCTTGCTTGAAACTAATAGGATTCTAGACATTGACACACTGAGGCCGAAGGAGGCTATGCATAGGAGTGGTTGACAAAGGCTCAATAGCCATGTGCATATGACCATATAAAATCATATTTTATGAAATAAACTCCAAGAAAAGGAAACAAGAGATTTTTTTAGTTGCTGCTGTTGCTGTTTTTGTCTTGTTTTTCCTTTGTCTTGTTTGTTAGTTTTGAAAGCAACCATCTCAGAAGAGGGCATGGACACAGTCACGTAGAGCAAAAGGAGTTTATTGCCAGTGGGGCTGACAAGGCCAATTCTCTCTGGGGAGAGGGAGAATCGGTGCCTGTCTTTTCTTCAGGGGCATTTTTATGCAGTCGGGGGACTAGAGGTGGGGAAATTCCTTTAGGGGTTGGAAGTACTCTGTGTGTGTGTGTGTGTGTGTGTGTGTGTGTGTGTGTGTGTGTGTGTGTGTGTGTGTGTGTGTGTGTGTGTGTGTGTGTGTGTGTGTGTGTGTGTGTGTGTGTGTGTGCGCGTGCAGCTGAATGCACATAGCCAGTGTGGGGTTTTCTGATTGCACAATTACAGTAAGGCAGCATTCTGCTGATACAGCTGGGGGCTAGAGAGACCTGTACTTTGGGGAATAGGGTGGAGCTGAGGGCCTAAAATGAAGACTGTCAATCCCAAAATGGAGGAGAACATACTAACAAGTTTGTATTTGGGAGGGTAAGGGGAGGGGAAGAGGTGGGGGGTAGACACAGAAAAGGTGGAACAAAGGGTGAACAAATACAAGAGTGGATTTTCACTAGACACTACGTGGCAATGAACTGTGTATCTTGTGGGTGGGGACAGGAAGGAAAAACTGGGAGAGAGTGAGGGAAGGGGAGACATGGTTCAAAAAGAATTGTACTTGTTACCTGATTCATGTAACTATAACCTCTCTGTATATCACCTCTACAATAGTAAAAATAAAATTTGGGGGTTGGGATGTAGCTCAGTAGCAAAGCGCTTGCCTAGTAAGGGAAATGTCCTGGGTTCGATCCCCAGTACCCCCCAAAAATACAGTTTAAAAAATACAGTTAAAATTTTTTTTTAAATAAAACTAATTTTTACCCATTAGTCTAAGTCAGTCCTGCAGGACAACAGAAAAACTACATTCATCAAGCTTTGAAGAATCCAAAATTCTTATGTTAGAACTTAAGTCCCAAAGTAATGATATTAGGAGGTGGTACTTTGGGACTTTGCCTAGGCCAGGAGGGCTCTGCCCTCCTTATTAGGGCTCTCATGAATGGGACTAATGATATCAGTTTTTAGCAAAGTCTTCAGGGAGATTTTTTTTTATTCTTCTATCCCTCTGTCCCTTGTACCATGTGTGGATATGGCAGATCCTCTCTGAAAGACACAGCAATCCAGGTGTCTGCTCACTAGGAAGTAGAGTAGAATGTGATCCCTGACCTCACACAAAATTTGCTGGCACCCTGATTTTGTCTTTCTAGCTTCCAAAACTCTGAAAAAAAATTATGTTACTTCTAAATTACTCAGTCTAACATATTTTGTTAAAGTACCGGGAGTGAACTAAAACCATTAAGTTTTGTACAATCTAACTTTCAAAACTTCCAGATAAACATTTTTAAATTTTTATTTAAATAGCATTTACTAAGTAAGATATTTCTCAATGAGCAGCACTGAGTTCTGTTTATCCTGTAATGTGTATTAATGTTGCATCCATTTTCTAAATTCAGCAAGCCGGATCTGACATGGACCATGGAGGGTCTGTGTATCATTAGACTTTTTTTGGGGGGGGGTCCAGTCATGGGGTCTGAACTCTGGGCCTGGGCGCTGTCCCTCAGCTCTTCAGCTCAAGGCTAGCACTCTACCACTTGAGCCACAGTGCCACTTCTGGCTTTTTTCTTTTTGCTTATGTAGTGCTGAGGAATCGAACCCAGGGCCTCATGCATGCAAGGCAATTGCTCTACCACTGAGCCACCTCCCCAGTCCCCTCTAGACATATTTTTAACAGAATATGAATGTTTATGGTTTGGAGATTTGAAATGTAGGAACGAAAAATACTAATTCTAGGATTAGTCGAGGGTGTAAAAAAATTTTTTTGGCTGTATTGAGAGTTTGAACTCAGGACCTGGTACTTGCTAGGCTGGTGTGATACTGTTGAGCCACACCATCTGCCTGGTTTTTCTGTGATTTTTAGTGTCAGGTCTGGCTTCCTGATTCTGGTGTCCCTGAACTGTGATCTATTTATAGGCCTTTTGTCTATCATCTCTGCTACACAATGTCATATCCAGCTTCCCTCTGTGGAGAGCAGACTTGTCTGTTCAAGCTGGTCTTGAAACATGATCCTCCCAACTTTCCAAGTAGCTAGGATTATAGGCATGAGCCACTGATGGCTGGCTATAAATTCTTAACAAAAGTTTAAAAAACTATCCTGCATAAAATATTGTGTTATTTGGCCTTATATTTGCATGTAGAAAAAAATCCAATATAGCATTCTTATGTTTCCACAACAATGCCACACAACACTCCACAAACTACAGGATCACAGGGGCAGCAAAGAGCTTAGACTTTTCTAAATCATTTTGCAATATGTTATTTGTGTTACATATTTTATATAAGTGCCTCTAAAAAGTGCCTTTTCTTAACTATATTTTTATTGTTATTTTTAAGGTGGTGCACAGAGGAGTTATAGTTAGGCAAGTCAGGTAATGAGTACATTTCTTTTGAACACTTCACCCTTTCCCTTGCCTTCTCCCAGTTTTTCCGTCCCATCCCCACCCACAAGTTGTATAGTTCATTTTCAATGTAGTGTCTGCTGCATTTGTTCACCCTTGACAAAGTGCCTTTTAAAAAAGTTTTCTCTGGGCTGGGAAGGTGGCTCAGTGGTAAAGCACTTGTCTTGCATGCTTGAGGGTTCGATTCCTCAGCACCCATAAGCAAAAAAAAGCCGGAAGTGGTGCTGTGGCTCAAGTGGTAGAGGGCTAGCCTTGAGCTGAAGAGCTGAGGGGCAGCGCCCAGGCTCAGAGTTCAGGCCCACGACCGGACCCAAAATAAAAAAAAAAAAAAAAAGTTTTCTCAGTGGTTGTCTAAAGGAAGATTCTAAGGCTCCACTTAGTTTTTCTTGACAATGGAAACATTATGAACAAGGTAAACTCTGTAATTGACGTTGTAATTTCTCCATTTCCTTTCTGACCTGAGTTAATTCTCTTTCTTTCCATCCCACTGCCCCCCCTCCCCCAAGGCCAGGTTCTCACTATGTAGAAAAGGCTGGCCCAGAACTCTCTGTAGACCAGATAGCATCAAGCTTTGTCTCCTGAGTGCTTGGATTACAGATGTGTGCCAGTAAACCTGGCTTTAGCAAAAAATATATATATTGCAAAAAAGAAGATTCTTTAACAGAGGTGCTGGGAAATCTGGCTATCTACATGGAAAAGTCTGAAACTAGATTCCTGTCTATTACCCTGTACAAAATCCAACTCAAGATGGACCAAGTACCTTAATATATAAGACATGAAACTTTAAAACTACTAGAGGAATATATCAGAGAAACACTGCAAAAAAAAATCAGTATTCTGATTAGGTTTCTAAAAGCTCAGGATATAATAATAGTAAGAATTAATACATGGAATTCCAACTAATTAAAAAGCTTCTGCACAGCAAAGAAAACAACAAAGTGAAAAGACAGCTTATATAACAGGAGAAAATCTTTACCAGCTATTCATTGGATATGAGATTAATACCCAGAAAACTTAAAGAACTCAAAAAATCAATACATGGGCAAATGAAGTGAACACTTTCTAAATGAAGAAGTATAAATCTCCAATAATATTTGAAGCAACATTCAAGCATCGTTAGCCACCAGACAAATACAAATCACAACTCTGTTGAGATTGATCTCACCTGAATCAGAATGCAACCATCAAGAAAAGACGTTAGCCAACGAATGCTGGTGGGGATGCAGGAGAGAAAGCACTCTTATACATTGTTGGGGGGCTGAAATTACATTAGTCACTATGGAGGCTCATCCAAAAATGAAAAATAAGCTGGGTGCTAGTGGCTCATTTAGGAGGGTGATATCTGAGGTTCACTGCGCAAAGCCAAATTAGGTAGAGAGACTCTTATCTCATTTACCAGCAAGAAGCTAGACGTGGAGGTGTAGTTTAAGTAGTAGAGTGCCAACCATGAGCAAAAAAGCCAAGCAAGACTATAACAAGGCCCTAAGTTCTATTAAAAATAGAACCACCATATGACCCAGCCATACCACTCCTGGTATATTTGTACTTGAAGGAACTAAAGATAGGATACTATGGAGATACTTTCATTCCAATGTTTATCATGGCACTATCCACAATAGTGCCAATGAACAGATTAATGGATAAATAAAATATGATATATACACACTATTGGGTTTTTTCTTTCTCTACACTTTGTCTTGTATATTAGTTTATTTGATCTGGGGAGGGGAAAGGAAAGCACAGAAACGTGGGACAAAGGGTGAACCAATTCAACAGTGAAACCCACTAGACACTATGTTGGAAATGAACTCTACAACTTTGGGGGCAGGGAAGTTGGGAGGGAACTCAGAGAGAATGTGGGAGGGGGTGACGCTGTTCAAAAAGAAATGTACTCATTACCTGAATCATGTAACTATAACCCCTCTGTACATCATCTTTACAATAAAATTTAAAATAAAAAAATATTAAACAAAAGAAAATATGGTATATACACACTACATAGTATTATTCAGCCAAAAACAAGAACAAAAAGTATGTGTTTTTCTGTTTGGATGGAATTAGGGATCATGTTGAGTGAAATAATCCATTCTCTCAAAGACAAATATCACATGATTTCTTCTATATTGGAATTTATGGAGGTGAATGGAGAAGGAAAGGTAGGATAATATAGGGGTGAATACGATTGAAATACATTATATACATGCATGGAAAAGTCATCATATGATCTACTACTTTACAAAGTTAATATATGCTGTACAAAAGGGAGTAATGGTCGGTATCTGGTTTGCTAGCACAAGCCCAGGGAAGGCAAGTCCCAGGTGGATGGCAAGATGTGAGCTGGGCACCAGAGGCCTAACAGCTCCAGCTAATGGAAACATATGGGTTCCACTTTCATTGCTATTTGATGAGGCTTCAGAATTCCTTGTCTGCTTAGCTCATATTTGGCTCTTGAGATGAATGACAAAGGATGAACAGTTAAAATTTGCCCCTCTACAAAGCGGGTTGGCTTGGCAAAATCTCTCCCAGCAGCTAGGTATGTTAGGAGTCTTTGTCAGGGTCTCTCCCAAACTCTTCCCAAACCCAAAACTCAGCAATACACTGTGGACTCACCATCAACGGACTCTGCCTTGGAAGCCAGATGTGTGCATTTTCCCTTCTCAGCTTCAGAGAGGCTGTCTTCAGAGAGACCAACACCATCCATTTTGGTTCCCACCTGTGTTTGTGAGTGTGCATGATCTCCTGTGCTGCTAGGTATCTTCCAGATGCACTTTCACCTTTTCCCACTAGTGCTGACCTTCAAGATCTTTCAGCTAGATCTAGCTAGGTATAGGCTCCCAAAGGAAACAAGACAAGAAGAGAGATGTGGGCGTGTCCCTAAGTTCCTGCTTTTAGATTGCAATGGGGTGATTTCCATGGAGTCACCCACCCAAGCCTTTCTTCATTTCACACAGTTATAGTCATCACTCCAGCCTCTGGCTTCGTTAGGCTTCAGAGGTTTTGGCTCCCCACCATTGCTAGCCTAGGTACTATACCACCTGTATTGGTTCACCTAAGCCCTTATGACACGTGTGCAAAGAGACTCCATATTAAGCAATCTTCAGATAGTGATTTTAATCAACTATTTCTTGTTAGGGCTCAACTGAGTCTCCTTCCAATGAGGAACTAATCTTGATTGCACCTCCTTAAATCCTACCTATTTTCTAAAGCTCAGCCTGTGTTGTAGTCAGAACCTCCCCTTCACACTTGTGCATCTACACTGATCTATTTCCATCTGATGGTTTTTAGCCTACACCTTACAATGTATGCTTAGCTTCAGTCTCTTTTTCACCACATATAGCATTGTTATTTTTCAACTTGTATATACCTTTACAACTTAACAATTTAATCCTTCACTGTTTGAGTATCATCCCCTCAACAACAACACAAACTTCATTTCTTTCCAAATACTTGGGATTGGACATGAAACAAGTTCTTTGGACTTTCCATTTGTTTTTCAGTCTCATACAGTCAATTTCCAACTCTAATCTTCCTGTCTTCTATGTAGCTGGGCTAACAGGTATGTGCCACCATGCCCAGTCAAAAAGTCTTTCTTGAGCTGAGGGGGTTACTCCTTTCCTGAAGGGAGGTATGAGTCCATATTCACCACAAATCCTAAGAGCATGTCTTATCACAGACAACTAGACTAAAAAGGATATACAGAGATAATCTTGCACACTTTCTCTATAGTGGTAAATGAGAAAACTGACACTTAAAGGTGACTTAATAGCCCAAATATGTCAGAGTCACTGAGTAGGAAACCTAAACCCAAAGCTCTGTGTGTGTGTGTGTGTGTGTGTGTGTGTGTGTGTGTGTGTGTGTGTGTGTGTGTGTGTGTGTATATGCGTGTGTGTGTGTATATGCGTGTGTATGCTGGTTCTGAGGCTGGGTACTGTCCCTTAGCTTTTGTATTCAAGGCTAGTACTCTACCACTTGGGCCACAGCTCCACTTCCAGGTTTGTCATGGTTAATTAGAAATAAGAGTCTCAAATTTCCCTGCCTCAGCTGGCTTAGAACCATGATCTTTAGATCTCAGTGCCTTGAGTAGCCAGGATTCAAGGTGTGAGCCACCAGCACTCAGCCCAAAGCTAGACTTTTTAAACAGTATTTCTTATTGCTTTTGATATTAGTTTTTACTACTCAGTGTCTTCTTATCAAGAAATTCACTTCATCTTACTGGAGCCTATTTCCTCTTAGTGAAACATATTCTCCCCTCCCCGACCCCAGCATTAGTAATCCATGAATCATTCCTGTACATGCCATTTAAAAAATGAACCACCATGACAAAGACTAGGGTCTATTCTTCCCTGCATATCTGGAAAGAGAAGAATAGAGCCCTTTGGCTCTTCAATATTCTTAGATAAATGCAGGCTAACACAAAGAGTATCATGGCCATTGTCTGCAGCTTCATTCATTGCTACCTGCTGAACAGAAAAGGGTTCAACTACCCACATTGGAAATAATCATCATTATAAACTCTGCCCTACAAGGTAGCACTGGCTGCCAGGCAGAGGCAAAGGGAGAAGGCACAGAGATGCCAGCTCTGACTGTGCCATGGAATCCAGCCACTTCATATTAAATACTAAAGTTCTGAGCATTCAAACCAGGCAGAAGCCTCAGTATATATGTACAATGAAGGAGCATCTACCTCCTCAATCCTTTTACTGGTAATATGTCAGGGATCCTAAATGTGCAATAATTGAATCTTTATGTGATGGAGAATGATAGACATAGGCAGTAGTAGATTAGTTACTTTACATAGTCGCCCTATTAGATATAGACATAAAAAAATAGCACTTGATTACACCATTCAGATTAGTCACAAGTCAACAGTAGAACAATAGAAAGGCTGAAGATGGTGGAGGATGGAGCGCTATGACTCAAGACTTGACCTGGAACATAGGCCTGTGGGCCTAGGGACCAGAAAATGAATGTCCCACCCCTTCCTTTATGAGACACGTCATTAAATGTTACAGTTTTATGACATTAAAGGAGGTTCTACATAAAAATGTCAGCAGCATCCAGTTGACTCATGGAATTGAGAACAGCATTAGCTGCCGATTTAAATTAATTTTGCTTCTTGAACCATGAAAAATAGTTCTTTGAACAAGAATTCATGATAAATACATATGTGTAAAAGGCCTTTAATCATAATTATTTTAAATACGTAAAACACAGTTTAAGACTCTCAGCCTCATTAATTTCTTATGGCATAAAAGGACAAAAACCAATGGTAAATGAGGAAAGTGTAAGTTATAATTTAAATGTATTATGCATGGTCATTTAGCTCATTAAATGAAAAGATTTTCTTTAAACTCTAGGCAGAAGCATATTTCTGCACTACCTAATCCCGAGTGATATTACAATTGTCTTCTAGAGAACCAATGTTTATATTATTTAGATCTTAAAAAAAATACTACACACAATTAAAACAGCAGAATCAGAATAAGTGAAGTCACTTTACAACACCATAGACTTCCTCCTCAAAGTCCAAAGCCTAGAACATACTAAGGACTGAATAAATACCTACTAGCCTGACACATAGGCAGACATCGTTCTGTATATTTATGTACAGGCATTTGAATCCTCTCCACATTCCAGAAAACCTCCTATCACTGTTGTGTTTATGTTTCACCCTCTGGAGCATATGTGTTTTACCAAGGCTTCCAGCATACCTGCCCCTTCTTGGTCCTCTGGGTCAGTTCATAGGATACTATAAATATGGTGGTCAACATGATGATTTTCAGGGTATTCAGATGATCCAGGATATAACTGCAGATCCTAATAGAGGGAGGCAAGCCCTGAGGCAGACTTTGAAGATGTGGTGTTACCTGTTCCATGGGAATATAAACTGCTTTTGCTCCTATTTCCCAAGAAGGATTGGAAAGAGTACATTTGCCACATATGGTCACGTACCTTGCATTAAATAATTGGCTGTGAACTGGGCACCAGTGACTCACACCTGTAATCCCAGTTACTCAGGAGGCTGAGATCTGAGGATCACAAGATGAAGCCAGCCTGGGTATAAAAGTTCTCTGAGACTCTTACCTTCAAGTAATCAGCAAAAAATCTGGAAGTGTGGGTCAAGTGGTAGAAAGTCAGCCTTGAGCTTTAAAAAGCTATGGACAGCACTCAGACTCTAAATTCAGCCTCAGTGTCAAGCAGGAAACATATGTCTCTCACCTGACTCTAACAAGCACATTTTAGCCAAGGCTGAAATATGTCACAAAACAACATCTCTCAACATCTGTTTCAGGGTTGACCATACCAATTTGCTGCACTCACTTTGTCAAACCCAACAGCCTAACATCTCTGTCCCATGAATAAAAGGTAGCAAGAATGCTACCTCTTAAAAAGTGGCATTTCTTGTCCAAAGCATTAAAAATTCTCCATCTGAATGTGGGATTTAATTAAATTTCTAGGCATAATGTCCCCTGTTCACTATATTACCCAAATTTCATACAGCCTATAAGTCAACAGGCACAGGAAGCTAAGAAGCAAGGGGAAATAGTCTAAAACTGAGGATTATATAGATGCTCTGAAAATACTGGGTGGATCCCACTCACTATTTGATTCAGATATTGAGGCTGATGATGTTATAGACTAGCAAAAACAGAGAAATGTATTATTCATTGTAAAAATCAGAGTTCTCCAGGGAATAAGTAGTATGTGTTATTTATTGGAGAGGGTTAGCACATATGGAGTATTGACAAAAGAGAAGAGATATGATTTATCTTAAGGAGTTGGTTTACGCAATTGTAGAAGTTGACAAGCACAAAATTACAAGGTAGGCCAACAGATTGGGGGTGAGAGAAGAGTTGATATTGCCTTCAAATTTAAAGGTAGTCTGCTAGCAGAATTCTTTCTTTCAAGGGAAGCAAGGGAGGTATTATTATTATATTATGATTGGATGAAACTCACTTATTTTATGGAGGATAATTGGCTCAGACTCAACATCTGCTGACTTAAGTTTTATTCTTTTCTAAACAGAAACACCTAGAGTAATTTTTGGCATGATATCTGGATACTGTGTTTTCAGCTTTGGTCATAGTCTTTCCCCAAAACTATGTTTTCTAGGCAAATTCATGTTATAAAAATTAACCTTCAAAAGCTTCAAAACAGTTTAGAAGAACTGGGCTTTTTAGGGTGGCAAGAACATGTTCCTACACTTTTAGTGGCTTGTGTGGTTCAAATCTCTTCCAGAACCCCAGAAGAGATGGGTGCTCTAGACTGAGGCATGAGGAGAAAAGGAGAGCAGTTTAGAAGACATTAGCAGGCACATATCAGAATACATACAAAAGGGAACGCAGGTTTCAATGTAATGGATAAAAAATACAATAAAAGCAACAAATGAGAAAAGAAAGATTAAACAAAATAGATTCAGATGAAGATATCTATTCAAAACATCTTCATGGCTCCAACTAAAGTCGTGATCATACAAGGAGAAAATAATCCCTATTTCACAGTTCACAGGTGAAATGTGGGCTAATACATTTCCAGGTCTAGGGAAGTACCAGGTTTGATCATCCAACACTACAACAATTCTTGTTCTCCATATCCTGAAGAACTTGAAAACATGGAAGAGGCATAGAAAAATGTAAACCATCACTGTGGGATTTCTCTAAAATCTCTTAAATGGACTAATTTTGTGTGAAACGTCTTTTGGAACTACACATTACAAAGGCAGAACTCAAATATCAAAATTTAGTGCTCCTTATTCCAGATGTCTCAGGTCACTTAAGAGAATGTTAGGCCCCTTTAAGCTATTAGGAGGCCTAATTCCTTCCAAAGAGCCAGAAGGGTGGTGGCCTCAAAAAGCCTATAAATTAAGTCATGAGTCCTTTTTTCCCAGCAAAGCAAGCTCACAATGTACCATATAATTCTCCAGGCTTGACATACTTCCATTAAAGGGGATGCCCACTGAGTGTGGGATTACAAACAGAAATTACAGATTTTCTAATAAATACCTCAAACTGCCAAGAAAATCTGGTTCTCAGGATATTTTTTTCCTTTGTGGCTGAAAATAAACATGCTCATTGCTTTATAGTTTCCTGAAATGATGACATTCTATTATAACTACAAATTCTTGTGACAGGCAAATGATATTCCCTACTGCAGTGTTCTCTAAAGGTCACAAATAATGGCTCAGGGTGGCCTCCGTCGGTGGACACCAGCAAATAAATCACTGGGAGGACCTTTCTGTTATGAAAGAGAACTTGGCCATGTGCTTCTTCCTCAGATTATAACTAGAATATCTGCTTAGCTTAAAACGTATCTCTCCAAGTTCTTAAGTGCAAGGGTGGGAAGTAAATCACTTACATAGCCTTGTCCTTATTTTTTAAGTAAACATGAACCCAATTAAAATATCCACTACTGTCATCTAATCAAATATACAAAGAATTCATAGTGTTTACATGAATTTGCTAAATCTGCTGTGTTAAAGACTTTATTAATATTTGCTCAAGTAAAAGTTTAAGGCTAGAACTAGAAAGTTGAAGAACAACATATTCTGGAAGACTTATTTGGAGTGCCAAAAAAGTCTGAATTTCCTAAATTTACTTGGTAATTAAGTATTCTTTCCAGTTCTCCAAGGAAGTCTGTCATCTTTCATAAAGAAGATCACCACACACAACTAGGGCAAGCAAGCCATCTCAACTCCAATTGGGGAAACACAAAGCAAAATGCAAGATTTGAGAAAGGTATATAAGAGAAGATTCTGGGAACAAACTGATCTGAATTCAGCTCCCCCTTCATCATCCATATATGTACTTAGGATTCCCATCTGTTTCTCTTAAACCAAACACCTTGCAGGAAGCCTTTAGGCCTGATTTGCCTTTAATAGAGAGAACTACCACAAAGAAATCTTCCTCTGAGGGAAAGCAATGTTGGGGTAGGAGGGAGGTGGGTGAGCATCCTAGAGCAAGGGCACAAAGGCAATTATTCTGGAAAACCGTAGCCCAGGAAGATTTGCTGGCCCCAGGTGGGTCTGGGAACTGTGATAAGAAGATTGCCATCAGCTTCACGCAACTGTGCTGGATCCCTGCATCTAGGGAGGTGAATAATTTCAGTCTATGTGTTCAGGTTCATCTTGGTCTCCCAAAGGAGCTCAACAGCCAGATTGCAGCATCCCAGCCCCTGAAAGAAGAGTCAAGATGGCAGAGAGGCTCTTTCCAGAGGGATCAGCAGAGGACCACTGTCCAAAACTGCAAAGACATTTCACTCTTCTACCTACCACTGCTTCCAATGTGCTGCCAGCCACAGATGAGGGCAATGAAAAGCAAGAAAAAAAGCAACCCACCAAGTTCTCTCCAGAACTGACTGTGATTGATACTGGTGTTCAGAATAGTCTTATGAATATTCAGAATGGGCCACAGTCACAGCAAAGGCCTCATCTAGCTCTATAAGGAGTTCTGGAACCTGGATGGCTCCCCTTGCTGAGGTAAAGCAAAAAGTGGCTGGGCCTTTCTATCTCCACATCCACCTTGAGATGCCATCTGCCTTCTGGAAGAAATTTATCTAAAACCAGTTCGGGTGTGTGTGGGGGAACTCTGTAGAAGGCTGTACTCCATCAGCTTCTCCTTTCCAGGGTGGCATCTGGCTGCACACAGCACCTCAGCCTATCCTTATGCCATTCAGATCCATGTGTGTCATGTAGGAAGCTCTAGAATGTGTGCTTCTAAGATCGTGGTTGATCTCTTTTCTGGCAATTTTAAAATGGGAAAGAAGGATGACTCATAGCATCTTTCCTCTTCAAGATAGTCCATATCCTTCCTCTATCAGCTACCCTGAAATAGAAAGCCTTTCTGCCAATCTAGGTGGCTTGATATGACCCATATGGCTCAGTCTTCAGCATTCTGAGCCCAAGCTGAAGACTTGGCTGTTGTACTTGTCTATTTGGAATCACAATTTGGCAAGGGAAAACCAAGAGATACTACAGCAAGTCACCTGGGTGCCAAATATATTTCATTCTACGGCATTAAGTAACAGAACCCCTTGCCTTCCGTGATGACAAAGACCACCAGTGGTTGCCAGGAGAGTGACTTCTGGTTTTAGAATAATTAAACTTGCTACATTCTTACAGAAGTGAGAAATCAAGAACTCTTAGAAATCAAGACTCTACCTATTAGAGCCTAGAATTATGGGGAGAGAAAGCACAAATTTCCCAAGAGATTTACTTAGAGTCACTCTTACTTATAATCTTTGTTTCTTGGACCAGTGGTTGAGAGGTACGGCATTCAGAATCACCAACATCTCTACCAGCTTAGTAAGTGAAAAGCCATATTGTTGGGTCTACTCATTGCTTCATTTCTGTCTCCATTTCTGCCTATTGTGTACGTGCTGGAGTGGCTGGTTTCAGAGTCTGGTTTATGGCAACTGGTAGGTCTATTGGCTTAATTTGATTTCCTCTTCATATAGATCCTAGGAATTCAAAGATTTGTTACCTCATGTTCACTCTCATAGATCTACAATTTGTATCTTGTTCTCAAATTATCCAACATTTCTCACAGACATTGATCAAATAGCTGAGATATTTGCCACTACTTTAGACTTTTTCTTGTTTAAGAACTGTATATGATATTCAAGTGTGGAATAAGGTACCATCAGAACCGACAGAGTCTCCTCAGACACTGAGGTTCCATCTTACTGGATGGAAGGTTCATGATTTGATAATATTTCCTTGATTTTTGGAGGACATCTCCCAAACCTCTGAAGTTTTAAAATACTTACCAATATAATAGGCTTCTGTATTGTCTATAGACATTATTTCTTGCTTCCTAGAGCCTCCAGCCTCCTTGAACTTCTATTTCATCTAGTCTAACTAGTTCAAAGTCATAATATACTGGTGTAATAAAACATTGTGATGGCAAAAGTTCAGCAGTTTATATCTTTTCAGATTATGATATAGCTAACTGTAGAGAAATTAACACAGCCCTGGGGCAAAACCATAGGTGTAATTGTTCCTTCCAAAGCTCATGGAATTCTCCTGGGTACAGGAGATCAAATTGAATATATACTAGCCTTATAACCATCACATGAGTTTATGGGACCAGTGGACCTGAACTCCATTTGTTTTTTTGTTTGTTTGTTTGTTTGTTTGTTTTTTTGTCGGTCGTGGGGCTTGAACTCTGGGCCTGAGCGCTGTCCCTCAGCTCTTCAGCTCAAGGTGAGCGCTCTACCACTTGAGCTACAGCGCCACTTCCGGTTTTCTGGTGGTTTATTGGAGATAGGAGTCTCAAGGTCTCTCCTGCCCGGGCTGGCTTTGAACCGCGATCCTCAGATCTCAGCCTCCTGAGTAGCTAGGATTACAGGCGTGAGCCACCAGCGCACGGCCTGAACTCCATTTGTAACATGGCCCCCCACACAGGCTCCTACTTGACTTTAAAAGAGGACCCTGTTGATCATCAAGTCTGTTTCTATGTGCACTTTATAACTTGTACCCAATAGTTCTCAAAATATCTGGGACTTTTTCCTTCATTGTTTCACGACAGTATACAAAATCTTACAGGCTCATTCCTTCTGAAGACCAGCCTCTCCTTCAGACAATGGCTTCTATGTCTAAAAACTGTCTCAATTGTATAAATTGGACAAGGGACTATGACTTTTTGTTGGTTTTTCATCCTTAATCTCTGAGTTACTCATCCTTGGTTCTTTCAATGACATAAAATAAGAAATGTAATTACTGACTGTCAATATTCTAGTACATCCTCCAAAGATCTCTATAGGTTTCAGTCTTGGATGTCACTTTGACCTTTATGCTCCCTATGATAACTGTATTCATGTCACATTGTGTCATCCAATGTGGTTAGGGAACCAAGCTCTGGAGCTCTGGAGCAGTATTACCTACCAACCACATGATATCCATGGTAACACAATACAAAGGCTGTTGTCCCTTTCACTAACATATTTTTTGTCAGTCGTGGGGCTTGAACTCTGAGTTTAAGCACTGTTCCTCAGCTCTTCAGCTCAAGGCTAATGCTCTACCACTTGAGCCATAGCACCATTTCCAGTTTTCTGGAGGTTTATTGGTGGTAAGAGTCTCACAGACTTTTCTGCCCAGGCTGGCTTTGAACTGTGATCCTCAGAACTCAGCCTCCTGAGTAGCTAGGATTACAGGCAGGAGCCACTGGCACCTGGCTTTCATTAATATTAAAAAAAATTATTTATTTCCACTTACAAAATTTCCAAGATGCTTTATTGATTTGCTGAAAAGCTGAAATTACCCAATTCCCTGTTTTCAGGATGGACTGAAGTTCCTCCAGCATCTGATGGTATCCCAGGGCTAAGAACAAGGTGTTGGTGATGAAGTGGAGGTTGATGGCCAGTTCCATAAAGGGATCCCTCATGGTTGTTTTCAACCCCTTCTGGATGCACAACCAGTGGGGGCTACAATTCCACACCAGGTATTTGGACACTATATTTTTCCCACAAGGGAGACAAGGCTCCTGGGACTTTTCTTTTTCTTGCATGGTGATGGTGAGGATGCTGCTTGCACCCAGTGCTCTTTGCCTTTGCAAGGGGCTGGTGACTAGCACTTTTAAAAATCATATTGAGGCTGTAATGCTTGATAAGAAATGTACGCATTATCCTGCCCATGTAATTGTAACTCCTCTGTACAGTATGTTCACAAAAAATTAAAATAAAAAAATAAAAATCATATTGGAGACAAGTATTCTCTAGGTCCTCTTATATAACAGAATTGGCTTCTGGGTTTAGGGGCCTTATGTAAAAGATTCATCCTACTACTTTGCACTCACATTTCAATTGTTTGCCATCACAGTTCTAACATTTCAACTTTATATGACATGAGTCACCATGATCTCCAACCCTCCCAAAGATTAAGTTATTTGCAGCAATTCACACGACTAGTTTTAATGCTGTTTAGTCATCAGCTAAATGATGGTACTGGCCTAAATTTTTGTCAATGAGGTTTTGTAATTCCTAGCATGACCTTTGTCATGAGTTCAAGCAGTCTCCGGACAATAAGCAGACTCGAGAACTACACAATGTGTGATATCCATGTCCTGATTACATCATTTCATTGACTTTCATGTTCCTTCTATTTTTAAAGTACTTAAACGTATTCTCACCAAGCCATCATCTTCCCTTCCTTTCATGTTTCTGATTTGGTAATACTGTAACATGATTTTCATGATATCTAATTTCTAAGTATCACAAGACTCTGAGTCCACATTCCCCTTTTTAAGACTTTATTATTTAATGCCCATTTAATCAGCTTACCATATTTTTTTTATCAACTTTCCTATGTTTTTCATATTTCAATGTCTCCAAAATCAGACTGTGTCCTGAAATTGTTGTCACTCATGTATCAATAATGAAAAGTTATTAATTAAGCTTGGTTAAAGTTGTAGCTCAAGTGGTAAAGCACCAGATGAGCAAGCAAGCCAAGTGAGTGTAAATGCATAAATTCAAACATCAGTATCCAAAAAAAAGAGAAAGTTTACAAATCTATTTCATGTAGCAAATCTTACTTTAATTAAAACCTTTAAAAGAAATACAAGAAAATGACAAACAAATTTATTATTAATATAGGCAAACAAGCTAGTAAAAAGTTAGTGATAGCCGGCGTCAGTGGCTCACACCTGCAATCCTAGCTACTCAGGAGGCTGAGATCTGAGGATCATGGTTCAAAGCCAGCCCGGGCAGGAAAGTCTGTGAGACTCTTATTTCCAATAAACCACTAGAAAACCGGAAGTGGCACTGTGGCTCAAGTGGTAGAGTGCTCACCTTGAGCTGAAGAGCACAGGGACAGTGCCCAGGCCCAGAGTTCAAGCCCCACAACAACAACAAAAAAAAGTTAGCAAAAGTAGAATAAAATGCCAAAGGATTGGCTTTACTTGCCCTCAGATGGTTTATGGAAAGTGGTTTAAAAAGGAGAAACCATATAAAACCATAGAAACCTTAGAAAACCATAGAAAAAGGAGAAAAATCATTGAAAATATTAATACCAAAATTCATTTGATAAAATTCAGTAGTCTCTAATTATTAAAACACAAGAATAATAGCAAGAGAAGAAAACAACTTTTAACAGACTATTTATATTATATGCACAAAATGCATGTTTTCCTGAATAGCAAAACAATGAACCATCTTAATTAACTACAGTTACAAATTTAGAAGGTATGCTCAGTATCTTTTCAATTGTCCCCAATTTTGAAGAAAAAAATCAAATAGCTGACATAAGATGATCTCTAACTATGTTTCGTCTAATGTCAATACAAACCAACTAGTTGGAGAAAATGATAACTACATTTCATCTATTGGCAATACAAATAAGTGCTCAGGAGGTCCATCAAACATTTTACAGGTTGATCTATTGCAACAATGAAATGTACAAGACGCTATGTCCAAAAACAAACTTTACAATTATGCAGCGGGGGGGGGGGGGGGGGGGGGGCGTGGTTGAGGAGCTGGGAGGGAAGAGATGGTAGGGGAAATAAAGGAGGAGGCAACAATGCTTGATAAGAAATGTACTCATTACCTTGCTCATGTAACTGTAACCCGCTGTACAGTATTTTCACAATTAAAAAAACCCAAATTTTACTGTTTAAAAAAAAATTGAAAAGTAACAAAATTAGAAAGGTAGATGGATATAAGATAAATATCTAAATATCTATCTCTTTTCTCTGCTTAAGTACCTAGAGATACAAAATGGGAAACATTATTTTATAATATCAACAAGTAATAACATACTTAGAGTTAAATTTCCAATACACAAAACTTCTACGAGGGGAACATAATATAAGGACAAATAAGTCAAAATGCCTGTCAGACTATGACTAAAAGTATTTTCTTAAAAGTGTCATTATATACATACTATTCTGATTAGAATTTCATTAAAGAAACATTAAAGAACATTAAAGAAACCATGGCTATAGAGAAATTTCATCTAATTTCATAAAATTTTATTTAATTTTCATATTTTATAGAAATTTTTCATAAAATTTAATATATAAAGGGCACATTTATAAAAAAACAGAGCAAGAATATGGATAGGCAATTTTAAGTAAATGGAATTTTTCAACAAATATATTCTTTAATCACACTCAAATTATCAACCAGCAAATTTATTTGTAGTTGGGAAAATGCAAATTAAAGTAACAGTGAAATTTTACTTTACACCTAACAGAGTGGCAAAAATTAGAGCATTATATACAATTCCTATTGCTGCAGAAACATAGGAAAGAGATATGTTCACATGTTATTAGTATAAATATTAAATATAACAGCACTTATTGAAAGTAATATAGCATTGTCTACAAAAATTTGGAACACATTTGCAATCTCAACTTCTCAAAATCTACTCCATAGAAATAAAAATAACACTCATAAGTGAAGAATTATTTATAGTAGAAAAATGGAAAGAAAGTGGCTAAATAAATTATAGTTGGTTCATAGCATGGAATATTAAAAAATCATTAGGATGAATCAATAGAAACTATTACATATCAAATAATTTGTAAGGATTTTCCTAAAACTTATGAAAGTAATGCTTTATTTTTGTATATATATATATATATATATATATATATATATATATATATATATGTCTGTTTATGATTGTATGAAAACAGAGGAAAAATTAAAAGATATATATCATTTGTAAGCCTGGATTACTGAAATGGGGAAGGAACAAAGAGAGAAATAGAATATGGAGCTGAACAAAAAGAAGAAAGAGAAAAGATTATACTTTAAGAATGTGAAATATAATCCAATTGCATATTTTGAAAAGTTCCAAATGTGCATATGTACATAGACAAATTTTTTAAAGTAAGAAAATGTAAACATCACCTATTGGATTGTGATTGAAAAAACATGCAATTGAATTCAGACCCTGGGGAAAGACACGACCATAAAGCACTACCATTTAGTCACTATGGTAACTTGCAAAGTATTTTTGCAGAGCTGTTCTCACAGCTCCCACATGTACCATCAAAACAAATATGCTAAACACTAAAATTTAAAGAGAATTGGTCATTTTATGTGTTGTATTAACACATTTAATAGTGTCATTGTACATAATGTGGAATTTATGTTAAATCCATATAATATTATGCAGCCAAGGCCATCCATTTTGTTTACTTTGATGACTGGTTTCCAAAGGTCTAATAGTATGAAGAAACATTTTTTTTATTGTAAAGATACTATACAGAGGGTTACAGTTACATGAGTGAGGTAATGAGCACACTTCCTCTTGAACATTGTTACCCCCTCCATTGAAGAAAACATTTTTGATGCTATATTACAATGATGAGAGAGACTATAAGCAAATATAACATGTTCCCTTTCAAATATATACGTAAATCAGATATGCATGCGAATCATGCTGATATGTTACAGATACTGCGTTTGTATATGCCACCACCTTTTAAATATCACATAGCGTATATGATTTAATTTCCATGATGGTACTGACTTAGCTTTGTTACCACTTAATAGGTAAAAGTATATGGACAGGTATGTGGAATGTTTGCTATTAGGAATTTTGTTTTGTCTCCCTCATTCAACTTTATATGCTAATTTTCACAGTGAATGCTTTTGAAAAGGAAAAAAACTAAAAATGTTGAGAAGTAGAACTATGGGAAAATTATATTTTTCTATCTATAGAATTCATAAAATTTCACAAATACTTGATGTGACAAGGTCTCATCAAGGTCTTTTAGTAAATTTAAAAATAATCACTACTAGATTTTAAAGTACACTGAATCTAGGTGCCAATGGCTTAAGCTTGTAATCCTAACCAACACAAGAGACCATTTCAAAGCCAACCAAGGTAGACAAATCTGAGAGATTCTTATCTCCAATTGACTAACAAAAAGCCAGAAGTAGAGCTGGGACTCAATGGTAGAATGCCAGCTTTGAGTGAAAAAGCCAAGCAGGAAAACAAGGCCTCAAGCTCAACATTTTTAAAAATAATAAAATAATCTCAGATGAGATTAAATTTCTTTCAACCAATTTTAGTGTTTCTTTTTAAAAGTTCTTGCATCATTCTTTTTTAGCTTAATTTTATTGTCAAGGTGATGTATGGAGGGGTTATAGCTACATATGTAAGGTAGTGAGTGCATTTCATTATTACCTCCTCCCTCATTTTTCTCCCACTTTTCCTTCCCCCAAGTTCCTCCCCCCTCCCCAGTTGTAAAGTTCATTTCTAACATATTGTCTTGTGAGCATCGCTGTTGCATTGGTTCACCCTTTGTCCTTTGTCTAACCATTTTGTTATTCCCCTTCCTTTCCCTAATTCAGATAAATGTATATACAAGACACAGAGTACCAAAATCAAATACAGTGATAACAGGGGATAAACCAAAGAAAAAGAAAGAAAAAAGAGGTAACTTCACACAGTGCATTAAAATAAACAACAAAGAAAACCCCTTTTTCCATATCTTGAAGTTCATTTTGATTAGCATCATCTTATAATCCTCTGTTAGGACTATCCTAAGACCAATGGAATAGAACTGAAGACCCAGAAACGAACCTGCAGACCTATGGCCACCTAATCTTCGATAAGGGAGCCAAAAAAAATAGGATGGAAGAAAAACAGCCTCTTCAACAAATGGTACTAGAAAAATTATTTAAATATGTGTAGAAAACTAAAGTTAGATCCTTATATATCACCCTGAACCAGAATCAATTCCAAATGGATCAAAGACGTCCAGGTAAAAGCAGATACCCTGAAAACAGTATAAGAAGGAATAGTAGAAATATTAGGGCTCCTTGGCACAGGTCGAAACTTTCTTAATAAACACCAAGAAACACAACAACTCAAAGAAAGGTTGATAAGAAATTGTACTCATTGCTTGCCTATGTAATTGTAAGGTTGGATAAATGGGATTGCATGAAACTGTAGAGCTTCTGCCTGGCAAAGGACAAAGTGCCTCAGAATAGATGGGGTAAAAGGCATCACTGGAGGAGCAAATGAAAGAAATCTATTTCTATATATGAATATTCATCATATATATGAGTATATATGTATATATAAATATTCATCATCAATTAAAAAGTAATAATAAAGGTACCACGAAAAAATACACTAGGGAACAAAGAGATGAAGCACAGAGCTGTGCATTTATAAAGTTTGTCCTTGGAACTCTTTACCACAAGATTTTTGTCATTCTTAAAAACTAGATTTGATCAAAAAGACAAAAATCTAAGTTAAGAGAGGTATTCACATTTTACAAAAGCATAGTTCAGTATTATAATCAATGTACAACTTTATAATATTTCAATCAGTACAAATTAATGGAGGGAATGGCCAAATGGCTATTAGCTTAATGCTTCTCCAACTCCCGAACATATGGCATTGACATCAAGAAGTCACAACCTCTTGGGCCAAACTTGAACACCATCTGCAATGTGAACCTGCTAAAGAAGTTGAGAAAATTCCTGTGTTACATTAAACCTTACCTTCTTTCCAGATACTCATTATATGTATCATTTTAACAGATACTCATTATATGCATACGTCACTTCATTATTATTTTCCCTGTACAAGGTTAGTTCAAAGTGAGAAACCAAAACTTTATATAAAAAAAGAGGGATGGACACAAAGAGTAAGATCTGCATTTGCAATCACCTTCGTTGAAGATCATTTTTCCATACACTAATACTCAAATGAATCAACATCCCTAATGGATTCAAACATGTCTTAGATGGTTAAAAATATTCAAAATTTCATCAAAGAAAATAGAGATGCCCTGAAAAATTTATAATTATGCATGAATAGTAATGGATATTAAGATATGAAAAACTGAGAGCTAACAAAATTAAAATTTCCAGTGTTCTTCAGAGGGACTGGCTAATTTTTATTCACTGTAGTGGGCTAACTATATTTGTGTAGAAGAACCAGCATTCCCAACAAAATAAACCAAAGTTTAAAAATAAAAATGTAATATGGCTTGAGCAAATACTTCTCATTTGATGGGAGAGAGGAGTCTTGGATCATACTGACCAGTGGCTTGGAGATTCCAAACGTTCCAGATAATGAGCCATGTTTCCATTTCTCTATGGTGGAAAATGTTACATCCCTCAGTGAATCTAGCCAAAGGCTGGTCATTTGTTGTTGTGATTCTTACCAGCAGACAACTCAGCCTTTCTCATTCACTTAAAATATTAGTATCTTTCATATATTGGAGATACTCTAATAATACATTTGTGTTGTGTTGTGTTTGTCCTCTCAGATATATTTTACTTCAAGAAGTAAAAACATGTAAGGACTTTGTAGCCAACCTGATTTTCATATTGTGGGTCTACCACCCAAGGCTATGTGGGCCTGAGAAAGTCACTTCACTTTAGTCGAGCATCAGTTACTCACATTTGAAAAAAGAAAATAATAAATGTGAACCCTGACTCAAAAACTACCCAACTCAATGCCTGATATAAAAGATACAAAAAGGTTGTTTTTCTAGTATGGTATTTTTCTAGTATAGTATTTAAGGGAGAGCAAGACATCCTCTGACTTGGGTAATCTTGTAAATTGTCTTTTGCCCTCCTTTGCCACACCAGTTATGCAGCTCGATTTAAGATGGCTTGAGGAGAGGGTTTTGCCTAAGCTATTCAGTTATTCAGGCTTCCAACCCTTCTTCCAACTCATCAAATTCTGATCTTTCTAGAGTGTGTGTCTGTTCAAAGGGCATATTATCAACAAGACTTTTTCTTTTCTTTCTAAAATTATTTTTAAATAGTGTACAAAATGATTTTCCATTCATCATGGCAATTTATGACTACAGTGCATCTTGATCAATGTCCTCTTTCCTTCTTTCTCCCCATAACCTCACCTATTCTCATCCATCTCTTCAAGTCAAATCTTTTCTGACAACCTTACAAAAATACCTTCCATATTCTGTTTTATGTTCCTACATGGTACTTCGTATCACCTGAAGGTGTTTGTATTTAGTTGTATATTTGTCCACTACCTATTTCCTACCACTAGAAATCAAGCTCCGAGGGGGCAGCTCTTTTGTCTTGCTTATAGCTGTCTCTTAGAGCACTGCCTAGAACACAGTAGATCCTCAATAAATATTTGTTGAACCAAACGTTTCTCAAAAGAGTAATTGGCTTTCTAGCAAACCATTATCTGGAAATATCAAAAGGTTGGTAATGCCTCCAAATCCCTGATGGATCTCCTTCAAGAAGGAAGGCCCTCTGTCTGAGCTAACCTTACAGACTAAAAATTACAAAGGAGAGTTTGAGAAATGTTGTCCCTCTTCTATGTCTTTTGGTGATCTACATTGCAATTCACTCTTCTTTGCCTTTACTTGTTTGATAAGAGACATCTTTCCTAATATTAAGTGTTGAGAACAAAACCATCGTGTCTATAGAATTACCTACTACGTTTACTTTTTATGTGCTTGTGTCAATGCTGAGAGATGATGCTTTTTGCCATGTGGAAAAGATGTAGCCCTCTTAATTTGGGCCTTGAAAACTACTTTTCTACATTCTAGAAATGGTGTACAACAGAAGAGACTGCCTATGTTTTCCAGAGCTTTGAGCTACAAAAAAGGTGTAACAGAACAAGCAGATGTGATTATGTTCTAAACATTTTAAACAAGATTTAAAAAGTTTTTTTAACTTTTTTATATTGCTACTTTAAAATCTTATATAAACTTGTGATGATGGCAATAAAAATAATGAATACTATCAATATAATTCAAGCAGAATTTTCCCTCAATTATTTGGATAATCTTCAAACTGCTATTGCCCACATATCATTAAATAATGAACTTAGAAATATTAATAGTCATCAAAATAGACATTCGATAGACTTTTCTCAACCTTAGCATAGTTCTCTAGCAAATAGTTCCATAATTGGAGTTAAAATATGTGAACTATTTAACACTCACAAACACACTTAAAACTGACTTCATCAGATTGCAATTAAGAGACTATTGACCTGGACGTTGAGTGTATTTGGTTTTAACTTTAAACAATCAGGTCAGTCACTTCTTAAGTCAATGCCCAGATTTTAGTGGATAATTGAAGATTTCAAATCATATACTCATAAGCTGACTAGTTGTGATTGACATAGTCCCTGCTGTTAGTCTGGATCAATGGCAAATGTAATCATATTACAAAATTTGTTCCTATAGTGATTTCCTTTGGTAATTATTACCGTTTTTTCTCTTTCCTTTCCATTCTCTCTCTCTTTCTCTCTCTCTCTGTTTGTCCTTCCTTCCTTCCTTCCTTCCTTCCTTCCTTCTTTTCTTTCCTTCTTTCTTTTTTTCTTTTCTCCCTCACTCTCTCCCTCCCTTCCTCCTTTCCTTCCATTCTCCCTCCCTCCCTCCCTCCCTTACTGCTTCCCAGTTCCTTTCTCTCTCTCTCTCCCTCTCCCAACCAGCCTACAGCAAGATGTTCCTCCTGGTTCAAAAAACAATAGCCTGTTAAAAGTCCAGCTTTACAAAGTAAACTATAGGACTAAGTCCTGAGTCCTCAATGAGTGATTCTGAACTGGGAAAGCTAAATGTTAGTAGTTCTACTCTCTCCTTTATAGCTTTTCAAGGAACTGCCTATTGAGTAGTCCAAAAATAAATAAATAAATAAACAATAAAACATAAAGGAATCCTATGCTTGTTACTACTAAACAATATAATTACCACCACAATTATAGCATTGGGGCATTATTGATATTTTATAGTTATGCTCATAAGCTATGCAATCATTTCTAATGAAACATATAATATTGAATAGTTAGAAGGATATACTTTTAATTTCTTTTTCAATCCATGTTCCATAGCAATAGTGGAGGCTCAATCTTATTTAAGTAGAAATGAATCTCAATATGCAGGATGAATGAATCTTTACACTGTAGGTAAAATTTCATGAAATAAAAATCTATTTATTCTAAATAGAAAGCTACATATTACAGTGTCTGGGTAAGAATACCTGAAATTTCATGGTTTTTTTTTTTACTGCTTTAGTTCTTTTTTTATTTATATAAAAAAATCACACACCAAAAATGCTATTTTAAAATCAAAGAAATCTGTTCTGAATCTCATTTTACTATTTAATAGAGCAGCTGAAAAATGACTTAAAGATGTGGCCATATGGTGTGAAAATCCAGAATCAAGGGGGGAAAAATGAGATACTGTAAACACATAAGAAGCAATAAAAAGAGACAACTCTGAGCTTAGTTAATGGAAAGCTGAGGATGAAGGCTGTCGTTTATTTATTATATTTAAGGACACTGACTCACCGGCATTTTTCAAAACATGAATGCTGCATCTAAGTGTGTGAAAGATTTAGCTAAGTCTCTTTCCCTTAGCCTGGAATTGTTTGCACGGAAAGACTCCATAGAATAAATTACTGAGGCTCCCGCACAGCTCAATTAACTGAATGAAGGAGGGAGAGAAAAGCTCCAATCTGGTAGCCACAGAACCTGGCATAATTTTTACTTAGAGAGTTCATAAGTGGCTCATAGGGGATATTTAAAAGACTGTATGAATTGCAGACTTAGAATAACAGGAAGAGGCAGCAGGAGTTCAAACTAACACTCTGACCCCACTCACTTTGCCACAGGAAGTTAGGTGTTTACATCCTCAAGGCATTTTGTGCATGTCTTTATGAAGAATTCTGATAGCCCATTTGCTGCACATACAGCGTGAGCCCAACTTTCTGTTCCCTGGAAGTTCTAAAACATTCTTTCCTTCCCATAACTGTAACTCATAAATGTTGCTCAACTTCATGTAACACAACCTCAAGTTAGTTGGTCAATTATTAAATAAGCCATACTTAACAAGAGCTGTCTCCTCATTACCCAATTCCAGAAGTCTGAAACCAGTTCTTCGTCCATTAATTTATTCAACAAAGGTTTTCTGAGGTCAGGTGCAGCATCCGTTCTCCCAGTCTAGTGAGAAACTACATGGATGATACCTGAGTGAAATATCATAGCCCGTGTGTGTACAGCTTTCAGAAAGAGCCTCTCAACTGGAGGAGTGACACTGGTTCTGCTGAGTCAAAGTATATCAGTGTTCTCAGAGCCATTTTCCATTTAGCTTTGTAAGAAACCTGGGGACACTTTCAAGGTATCTGAGATATTTCCCTCTCTTCCTTTAAAGTGCAGTGGCTAAAGGAGGACATTCTTAGGAGGATCACAAGGTCTGTCAATAACTATGTGCCTATGATCATATAAAACGATGCTTATTGAAATGAACTCCAAGGAATGGAAACACAAGAGTTTTTTTAAATTGTACTGTTTCAGTACAATTTCTTGTATGTAAGTTGATCTGATTTGGGGAGGAGAAGGAGAAGCACAGAAATGGGGGCGGGGGAGGAAACAAAGGGTGAATTAATTCAGCAGTGATACTCACTAGACACTATGTTGGAAATGAACTATACAACTTTGGGAGAGGGGGTCAGGAGGGAAAATATTGTGAGAAAATGAGGGAGAGGGTGACACTGTTCAAAAGCAAATGTACTCATTACCTGACTTATGTAGCTGTAACCCTTCTGTACATCACCTTTCCAATAAAAATTAAATTAAAAAATGAAGCTCACTGGTGACCCTCCCCACCTACCCTTTGCTCTTAATTTTGGAGTGTGGAAGGCAGAGAGAGCTGGCAGAGTGGGAGGGGGGACTTTTATGAGGCTGCCTTACAGAACAAGGAATTTATATTCCCTCTGTCTCCTGATTCTCATAAGCCACTTGGTGACAGGACAACAATAAATGAGGAAGAATGCTAACCATCTTGGGGTTTGCACATTAACAACTGGTGGTTCTCTTCACCATACTTGATCCCACCACCATCAGAGTCAATAGCACTGGAAGCTGAAGGAAACCACAACTTCAATGCTGAGAGCCCCATATCGTAACAATCAATAGATGACATCCTCACCCAGTAGCAAGTGCTGAAAACCATGCAAAGACTTTTGGAAAGACCAGAAGGGTGGGCCCATGAGTGAATCTTGTAGCAAACAAAGAGCTCTTTAGGACAGCTGAGAGGAAATCCTGACACATCAGTCTCCACAATCACTAGGCCTCCTTTGGTCCCATGTTCCCTCCTGCCTGGGGAATTTGGCTTCATCCCAACAGCAGTGCCTTCATGTGCTATACTGAAAATCAAACAAAGGCACCATTCATCACAGTTTTCAACAACTGGTTTCTTTTCTTAAGTTTGAAAGAAAAACTTGGCAATCGTAATGCTGAGAGTTTTTTAATTTTTTATATATTTTCTTCTTAGTGTCAAAATAAACTGGAAAAGAAAAAAAAAACTGTCCAATGGGAAGCAAAGGAAAATACACAAAATCCTTCAGAGCTCAGCAGGCCACACACTGCCATTGACTGACACCAAACCATGAAATCCTTCACTCTCAAGCTCTCTCAAGCCAGAGAATCTGCTGCCTTCTGCTTCTGTAAGATGTGGCTACTTAGGGAAACTCCCAGTGTTAACTGGGCTGCATATTTACTTTAATCAAAGTGACATTTCCCAGATGGTGTCATCTAGCAAACCTCATCTAAAATGAGGAGTATAAGAGAATTTAGTTGGACATTCCAGGAAAAATTGAATACAGGTGTTCTCCCATTTTACAATAATCTGGTTTGCCAAAATACAAAACTATGGGGCAGATTCATTTATGGCTATGAGCACCTCTCCCCATGGACCAGGAAATTTGTCTGAAGGTGTGAACGCATCAGTGACAACATTGTCTCATTATCAACTGCACAACCCAATACTCCTGGGTGTTAATTCTGAAGCTCAATGTTTTGTAGTTTTCAGGCCCTTCTGCCTAGTCAAAGGAAAGTGAGAAAGTGTTTGAAGCAAGAAGCTGCTCTAAGGTGCTTCTGAAAATTAACCCATAGGAAGGAATTCACTGCATACATACATTGATAAAATATTAAATAATTAGTTCCCTCCATGAAAGCTGAACTGTAATGATGCTATTTAGGAATTAAATACAAGTGATAGGGGCTATAGAAGAAAGGACAGGCATGGTGGAAGAGGTCACCTAACTGGAGTTCTATTTGGAGGAAATGATGTCATTTTCTCTAAAAGCGTTTTCCTAGAAACTAGGCAGCAATAGGTAGATTCACAGAAAGAAAGAACAAAACACTTGACAGGAAGTCTGACCCCAAGTCAGTTACTGAACTTGTCCAAGCCTCAGCTTCTACATTTGCAGTGGGGATAATATTGATCTTAGAGATACTCTATGAAGACTAAGGCAACGCCTGTGTCAAGTACCTAGCAGGTGTTCAGCACAGAGCAGTAGGGGACCTAGGTTCTCTGAAGAAGCCTGAAATGTGTACAATTCCCAGCACTATCTTTTAAGGGAAACTGGACAAACATAGCTATGTAAGTGAATTTAAAATGAGGAAATAAGTCATGACAAACTATACATCTTTAAAAATGGAGAAATACTATCATTAGAGTAGATTCTAAGAAAACAACATAACTACTTCTATCATACTTATCTCCAAGTATTTCCGTTATGCATACTTTTTGATCACCTTTTCAAATGACAATGGTTTGTTATTTTGTCATTTGTCATTTTAAAGGTAATGGAAAGCTAATTTATCCTCTACTTAGCATTGTTGACAGATGGCTGCTTTTAGCTGTTGTTGCTTGAGATACAAGTTTCCTAGTGTGCAACTTCTGACCCAGATGTACCTGTTCTTTATGGTGCTAGATGAGATTTGTTTGCAAAAAAAAAAAAAAAAAAACTCCAACAAAACAAAACAACACAACAAAAAACCCAGGAATGTTGGTCAGGCCTATTTTACTGATTATCATGGAGGAAGGGATAATCAAATGTATTTGTAATTGATTCTGCATACACACATGAATTCTTGCAATGCTGAGCTTCTGTGTGAGGATGAAGCTCATTAAGAGCTGCATCCTTTGCTTCTAAATCTAGAAAGACTTTCCACAGTCTAGGTCCTGGCTCCATACCATTTAAACCTTGTGTTTCCTCCATATCTTCCATACTTCTGGTGGTGTCTGTATGATAACCTTCTGGATCTGCTTTGAGCATCACAACCCTAGATGAGCCAGGAACTGTGCCCAGAAGCTCTTCGTATATTGAAAGGGCTGGCAAGAACTTCACTACACATGGAAGTAACTATAAACCACATAACTATATCCCACCAAATCCTAATTATCATCAACTTAACTTCCCCTTTATCTAAGGCCAAAAATGTCCAGATCCACTCTCAGAACAGCCATATAACTTGCGGGGCCCAGTGCAAAATAGAAATGTGAGTCCCTTCTTTGAAAGTATTAAAATAACACACTATTAACGGCGCCCAGGACAGTGTGTCGTGGGACAGGTTGTGACTCTCTAAAGCTGACCCTGGCTGTTGTAGTACCATGGGTCACAAGACAAAAGTAAAAGATAGAGTTGCAGCAGAAAAGACAACGGCTGCAACAAAGATGTGCCGAGAAGATCTTTCTTTTTGCAGATTTTCCAGAAATGATATAATCGATGAGTATATTACTCTGGCTTGTAACTGCGTTAGATAGGCTTTCAAGTGTTTTCATGCAAGTAGGGTACCAACAGCTGATGTGTCGTTGTTACAATGTAGATTCTTAAAAACACCTGGTAATAAAGTTTTATCTGCAGATATTTTACAGTCCATTCAGCAAAATAAACAATAGATTGATCAAACCCTGTCACCATACAACAGGCCTAAGTAAAAAAACAAACTATAAATTGCATAAAATATAGGAATGTGAATTCTAAGTAAAAGAAATGACCTAGCAACTGCATGGCTAGCCAGCTAGGACTTCTGGAGTGTTGGGTGCACGATCTTGGTGGCACTTTTTCCTCCTTTAAATATTGGTGGAGATCTCTGAGTGCTAGGGCTGACTTGGTTCTTTCAGGACAGTGAGGATGGTTCCTGGAACAAATTTATGACTCATCTCAGGGAAATTCAGCTGGGATATACTTGGGGCTATGGGATTCTTCCTTCCTTCATTCCCTCACTTCATGAGATGGAGTTGTAGGTAGCAGTACAGAAGGTATGGTCCTACAGAGGAGGAACTGAGTCCAGGAGGAAGTCACAAATCTAGAAGCTCCCAGATCTTCTAGATAGGAATAAAATGAGCAATTAATTCAAGATAAAATGATTGTATTAAAGATAGATCTGGAAGAAATTTTTAAATGAATAAAGTACAGGAGTATTAAAGAGAGTCTGAAGTCAAGTGAAGTCTTAGAAATCTGAATGGACCCTTCAATAAAAGTAACAGAGGAGGGGCAGGCCAACAAACTGAACATGCAATAATTTTTAACTAGATCACAACAGAGACAAAAGCTGTTCCAGCTTACGAGAAAAGGCCTGAATTCCAGAGAATGTGGTGCAAAGGCATTGTTCAGGACTGAAGAAGTATAACGCTATAGGACATGGGGTATGGTGGGAGTTTCTGACTCAATTGGCTAAAAGGGTTTGGAGAATTGTGTTACTTTATGGCCAGCAACCCCTGGGATGCTAAGAAAAAAATCACATAATCTGGAACATATTTGCTGGTCAATAAAATACCCCCAAAAAAGTGAGCTTGAGAGGACTTTGTTTTCATTCATTTTGTATTAGCATTTATTAATTGTACAAAAGAATAGGCCCTATTATGAAATTACAGTTAAATGCAAGTGTACTTGGAGCACCTTCCTTTTCTGTCTCTTGTCCCCTCCCTCTGCACGCTTCCTCTCCCAAACAACTCCCCGCCTTCTTTCATGTCTTTTTGAAAATCTGGGTTCCACATATGAGGGAAAAACAAATATTTAATTATCTGAATCTGGCTTTTATTTTGTCAGTTGTGGAACTTGAACTCAGGACCTGGACACTGTCCTTGAGCTTCTTTGTGCTCTACCACATGAGTCACAGCACCACTTTTGGTGTTTTGAGTGGTTAATTGGAGATAAGTCTCACAGGGACTTTTCTGCCTGGATTGGCTTCAAACCATGAACTTCAGATCTCAGCCTCCTGAGTAGCTAGGATTCCTGGTTGAATCTCTTATTTTGCGTAATAAAATGATCTCTAATTCCATCCATTCTCTTGCAAATGACATAACTTCATTCTCTATTGCTGAATAAACTCCACTGTGTAACTAAACCACCTTTTTTTTTTTTTACCCTATCCAATCACCTGTTGATGGGAAACAAGGCTGATTTCTTTTTTGGGTCAGTTGTGGGACTTGAACTCTGGGCTTGGGCACTGTCCCTGCGCTCTTCAGCTCAAGGTGAGTGTTCTACCGCTTGAGCCACAGCACCACTTCGTTTCCTAGTGGTTTATTGGAGATAAGAGTCTCACGGAAACCCCTCTGTACAGTATTTTCACAATTAAAAAAAAGAGTCTCACGGAGTTTCCTGCCTGGCTGGCTTTGAACCGTGATCCTCACATCTCAGCCCCCTGAGTAGCTAGGATTACAGGCGTGAGCCAGCAGTGCTAGCTGATTTTAAAACTTGGAATGAAACCAATTTGATCATGTTATCAGATATTTTAACTGTGTTGTTGAATTCAGTCTGCAATTATTTTATCTATTTGCATCTGAGAAATACACCCTTTATGGTTTGTTTTTTTGTTGTGTCCTTACTTAGTTTTGGTATCACAATAATAATAACTTTATAAGGTGCATTTGGAAGTACTCCTTCCCTTTTCTATCTTTTGGAATCATTTGGGGAGTATTAGTGTTAGTTTTCCTTTGACAGTCTAGAAGCATTTGTCAGTGAATTTTTTTTTCCTTTTGGGGGAGACTTTATTATTGCTTCAATCTCACTGGTCATTATAGATATTTAGGTTGTTTATATTTTCTTGGGTCAATTTTTGAAGGCCATATGTGTCTAGAAATTTATCTATTTCTTATGGATTTTCCAAAACTTATACTTACTGGAGTCTAAATTTTCAAAATACTTGCTGCATTTCAGTTGTATTTATTGTCATATACCTATTTACATCCCAAATTTTATTAATTTGGGTACTCTTTTCTTTTGGTTAGTTTATTGTTGGGGTTGTTAACCTTGTGTATTTATTTGAGCAACCGGTTCTTTGTTTCATTGATCCTTTGTATTGTTCTTTTAGGCTCTATCTTATTCATTTCTACCCACCCAAAACTTTATTTATTTTTTTTTGCCTATTAATTTTGGATTTAATTTGGTGTTGGTTTTCTCAGGCACCACTTGAGAACTACCTTTGCTATACCCAAAGGTTCTTGTATGTTATGTTTTAATTCTCATCTAGTTTTAGGCATTTTTTAAATTCTTTCTTGATTTCTTCGATGCCCTACTGATCATTCAAAGGTATGCTGTTCAATCTCCATGAGTTTATGTGTTTCTGTCGCTTGCCTTGCTATTATTTCCTAATTTTCTTACATAATAACCTGATAAGGTACAAGAAACTATTTCAATTTTATTGTAATTATCAAACTACCTTATGGCCTAAAATATGATTTTAGAGAAAGTATTATGGGCTGCCGAGAAGAATGGGTATCCATTCTATTGCTGTTGATGGAATATTGTATAGTGTGCATTTAATCTAGGTGCAGTTTAACTCTGTAGTTTCTTTACTGATTTTTGTCAGGATGACATAGTTATTGATGAAAGTGGGTCCTGAATTCACCCACTATTATTATACCTGTCCTTTTATGTCCAATACTATTTGTCTTATAAAATTGAGAACATTAACAACTGGTACACACATATATTATATCTTCTCTATTTTGTCATAAATGAGTATGTACTCCTGCTTGCTTTTCAATTGTTTGCTTTGGATATAATTTTCCATCTTTTCTCTTACTCTCTTTTTCTCTCTCTCTTTTCCATGTGAGTGTGTATGCATATGTATGTGTGTGTGTGTGCGTGTGTGTGTGTGTCTGTCTGTCTGGATGTGCTTACAATCACATGCTAGTGCCAGTAAAGAGAGTTTCTCATAGACAGAAAATAGGTAAATTTTGTTTTCTATTCACCCATTCTGTTACTTTTAGAGTTAAGACCACTTACATTTAGAATTATTATTGAAATATATCCTCTTCTCCCTTCTTAAAGTTTTGCTGGCTTACTGACTGAACATTTGAGTCTTTCTTACTTTTCATTTGTTTCATTTGCCACTCATGGGCAGCAAACTTCCATTCCTAGGAGCATGCCTTAGGTGAATTAGGTAGTAGAAGAAAGCAAACAGAGCACTGACTTCTATAGTAGAGGGGGGAGAAGGATGGGGACCCAAAGCCTGGGCCATTTCCCAATTATGTACTATGGTGGGGATGTTTCAGCAGCCCTGGTGTGTTCTTTGTTACTATGTGAGCCCAGCCTCACATAGTACCCATCTCTTCCCCTGCCTAGAGAGCTCTGGATTTTGAAATCTCCAATACCAGCCTGCTATGCAGTAGGAGACACTGACATTGTGGATTTAAGGATAATGAGAACTCTTTCTTTTCTCCTGTGAATAGGACTACAAGTGTTTTGTCACCTGGCTGGCCTGACTTACTTCAGTTTTGGCTTCAGGTTTCCCTCGCCTGTTCCCCACTGTGGGGAGCGAGTGTTGGATCTATGGACTGTTCTCTGCTTTTGTCAATGTAGCCTTTTTATTTCTCTATTCTTTGTAGCTGCCCTGTCATCTTTTTCATGGCTCCTAGTGCTTTTCCTCTCTCTTCTCCCTTGTTATCCTAGTGAATATGTCATTTCTCCTATCTTGCTCTTTTATATTCCTCATATCCTGGCAAAGTATTGGGGTAAATGCCATGAAGGCAGATGAACTACTAAACGTGACTTTGGGATACACAACAAAGGCACTGTATCTCTCAATTACAAAAAAAAAATACTTTATGCTTATTAGAAATGCTGGATTTATCTAACAACAGGCCATTGCTCAACTACATCAATCTCAGTTATTACTTTTCCTGAAGCAATTAGACTACAGGAGCTACAGGTACATAAGTTAGAAAATAATGACTGGCTGTAAATGTGGCTTCTTTGGTAAAAGTTGATAGGTTCTACACAGGAAAGGCTGGAAAAGGTGTTTGGCTGAAGCCTACTACATCTAAAAAGTATCACCTATCTAGTAGATGAAGATGGCTACAAAAGGGACAACTAACTAATATAGGATTAAAAATACTTAAAAATTTCAAGTTGCAGAATTATTTTGGCTTACATTTTAAATGGAAGAAGCTATTACATGCAAAAAAATTCACTGGAAATCTCCATAAAGTAACTATCATGATATTATCCCTTTACTTAAAGTCAACACTCAGTTAAAAGAATAGCAATGTCAAAGACAGAACAAAATTTTGACAATATGAAGACAATGAGATAAGAGAACAAAGTGTAAATGTTGAGGCCAGAGGAAATAGGTTCACACTGAGCATTTTCTGCCTTCTCTGTGCCTTCTATGTTGGTCTCCAGGCTGATTTGTTTTCTTTCTGAGAGGATTCAATATGAGGCCAGTTAAGAAAACAGAAACCAGCAGGTATGATGGTACAGACCTATAATCTCAACTACACAGAAAGAAGAGGCAAGAGGACTGTGAATTCAAAGCCAGCACAGGCAAAGTCAGTAAGATACTCTCTCAGAAGCAAAATAGAAAGCACAGGGCTCACTGCCTGGATCAAGTAGTAGGGCATTCCCTTAGCGTGTATGAAGCCCTGGATTCTATATTCAGTACCATGAGGGTGTGAGGGGGAAACAAAAGGACCACCCTAAATATTTCAAGATACAATACTGAAAACTGGGCAACAGTTGCTACCAAACCTGGGCTCACAGAATTATAGTGACAAGAAGTACTTCCCTCTAAAGTTGAAGAACAAGGGAGGCTTAGGTTCTCAGAGGCTAACCTGACAACTACTGATGAATGGGAATGCCAGAAACAAGAGCAAACTGGAAAGAGCAAGTACCTTGGCCTCTTCAACCTGTAGCTCCTCTGTCTGGCACCTCACATTTCAAAGCCCAATAGAAAACTAGTGAAGAAGAAAAGTGATTGGCAATGTCTTTATATAAAAAACAGGGTCTTAGAAATGTGGGTGTGAAGCTGAGACAAAATCGGTAGACAACACACACTTTAAAGATGTAGAAAGAGCTTTCTTTTTCTTTCATCTTAATCTATATTAAGCCAGTTGGTTGCAGTTGGGGACAAAAGAAATCAGCAGAGTAATCTAAAGGAAGCCCAAGTTCTATCTAAGCTATGCTCCCCAAAACATTTTCTTACACCTTCAAGATGCAGAGTAAGACATTGTTGTTAAGTGTCCTAGCTCATACCTATGAGAAACGGACTGCTGGGAAGCCATGTGCTGACTTGCTTAAAACAATAAGCTTTTCTAAGCCCTAAGGACAACATACTCTGGGAGCATGATCTGGATGCTTATCAAACAAGTTCCTGGGCTGTTCTCTGAAGTTTCTGGGCAAGTACAAACAACAGAGTCAAATAAATGCCTTTAAAAGCAAGGCAGTGGAGCACGTACCCTGTCAGTGAGATCCTCATATTCCCACAGAGTAAACAGTAACATGAGAATATTTATATGAAACAAAACTGTATATCAAGCCTGCTTTGGCTCAGCCAGAGGGAATGATAAATTTCTTGCAGATCTCTCATAGAGTGGTCTTTTGTTGACCACGGACGCCACTTTCAAGACAGTACAAACCAATTACAGAGCAAGGCTTTTCATTATATCAAGGAATGAAAATACTCCTCCCCCCATTTTGTTTTATTTCACAGTTCTGTTTTACTTACTCCCCCTTCCTTTTGTTGAAATAGTTTTAATTTATCATGAGTCAAAGTCCAAATTTAGGTTAGAAACAAATGGTAACTCCCCATCAACATCTACACCCACACATACCAACAAACCTTATGACCCCGATAGTCTAGCTTATTGCTTCCCTTATCCCTCTTTTAGAAAGTCAAAGCTGCAGTTTAAAGCTGGGTAGAATAAAAACACTGAATTGTTGACAAAAGGTAAATTCTATTTGTCCACATGGCTTTGGGCCTGTTCACATTTGGCACAACTCACGGGCAAAGTCAACTAGGAGGAGCTGGTGGAGAAGTGAGCTATGATACCACATACAATTCAATGTTCAGTCTGTGGTAATATTTTTAAAAACTACTAAAGAAATGTTCACACAAAGTTGCTCTGTTTCTAAAGAGGCCAGTCTGAGGAAAGGTTAGTATTCGTATATATTAGTTAATTTTATTACATTTTCTAAATGCAATGGGATCATCCTTCTTAGTTGTTATGGAGATAGCACCGCTACTTCCACCAGCCCACACATGGAAAGAGCTGAAAATACTGTATCCGTCCATGGGGAAATGTTAGAAATTTGCAGCGGTTCAGATTCCGTAAAGAAGCAAGATGGAGCATGTGAGAAGGAGAAGAAAGACAAGGAAAGGAAAAGGTAAAAAGGAATTATTTATAACAGAATAGCAATTTACCTTTTTTTTTTTTTTTTGGTTGGTCCCAGGGCTTGAACTCCAGGCTTGGGCACTGTCCCTGAGCTTCTTTAGCTCAAGGTGAATGCTCTACCACTTGAGCCACAGTGATACATTTGGCTTTTTTGAATAGTTTGTTGGAAATATGAGTCTCATGGAGTTTCCTGCCCAGGATGGCTTCAAACAACACTCCTCAGATCTCAGCCTCCTGAGTAGCTAGGATTACAGACATGAGGTAATTTCTTTAATAGAAAGTGGGGTCGAAGGCCAAATTTTGATAGTGTGAAGTTTGTAGAGCTATTTTATTCATATGCTTATTTTTTATATTTCCTTGACTTTTGTGGGTGGGGTAAATACATGTGTTTTTTTAAAATGTGTTTAACTCATTTTTAAACATATAATTCAGTATCATGAGGCATATTCATATTGTTGTGCAGCAGTCACCACCAGAACCACCATCCATCTCCAGAACATTTTTCTTTTTCTTTTTTATAGTTGATTTCTTTGTTGTTTTCTTTGATTTTGTTGTTACTTGTAAGTTTTTTGTATGTTTTTTATTGTAAAAATGATGTACAGAGGGGTTACAGTTACATGAGCAAGGTAATGAGTACATTTCCTATTGAGCATTGTTGCCTCCTCCTTTGTTTTCCCCCTATCATCCCTTCCCTCCTACCTCCACAACTACCCCCACCACCACCCCCTGAAGTTGTAAAGTTCGTTTTCAACATAGTGTTTTGCATATCTCATTGTTACAATGGATCAACCTGTATCCTTATTTAAGCATTTTGTTTTTTCCCTTCCCCTCCCCAAATTAGAGAAGTGTATACAGAAGATGCAGTGCAGCGACATCAAATACAGGAGTTATACTGTGGGGGAGGAACATACAAAGCAACAAAAAATCACATGGTACATTATAAATATGTTAGAAATAAGCCGGGCGCTGGTGGCTCATGCCTGTAATCCTAGCTACTCAGGAGGCTGAGATCTGAGGATCGCGGTTCAAAGCCAGCCCGGGCAGGAAAGACCGTCAGACTCCTATCTCCAATAAATCACCAGAAAACCGGAAGTGGCGCTGTAGCTCAAGTGGTAGAGCACTAGCCTTGAGCTGAAGAGCTGAGGGACAGCGCCCAGGCCCAGAGTTCAAGACCCACGACCGACAAAAAAAAAAAAAAAAAAAAAAAAAAAAGTTAGAAATAATAGCAAGAAAGAAAAAAGATATTTGTGTCCCTATCTTGGGGTTCATTTTGCTTAACATCACTGAAACATTGTACCATTAAATAGATGTTTGGCTTTAAGTAAGCCTTGCCCAAAGCCAGTAATCTGTAATGCAGTAGTAGAAACCTGGGAGGTTACTTTCAGTAACTGGCATAAAATGAATCAAGGGCATCATATGCTTTTACCTCCTCTTATCTCTTTACGGGAAACTGTAGAGTAGACTGGTAAAGACTATTAACAACTTATTGCGACTTAACCAAAAATAATGTATTCCCCCCAAAACATCCCCTAGCTCTGGTTGGAATTATTTTTCTCATGAGGAATGGAACTCTGGCTACATTGAAGGTAAGTACAAGGTACAAGGACCAGAACCCAAGCCCACCCAAGCATTGCCCAATTGTCTTTCACTGAGACCATGTGGCTGCTGACGAAGTAGATCACTACTCACCATTCATTTCTATGGCTCCTCCTCTCTCAGAGACTGAGAAACAGACCCACAGGGTCTAACAGGACAAACTTTTCCATTTTTACTGAAGTAACCAAAATTCTTTATGTCATAGTTTTAACTTCATCGCAGTTACATGTACAGAGAAAAGACAACTCCCATAGAATTTCAATTTTGCAGACTCAAGAAATAAATATATGTGAAAACATATTAGATCACTGGATCCTATAAATAAACCTGATTTTTATTTTTAATTTCTCAAAAGAAACTTACACGTTCTTTTTAGAGAGGCTCAAAAGTCTTCTCTGTGTTTGATAATTTAAACACGTTTTGTATTAAAGCAGTATCAATGCTAAAGATTTAATAAATTGCCAAAATCAATGAGTAGCTTCCTACACATTTTATTTCATAAAAATTTTCTTTTACTACTCCTTTTTGTTCAAAAGTAGTAGAGTCACTAAATCTTAAAAAATTCTGTTTGGGCTGGGAAGGTGGCTCAGTGGTAGAGCACTTGCCTTGAATGCATGAGGCCCGAGGTTCGATTCCTCAGCACCACATAAACAAAAAGAAAAAAGCCGGAAGTGGCGCTGTGGCTCAAGTGGTAGAGCGCTAGCCTTGAGCTGAAGAGCTGAGGGACAGCGGCCAGGCCCAGAGTTCTGGCCCCACGACCGGACCCAAAAAAAAAAACAAACACAAAAAAACAAACAAAAAAAATTCTGTTTGAATTCCAAGAAAGAGGAATGCTTTCTTGAAATCCTTCCGTAAACCTCCATGTCATCTTCCTATATAAACATAAAAATTAGATAAATCTAGCTTGTGGAATACACCTTAAGTCAAAGGATAAGTTATCTAAAAAGTTGCATGCAAGACAAAAAAAGACAATGATGATTTGAATGGAAATTTTTATTTTTACATTTCTCCCCATTTCTTAGTTGCTTGGTACTTGATTTTTACTCACATCTTAAATAATGATTAATCAAAGAACATTGAGAGTTGAAACAGTGTATGAAAATGAAGAGTTCAGGACAGCCAAAATCAAATCCACATTTATTTTTATTCACAAAAATCAAAGATGATTTGATCTTTCACAGTCACAGTCACCTTATCCATGTATTTCAGAACGGTATCTAATCCACTTAAACATAGAAAAGGCTTGCATGAAATTTTAATGATGACTAAAATCAGTACAAGTGATGATGAACAATTCTACACAAAATAAACATCTGAAAATGCTTCCTCATTCTCTGTTTCCGCTTCTCACCCTCAATAACCAAAATGAATCTTGATAATAACTGATATTTTTGATTAAATTTTCAATGAAGATGCGATCACATGAAAACACCTTCTCGAATCTTCCAGAATTCCCCAATATTTTCCTTTATAGCATATTCAGCACACTTCTTGCACTCTTGGGGAGTAAATCCAACCAATGCTCTCCCTATGGTACCAATTCCCCGATCATTTGCCAGCTTTTTAACTTGAGCTTCTATGTAATGAGGAGACACATAAGTATACTGGTGCCCAAGGACATTGTAAGCCACATACTGAGTGTCTTCTGAGCTCTCTGTAGCTTCATGGTCTTCAAAACTCTCTACATTGCAAGCAATCTCAATTTTCCCTTCATGGGGAAAAGCCATTGCTTGGACACCCTTCAGTCCATGTGGATTTGAGCCTCGAATTGCAGTAGCAATCTCTCTTCCTGCTGACAAGTCATGGGAATCTATGGTAACGTTGCAGTTCATCACATATAGACTGGCACCAACACCTAAATCATTAGAAAAGCATCTTAATCAAGCAGCGTAAAAGCCTTGCATGTAAGCTTCTATTCTTCCACCACTTTTAATCAAAGAAATTTCTTGTATTTTCCCCTAAAATAGTATAAATATTCCTCATGGCCAACTTCAGAATTTCCTAAAAATCTCTTTTGTGTTTTGTAACAGTATTATGCAAGCTACAAGCAGGTGATGTTGGTTTCTACAAGAATTAAAGAGTCCATATATTCCAAAAGGTCATTGGAGAAAAGAAACCACATATAGAATTAAGTATCATCAACAGTAACAGACCTTTTGCTTTCATCCATCTCTAAGGTCAATCTCTTCAGAATATGGAATTCAATGCCAGGGCTACAGGTTTTAGAGACAATGACAAATCATACCTCTATATCCACCTGCTAGACTCCAAACATCTTTTTTTTGTCAGTTGTGGGGCTGGAACTCAGGGCCTGGGCACTGTCCCTGAGCTCATTTGTTCAAGGCTAGCACTTTACCACTTTGAGCCACAGCTCCACTACTAGTTTTTGAGTGGTTAACTGGCAATAAGAGTCTCACAGGACCTTTTTCTGCCCAGGCTGGCTTCAGTGTCAGCCTCAAATTCTCAGATGTGATCTGAGATGGCAGCTTTCTGAGCAGCTAGGATTACAGGCATGAGCCACCGATGCTTGGCTCTCCAAACACCTTTAATCATTGAATTAGACAAACAAACACTAGGCCAAAATGAACCTTAATACCGGTCTTGGTTAGGAAAGGAGGACATTGATATCCTTGAAATTAGGAAGAGTAGTGATGATAGGAGTTTGGCTGGGTTTGAGTATCATGTGTTTACAAACTCCATATCTTTTTTTTTTCACAACTTAATGGAATACCTCTTGCTTTCTTCCTTCCTTTCCTTCCTTCCTTCCTTCCTTCCTTCCTTCCTTCCTTCCTTCCTTCCTTCCTTCCTTCCTTCCTTCCTTCCTTCTTTGCTGAGTTTTGAGTATCATGTGTTTACAAACTTCATATCTTTTTTTTCACAACTTAATGGAATACCTCTTTCTTCCTTCCTTCCTTCCCTCCCTCCCTACCTCCTTCCCTCCCTCCCTCCCTCCTTTTCTCCCTTCCTCCCTTCCATCCTTCCTGCCTTCCTTCCTTCCTTCCTTCCTTCCTTCCTTTCTTCCTTTGTTTTTCTTTCTTTTTTGTCGGTCATGGGGCTTGACTCTGGGCCTGGGTGATGTCCTAAGCTCTTCAGCTCAAGGCTAGTGCTCTACCACTTGAGCCACGGCACCACTTTCAATTTTCTGGTGGTTAATTGTAGATAATTGGAGAGTGTTTAATTGGAGAGTCTCATGACTTTCCTGCCTGGGCTGGCTTTGAACTGCAACCCTCAGATATCAGCTTCCTGAGTAGCTAGGATTATAGGCATGAGCCATCACCAGCACCCAGACACCTCTTTCTTTTATCCTCATCTCCTCCCCACCCACCTCTTTCTTTTATCCTCATCTCCTCCAGAGACTGGGTTTGCCATTGCCAAGCAGAAAGAAGCCTGTTAGTCTAGAGCTCTGGGACAAATGTCCCAATTTTCTTTGCCTCAGGGATAGTGTAGCTCACATTACAGAAATAGCACAGCTTTAATTATAGTTTATATTACAAGATGGACAACTTGGTTAAATTAGCATTGGTATAAAAAGCTTAGGTTAGCAGTTTCCTCCTTGGGGGGAACCTAACATTTCTAAGGGAACCTAACATTTCTAAAAGCAAAGTTGACAAGGGACTAATGGGGTTAAAGGCTGACCTCATCTTCAGCATATGACAATTCCTGAGCTACTGTTTCAGCTCTATGGTATTGCCATTGCTTTTTCTTGCTTCTCTCAAACTTCTTATTCATGCTGTCCATATCCAACAGAGAAGTGCTTTCTTGGTTTTCTTTTTTCTGTACTGGTAGTAGTTTGGGGCTTTGTTGCCTAAACTGACTACTCTCAAATTAATGGATATTTGAAAGTGCACAAAAAGGACATTTCATTCTTTCTGATGGAGGCATAGAATTCCATTGTATATGTTATGTCGAAAATGAACTTTACAACTTTGGCATGGGGGGGGTAAGGGGGTAAGGTGGGGAGATGGGAAGGGATGGGAAGGGGAAACAAAGGAGGAGGCAACAATACTTGATAAGAAATGCATTCACTTGCTCATGTAATTGTAACTCCTCTGTACAGTATTTTCACAATAAAAAAGGGCATTTCATCTTTTTCCTACTCATGTACATACAGAAACATTTCAACTTATGAGGCTTGGCCTCTTTCTACTGGGAATTTTCAAGAACAAATCAGGTTATAATATTTTTCCATAATACTGATTTTATAAAAAGTAAATTTCTTTATAATCTCTCTCTCTCTCTTTCTTTCTCATACACAGATCACCTTAAATATCTTGGAGAATTCCATCAGTTTTAACATTTCACAGACTTTAACTAGAATTTTGTCATTTAAGAACAATATCCAGAGTTGTTATTTTCCTCTTCTTCCAGATAACACTGTGTATAGTGTCATTTAAGATATGATCTATACATTCTCTTCTAACTCAGAAAGTGGTGACATTTATACCATGACTCCAGTGAAGAGCTGGATCACACTGCGGTTTGGCTGAAGAGGATATACACATGGGTACATGGGTTATAGTCAGCACACCTACTGAAAACACAGGTCAAATGTATACAGCTGTATTCTTGTTCTTTGTTATTCCATAGCTCTAATATGCTCAGTCAACAGTCACACTATCACATGTAGTTTATCAGCTTTGGGGACCAAGTCACTTTCAAGTCCACTTTGTGTGGACCAAGAGCTCTTCTTCCACATCATAATGACATGGCTCATTTAATCCCTGCAGTCATGGGATTTCTTCCTGAATTCACCCCCAGCATTCACCCAGGCGTCTTCCACTACTATGTATTTAATAACTGTCCTATTACTAGTAGAATTTCCAACACTGATCTTTTCTTGCTAATTAATGAACTCATTGCTAACCATGAAATCATAAGAGAAATCATGAAAGACAGAACAAATTTAGGTGTTAATCCCTATCTCTAGGATTTCCATAAAGTATATACATGTACTATTTCTCAGCACTGACTTGAGTAAAAAGAAACATTGCTTTTAAAATCCTTTCAACAGTATACATTAGTCATTGTTTTTTAGAAAAATTAAAGACAAAAATTAGATTATGTTCTTTTAAATAAAATAAAAGGCAAGTGATTAATATTAAAGAATCATTTTTCTCATAAGCTTGGATATGTGGTTTTAAATTCTTCTATTAAACTTTATTTACACAATAATTTCATTTTCTTTTATTGCTATATCTCATTCATGGACTGAATAGGGAGATAGTCAACGACTATAGGAGAGATGGTCATTGACTCTGAAGTGTTTCTAATCAAAGTGGCAGTCTCTTCTGGGAAGGTTTTATAAGGCATGATCATTTCTTTCAGCAGAAAGGAAGGGGCAGAAGAAAGAAAAGAAAATTCCCTTCCTTTTTTGTTTTGTCCCAAATTCATGTTTTTCCAATTTCCTCCATTTAATTCTTCCAAGTCAAAGCCAATAGAGTGATGTAATTATACAGAATCATATTCTACACTTACATCCAACAGTCCCATTGACCTAATTTAAATGCCGAATTTAATTTTATATGTTAATTTAAACCTACTAAGAAGGTATTTTAAGTGAGAGATAATTAATCCCAACAAATCATATTTCTAGTTAAATGTCATTTAATGAAAGCAATTCATTTTTTTTTTAAAAATTGCTCTAAAATTAGAAGCCTGATGTGAAAGTTTGTTTCTCAGTTTGTGGTTTCACTCCTCTCCTGCTTGCCGTAGATTGGCAGCATGAATCCCATCTCTGCAAGGCTGAAATTCCAATTTTATTCCAACACAACTGTCACAACGCCCTGAAGCAAGCTAAAAACAAGGGGAAAAAAATCTCTCATATGATTTCATTTTCCATGTGTTCTTTAATGGAAAAAATTATCATTCTAAATATTGGTGTTTACTCCTAGTTAAATACTTTTTTTAATCAAAAGGGGGAAAAAAGAAACTGAGATTTAGTTGCTATTATTTCACAGGGAAATATAACAAGCCTGATGTTTGCCTGACAATTCTGCTATTTTTCTTGTGTGGAAACACTGTATTTATCATATACTCTATGTCTGGTGATTCAGATATTGTAGAGACCTTATGGTGAACTGATATAAATGTAAACCCTTTATGCCAGATTGTTTAGGCAGAAAAAAACCAAATGCACTTAATTAACATCTGATGTGTAGCTTTTACAAACACAAATGCAATATTTGTGTTTGAGCACTGACAGTAATGACTGTGAACTATGCTATTAATGTCTGGTTTAAAGATGCTTGTGGTGGGACCATGTCTGGAATAACACAAATAAAAAACTGCATTCAGACAAAACAATAGTGAAAGGCCCATTAGAAAAATGAAGAAACACATGCATGTCTTTCCCTTCAAAATCATTCTCAGAAATAGTTCCAGATACTACTGTTTGGGATCAATGAAAGGGGAAAAGATTCAATATATTTCACGTCACAGAAATGTTCTATTTTAGGTCAGGAGGTTTTCAGTGCTGTCTTCAGAAATTTGATTTATTTCATCTGCCACCTCTTTGGTAGCTATCCTTTACAGATGCACACAGAAGACTGTATACATTTGACCATTTTCAGAATTTGAAAAATAAGTTCTTTCATATCTGAAGACAAAAACTTAAAATTTATGGATTATGTTACTGTTTGAATAAACAGATCCCTTCAATCAACTCCCTCATTAAATACTTTTAAAAAATTATTTCATTGTAAAGATGCTGTACAGGGGTGTTACAGTTACATGAGTAAGGTAATGAGTACATTGCTTGTCAAACATTTGTTTTTCTCCTCCTTTCTCCTCCTTTGTTTTTCTCCTACTATCCTGTCCCTCCCCCATCTCCTGTTTCCAACACAGTGTCTTGTGATTATCATTGTTTCTAGGGGTCATCCTGTGTCCTTGTTTCAGCATTTTGTTATTCCCCTCCTCAAATTAGATAAATGCATATAGAAGATGCAGGGTACCAAAATCAAATACAGTGACAATAGGGGATTTTTTTTTCACTGAAAACCTGTGGAGTGCCAGGAAACTTTCAGGTTGCTGAATACAAAAACACAAAATAAGGTAAACTCTTTCCCAAAGGTTCTGTTTGTGTCAGAGTAACAAGCAGAGCAAAGCACCAGACTCGGAATGCAGGGTCAAAAATAAAGCCACTTATTTCTCCAAAAGCAATTCATTATCATTGCCTATTTGTGCTTTCAATTTTAGAACATGGACTAAAGAGAAACCACAGCTGAAACAACATTTGATGTCTAAAGCCATAGAACAAACGTAATTGCTAAGTTCAGTGCTCCCATTGTAGGTAGGATGGATGATAGTCATTCACATAACCAACTCCATTGAAAACAAAGCTAAGTAAAAACCATGTTCCACAGTGCTGGGATTTCTTCTCCATGGGACTGAATTCATTTCAACTAAAGAAACTATTGCAGGTACTCAGCTGGTTGTGATGTTTTCCAGCTCTGGGAAGGACAAAGAACCCCAATATATTGACTTTAAATATTTTAAAGTAACAGTAACTCAGAACTAAGGCAATTGTAGAAGTGGGCAGACATTAATATGAGATGGGGCCAACCTGGATGAGGAGACTCGTAGGCGACCTGGCTATTCCTACGTTTTCCCACCATAAAGCAATACAGTTCCTGGGTTCATGCAAAGTCTCCAGGTTCCAAAGTTAGTTACTCATTGACATTCCTTTCTAGCATCACAAGTCAACTTACTGCCAAGCATCAGAAAATAATAAGTTGTGGTTTTTAAAAGGCTCCTTAAGACAGAAGTCGTATTAAAATTAGGAATTATTTTCCAAAGACCAGGTAAAACATCTTGGTGTGCTAAAGCTGGATTATTCTATGCCAAGAAACATGTCTGACAATACATTTCTTATTTGTAGAAAGGATTGGCAAGCACAGTACTCCATAAGCAATATAAATAACCAAACAAAAACTCCTGATTTCAAGAGGTGCCAATGACCTTCATGAATGATTCCTAAGGCATCATGTGAAACTAAAATTCAAAATAATTTCTCTGTATTTTAAGTGATGATTCATAAATCCAAGATATTCATACAGTATAACAGAGAGCAATGTTTAAATTATCTCATAAGTGTGTAGGGTTTTAAATATATATGTACATGGTCTTTAGTTATAGACTTAAAAGCATCAACTATTACTGCTTTGCCCTTAATTCTATTCCACAGTAGCTGGTAGCTGCCGACTTTTAGAAGGAACTTGCCTGAAAAAGATACTGTGTGTTTGGCACTAAGAATGTTAAGCATCTGTTGATTTCCTTTTTTTTCTCTACTATTTATAATATTATTTGGGAACTCCAAAACTACCTGTTCCTCTGTAGACTCTGCTTTCTATAGGTATGGTATAAATTAGTGTGTCACTGGAATGTTCACAATGGCTTTCTTAATAGCACCAATAATTTCCAGTTATCTTTTTCAGAAAAAGATAGACACAATATACCAAAATTTTTCTGTTTTGGTGGGTGGAATGAAAAAATAAGTTGGGAAATGCTGACATGACACACACACCCAAAAACAGAGGAATAACACAAAATTAGAAAAGTATATATGGCAATTAAAAATAAAAAATAGAGAAATCATAATATTGGCAAACAAATTTATTGAAAACTTAGATGAATACCATGTCTACCCTAATGAGAGAGGAATATAAGTTTAGGCCAAATCAATTTACTCCCTTCAGATGGAATCTTTTAAGGAACAATATGTGCCATTAAGGTTATCTAAGATTTCAATTAAAGGCATTAAACTTGAATTATTATATGGCTTGTGGAATATCTGAAACTAATTACTCCCTTAAAAACATATTTTTTCTGCTAAGAGCTCTTGTGTAAAAATCTATTAAATGAGTTATGAACAATGATTTGCTTGTAATTGGCAACTCAAAATTTTCATGTTTCTTCAACAAGCTAAGGTTCCTACTCTTTATTGGCATGTATTAGTGAAGAAAAGACATCTGAAGAAAAAGTTGTATTAACCTGTCTTTTCTGTATGTCAACAATGAGAAGAATTAGGATGAAATCAGAAAAGCAACTCCTTTTGTCATAGCCCTCCCACCAAGTAAAATATCTTGCAATTAACTCAACCAAAGAAGTGAAGGACCTCTATGATGAAAACCTTAAAAACTTGAAAGAGGAAACTAAAGCAGAACTAAGTAAGTGGAAAAACCTCCCATGCTTCTGGATTGGGAGAATCAACATCATGGAAATGGCAATACTGTCAAAGGCTATCTATAAATTCAATGTAATCCCTATCAATATCCCATAATCCCTATCAACATCTCAACATCATTCTTTAATGAAACAGAGGATGCAATCCAAAAATTCATATGGAATAATAAAAGACCCCAAATAGCAAAAACAATTCTTAGCAGAAGGAACAGTGCTGGAGAAATATCAATACCAAACTTCAAACTCTATTACAAAGCTATAGTAATAAAAACAGTTTGATACTGGCACAAGAACAGGCCTGAAGACCAATAGAATAGAACTGAAGACCCAGAAATGAACCTGCAGACCTATGACCACATAATCTTCAAGCTAAAAAAAATAGGATGGAAGAAAAACAGGTTAAAAAACTGTAGAAAACTAAAGTTAGATCCTTACATATCATCCTGCACCAGAATCAATTCCAAATGGACCAAAGATCTTGAGGTAAAAGCAGGAAGGAATAGGAGAAATACTAGGGCTCCTTGGCACAGGTTGAAATTTTCTTAACAAAGACCCAGAGAGACAACAAATCAAAGAAAGGTTGGACAAATGGAATTGCATGAAACTGCAGAGCTTCTGCATGGCAAAGGACATAGCTAGCAAGATCAATAGAAAGCCCACAGACTGGGAGAAGATCTTTACTAGCCATACAACTATCAAGGGCCTCATAGCTAAAATATAGTTAGAACTCAAAAAATTAAATCCCCCCAAAACAAATCCCCAATGAAACAACCACCCCATTAATAAATGGGCTAAAGACTTAAAGAGAGCCTTCTCTGAAGAGGAAATAAGAATGGCCAATAGACACAGGAAGAAATGCTCAACATCTCTGGCCATAAATGAAATGAAAATCAAAACAATATTGAGATTCCACCTCACCCAGTTAGAATGGTCATTATCAAGAAATCTAATAACAACAGATGCTGGAGGGGATGTGGCCAAAAGGGAACATTACTACACTGTTGGTGGAAGTGTAAACTTGTTCATCCACTCTGGAAAGCAGTCAAGAGGTTCCTCAAAAAAAACTACACATAGAACTCTCCTATGATCTAGCAATCCCACTTCTGGGTATTTATCCAAATGACACAAACAGGCCATACTAAAGCTATCAGCACAACCATGTTCATTGCCGCATTATTTACCATAGCTAAGATATGGAACCAACTCAGATGCCCCTCAGTAGATGAATGGATCAAGAAAATGTGATATATATGTATATTATATATATATATATATGTATATATATAATGGAATTCTATGCTTCCATCAGAAAGAATGAGATGGCCCCATTCATAAGGAAATGGAAAGACTTGGAGAAAGTCATGTCAAGTGATAAGTCAGACCCAAAGAAACATAGGTCCCATGGTTTCCCTTATTTGTAATCATTAGTATATGTCTAATATAGACCTAGAAGAGGATCAAAATAGCTCAATTACTATGTATATATGACCATATAAGATGATATGAAGTGAAATTAACCCCAAGATATGGAAACAAGAGGTTTTTCTTTATTGTTGTTGTTTTGTACTATGTACTATGTGAAGTCATTTCTTCTTTCTTACATTGTTTTCTTTTCTCTCCCCATGGTTTATCCCTTGTTGTCACTGTATTTGGTACCCTGTGTAACGTGTGTGTGTGTGTGTGTGTGTGTGTGTGTGTGTGTGTGTGTGTGTGTGTGTGTGTGTGTGTGTGTTTAGCTGAATTAGGGAAGGGAAGATGAACAATAAAATGGTGAGATAAAGGACAGAGGGCAAACCAATGCAACAGCCATAATCACAAGACAACATGTTGGAAATGAACTTTACAACTTAGGAGGGAGAATTGGGGGGAGGGAAAGTAGGAGAAAAGCAAGAGAGGGGGTAACAATATTTGACAAGAAATGTACCCATTACCTTATGTATGTAACTGTAACCCCTCTGTATATCTTGACAATAAAATTTAAAAAAAAACAAACCTAACCTGGATGAATGAAGTCTAACTTGATAACGGTTACTACTGATTCAACCTTAATAACTGTCTTTCAAAAAAGATGATAGAAATAATCATAATATTGACTTAGACAAAATAAGTTAAAAGCTTTAAGATTGTTTTTCCTACATATAACATAAATAAAACATAAACATATTCTATCTCTCTATCTATCTATCTATCTATCTATCTATCTATCTATCTATCTATCTATCTATCTCTTATCTAATGTTAAAACATTGGATATTCCTTCTGCCTAAACTCATCCCATTCTATTCCAATGTTGCCTTTTCCATGAAGCCTAATTTGAATCATTCCACTTAAAACCACTGTTTACACCAGCACTCTTTCTGTCCTTGTTCTGTTTTTCCTCTTTATCTACAGCACTATTTTCTAACCCACTACGAAATTAATTTATTTATTAAGCTTGTTACCTATTGTCTATCTCTTCACTCCAACTATACAATGTAAATTCTTAGAGAGTATCAAAATTCTAATTTGCCCACTAAGGATACTCATGACAGGTTACTTAATAAATATTATTGCACTCACTAATTAAGCATAGATTCTCTCTATATTATATTTGATTATAATTTCCATGTCCAAAAATTTTAAACTTCATATTTGGGTGCATGTCACAGTTTGCTTAGTTAGCTCCAAATAATAAACATATACATTGATTTGAGTATTTGTTATGATCAATAATATTTTCATAAGCCTACTTTTATATACAAATACATATACTAATATTTTCTCAAGATTTATCATTAAAACCACCATTCCTGAGAGGCAGTGATGCATATTTTTAATACTCCTGGTACATGTAATGAACTCACTTTCAAAGAGTTTATATCAATTTATGCTACCATTGGCAATATGAATTCCTCTAATGGCATCATTGGGAGTATTAAATATTACCTTTAAAATATCTTTATTTTTATTTATTTATTTATTTATTTATTTATTTATTCATTTATTTACTTACTTACTTACTTACTTACTTATTTTTGGGTCCGGTCGAGGGGCCTGAACTCTGGGCCTGGGCGCTGTCCCTTAGCTCTTCAGCTCAAGGCTAGCGCTCTACCACTTGAGCCACAGTGCCACTTCTGGCTTTTTTCTTTTTGCTTATGTGGTGCTGAAGAATAGAACCCAGGGCCTCATGCATGCAAGGCAAGTGCTCTACCACTTAACCTACTTTCCCAGCTCCTAAATATCTTTAAACACTTTTGTGCCAGTTTTGGCATCTCAAAATTTTAACTTGGGATTTGCAAATTTTTATGTAATGCAGTATATAAATCATGGATCTCCATGTAAAGCAAAAATAGAAAAAAATTTGGAAATGCCTATGGGTTGTGGATTTCAAATCAAACAATATAAGTAATGATGGACAAGTACAGTGTATCTCAACTAAAGCAAATTAATAGATGAGACTGGGGAGTGATGTTCACTTTGTTTTAAATAATTACTGACAAATCAAGATTTCTCGAGAGACTAAATCTGATTTGTAATGATATTAGCATTTGGTCTTGTTTTTGGGGGGGTTGTTTTTTGTTTTTTGTTTTTGCCAGTCATGGGGCTTGAACTCTAGGCCTGAGTGCTGTCCCTCAGCTCTTCAGCTCAAGGCGAGCACTCTACCACTTGAGCTACAGCACCACTTCCAGTTTTCTGGTGGTTTATGGGAGATAAGAGTTTCACGGACTTTCCTGCCTGGGCTGACTTTGAACGCAATCCTCAGATCTCAGACTCCTGAGTAGCTAGGATTACAGGTGTGAGCCCCCAGCCCCCAGAACATTTGGTCTTTTTACCCTTTTCCTGTGGTACTGGGGAATGAAAGCAGGGCTTTTTACATCCAGTTAAAGTTCTTCATAAATGTTGACCCATTTAATCTGATAGTACAGCAAAAATGAGAGCTGAATTAGTCAAGTGTTTGCTTAGCCCAATGCTCAAACCATTTCTTCCACTCCCCTCCCCTGCCAGTGTGCCTCTTTGGATGCTTGTCCACCTGGAGTTTTCGCAGCCCACCTGGCACTAAACTGATTGCATTTACAGCATAATCTCATCAGTCTTATGGAGGCTCAAATTAGAAACCAGGAAATCAATTTCCGAAAATCCTCATAAAACTTACACTTCTCCATTTGTGAGACAAATCATGAGAAAACCTGTCAAATTGGCTGAGAGCTATCAGTTCCTTCTTTTCTTTATAACAAAATACTGAATGAAAAACATCTATAATAACAATCTTACAAATCTCCACTTCATGGGGGAATGATCCCTTAGTACCATACTGGGCATTTGGCAGACAGTATTTCAACTTTGCAATACTATAATATCATTAAGCCCATTTTATAGATAAAAAATAGAGGGTTTGTGAGATTAAGGACCTCTTCAAGGTGATATAATATCACCTTGAAGAATGCCTCAAAACCTATGTACTTCTGTGTACTACTCTACATGATTATGGGTATTATCACATTCTGGAATTAGTAATCAAAGGTCAACATATAAATGATTCTGAAGGCTTTGGCAGAGCTGTGCCATAAGAAACTCTATTCTGCTCTTCATCTACCTCCTATTCCTTATATTTCTGATATTTTCATAACTGCTAAGGTATTAACAGACTACCAAAAATGTGACCTAAATCTGACTACTAGATTGTGGTTGACTTTGTGCCCCTTGCAGAAGGTACCTGAGACTAAAAGAAGACTCAAGCATAGTAGAGTATAGGTAACAGGGGCAGGCTTTGCCTTTTCCTACAGGGTTAGTAGTGAGGGCTAGAGAAAGGAAATACCTTCCTCTGGTATTTGCTCTAGAAAAGAAAACCTTTGCTCCAAGGGTGTCCTTAGAGCTGACACCCAATTATGAGACCCAACTGGATGTTCATGTAGTGAAATACCTTTCTAGCAGCTAGAACAGTTCTCTACCCAAACCCCTACTCCTCCAGGCCCCAGTGATTGTCACACTCAGCATTCAGACCCACATGTGGCCTGCAAGATGTTCGCTGAGTGAGAGCTTCATCCTTTTTCCTCTTTGGTGGTCACATCATTATCTATCTTCTATGTTGTTCCTGGAAGATCCTCCAAGCATCTGATAGGAGTTTCTAGACTCACTAGTTTAGCTTACAAAGGCCAGAGTAAGAGCTAGAAGGAGACCATTAGAAGGAATCACCACTGTGATTCTTCTGGCATTATGAGGGACAGAGCAAATAAGGGAATTCAGTATGCTTTATCTAGTTTAAAAAGAAAATGAAATAGAGTAGAACAAAGACCATATGCCAAACCTGTTAGACCACATCTTCTGGCAGGAGTAGCCCCCAGGTCAGGCTGAAGGTCACTGAAATTTCTCCTTGTGAACCAGCCCAGCTGCTTCCGTCTCTGGACAAGACTGCGTTTCCCAGGCAGGTCAGCTTCACCAAAGAGAAACACACTACAGCCAGGTATGTGCATGACCAGATTCTGAGCAAGGCCTATGGGCAGTGGGAAATTTTAACAAAATTAGACCAAAACCAGGCCCAATAAGATAAGCACATAAGTTTAAAATCATTATCACAAAGATAATCACCTTAACCACTTCTACATGCTGCATGAAGCCAACACCACTAAGGCATATAATTTATATAATTTACATCTATGAGCCAAATATTGAGCATGGTTAATCTTCCTTTAAAATTAATCTTATAAAAAAGTTTGTATTTATGTAAGGAGGCTTGGACCTTTAATTCATTACAAATCTAATTTCTCAAGGAAATTAGATGCATCACTAGATCAATGAACTAAGTGGCTTTGATTTTTAACAATTCTATAACAGCCTCAACAAATATATTCTTAGAGTAGATTAAAAAGTTTAGAGTCCAAGGAAGATCTTCACAATTCAATATCCCTAGCTATGTATACTATTTATTTTTTTTTTTCCAGTCCTGGGCTTGAACTCTGGGCCTGGACGCTTTCCCTCAGCTCTTCAGCTCAAGGCAAGCACTCTACCACTTGAGCTGCAGCACCACTTCCAGCCTTTTCTGCTTATCTGGTGCTGAAGAATCGAACCCAGGGCCTCACGCATGTAAGGCAAGCACTGTACCACTGAGCCACCTTCCCGGCCCAATAAATTGAAATTTTAGGTTTTTGAGGAGGTACTTGATGCATTTTAAGTGCTCAGTGACCACATGGCTAGTGGTTTCCACACAGGGGAACATAGATACACACTGGTTCTACCATCACACATAGCTTTATTGGATAGCACTGGGTCATCTAAGGAAGCCTACTTCTTACATGTAAATGGAGACAATTCTAAATGATAAAACATTCTTTGTATAACTATTTGAGAAAAGAGTCAATGGCAGAACATTTTTCCATCTTCCTCTACCACTTTTTATATCTGGATTCTTGGTATCTGACTCTATCTTCTCAAGGCAAATTACAGAATTGTTTTCTTATTTCTTTTTTTTTTGGGGGGGGGGGTCGGTCGTGGGGCTTGAACTCTGGGCCTGGGCACTCACCCTGAGGTCTTCAGCTCAAGGCAAGCACTCTACCACTAGAGCCACAGCACCACTTCCAGTTTTCTGGTTGTTAATTAGAGATAAGAGTCTTATGGACCTTGCTGCCTGGGCTGGCTTTGAACCTTGATCCTCAGATCTCAACCTCCTGAGTAGCTAGGATTAAAGGCCACCGGTGCCCAGCTCCTATTTCTTTTAGATTACTACATCAGAGGATCTTTGCTTGCAGCTAAGTCAGCTTTCCAAGGGGTAAACTACAGCCCACATTAAGTAAGTAAGGGTAGTAGCAGTATGCACTTCCCTGTTTCATGTATAAAATGCAAGTGCTTAAGAAATTTTGAAACAGGTCTGGCTTATCAGAAGGGTGGGTCTTCTTTATTTGGAGGTAGATCCACGGCTACATCCAGGGCCTCTGGTCACTAAACTTTCCCATTTGCAACTTTTGGGTATCTCATCTGTCCATTTATTTGTAACATAAGCTACCACATTGGTAAAAGAAGTAAAATATAGAACATTTTAAAAAAATGTTGTTTTGCTGGGATATAAAACGTCATAGAAAAATGTTCCTTCTTTGAGTCAATAGTTACACAACCAAATGGGGCAAAGGAATTGCTAAAGGTTTAAGCTGTTAACTAAATTGTTCCCTCAAATCTGGAGTGGCAGTGGGGAAGGAGACAAGAGAACTAGGAGCACTTCAAGAAAATTAAGATGTTAAGACATCTAAGCATCTGACCACTCTCCAAATTGTTCTTGTCCTATGTATCTGATCCAATCATAACTTAGAGTGATTCACACTCTGGTTGAAGCAGTAGCCTTAAACATAAAATAGGATGTCCAAAAGTCTCTCCCACTAAACACTCTAACACATTTTCTGGCTTTTCCCAGCTCCTTGCTTGTCCAGGCCAGCACCTCTATTTGGAGCTACTGTTCTTAGGTACTGAATGTTTACATAGTTCAGAATGCCTGCTAAGGAGTATTCTTGAGCCTCAGAGGCAAAGCATGCAGAAATGTTTATAGCTGTATTCTCTAACTGTGCACAACTGGGGGTGGTAGGGTAAAGTGCCAGGAAATACAGGATTGAATAGCATTTCAACTCCTTAATAGCTATTTGGAACCAAGAATAATTTATTTGACATCTGTGAGTCTCAACATCTCTGTCTATAAACTAAACAAAAAGAAAGAATCTCCTAAAGCTTTACTAACGTCTTATCTTGAAATCTGTCAATTACAAGAAGGAAAAGGAAAGATTTATTCCCATCTCCCTATATGAATAGTATTTCAGGGCAACCAGATAACCAAATTAACAAGCGCAACAATTTTTAATATTGAAAGATAAATCAGTAACTGTGAAAATGATGATACAATCAGAAAATAAGCATCTCAAAAGAGTAATTTTTAAATGGGCTGGGAGTATAGGTCAATTTGTAGGGTGCTTGCCTAGCATGCATGAAGCCCTAGGTTGACTTCTTCATGAAGCCCTAGGTTGACTTCTTGACACTGAAAAAAAAATTAAGCCAATCTGGAATTGTATAATGGAAAAGGCAATTCATGTATATATCACCTCTCCTGAGGTGACGTGTTCTGAAACACACAGCAGACATTTGGAAACTTCTTTCCATCAAACGTGACCAATTTAGTCTCTAAAGATAAATCATTTCAAGGGAACTTGAGGAATGGGTATAATCAAAAAGATCACAAGGAAGAAGACAGATCTAGAAGGTAAATGTTCTATAGGACAACTGAGCCAGTATCTGCAACAAGTGAATGGAAGAGCAAAAAAAAAAAAAAAAAATGAAGTAGGACAAGCAGGGCGGTGGGTGGGGGGAGTGGTCCTAGATTAGAAAACAGAGAAACAATTAGTATCACATGGGAAGCCTATGTGCCAGTTAACTTCTCATTGTTGTGAGAAATACATGCAAGAAACAATTTAAAAAGAGGAAAGATTTAATTTGGCTCAGGTTTTTAGATTTTTCGGTCCATGGTGAGCTCTGATGTGTTGCTGTGGGTAGAACTCCAGCCTTGAGCAAAAAAAAAAAAAAGCTAAAGTGGGATTGTGAGCTCCTGAGCTCAAGCTCCAATACCAGAACAAAGAGAAGAAGAGGAGGAGGAGGAAGAGGAGGAGGAGGAGGAGGGGGAGGGGAAGGGGAGGGGAGGGGAAGGGGAGGGGGAGGAGGAGGAGGAGGAAAAAAGAGGGAACACTTCAAACTCAAACTTATATCTCAGCAATCTTCAGATGCTTGGCATCATTATTTAAAGCAACAGTTTTGTGCATAATTGCTGAACAGTCATTGCTAACTATAATTGTCTCAGCTGTCTGTTCTACTTTGCAGTAGAGTCAAAGGTTTCTAAGTTCTGACTCCACACAGTCTCAGACAGTCTCAAGAAACAAGGGCTCCTGAACTGATCTTGATTCCCACTTAACATTTGTGCTCTCCTTCCACTGGCATTCATTTTTCCACTCTTGTGCTCATGTGCTCTTTTAGAGCTTTCATTTGTTTTTATTGACACCATCAAATCTAATCTACTTGTATTGGACAGTGGATGATGGGCTTTTGCTTCCCCTTTTAGTTCACCAAGGCCCTGAGAGTAATGTCTTACAGTTTTTCACCAAAGGATTGTTGAGTAGAGTGACTTTGACTCCTAAGCACTTTGCAAACCTTGCATATCAGTGTTCACTGCCAACTTGCAAATGAGAGTAAGGATCACATTGAACAAAATGAGAACTGGGTTCAAGAATACATTGTATCCCCAGTGGGAGGCTATGGGAACAATTTTCTACCATGTGTTCACATTTGATATACTGTCCTTGAAACAGTTCCCATCTGCAAAAGTAAAGCCATATGTTCTTGGGGAGATAGTAAATGAGTTTGTCTCATGTATGTATATGTATGTGTATATGTAGACATATATGGTATATCATATAGATATATGGGATATATCTATGACATATATAGTTCTACATATTACATATTTTAAATATAGATATATAGTTAGTGTATCTATACACATATATTAAACCTTTATTGATTAAAATGATTTCTAGCAATTTTAATGCATGTATGTTGTACACTTTCACCTTAGCTTCAGACAGCTCTGTATTTAGTTATGTTACTCTTTTTCTATTTTTAATTTTTATTATCTTTAAGCAGTTGTAGAGAGAAGTTTCCATTTAACAAAGCAGTTTATGAATAGAATGCATTTGATCAATGTCACCCCTTTCCACATTCTCATCCATCCCTTCCCTACACATCCATTCCCTCACTCTTCTTAATTCTGTAGGTTAGACATTGAATTTTTGACTGCATTCTCCTCCTTTTCTCCTCTTCATTTGCTTACCTCTTGCCTCTTAACTCCACCCCATCCTTTCCTGGTGTTTGTTTTATTGAACATTGACTTTGCCTTTCTAAAGAATTACACTATTTTCACTCTCCCCTGAATCTGTTATATTTCAGTCACTACATTTGTTTTTTTTCCACAGTTACACTTATTTATTAAGGCCAGGGAATGTGTATAATCTTTTTTTATTGTGAAAATACTGTACAGAGGGGTTACAATTACTTGGGCAAGATAATGAGTTAGTGACTACATTTGTATACCTTTGCATATCACCCAAATGTATTTACTTATAAGTTTATAAACTAAATCTAGCTTCCATATATAAGGGAAACATGAACACTTCGTGTTTCTGGGCCTGACTTACTGTTTCTCTTTGAAAAAAAAAAGAATCAATGCAATGAGGAGTTTCTTGGTGCAACAAGACCTTTTTTTTGGGGGAAGGGTTGGTCATGGGGCTTAAACTCTGGGCCTGGGCGCTGTCCCTGAGCGCCACTTGAGCCACAGTGCCACTTCCAGTTTTCTGAGTGATTTATTGGCAATAAGACTCTCACAGACTTTCCTGCCCAAGCTGGCTTTGAAGCGTGATCCTCAGATCTCAGCCTCCTGAGTAGCTGGGATTACAGGTGTGAACCACCAATGCCCAGCTGCAACAAGAACTTTAAGCTTTGTGTTCTTAACATTAATGCCTCTATTATGTCTAAATTAGCCACTATTTTGGCTGAAATATAGAACTTTAGAGAATATACAATAGTAAAAGGAGTCTGCAAATATGGTATTTCATAACCTATTTAATTAGATGTACTTGTCTGCCTTACATTAACACATGCCTTGCACCTGTAGTGCTATTTATTTATTTAAACTTTCCTTTTTTAATTAGTTGCACAAAAGAGTAACCATTCAACAAATCAGTTTATAAGTACAATGCATCTTAATTGACCTCGCACTTTCATCATCCTCCTCCATCCCTCCCAACCCAGATCCCTCCTCTCTCATTTCCTTCTACTTCTCTTTGTTTTAGAATCCATTTAGGACTTCTAATATAAGTGGAGTTGAAATTTCACCGAATTGTATTTCAGTAGCTCAAGAAACATAACTCATAAGCTTAGTTTTGTTACATTTTTGATAGCAGCCAAAAATGCACAACTTAGAAAAAAATCCCTCAAGTCTATCACTCTCTTCCTCTAGGAATAAATTCTCTTTCTGCTGCTACCCCCCTCCCCATGAATGTGTGGTTTGTCATTATCATTCTTAAACCAAAACTCTAGTAATGCTCAAAAAAGTATCAAATCTTTTCATAAGCACATACCAATCAAAAAAAAGTATTTTTTCCAACTCCTAGCACCTCAGACACAAATCAAGTAGAGGGGGGATAAAAGCACAAAAAATCTAAAAATTAAACTGGGTGCTAGACTTGAAATCTCATAAGCATCCTCTAGTTTTAGTATAGCTCTCTTAATATAGCCAAGTTTTTTGTTTCGTTGATTTTTTATTTATGTATTTTTTAATGAGAAGGGGGGAAAATTCCCTACCAGAAGTGACAAAAAAATCTCTCAGATGGCAAAACAGATAGCCCCAAAAGTTTTGTCTAAATCCATGCACATACCTAAAATAAAACTGGCCGATAAATCTTGCCACACAGTACATTTTAAAAGAGTGGCTCTTGGAAATATTGGATAGCAGGGATGTTGCACTACCTCTAATTAAGTACAGACTAGGAAAAATTATTCTTAGCTTAGTCTATGAAAGGGGGTGGTGGAAATTTCTCTTTTGCAATTCAAAATTATTTTAAAGATAGAACATTTCTTTTCAATGTCTTCATTAAACAGAGCTGTTAAGAATTGTCTCCCAACCATCCCCAAAAGAGTACAAAGCTAACCAGGATTCACCCCATATGCTCAGCTTTGAAGTGTGAAGCTGTGACCATCCCACTAGAGTCTTACACCACCATCAAAGCCATCTCATTACGCCCAGTGCTGAGAGTTAAAGCATCGGGCCTTACCCACTCCAACACAAACACTGCATTAACAAAGCAACCGCAATATTTCTCCCCCACATGGCTAGGACTTGAAGAAATTTCTACCATATGTACATATGCACGAGATACAAAATTTATTGTGCTAGAACATCATTGAGAAGTACATTAAACATGCTGACTAGAACGGGATGTTATTCTAAGGGACTGGAAAAAATAAAAGGCAGCTGATCTTTCTGATGAAAGAACAGGAACATTAGGTTGAAAAATGAGATCAAGAACAATTCCTAAATTGCATTTTGACTGACACATTCCATTGCTTGTTCTTTCTTGAGGTAACAGAAAAATAATTTGAGATGAAAGGAAATTCTATTGCATATCATTAGATGCTACTGTATGATTTCTCAGGTTTTATTCCAACAGAGCAAACAGATGTACAGATCATGATAGGAAGATAGAAACAATACTTCAAAATGAACACAATGGAATTTCACCTGCATCTCTGAATTGTCTACAATTTGCATGGTAGTAAAAAAATAATAAAATGCAAACAAGAATGTATCCAAGAAAGAGAAACAGATCAGCACTCAATTGGTTCTCATGTAAAAAATTATTCATGATATTAAAATGTTTGAACCTAACAATTTTATTCTTTTGTATTTTCTTTAGGGAAGTCCCTGATTTTTTTATATGAGACAATTCAAAAACTTCGTTGTACATTATTTGTAATATGGGAAAGGGGGTAATAATCTGAATATTCACAAATAGAGGAATAGATAAAATGTGGCACTGTGATAACTACTTAAAAGGTTTGAGCTAGGTGTCTATGTAATTCCATAGTTAGAGCTCCATACTGGATGAATAAGCTATAGTAAGATAATGCTTTTAATACAAACACATACAACCAATACAATATAGATTTAGGAGCACATGCTATACCCTCCATATTCATAGGCTCTACACCCACAGATCCAATCAACTAGAAAACAAAAATAATTACATTTGTACTGACCATGTATAAATTACTTTTTTGTCATTATTCCATAAACAATACCATGCAACATTATTTATTTTATTAAATATTGTATATAGTCTATGTATGGTTTAAAGTATACAGGACAATATGCCTAAATTGGGTGCTATACTGTAACATGTTATGTAAGGGAACTGAACATCCATAGACTTTGCTATACGTGAAGGATCCTAGAACCAACCTCTAATGGACACTGACAGACAATTGTACATAGATATATAAATAAAATCATGGAGAATTTCTGGATTGGGATATATCATAACCTGGCAGGAAATAAAAAATCAAAGTGCTTATCAGAGGTCACTTTAGTTTTATCTACAGTGTGTAAAGTTTTATATTAAAAAAAAGAATTAAGAAAAAAATTGAGGCAAGGCCTAAGAAATAGATGGTTGTAAGAATCCTTTGTACTTCTGCTGTCCTGACGGACAAATATGAGTGTTCTTTCATGTTTCTATACAATTTTTTAAAAAGTTGTTCACTTGAAGAATGACACTTTGCTGACTTAATGACACTAACAGAATTAATTTATATATTACTCAGTAACTTATTTTAACTTGCCAATTAGAACTATGTTCTAATTGTTTCATAGACAAATTTCATGGCTCTAGTTTTCTTGGGAAAATATACTCTATTATACTTTAATAGACAAAATATCAGAAATGGGCTGGGTCTTAGTGGCTCACATCTGTAATCCTAGCTACTCAGGATGCTGAGATCTGAAGATATGGCTCAAAGTCATCTCCAAAAGACAAATCTGAGACTCTTATCTCCAATTCATCAGCAAAAGGCTGGAAGTGGAAGTACAGCTCAAGTGGTAGAGGACCATAACTTGAGTGAAAAAGGTAAGGAAAAATATGGCATAGGGAATACAAACAAAATACTCCAAAAATATTCAGACTTCTTCCATTCTCTTCATCCTATTTCTCTAAAATAGGTATATATAATTTTGCAAATAAATGATAATGGAAAAGCCATTTACTTCTTCCTTGAAAGTGTTTGGCCTGTCAGTTCCAAACTTAGAATTCTAGAGCTGCGTACACATCTTTTCTCAAACCTTATTTGGGATCTTGATACATACAATAGAGGAAAGGGATCCACTGTCTTTATAGTGGAAGAAACTACCTTGGGTCCTAATGGCTCAGAACCCCATCCATAGACCTTTAGAATGACTACCACAGACCATAAAGAATGACTAACAGTGATTATGGTCAGCAGGAGGCAAAGTTCTGGTCTCATAGGATACTATGTCCCATATTATAGAGGCAAATCCTAGACTAAAAAATTGACTCAAAACATTTTCTGAAGTCAACTGACAGGGAATCTGTGCTCATGTTCACCCCTAAATTCTTATTTTCCTCTTTTCCTCTTTTGTTTCTTCTCTACTGTTCCATATGATGTCAGCAGTTAGTTCAGGTTGATCAGAAATGTAAAGGCAGATACACATTAATATGTAATATATGGATGAGATTGGTGTTGAGCTTGTCATTTCCAAATACTGCTCAGGCCACTGACAATCTTATACTCTTTCAGAGAATAGCTGAATGCCCCAAAGGGTCATTCAGGTTGGACTTGGCAAAACCATGGGAGTGGTCAGGAATCTCGCTGTTGATCCTGTGCGTGGATTCAGCTTACCAGGACTACCATCAACTTGAATGGTGACCATTACATTTGCTTCAAAGGAGCCTGAGTCCGTTTTTTCCTGCATAATTTCCCAGAAAACTACAAATAGGCAAAACTGACACAGTGATATGTGGAACTTAACAATGAAATCCTAGTGGCGAGGAATGTGGCAGACTTACTGATCTTAGCTTAAGATAAACCAAAATGATCCATTTGGTCTAGCTGCCACTCAGGACCACACTTCTATTAGTAAGCTCCCCAATAAATTTCCATCTGTGCCATGCTAACTCTATCCACCTCACTTTCTTGTGTCTCACAGCACCTTGTGGCCAGTTTCCAGGCTGCATGTAGGATCAAGTTATAGAACAACATTCTGTGTCAACATAAAGCCCACTCCCCACAGCAACCATTGGCTATGAACAAATGGTGCTCCTCAAAATGGCAAACAAGTGGTTTGCAAGAGTTAGTTTTCTTGTGTGTGTGTGCAGCTCCTAACACTCTTCCCGGCTACTGGCCATCAACAGTACTCAGCAATCTCGCTGGTCTCAAATCCCCACTCCAAAGTCAAGTCCCGCCATCTTCTTTTCCCAAAGTCCCTCTAATTCTTCACCAATTCTCAGCAATGTCCATTTACATGAATCATACTTCTCCTTCTTTCAATCACCTCTGGGAGAAAAATGCTTCTTGCCCATGGCTGATGTTTCCTTCCTCATTGAGACAGTTCTAGTCTTGCTGTCTATTACAGGTTGAATTGTCTCTCCCTGCCCCATCTGCAAAAAGGCATGTGTTGAACCCCTTACTCCCAGAATATGACCTTATTTGGAAAAAGAACCACTGCAAATATATCTGGTTAAGATGAGGTCATGCTGGAGTAAGTTGAACCCCTAATCCCATATGATCAGTGTCCTCATAAAAATGGGAAATTTGGACACACACAGTAAACAGGAAGAATGTCACGTGAACATGAAGTGGATCATGCTTGAGACAAGACAGAACAAGTCCTTCCTCAGGAACCAACCCTTCTAACACCCTGATCTCAGACTTCTAGCTCCAGCATTATAAGACAATAAATTATTGTTATTTAAATCACCTAATCAGTGGCATTTTTGTCACAACTGCCCTAACAATATATTAGCTTTGCTCCTTCCCAACTTTTATTCTCTAGTAGGGTATTTGAGAGAGAAGCTGGCTATCTATAGACTTGCCTCAACTTCTACCTTCCTCCTTGCCCTAAAGCTGTCCAGCAGTTGGTCTGTGCTATCTGTCTACTGCTATCTGAGCCTGGCTGGATAAGTCTGTCTAGTTCTACAGCTGAGTAAGCCCAGACACAAATGTTAGTCTTAATAGTAATAGAGGTAGTATTTCCATCTCTCATCTGCCTTTCTCTTCTATGGAACTGGTTCAAAATTTGAGGAAGAATGGACTACTTGTGCCTTCTTCTTGATCCTGGCCCTAGACTTCTTATCTCCCTGGGGACAGGGAGTGGGAAGCCCCCTTCCTCTGCTTTCTAATTCTATTATCATGGTATAAACCTTATTCTCTTTCTTCCCACAGCCTTTTATTTATTTTAACAATTTTTAAAAATTTAATCCAGCATATCCCCAAAGATTATCAAATCCTTTTCCATAAGAAAAATATCAATGAGATCTTTTACATTCTTTTTTTCCTACACAAGCTTTGTGTTGGTGTTTGCTTCATGCACTTAAGGCCTAGGATTTGCACTAGTAACCACCAAATTGGATAGTATGGTATTAGATTAAGGGATTGGGAGTGAAGTAAACAGACCAACTTACTAGGTAACTTTTCTGTTCTTTGTCTTTGTTTGTTTTCATTGCTTTTGTTTTTGCCAACACCTTTACTTTTATCTGTCAGAAATTCAAACATGTACACATACTGCTACTTCCATGTTGTCATTATGATCATCTTGAGAAATATACCTTCCTCCACTGATAGAGACCAGGTAAATGTATTGGTATGTACACGAGAGTATGCAGAGTCTTGGGTTTATGCAGTTAATCTTACTGGCCCATATAGCTACTAACAATATTATGCCAGTGCTTTTGAACTTTCTAATTCTACTAACCTTGACATTGGAAGTCACTGTAAATGCTAGGAAGGAAAAGTCACAAAGATCGAGGAATTCAGAAAGAGATCACTAAGATATTGTAACCTTGGCTTTAAAAACAGCATGATATTCAGTTACCTGTTAGAAACCCCCTATTCAGTCCACATTCGCTGAAGCATCATCAACTGAATAATGTATCAATCAATACCTACTAAAAATCAGAAATGTAAAGCCCCTGAACTGTAAGGTCCCCCAGAGCTGCTTTTACTAAGGGATGAATGTTTAATGTTTGCTACAGTGACCTGTTGTCTTCATTCTGAGTATTCCAAGATGAAGTGACGTTTGTATTTTCTAGACTAGGTAAATAATTAGAAAAAGTGTACATACATCCTCCCTATTCATCCTAATTAGAACATCCATATAGGACATTTATTCTTGTTCATATTTTAATAAATCTCATTCAATATAACTTAAGAATGAGACAGGAAATGAGAAAAGGCCAATGCTGGTGACAGCTGTGATCAACTAAGGATTTAATGCTGCTGAGATGGGACTCAGAAGAGGACGCATTTATCTAAGAATTCTGGCCCTTCCAATGGGGTGTTAAATTGCTAGTAAGAACCCAGGTAAGAGAAGAGAGTATAGCTATTTCAAGTATAATTGGGCAGATCCATAATTTTTGATTGGTGATTATTGTTAGTTGATACCAAGTCTCCCATTTGTCATTTTTCTTCCTCTCTAGTACCTCTGTTTTGCTGTAGTTCTTATAACTCTCCTGCATTTATTAAGCCTGTAGCGATAAACATTTGTGAATAACCAGGTAACTTTTTCCTTCATAGTTAAAATGTACTGAAATCACAGGACATCAACCTTCATAGTTTTCATTACTTTTCCAATGCACAATCTTACCTTGTTTTCTGGCTTCTTATACGGTGGCAGTATCCTGTGATTCTCAAATGCTATCTATCATGTATGTTTACATATCTGTAAGATCGACTGAATTTTACAGAATGGCAATGAAAAGTGGTGCTGATGGTGGTAAGAACTAGGTTAGAATCCAGGGCTTAAGTAGCCTCATCTCAACCAAATCCAATGCTGCTTTGTAAGACCATCTCCATAGAAACCCAAGAATCACAGTAGAAAAGCCTTGATGTGAAAGGTTGCTCCTGATTTTCCAGATCAGCCCATGTTTTCACAGTGTGCAATGAGGTCATCAGAGGGTCTCAAAATGCTCAGTGTTGCTGTCCTCTGAATCTTTACTGGCACAAGTCCTACAAGTCATAAGAATCCTCCAAGAATACTTCTGAGGCTAGTAGTTCAAACCAAGTTCATTAACATTTGATATATATATATATATATATATATATATGTATAAACCATACAAGAGCTATTTTTTTCATTTATACATTTTACTTAACTAGCACCTTATCTTTCCTGCCTCCTAAATAATTGCCTTGATTTATATAGCATGTCATTCAATGTTACTTTACTTGATCAAATATAAAACAAAAAAAACCCTCTCTCTATCACTTTACAAAGTCCATAACTATGTTCAACACTATTTTTCTCTTTTTGTCATTCGGGGCCTCACGCTGGGATAAGGAAGTCCTCTACCACTTGAGCCATGTCCATAGTCCTACACGTGCTTAAAGTTTAATATTTTGATCTTACAAGGTAGGTAGATACTTTTTTATAGACAAATCATTAGGCAACTTTGCCTGAAGGGCCCTCTGCCCTTACTTCCACTCAAATCCTTAGGAAAGTTTGTGGGGATTTGGAGGGTGAGGGCAGACAACAGGATCGTAGGACAGAGTTACTGGCTCTTGTATGGGAAAATAGAAAAGGAGAAGTAGAAAATACCGAGAAAGCATGATGGTCCACAAAAATCGTGTAGATAAAGTATATCAAGTTTACAGGAGTCCCATCATGCAGATTAACTGTGCTCAGTATTGAGGTAGAAGTAGGTTTATCCAAGAGTGTTCTTGTAAATTTACCAGAGATTCCAAATTAGGTAAACTTATTGAAGGATCCAAGGTAATTCAAAATCACTAAGAATTAGAGAAGACTTCAGGTAAAGATGACACTGTGGATCCATATGCATACTTCCACTTCTACCAAAAATATCAAGAAAAATATGATAAAGAGATTATGTTTAGAGGATTAACTCCACTCAGACAGATACAGAAGAGCAAACAACATTAAAAGTTATAGAAGAGATACGCAGGTGGTAATTTACCAAATCCCTGCTGGCAAAAGGGACAGTAGATAAGTAACCTCATTTGTACCACAGATACTTGAAAATGGTGAGAACTAGCAGCATCACAGAGGGAGGGAAAGGTAAAGTGAAGGTCAAAATAGGGAGTAAGTCATCTGGCTGGGGAATACTGGGCCCAGCTAAAGAGAAAGAGGGGAATTATGAAAATATTACAAAGTGCGGAGACTTTTTAGCCCTGTTCCTCAACACTAGACTTTGATTTAAACTTCTGGTTGAAGATTTTGCCCAGAATAAAGACTGAAAGAGATTCTCAAAAAGAGACAAGTTGGCCAGCTCAAATTACATCTGGTAAACACACTCAAGAATTTCTACTGAGCCTTTTAGTGTCCTCTCAGAGTAAACAGCTAGCCAGGGATCAAAAAATATCTAAGAAAAGCAAGCAAACAAAAAAAGCAACTGTATTGTAGGGATGGGAAAAAGAAGGATACATCAAACAACTATGCCGAGAGAAGAAAATGCCAGAATTAGTCTTTGATAATGCATTTGTTAGGTATGGCCAGGATATTGTGGTAAAAAATAAATATAAGGAACACCCAGAGAGTTAATAAGGATATGGTATAGAGGAAATACATAAAGGACGTGTTATAAAATAAAATATAAAGTATTATAAAAATGTAAACTAATGTAAAATAAGAAAGAAAACAATTCATTGGGAATGTTTGCATAGCTATCATATAACCATTAAATATTAGTACAAATTTTAGTATTAAGAGGAAGGAAAGTCAGGTGCTGGTGGCTCAGGACTGTAATCTTAGTTATTCAGGGAGCCAAGATACAAGGATCACGATTTGAAGCTAGCCTGTGTGGTGGTTATCACCAATTAACCACCTAAAAGACAAAAGTAAAGGTGTGACTCAAGTAGTAGAGCACCAGCACTGAGAAAAAAAAAAAAGCTAAAGGACAGTGCCCAAGCCAAGTTGAAGCTCCAGTACTGGCACAAAGAAAGAAGGGAGTATAAGGAAGTAGGGAACGGGATAAGGAAGCCAAATTCTTACCTTCCACAGTGAGAAGTAAACAACAAGTGTCTAACAATGAACAACTAAAAATAATCAATAGAAGTACAATATTTACATACATGGAATCAAATCTTAAGTAACAGGATCAAAGAGTTGAAAGTTGTTTGTTCTGAAAGAGTGACGTATGTGTATGAGAGAGGTAAGGGTTAGAAAGGTACTTAAGAATTTTTGGAATAAATTCTATAGAATATGTAACATATCCACATATATCCTTTTAACTAAAATAAAAGAAAGAAAGAGGAGGAAGAATAAAGAGAGAGGGAGGAAAAAGAAAACTTTCAGAGACATGATAGAGGTATTAAGGCATAGCCTATGAGATCAAACTTGGGATTTTTGTAGAAAATGAAAGCAAAAAAGTCTACAGTAGTGAAAAATATCTACAATCTTTAAAGAAACATAGACAAGTTATCTATTTCCAGGGCTAAAATGCAACAACTAAACGATAGCATGTAAAAAATGTCTTCGTGCTTTTTCTCCTCAATTTCTTATTCTCAAATCATTTCTGAGTGATGACAATATTATACCAGGCTTTGTTCCCTTTCCTTGCAGCATCCTACAGCATCTATTTATATAGGCCACCATCATCTTCCCAAACGTGTCCACCTCTCATTCCCTATTACGCAGGCAAGAAGACATTTCTGAATTCAAAGCCAATTGTACCACTTTTTTGCTTCAAACATTGAAGTGGTTTCTACTGCCTTTGGATAAGGTTTGAACTCTTGAGCCATCTAAAGCTTCATAACCTAGCCCCTGACATCCCCTTGGGTTCTTAAAATTTCCAGGAAAGTTGTCCCATCCTACCCTATCTCTAAATTTCAGCAGGCCATACTGAAGTCCTATGTACTTCATCTCTGACATCTGCCCTGTGATCTCTTCTATTCTAAAATGTCTCCAATTAAAATTATATGCAAAATTAGGTGTGTATTTCTATTATGTACCTATGAAAAAACATGTACAGAAGCATACACATGATGTTGACAGTGTCTATAAATCCCCACAACACCAATATGGGAACTACTTTAACAATGTCTTAAACTAGGCACGGCCGGCTCAAACCTGTAAGTCCTAGCTACTCAGAGGCTGAGGTTTGAGAATCATGAGTCAGTGGCAGCCTTGGCAGGAAAGTCTGTGAGTTTCATCTCCAATTAAGCCCCCAAAAGCCAGAAGTGGAGATGTGACTCAAGTGGTAGAGTGGTAGCCTTAAGTGAAAAAGTCAAAGAACAAGTACCCAGACCATGAGTTTGAACCCCAGTACCAGAAGAGATAACAACAACAAAATGCATCCCTTAAGATGTAAGACTATAGTTGAACCAAAAAGTGGTAGAATTTCTGCATGAAAAGCATATATGAATTCCATATGTCAATATTAACTATTTTTTTTGTTTGTTATGGGGCTTGAACTCAGGGCTGAGGCACTGTTCCTGAGCTCTTTTTGCTTAAGGCTAGTGCTCTATCACTTTCAGCCACAGCTCCACTTTCTCTGTTTTTGAGTGGTTAACTGGAGATAAGAATCTCACAGGGACTTTTCTGCCCAGGCTGGCTTCAAACTGGGACATTCAGATCTTAACCTCTTGAATAGCTAGGATTACAGGTGTAAGCCACCAGCACCTGGCTTTAATTATGTTTTTATGTTACCAGCACGTCCTACATTGCCTTTTGTCCCCAAAAAAGTTAACTAAATTGTTTGAAAGTCGGATTCCCTGGAAATGAGTTACTCTGGTGAAAAACATCTCTTTACTGTTCTGAAAACAGTGGTATCTTAGGATGTGAATACTTCTGCCTCATAAGAATGCCTGAGCATGCTGTTACCAAAAAAAAAAATCTTTAAAAAAATTTGGATGATATTAGATGAACAGCTGTGTAGGAAAGAGAATGTAAAAATAAAAACTGCATGTTGAAGCATCAAAATAGTAACCATGTACAGTATATGGCTGTTTTTAATCAGATGAAGATTGAAGCTATTACATTTCAAATCAAATGTTATAAATTAGCTCAAGAATGCAGCTGAGCTCTCATTTAATTAGAAATGTCCATGTTTAAATCATGAGGTACAGTAGCTGCCAATGAAGCAAAAGGGCACAGGAAGGGAGAAATGCTGTGTGTTGGCCCTCCGGTTCTCAACCGTCTCCTGCACAGAAGGAACATCTGGAGTGGACTAGTCCTGGATGTAAAGAACTTCATGTACTAGCTAATTTGAGAGTTAATGTAATTGTCCATAATTGTTTTGAGGACAATTAAAATCATTATTCTGGTCTGCATAGTTCTAAACCCTTTGTGTGTGTGTGTGTGTGTGTGTGTGTGTGTGTGTGTGTGTGTGTGTGTGTGTGTGTGTGTGTGTGTGTGTGTGTGTGTGTGTGTGTGTGTGTGTGTGTGTGTGTGTGTGTGTGTGTGTGTGTGTGTGTGTGTGTGAAATGTATTTTCCTCTGTGCTGAATTTTAACTCTTGCTTGAATCAAAAGTAAAGCAAATTTTGGGCCAAAATGTCCTTGGTCAAATAACCTACAGCTGTCAGGTCACATTAAAAGGCAGCACAAGCAGGAAGGTTACTCCTTTGGAAACAAGGCTGATTTCCTATTTCAGCTGCTTGGTTGGAGCTGAGCTAAAGCCCAAATCTATATCCCAAATGTTGGATAATGCACTATTAAAGAAAAATGAGGCAACATCATAGAGGGATTTTTGAGGTCATACGGAGAGGAATGTAATTACACTTAGGCAAGCTTTTCCCCAAAGGTTATGAGCCTCTCCATCTTATAATTAGCCATGGTACAGCTAGATGGTCCAGGCAAAAGGTCTTTCTTTTCTCCCAATTTGCCTAATTCAAAAACACCTCAAGTGACGTGGTTCAAGTTTTCCAAATTAAACATACCCTTGGGGTTGAAACCATACATGTGACAGATCAGCTCTACAGAAAATCTTTGATTTGTGCATAGAGGGGTGGGGGTGGGGGAGAAAAAAGGCAGAGGAGAAAGGGGAAGGAGTTAACATTTAAGTGGTTTCTCAACCTCATCATTACCCCTGCTCAAGAAAATAGAACACAGATGGCAAAACATGCCATCATTCTGCCCAAAAGAGTCCAAGGAACTCATTAGAAATTACTGTTGTTTCTTCACGATCTATTGGAATTTTTAAAGGACAAAATTATTAACGATCTTTTTCACACCCCAAAACATTTAGTTAACTATAGTGCCATGGTGTGGCAAGTGAATAGATGTGTCACAAAGGCACAAAGTGCCATTGCAAACTACACACACTTACTATGTATGATACAATTCCTCAAGATCGACCTTTCCCAGAAAGCTGAGGAGGGAGTAGATGGTCACAGGCTGTTTGGGCTGGTAAAAACAAGTTTCCAAAAAGAAATAACAACCTTAAACTCTCGCTTACTTCTGGCCAGTGCTCCACACTCTTCTATCCGGACTCCAGTGAGAGGGTAGATGGGGATGAGGTCGACTGCACCCAGGCATGGGTGAATCCCCTCCTGAGCCTCCATATCTATAGCTTGGAAGGCTTCCAAGCAAGCAGCCAGAACGGAGCTGCCTAAAATTGTGAAAAACAACCATTAAATTACAATCATATCTAAAGAAGTTACGGTTTTGTTGTCCCATGAGTTTCTTTTCTTTTGCCATCTGTATAAAAGATTGTTTTCTCATCCAAAATAATGAGAAACAAGAGTCAACATTTCTCCTTACCCCACCTCCCAACAGTCATAAAATTTTACATTTCTTCCAACTTTTTTCTCCCCAAAGTGGGGAGAATTATGCAATGTTTATTGGCCTTAAACTACTTTGTTCCTTAACAATTGTTTATTTTTAATTTTGTCAATTTTCTCCAATTAATCTGATATAAATCCTCACTACCAAAATAGCTTATGAATAATAATGTTAAAATACAGACAAAATCATAACTTCTAAAATCATGAATACTAATTTTTTGTTTGGCTTTTATCTGGTGGCCAATCAACATTTTTCATTGAACTACTCTGTAGAAATAAATTTTATAAACACCTAGAGTTTTGTGTTATTACTCAGTTTCCATTAGCAGTTTAGGACAACCATTTCCACAACTGAATAAAGGCAGGGTCTACATTTCATGTTATGATTAGCACTCAAGATGGTTGTCCTATGCTTGAGAGGAATTAAAACTCAATGCTTCCATCTCAAAACAAAGCTTTTTTCTGAATAAGAAGTCAATCTTCAAATTTAAAAACAAGTTTATTTGAAAATATTTTGGATCCTTATATAATTTTGGTTTATAAAATTCTGCTTATTCTTCAAATTTGAGTCTTTTGATTTGAAACCTGACATCTCTGTAAGGCATGGAGCCCATTTCATTTCAATCTATGTTCCAACTGAGATTTCAGGCAACCAACACAAATCACAACTGCTTTTACATGTTCAAATTCATGCCAATTTAATGACAAAAGTCAAGGTGGACTTCACAAGTTAAATTCTGAACATGTTTTTTCCTGACGATGAAGGACGGGTAATCATCTTAAGCAAAAGAATATTAGTGCATCTTAGACCCCAAAGTTTAATGACAATAAGTGGGAAATTGGTAATGTTTAAGATGTATATGCCTTCAGAAAAAAAATGAGTGAAGGGGAGTACTCACACTTATAAAATATCAATAGTTAAAGAGCATTCCACTTTGTCTAAAACCTATTATTTACCAAAGAAGGGTAGGGTACTGATAGAGTGTAATAAATCACATACATTTATGTAATTGCAAAGACAAACTTAACTCTTACCCAGCTTCTCAACAGAAGCCACTATTGTAATGACTGATCTGTTGTAGTCTTGATCAGAAAATATATTGAGCACCGATACTTCAGGATGGTTCAATCCTGTAAAGAAACATCACAGAAAGGCAAGAATATTTTTCTGTAGTGGAATTTTAATGCTTAATTTCTTCTGGTATAAAATTTAATTCAATATAAGAAATTCCAGAGTGTGAATTTTGCAAGTGACACTGTCTAAGTCTGAAATTCATAAGTAGTAATGTTCACTTCCTAGAGAATCTTATTATATAACCAGATGGCTCAGTTCAAACACAAGAGTTTGGAATCTGAGACCTTCTCGTGGACTTGCCGAATTTGACACAGTTCTCTTAATTCAGTCTAAGATAGTAGCCCATATTTCAATGATCATCTTGTATTAGTCAAAGCCAGATAAATGATCTCCACAATGAAAAAAATGAAAGAAATTGATGAGTACACAAATATAAATACTAATGTTCATGGATTCAAAGTATTAATATTGTTAAGATGTCCATACTCCATAAAGTAATCCTCAGATTCAGTACAATTCCTATAAAATACCAAAGATATTTTTCAGAGAAGTAAATAAGGCAATTCAAAACTTTGGCATCCCAAAAGATTCCAAATAACCAAAACAATCCTGAATCTAAAGCACAAAGCTAGAGAATACCTGACTTCAAAACATTCTTTAAAACTACAATAAACAAAGCATCATAGTACTCACATAAAAACAAGACCTAGCAACTTTTGAACAGAATAAGGAGCCCAGAATAAGTCTATACACTCTTTCACAAAAGCATTAAAAACATGTCCTAGAAGAAGTTTGATGTCTTCACGAAATGATGCTGAAGAAATAGGTACCATTACGCAGCAAGTGAACCACTGTAACTTACCACATGCAAAAATGGGTCAAAGAGTGAATGTAAGTAAGGTCCCAAATGTTCCTACTTTAAGGAAATTTCACATCAGAAAAATTAGTATGGGCAAATGTTATTTTGGATAAGATCCCTAAATCATAAGGTATAAAGGTAAAAATAGGGAAGTGGGATTCTATCAAACTAAAAAGCTTCTGCTAAGTAGAGAAAGCTATCAACAGAGGGAAAACTTACAGAATGGAGGACAATATTTGTAAATTACACATCTGACCGAGGCTTAAAAATCTCAAATATCTAACTAATAAAAAGCTATTCAATAATTTGATTTTGAAACAAAAAATAAACCAGAATAAGAAAGACAAGTATCATATTTAAACAAAACAAACCAACCTCTCTCCTCTCTACCAAATGTAGGAAATTGGTAACAGGAAAAAGGTCAGCAGGAAGGAAGTGGGACACTTACAAGTAGGGAATGGGAAGGGGTGGGAAAAATTCAAAGTACATTATACCTACTATGAAAAGTGATAGCAAAAACTACTCTTTTGCATAATTAGTATGCTCTAATTAAACACAGAACAATCACATAAGAATAGAAAAAGTGTCACTCCAAATTTTATAGCCTTATCAATCTCATCTCCTATCAATCAACTAATAAAAAGAGCCTTATTAATATTTCCTTACAGAAAACCAGAAATCAAATTGCCTGGGTCAAAATCTGAACTCTGCATAGCAGAGGTTTCTGATGCTTGCACCTGTTCATTAGAAATGTTAGACTCCACATCTCCCTTTTGGAGACCACGAACAGCCTTCTGATCTTAACAACTTCCAGCTTTGGTGGCTTATGACTCACTAGAATTTGTAACCAGGAAGAGAATGCCGCCTTCCTTGTTACAGCAGCCATATATAAACCCAAAGTTATTTTTGAAGTTTACAAGTCTAGTCCTACCTCAACAGCCCCCTTCAAGCCTACAAAGCAAATTCAGAGTGAAAGACAAATGTTTTCAGGCAATAATTAAACCTTTAACTAAGCTATTATATCTTACTGACTGCCTTGTCCCCTGGCAGCTTAACAACTACTCTTTTCAGAGGAAAAGGAAAAAAGAAGGTACATTTAGGAACTACAGAGCTTATGGTGGTCCTACACTATTAATTTTAATAACATGAAAGACAAACATGTCACTCACTCATAGTCAAGTGAACATCCATAAAGCCCTGACCTCATGTAGGTCTCAAATTTATAACTCAGGTTCTGTTACTGAAGTTCTTTACCATATGCTTACATTGCTTAATTAGGAAAAAAATTAAGTTTATATTCTACTCACTTAAAAATAAATGCCTAGGGCTGGGAAAGTGGCTTAGTGGTAGAGTGCTTGCCTATCATTCATGAAGCCCTGGGTTTGATTCCTCAGTACCACATAAACAGAAAAAGCTGGAAGTGGTGCTGTGGTTCATGTGGTAGAATGCTAGCCTTGAGCAAAAGAAGCCAGGACAGTGCCCAGGGCCTGAGTTCAAGCCCAGGAGTGGCACAAAAATATAAAATAAAATGAAATAAATGCCTTTGCTGAGAACTGGTGGCTTATGCCTATAATGAATCCTAGCTACTCCTGAGGCTGAGATCTGAAGATTGAGATTCAAAGCCAGGAAGGTAAGTCCATGAAACTCTTATCTCAATTAACCACCAAAAAGCCAGAATTAGAGCTGTGGCTCAGATGGTAGGGCACTAGCCTTGAGCAAGAAAAGCTCAGGGAGGAAGTGGCGCTGTAGCTCAAGTGGTAGAGTGCTCGCCTTGAGCTGAAGAGCTGAGGGACAGCGCCCAGGCCGAGAGTTCAAGTCCCACGACCGACCAAAAAGAAAAAAAAAGAAAGAAAAGCTCAGGGATAGCACGTAGGCCCTGAGTTCAAGCTCTGCAACTGGCACAAAAAATTAATTAAGTTAATACCTTTCAATTATTTGCAAAGTCATAGGTTCACTTTCTTAACAAAAGAAATCCTTCCCAGAATTTTTAAAACTAGAGAAGATAAAGCAAAAAACAAGAACAGAAAACCTATTTTATCTAGTTTTTCAATGTACTCTATCTCCTGCAAGAAAAAGATGTGATTTGTTGTCTTTGAAATCTGAAGCTGAAAAGCTTTTACTCTCAGTTTCATATGATTCAATTGAATGAAACACTCTCTACTGCAATTTCTTAAGCATGCATATAGAAAAATAAAATGAGGGTTTGCGGGAGGAGCTGTCAGGATGAATCTCTGTGGAAGTAAATTGGTTGGAATTTGTAATGGAGTATAATAACTATAATGCCATTTGAGTGGCTGCCACTAATAAGCTGATAAAAACCTGTGAGTTTAACCCAGTGTCCATCAGTGTGTGCCTTCCACACGTCTCTGCACATTGACTCATCGCAGACATAGGTAACCAAATCCCATTGGATGAACTGTTATTGACAATAAAAAGCCCAAACTGGGGGGGCGGGGGGAAGTGGAGAGCGCTGTACACTGACACTAAAGGTTTTTTTTTACTCAGCAATTACCAAGAATCTTCAGCTCTTCAAAGTTACAAGGACACTAACATAAATATGTTCCTAGTTAGAGATGAAATGAAGGTGCCAGTGGCTCATGCCTGTAATTCTACCTGCTCCAGAGGCTGCAATCTGAGGGTCACAGTTCCAAGCCAGTCTAGGCAAGAAAGTCTGTGAGACCCTTTTCTCCAATTAAGTAGCAAAATGCCAGAAATGGAGCTATGCCTTAAGTGGTAGAGCACTAGCCTTGAGATAGTGCTCGAGCCCAAGGACAGAGTTCAAGTTCCAAAACCAGTGCAAGCACGTTCTCTCTCTCTCTCTCTCTCTCTCTCTCTCTCTCTCTCTCTCTCTCTCTCTCTCTCTCTCTCTCTCTCTCTCTCTCTCTCTCTCCTTCTCCCTCTCTCTCCCTCCCTCCTCCCTTCCATCTCTCTCTTTATCTCATACTAAGAGCAATCAGAAGTAAAAATGTACCATCCCAAATACTTTAAGGTTGTAATCCTAATGCTCACCTGTTGTCAAAAAGCTATTGACTCAATAGGAAATCATTTCTATGTAAACAACTTCAAGACTGCAAATACTGTGTGTGCTTCCATGTGTATGCATGTGTGCTTAAGTAAAAACAAATGGTACCTAAACAAAGTAATGTTTTTTGAAGGATGTAAAAGTGGAATAGCTTCTCTCCCTAATATTTGCCAACGTGGGAAGAAGGCTTGAGTTCCAGTCTCTGTCATTGAATTGCTGAGTGCTTACGTACATCACTTGAATACAATTTACCTGGCCATCTTTATACAGAGAAATACAGAGTAGAAGTAATACTACTGTCATGATAGCTGGCAGGAGTATTTTAAAATAAAAGTGATTGGTATTTGGCAAGTTTATTTTTCATTTACTCTGCTGAATTAAAAGCATATTTCACTATTATTTTATTCTATTAACGGTTGAATAAATGGCCCACAAAAGAAAACATTAAACTTTTATGTAAATATGTCTATTCAAGGAGCCTGCCAATAGTCTGAACAGTCCACATCTCAGAGACTCACGGGCAAATGTGAAGAACTGCTCTGCTGAGCCAATGTAGGCCCTTGCAAAGAGCACATGTGAACATCTGAAGAAGTGATCCATCACAGCATCTTTTTGTCAGTCCCTGCAGAGGAAACAGCTCAAGATAATCTAGGGGGGAAGCATTCTATACATAGCATGCAGAGAGTGCAAAAATTACTGTCTCATCACAACACCGCATTGTCTGTTGTTACTACCATTTTTGTCAAGAAGAGCCGCTTTTGCTATGTTCTCAACAATGTGTTTTCTTCTGCCTTCGGAAACATTTAGTAAGCAGCCAGCCAAACGGAGCCCCAGTCTGGAGGAAGACATGGTTTTTCTAGAATACAAGAAAAATGATTCTTTCATTCTCTGTATTTTATTGCTACGGTCACATTCATTAACCCACAAAAATCCAAAATTTCTGGACCCAATGTGACTACTTTACTATTTTGTTCCTAGAGAATGTTTATTGAAATCATCCTCAAGAATGACTCAAATAGATTAGCATGGAAAAGTGGTAATGTACATTTGGACACAGGAACACAGGAACAACCCTACAAAACACCTTGCAAGTTATTCAACATGCACTGTCATGTATGTGAATTACACCATTAAACATGTTATTCCACTTAAGCATGTTCTTCGTCAAATATCTGTTTTTCCAGGTCTGTACTGTGTAACAAATATGCATAGTCCTTTTGTTATATTTCTTGGGGAAAGTCCATGATACTCTTACCTCCAGAAAACTGGAAGTGGGGCTGTGGCTCAAGTGGTAGAGCGTTAGCCTTGAGCTGAAGAGCTGAGAGACAGCTCCCAGGCCCAGAGTTCAAACCCTACAACCAACCAAAAAGAAAATTATTCAAATTATTCTTGTAGAAACAAAAAGAGAAAGGAAGGAGAGAAAAAAGAAAAGAATGAAAAATGAAACAAAAGAAAAAAAAGAAAAAGAAAAAGGAAGGAAGGACTGGACACTGGTGGCCCATACCTGTAATCCTAGCTACTTGGGAGGCTGAGATCTGAGGATCATGGTTCAAAGCCAGCCTTGGGCAGGAAAGTCTGTGAGACTCTTATCTCCAATGAACCACCAGAAAACCGGAAGTGGCACTGTGGCTCAAGTGGTAGGGCCTTAGCCTTCAGCTGAAGAGCTGAGGGACAGTGCCCAAGCCCAAGAGTTCAAGGCCCACGACCAACCAAAAAACAAAAAAAAACGAAGGAAGGAAGGAAGGAATGAAGGAAGGGAGAGAGAGACGGTAACAGGCTGCCCAGGCACATAGTGCCCGGCACTATACAATAAAGCCTGCTGGATCTTTTAAAATGATAACTAAATTTGTTCGACAGAGCTCCACCTTCTACTTTTGATCTCCAAAGTTTCTGAATCAGTTTTAAATCACTTCACAGGACTATACCCTGAACTGAAAGACGACACATATTTTTCTAGATGTTATTCAATAAGGCCAAAAATGTGATTGTTTTATCTAAAATGAATTAACTCCACAAGTTTTGGAAGTTGCCTTTTTTTTTGGTAGAGTGACATTTGTCAACCCATCTTTCTATACATCAAATGTCATTATTATCCAAAGGAATTAAAACCTACAGACATTCTACTTCTCAAAAGCAGGAAGCCATAATGTTAGCCTCTGGAATATCATAACCAAAAATGAAAGTAGCCTTCATAAATTCATTCATTCAATGAACATTTGATAAGATTCATCTCTGTCTGGAAACGTTTTCCATATGGAGGATACTGTAGTGAACTGGACTCCAACTGGGAGACAAACTTAAAACTTAAAAATTGAAGCTAAATTGGCTTTGGTGCAAATCATGATGCTCTGGACAAATAAATCCATTCCTTCTGTTCAAAGCTTCGCTGATAGAACTATCAGCGTTTTCTATGCAGGATTTTCTAACATGGCCCTCATCTCATCATTGAAAACCCCTAAAAGAAAATGTGGTCATTAGGTTTTTCTGAACATTAATAACGTGGCAGTAATAAAGCAGCCCAGACCTCTCTCTTTTCTATGTAAACAAGGAAAAAATCACTCTACACAAGGGGTGTGGGCGTCTTCTGGTTTTCATTTGTTTGCAGTGTGTTTATGTCGCTTAATTGTCTCATCAGGCACTTTCCCAACATAATTATGCTTTTTAACAAATGGTGTTTATGGCAACCCCTAACAGTGCAAAAGAAAGGATTAGTTTCCTCCTCTCATTCCACATTTGATTCCCTGTGGACAGCTAAATCACACAAGGATGGTGCTAGCAACAATCTACCTTCCCAGCGAAAGCTGACCCAGAGACGGCTCGCTTCCCCCCAAAGTGACCCAGCGCAAGCGCACCACCACTCTTGGTTTGGGACCGGGAGGCCCGGCGGAACTCGGCCTTTCAGCCACCTTCTAGTGCCTTCGGGGGAGCAGATCAACAGGTCCAGGGCCAAGGGGCGCCCCTCCCCGCTCCCCTCCGCGTCGCCGCTCCCGAGAAGCACCCCGCACACCCAGGACCGGAGCCCGGAGACCCACGCGCTCTCCCACCTGCCGCACGACAAGCCACCTGGACAGGAGGGTCACCCACCCCGGTGACCCGCGCCCCCAGCAGGACACCGCCCGGCTTCCCCTGCCCCGCGTCCCCCGCACCACCGACCTGAGCGCCCAGGACCCGCGGGGACCTGGCCGCCCAGCGGGATTCACCGCGCGTGCCCTGGGCGCCGATATCCTCCCCCACCTCCCTACGCCCCGCGGCGGCGGCTCCGCCTCCCTTGCGCCCAAGGCAGGGCACGCCCCGCCCAGTCCACCTGACGTGCCCCGCCCCGCCTGCCAGGCCCCGCCCCGCCCGCAGCGCCCCGCCCCTCCTGCTCAGCCCCGCCCCGCCCTCTAAGCCCCGCCCATCCCACTTGTCAAGCCTCCTCCCCGCCTCACCTGCCGAGCTCCGCCCTGCCCTACCTACCGAGCTCTGCGCGCGTCGCCCGCTCCCCCCCCCGCCCCCATTCCCCTCCTTCCACCCCGCCGTCCAAGACCCTAGCGTCCCCCGGAGCATCCGAGCATCCAAGCGCTCTGTCGCGGAATTCTGCATGTAACCTGCGTGCTTTTTAAAGCAGGCATTGGCACATGAGGATGAGGGCTTCACCCAGGGGTCCTGCACCAGCAGGGGGCTCCTCGCCGCTTCCACACACAGACACACAGACACACACACACACCACCTTCCTTCTCTCCGGAGAAATACCGCCCTGAACGTCCAGGCTAAATCGATTCCCGGACCGGAGCATCACTTGCCCACCCACACCCTAAACCAGTAGGATCAATGTTTACCAATCCCCCCCACCCCCCACCCCACGGCCTCCCTCCCAGGCCAGTCAATCTGGACAACGCATTTCTCTTTCAAAGAGGAAAAACAGAAAATTCAGGATTTGGCTTTGGTTGTTGTTGGCTTTATTTTTTTTTAAAGATTAAATGTCACCATTCTGATGCAGTTTCTCGTCTTGAAGGGAAATGATCACTAAATAACTACTTTGACGGGATAAATTAATTTCTAAATCTATTTTTTAAATTTTCTAATTATAATTTTTGAACACAGATTTGAGGAAATTAACATTTATGTGGACATTTGGTTTCTAGCCTAATGTGGCATAAAAATAAGTAACATAATGAGTGTTAAAAAAAATCAGGTTCATGATGCTTCTCACATCATCATCATTGTACTTAGATGTCACAACAGTATTATGTGCGATTATGTCAGACCCAGCCTTCTCCATCTCGGAGTGTTGGCAGGTAGGAGGGTTGTTGGCAAGAGGAGGGGTGTTAACCTCAGGATCCTGGATCCATTCCAATGCTGGTAATTACATTCTGCCAGCCAAAATTCATCCCATAATTTTAATTGGATAAATCCTTTCTGGCCTAAGCTACTGCTATGCCTGTCAAACTGTTGCCACGTTTCACCCCAGAGGTGTCTGTGTTTTAGTTGCAAGAATCAGTCCCTTTGAGGTTGGCTTATCAGTTTAAACCCTCAAAGTGCTTTGGGATCCTATGGAATTAAATGTATATTTATATGTATTTTTATACTGAATCTGCACAGAAATACAAAAAATAAGACATATACCCATGTTAACGCCTAAAGATCAATATCCATGTAATGTCAGAATTTACTAGAAAATTCTGAGGGTGGTTTTAGCCAGATTTTGGTCCATCACTTACTTCATCTTTCCTCGAGAGCTTTCGTTCTCAATAGCTTTAGCTGGTATTTTTCCCAAAAAATATCCTTCCAGGGTAGGAGAAAGAACTGATGCCACTGCATTTCACCTTGGCAAACAATGGTCTGATGAGCTTCCTTGGAAGAAGTAGACAGCATGGTAACGTGACCTGTGGTCCTCTCATGTCTGCCCACACAAAACATTGTGACTGCGAGGGGCTTCCTCGACTGGCCCTAGCAACTGCCAAGAGGAAAGCTGTTTCCCAAGTCTCTGAACTCTCTCCCCTGAGGATTTCTGTTTTCCAGAGCAATTTGTGTGTTACATAACATTCTGTAAGCACCTCTCAACACCTTACTCACTTCAAACACAAAAGAACCTAGAGGCCCCGCTAGGCCCATGCCTGTAATCCTTGATACTCAGGAGGCTGAGATCTGAGGATTGCAGTTTGAAGCCAGCCCTGGTATGAAGTCCATGACACTCATCTCCAACTAACCACCAAAAAGCCATAGAGCGCAAGGCCTTGAGCACAAAAGCTTAGGGACAGTACCTAGGCCTTGAGTTCCAGCAGCCCCATAACCAGAACACACACACACACACACACACACACACACACACACACACACACACACACACACACACACACACACACACACACACACACACACACACACACACACACACACACACACACACACACACACACACACACAAAAGGTTGGGAGGGTGGGAGCAGGACCCCTATGTGTATTTGGAAAAGGCAAAGGACAGATACAAATAAGTAAAACAAAAAAAAAATTGCATTTAAAATTGAATGCGTTGGTTTATTGTCTTCAATAATGGAAAGCTACCTGGTGATTCTACATGTAATCCTGCCCATTTCTTTATTTACAAGAGCTTTGTCACTTTATAACCAAGTCTCGTTTTTGTTTTTCTTTTATAAGTTAGAATTCTTTGGAGGGACAGTTGTAGTTCTTGAGTTAATGAAGTATTTAAACTCGGTTCTCTTGTTCAGTCCACTTTCGGAACATTAGAACTGTTGGTTCATTATGCTTCCATTTCAGAAACCAGTAAGCACTAGAACAGAGAACAGCTCAAACTCCTAAGTGTTGCTGGGGATGTAGCTCAGTGGTAGAGCACTTGGCTTGCATGCCTGAGACTCTGGGTTTGGCCCTTAGCACAGAAACAGACAAGTTCCTCCAAGGACAGCTGCTCTTTCCTCCCACTCTTTAGACAAGGATATTTTACTCTTTTTCCCTTGGGGAAGTGGGGAAAACTGAGGTCTTGTAGCACACTTCCCGGCCTGTGTGAGCTGAAGAGAACAAAGGAGAGAGAGATTATCTTCTATTGGAGCCCAGAGCCGTGCCACTGGTCACACAGGACCAGGACAAGGGTGAAGCTGGGTACAAATTTTGCCCTCAGTGCCAACATTAAATGCATGTCAAAAAACTGGATGAAACACAATGTTTTCAAAAAATCGTAATTCAAAATAAGAAATCCACGGTAAACAAAATATCAAAATTTTAAATAAAGACAGGATGTTATCTACCTTTGTTCCTTCACTTGGCCTCATCTTAATCTCAGTCCCGTGGCTGCAGTCCTCCTTTGTGTCAGATTAATTCAGATTGTAGAGCTGAGAAGAAATCACACCACTCTGCCCTGCCGGCATCCTGGATCTCCCCCAACCCCCAGAATTGTCAAAGGCAGAAATTTTCAGGCCAGTGGAGATGTATAATGTATAGTCTATTCAAGAGTTGCTACACTCCTATATATAGGAGGTGGTTATCTTATTTCAAAAGAAGGAGACCTTTATTAGAAAAAGCAGAAGAGTAAATTTTATTTACATGATTCATACCAGAATGCAATGAGTAGGCTTTCTCTGTCCTGAGGAATTTTGAAACTGTTTAAAGAACATCTTTATACTCTGTGTGTGTGTGTGTGTGTGTGTGTGTGTGTGTGTGTGTGTGTGTGTGTGTGTATTCTGTTTTCAGATTTTCTGAATTAAGAAAATCTGAATAGAGAATTTCCTTTTGAAAGATAGAAGTCTAATTTATATCTAGTCTTTCATATTTCACTTTCACCTTTTCCTTTTATTTTTGTATGAAAATTCCATTTTGCTTTCCTACTACCTCACAGAATATGAAAACATTTCATCTATCATTTGATTGTAATTCCAGAACAAATGTTTTAAATTACTTATGAGTTTTTAAATTATCTCTATCATGTGGTATTATGAAATGTGTTCCGTAAGTTCTCAGCTAAACAGAAAATGGGGTTTGCTGCTGTCGTTTTTACTCTGTAGTAGTGGAAGTTATGCTATTTATTTTAAAAGAAGAAATCTGACATCCAGACTGAAGGTATAGAAGCTAACAGAAATGTATCCATTGCCCTACCTATCTGTGCCTTAATCATATAAAATTATATCTGGCCACTTTGTGTCTTAATAAAGAAGCATGAAAAGCCCCACAAAATCTGCACAACTATTTTTTCATTCTATTTGGAAATATTCTTCCCTTTATGCAATATAGAATGAAGCCTTCCTTTCTGGTTGCTGATTTCTTTATCATGAAAGACCAGTAGGCCAGATTAAAAGTCAGTATAGTTATTTTTTAAGTTGAAATTGCTTGTTATGCATCCTATGCACTTAGAGCCAGAATCTCTCATGAAGCTAGCTGAGTTCACTCCTTGCCTTTTTATGTCTCCTATGTAGGATTCAGTTGTGCTTTACTATGGAACTCACAATACGGAATGAAAGGAAGTATTTCCTGGGGACTCTCACTAACTTTTCATTACCATTAGTTACATGACAAATGAAAAGTGATTCCTAACATAGACTTTAAACTTTTGCTGAAATTTTGTTTTTAACTTGTAGGACTGCATTAAGATGATTTCTTAACTGAACACCAATCACTCAATATTTACTTAAAAATTCCAACTAGTGGGTGGTTGGATGTCAGCTTTCATTGAAAATGATGTCCAGGAGTAGGCAGTCGTGCCTTGCACTTGCAGGCTTTATTATCCTTGTTTAATGTCCTAAGGTATGTACAAATGAGTAGCAACTCTTATTACCACCCACAAGGTCAGGGTTGGTACATACAGGAATCAGGGACCCTAATGGTGTGAGGCGATGTTTGCTGTGACCTGACCAGATATGTGTTCCAGAGGTATCCCTCTTTGGCATGGGAACTTTTTAGAGAGAACTAGCTCTCTTTGCTCTTGGAATTATTTCCTGTTTGTAGGGAGGAAAACTGAAGGTCCATCATTTTCCTCTTGGTTTGTCTTTTACTATAGAGCTTGGTGTTTCTCTCTCTCCCTCTGTCTCTCTCTTTCTCCCCCCTCCCTCTCTCCTTACTCCTGTTCCTCCTTATCCTCCTCCTCCTCTTCCTCCTCCATCTCTGTATTGTCTTTCTATCTGGTGTTTTGAGATAGGGTCTTTACTGCCAACGCTGGCCTGAAATTTATTATATAGCCCTCAAATTCAAGGCCCTCCAGCCTCAGCCTCCCAAGTGCAGCATTGCAGGTGGACATTTTCATGCCTGGCTCTGATTTACTTGTCTTAAATATGCCTTTTCATTGGATGTAAATAGAAAATGTCTAATTTCTTAGGAAGAAGTGGAAAAAGACAACATTTTGGTGCTATTGTTTGAAATGTTTCCTCTATTCTACCAGTCATTATTCAACTCTTTTACATTGGAAGTCTAAGCCCATGGGAAATTTTTGTTTGTAGTTTTGTTGTGGTTCATTTGTTTGTTTCCTCCCTTCAGACAGGATCTCACTACATAGCCCAGGCTACCTTGGCACTCACAGTCCACCTGCTTCATAACTGCTGGGATTACAGGCCAATGCCACCACACTTGGCTTGTGGAAAACATTTGAAAATTCCTTGGCTCTCAGAGCAGGACTCTCAAAAGTCATCTGGCAAGCTGGGCGCCAGTAATCCTTGCCTGTAATCCTTGCTCCTCAGAAGGCTGATATCTAAGGATACAGGTTCAAAGCCAGCAAGGGAAGGAAAGTACATGAGATTCTTGCCTCCAATGAACCACCAGAAAACTGGAAATGGTGCTGTGGCTCAAAGTGGTAGATCACTAGCCTTGAGTGAAAAAGCCCAGGGACAGCTTCCAGGCCCTGAGTTCAAGCCTCACAATGGATGAAAACAAACAAAAAGTCAAGACACTATGTTGAAAACGAATCTTACAACTTTGTTTTGGAGGGGGAAGAGAAGCTAGGGTGGTTGGGAGGGAAGGAATGGTAGGGGAAAACAGAAGAGGGGGTAACAACGCTTGATACCTTACTCATGTAACTGTAACTGTAAAAATAAAAACATCTTAAAACAAACAAAAAAAAGTCATCTGGCATTTCCTGAAAACCCACAGTTCAATAATGGCCTAGAAGGAGAGGTGGAAGCAGAGCTTCTAGGGATCAGGCTGTGAGGAGAGCAGTGGAGCAGTTGAGGTTCCCCCCGCCTTTTACTCCTCCACATCCCCTCCCTGAACATTAAGATGCTTTTGAGAATAGCTAGACTAGTTCACTAGTTCACTTAGGCTTGAAACTCTTCCCCTCACATACAGAGCTCTCTTCTTGAAGATTAATATAGGAAGGAAGCCCATGATGTGCTCTTAAAGTGCTTTGGAAAATCCATATTGCTTTGTAAATTATTGGACGAGCTTAGCAACTGATATGGAGGAAAATACATTTGAATGGATATTTAATCTGAACTGGTCCATCAAAGATTTTAATTAGCATTCAAAGAAATGTGGTACAGAAACCAGAAGGATAAAGATCTGGGGAAGGAGGAAGAAGAATTCAAACAGAATGGACAATTATAGTTCAGATATACACAAGGATGAATGTAGCTTAGCTACTCTAACATTAACTGGTTGAAAAGACTGCAGTGAAGCCCTGCCCTTCCAAGAGTCTCTGTCACTTTTAACATCGGTGTTCCCTGTAGGAGACTTCCAGAGATTCTGTTTTGTTTAGAGATGGGGTTCCTTTTTCTTTTCTGCATCCCTATCCATATTTTTTCAGTTTTAGTTCCTATTACCCCACCTGATCTGAGATGGATAATAAATTCTACAGATCAATCAGGAGCGGTGGTTTCTTCTATTCTAAATTTAACTCTAAATTTAAATTACAAAAATGCAAAAATATGTAATGACAAATGGATAATAAAATATATCCTATAAATAAAAAAATAAATTATATCAAATATTCATTTGATTTCTACTAATTTTACTCAAAATTCATATCATTATTAATATTGAGGTCTTCCCTCTTCTTTATTAATGGAAGACACAAAGACGCTCCAAACTTTTCTTTAACATTTTGGAAGCAATTATTCAAATTATAAAAGATAAATTAAACTACTCAGATCCATTAAATTGTCTAAAACTTAATGAAACAGGTACAAAATAACAGAGGTTGAGAGAAAAAAAATATTTTTACAATTAATCCCCAAAGCAGTTTCAATTAGTTAAAGACATTGTAATAATCAAAGAAAAACTTAATCTTAAGTATGGACAACCTTAAAACAAACAGTAAGAATAACAACAGAATCTGGTCATTAAAATGGAAGTCTCTGTGATAATATAAATTCTGTGCATTGAAAAAGCTATTTTATAGATGTGATTTTTTTTTACTAATAGTTGTAATATGAATCAAATATACAGTATTTAATGAATACAATTGCATTGACTTTATAATTTGAAAAAAAGTTTTTCTTAACAGAAAATGAGTTTGTTGTTGTCGTTTTGTGGGGAGAATTTTGTAGTACTGGAGTTTGAACTCAGGACCTGGCAGTTGCTAGGCAGATACTCTATGGCTTAAGCCATTTCTCTAGCCCTTTGCTCTGATTATTTCTGAGATAAAGTCTCACTTTTACCCTGGCCAGACTGGATTATGATCCTCCTATTTATACTTCCTGCTACAGCTGAGATGACAGGCACAAGCCATCCCATCCAGCCTTTTTGGTTAAAATGAACTCTCATGAACTTTTCCCCAGAGTGATCCTCCCTAGAATTACAAAAGTGAGCCACTATGCTGAACATGAAATAAAGTTTAAAAGCTAAATCAGACATGATCTCGTCAGATACTTTATGGGTGTGAAAACCAAACCTTTAAGAAGTTGACTGTCACGTGGCAAATATCTCTGTTCTATTTTAAAACTTAGATGCCTGAAGGATGAAGTCCAAAGCTGTTCCTAGATTGGTTCCTGTTCTACATTTTGAAGAATTTTGCTTCCTTTTCGCAATTTTATTCATCATGCACATTTGCCACACTAGCAGTATATTCTCACCACACACATTTCTATTATTTGCTCTGGCTTTGTATTTTGTCCAAAATGCATTCTCTGAGTTCACCATCTTTGCAATGAACAATCCTTACTCTTTATTCCTGAGTTCCAATCTCTTCATCAGGATTCTTTGTATAGTTTCCTTGTTCTGTCTTCCACCTAGAAGTAATGTAATGTGATGATTAGTATAAGACATTACATTGATCACATTGCATCATCGTTAGATTATTCCATAAGCATCTTTTTCTCTTGTTATTTAGTGTAAGAATAGAAAAGTCTTACTAGAGCCTAATATTAGAGCTTAGTTCAGAATCGGTTAGAAATTAATCAACTTTAATGGATGGATAAAAACATGCATAAGTAATGTGTGATAGGATAGATAAATAAACCTACCTATAAGGAAGTGAACAAACAAGTCAGATTTCTCAACCTTAGCATTATTGATATTCTGGATCAGGATACTTCTTTCACTGTGGACAACGTCTTATGCTTATGTAAAATATTTAGCAGTCTCTCAGACTTCAACCTGCCTAATTCAAGTACCAGCTGCCTCACCCATCCATCCACCCAATTGTGATATTAATAATGTATCCAAACAGTAAAAAACATACCCCTTATACCAAGTATAAAATCATCCTGGGTTGAAACTCTCTGACATACACAGAAAGATGATTGGGTGCAGCAATTCAGAGGAAAAGCAGGAATTAAAATTTTGGTCTCTATTTCATCCAGTGATTTTTCCATTATTACTTAGCTTTTCTAAGATTTAAATTCAATTCTTAGTTTTCCCACAAAGTATTATTAAAAACAGATAATAACAAAGCCAAAAAAGGTATAATTTATGACATAAAGTACTCAGAGCAGTGTTAGGAGTAAAGTATGCCTGCCTTTTATAAACTTATCTAGTTTGCCCTTTGCCTTTAAAAAATACTCAACTGTAGACCAAACTATTAAAGCCTAGATTTTGGCTGAAAATTTGTTCCCAGAAGCGCTAGGGTTTAAATTTTTTCCTAACTGCCACTACATAGCACCATCTTGTGGTTCTTAGAGGAATTCAGCTTAAAATGTCCTGTTATTTCTCAGAAAACAAGAGAATACAGAGCTATTTTTTAAAATTTGCTTATGGAAATATTCTACTAAATTCTGAATTAGGGCCTTAGTAAAATTTGCCTTTGATTATAGAATATGATCAAGATTTTATTACTTGACTGTGACTACAGTTTCCCCTTTGGCCTTAGGAAAGGCAGATAATCACCTACCTATTGATTATCATCACATCTGCAATTGTGTAAATTACCATTATGTACAGTAGGTAAACCAATGGAAGGCTATCTAATGCACTATTTGGTATTTGAACGTACTTAGAATTAAATTTACTTATGGGTTGGAAGTACTGGAAGAGCAAAGTGTTACAAGATTGGGGAAGATTGTGAGAAAGCTGGTAATGTTTCATTGGAAATACAAGAATTGTTAAAAGCGATAAATTCAGAAATAGGGATGTAGATAATCGTGTGAATATTTGTTCATATGCCATGTTGTCAAACTTCTACAGCTTTTTCGTTAATATTTTTAGTGGAAGAGTATGATTGCAATTACCTTTCTCATTTCTTATTTCAGGAAGTTTATTCTAGATGATACCTGGTGGGGAGTGGGGGAAACCTGTTGATCTAATATTCAGCCATTTAAAAATGGACCTAAACATGTATTTGATATAGCTTTTTTCCTAAATTTTAAAGGGAAGTACCATGAAAAGGAAATAGAGCATTCTCTTTTTGAAATGTGTGAAGTTTTCCTTTGTGTTCTGAATGAAAATACCACAAAATGCCAATAGCAGCAAATGTTAAAGGCAATGTGCAATGCTTGTATGAGATTTCCTGGTATGAGGAAAATATCCAATTAAAGTCTAATTTGAAAGAGAAAATATTTAATGGATTAAAATTCTTGTGTTTTCATCCTGGTATATAATTTGTCTTCTCCATGTGATGAACTTTTCAGAGACTCAAATATAAAGATTCAACTAAGATTTGCCCCTTGATAATCCTTTGTTCATCTTTTCAAATAAATATATCAAGAACTGCTATCAATCCGGGCGCCGGTGGCGCACGCCTGTAATCCTAGCTACTCAGGAGGCTGAGATCTGAGGATCACGGTTCAAAGCCAGCCCTGGCAGGAAAGTCCATGAGACTCATCTCCAATAAACCACTAGAAAGATGGAAGTGGTGCTGTGGCTCAAGCGGTAGAGTTTTCTCCTTGAGCTGAAGAGTGCAGGGACAGCGCCCAAGCCCAGAGTTCAAGCCCCACGACTGACCAAAAAAACTGCTATCAGCTTGGAACATCTGTGTCTAAGCTCTATTATTCCCTAAGGTAAGGTTCCACTGCTTTAGGAAATGGTTAAAATTCAAGAGTATCAAAAAGAGAACTTATCCTGCAGGAAATTTAACATAACTGTTTGACCCCAAAGTTAATTATTTTATGATATAAGACAATGGACTCTTTTACCTACTTATGTGGTTGAAATTAAGAGTTCCAGAATGTGGATCAAGCTATTAAGACCTAACCACAATAACAATAGCTGTTAATGACATCAAACCCTATTTAACCCACATTGCTTCTTCTACAAAAAGGCAAATAATTGGTTTGGCTTTGAGCAAACCTGGAAATGCCTGTGATTGTCTAAATTCCACCATAGTAGAAGGAATTCAGGCCAGAAATCAGGAAATTATACTTCTACTCCAGTCTGTTTCCAAGCTTATAACATGAGCCAAATGACTCTATCCCTCTGTGCCTCAGTACCTTTATCTATAAATTGAGGGGAGTTGAACTAGATGGTTATTAACAGCTTTTCCAGGTTAATAAAATAAGATGCTACAAAGCCAGATGTGATGATGATACATTCCTGTCATTGAGGATTGAGGTCAGCCCCAATAAAAGCAAAAGCATGAGACTGTATCTACAAAACAGAACAAAAGCTAAAGGACCAGGAGAATGGTTCAACAAGTGGAGTTGTTGAGTTCAAACCCCAAGAATCTCTTCCCTCTACAAAAGGCAATAACTACCTGTCCTCTTGGATAAGAATATAACTCAGTTCCAGTATCCTCATGCTAAAGGTGGCATCAAGGAATGATTTGAGAACTGTGACCCTTCAGAATCCAAGGATTTAACAAGGCCATCTCAGACTTCTCCTCCAGGTGATCAGAGAGAAATATACTACTTTTTAGAAGTTTTAAAATTTTTCCTAATAGTGTTTTTCACATATATCAGATTTCATTTTACTTGTAAATATTTTCTTCAAATTTCAGATTTCTAATTCTGCTGTTCTAAAATCAAGGTTCTAATTCTCTGCACCTTTTGTAATACATAGATAGTAACAATTCATACTTGAAGTCTCTTCCTGAAGTGGGCCTGTAGAACATTTATTCCTGTCAGTGCTCCAAATAAGACCTGGTATTTCTGCATGGTATATTGTCTTGTTGAATAATCAAGTGATTATTATGATGTTATGATTTTTTAAAAATTTCATTTTGGCTAACCAAGGGGTTGTATCCCTTCAGGAACTAATTTTAACTATCCTTCTAAACCTAAGGTTTATTCTGCTCTGACAGTGAAGCCATTTCTGGAAAGATCAGGTACATCTGATTATATTTCCCATTCATTTGTTTTACTGAACTTATTTTCTCCTAGTAAACAATTAGGACCTGGGATCTTCTTTTTAACATTTGGCTGATCATTTATTAGATACACAACCTAATACACAGCCTAATAATTACTTTCAACCATTCAATAATCTCATTTCATTATGCTGTCTTCCATTTTAATATCTAGTACTTAGAATTTCCAGGTAAACTAAACATATTTTTAGAGTTAAGTGGGTTATCTTGAGCTACGCTGGCCAAACATGGTTTTATAATGTTAGTCATATTCAGCAATCAACCAGCACCCAAGAGGGTGAGGCAGACAGGTTGAAAAAATAACACAAACCAGTGGAATCAAAAGTAGTTGGGTGTGAGGATTAACATTTCTATGTATGTGTGTGTGTGTGTGTGTGTGTGTGTGTGTGTGTGTGTGTGTGTTATGCCATCTACTTAGAAGTAATGAGAAAATGAGCAAGAGTGAGAAAGGATACATTTATACTAATCTGCCACCTACTGAATTTGACACCAACTTTTGTAAAACTGGAATTTTACTCTCTTACATTTAATATATCAAACAAATTGTGTCACAAGTGAATAGTTCTTTAATATCAGAGTCACGATCATGACTATCCTATGGAATACTATAATAAGCAGTGTTGGGGTGAGCAATATAATTTATTAGAATTAAACATAATCACAATATCAGATATTTTAATAAGACACTCAGAATATTTTCTGTACTAGATTATCTACCATTTCTACATCTTCATTAATTCCACAATATGAAGTCATGTATTTTATGTCATTAACTGATAGCAACTGTTTTTATTGATATTTAATGAAAAGGTTTTATTTAATTGTTTTTTCTTTTAAAGTTATCCACATTCATGTTATTTTTATCTTACTTGTAAATTAAGCTCATTTAAATTACTAATCTACATTTAAATTCTATTTGAGATGTTTTTTAAAAGTAGGAATTAGACATATTGTGTGCAAAATATTGAAAAAACATAATCCCTTTAAAAATATCCACCATCTCTCTCCTCCCTTTCCTTTTAATTCAAGCTAGTTTCTTTTGAAGCAGTCTTGCCAATGTTTCTGCAAACTATTTTTGTTTGAAAATTTCAGGGTGGAATAGTTGTTTTAGATGAAGGAAACTGTATTTGCAATTACAGCTTATAAAACGAAGAAAACCATAAATTCCGTTTGGCATAAATTTGAGTCAAGGTCAAAATTAGATTTCCTCTTCCTATAACATTTGAATTAGAAACTCCTCTTTCTGTAAGTAAATAGATGCAGGCAGGGGGCAGGGAGGGTCAGCTGGAAACTACAAAATATACTGCATGAACATTACAGTTAAAATATAATTTTAAGTGAACAGCTCACTTACTTTTGACCTTGTATGTTACAGGAAATTGTTTTGGGTCTTAGTACACATATCATTTAATGTATCAACTCGATAAAGACATTGGCTTTAAAATTTCCAGATTAACACTATTAAAATGCTGAAGTCATTTATTTTTACCTCAAGCTGTGTGACAAATAATAGTAATAACTGCAAAGAAAGGTACTGGGGTCTATTATTCAATCTAATTAATTATTAAGTGCTATGAGAGAATGAAACAAGAACTTCTAGAGAGATATTGACAGCCACTAAACGGCTGCAATATTAAATTGTTCTTTTAAAAAAGTTTTCATGACAAACATTCACAAATCAGTCTTAAAGTTGTCCTTTGAATGGGAGAATAGAGGGTTTGGGCTGGAAAAAATTGCCACCTTTACTTTTTTTTTTTTTTTTTTTGGTCGGCCGTGGGGCTTGAGCTCTGGGTCTGGGTGCTGTCCCTCAGCTCTTCAGCTCAAGGCGAGCGCTCTACCACTTGAGCCACAGTTTTCTGGTGGTTTGTTGGAGATAGGTGTCTCATGGTCTCTCCTGCCCGGGCTGGCTTTGAACTGCGATCCTCAGATCTCAGCGTCCTGAGTAGCTAGGATTACAGGCGTGAGCCACCAGCGCCCGGCTGCCACCTTTACTTTAATCCACTCCTAATTGAATGCACCACTTTACTTGTGATGATACTATGAGGATACTATGATATTATGATGATACTAAGATTCCATCTCATTTCACACGAGTTACATGGAACATGTTATGCTAATATTTGTATGTATGAACTCACAAATCACTGTGTTGAAAAAGGCCCCCCAAAAGTCCCCCAAAAGACACATATATGAATTATAAGGGAAAATATAAGGGAAAATCATGAAAGAGTTGCTCAGCCAGAATTGAATTTTCTCAATACACCTATTATAAGAAGGGCTAAGATTAGACTACTCATTAGGCAGCATTAAATTTCCATGCTAAGTTCTTAGGAGTGTGTTATTTGTTATGTATTATATATAACTTCAAAGTAGAAAGAGTAGTGTAATCCTATATGCCTCACTTCAACAATTACTAATGTGTAGCCAGTTTCTTTTTCATCTCTATCCCAACCATTTGTTTCTTTCCTCTTCACTCTGCCCTTCAAGTATGGTTTTTTTGGGGGCTTCCGTCGTGGGGCCTGAACTCTGGGCCTGGGTGCTGTCCCTCAGCTCTTCAGCTCAAGGCTAGCACTCTACCACTTGAGCCACAGAGCCACTTCTGGCTTTTTTCTTTTTGCTCATGTGGTGCTGAGGAATAGAACCCAGGGTCTCATGCAATGCAAGGCAAGCGCTCTACCACTGAGCCACCTTCCCAGCCCTTCAAGTATGGTTTTTAAAGGAAAGCCCAACTATCATATTCATAAAGAGGAGGTGTTGAAAGGAATGGGTAACTGGCTTTTCCATGTTCGTTGGGGAAAAGGTTAGATTCCCAAGTAAATATCAAAGTGCCATTTGCCCAGGAATCTCATCTGGCCTCTGTGCTCTCTGCATGCTTCCTATAGTCCTCCTGGGGCAGTGGAATTACCTTCAGTCTATCCATGACTGTTAATTTGAATCTTGTAACATGAATTAAAAGTTTAATATTCACTTATTTATTCCCTCCCTCATCTGCTATTTTCTAGACATGGAAGGTGGTATGTTGAACAAGTTAGACAAGGAACTTTGTCTTCCAACTCATTCACTAGAGTTGTGGCCCAGAGACTTACTGCTTTGAAGATGACCTGTTAGAATGGGGATTGTTGTTCCAGACCCCACCCCTTCTCCTGCTGGGAAAGTCTTTCTCTGCTCCTAAAAAGCCTATACTAGGTAACTAAACAAACATGGAAATCAATGATTTTGAAGGCCACACTTCTATAGGAACTAACAAGACTCATGTGTGCTACCTGTCCTAACTTCCCCCAAATTGCACTCTCCATTCTACAGATTACCCAAGGTAGGTCCAAGAAAATGTGAATGATCAATTTTCACCTCAAATTAAAATATTATAAAAATACCCCATGTTGAAAACTTATTACTTTCAGATTACATTTCTAAATTAGATGACAACACGAAGAAAATATGTATAAATATCTACATAAAACTACTATATAATTTAGTAACTCTCATGTACTATTATCTTAAAATGAATAATGATTATGCAGAATTAGCTCCCTTATATATCAATCTCTAATTTAAAAACTGATGTTTAGAGCTATAAAAAGATATTATTGTTTTTTGGCAACATTGAGTGCCATGTAATTCAAATTCTTTTGGAAGCCATCTGTGGCACTTTGAAATTTTGATGCTTCAAAACTGTCTTTTATCTTGACAGATACTTGTTAGAAATTAATTCAGTACTTAAGTCACACAGTATATACCTGCAATGAAAAGACAGAAGATAATAAAAAAAAGTCTTAGACAAATCATAAAAGGTTTCTTCCATAGTTGAAATTGAACTGATTTTAACTCTCTTCATTTCCTCAATAAAAAAAATTAAGTTGTACTCTAATAAACTAGAGTACAAAGCATTTTCTGCCTTTGCTACTTTGAGGATTCAGAATATAAAAGGTTTCTAATTTTAAGATTCAAAAGATCTACTAGCTGGATGAATTATATTTTAAAATTCCCATTAATTTATTTTCAAATGAGGAAAACCCACAACTCAGAGAAACTGATAATTATGGAGAAAAAGGCCTTGATTTGTAATTGTACCCAAATATGTAAGCCTACATTTTGTAAGCGCTGTAAAGATTATATTCTCTTCAAAAGATTTGCAAATTCTCATAGGCACATAACTCAGAGAATGAGAAGATTGTAATTTGAAAAATTACAGATCTCATTGTTTTTTGATGTGTGAAACCTACAAACAAATATCAGGAGATTGTATTGCAAAACTGAAAATCTCTTGTTTAGTTTTATAAAGCATAGTGTCCTATGTGGCTTACAACCCTGATTTAAAAGAAAAATGCAGAGTAATGCAAAAGACACTCTAATCACTGCATCTAATTACAAAGAAGAATAACTCAGTAAAAAATTTTAAGTATTCTTGGGCAGGCATGTGGTCTAGTGGTCAGAGCATGGGATTGCAGCTCTATTTCTATTTCTATTTTAAACACTACTTGAAGATTTCTCCATGACTTTAAGCATGACATTAACTTTAGTTTTAAATAAGGATCCATGATCTGTTCTTAATAATTAAAAAGCAGTTTTGGGATTCTAACTTTGTAAATCTAATACCCCCTTCCTTTTTTAAAAAATAAGTTTTTTATTGTGAAAATACTGTACAGAGGGGTTACAACCACATGAGCAAGGTAATGAGTACATTTCTTATCAAGCATTGTTGCCTCCTCCTTTGCTTTTCCCTTACCATCCCTTCCCTCCCACCTCCACAACTACATTCCACACCCCTTGCCTAAATTGTAAAATTTGTTTCTTGACATAGCACCTTGTATATTCATTGTTGCAATGGGTCAACCTGTATCCCTATTTAAAAAATTTGTTTTTTCACGTCGGTGCGGGGGGGGGGGGGAAGGGGGGGAAGGAGAAGGATTGGGATTGGGGGGAGGGGGGAGGCTGGGAAGGGATGTGAAGGGAAAAAAAAAGGAGGAGGCTGCAATGCTTGGTAAGAAATGTACGCATTATCCTGCCCGTGTAATTGTAACCCCTCTGTACAGTATGTTCACAAATTTAAAAAAAATTGTTTTTTCCTTTCCCCTCCCTAAATTATACCAACATCAAACACAGTAAAAACAGGGGTTAATACCATGGGGGAGGGACATACAAAGCAAAAAAAAATCACGTAATACCTTATAAATATGTTAGAAACAAGAGCAAAAAAGAAAAAACCACTGCGTCCTTATCTTAGGTCTCATTTCGCTTAACATCATCTTATCAGACCTTTTTTGCTTGTCTCAGGCATATATTAGTTATTGTAAATAAGGGAAACCATGGGACCTATGTTTCTTTGTGCCTGGCTTACTTCACTTACTGCACATTTTTTCCAAGTCTCTCCATTTCCTAACAAATGGGGCGATGCCATTCTTTCTGATGGAGGCATAGAATTCCATTGTGTATATATACCACATTTTCTTGATCCATTCATCTACTGAGGGGCATCTGGATTGGTTCCATATCTTGGCTATGGTAAATAATGCTGCAATAAATATAGTTGTGCTGGTAGCTTTAGTGTGGTCTTGTTTGTGATCATTTGGGTAAATGGCCAAAGGTGGGATTGCTGAGTCATAAGGAAGCTGTATGTAGAGTCTTTTGAGGAACCTCCATACTATTTTCCAAAGTGGTTGAACAAGTAGGGTTCCTTTCTGTCCACATCCCCTCCAGCATCTGTTGTTTATTAGAGTTCTTGATTATTGCTATTCTAACTGGGATGAGGTGGTATCTCAATATTTCTTTTATCGCTAGAGAGGTTGAGCTTTTCTTCATGTGTCTATTGGCCATCCTTCTTTCCTCTTCAAATAAGTTTCTCTTTGTCTTTAGCCCACTTATTTATTGGGCAATTGTTTCTTTGAGGATTTGTTGTTGGGGGATTTAATTTTTTGAGTTCCAGGTATATTTTAGATATGAGACCCTTGTTCATTCTGTGGCTAGTGATCTTCCAATCATGGGCTTTCTATTGATCTTACCAGCTAGCTCCTTTGCCATGAAAAAGCTCTGCAACTTCATGCAACTTCATGTCCAACCTTTCTTTGATTTGTTGTGTTTCTGGGTTTCTATTAAGAAAAATTTGGCCTGTGTCTAGGAGACCTAGGATTTCTCCTATTCCTTCCTGTAATGTTTTCAGGGTATCTGCTTTGACTCCAAGGTCTTTGATCCATTTGGAGTTGATTCTGGTACAGGGTGATATATAAGGATCTAGCTTTAGTTTTCTACAAGTGATTAACCAATTTTGCCAGCACCATTTGCTAAAGAGGTTATCTTTCTTCCATTCTATTTTTGTAGCTCCCTTATTGAAGACTAGGTGGCTATAGGTCTATGGGTTCATTTCTGGGTTTTCAATTCTATTCCATTGGTCCTGAGGTCTGTTCTTGTGCCAGTACCAAGCTGTTTTGATTACGATGGCTTTATAGTAGAGTTTGAAATTTGGATAATACCCCCTTTCTTGCTTTCTTGACTCCTTGTTATTAAAAAACATCTTGGCAAGGATATTTGAGCATTAAAACAAAACTAGTATATATTCTTTATACATAGTAAGCAGTTTTACTGTGACATTTTCATATCATGTATATCCCTATTTCTGTATCATGCATGTCATGTACTTTGCTCATATTCCCTCATTACTCCCCCTACCAATTCCTTCCTTCTCCTTTTTCCTTCCACCTTCCTAGGAGTCTGTTTTAAGAACAATCAGTTCCAGTCATTTACCAGTAGTAGCTTTGCTATGCCCATGTGTTATTTCAGTCAATCCAGAGCATTATTTAACAGTCAACTCACTGGTAGGATGACTAATTTCGATAACTTTCTTCTAAATTGCTCTTTTGCTTCTGAGGAAATGACAGTTCTCAATGGAGCCAAAAACCCCTTTCTTCATACTAATTGTTACTGTCACTCTACGGAACTTGTACACCCCAGTGATGTGCCTGCTTTGCGTTTTGTTTATGCGTATGAAGTGTTTTTCAAGTGTTCCTCCAAGTATAATAAGTACAGACAAATTACCATGTAAGTTTCTTTAAACTACTGCTAGATTTCCAGGGAAGAATCTAGGTAAGTGATTCAAATTCTAACATACATTTATAAATCAATTACCATGGTAATTTTCAGTGGGAATTGTTAACATTTGAATTCAAGGAATGTAACCTAATTTACAGGCTGCTTTTCTTTTTTTCTTTTTCTTCCTTCCTTTTCTCCTTTTTCTTTCTTAATTCCTTCCTTTCTCTTTCCCTTTTCTCTTTCTTCCTTTCCCTTTCTTTTTCACACTTTCTCCTTCCTTCCCTGTCCTTTCCTTCCTTTTCTCCCTTTCTTTGAAACTTCTGTTCATTTCTTCTTTCTTCTTCCTCATTTGTCTGCATACTTTCAAAAGTATCAGTATCACTACTGTAGCTCTGAGTGACAACATTCTTGTTTGTGTTTAGTCTTCGTTTAGTGTGCTTTATTGTTGGGAGAGTTCATCCAGTTCTAATTTGCTAAAATATGCAGTATGCAAATTAGAAACAAGAAATCAGGACAGTGTGGGCTATTGAAATAACATGTAATGAATTGTGCAAATCTGGCCCAAATCTAAACCTTAACAAGAATACTAGGTGCCTATTCTATTGCATACTTTCCATGTAAAAAGTGAACTTTTAAAACAGCCATTTATCTAGATAATGCTGCAAGAAGAAAATGGAGACCATTCTAAAGGAGAGTAAAACAATTTAAGAAAAGGTCTTGCTTTATGTTTCTCTAATCAGAACTTCAGTATAAGAATGCCTTGCTAAAGTATTTAAAGCACTATCAAATGCTTGAAGCCTCAGATGAGAAATCACTGAGTTAAAGGATCACATCCCAAAGGGGTTAGTTTGGTCTTGTGGCTTTATGTGGGAAGAAAATTAGTATTGAGCTTTCACTAAATTTGTCCTCTAGGGAAGATATTAAAATGAAATTATTGTGTAGCTCAAACAGCTTCAGAGAGTGCTTTGGATTCTCTGGGGGGCAGGGGTGGGGAAAAGAGGTTATGTTAAATAAAAAAGAAATACAACTTATTAAGTTTGTAAAACTAAAAATAAATTCATTTATTTAAACCCAAACAAATATAGGTAGAATCTATTCTAAATGTAGAAATGTAGTACTGTATTTACTTCATTGAAGTTCATTTTTTAGTTTTCTGATTGGGCTGTTCATTCAAAGTATTGACAAGAAAGAAAATAATCCCTTACAATTTGTTATTCTTCGTTATAAATAACACTCCTTAAAAAAAAATCTTTTTGGTTCTTTCTGTTCTCTATGGCTTCCCAAACACAGCTTCCTTTTACTTCCTCACTACCTTGAAATAGAATGCAAATTAAAATCAACAAGAACACCACCTACAACTGTGATACTCTACTTCTGAGGAAAAGGGAGAAAATATTTAAAATGTGGGAATAAATTCTGCTCTAACATAACTAAGTGCAATGGGGCAACTTTTAAAAGTATATATAAAAAGTATATAAACTGCCATTCTATGATGAGTTTCATTCATACCTAAATTTCCTTTAAATTCACATTTCCTTTAATTAGCTCCAGTTGTATCCCATATAACACAACTTCTTCATTCTAATCTTAAATCTGATAGAGTACTTTATTACTTAATATACATATGGGACATTTAGCTCAATGCAATGTCAAAAACTGGGTTGGAACTCTGAGAAAAAGTGAGTCATTCTGCTTTCTCTATGTATTACTTGTCCTGGAAAACCTGAATTTTATTTACAACAGAGCTATACTCTCTCTCAACTATTAGCAGAGAATCAGATGGATCTGTACCTTCACCTCTTTTCATTTTCAAGTTGAAATTATTTTAAAAATTTTAAATTTGCATAATGATATTAGATTGCTAAGCACAAAATAAACTTTTAATTGTAATGAAGACCCTATAAAAGTGGCAAGATATATCATTATAATACAATATTATTTTTGTTGGATTCCAGACATAAGCTCATGAACTATCATTAATATTTATCATTAGAATGTTGTTACATAGGCTCATGAACTATCATTAATATTTATCTTTAGAATTTTGTTACAGAAGAAATTACTGTGTAGGATTAGGTTCAGTTGTGAGGAACAGAAAATTTCAAATTACAGGTTTAAACAGGATAGAAGTGCTTATTGTTGAATCAAATCTAGAAAGCAGCTCAGGATTTCCAGAAAGCATGCTCCTAGTTAAGCTCTTTTTACCATGCTCAATATCCACTGCCAACTCAGGATTGAAAGTAGTTCGTAGGCCAGGTGGCAGGAAGGAGGGACATACACCACTCAAAGCATATCAATGCAATTTTTGTGATCAGCCTGTGATCCTGACTGCGGAGCAGAATGAGTACATTCATAATTTAATTTTTTCATTATGTTTTATTATATACTTATTACTAGTAGAAGAGTGTTTTCACAAGAAGATAAAATTGTAGCTCTCATAGAGATGTTAAAATGGGCATATGTTAAAGGTTTTGTTTTACTCTTATTATATAAAGAAACTAGGCAGACTGTTACCAGTTCAAAGAAGAATACAAACAGCATAAATTTGTAAGGACTAAAGAAATTTGAGATGAATTGTAAATCAAGATAAGAATATTTTGTTGAAAGGGAGAGAAAGCAAATTAAATTAATATAAGACAGGATACAATTTACATATTTATCAGTTATCAATAATTAACAAAGAATTGCTAAACAATTCAAACACAATGAAGAACTAGAATCTGATACCTCAGAATGGTGTGCTACAAAGGATGGTTGGTTTTCCATTAAAACACATTTTCTCTACAATATTCCCTTTTGGGTGAAGAAACATTATTGTGGGTTACAGAATAAGATCAGGAGCTGGGAAGGTGGCTCAGTGGTAGAGCGCTTGCCTTGGATGAATGAGGCCCTGGGTTCAATTCCTCTGTAACCACATAAGCAAAAAGAAAAAAGCCGAAGTGGCCCTGTGGCTCAAGTGGTAGAGCACTAGCCTTGAGCTGAAGAGCTGAGAGACAGCGCCCAGACCCAGAGTTCAGGCTCCACGACCGGAACCCCCCCCCCACAAAATAAGATTAGTTTAATTATATTTGGCCTGATTATTTACAAAGGTGCAACACATCTACTGGCTTCCCATCCAAGCCTTCTTAAATTTGTTTGTTGATAGTTTTCATAAGAAATCTGGGATTAAACCCTTGAGGCTAGAGAAACAAGCACAACAACAACAAAACAAAAACCTTACCAGCAGATTTCTCCTTCAGTACTTTTAAGTTCAGGTGCATTTTTCTACTCTCAAAGTCCTCACAATATCCTAAGATTCCTGAATTTGCCAGAAAGTAACCTTCCTAATCACCTGTAAGGCTGGGAATTCTTTAAGGATAGGGATTCTGCACATCTGGGAATCTCATAGGCCAGGTACTTTTCTCAAAGGGATTTTGTAAGGGTTGACATTATAAAATCAGCATTAGTTTCTTAAAGGTATCTGATTGTGTAGGATTAAACAAACATCATTCTCAAACATGACATCCTAGGCAAAGCTTTCATTCTATAACTATTGTTTTCAAGTATTCTCATTGCTTCTAATCATTTATTACTTTCAATATGTTCTTATTGAACATTTTCTGAAGTGATATATGCCTGTTTAACTGGAGTGGCCTATTCAAGTTCAAAGAAACACAGGATGAGTTCTTTCCTACTTAACTCATTTTTGTCCTATCTTATGTTCTCTTACCATTTAGAGATGACTTACCACACAACTCTTAACCCAACTCTCACTCCAATTCAGCCTTTAATATGGAAAACTTTTTTATTTTTGAGACAGTACTGGGGCTTGAACTCAAGAATTCATGTTTCACTTGACCCTCCACTCATGGTGGGTGAACTAGCACTTGAGCCATACTTCTTCCAGGTTTTTGCTGGTTAATTGTAGATAAGAGCCTCACAGACTTCTGACTGGGCTAGCTTTGAACTGTGATCCTTACTTCTCAGCCTCCCAAATAGGTGTTCACTGGTGCCCAGCAGGTAAACTTGCTTATACTCTCAAATAGCAAAATGAAAGGGTTCAGAGGATCCGCCCCCCTGCAAATATACTATTATGCATCACAATTATTTGAGTTGAAGGCAGCTTAAGAATAACTTTCCTCATGTCTACCTGGACCAGAACAAAATTCACCTTGTGAACCTTCACAAGAAAAAGGATAAAAGTTTCTTCCTTTCTTACACTATACTTCCATGAAAATAAGAATATCAAGTAAGTTTCTGAATTTCACAGGGATAACATGAAGAGAATATCACGTAAAGTTTAGTTTCAATTTACAAAGGTATACAGTGCTTTCAGAGGTTATAACTATCTTGTGTATCTGGAAAATAGAACATTAAAACAACACGAACAACATTGCAGACAAAGTCTATAATCATCCCTCATCAGTTCAATATAGCTATATAAATAGCTCTTGCTCCACGTCATCTTGGGTTAGTAGTTTCACAAACCCATCTAATTCTAAGACAGTCCTTACTGAATATGAAGCACACTGCCTGTAACTGACTGAGCTTTCAGAAAAAAATTCAATCCAGTCCAACAAACAAGCAAGAAGACTATAGAGGAAAAATGACTTAAAACTCTGATAATTTTCAAAAATGAAAAATCTCGTGTAAGTTCATTACAAGAAAAATGTAACAGAAATTCATGTCTGTTGTATGGAAAATCAATAGTCAAGCCAAAAGTTTACAATAATACAAGAATAAACATGGTATTTTCATAGTAAAAAAGATGAACATAAATCATTACAGATAAAAATCATTAGAGATTAAAAATCTTGATATAAAACAATTTTGAGACATAGTATATCATGAATGTCAAGAGTATGTGAATAATATGCCATGAGGATATAAGAATATCAAGTGAAAAGACTTGATAAATCTAATGCTGATCCCAAACATCTGTGTAATAATAAAAATCTATGGGAAAGTGATGTGAATACCCATTGAAAAACTAGTAGGCTAGAAGGTACTAGATTCAAATTAAAGAGGTACCTTGGTTAAAAATTTAAAATAATTGAAATTATTCATATTTATAAGATGATTTCTTTGTTGCTTTGTATGTCCCTCCCCAATGGTATAACCTCTGTTTTCACTGTATTTGATGTTGGTATAATTTGGGGAGGGGAAGGGAAAAAACAAATTGTTTAAAATAGGGATACAGGTGGACCCATTGCAACAATGAGATGTACAAGTTTTATGTGAAAAACGAACTTTACAACTTTGGGGGGGGGTGTGGGGAAATGGGGGGGTGGAGGAGGAAGGGGGAGGGGCAAGGGGAGATGGGAAGGAAAAACAAAGGAGGAAGAAACAATGCTTGATAAGAAATATACTCATTACCTTGCTCATGTAATTGTAACCCTCTGTACAGTACTTTCATAATAAAAAGTTGGGAAAAAAGAAATTATTACTGATGGCCCATACTATCTAATTAAAATACAATGCAGTATGATGATTCCAATTGATAGAAACATCATGAACATGATGACATTGAAAACTTTCTAGAAACATAATTTATGAAGTATTTATACTGATGTTATTTTAATCATACAAATTTTACTTAAGGAAACACTAAGTGAATTGTAGGCTTCACTTAGACTAAGACTATAATTCTTCTGCTTTGATAATGCTTTGCTAGTGATTTCTAGCCTCTTTTTACAAGGCAGATTAAAAAAAATCTATGCATTTTTTCCAGGATTCTTATAGAAAATTTCAAATGTAGTTTCAGGTATAAAAGAAGACGGTTTGGCTTGTTTCATTTTATTTGTTTCATTTCATTTATCATTTGATTTTTGAAATCTAAAAATTAAAAATAGAAGACTTTTTAACATTTAAGAATCAAATCATAAGTGCTTGAGAGATAATACTTCTGTCTTCACTTTTAAAGATGTAAAACATATAAAAGATAAACAGTAACATGACTGCAAAGATTCCTCTTTCCTAACAAGCCTTTGTTTTTTATATAATTCAGAACACAGTAAACATAAAACAAGCTTCACAAGAGCCAAGGAAACCAAAAACTAACTCGTTTAGGAGAAAAATAGTTTTTTCCTTGACAAAAAGAAGTAAAAAGTTGTATTTCTTTGAAACCATTGTTCCAAAGTAGGGTCTCATCTAACTATGCTAATGTTAATTTTTACCCAATGTAAATTCTATTTCACAGAGAAAAATGGGAGATATGAGGCTAGGGGATTAAAGGTTGAGGAAGTTGACCACTGTGAATGATATTTACTAGAACCTTAACAGTCTTACAAAGCTCATGAATATGAATACACAAAATAGAACTTTCTGCAGCCATACCTTAATATGACTTTTCAAGGAAGCAAAAATGGCCATGTTAACAGACCCCAAGGTATTGTCTTCTCATAGCATATAAAAATAAGAAGCAAAAACATAATTTTAAAAATGTGTCTAGTAATCAGTATTTCAGTATTCAAACTTAGAAATGATTTAAACATCCAATATCAGTTGAAATTTTTAATTATTTGTAGATGTTTGAAATAACCTCCAAGTTGTATACAATAAAACATAATTACTGCTGAAATACAATTTTATCATAGTAAGCAATTTAATTAAGTATAAATTTACATGTATTATAACCTTAAACATTAACAAGTAATGCCAACTAATTAAATCAATAAACTACAATGATTAGAAAGAATATATCCAATTACAATGTTTAAAAAGCTAGGTTTATACTTAATATTGACAAATCTTAGGATATACATATCTTTCACTAAACCAAAATTATTAAACTAGTCTTGCTTGACAAAGATTTATGGAAATTCTGATAGCTTTTTAAACATGTTGCTAATTTCCCTAAGAATAAATTTTAAACTAGAATACTAAAATATTAGAAGCTGAATTTTTTATTTTACAAGATTTTCATAATATTCCATTTATTTTTAAAAATTTACCTACATGCCAATCAAAAGATACTATAATCTTTTTTATTAATACAACTCAGAGGAAAAATTATTATATTCTCACACAAGGACTCATTTCTAAAGTTGGAGAGAGATAAACAGACACAGATAGTTTATAGCTTTTGTTCTAAACTTTCATTCATAGCATGTATAATAGAATTACAAAACTCACCAGTTTGGATTAAAGTGCAGTCCTCTCTCTATGAGTACAAATTCTTGATTTGAGTTGAAAATAGACCAGTGCACAGAAAAGTCTAGAGATTTTGCAAATTCTGACCCGACAGACAGGTGATCTCTGTAAACACTGTAGCCTGTTTACAGAGATCAATACACCTAACTATGAAACCAAAGTTCCAATGGGAAAGAAGTTATTGGCCACAAACAAACCAAAACCAAAGTCAAGCTAGAGCAAAATTTAAATTACAAAACCAGAATCAACACTGTTATCTTGTTAGTGTGGATTCATCTCCTGGAGTCAGGTAAAAATATACCTAGGATTTTTGCTCAGGAGGTGCACTTCTTAGGCAATCATCAGCAAAAGATAAAAGTTATGACCCTAAGATATAGAAATAAACATATCAAACATAATAAAGATTTCATCACACAGAACATGAATATAGAGTTATATCATTTTGAAAGGAGAGTCAATCAGTACACATTTATTGAAAAGTTCAGGAATATTAAGATGAATTGTAAATGTGTAATAAACTAGGATGTTTGTAAAAAGATAAAATCACTATAATGCAAGACAAATTTACAAACATAGCAGTTGTCCAAAAAAAAAAAAAAGAGTTGTAAAATACCTCAAATTCAACAAACAGGCCTAGAGTCTGGTAATAATATCAAGAGGTATGCAAATATAATGCAGTTTTCCATTGAAATATAACTCATGTTTTAATCATTCTTAACATTTGTTTTTATCAACATGCATCAAAATAACTAAATAAGATTTACTCTTATAATCTTATAAGCATATTTAGAAAACAGCAGTTCTTATTAGTTGACATTGAATACTTTGAAAACTACATAAGTATGGTTGAAATGTGAAAGCTAGAAATGTGATAGTATTATTCCATCCTCCTTTGACATCCGTACATCATTTTCCATTGGATGATTTGACAAACCATGAAATATAAATAGCAGTTAGAAGGAAAGAAGAAAATCGTAAGTTCTGTACAGAAAGAATAGACTAATATACATATCAAATTTGGGGAAAATACAGTTTTATAACATTTTCACAGAAGGCATCCCATACATTTTATATACAGGGTAGCATATAAAAAGTATGAAAAGTTTGGATGAATTTCCTAATCAATATAAGATAAAGAAAACTCAAGTCTTGCTTCATATGATTATGACACTAGCAAGTAGCATTATTTTGACATTAAGAAAAGCCTGATTGACTCAAAATAATAGTAGCTAAAATAACAGTGCTTCATTTTTTCAATCTGAGAGACTGAGAACACAGAATGAGTATATATGATCAACTGCCTTGCTACACAGAAATTAGCTTTATAGAAAAACATATTAAATATCAATTTTAACCCATATTTTAAATTATATATTTTAATAAAATATATCATTACAATTTACCAGACACACCAGCTTTAGTTAAATAATTTTTGTTCTCTAATTTGCAATACATTATGCAATGAGTATAATCCTATATAATAGTGCTTATTATAGCTAATTTCTATTTAAAACATATGCCATGACAGAGTTCTTGAAATCCAGGATGGTGAAGTCAGATTAGTACTCTTTCAAACTCTCTCTTCTAGTAACCAGCTGAGTGATCCTTACTCAAACTTGAATTTTTCTGCCATACGACATATATAATAATGCCTATTCCAATGGCTTTTTATAGAATGAAATCAACTAAACACGTACATGTAAGTGTAAAATAGAGTACTTTTTAATGTACGTACATAGCATATTTACCACAAACATACAAAAAGGATCAGTTTCTTCATTTATCTTAAAAAGCAGAGCTAGATTAGTGGGCTTTCTATTCTTTACTGTCCCTGTGAATAACTTTGGAAAGTGTTTTAAAATAATTGGGATTCCTTGTTCTCATCTCCTAAATGGGTCTGGAATAGCAAAATGGATAATCTCTAGATCCTCATCCAAAAACAACTGGTCCAGGTGATGAAGCACCAGGTTGTGGTAGATATAAGACTGGTAGTGCTCTGCTCTAGTTTGCCTTTCTAATAGATGGTTTCAGGCAAGACATTTCCTTTGTGTATCTTTTCTGGCCAACTGTAAAATGTGAATAATAATTATTTCTTACCATAAAGTACTAAATGAGAATGCAGAAATCAAGTTCACTGTCTTTCCTAAGACATTTTTGTAACAGATGATCGAAAGGAAAAAATATATAGAGTCAAAGTTTAAAAATCAATAAAACCAAAAGAATGTAACTGGCAAGAAGAATAAAGTAATGTTCAGAATGAGGCAAGATGTGGACAAATAAGTTGGAAAGTGTTAGAGACAGCAAAGCAAAGATGCAGCAGAAATATGGGGCAGAAAGTCAAACAAATACAAAATGTCATGTTTATTTCAGGCACTAGAAGATGAAAAATTATACACTCAGAAAAGGGAAAGGGTTAAAAGGAAAAGTAGCAAAAGGCCTTAAGAGCAAAAGCCACAAGAGGAACACTGTTACATTCAGGAAAAGGAAGGCAAAAACAGGGTTCTGGAATTTGTATCTTGCCTAATGACTCCCGTAAGATCCACAAGCAATCTAAGCAAAACTAAGTAGAATTTCTGAAGGGAAAAGCACAGAATCCAGAACCTAAGGAGCAATTTGTACTTGGGAGATTTTTCTTTTAAGACAGAAAATATTCACACAAGGATTTTGTTAAGGGAAATTTGATTATGGAGTCACTAGGGATGATTTAAGACTTTTTCTCTGACTCAGATACCAGGATGAAAGATTGATTTTTCAGGAATAAACCAATTCAAAACAAACTTTAAGCAAAGATTTATGAGGGAAGAAACTGTTCTTTTGATGCTAGTAAAATGGGGCATGGAGTTTTAAGATGAATGTCTGTTTATAATGAACTAATAAAAAGAAATCATGTAAGTGCAGAAAATTCTGAAGTAGACTATGGAAAGGAAATTTATAAAAATATAAGAAAATAATTACAGTAGGTTAATTAGTCCTCAGTTTCTGCTTATTTCTCCATATTTCTCTGTATATTTTTCAATTAGGCAGTCACGCTTAGAATTCTATCAATCAAATCATGTACCTTACTTATCCTAAATATAAAAGTTGCTTACACTCCACAAACTCTTTGAAAAAGCCAGAATTCATCAGACATATTACAAAGGAGCCTCTAGTGGGGAAAGGTGGAAGGTCAGCCAGAAAAAAGTATCCATTAGGCCCATTTTCAGGTTTGTTGTTTCCTTGTGCAGGTCCCCGGAGCTGTCCCTTAGCTTTTCTTGCTCAAGGCTATCACTCTACCACTTGACCCACAGCTCCACTTCTGGCTTTTTTGAGGTTTATTGGAGAAAAGAGTCACACAAACTTTCCTTCTCTGTCTGGCTTCAAACTGTGATCCTCAGCTCTCAGCCTCCTGAGTAGCTAGGATTATAAGCATGAGCTACTTACTAGTGCCCAGCTCAGATGTTCTTAAAGGGTTGCAAAGGTGAAAAGTGTGATTTTAATAACATCTAATTTATTCAAGTTGTAAATGCCAAATTGATTTTTTTCCTTAAGCTGTTAAACATCATTTCAAAATACAATTTATTTGTTTTTATTATAGATTTTTAAAACTATGAAATAGTTCACACATATAAAAGAATATTTGCTATGTATTACACATACATACACAGAGACATATATAATTATATGTATAGAGCAAGGTGCTGGTGGCTCACACCTGTAATACTAGCTACTCTGGAGGCTGAGATCTGAAGATTTGAGTTCAAGGCCAGCCTTGGGCAGAAAAGTCGGTGAAACTCTTATCTCCAGTTAACTAGAAAACAAACAAACAAAAAACAGTTGGAAATGGAGCTCTGGCTCAGGAACAGCTCTCAGGCTCTGAGTTCAAGTCCCAGGACCAAAATAATATTTGTAATTATTGAATTCAAAGAAATATTGAAACAAAGAAAAATTGAGAAAAGATAGACTGTATCTGAGTGTTTCACTTATGAAGACAGAGAAGTATCTTTTACATCTTGCAGGATGGACACCATTGGTAACTGATAAGAACAATGCCTGTGGAAGGAGTAAAAGTAATGAGTATTTGACTGGACTGAGTCAAAGAATTAGTAAGTGAGAGACAATGTTAGCTATTTATGAGTTTTATTGAGAAAGGATTCAAGCAAACAATGGTAGGTAGATGACATGTAATTGTGGAAAGGAGAGAACAGGGAAGGGGTAACTGAAAAGGTTAAGTCCTTAAAAAAGAGCAAATAGAATATAAATGGCAGGGAGATTATTTCTTCTGTTATAGCAGAGGGAAGGAAAAATGACATATAGGATTAGGTTTACAAACTACTGATATGAAAATAAGAATACTTCTGGCTGATGAATTACATTTTCTCTATTGACATATAAGATACTGTCATCAGTTGAGAGGGAGAAAATAAGTGATTCAAAGTAAGAAACTACACTTGTAGTTAAAATAATATTAACCAAGACAATCAACAGAGTGCCTCAAGTGAGTGTAGTTATGAATTTAATCATACTTGTATGAGCAAAGAGATCCTATATAATATATATGTATAGTATCAGCTGTAATATTGTTTGCATTGTCCAACAACAGAAAACCAAAATGTTCTGTGATAGAGTAGTTACATATTTGAAACACAATTACAAATTTAAAAGAAATAAGTAAACTTATAAGAAATTATGGAAAAATTCTAAGCATTACTGAGTGAGAAGAATAAGGAGCAGAAAATGCAAATAATATTGTTCATTTTATATTAACAATAGAGAGAAGAGTAGATGGAAATTTATAAACGTTTAGGTCTTTAAGGAAACCAAACAAAATTATCACCTTGATTAAGCTGATGGAGAAACAACTACACTTTCTATAAATGGCTGATTTACTAACCTTGACTCCCACATGCAGCTGTCCATGGCACAGCACTAGGAGAGATCACAGAGAAGTACGTGCTCTAGAATTCTGGTTCTGATAAGTCTGGGAAGTGGCTATGGGAGTGTGCTTGGAGTGCAATGGGGAAAAGGGTATCAGAGGCAAGAAGATCAAAGGAACTGAGAAGAGAGGTGTAGAATAAGTTACCACATGGACAATAGACTCTGAAGGATGATGAAGGATGGAAGTAGGAAAAAAATACTATAAAGCAAACCCTAAAATCGTCAGTATATGGGAAAGGAGAAAAGACACTAGCATTAGCGATGAGGGAAGAAGAAAGAGATTTGTTGTTCCCTGGTACAACAATATTACCTCTGTATATGGGACAAAAAGATATATATGTTTTAAAGACAGTGAGAAGCTATAAAAGAAATGTGAAATAGTGTGAAAGCAGCAACAAGACACCACAACTACATTCCACCATTTGGTCCTGAGGTATTCTGAGCATAGAGGGGTAAAACACACACACACACACACACACACACACACACACACACACACACACACACACACAGAGGGGTAAAACACACACACACAGAGGGGTAAAACACACACACACACACACACACAGAGGGGTAAACACACACACACACACACAGAGGGGTAAAACACACACACACACACACACACACACACACACACACACACACACACACATCTAGCTTCCACAGGCAAAGGCTGTAAGGGAAGCAAGGCCATCAGAGCACAGGCAGATTTCAGTTAACGGAAGGAACCATTTAGAAAACAGGTTTAGGCCATACGGCGATTTGCCAATCACTAACTGAGGGATTCCGGGGGATATTTTGAAATGATTGTGAAAAGTTGTGGAAGTTAGGAAGGGGTAAGCAGGGAATCACTTACCTGCACCCTATGTACAATTCCCCCAGCAAGCTAATGACTTTTAAGAGCAGTTCATATAGAATGAACAGAGAGCTCCTTTGGGTTCCTCAACATGAGCGCTCTAGAGACAGTTAAGTGAGCAAAATGAACATGGGGAATTTTTAAAGTTTGTCCCAAACAGAGAAAAACAGAGGTAAACCGAAATGCCAAGACATTACAGAACTATTCTGTAGAATCTCTTAAGGAAGAGTTGAATTTTGATTCTAATTTTAAGTTACCATTCTGTTGGTTTGTTGACAATAACATTTACCCTGGCTTTTTCAAGGGCTTTGTCAAGAAGTACTAAATCCTGAGATTTGGGGTTGAGGTGTAGCTTAGTGACCCAGCACTTGCCCTGCATGCTTGATCCCAGCACTGCAAAATAAAAAGTCTTTAAGTTTGTAGGTTTTAATTATTTAGTTAATTATCTTCTCCTTCTCCCACTATTGCTACTTTAGTTCTAGGCTGATCTTCTTTTCCCTGGACTTGTGCAGAAATCTGATGTCATTCATCAAGCCTGCACCTCCCACACCCTTCTTTTCCCCCTTTGTCCATTTACCCTTGCCACATTTTCTCACCGTCACATGCATTTGTACTTGGTCCCTCCTCCTGCACTGCCATCTCCTCTTTGACGACCAGGTAATAACTAATCCTATGCATCCGAATCTTAATTTGATTGCCATTTTTAAATGTCTCTAATGACCATCTCAACCATTTTTGGCTTCATAAACATTACAATTCTACTCCTGTGGCTGCATATTTGTCTCTCTGATCAGCTATAAATTCTTTGGACCTAGGGTTATTTCTTGTACATTTATCTCCATAGTACTCTGTATGCATCAATTCTCACAAAGACTATGTTGAAAAAAAGATATAATACATCAAATGGCATGTGCATCTATATATTTTTCAACAAGAAAGTATTTCTCCCTGTTTTCTTCTTTTCTTAGTATTATAGCAAAGGAATATGGTCCTCCGGTTTCCTTTCATGATCAATCACAAAGCTCTTATAAGTTTCAAGGTGTTTTATCCATGCATGGGACTTTATTATTTCCTTATTTATCTCATTTTCCCTCATCCACTACCTCACCACCTTGACACTATTGCTCCTTGTAGACACTATATAATTTATGCAAGACCTCTGATAAATGTGAGATACAAAAACATCTCATTCTGATTTAACAGATAAACAAGTCACACAAATACATGCACACACGCACACAAACAGAAAAAAAGCCTTCAAGAAGAAAGCAAATACATATATATGTACACACACACACACACACACACACACACACACACATATTTTTTTTGGGTCCGGTCATGGGGCCTGAACTTTGAGCCTGAGCACTGGGGCCTGAACTTTGGGCCTGAGCACTGTCCCTCAGCCCTTCAGCTCAAGGCTAGCGTTCTACCACTTGAGCCACAGCGCCACTTCCGGCTTTTTATTCTGCTTATGTGGTGCTGAGGAATCGAACCCAGGGCTCATGCATGCAAGGCAAGCACTCTACCACTGAGCCACTTTCTCAGCCCCAGACATACACATATATTTAACATTCATAATTTTGCAAGGGCACTGCATCAATGCTAGTCCACAGTTAAGAAACAACCATTTGTTTGGGTCTTTTTATATTTTAAGCAAAGGTAATTTTCCTTCTCAAGTTGTAATTTGTAGCCAGTAATCTTTGTTCTTCCAGTCACATAGTTGACATACAGAGCATATAGTTATTAATTTTTTCATAATAACCCTTGAGAAATTGGTGAAAAGTGTACATTGTCACTTTTGCTTAATTTCAGGGGCTGGTGTATCACAAGGCCCAATCAAGGATCTAGAATTTTAAATCTCGCAGTTTAAGATTTTAGCCATTTTTAGGGGTGACTTAAAGATTCTATTCTAGCTTTCTAATTTTCCTTAAATAGTGTATGTTTTCAGAAACAATATTCTATGACATGCTTAAAGGATCTTGTAACATAAACCCATTACGTTGTAAACTTAGCAAAAACTGACTTACATTGGATTGGAAATTATGAGACAAGGCACTCAGTTTTCCCATCTGTAGAATGGAGTGATTAATATTAATCACTCATTATTCTGTGTAGATGAATACTTGCAAGACTGTTATAAGTGGTGAATTTTCTATGACCCCTCTGGGTAGCCTGTTATTGAAGTTGTCATATTCTTTCTTAGTTATGAAGCAGAAATAATGCCACAGCTGTTTCTTCAACTATTCTATTTTCTGAGAGAGAACACCTGCTTAGAATGTACCTAAGGAATTATTTCTTTGTTTTTTGATAATTAAAGCAGTGTGATGGTGATGGCTGACATCTGGATTTACTTTTAAAGACTTCATTGTGTTTTTCGGGCTCCTGGGAGACTCATGAAGTCTAATGCATTAGATGGAAATCTGGTGATGTGCTTCACTTTACAATAGCAATTTTACTCCTGCTTTGTTGTTTCCCCACTGCAGTGAGTGAGAGCTGCCACTCTGTAGCGGCTGCTAAGAGATTAGGGGAGTTGAGCTGAGCTCCAGAAATTTAATAGGCCATACAATGCTTGATTAATTTTGGTGCTGGTTTTGACTTGAATGCACAATACTCACTTGGGACTGCTGTGAAGAACCAATATCCAGGGACTACACTTTTTCTTTTTTCTTTCTTTCTTTTTTTTTTAAGTAACCAGTTTCATGGGGACTGTGAATGTCTTAGGTCTCTTAATTATTTCTAATATTAACAGAGCAAGAGAAACTTGGGAAGGCATTCTAACACTACATATAATTTCCTTAAAAGCTACATCCCTGTTTCCACTTGGTAATGCTAACTAAACTTTCATAGAGTGTGCTTTCCAGCATGATGTCCCTTTGTTTCAGCTGATTTTTTCCTTAAGTCTGTCGTAGGTACCAAACAATACCAAACAGGGCCTGGTTCTGTGTGAGCAGAAATTTATTTAAACAAAGTGAGGAAACTCAAGAGACTACCTAGAAGGCTAGAGACAGGAAAGGAACCAAAGTTTAAAACTACTGGCCTTAAAAGACACTGTCACTACTCACTATGTATGACTATTGAGTAGCTGCTATACTCACTATGTATGACTGTTGAGTAGATGCTACACTAAGTGTAACAGCTGCTACTCTTGCTGCTCAGCAAGGCCACTGCTGCACTGGAGATTTAAGCTTCTAAATACTGCCACTCCAAATGTTAGATGCCTTTATCCGCAAACCCTTCCTTCTTCTAGCTACTAACTTCCAAATCCACATTATCTGTTCAAAGTGAAGTGCAGGTCACAGGTCCGTGCCTTTGCTTTGAACATCTGGAAACATTTTCAGAGCTTACATTGGAGAATCAGTACCTGCTGTGTAAAATTGGAGATTCCTTAAATAAAGCAACTATATTTAAAAATTTCCCAGGCTAGTAGCAAATATAAAAATGCTTTTTATTGGAAAGAATTGGTAGTATTATGTGTTAAATGTTGGCTCTTTAAATTACATTATATGATCCCCACCCAAAATAAATACTTTATTTCAATGGGAAAAAGCAATGAGAGCACAGATTTGTATTCAGACCCCTATAAGAAAAGATCAACCTTAAAAAAGACAAATTTAATTAGCTTTAAGTTTTACATGACACAGAAATCTCCAGAAATGAAAACTTGGAGAACATGCACAAACCTGTGTCTTATGCTGTCTGATGAAGTGGAGAGTAGGAGGAAAGTATTATTGGACAGGAAAATTATAATCTAATAGTACCAAACTGGACAATTTAGGTTTTTGTTCAGGTTCTTCTCTGTAACTCTGTCTTTCGCACTAAGGATATTCTTTCTGTCTGGGAATAGAGAGGGCACCTTCATATAAAAGACTTACTTCAGGGTAAGGTCAGAAAATATTATGTTTTATGGTCTTCAGGAAGAAAAGCTAAGGGAAGCAAGAACAGTGAGAGTGGTCTTCCTGCTTCTGCTGTTTTTCAAATGCCAAAGTGCCATATTGGGGGCATGTCCAAAACTTCATTATTAAGTGATGTAAATAACTGCTGTCAGGTGGATTCTAATAATTATTTACATGATCATAATTCCTTATGCGTGTCTTTATGTACTTTGTAATTTGATGCTTCAGTTTCTCCCATTAAAAGGTATAATCTAATTCTATATGCCCTGAATTGGGCTGACTTTGGTTTGTTTAGTTTATGGAATGGCAGAAATGATACCAGGCAACTCCAACTCTAGGCTTTGCTTTCCCTCACTCTCTTAGTCACTATCATAAAGTTAACAAGCCTAGTTCTCTGGGTGATAAGATACATATCACATCCTCAACCCTATTACTTTAATCAATAGTCAGTCATTTTTCAGATATGGAAATAAAGCTATAAACGAACCAGTCTCTACTTCCAGATGAATAAAGGACCTTGTCAAGATAAGTTGACATTGACCCAGATCAGTTAACTGCCCAGAAGACCAGTAGATGAGTAATGATAAATGCTGTTGTTTAAACCACTGAATTTTAGTTTTTTTTTTCCTAATAGTATGTTTGGGATAACAATAGGTACTTATGTAGTAGATGTCCACTGGCTTTGCTTAACTCTGTTTCTGCTCTGTTCAACTTTCTTCTTCCTACCAATGGTCTTTCTAAAGAGAAAATATGATCCTAAGTTTCCTTATTTAAAATTATTCAGTACCTTTCCAATTCTTCCAGGATAAGAGCTATCATACAATAATTTAGACTTAGCCAAGCTTACTTCATCTCTTATTCACCTTATTTATCTCTTGACTAGTTAATGTTCATGGATTGTTTATGCTTTAAGGATAAGAATAATAATGGAATAGGGGCTGGGAGCTCAGTGGTAGAGCACTTGCCTTGCATGCTTGAGGCCCTGGGTTCGATTCCTCAGCACCACATAAGCAAAAAGCCGGAAGTGGCGCTGTGGCTCAAGTGGTAGAGCGCTAGGCTTGAGCTGAAGAGCTGAGGGACAGCGCCCAGACCCAGAGTTCAGGCCCACGACTGGACTCCCCCCCCCCAAAATAAAGAAGAAGAATGGAATAAATATTTGTAAGCAATTTGTTACACTGATTTTTTTTCATTTTCAAATACAGACCTAGTATACAGCATTTTAAAGCTTTTAGTATACAATTTCATCAGCTTTCATTAAATTTACTCCTGCTATTGTAAATGGAATTTTTTCTTTATTTTTTGATTATTTATTGACAGTTTACAGAAACATAATTGATAAATATATATTGTTTTGTATCTTCCAACTTGCTAAAATAATTTATCTCTAATAGTTTGTGAATGGATTCTTATTTTCTATACACATTATCATGTCATCTTCATGTATTTACCTTTTTCTTTCCAATCTGGATGTCTTTTGCCCTAGAACTTCTTCTACAATGTTAAGTAGAATTGGCAAGTAGACATTTTATCTTGTTTCTGTTCTAGGAAAAAATATTCTGTCTTCTAACCACTAAGAATGATATTAAATGTAGATTTTTAATACTTTCTTCTATTAGATTGAGGGAGTTTCTTTCTGTTAGCAGTTTGTTGAGTTTTAACCAGGAAAGGATGCTAGGTTTTGTCAGATTTTTTTTTCCTATGCCTATTCAAATAATTAAAACACTTTTTAGTTTTTATGTTTTTGGTATGGCATACAATATTAATTGATTTTCAGATGTAAATCAATCATATACTCCTTGAAAAACAAAATCTACTTGGTCATGGTATATAACTTGTTTTAAATGGTGCTAGATTTGGCTTGATACTATTTCACTGAGGATGAAGTTTTTGTCAGTCATGGGGTTTGAACTCAAGGCCTGAGTGCTGGTCCCTGAGCTTTTAGTTCAAAGCTAGCACTATATCTCTTGGAGTCACTGAGCCATGTCTGAATTTCTGGTGGTTAACTGGAGTTAAGAGTCTCACAGATTTTCCTGCCTAGGCTGGCTTCAAACTTTGATCCTCAGATTTCAGCCTCCTGATTAGCTAGGATTACAGGCATTGACACCCAGCAAATTTTTTAATCAATTCTTTTTCCTACTCCTTAATAGTAAGTAAAGTACAGTGTATGCAAGAACTCTTAGTTAATAATTATAGTTGAGGAATCACTGAGTGCTAATGATAATATATACACACACACATGCGCGCGCACACGCACACACACACACACATATATACTAACATTCAGTGAATTATATTTTGCTGAAGCATTTGTTTAAATCATATACTACAGAACAGTATAAAGGATATTATCTAACTAGTGGAATTAGTCAAAAAAAATCACCCTTAATTGGCTTTATTCTCTAATTTTAACATATCAAGGATGGTGGAGACAAAATTATATACTAGAGTTGCATGCCTCTTTTGAGATACCTGTTTCCTCTTAAGGCACAGTTTCAGAATAGAGCTTTATTAAAACACACACACACACACACACACACACACACACACACACAAATCAAGAATAAGGGAAGAATTAAAGTACTTGGTAGAATATCTTAACAAACATTAACATGCAATTCAAATCCTCTGGAAGAACTTAAAAATACTCCCAACTTCCTCATGTTTTTCCCTCTATCTCTTAGAGGAAGCCATATTTAAGAGTTTTTCTTTTTCCATAATTTCCCTGAAACTCCCACTTCCCCATATCCACTTTTACTTTTTAGTAGTAAATTGCACTTATTGCTTACAGACAAAATCTTAACTATGTGTATTAAATTTGATACTTATTTCAAATAAGCTTAACTAGCTGCAATTTCTAAGCTGATAAATGACACATAAAATCTGTTTATCAATTTCTCTTGAGAAATAAGAGTTGGTAAAAATGTCCCTCCACTTTACAAGTGGCTAGTGGAGACTAGCGATTTCTTTCTTCCAAAATAACATATACCTTTAGATTGCCAGTTTTTGACTACTTATGATAAAGACTTGACCTCTGTTGGTGTTGGAATTTGTGGTTTTAATGTTGTCTTTTCCAATGTAAATTTGTCTTTCTCAGATTCCTCCCAAATTTGCAACTTTTTCTACCTATTATATTGAATATCATAACAGAAATTCTGATAACCCACTAAGAAACCCATCAGAACTGTCAAGAAGCAAGACTGAACAGGCACCATTGGCTCGCACCTGTACTTCTAGCTGAGATCTAAGGATTGTGGTTCAAAGTCAGCCCTGGCAGGAAAGGCTGTGAAACTCAGCACTCAGGCCCAGAGTTCAAGCCCCATGACTAAAAATAAAAAAGAAGAAGAAGCAGCAAGATTGTAGCCTTTTGGACAAGATAAACAATAAAAATCACTGCAGAGATTCTTATCAGTTAGGAAAGGGAAAATTTCACTCAACTGGTTACAGAAACTTGGGATATGTACGAAACTTGGGATATGTACAAAACTTGTACAAGTATGTACATCTTGCTGGGATGGAAATCCCAGCTCTGCAAGAGGGTAAAAGGGGCAAAGTGGTAGTCCATGAGTGCCCTTGTTCCTGGGAAAAGAGAGATTAAACAATACTGGTCTCTTAGAAGAAGCCTTAGGGGATTCACAGAGAAAAATACTTCAGTAACACCAAGTGCATCTATGAGAAAGAATTGCAGGATCAATATTACATTGTATATAACACATCTCAAATCATGAAATGAGAGTGCTGTTACTTTGGAAAATGCCTTATCTAAAGTTGTACAAAATTTTGACTGGGGAAATTTTTTTTTACCTACTTTAGTCTGTTTTTTTGTTCTATTCTTGAAACCTTTACTTGTATTTCTCAATGACCTCAATTATTTTAGAGAGATACCAGGACAATTTTGTATTTAATATTTGCTACAATTTTCTTTCCAAACACAAGAACCCCCCGCCTCCTCAAAACAAAGAAATTTCATTAAAGGGCCAACTAGAAAAACAAGACTAGAAGCCAGGCACTAGTGGCTCATGCCTGTAATCCTAGCTACTCAGGAGGCTGAGATCTGAGGATCGCAGTTCAAAGCCAGCCCGGGCAGGAAAGTCTGTGAGACTCTTATCTCCAATTAACTATCAGAAAACCAGAAGTGGCTCAAGTGGTAGAGTGATTGCCTTGAGCTGAAGAGCTCAGGGACAGCACTCAGGCCCAGAGTTTAAGCCCCACGACTGACAAAAAAGAAAAAAAGAAAAGAAAAAAGAAAAGAATTGAAAACTCCAAAGTTGCTTTAACAATATATGTACATGCTTGAACTTTTAGAAATCTAAAAGTGAAAACTGGCTGCCCAATGTCATTATATTCTTATTATTGTTCAATTATATCGTATTTTCCAACCTGTTATTAAAGCAGATCTCCTTAGTAACAGTATTTAGTGGTTACACTAATATGTCAGATGGAATTCAATAATTTAGATCAGAACATATTATACATCTATAAAACCAACTAAGAAAATACAGAAGTCAATTACATTTTTTTATTTGCTTGTGTTCCTACTCAGTTATTAATATATGTGTATGTAAAGAAAACAGCATATAGGATTAAATACTTATGATTTTGAACAGCTAAATATAAAAGGCTTAGATTTCTAGCCTGTAGTAAACCCTCAATCAATGTTGGCTTTAATTTTTATAATTGTAATGTTTTCTCCCAAGTGGTTCTTTATAATGCCTTGTCTTTTAAAACTCTCAAAGTCAGAATAATGGCTCCTCCCTTCCTTCTGTATATGTAGAATGTATCTTGTCAAATTCTGTTTCTACACAAGTAGCGCTAAAATAGTTCTTGAATATCTATGATTTTCTATACTGTTCATATTTGTTTTGAAAACACTAAAATAGCAAATTCCGTTGGCTGCAAACAGTATCCAGAACAAATGTGTTAATAAGTTATGCTTTACCCCACCTTTTCTGTCCTAGGTCATGTATCTGCCAACCAGGGCCAACCATTATCTAACAAGAATCTAGAAATCGGAACTTCAAATTGTTCTTATGAAACTAAAGGTAAAGATTCATGTAGAAGACTTCTTAAAGGTTTCTCTGTAGAACAGAATTAGTTATGTCTTTAATTAAATAAGGGGTAATTAGAAAGTTGAACCTACTCAAATGGAAATTCTACATGGCACACTCAAAACTTTATACAGTATGGGATAATTGTGAGAAAGGACAGCATGGGAAACAGGAGCCAGGAATTTAGAGACGAACACTTTAATAAACAGGCTGATTAAAAACATGTAAAAGTGGGCTGGGAAGGTGGCTCAGTGGTAGAGCGCTTGCCTTGCATGCATGAGGCCCTGGGTTCAATTCCTCAGCACCACATAAGCAAAAAGCAAAAAGCTGGAAGTGGCGCTGTGGCTCAAGTGGTAGAGCGCTAGGCTTGAGCTGAAGAGCTGAGGGACAGCGCCCAGGCCCAGAGTTCAGGCCCCATGACTGGACCCCCCCCCCCAAAAAAAAAAAACATGTAAAAGTGTAATATCTGAGTTGCTATACACTGGCAGAAAGTTCCTCCTATGTCTGGCCTCAGGCCCTCCTGCTGTTGGAAATTTACTCTCTCCCCTGAACCCCCCTTTCCCTGGGAAAAGAATATACATAGGAACAAAAATGTGAAAGCAGAAAGCAGAACAAAATTATTGATAAAGGCCAAAAACCTCTGGGAAAAGAAAAACCCTGCTCCTTCTCCATCCTTGCCAAAAAGCAGAACATCTCTCCCTCAGTCAAGTTTACCAAGCTAGCAGCTTTGCAGAAGGCTACTGACAGCCTTGAGGCTTATCACCAGCTGCACTGAGTTGCTGTATTAGTCAGGAGTTTGTAATGTTTTCATTACAAACTGTAATAGCATCAATAGCATTGATAGTATTAGTCATGCTGACCTAGTCAAGATTATGTTTTGCCTATGCTCCTGTGACTCAAGGCTATGTTTTTGCTATGTTTTGCTTCTGTAACCTTGCTTGCTTGCCTCAATAACACCAATTAAAGACCATCAGCAAGTGGTCCCACTATGGGTAGCCTATTACAAATTATTACGTATGATATTTACCATAAAGAACAAATAATTTAAAGGTCATATAACTATAACCAATGAAAATCTGCCAAACCTCCCTTGCATGGCTCATCTATGTAACTTTATGTAACCTACCCTGAGCTCAAGGCCATTCTCCTACTTTCCCCGGTAGGAAGCCATCCCTGTGGGGTGATAATAAAGTTCCTAGCTCCTTTAACTTAGTGTCTTGGAGTCTCTTTTGGATCCGAGATATTATAAAAGAATCTTAACTTTCACACTCCTGCATAAGCTGCAACATTAATAAAGGGAAAAAGAGAGTAGCTATCTTTTTGATCTTGTCTGTTTGACCAAATAATGAGTGTATTTTGGGAACTGAACAAGGATAGCCTAAAGAAAAAAAAAGTCTTCTTATAAAACTGTCCTGAAAAAAATGACTACTCTAGCATGAAAAGTATTTACAAATGAAAATATCTACCTGAAGGCTTGACACCTATTTTTAAAGGAATATCTGGAAAAGCCATCTTTTGTTTAGAGGTATGTTCAAACATCCATGTCACAATTACCCAAAGTTAATGGCCCCACCAACAGGAATATCTCTGGGGCTGAACTGGAAAAACAAGTGTAGTCGGGTACTAGTGACTCACTCCTATAATCCTAGTTACTCAGGAGGCTGAGATCTGAGGATTGAGGCTCCAAAGAAGATAAAATATGGTATTCTCTTAACTCCAATTGGCCAGAAATGGAGGCACGGCTCAAGTGGTTGAACACCCTGGGCTCAAGCTCCATTGGCAACATACACACACACACACAAACACCCTGGGCTCAAGCTCCATTGCCGACACACACACACACACACACCCTGGGCTCAAGCTCCATTGCCGACACACACACACACAAACACCCTGGGCTCAAGCTCCATTGCCGACACACACACACACAAACACCCTGGGCACACACACACACACACACACACACACACCCTGGGCTCAAGCTCCATTGCCGACACACACACACACACACACCCTGGGCTCAAGCTCCATTGCCGACACACACACACACACACACACCCTGGGCTCAAGCTCCATTGCCGACACACACACACACACACACCCTGGGCTCAAGCTCCATTGCCGACACACACACACACACACACACCCTGGGCTCAAGCTCCATTGCCGACACACACACACACAAACACCCTGGGCACACACACACACACACACACACACACACACACACACCCTGGGCTCAAGCTCCATTGCGGACACACACACACACACACACACACACACACACACACACACACACGCTACAGAGTAACAGAAAAAGAAAAATTAACAGGTGTCTATGAGAGGGGAGCACCTATTCTAAGGTAAATTTTCATCAAAGCCCACTCTACTTTTTCACCACAAATGCTCATTACACTTGCCATCAGGCCTGCCTGCACCCATTGGCTGTATACACTACCTTTGTATCTTTACTAACTTAACATTCTTGCTCTTTACCTCAATGTGTCTTAAAATTATTTTTTTTAGTCACTTTTCACACTCACTACTCAAGAGCCAGATGGAGACCGCCTCCTTGGAGTATCAGACTCCAATCGTCAACTCCGCAAGCACCAGCATCGTCAGTTCTGCTAACAATCCGGCAGCCACATTGGGCGTGAACCTCCTGCTGCGCATGCGCCAGAATCCTTTGGACGAGCGTCTTAGGTTCTTTCCCGGGCTCCCTTCCCAGACTTCCGTTCGAACTTCCCGGCCGTGTGTGAATCCGCCAATCACGAACGTTTCTCCCAAGACACGCCCCCCCTCCTCCGCCCCCTTCGGAACCCGGTGGCGAGTGCACGCTACCCCCGCCCCTCCTTACGCACGCTGCGCGCGGACGTCGGTCCGTGGTGCGGCCGTCCCCGGGCGCCGGCTCCCGCCCGGGCCACTTCCGCGGGCCGTTGGGCTGCGGGCTGGAGTCCCGCCCTCCGCCCCCACCCTCTCCGAACCGCCCTGGCAGCGGACACCCATGTGTGGGTTCGGTCTCCTGCGGGTCCCGCCGCTGCTGTTCCTGCTGCACCGGCTCGGGACCGGAAACACCTTGCTCTGCCTCCAAGCCCAGACCATGAACCCGGGGGGCAGCGGCGGGGCGGGGTGCGCCCCGTCGGCGGAGGGACGCCGCCCTCGGTGTCTTCGGCTGTCCAGCGTGCCCGGAGCGGACCCGCAGCGCGGCAACGACCTGCTGCTGCTGGCGGCGGCGGGGGAGGGACCGGAGCCGCGGGGCCTCCCCGTGGACCTGGCCGCCGAGGAGCCGCCGCGGCCGCCGCCGCCGCCGGCGCCCCAGCATCACGTCCTTTATTTCCCTGGGGATGTGCAGGTAACCCGGGGCCTGCCAGGGCGCCGGGTCCCTCTAGCTGCTCGGGCTCGATGCCTGCCCCCGCGGGGCACACCCCACGCGGCGCCCCGCAGCCCCCGCACCGCCCCTTCCACTCCCGGACCCGGCCCTTCTCCATGGAAGATGTCAAAGGGTTCTTGCCTGGGAAGAGCCATCTATCAAACCGGGCGTGTAGGGTGTGCGTGTGTGTGCGTGCGTGCGTGCGTGTGGTGGCCGGGTACCGAGAGATGGCTTCTAGCCCCGTACACAGAGCGTTCCCCAAACTCTGACAGTAATTTTAAAATTAAAAAAAACTCAACCGTGGTATGGTATTCTCAGTAACCCTAAAAAGCAGTGGTGCTGATGGCCGTGATTGCTAACCATGCCCGTGTGTGATGCCCACACAATCTTGTATCGTGTAAATAGCTGCAGGTGTATTATTAATAGCTGCAGGCAGATTATGATTATGTTGTCCTGGAGGCTGGGTTTTCATCGACAACTTAGATGTTAGCCGTCAAGCACGAGATCATCTAACGTAATTAAAAATTCAGGAATAGTGACAATCCGGTTTCTCTGGTACGAGTTGTATTCCAAGTGCTCAGTCACTAAAATGGTGCGTGTGAACACTCTTTATGTGGACAGCGTCTCTTGGAACATTCCTGTCCTCACAGGAAGTTATGTGAGACAGGTAAAGCCAACTGGTCCCGCCGTCTGCGGTCTCTTAGGCTTTTCAATATCTTTACCTTGTCACACCTTGTTTTCTTGTCACACCTTGTTTTCTGTCTTTTGTCTCAGGCTTTTATCATTTCTATTAGTAATTTGATAGCTGAAGGCATAGTTCTTATTCATTTCATAAGCTGCATGAAAATACCTCTGGTTATGTTGTTGTGGAAACTGGATTTTTAATGTAAAACTTGGCATGAGCCATTACACATGGGACACCATCAGAATTAAAGTGAAAATGAACATTCCCCTTTCTTTGTCATACTAGTTGTATGTCCAGTGATTCGTTACCAAGATGCTGAGTATTACTGTTTTACCCCGTTCCAGCTTCTTGGTATTGTTCAGGTATGTCAGGCACACTTCACCTTCAAAGCTTCCTGCAGTCTTCCTGTGGACCTCGCTCTGTGTATTGCCTCCCCTCATTCAGTCTTCTTAAGACCTTCCCTTTCAGTGAGGACTTTTCACACCAATCTATTCAATGATTATCCGTGTGCACAGTCTATCAACATTTCTCCCCCACCCCCACACACACATTTTTATTAGCACATACTAATTGCACAGGGGTTTCATTGTGCTTTTTCCATACATGTATATAATATGCCTCGATCATATTCACCTGCAACTTTTATCCATTTTGTCTGTTACTTTTCAGTTGGGGTTTTGTCTGTTTTCTATACCTAAATTGTAAGCACATGTCTATTCACTGATCTATCTGCCATGCTGGGTGACTAGCATGTTCAAAGTGTTTAGTAGACAATTTGCATAAATGAATCCATGTAAGTTGCTTTAAACAGTACAGTTAAGTGTTTGACACGTCGGTCACATGTTGGCTATTTTTAAAATGATTTCAGGCTCAGATTTCCTCATTTAGGTCTTTGTAATTCTTTTGAGCACATTAAGTCTAAACAGAACTTGCCGCATCTTGACATAGACTTAATATTTGGTATTAATCAAAGCTGGTTGTCCAAATAATTTTAAATCCTTTTTCATTACTTTCCTGATAGTCCTTTTGTGCTCATTTTCCCATGTGTAGCTTTTTTAAAAAAAATTCTGTACATTTTCCTTTATCATTTGAATGAAAATAGAGGTGATAGTTAATCATACGCATTTAGGTAACTTACATTCTAGTGTACCATCAGATTTTGGAGGGTGTATGAGAATGTATGTTTAAGTCTGTTGCTTTTGAATTCTGAGTTAACTTGAAATCTTGGGATATAAAACTATCTTCTTTCCTTTCCTTTCCTTTCCTCTTTTTTTTTCTTTCCTTTCTTTTTCTTTTGGTTCAAGTCCTGGAGCTTGAACTTGGAACCTGGGTGCTGTCTCTGACTCTTTTTGCTCAAGGCTAAATTGAAGATAACAGTCTCGTGGATATTTCCTGCCCAGACTGACTTCATGGTGTCCTGAGTAATTAGGATTATAGATAGGCAGGAGCCACAGGAGCCCAGCTCAGAGCTCTGTCTGTCTGTCTGTCTATCTGTCTCTCTCTCTCTCTCTCTTTAAAGCTACAATTGATGAATTTTGAGAGGTGTTAGATTTATAAAACCACTATCACTGTGGTGTTTTAAAGCATCTCCATCATTCTGATATGTATTTTTTGCCCCTTTTAATCAACTCCCTCTTCTTAGACCCATGCAACCACTGACCTACTTTCATTCACAATAGTTTTGCCTTTTCTAGAGTTTCACTAATCTGGAACTATGTAGTCTTTTGTGTCAGACCTTTTTTTTTTTTTTTTTTTTTAACGTAGCATTCTTTTGAAATTTATCCGTACACAGCTAGTTTCTTTTTATTATCAAGTAATATCCTATGTATGGATATATAGTTTGTTACTCTGTTCAGTGATTCATACTATTGAGTCATTTTAAAGAGAAAAGTTATATAGTTATATAGTTGATCCTGTCCTGTGCTTTATCAGGCAGTCTGGTCATTGTGTTGGCCACCTAGTTTAAAGCTTTATAATGAATGTTTCCGGGTCCTTGTAGATACACCAAGTTTTCCTAAAAGTCCTCTAGCCCTTACTTTAATAGCAATATGTAGTATGGGATGGGCCTGTAGATCATCAAACAACTGAGATAAACGATATTCTCTTGTCTCCTGCTTTGCCAGAATGGGAAACCACAGGCCTACCCCAACAATGATAGTAAGTGCATCATTTCCAGACAGGATGAAAACTTTACAAAAAAAAAAAAAGCTCTTTTTTTGTAGATTGCACATAAGGAGTAGTCTAAGTTGCAGACTCTGTGTATGTATGCTGGGACTAGGGCTTGAACTCAGATGATTTTCCTATCTTTTTATCTTTGAATATAGATGCCACCAGTATCCAAGTTTATTATGTTTTTAATAGGCAAGTGTGCATATTGCTAAAATTCAATGTTTGAAGATTGTACATTGAAAAGTTTTTTACCCATTGTCTCATCTATTTCCCTTTACAAACACTATCAGTTGCCCCCCTCTAAATATGTGTATGTTTATGTGTATATATACACACATACAGTATTCCCTCAGAGATACTCTATGCATGTGAGGTTTCTAGAAAAACATAAATGGTAGCTTACCAACTTTCGTTATTCCTCTTTCTCCCACACTCTATTCAGTCCATCAGCCAATCTGAGGAGGTAGGTTGACACAGTTATATTCAGAAATCAGACTACTACTCAGCTCCTTCACTTCCACTGCTATTCTGATCTAAACCACCTCTTATGGAGATATTTCAGTGTCTCCGTGCTAAAGCTTTTGCTCTTTTCCATGTAGGACTAGTCATTTCAAAATTTAGATTGAATCAACCTCTGCTCCAAACCCTGTCAGAGCAAAAACGAAAGTTTTTGAGTTGTCATACCACGTTTGCTCAGCACCTCCCTTCCCCAGTAATTTTGCCATCTTTTGTCATCAACTTGTTCCAGTTTACTCTGCTAGTCACATGGGTCTCATTGCTGGCTCTTGGTTATATCCAGTATGCTTCTATCTGAGGGCCTTTTGTAATGACTTCTGCTTAAAATATCCACATGGCTTACTTCCTCAGTTTGTTTAGGGTCACCTTATTTGGAAAAACCTTTCCTGACCATTTTGTGTTTAACATTAATTTTCTACCTCTCAAAGCCTTGTGCTCCTTTTCCTTGTACTACTATTTGATATGTCTTGTACTGTCCAGTATGGCAGCCACTAATCACGGTGGCCATTGACTACTTGAAATGTTTTTTATTCTAGTCAAAGAATAATTTTTTTTTTTTTTTTTGTCGGTCATGGGGCCTGAACTCAGCTCAAGGCTAGCGCTCTACCACTTGAGCCATAGCACACTACTTCTGGCTTTTTCTGCTTATGTGGTGCTGAGGAATTGAATCCAGGGCCTCATGCATGCAAAGCAAGCACTCTACCATTGAGCCACCTTCCCAGCCCAAGGACTAAATTTTATATATTTAGTTTTAGCTAATTTAAATTAAAAAAATTTATACTCAGTTACTGGGAAAGTTTTAAGTATACTTGGAATGGTCTGGCATGTGAATACATTTTTTCAACTATAAAATTTTATGAAATCTAAATTCAGATCAAGTATTTCTGGTGAAAGGTTCGCATCCAAATTGAGATGTGCTATGGGTGTGAAATGCACAGTACATTCCAGACTTAGTAAGAAAAGGATGTAATAATTTCCCAGTAATTATTTATACTGGCAGCATATTGAAATAATTTTAGAGGAATGTAAAACAGTAAACTATATTGTTAAAATTTAATTTTACCTTATTAACATTTTATAGTTTAATAAAGCTACTAGAATTTTTTATTTTTTATTTTTTGCCAGTCCTGATGCTGGAACTCAAGGCCTGGGTACTGTCCCTAAGCTTCTTTTGCTCAAAGCTAGCACTCTACCACTTGAGCCATAGCACCACTTCCAGCTTTTTCTGTTTATGTGGTACTGAGGAATCGAACCCATGGCTTCATAAATGCTAGGCAAACACTCTACCACTAAGCCACATCCCCAGCCCACTACTAGAAATGTTTATATATGTGACTCACATATTTCTGATGGAAAGAAGTATTCTACACTTACTTTTAGAGTTATTTAGTTTAATTCTGCAATAGAACGGGTCACGTTGGCAAGGACTTAATCCATTTTGTTTCTTGCCCAAGCAATAGGTAGCCAATCAATTTTAAGGAGTAAAGGTATAAATATGAATGAGTTTCTTTTAAAAGCCACTATGAATAAAAATTTAAAGGAAAACAAAATTTTTATATAGGCTGTAAAACATATTAACATGTATCAAATGTCTTGAAAATAAGATCTATATACAAAAAAAAGCCAAAGATATGGAGGGAAAGAACAAAATCCTGATGACTAATAAATGTATGAACAAATTGCTAATTTTTAGTAAATCCAATTTGGATGAGTTATCCTGTGTCAGTGAAACTCAAGAATAAGGAAAGAAGGCAACTTTGTAGTCTATTATCACCAATTTTAATTATTTTTCACCTAATTTTTCTATATCTTGGAATTTACTTTTAATGTAATCACAGACAGGCACAAGGATTTTTCTGTAATTTCACTGTGGCTTCATTTCTAACACCACACAGTCTGACCTAAGCTATAAACACAGAAAAAGAAATCAGCAGTCAGGTTGTTAACCCTAGAGAGGGAAAGGTACAAGACTGCAGGTCACTAAAAGCAAAATATTCTTAAAATTTGTCTTAAAGGGGCTGAGAAGTTGGCTCAGTGGTAGACCGTTTGCCTCTCATGCATGAGGCCCTGGGTCCGATTCCTTAACACACATAAGCAGAAAAAAGCCGAAGTGGCACTGTGGGTCAAGTGGTAGAGCGCTAGCCTTGAGCTGAAGAGCTGAGGGACAGTGCCCAAGCCCAGAGTTCAGGCCCCATGACTGACAAAAAAAAAAAAAAAAAAAATTGTCTTAAAGTTTGTGTAATGAACTGAATTTTACTTTCAATTTTATTTTTACTGGTGTTTTAGAAAACTTGCTTTATGTTATTGATATGTTAATTAAAATATTTTAAACATGTACACATATATTGTATATATATCATCCATTTAAATGACATACAAATTCTTAATATTCAGTGTGTTTTATTACTTTCTCTTAATGGGTTTGAGGCTTAAAATGCAGACGGTTTTGTTCAAAATCTTAAAACTGGAAGGCAGTGAGATTATTAGTTTTCATTTCTGGTATATTAGCTATTAGCTATGTAGTAGCTTCTCTCCACAATAAAAATGGGGAACTATTTTTTGGAAATAATTTTATGTAAATATATTTTTCATGCTTATTTCCTCTTCCTTGCCTTTCAGAATTACCATGAGATTATGACTCGCCATCCTGAGAATTATCAATGGGAAAACTGGAGTCTAGAAAACGTTGCCACCATTTTAGCTCATCGGTTCCCCAATAGTTATATTTGGGTGATAAAGTGCTCCCGGATGCATTTGCACAAATTCAGCTGTTATGACAACTTTGTGAAAAGCAACATGTTTGGTGCCCCAGAACATAATACTGACTTTGGAGCTTTTAAGCACCTTTATATGTTGTTAGTTAATGCTTTTAACTTAAGTCAGAATGGTTTGTTGAAGAATGTGAATGTTTGGAATAAGGACTCCAAAGCATCTGACTATAGATCAAATTCTTCTAGTAATGGTTGCCAGGTAGAAAAAGAGAGGACCTGTAAAAGATCTGATGAGTCAACCACAAGTGATGGTGAATATCCACCATCACTAAAAGGTACGTCTTTTACTTTGATTGGATTCAGTAAAGGTTGTGTTGTTTTGAATCAGTTGCTTTTTGAATTAAAAGAAGCCAAGAAAGACAAGAACATAGATGCTTTCATCAAAAGCATAAAAACAATGTATTGGTTGGATGGTGGTCATTCTGGAGGAAGCAATACTTGGGTTACATATCCAGAAGTCTTGAAAGAATTTGCACAAACAGGAATTATTGTTCACACCCATGTAACACCTTACCAAGTACGTGATCCAATGAGATCATGGATTGGAAAAGAGCATAAGAAATTTGTTCAGATACTGGGAGACTTTGGTATGCAGGTTACTAGCCAGATTCATTTTGCAAAGGAAGCTCCTTCCATAGAGAATCACTTCAGGGTTCATGAAGTATTTTAAGACTACAAGTATATTAATGTACTTGTTCGATGGAAGAGCATGAGCACTTTGAATGTTATAAATTCATATAATGAAATATGTGATGTAATTTTTGGGGTGGGAAAAGCACACATTCCTAAAATATGACTGTAATGTGTATTCCTTGTTAATGTGAGCAGTTTTAAAACTTTGGGCTAGGTTAGGATTAGTTAATTTGAGATCTATAAGGATGGTTTGTGATAATTCTGTGAGAAATATGACCCCCTTAAAAATGAAAAAAATTAACAATATAGTCTTGAAAGGACAACTAAAGTTGTTGGAAATAATTGACATATTGAGTAACATTCTAATTTTGATGACTTAACAGTATTTAACTACTTTGACATTCATGGATCTATTCTTGATGTGTTACCAAGTATTGTTTTTTCCTAGTTGAAGTATTTTATTTACAAATGTCCAAGAACATGCAGTAGTATAAGGTTGGTTTAAAAACCTAACACTTAAGTACTGTGGCTTAATTTTTGTCAGTTGTTAATTGATCGTTCTTGGGTTTCTTGAAACTTGGCCATAAGCCAGTTTAAAAAAAATTAGTTGGACTATAATTATATAGGGTGAATAAAAACATACTCAGAGCTATGCTGCTGTCTTTGTAAGAGGCCAACATAGGTAAAATAAATACATACTGATTTGTTAGTGCTCTACTGAAAAGGAGACCATTCCACAGACGTAAAACAGTTTCTTTAGAAGCATGATCTTTGTCTGCCAAAAGAAAATAGCTCTCTTTGGCCAAAATGCAAAGTGACATTGCTATAAGAAAAGTTACAAAAGCAAAGTTTGGAGAGACAAATGATTTCATGTTGGCTCAAAAACTGAATTTGTTTAACGCTGCTACATAATTTGGGTGAAGTTTCCTTCTGCCCATTTTTTTCTTGACCTAGATAAGTACATTTTGAGAAACCAAGATCTAATGGATTCCAACCAACCTTGAAACATAACTATAGGATTATAAAAAGTGATCAGTTACTTTTTTGCTTAATTAATAATAATCTTGAAGGTCATGAAATAAGCAGGGAAGTAATGTGCTGCTTTAAGACTGAAAAAATAAGATTAATGTCTTAAGACCAAGAGAAACTAAATTTGTAAAACAATACAGAAAGTGCAAATTTCTTGGTTTCTTCCCAGAATTATATTTTGATGACTATAAACACATTCCAAATATTCATAGTTATGATAAAGGATCCTTTCAGACCAGATGCTTAAAAATAATTCTATAAAACTACAAGAGTATCTAAACTTTTAAAGGCAAAGCAATTGTCTATCACTCCATTTTATTCATATACCTGCTCTTTTGACACCAAAAATTCCTATTGCAAAAACCACTCACTTTGATATTTAGCACTATGATCAGGTAGCTTTTGTTAAACAAATTGTTTAATACTAGTTCGTTAAATTCCCATGTATCTAATATAAAATAGCTGAGTTACTGAATGGTCAAAGGACAGAGGAAGAAAAGGTTGTGATTTTCACAGGACTAATTGAAATATTAAGGTAGGACTTGTAATAGAATTCACTTGAAAAATCTGAAATATTTGTAAAAATCTGATGTTCAGCTATCCAGTCATATGAATGCATTTTTCACTTGTTACAAATTGAATAGATACTAATTAACTGGGCCCCTAAATGTCATCACAGTAAGACAGTTACTGGAAAGTAAAAGTATTTTTCATAACGAACCTATGTTCTGAGTCCATCCATATTCAAATGTTTTCTGTTTAATAGTTTAGATTGGTCCTATTTCCACATTTGTTTGTTAACGTAAATGTTATTGTGTCCTCTTGACTGTGCCTTTTAAATTGAGAAAATTAGTCCTACAAATAATGTGAAAATTGTTACCACCACAGCATGAATGTATAATTAAAAGTCTACAGAAGTGTGTTTGAATGTCTTTTATCTTAGCATTGTTCATTCAGACTATTATTTGAAAGGAGACTCTTCCTCTCATCCTTGCTTTCTAAGTTTGTTTTCATTAACTTCCATGTCTTTCAAATGAACAACTTTGAAAACCTTTACTATAAAAACATGTCAAGAAGAGCTACTCTGTTTCATTTAAGAGCCTTTTAAACAAGAAACACTTTATATAATTTTTTAATTTCTACTTATACTTCATTAGGGATAAAATATAACTAGACCTCCTTGGTGACTCAGGCTCCCTTTTACAAAGGTACAGTCACACCAGTTAATAAAGAAAGGCAGTCACTTAGGATGCTCACTTTAGTGTCCACTTATTTAAGATATCCAAAGTAGTCACTACAGTACAGTTCCAACTCTACACTGCCTGCCAAGTTCCTGTATTTTTCTACCCTGGTCAGATCCTTAGATTGTTTTTTGACAACTTTTATAGGTGAAAGTTACTAGTTTCTTGTCAAATGTTCACATAGCCGCTTCAAAAGGATGACAGAAACAAAAGGCTGTTCACTTTTTTCCCCTTGTTTTGATATTGCATCAAAGTAAGTATTGAATAGAACTCCAGTGTATTCATGTAACAAGACAAACACTGTTAATATTCATGAAAAGCTAACAATGAAGAACTGAAACATGGCTCTAGTGGCATATTGCCTGCCAGTGTGAGGCCTTAATATACTTTAAAATGTAAAATATTTTTAAAACAGACCTTTAGCTATCCAGTTATGTGAAAGCTTAAATTTTAATTTATAAGTTGAGTGGATATTAAGAATTCACTGGGTCCCTAAGAGTGCTATCACATCACAGACTGAAAAGTAAAAATGTTTATTTTCTAAATGAAAACGTTCTAAAGTTAATGCATATTCAAATGTTTTAATAGTTCCGATTGGTCAGTCCTGTTTCCCATATTTGTTTAAAAATGTTAATGTAAATGTTGGTACTGAAAAAAAAACTCAGATTAAAAATGAAAAGCTAACAACTACACTATTTTTAAAGTGTATTGAAGAGGATAATATGACCAAAAATTCAAGTAATTCAAAACTGCAGTTTTGTCTTCCTACCTAGTGATTCAGACACTTCTCATCAGCAACACCATCAGTGGTTTGTGTAGCCTTACAAAACTGTATGTAAATAAGTTTTCAGAGCATACTTTGATTTTAAGCAAATAGCAGTGCATAAGCTTCAAGCTTTTTATGGAATTGCAGTGGACAAGTTTTATGCCAGTACATACACTTCTTCCTCATTCTTGGCTAGTTTTTGTATTCCCATGTACTCATTCATTTTATTTTGAATCTTTGTCTATATATTAGGAAAGAAAAACCCTCCTGTATCTATTCAGAAGGGAAAGTAAATCACTAATACAGGCATCACTGTAAATCCAATTTCCATCACAATCATCTCAATCTGGGTTAATTATATTATGGAAGATTTCTTTCAGCAACAAAAGTGATTAAAAAGATTTTGAATCGGTGAGACGTGCAGTTAGTAATATTCGCTTGCCTTTAGCACAGAAACAAAAGATTAAAGCATTTTAATCTTAAGATAGACCTTAACATAATTAAGAATTATGACCAGGAAAATAATTTTAAAACTTCCCAAAAGATTCATGTCTAGCTTTCTAAATAGAATATCCCAAGAGAATCTACCTCAAATATCTTAGTAAAGGAATATAATGAAATAGAATTACTAGCACCAGTCATCAACTATGTGTATACCTTTAACTATATACGTGTACTTTTTTGTAGCAACCCTGTGATATATGAATTGTGTTTTAAGGAAAACATGCTTCATAAGTTGTTTAATTTACTTACGACCTAGTTTGATTCCCACTAGCCAAATGAAAATCTTCGGTGGACCAATTCTGTTTTACTTCCAAGTTTTCTACATGATTTTTAGATTTATACTTTGCACTGTTTTTCTTACTGGTTAAGGAAAAAAAAACCAAGTTTATTAAAGCTTACTATAAACACTATGCAAAGAAAAAGGGTATTGTCTTTTTCCTTCCTGAAGTAAAAGGATCACTGAAGTTCTTATAAGAATTAGATTTTTCCACCTCTATTGATCTCAGTAACTAAGCATCTCTTAAGATTCTCAGGAAAGGTAGAATGTTTTATATGCTTTTTCCTGTTTGTGTATTATTTTTTATTTATTATTTTTTATGCCTGAAACTAATTCATCTCTAAATACAGAACATGAGTAAATGGATTATCTTCAGTAGAGAAAATTATTTATTCCATAATTCAGATGTACCAAGTCAATGTATATAACTTTAGATGGGAATATTTGTATTTAGTGAATATATTTGGTCTTTACTGACTGTAACACAAAACAATAATATATACAATGGGGTTCGTTGTCTTCAAAGACAATACTAAGATCTCTTTTAAAACAGTATTTCATTTTTTCCTTTAATGGTATTGGAGTTTGAACTCTTAAGGGCTTTTCATATAGTATTTCTTTTATAAAAAAAAAAAGGTAGGTGAAAATTTAGCAGAGAGAGCTTCAAACATTCAAAACAAACAAGAAAAACAGATTTACCATAGGTTGACAAGAAGAAACATGATCAGATTAACCATGCTATGGATAAGTCAGAGAAAGTCATCTAAACACTATAACCAATCAATCTTGTGATTCTTAGTCCTGGTTATGCACCAAAACATCCTGCAGGGTTTATTAGGTACCTAACCCAAACCCCAAATGTAATGATTCAAAAAATCTACAAACAAGTTGACACCTAGGCATCTTAATCTAAAGTGTCTCAAAGATTTTGATTACAGCAACAAATGTAGGAGACAACATCCTTAGTTTCTACCTTTTTTTTCCTACCTTTTTTCCTTTCTTAACAGGACCTTGATTTTAAAAATTAAACACTATGGCTCTATCAAAGGAAGATTCTTTCTCCTAGCTCTGATAGGCCTAACTGACCTACGTATTATTTCATACCCTTTGCCAAAGACTGGAGCAAGGATATATGAATCCAAGCCCATTAGAGCACCAAGATCCCAGGGTCTGGTAGATTATTCTGGGACAACTTCAGATTGACAGGGCCCCTGAAATCCAGCCAGACTCTTCCGCTGCATGTAAATGAAGATGCACAAGGCCCCAACTGCTACTGGCAACCATCCCATGACCACAAGGGTAGCCAGTCTCAGGCTGACGCCAGTGCTGTGGCTGAAAAGCAAGCAAGGGTAAACAACAAAAGTTTTTGGTAACATTACTGAATCACTGGATCAGAAATAATGAAACCTATTTGAACAGAAGATTTCATGGAACATGACTCAATATAGAGTCTTAACTGTTTGAGTGGTACTTCTATTATTTGCATCTGCAAAGCTACAGTGATTCTACTACAATGTTATTTAAACTTCTGACATTTTGTTGGGTTTTTTTTTGTTTTTTTTTGGGTCCGGTCGTGGGCCTGAACTCTGGGCCTGGGCGCTGTCCCTCAGCTCTTCAGCTCAAGGCTAGCACTCTACCATTTGAGCCACAGCGCCACTTCCGGCTTTTTTCTTTTTGCTTATGTGGTGCTGAGGAATCAGAACCCAGGGCCTCATGCATGCAAGGCAAGCCTCTACCACTGAGCCACCTTCCCAGCACTTCTGACATTTTGTATCAAGTAGAAACAATACACCTTCCCTTTATACTTAATCTGAGATTTCTTTCCTTTTTTAAGAGTATTTTTAAAATTTATTAATATTTTTCCAGTATTCCACCTAAATCTTACTGAAATGTTTATTTCACCACATTCACTTCATTTTTTTTTTTTATTCAAAGTTCTTGCTGTAGGCTTTGTCTTGAATCTGTAAGACCATTTGCCGCGCATAGAAGTCCCTGTATTCCTCTGGCAATTCAGCCAGTGTTTTTAAGGCTCTGTCCAAGATCTGTGCGGCTCTTGATGCTGCAACAGGGTCTTTGTTGCCATAGGTATCTGTTTTATCATAGCATTCAGATGGAAGGTGCTTCCAAAAGACATTCACTCCCACTCCAAACTCTTCAGAAATCACATTATGGAACCATAAAGCTGGAGAAAGTTTTAAAAAACAAGTTAAAAATAAAACCTACAGTTGAAAAAAAAAACTAAAATGTCAGTGAAATATCACGAATTGCATATAGCCAATCTAAGAAATAATTCTTTAACCAGATCCCTTCCTTAGCACACTCTCAGCGTTTAACAGAATCATTTTAACTTTTATGAATTGCCAACCAATTTAAACTGTCAATAGCATACATCCTTACTTTAAAAAACCTTTAGGAATAGTAATATTTTTTCTTTTAACTTGAACAACATAATAAAGTTGTATTTGTTTTGAAGTTCTTTCATTTGAGGCATGTACTTGTTTATGCTTCCTGTGTCAAAACCACATCAAAAATGTATACTTTTTATGTACACAGAACATTTCAATTATTTGAGGAGTATGTTTGACCTATTCTGATTCAGCATAGTACTTTTGTTTATAAAGACTTCCTGTTCAAGCTGCAATTTGCTTTTCTGACTGTAAGTGTGCATTCACTGTAGCTCCCTTGGTTTTGTGTTTTAATGGAATCACATCTATCTTATGTTCCTTTCAGCTCCTTAACATTAAGCATATAAAACTTCAACATACATTTTGGTAATGGAAATGTTTCAAGTTTATCATATACCTAATTATTTTTTATTTTCACTAGGAAGTTTACTTTGTTTTCAGTTGAGTATAAACATTTGTAAAATGTAAGTGATGGAAGAATATTAAGGTAACACCACAGTATAACAGATGGAGGACTAATTATGTCAAAAGTGTTTAATCTTGTGAAAGGAAGATTTAAACTTCACAAGCTTATTCTAAGAATACTTGAGGAAAATGAAAGACTAAAAATATCTTGATTTGCAAAAATAGTCTTCAGTTTTAATCTTAACTCCACTGTTTAAGAATTCTTTTCCCCTGGTTCAGGTTAATAGGTAGAATAAAATCTAACAATTTTGATAAATTGAAACATTAATCTTTTGCTTTTGTTTGGAAATAAAAATTCTTAGAAATCCTGTTTTATCTTCCTTTTTTCATAAAAAGCTGTATACAAGATGAAACTACTGAGTATCCCTTAACCATGTTGAAAATATATAAAATCCAAAAATTTAAATAGATAAAACAGCAATATACTGAAGACCAAAGTAGTGGTTGTTTGCAATGAACACAAGAAATAATTGAATCTATCAAGTTTTTATTAGGCCTTTAGGAATAGAAAGATTAACAAACACATAGTTCCTTTTCCTCAATTTATAATATAGAACCAGAGTAGAACTCCATATTTTTATTTATTAATACTTTAAAATTATCACCAAAAAGAGGTATTCATGATTACTAGCTATGGGAAATATAACTAAACAAATGGAAATTTTTGTGTATTCCTTTACTCTTTAATTACTTTTAAAGTATCAATTACAGACGTTAATTATATCACTGTGGTTACTGATGTGGACATTTAATACACATCCAAACCTGCTTATTTCTTAAATTCCAAACATTCTATGTACAAAAAAGTAATGTACCCAACAGTATCACAGCTGATATTTAATAAAATCTGTACAAAATGTCAATATTAAAATGTTAATATTAAGCAGTAATTCACTGCATAGTGATAGGGAATGCATTCTGAGGAATAACAATTTTGTCATTGTGGGATTATCACAAAGTAAACTCAACATACCTAAGCCTATGGCTCCATTGTGCAAACTTGTATAGTAGGTACAATAATTATAGCACAATGGAAACTATATAAACCTATCTCAATACAGAAAAGGTACAATAAATAAGTCCTAAAAGAAAAGATACACTGCATAGGGCACCTACCATGGGAACTGGTGAGTAATATGAAGGCCCCAAAGTAACTATACACTATTATTCTCCCTTTCCTGTCTCTTCTTTTTCCTTTTCCTTTCCCTTTCCTCTCTTCTTTCCCTGTCTCTTCTCTCTTTTTCTTTCCTTTCCTTCTCCTTCCCATCTTCTCTCCTGTCCCTTTTACTCTCACCTTCCATACTTTACAATTACTGTACATTTACACTATACTAATTTCACTTAAAAATCCCTAATAATAACAATCTTCATTTACTGTAACCTTTTTCTTTATGAACTTCTAGATTTTTTTTTTAACTTTTTTTCTTTTTTTCTGTTTTGTCGGTCATAGGGCCTGACCTCTGAGCCTGGGCGCTGTCCCTCAGCTTTTCATCTCATAGCTAGTGCTCTACCACTTGAGCCACAGCCCTACTTCCAGCTTTTTCTGCTTATGTGGTGCTGAGGAATCAAACCCAGGGCCTCATGCATGAAAGGCAAGCACTCTACCACTGACCACCTTCCCAGCCCTTTTTTAACTTTTTGACTCACTGCAAGACTTAGTTCCAAACACTTTGTAACTATATGAATATATTTCTCTAAATCCCTTTTCTAAGCTTTTTTTTCTATTTTTAAAACTTACTTTTTAAACATTTAGTAAAAACTAGGAAACACACACATTCACCTACACCTACATACACTTATACCTACACAGGGTGAGGATGCCTACGTATCACTGCTCTTTCCTCCCCAGCTTTCCATCTAGAAGGTTTTCAGGGAAACAAAGAGACATCTGCTATGATAACAGCATACACAATACTTCCAAGATAACCTGTCCAAGGCTGTTTTGCAGCTGATACCAATGGCTCATGCCTGGAATCTTAGCTACTCAAGAAACTAAGCCCTAAAGGATGGCAGTTTGAAGCCATCGTGGGCAGAAAAGTTTGTAAGATTTAATTTCTTTTTTTTTTTTTTTGGTCGGTAGTGGGACTTGAACTCTGGGCCTGGGCGCTGTCCCTCAGCTCTTCAGCTCAAGGCGAGCGCTCTACCACTTGAGCTACAGCGCCACTTCCGGTTTTCTTGTGGTTTATTGGAGATAGGAGTCTCACAGTCTCTCCTGCCCGGGCTGGCTTTGAACCGCGATCCTCAGATCTCAGCCTCCTGAGTAGCTAGGATTACAGGCGTGAGCCACCAGCGCCCGGCTAATTTCTTATTAAACAGCAAAATGCTCTAGTTGGAGGCATAGCTCAAGTGGTAGAGTACCAGTTAAGATGAAGAAAGCTGAGCAAGAGCCAGAGGCTCAAATTTCAAACTCTGGCATCAACACATGTACACAAAATATAAGTACAAGTAAAACAACAAACACCTACTCTAATAGATGAAGAAATTATGTAGTTTATGGTCATTATCAAATACCATGTTCTATGCATAGCTCTATGACCTGCACTTTTGTGACTGGCAGCTACTAAGTTTGGCTATGCCAGCATCACAAGCTTATGAGCAATGTGCGATGTTATGATGGCTTATGTGATACAAAGTTTTCAGTTCCATTATAATCTTATGAGGATACTGTTATGTGATCTGTCATTGACTATCACTGTTAATATAAGGCACAACTGTAATAAGTTGCTCATGAGAAATAAGACAATCTTATCATGTATAAAAATGATCTAGCACTTTTGTATTAAGAAAATCACATAAAAGATTAGTGATAGAATACATATTTTATAAACACATTTATAAGATGAAGCCTCATTTATAAATGAGGTCTAAAAATCTTACCAGGAATGAATAACACATCACCAGCTTCAAGGGAACATTCATACCTTCTAGCCTTGGAAAACAGTGGGTATTTAGCCAAGTCTGGGTTATCTATATTCAATACTTTAGATTTAGAACCTAAGGAATTATAAAAACACACAAAAAAAGTCTGAGCATTAAAAAAATTATAAACTTGAAAATTGTGTTCAATTTACCCATATTGTGAGAACAACGGTTATTTTCCTGAGATCCAAGACAGTTTTCAATAACCCACTCTGAGGTTCTGGGTGACCTTTGACACCCATGTAATATAATTAAACTAACCTGAAAATCTCACTCTCCACATAGTCCACATATATGCGTATATACACACACACACACAGTCACACACACAGTCACACAGTCACACACACAGACACACACACACAGCAATGAAAAACACTTTTTATCAGGAGAAAGTGTTCTAAGATGTTGCTCCCTATGTGAATAAACAGTCATCAAAAGGAGTAACTGAGCTGGGTGATGGTGGTCCATGCCTATCATCCCAGATACTCAGGAAGCTGTGATCTGAGGAAAGTGAGGAAGGTCCCTGAGATTCTTATCTCTGGAAACCACCAAAAATGCCAGAAGTGGAGCTGTGGCTCAAGTGGTAGAATGTTAGCCTTGAGCAAAAAAGCTTAGGGACAATGCCCAGGCCTTGAGTTCAAGCCCAGGACTGGCACCAAGAAAAAAAAAAATCCAATAATAGTAATAATATCAATAACTGAATAGGATTTAGAAAGAAACTTTAAAAAGGCATACCTGACAAATATAAATATTGGGCATCTCGAGGACTGAATAATACAACACGTTTTTTCCCTGTCACTTGTATTAAGAAGTTATCCATTACCTAAAGACCAATAAAAGTATATGAGTAAGCAGTATCTAAAATACAGATTAACAACCAATAATACTCTAGTTAACTGTAACCCTTTCCCATTTTAAAGACATCATCTCACTATGTTTCTGACATTGGCCTTGAACTCGAACTTTTATCTCAGCCTTCTGAGTACCTGGGATTATAAATATGTACCACTGTGCTCAACTTATTCTTTTATAAAACTTATTCTTTTATAAAACTTAACAATACCTAAAATTACCAGCTATGTTCTAATTTAATAATGAAAACATCTGTAGTCCACAAACAATAATTACTTTGTTAAAGACATTTTTGTAATACTTCCTTAAAAAGGGAAGAACTATAAGTGTTTTGCTCTACCTAATGAAATAAGGACAGCTAAGGTTTCTTGAGGTTCTTCATTAATACATACTTACATATTTAGATGTGACTATCTAAAAACACAAGACCAACTCTAGACAACAGACTGAAAACATTCGTCCAGTAACTGTAACCCTCTGTATAGTATCTTTACAATAAAAAAAAAATAAGTAAAAAAAAAAAAACATTCGTCCAGCCTCTGCTAAATTCTTAATTCTATGCCAATCATAATTTAATTATAGATATCGATTATAAAATTATTTGTATAGGAAGATCGTCAGACAATATAATTTGTAATAGATTAATCTTAACTTTTCCTATATATGCAAGGGTACAAGTTCTTAGTACAGATTGTGAAAAATGTTAAAAGGAGAAGCCATATTACTCTGAGCTAAAGAATTAATATATACAATGGACAAGATATGATTATCCATATATCATTACATCTGGAGAATTACTGTTAGCTCTGACCTTTACTTATATAAACTTACATAAACTATAGCTACATAACTACAACTAGTGTTCCTTTTAAAGAAAAGCTTTATATCTTATTTTCTATTATAACTCAAGGTAAAAGGGAAACTACTTAAAATTTTTAAAACTCAGTCATAAAATATAGCCTATGATACACAAATCACCACATCATTTCCTCACCCTACCATTCATGTAAAACCTAAAAAAGCAAAATGCCTCTCTTATTTAATTATAGAACTACTGTAATAATAAAATCCTCCTCAGGTCTTTAAATAAATTATAAAATAAATACATACAACATATATAAAAACCAAGAGTGTGATTCAGAATGTTAAAAAATTACTTTTACTGTGGGAGGTGTCAGCACACCTTTTAATCCCAGCACTTAGAAAGCTGAAGCAGGAGGATGACAAGTTCCAGGCCAGTCTGGGCTACACAGTAAGAACTTGTCTCAAAAGAACAAATATTACAATTTTGAAAAAACATTTTATCTTTGAAAATCTGTTAAAATTATTTAGCTTCCTATTTATCTCTCAACACTAACCTATACACAATAATATTTACATCTACATATATTTAAGCTAATATAACCCATAATCAAGATGGTAATTCTACACATCCTGCTGCTCTACAAAGACAGTAGAATTTGATGTTTGCAAGACTGCCAAATATCCTCAAATTTTTCAAATTGGAAATAGTTTTCCATATGCTTCTGCCTTTCTCCTAAGCAACATAACTGAGGGTGGCCAGAGTCCTATGTATCACTTACACATGCTTTTATCATAAGCAAACACTCAATATAAATTTCCCTCTTCCTTCTGTAGCTATTTATCATAAGCCAGAAACAACCACTTCATAAAATTCATATGATGATAAATCAAGAACAAGATTACAGAGGAATGTAAATGTGAGAAATGAAGTAGGCTTTGCCATTAGCCAAATAATTCACTTGCCTATTGCTGCTTTATTCAGTGTTTTTTAAAACTGTGTTTAAACAAACTACATATAAAAGAGTTTCAAAGCAGCTTATTAAATTGAAACCATGAATGTTAAATCCACAAACACTAAGGATCTACAGAAGATTCAGAGTTCTCATTTATGTAGCCTACATCATAGTGAGTCCAAAGTTGTAATCCAGGTGAACTAATTCGAAAAACGCTGGAAAAGAACTGTTCCTCTCTGAAGAATTTTGGAAACTTAATATCTCCTTCTAATGAAGGAAACTGCTTCCGGATATCTGCAACATCCTATTTGAACAGATATAAAAATAAATAATTAGATAAAACATAAGATGCAAAAAGAATTTCAATATATACAATATTAGCATAATGCTTACTCTACCTATGGCTGCCAGACTACATAATATTAAGGAAGAAAGGGCAATATTTGTTGAGTACTTTAAGATATTCTGTGACCACCTAGGAACACAGATCTTTCCAATAAAGGAATAGACAAAAATCAGAGGCAACAGTAACACTGATAATCTCAATACACTTCATTAACAGAAAGTTTTTCCCTACTTTAAGCAAGATTAAAACAATTGTCAACTACTCTAAAGCTTAGATAGTGAATGGTTTAGGATTTTTTCTTTTTTAATTTTTTTTTTTTTTGTGGGGTGCCTGTCCTGGGGCTTGAACTCTGGCACTGGGCACTGCCCTTGAGCTGCTTCTGCTCAAGGCTAATACTCTACTACTTGAGCCACAGCTCTACTTTTGGCTTTTTTGGCATTTATTGGAGGTAAGAGTCTCACGGACTTTCCTGCCTGGGCTGACTTTGAATGGTGATCCTCAGATTTCAGCCTTCTGAGTAGCTAGGATTACAGGTGTGAGCCCAGAACCTAGCATCATTTATTGTTTTGGAATATTATTATATGAATGAACATCTAAATGTATATTACATATATATATCCTACTATATATGTTATATAATACATATATATGGGATTTCTTATGTATTATATTACAAATATTATTAATGATATGTGGGATTATATATATATGTATATATATGGGATTTATAATTATATACAAATTAAATGACTTAAACACCAAGACTCTATAGTCCTTTATGAGACTAAGTACTTACTTTTCAATAATCTCACTTCTTATTAAGAAAAGGAGAGGAGGAAACAGGTGAGGTACCAGTCAGTAAGTATAAAACATTACATTGTAAGTATACTCATTTAGTTTTTAACTTCTTGTTTTAAGTACACATTCTTACCTTTCTAGGATCTTCTCCAAGTGACCGTAAATAGTATTTCTCATCCTTAAAAGAAAAATAACATTAGCATTATTTAAATAACATTTAAGTGAATGTTAAAAAATCCATTTAAAAAATATTAAGAAAGAAGAAATAAAATCTTAAATCTGATCTACTAAAAGTCCTTTTCTAACTAGTACAGTTATTTTGTCCTTTCTACTAATGCTCTCTGGTGGCCATGAGAAGAAATGTCTCTAAATGTTGCCTACTGTAGACTTGTTCCACAAAACATTAAGGAAAATAAATTCTAAAGGCAAAAACACACATACCTACATCGAAAGCCATGATGATTAATTTAGCCTTATAGTCCAAATTATTGAGTCACTTTTAACAATGTCTTAACACTTAATAAAATGACTCCTTTTGGTCAACAATATACTTCTTAGGTATAAAAAAAGATACAGTTTTTAACAATTTTTAAAATAACTTTAGAACACTGTATTTTATCAGGTCAGCCTATCCTCAACAAGATAATTCTCAAGCCAAATCCATAAAAGTCAGCTCATGTATGAATTAGAAATATATCATTTCAAGTCAGTAAAATTAAAATAAACACTCTTAAAAAGTATCATGTGTACGTGACTGAGTAGCTAACAAGAGAACTGGTTTCTAGCACTGCAAAACTCAAAAGCACCCACTGTTGCTGAATGTGCTTGAGAATTAGAGAACTGGCATATCAAAGACAGAATTCTGCCTCTTTGAAACCAGTATGGACTGTCTTAAACTGCAAAGTGTTTTACCTTAAAACATAATTCTGTTATCATAAACTGTATTGAACTCTCAACTCTTTTTTCATGTAGATTCTGCGAGTTTACTCCTTGCTAAAAATAGTCCCTGATAGTATACTGTCAGCTTTAATGTTTCAGGATTTAAAAAATCACGGCTTTGTAGCAGATAGAGATGAACTGCTCAGATTCCCTTTCATGAATGGACCCACTGCTTAATTGAAGTGTGTGATTAACTTGGGGCTGCAAGTTGTTCACTGTTCACTTTGAGTTCACCTTAGCATTTGAACCAAGAAAAGTCCAACCAAATAGTGAAAAGGGCATAGCCATTGCCACCCAAGGAGAACTACTCTACTGAGTCTACTCAGAGATCCACAGTGAGCTGAAAGGACTGTCAGATGTGCACCTGCGTCTCATGGATTCCCCTGCATAATTCTGCTTCCTGCTCCCTTCTTATACAGGCAATACTCCCAGATATACATTTCCAGATGACTGCAGTGACAATCCATGTATATCTTATCTGCATATTTGTAAAATTTTTAGGTTTAATCCTATATCCAGCCTATATTTCTTTTTTTTCCCTTTGTTCTTTTTGGTCTATTTCGTTTTTTGAGACAAGGTCTCATTATGCAGCCCAAGCTAGACTAGAACCTCCTACCTAGGTTTTCAAATGCTGGGATTATTGGCATGTCTACTTGCTTGCTTGTTTATTTAGAGTCTGTCCCAACTATTTATTTATTTATTTAGTGCCTGTCCTGAGGCTTGAACTCAGGGCCTGGGTTCAGCTCCTTGAGCTTTTTTACCCTAGGCTAACAGTCTACCACTTGAACCACAACTCCACTTCTGGCTTTTTGGTGGTTAACTAGAGATAAAGAGTCTCACAGACTTTCTTGCCTGGGTTGGCTTCGAACCACAACTCTCAAACCTCTGCCTTCTGGGTAGCTAGGATTACAGACATGAGCCAGCTGCTTTCTAATTTTAAATTTTTGGTGGTGGTGGGGCTCAAACCCAAGTCCTTGCACATGCTATACAAAAGTGCTGTATCATTGAGCTAGGTCTTCTTTTCTACTCTCTGCCACTCATTACCCTCAAAGAGGAAAGTTCCTAAAGTCAACTACATAGATGTTCAAAGCATGGCTATGGAGGTTAAAAGAACAGTTCTCAGGTAAACCTCATTAGAATCCGTTTTAAAAGAAATTACACTGCAGACCCCCAAAGTTTGTAAGGTTCTTGGTAGTAATCAAGTATAACCACTGGCTGACCAATCTGCACGGCTGGCTCAAGTACAGATAATGCTTCATTCCAGGCTTTAGTTTAGTTTGAAATATGGTTTTGAAATAACACAGTGAATCTGAAAAAAGACGTAAGTAAACTTCAATGCCATATCTCTATATGCTTAAACTGAATTGTTTAAAGCTGGACTATAATATAAAAATTCTTGTAATTCAATCTTGAATCAATATTACAGCAAATACTCAAAAATTAACAGCTAACAATAAAATATAGAAAAAGATTAAAGAATGAAAATTTCCATTAGTATTTAATTTTGGCATATTGAACAAAAGAAGTAGCATTAATAACACTTAATGTTTCTATGTGTCAGAAACACTGCTAAGTATTTTACAAATTTTATGCATATTTTACAAATTTTATGCATATTTTACAAATTTAATGCAGTTAATGCTCACAAAACCCATATGATATACTATTATTGTCTCCAATTCATATTGTCTCCAATATGGCCAAAGTGTGAGAGCTAGTAAATAGTAGAGCTAGATTCTATATATCAAACCAAATCTTAAGAATGGCTATCACAGACTAATTCTTGAATATGCAAAGATTTTTTATAAGAAAATCCACTTATAATATAGATATTAATGCTTTCTGGAAAAATGTAAAAGCAGCTAGATGTGATGGCTCATGCCTATAATCCTAGCTACTCGAGAGACTGAACTGGAAGGATCAGTTTAAAGTCAGCCCAAGAAAAAAAGTACACAAGACTCCATTCCAACCAATAAAACACTAAGCATGGAGATATGTGTTATAATACCACCGACACAGGAATGGTAAATAGGAAGATCACAATCCAGGCCAGCCTAGACAAAATGTGAGACCCTATTTGAAAAATAACTAAAGCAAAAAGGGCTGGGGGTATGGCTCAAATGGTAGAACTCCTGCTTAGCAAGTACAAAGCCCAGAGTTCAAATCCCAGTACTAACAATAACAAAAAAGCTAAAGTGTTACCTCCGAAATGAAGAATTCATCATGCTTATCTTCAGCGGCCCTCTGAACTAACTTGTCAAAAGGTAAAGTTCTGAAATAAACATAAAAGAATTGTTAGACTTGGTAATTGTGGATCAACTAGTAATAATAGTCATTATACATACAGACTCATTGCAGTGGGGTATCATCTGCGTTACAATACTGATAGCTTTTGTTATGACCATATTATGTAGAATTCTCAGTTTTTAAAGTTCATTTAAATAGTATGCCTATTTGACCTAAATTATGTGAAATTTTAAAATGTGAAATTTTAAAATTAAAGAATTTTAGATTAATGTTATATGCTTCTATCCTGTCACTGACGGAAAAAAAGTTGCTAAGGCATCCGATAACCTTTGGAATTACATAAAATTCTAGGCTCTGCTACCTGTTTTCAAGTGTCATAAAGCAAATCATGTGATGAATTGAGTCTCTACTGTTACACTGGAAAGGAAGTAGGCATATGTGGTCCAATGAAGCCAACCACCAGCCCTATATTCCTACCTTCTGGCACCATCCCAGAACACTGTACCCTTTGTTGTGTTAAGGCTTCTGAAAATAGCTCAAGAATTCAAGTGCAGTCATCAATTTTTATTGTCAAATTTCCGCTTCAAAGCCTATTTCCATTTGGGAAACAGGTTTCCTTTATATCATATTCTAGAGTTATATTTTCTACAGTTCTTATCCCATCTTTTCATCTTTCTAGACTCAGAAGAGATGGAAGAGATCACCATATCAGTAACACAAGGATATCCTCCAAAGCTTTTCCTCTGCTCCTTGACTGCACACCTGCCCTCAAATATGATTAAAGATCTGTAATTTTTGTCTTATTAGAAAACTGAACTTTGTACGGGGGAGATGGAAAGCAGATGGTCTTCTATGAGATGACCTGAGACTGGCTTACTTTCTCCTGGCACTGGGTAAAGATAAATGTGATACTAGGCAACACTGTTCACAGTAAAAGTCCTTTTTGGTTAGTGAACTATGTCTGCACAAGAAGTTATATGAGTGGCCTAAAAGTATCAAGAGCGGGGAAGGTAGTTGTGGAGGTGGGAGGGAAGGGATGGCAAGGGGAAAACAAAGGAGGAGGCAACAATGCTCAATAGAAAATGTACTCATTACCTTGCTCATCTAACTGCAACCCCTCTCCAGCATTTTTACAATTAAAAACATACTACAAAAATATCAAGAGGATTATTAGGACTAAATATAAAAGGCAGAGAATGTAGCTTTCATGTATGCTATGTAACTCAAACTGTGATATATTCCTTGGACTATTTTTTTGGCAGGGGTAGGGGAGTCAGTGGTGGAGCTTGAACTCAGGGCCTGGGTTCTGTCCCTTGGTTCTTTTTGCTCAAGGCTAGGGCCCTATCACTTTGAGCCACAGTGCTACTTCCACTTTTCTGGTGGTTAATTGGAGATAAGAGTCTCACTGACTTTACTGTCTGGGCTAGCTTCAAACAGTGACCCTCAGATCTCAACCTCCTGAGTAGCAAGGATTACAAGCATGAGCCAGAAGCACCCAGCTCATGGGTTATTAATTGATTTTGGGGGACCATGTTTTTTTATCTAAACTCTCATATATTTCAGAACCACCTTCATAATCTTGTCCCTTTACAACTCAGTCATCAACTGGTAAACCAATAAATGGCTCTTGGGCTTATACAAAGACTCCTACTAAAACTATCCTGCTCATATACTACTTCCTGCCTTGTATTCTGAAAAGTTAAGTGAATCTGATCAAGGTTCTGGACTAGTGGGCCCTTGAGTGTGAATGTCCATCGGCACCAGAAGGTACTGCTGGTAATTAGGGAAAGCAAGCACACTGCAGGCATAGAAAAGTGGAGTCTATAATCCATATACACCAATGCAAAGAGCCAACTTTACTACTCTAGTTTCTCACAAATTACATCAATAAAGTTACTTAACATCATCCTACTCAATATTTTCCTTCTCAGGCATCACTATGTACCCAACCTTCTTTCCTACCAAAGAATCTTTGAAGAGTTTGGGCCAGAAGGAAGCCTTATATATGGCCCAGAACTACATGTATAATTGGTGTAACAGGTTTATCTTAGTAGGGAGAAGTGTCCCAAAACCTTTGCAGAAAACAGGGCAGAATATTAAGGCTGCACAAACAAATAAAGTAGAGCAGGCCAAAGAAGCAGAATTGCGATGTTGCCAGAAATCTTCCCGTAAGTAGTAGTACCATCATAGCTTCTACGAATCACTAGTCCCCATGGAGGGCAGGAAATAAAGAATATAAGCTGGGAAGTTTTTTGGCTTAAAGATTTTATCTACCCATGTACCCTCTATTAAAGTACTATGTGACTGGGTTAGCATAGATCAAAGGAGTCAGTACTGAAAGGAGGTTATAGGTTATCATGGACTCTGTAGTCAGGCAAATTTGAGTATACATTCTGAGTTCTATCACTTTAAATTACATCTTTGGGTATATGACTTAATATTTTTAAACCTTTGCTTACTCATCTATGATATCATAAAGCTACGTCACAGATTGTCTTGTGTTTAAAATTAGAAATAGAATGTTTGGCACAGTGCCTGATACACTGTAAGTGTTCAAGAAGGATAGATGCTGTGCTTAGTAACAACGATAATGTATCCTCAGCAGCATGCAGGCAATCATCAACATTAGAAGAACATAAAAAAAAAAAAAAAAAACCTTTCAGTGCCCAGCTTCCCATTTTGGAATCACTTCTTTATAAAATCCAGATCAGGATTGATGACAGTGTTATAAACAAGAGGAAGATGATGGCAGAATTTCATGATGCAATAGGTTAAAGCAAGTAAAGCTTATGTTTACTAGTTTTATGCTATGAATCATATGACTAGAAGATACTAACAGCATTCTTTCACCACCCAATTCTTTTGTTGAGGTATCCAGAGCTAACAAGAAAAACATGAAAGTTAAAACTTTGTGGGTCATGGGGCTTTAACTCAGAGCATGGATGCTGTTCCCCGAGCTTCTGTGTTTAAGGCTAGCACTCTACCACCTTGTAGCCACAAAGCCACTTCTGGTTTTCTGGTGGTTAATTGGAGATAAAAGAGTCTCACAGGCTTTCCTGCCTGGGCTGGCTTCAAATGGGATGTCAGCCTTTGAGTAGTTAGGATTACAGGCATGAGACTTTTTAATGCACCCCTCTTCAGATGTCTTATTGAAAAAGAAAGGAGCCTCACGCTGAACTGATTTAACAGTGGATGTGTCTGCAGAATTTGTTTCTAGTATCGCTGGTTTAATGATCTCCTCCCTTTCCTATGGCTTACTAAATGCTATAAAGAATTAAACCTATTGTTTTCTAAAGCAGTAATTTTTCAGCTTTCTAGTAGCACCAGTGAAAGGTTTTAAGGGAGCCAGCATAGATCTGTAACACAATATATGTTTGAAAAGCTTAAAAGGCATGAGAAAACACCAAGGCAATTCAAGATGAAATTTTATTATGGCACTAGATACTGGAAAATAAACATCATTAATTATAGGTTGAAAACACTCATCACTCCAACACTTTCTTCCACTTTTTTGATGTAATGAGAAGTGAAAAGTTCATACACTTGGAAAACCCTACAGCAATTAGATTTAATTCATGACCTATTAAAAACCCAAACTATAATATAAGTATTCAGAGCACTGAAACTGAGGAGTGCTTTGGCAGCTGCTACAGAAACTTGGGGAATTCTAATGAGAAAGGAACAGCCCAGGACACTGGAAACTCTGTTTAGCTCATCTCTAAACTAAAGCCTCTGGTTAACTACATGGTTTCTCAATAGATTTAATTTGTTGGAAACTGCATGGGCTCAAAACTTGGAAGTTATTTTTCAATTTAACATTTTTAGTGAATCTCATGGGAATAAATAGCATAAGAAATCTGCAACATCAAGTTAGTGTTTTCAAGTTTAGAAATTTAGCAGTTTTTTTACTACTTCTTATACATTTTTATGTGACACCACAATATAAAATAGCAACTATGAGAGAAATTAAAGATATTCAATATTAGTTAAACAAAAGAGAAAATTAAGCACAATTAAGTCTTAAAAAGCTGTACCTATATTTCTAGAAAGGGAAGATATATAAAACAAGAGACTATTAGAAAGTATTCTATTCCAGGTAAGTTACTAATGGGATAGGATAAATTAATTCAGCACTGAATGAATACAACACAACCAATCTCAGATCAACCTCTAGTTATTGAAGTTCTCTTTCATGGCTCCAAAGATATTAGGCATAAAAATATTTTTTTGGAAATGTCTTTGTACAATTATGTAAACTCAGAATTCTTGTCTTTTAAAAGCTACTCTCAAAAAGAAGTAAGCATGATTACATAAACTAGCCAAAAGTTAAAATGCCATATGGTCTTTGCATAATAATGTAAAAATATTTTTAAAGTTTAAAAAGTTATTTGCATCCCGAAAAGTAAACCTCAGAAGATACCTATATACAAAGTTCTTACTAATGAAGTCCATCTGTGCAACTGTAGAAACATGAATTTTTACTTCTTTCGTCCCTCCAACTTGGCTTAGGTAATCCACTGTCCATTTGCTTGTGCATGACCCCAAATCAATTCCTTCTAACACAAGTGGTTTTCTCTGCAAGGAAAAAATAATAACAAATTGTGTGAGTATGTATGTGTGAAAACCAATACTACATTGGGAGTTGTATTTGGTAACGGGGGTAAGTTTTGATTCTTGATACCAAGATGTTCAAACTCAACACTTTTGACTTAAGTGGGAAGAGGATCCATGTAATATGCTTATACAAAATTTTAAGACAGAAAATAAGAACAGGAACATCAATACACAAGAGAAATCCAAATATTAAAGTTATTTTCATCTTAACAATTAAAAAAAAATTTTCTAAGTCAAACATTTTTGTAACTTCTTATGGTTACAAAATAGTTTTGATACTATTCCAGACTTCTAAAAAAGTTGCAAATGGACAGTGGATTACCTAAGCCAAATTGGAATAGTATTTTATCCTATTTGCTTTATCATTTGCTCTCATACAATTTTCAGAGAGGGAAATATTGCCAACATCATGCTCCTTTGTCTCTAAAGACTTGAATGCACCTTCAGAAAACAGACATTCTCTTCCATAACCATGGAGTAATTATCAAAATTATGTTTCACATTGAGTTAATACTATTATGCAATCTATAGTCCCCTTCAGATTTAATTATCCCAATAATTTTCTTTAGTTACTTGTTCTCCTGGTCTAGAGTTCATCCTGAGAGGCTACAATGTGTTCATTTGCCATGTGTGCGTCTCTTTCTCCTCATTCCTCTCTCCCTGCTCCGTCCCTCCCTCCTTCCCTTTTTCCTTCCCTCCCTCACCCCCATCCTGAACTCAGGGCCTGAGCACTGTCCCTGGCTTCTTTGTGCTGCTCAAGGGTAGCACTATACCACTTGAGCCACAGAGTCACTTCCAGCTTTTTTGAGTAGTTTATTGGAGATAAGAGTCTCAAGGGGACTTTTTTGTCCAGGCTGGCTTCGAACCATGATCCTCAGATCCCAACAACCTCTTGAGTAGCTAGGATTACAGGTGTGAACCACCAGCGCCCAGCCCATGTCTCTTTAAGTCCCCCCACCCCCATCTTTGTCTCCAATATCTACCATTAAAAAAAAAAGAAAATGTAGTTGCAAAAAGAGGTTACAATTCTGTAAGTCAATGACCTGACAATTTTGAAGCCCACAGGTCAGTTATTTTGTTCAGTGCTCTTCAAATTAAGTTCATCAGAAGTTTCTTCATGTTTAGATTCAGGTTATTCATTTTGCAGAAGGAATGTATTACAGAAAGAATGTTGTGATCATCCTGGAGTATTTCAGGTGGCAACTGGTATTATACTCTACCATCTGAGATGTTAACTATGATAATTTTGATCTGAAATTAACAGTGATACAATGAATACAAAATACAGTGATTTTTTTTCAACTCCATCATGTCTTCTACATTTATTACTTGACACCATAATGTTAAAAGGTAAGCTCTGATATCTCCATTCATTAATTTTATTCTTAGATTATTAAATCTAAGGATTTTGTTTAAGACTTATTCCATAGCCCAAGCTAGTCTCCAACCCCCAGGCCTTTCATTCCTTTCTCCTTAGTTCTAGGCTTACAGATGTATACCACCATGTTTATCCTTAGTAATGTTCTAATTATCTCAGATTTAGCCAGGCTGCATTAGGCTGGTTGAACCTTTGGACTTTTTAACCTGAACACTTTACTTTACAGTGAAATAAAACAATCCAGTATTCTTTTGTACATTCTGTGCTCAGTCCTGCAAACAGCCATCTCTTTAAGTAGCTCGTTTCTTCTAAATGGGGAATGTGTAACTGAATATCATTACTTCTACTTATTCAGCAGTCAGATCTAAGAAATTCATGTGTGTACACAATCTTAAATAAACAAAACACACAGCCATGTATGCATACACACATACACTTAATGCATGAATCGCACATATTTCAATGTTTACTCTTTATTATTATACATAAATTTTTTCAACAGTGAGGAACCTAATTCCCATTATCCTCAATATTTAATCATCTGAAAAGCCCAAGAATATAATAAAGTATTTTCAGAATTTTTAGATCATGCCATTGTAAAAAGCAACTGCTAACCAGGATTATATCCTAGCTATTTGGGAAGCTAAGTTTGGACAATGTAGTTTGAAGCCAGACCAGGAAAGAATTCTTATCTCTAACCAGAAAAAAGGAATCGTGGGGCTGTGATTCAAGTGGTAAAAGTGCTAGCAATGAGCAAAAAAATTCAGGGACAAAAAAATTCAGGGACAGTGCTTAGGCCCTGACTTCAACCAATACACACACACACGCTTAGGCCCTGACTTCAACCAATACACACACACACACACACACACACACACACACACACACACACACCAACTCCTCCACTATCTAGTGTACACACACACACACCCCAACTCCTCCACTATCTAGTGTACACACACACACACACACCAACTCCTCCACTATCTAGTATTCAGTCTGTTTGCAGTCCACCATCCCCACTTTTTTTTTGGTACACACACACACACACACACACCAACTCCTCCACTATCTACACACACACACACACACACACACACACACACACACACACACACACACACACACACACACACACACACACACACACACACACACACACACACACACACACACACACACACACACACACACACACACACACACACACACACACCAACTCCTCCACTATCTAGTTTGCAGTCCACCATCCCCATACTTTTTGGTGCCAGTCCTGGGGCTTGAATTTTTGGCCTAGGTGCTATCCCTGAAGTTTTTGTGATAAAGGCTAACACTCTACCACTTAAGCCACAGCTACCCTTCTGGGTTTTTTGATAGTTAATTGGAGGTAAAAGTGTTACAGGTTTTACTGCCTGGGATAGTGGCTTCAAACAACAATCCTCAGATCTAGGCGTCCTGAGCAGCAGGATTACTGACATAAGCTACCAGTATCCAGCTAGTTCAGGATATACAAGCAAAGTACTATGTTAAAAAAGTGTCTTCCGTTGCTTCTCCCCCTCCTCTGGATAGGTTCATTTGTTCCTTTTTGTTTTCTAATTTAAGGTTTTGTTATTTTAAATTTTCATATGCTTACTGATTATTATTATTTATTCAGGCATAGAAATAACCAATGTTATAAATTTCTTAATTATCACTTCTGTTTCTTGCCTGCTATGTCCTCAAAAAGATATTTTCTTATCCCACCCTTTTATGTAAAAAGTGGTTTGCTTTATTTTCTTCTATGATTTGCTTTTTGTAAAATACAAAAATATGCTTTCAAAATAACGGCTATCAGTTCAGATATCTCCTTTCTTCTTTTTTGTAACTGTTGACTATAGTACAGTATAAGTAGGCAATAATGTATTCAATCACTCTCCTATGTAGTCTTTCAGGTTATTTCAATAATTTTAAGTTCAACATTTTTGGAAAAATGCTTTCAGGAATAATTCTGAAATGAGAATTTGCTGAGTGGTAAACTAAATACATGTAGTTTTATTAATATTTGTATAAAGGTTTAAATCACTTGGCATAAAATGTGAGAACAGCAGTTTCTTCATAGCTTCACCAATAGCTTATCTTCAAAATTTCTTAATTTTTGCCAATATGTGAGGTAAGAACTAGTATTGTGTAACTTTAGTTTTTCCTAAAGTTGACTATCCTTTCAAATGGCTAAAGACTATCTTAATAGTTTTTTGTTTTGTTTTTCAATTAATGCTCAGTTTTGGCCTTTCCCCCACCCCCCTCCCCTCCTTTTAAAAGTTCTTTGTAAGACAAGGTCTTTTTACAATCCTTTATGAGATCTATGTTGCAAATACTTTCTTTCCATATGTTATTTCAACTTTATTTACAGTGCTTGTCATGCAAAATTTTCATGTAGTCAGACTGCAACTTTTTTTTATTGTAATGATGCTGTACAGAGGGGTTGAGCATTGTTACCCCCTCCTTTGTTTTTCTTCTACTATCCCTTAGACTAACTTTTTACTATATCTGAAGTTGAAGTCACAGAAAAGGTTTCCAACAGACCTAGAGGAATTTACTGTTCTAATACTTGTGTGATTTCTTTTTCTTACATTTGGGATATACTTGTTCATTGCTGTACATGGTATATTTATTGTTTTCTGAATGACTAGTTAGCACCGTTAAAGCAGTGAAACTACTACAGTACAGTGTCTATGTGCAGTGAACTTCCTAAAACCACAGCGAATGCACAACACCAAGAGTGAACTTTAGACTATGGACTTTGAGTAAAAATTTTGTCAATGTAGGCTCTTATGAGAAACATAATGGATATTACATACTGTGAGGGCAGGAAGCATATGAGAAATCTCTGTACCATCTGTTCAATTTTGGTGTAAAGCTAGAACTATTCAAGAATATATTAAAAATATTTTTGACTCAGTGATTTTTGAAATGTCATGTTCATATATACTCATTTTCCATCCTGAAAAAAAAAAACTATATAGAGTGAGTGTCATTGTTGGACTTTCTATTTTTGTTTTTGGCTAGTCTTAAGCTTGAACTTTGGGCCTGGGCCTTGTATCACTTAAGCCACAGAGCCACTTCCAGCTTTTTCTAGTGGCTGGAGATAAGGTTCATTGACTTCTAATGACAATCCTCATATCTTAGCCTCCAAACTAGATTACAGGTGTGAACCTGTTATAGGAAGTGGAGTTTAGCTCACGGTGTGGTAGAGCACCAACCTTAAAAAAGCCAAGTAAGAGATGAGTCTGAATGGTATTTGCTTACAAGGTTGTAATTTTCATTTGCACTTTTTCAAGTTTCTCTCAAAAAGCTGTGTGGAGGGTTTTTTTTTTAACGGTAACTCATAGAAAACCAAATTTTCTGAGCCTGGTATGTGGTGTACAGCTTATAATCAAGTGTTATTTTATAAATAAAATCTTTGTAGGAGCAGAAAAAAAAAGCCAAGTAAGAGCACAAGGTCCTGAGTTCAAGCCCTAGTACTGGTACCAAAGGGGGGAAAAATAAAAAATATTTTACTATGAAAATAAAATATACATATAAAATATTAGAACAAAAGAAGATTAAGTAAAAAGTTCTGCTTCTGTCTTTATGCTTTCTCCAAAGATACACCTAAGGCATTAATCATTTCTTTTATATCCTTCAGACACCTGAATACCATTAAAACACAGGTATCAGTGCCTGTCAGACTTGCTACTTTTTATTTGTGCACATTTATCATGCCTCAAGTTAATGGTAAGAGTTTTTAGAACATGTTAAAAAACTAAACAGGTATTCTTTTTCCTTTCTCCATTTCGTTACAATTTTTAGTCTTATTATAAGCACAAAAAGTCATAGGAATTTTATACTTTATGAAACTTAGCAATGCTTCCACATATATTATGTCTGGACAGAGAAGGCTAACTTGCTGTGCATCTTACAAAACACTTGCAAATGTAGGATTCAGTCTTCACAACACTGCCCTGTCAGTACGGATACTGCATCCCTATCATTCCTGAGATGGGGTTTGAGGAAGAGCAACCCATAGAGGACTAGTTCTGAAAAATAAACGAAGCTTTGAATGGTCTCCAGGGGAAAAAACAGTTCATCCCTGACTTGAAATCCTCAGATTACTCTTATAGATGTGTACATCAACGAAGAAAATTATTTTTTTTTTTTGTTGTAGTCTGCTTGCTTGTTTTTCGTCCATCAGTTTTGTCCAGCCACAGGCTTACTTTCACCTTCGGGATTTTTTTTTTCCTTTAAATGCTTGCTACTTTTTTTTTTTCTGAAGTACTTAAAAAAAAAAAAAAAAAAAAACTTCTCCTTTATGCTACCAGAAGTTTTCTTATTTAAAACCAAAACCCAAACTCAAAACTAAGAGATTCTGAAGTCTGAACTACAGACAAGGTTAGAACCCAGGACCAAGGACGTTTTGAGGGAGATTTCCACGCCGGTGGACGGAGGGACCCGCGGGGCTCCGAACCGAGTTTCCCGCAGGGCTGCTTTCAGGAGCGATGGGCGTGGGCCCACGGGCCCCGCGCGTCACCCAGCGGCCTGCCCGGGAGCACGGACCTGCCAGTCCGTCCCCTCCCGCGGGGTCTCCCCGCCCGCTTCCCAGCCTGGGGCGGCGCGGGCAGGGTCCTCCCGCCTCGAGGTCCTCACCTGTGGATAGAGGTGCTGCAGGAACCGCTCCCGCGAAACGCCCGGCAGCCGGGGCACGGGGCGGCGCTCGCCCGCCATGCTCGCGCTCCCGGGGGGCGTCCCCGGAAGGCCTCGGGACCTTTGGCGCCTGCGCGTTCGTCGGCGACCGCTCCGCTCGGAAACACGACCCGGGGAAGAAAAGGTCCGCGAGACCCGTGACCGTTCCGAGGGCAGCTGGGTCCGAGGGCGAGGCGGGGAAGCCCAGGGCCTCTACTCGGGCCTCTCGCTGCTGAGCCGGGATGGGCCGGCTCACTAGAGGTGGCCGCCACCGGCCTGCGTGGCTCCGGATGGGTCCCTGTTCTCCCCACCGCGTGGTTCCCCTCCGGCTTCCTAACGCCACTGCACAAGCGAGCAGAGGGGTGAAAGGTCAGCAACATGGCGCTGGCCGCCGGGCTGTTTCTGCGGCCGCGGTTCTCCCGTTCGCTGCCTGGCGGGGCCGCCCGGCTGCGAGCTCCTGGGGGCACCGAGGTGAGACTGTCGTGGGCCGGACTTTGCTGCTTGTGCCGCCGCCGCCTGGGCTCGGGAGCGGCTCCCTGTCCCCGCGGCGCTTGGGCGATGGCGGCCCCGGCGCCTCCCGTGCGGGGCCCCCGGCGGCCGCTGCTCAGCCCCCCTGCGCTCCCCGCAGCCCTCGCCTCTTTTCCCGCTCGTCCCTCGCGCAGCTACAGCACCGAGGAGCCGCCCCAGCCACGCCAGAAAACCAAGATGATCATCCTGGGCTTCTCCAACCCCATCAACTGGGTCCGGACTCGAATTTACGCCTTCCTTATCTGGGCCTATTTCGACAAGGAGTTCACCATCGCCGAGTTCTCTGAGGGGGCGAAGCAGGTTTGTTCGCTTCCCTAGGGGACCAGTTTTGACCCCAGTGTTGAAGGGGCGACCTCAATCACCAAAAACCGCTGGCAGTTCCCCAGATACCGTGTCCTCCAAGTCACTTCTAAAAGCGAGGGTCTGGGTGTGTTTGCACCGTGGCGGCCAGCGCAGGGGTCCGTGAAAGCACACGATGGTGTTGTTCACGCGACTCAGACGGAAAGAGACTCGTTTCTGCTACTTTTAAAACGGGTTGCCTTCCCCTCCCCTCTCCCGCCCGTCCCCCTTTCTGGCTGTAATTTCCCAAATCTGCAAAATGGGAGAGGAAAAATGAAGGGTGCACAGTCGGCAGTTCATAATATTCGTTGAACAAATTGAGTGGATTTGGTTGGGTAAGATTAAATTTGTCGGCTAAGATTATGATGAGAAATGGGATAACATTTCCAAAGTACTAGAGAGCCTCTTGTCGTTGGATATTAGAAATTCCTGCCAAGTATTTGATCAAGCTTAATTGAGCATCTCCAAGTTCCTTAAAGGATAATCAGTGAAAAGAAAGAAAGTTTACAGAAACTCCCTGAACCCGGGAGTATAGTACAGCACACACCCATCAACAGCAAGTAGACTTTGATGATTAATACCCCTGAGTTTTGTCGTTGTTATGACCCTCTTAATGACTGGTATCTTATCCTTGCCATTTTGAATCCTGAAATTATTTGCAGATTTTGTATGCACACGTGTTTTTCTAAGACCATCTGAGCCTCTCCAGGTTTTCTTAGTTTGTCTTCCCCAAATATTGCAAAACTCTTGGTAAACAATAGTTTATTTCCCAATCTATACCAACATAAACTTCTTACTCATACTATAAGTCTAATCATTTCACAGTATTGACCACATGCTAGTGCTTTTTGTTCTAATTTCTTGGAGATTATTTTTATAATCAAAATCCTGACCGTTATAAATGGAGTGTTTTCAACTTTATGTAGTCAATGTCAGTATTAACTCTGCTTCCAAGTCAACTCTTAACTGCTTTATATGTGTTTATATATTTTTTGAAAAGTTAAAGTGCAAAGACCAAGTTTGATTAATATGCCTAATTCAGCAGCATAATGCGGGGATAAACCTCTCTGCGCATGTTAGTTTTCCACATCAGTTGTACATGCAGAGGTAAATTGGTATGTCCCTACTGTCTTCTGATGACCATGTCAATCTCTCCACTTCATAATACATATGTAACTACCAGCTCATGTGTGTGTATGGAATGAAAATCATCTTCCTGTCATGAGCAGGAGTCAGGCCATCATTCTTTTGCCTCTGAACACACAGAGGAAGTTTGAACACTTTTGAAATTTCTCTGATCCTAGCTGCCAACAATTTTAACTTCCTTCCTTGCAGTCAAACTATATTTCTACCCCATCATCCAATTTATGTTCACTTTTGCTCTAAGTCAAGTTTTTTGTTCAATTAACCATTCTGACGTCCAAAAATCAAATGTCTGGATCAGCTATGGAAAAATATTTGATGATTTCTTTAAACCCATAGTTATTGAGCATACCAGTCAGATCAAGCAAAACAGTTCTTCAACACCTGCAATAACATATGTGTTTTCATAAAAGGACATAATGAAGAACACCTCCCTGAACAAATTGAGTGGATTTGGTTGGGTAAGATTAAATTTGTTGGCTAAGATTATGATGAGAAATGGGATAACATTTCCAAAGTACTAGAGAGCCTCTTGTCGTTGGATATTAGAAATTCCTGCCAAGTATTTGATCAAGCTTAATTGAGCATCTCCACGTTCCTTAAAGGATAATCAGTGAAAAGAAAGTGTACCCTTTCAGAGAGTTTACAGATACTCCCTGAACCTGGGAGTATAGTACAGCACACACCCATCAGCAGCAAGTAGACTTTGATGATTAATGCCCCTGAGTTTTGTTGTTGTTATGACCCTCTTAATGACTGAAAACCCATGGAAGAAAAAAGTCCTAATTTTAAGTTTCACTTCTCATTACTAGGAATGTGAAGAATTGCACTATTATTTCAAGTTTCAGATCCACTGTTTTAGTTGATAAACTTGTTCTCTTTCCTCACACTTTCTGAAACCTACCTTATCTCCATCAATAAGGTTTAAGCTGCAAACCAGCACACTCTCTCACACTCCCAAAATAGTCTAAAGTTACTTGCTATATGTGATTAAGAAGTAGCTTGTAGGCTGGGCACTGGGGGGTTCACACCTGTAATCTTAGCTTCTCAGGAGGCTGAGATCTGAGGATTGAAGTTTGAAGCCAGCCCAGGCAGAAAAGTCCATAAGACTCGTCTCTTGAATGACCAGAAAACTACCAAAAAAAAAAAAAAAGGCCGAAGTGGCACTGTGGCTCCAGTAGTAGAGCACTAGCCTTGAGCAAAAGAAGCTCATGGACAGTACCCACCTAGGCCCAGAGCCCAAGCTCCAGGACTGGCTTAAAAAAAAAAAAGTACCTTGTATAATTGCCAAATGGTTATTTACCTTGTCGTTATTAGAATATATATGTATACATGTACATAACATACAAATATGTGTACATCTACATATATATGAGGTGGGTTTTTAAATGTTTTTTATTGTGAAAATACTGTACAGAAGGGTTACAATCACATAAGCAAGGTAATGAGAACATTTCTTATCAAGCATTGTTGGCTCCTCCTTAGTTTTTCCCCTACCATCCTTTCCCTCCCATCTCCACAACCACCACCACCACCACCACCCCACCCCCGCTCCTAAATTGTAAAGTTCATTTTTGGACATAGTGTCTTGTACATGTGTCATTGTTGCAATGGGTCTGAGGCATGCACTGTCATTTCTTGGGTCTTGAGAGTTAGTATAATTAATTAGCTGTTGTATCCCTAGTATATATGTAGGAATGCGATCTAAGAAAAGTCAACCAACTTTTTAAGGTGCCATGCCTAACATTGTTAAATTTATATTTGAAATTGTCACCTTTACTACAGAATAACCTGTTAAACTTAGCCATGTAAGATTGTATAGTAATATGCATTATACTCTGAAATGCTAATTGTTACTCTATTTTTTAAGGCTTTTGCACATGTATCCAAGTTGTTATCACAGTGTAAATTTGATCTTTTGGAAGAACTTGTTGCCAAAGAGGTGAGTATGCTTCTAATTTTTCTTAAAAGTAAATGTATGTTTCTCTTGTAATAGAATGGTACACATTATGCTTAAAAATATTGTGTGTGCCGGCAGTCAAAGTAGAGTCTACCTTTATATAAAAGCTGGAATCATTCCTACTACAGAAGGGCACAAATAACTAATTATGGTGTCTTTTAGTTTCTATTTTTGTAATGTTCTATTAGGAAGTATCTACTTGAATATTTAGATGGCTTTAATTAAATGCCTCACTTTTGAAGATTAGTAAAAAATAGAAGAATTCATTCCACAGTGAAGATTTTTTTACAAAGTTTAATTGTGAACTAATGGTTTGCTTTTTTCAAAACTTAGGTGTTACAGGTACTCAAAGAAAAGGTTACCTCATTACCTGATAATCATAAAAATGCTCTTGCTGCTGACATAGATGAAATTGTCTATACATCAACAGGAGACATTTCCATTTACTATGATGAGAAAGGTAATGCTGGCGTATAAGTAACTTTAAATGATACACAGTTGTCCAGATAAGCTGAAGTAGTGACCAAAAATAGTAGAGTTTTGTCTGCATAGGTGGATATCAATGAACAGATGTTCATTGTTCTCAAAGAGTTGAGATATGATATTTTGAATACCTTCCTATTTAGGTATTTTGGTACCACTATTTAATACACAGCAGAGAAAATCATTACTTAGATTGACAAAATGGTCCATTTAGGATAAGCAAGCAAATCAAAAGTTGGCTGAGACTGCTTAAGTCTCAGACTGATAGGAAAAACCTATTAACTTTAGAACTCCAGACTGGGAATAGTGAAAATTGTTGGAAGTTTAGTGTTTATCTGGTTCTTTTCTTTTTCTAATCTGTACGTTTTCCAAGTAGCAGTCCTGACAGTTCATTGATGGATTAATTTTTTACATATTTGGATATATATTATATGCCAGGCATGCAGGAAATCTAGACTTAATTTATATACTTCCCAAGGTAGTAATGATAGAGGATTCTTAATAGTTAGAAAAATTTTGTGTACATTACAAAATATTTATAAAGGTATTTTGGTGATAAATATTTTCTTCTCTGGTATTCCAGATTTCATGTTAGCAGTGTAGTTACTAACTTATTTTTAGATACAGTATTGTGATAATTGCCAAGTATAGTAGAAAAACTTAGGGTAAAAAAGATGATGCTTAAACCATTACAGTAGCTGAGAGGTATAATTGTAGCTGAGAGGTAAAGGTAGAGGAAACTCAGTCTGAGACCAACCCTGGGCATGAAAGTTTACTAGACTTTATCTGAACCACTGCCTGGCACAGTGGTGTAGCTGCTATCCCAGCTACAGGGGATACCCAACAGCTGGCAAAGTGACATGTCTGTCATCCCTAAGACATGGAAAAGAATGAATAAAATGATCACAGCCCAGATGGCCTGGGCATAAAGTGAGACCCCCAAAGAAGCTGGAGGCATGGCTCAGGTAGTAGAGTTCCTACTGAACAAGCTCTGTAAACCCTTCCCCCCAAAAGAAAGAAAAGAGCCCTTATTCTTTGAGGCAGTTAATTACTTAGCAGGCCTCCCCCCATTTTAATATTGACAACAGACATCTGCCATAAAACTTATAATTTTAGAAAATGCTGTAAATTAAGAATAATTCATATTGTACACTTAGTGAAGTATATACTCAGAATATAGTAACTTTATTCTAGTGGGATATAGGGAGAAAGACAAACCCTAAGACAATTTTCTATAAGTAAAGAGCATTAATATTACTTAATTATTGTATTAATTTTTATTAAAACTAGTTTCACCAGAGCATGTGCAGTTTGATGTATATTATTGTTGGTTTGTTTTGGATATATGGTTAATAGATTATTGTGGTTTGTATATGTGTGTGTGTGTGTGTTTTTCTCTAAGGAAGGAAGTTTGTTAACATACTGATGTGCTTTTGGTATCTAACGAGTGCCAAAATCCCCAGTGAAACTTTAAGTGGAGCCAGTGTATTTCAGGTTAAGTTGGGAGATCAGAACGTGGAAACTAAACAACTTCTTAGTGCAAGCTATGAGTAAGTATGATCATGAATCATTTTTTCCTTTCTCTGGAATGTGAAAGGCAGTGTGAAAGTCTAAAGGGAGTTTGGGGAAGAGAAGTTTTAAAATTGACACATTTGAAAAGACAAAAAAGGCATAAAGACACTCTGGATGTGAAATACTTTTAATAATATTTTTTTAAAAATTAGAAGTAATACTGCTGAGTTTAATGTTTCAGCTATTTACTACTATGAAACAAAGCACAAGTGGCTTCCAACAGACATCTATTTTACCTGTGATTTCACTATGAAGAGAACTGTGGAAAGCTCACCTGTGGGTTTTTCTCCATTTCACTTGCCATCCACTAGGATGACAGGAGGATTCATTTCCACAATATCTTCTCATGTGTGGCATCTTGGTGTTTCTTGGCATCACCACAACCTATCATTCTCTTTGTGATTTGGGCTTATAGTAGGTTTCTTGTTTTATTTTTTATTCAGCTGATTAGATTCTATGCCCTAAAGTAAAACAGAAGCATTTCCCATAGTCTGTCACACTAGTCTTTGGACCTGTGAACTTTAAAGGCTGTGAAGAGATCCAACTCTTTGGAGCAACAATTGGTATGGCCAGACAAACTACAGAAGAACACATGAGGTGTATATGATGTTTGCAGCCACCTTTGGAAAATAAAATCAGCCAAAATTGGCATGTTAACTCTTCATTACTAGACATTTATCAGTCACCTATGCTAAGTACAGATTCAAAACCAAAGAAATTCTGCCCTTAAGGGAATACTTTCAGTAAGAAATTAGCAAAATATTTTAAAGACATTTTATTATGTTTTTGTACTAATAAAATTTGGAACAACAAATGACTAGAACAAATCAATAGAGGCATAGTTAATACTTTAAAGACAATGCTGTTGTTGTTTTGCCCAAGTTATACAAATTTGATTTCAAATAATGAATAAATTCTGAATATGTTCAAAGAAAGAAAATGCATTGTTTTACTAAGTTATATTTGAATTACATGTCTTTTACATGCTTATTATGCAGACTATTCTATATATTTACGTAAATCTACTGAATTTTCTCTTTTTAAAGACATTTTTAAGCATCCCTATCATCAATACTAAACTTTTGTCTTCCCTGAGATTTCTAATAAGAAGCTCAAGAACACTCATATATTGAAGATTGATTTAGTAGCATATAAACCAAACTTCATTTATTTATTCCTAATTAGTAACTATAGCAATGTTACTTGAGAAACAGCTTTTCCTATGGTGTGTATATATACATACATATATATTTTTAAATTTGAAGTACTTTTTGCACCACCAGAATCTAGTTTATTTCTGTTTGTACTAGACATATGTTTAGCTAGTATAAGTAGAATAATATCCTAGCTTCTTCCCAGAACTGGCAGATGTTGAAAGTAAATCAGCATCTTACTTTAGTGCTTACTTTAGTTGGAACTGTACTTCAGTTTTTGTGGTACAGTTTTTGTGATTCAATTGACAGGTTAAACTTTACTTTTTATTTACCATTAATGTTAAACTGGCTTCTTGTTAAAAGCAGCTTGTAATACACATTTGCAATTATATATAGTTATTGAAGAAGTATTTCAGCTATTGTAAGATTTATACTTTTATAATATCTTTCCTAGATTTCAGAGGGAATTTACACAAGGAGTAAAGCCTGATTGGACCATTGCACGGATTGAACATTCAAAGTTACTAGAATAATCTTTCTTGGAAGAAAATCAGCTTCTGGACTTTGAGTAGTTGCTGTGAAAAACTTTGGATCATTTGATCTTCGCTTAATCAAGTCTGTGGATTACTTTTGTATTATTTTGAATTACTCCTTGTAGTACATCGGCACATTACAATAATGCATTTTCCACAGATCATTAGTGTTTTTTAAAAGAGGTCAAATTAAAAAAAAAAACCATCACATTGGTGTCATATTTATTATCTTCTTCGGTGTTTTATGTTTACATACAAACTAAGTTGATAGACATCATAAAATACTGAAACTATTTGTATATCTCTAAATTAATAGTCCTTAAATTTTATCATGCCAACACATTTATACAATTAATCTAAGAATAGGTAAATTTTATTTTTAAAACACATAACAGCTTGGCATTTGTTTGTTACTAGCTAGAAGAAATGTATGGAATAATCATAGATTTGTCTCTGCAACACTAAAGATTAGTGAACACGAATAAGAGAAAAATAACTTTCAAAATCCCAAAGCAACAATGTCTCAGTTCCTACAAGAAGATAACATACTTGTATTTTGAGTTCTAAAACTTGAAATAAGGAAGCAAATAAGTATTTTTTTAATGGCCAGAATTTTCTCTAATTAATGAAAATTGTAACCTCACAGATTCACAAAATTCAACAAGTGTGGTTACACATAAATATCTCACCAACATACATCATAATGAAATTGCTGGAATCAGACAAATTGTAAAAGCAGCTGAAATAAAAACAAGGATTCCATGCAGAGGAACCAAGATAATGACTCCCATTTTCTCAAATAGCAAATAAGAGAACCTTGCATGATATCTTAAAATACAGAAGGAAAAAATACGCAACTTGTTGACTTAGAATTCTACCTTCAACAATTCTCTTAACTGAAAGTGACAGATGGTCAGAAATAAGAGTTTATTACTAAGAGACATGTTTCATGAGACTTGCTAAAGACCAATGTAGAGAGGATGGAGTTCACAATCTACCCCTGAAAATGTAGGCAACTGATTTTTGATGAAGGAACAAAGATTCAATGAGGAAAAAAGTAGTCTTTATTTTTTTAAAAAACAACTTTTGATTAACTTTATACAGGAAATTAATTTCATCTCTTTTCTCACACCATAAAAATTTAGAATATGAAATGGATCATATATTTAAACAAAAGCTAAAGCTAGAAATTCTAGAAAGAAGGAGAAATTCTTTGTCATCTTAAGATGGACAGAGTTGAACCATGAAAGAAATTGTTGAACTAGAACTTGATAAAATTGCTCTTTGAAATACCAGTAAAAGAAGAAAACAAAGCTATCAGGATTTAATTACAGGGACTCCACCCTAATGACTTTATCCATGGCCATAATTTCAGATACACTAGGTTCCTACCCTCATAATGAAGATTAGATTTCAACATGCAAAGCCTTGGAGGACATACAGTTGATATACTGATCTTTGCTGGTGCCAATTCCAAGTGTTGGTAAAGATAAAGGCAACTAGAATTTTCATACAACTCTGGTAGGGATCCAAAATTCTTCCATTACACATACAGTTAAATGTGTACTTACCATAGGATCCAGCACATGATGATGTACAGACTACAGAATGTATGTTCATTCAGCATTTTTCTTTTTTTTTTTTTTTTGGGGGGGGGGTCCGATAGTGGGCCTGAACTCTGGGCCTGGGCACTGTACCTCAGCTCTTCAGCTCAAGGCTAGCGCTCTACCACCTGAGCCACAGCACCACTTCCAGCTTTTTTCTTTTTGCTTATGTGGTGCTGGGGAATCGAACCCAGGGCCTCAAGCATGCAAGGCAAGCGCTCTACCACTGAGCCACCTTCCCAGCCCCAGCATTTTTCTTAATAACTGGAAAGCCCTAAGAGTTCGCAGTAGATGAAAAAGTGCAAGTGAATGGCAAAGCCAGACAAAAGACTACATATTTCACTACAATTTTAGTTCTGTAAAATTTTAGAAAAAGTTAAAACTAGTCATTGTGACAAAATGAGTGGAAGGAAAGGTGGGGGAGGATGGATGTGAAGTAGGAAGATTTGATTTTCAACATGTACAAATGAGGTTTTAGGAATAAGAAATGGTACATACCTTGGTCAGTGGTGGTTATATGTCTATACAATTGTGACATCATTTTGTGGACTTAACAAATAGCATTTTGTTGTGTTAATTATTTTGTGTTATATGTAAATTACGCCTAAAGTAGCAAAAAGATGTTTTGCAGAAAAGTAAGTAGCAGAATAGTTGAAATGCTTCTATTTTTATAAATTATAAAAAAGCTAATCTAGTCCATGTAAAATCAAATAATCTTAATGCAATTTCATCTAATCTTAGATGAGGTACATCTTAGATGAAGTGGATAATATACTATGTATATTACTAAAATGTAGTCAGTTGGACTAGAGATTTGGCTCAGGTAATAGAGTGCTAGCTTAGCAATCATGAAGTCCTGGTTCAATTCCCAGTTGCCACCAAAAAGAAAAAAAGAAAAAGGGCGAGTAAATTACCACTTTATATAAATTTTAAGATGTATCACAAAAGATTTTTTCTGGAGATATTTTTATTTCCTTACTTCCAACAACTTCATGGATATGTAGACATACACACTACACATATTTGAGGCACACAATTTGATAAGGAATCACCATCACATTAATAGAATATATTAACTCACTGTTTTCCAGCTCATGTGTGTAGAACTGGTTGGTTTTTGTTGTGTTTTGTGAGCAAATTAAAACTTTGAGAATTTATTTTACAAACTTATACAACTCTTTAGCATTTAGTCTAGGTTTCTGGACACAGAGTCCGTGGTAGTAATTTTTTTTTATCCATACCCTCAGCTTACTAAATATATCCTGAAACATTCTGTGGGAATATCATTAAAGAAAATAACATAGCCGGGCGCTGGTGGCTCACGCCTGTAATCCTAGCTACTCAGGAGGCTGAGATCTGAGGATCGTGGTTCAAAGCCAGCCCGGGCAGGAGGGACCGTGAGACTCCTATCTCCAATAAACCACCAGAAAACCGGAAGTGGTGCTGTAGCTCAAGTGGTAGAGCGCTCGCCTTGAGCTGAAGAGCTGAGGGACAGCACCCAGGCCCAGAGTTCAAGCCCCAGGACCGACCAAAAAAAAAAAAAAAAAAAAAAAAAAGAAAATAACATAGTTCCTGAAGCTACTCTTTACAGAGTTTTATCTCAGACAATATATGAAGGCAACAAATCATTTAAACTCAATAGTACATATTTCTTGCAATTTTTCCTTTTAATGGACCGCTCTTCTCAGTTTATATTTGTGTTAGCAATTCTGACATAATTCATTAACATTACTGTCTCAAATTTTATATCCCTATAAGTCTCTGAAGCTATTGCTGCATGGTTGTGAAAAGAAGGTATGGAATAACACAAAGATAACAACAAAAATGCAAATTCAATAAATACAAGCAATAAAACATCAACAACCTGAAGGTATACTTGCTGTGATAAATTGTCCCCAGGTACTAACCATGTATCTGCCAAAACACAAAGGCCTCCAACAACTAACTGACTGGTTCCAAGTTTGAGGCATAGGTGTATTTTGAAGAATGTACACTAAGAGTAAAAGAATGTCTGTAAGGATCATGATAACTAAGTTCATAATACATTTCTAGTTTGTGACATATTTGTGGCCTCTCAAAACCACTGAAGTTTCCAATAGTTTCCTTAGGAACTTTGGGGAAACACAATTCTTTAACTTTGAATTTTGAAATAATTTTAGATTTATACAATAATTACAAAATTAGTTCAAAGAGTTACTTGTTTTTTATCAGTATCTCCTAAAGCTGAAAGCCTACAGAACCTTAATATAGTTACCAAGGGATATAATGCTTTAAACTGCTTTAGTTCATTGGCTTTATTGGTACTCACCAGCATTTTTTTTTACTAATACTCTCATTTCCATCACAAAATCTAATCTAGCTGCTTAGTTATCCTGTCTTCTTAGTTTACCTAATTTGCAACAATTCCTTTGTCTTTGTCTTTCATTAACAATGGCCTTGAAGCTTTCAAATATTAATTATTCAAGTGAAAGACTGAAACAAAGTCTTCCAAGCAAATGGCCCTCATAAACAGGCTGGGGTAGTAATACTAATATCAGATAAAATATATTTCAGATTACAGTTAGAAAAAACAAAGGACATTTCATACTAATAGAGAACTCAGGTTTCTGTCTGATGTAGTTGATTATTTTCTTGGTTATTTCTTGATTATTTTCTTCGGGTTATATTCCTCCTTTTAGTATTTTTTTTGTAGTGCTAGCTTCTTGTTCATGAATTGCTGTTTCATTTTTGTTAAAAATTTTAGTTTTTCCATCTAATGTGAATGCTAATTTCACTGGATATACCAGTCTGGGTTGGCAGTTATTGGTTTTCAGGGCTTGGCTGGTAATTTTCCAGGCTCTTCTTGCATTGAGGATTTGTCTGGAGAGGTCTGCAAGTGATTCTAATTTCCTTTCCATAATAGTATAGTTCTTTCCTTGATTTTACAGCATTTAAAATCAGCTCCTTGCAATTCAGGTTCAGTGTCTTTACTACAATATGTGTAGAACTGTTTCTTCTAGGATCTTGTCTTATAGGTGTGTTGCATGCTTCTGTTATGTAGGTGAGGTTTTCTCTTTGGAGATTGGGAACATTTTCTGTAATAATCTTATTGAATAAGTGTTGCATCCCTCTCTATTCTGGTATTCCTCTCCTTCATCGATCCCAATGATATGAAGATTAGATTTCTTGGTATTGTCTGCCAGGTCTTGGACTTCCCTTTGGCAATTTCTGAGTGTTTATTTCCCCATGTCTATGACTTTCTTCTCCAGCTTTCTGTTTTATCTTCAACTCCTGATTTTCTATTTTCCATCTCATTCATTCTGTTACCTATGGCTTCCACTGTGGTTTGCATTGCGGAAATCGATCCATTTATGGTTTTTCTATCGGTTTTCAAAGTGTTAATTTTATCTTTTAACAAGGTATGTACTCTGTCTATTCTTAACTGTGTCTCTTTTTAGGTCTTGGGATTCCTTTGATACCTCTTCTTTGTGGTCTTGGTTGTAACTCTATTACTTTGGCCCGTTTTGCCATCATTTCTTTATTTAATCTTTTGTCCTCCATTTCTTCTTTCTTCTTGGCTCTCACTAGAGTTCTTTCCTGGGTTGCTGCTGGCTTTGGGTTTGTTTGGTTGTCTTGATTCTTCAGGAATCTTGTTCCCTTTAGTTGTGATTTGCGCCTTTAGGTCTGTGGGCCTGTTGGTGTTCCACAGGTAGGAGCCATTTCTTGGCGGGGGCTGGTTCCCAGTGGGTCGCCTAACCTTAGGGCCACTGTAGACAGGTACTCCCTTGGCAGCTCCGGTGTCGGTGATGCTCCTCCAGCGGCAGGAGCACACATCAGGGTCCAGTGGCTTAGGCGGCTTCGGATCCCGGTTGAGATACACTGCTTGTCCGTTCCCAGGGGCTCGGGGGCACTACTCCAGCAGCTGGGGTCTACGCAAGATTCCCAGCTCCACTCTGCCAGGGACCGGTGGTGGAGGCTGCTAGATCTCCTGCCGGGGCACACGGTGGGGCTGCTGGATGGACCCCCCCCCCACCCCCGTGCGTGGTTCCCATGGTGACGGTGGGAGTGGGGTGCCCCCGTGGAGTACTCACCCATCCTGGAACCAGTGAAGGGCTGTCCAGAGGGCTGCGGCAGGTCGCTGTATCGCTGTATCTGGTTGTTGGCCTCTTTGCTGTTGTTGATCTCTTGGGGAACTGCGAGTTGGAGAGAGCTGTGGTGTTTCCCTTACTGGTTCGTCTCCATCTGGGATCCTCTCACCACAGATTTTTTTTTTTAATGTGTGGTTTATTATGACTGGATTTTGTCTATAATACGTCAGTAAAGCTGTGAGGAAGAAATATCTAATGCCCACATGGCAGGGTTTTTGTGTGATATTTTTCAATAAAAGAAACCAGTATTTGGAATCAGATACAGGTAGGTAACTGATTAAGAAAAATTAGCCTGAGAAATATCCTTGGTTGAGAAATCCTCAATGTACAAAGGACACAAACCAACTTGAAAGGACTTCCATTGTGTAAAATTGACCAATGTAAGAGTAATGGCTTCATGGACTGAAATAGCACGTTTGGAAAAGCCACTAGTTCCTATGAGACTACAATATATTTTGGGGTACTCTTGGAAGTCATGTGGCAAAAACTCATTATTCCGAAAGTAGAGAAGGATTAAAATAAAGTATTGATCATGTTTTGCATGTCTCAAAAGTGTCCCAGTTGTTTACTGCAGCATAACAATCTCAAAATTTCATAACTTAAAAATCGTTTGTCTCACAAATGAATCTTTTGGGAATTGGGAAAGAGTTTGATTTGGCAATTGTATGTAATGTGATCAGTTGAGGTTTCTGTCAGCTTTGTTAGGGCCTGTCAAGAGTAGCTTTTACCTTGTAGAGTCCCATTATGAAAGAATACTATTTATGGGGTTTTCATCCATGTGATCGAACAGGAAAAAAACTGCTTAGTTAAACCTGCCCAATTTCTGGGAATTGTTCAGTTCAAAGCTGTTGTTTACTTTTGTCTAGCTTCCTGGAGGCTCATATATTTCAACTCTAAAAATTTTAACATGTTTTTCTAAAAAATAAGGATATTATCCTATATAATCATAAGAAAAGCAATTACACATCCACAATATCATTTAACATTAATCCATACTTAAATTTCCACCAATTGTCTTTAAGTGACTTTAGAAGAGTCTTTCAAAAGTAGTTGCTAGTGGTTCATGCCTATAATCCTAGTGACTCAGGAGGCTTAGATCTAAGGATCACTGTTTGCAGCGAGCCCTGAGCAGGAAAGTCTGTGAGACTTTTATCTCCAAGTAAGCACCCAGAGAAAGAAGGAAAGAAAGAAAGAAAGGAAGAAAGAAAGGAAGGAAGAAAAAAGAAAGAAAGAAAGAAAGAAAGAAAGAAAGAAAGAAAGAAAGAAAGAAAGAAAGAAAGAAAGGAAGGAAGGAAGGAAGGAAGGAAGGAAGGAAGAAAAGGAGGGAGGGAAAGAAAGAGAAAGGAAAGGAAAGAAAGAAAAATGGAAGGAAGGAAGGGAGGAAGGAAGGAAGGAAGGAAGGAAGGAAGGAAGGAAGGAATAGAGATATGACTCAAATGGTAGAGCACTAGCCTTAGACATAAAAGCCCAGGCCCTGAGTTTAAGCCCCAAGTCCTGCACACACACACACACACACACACACACACACACACACACAATCATTCAATTTTTGCATTACATTTATGTTTACATCTCTAATCCTTTTTAAAAATTAGAACATTCCTCATTCTAAGTAAGTAAGTGTGAGGAGTCTACGGTAATATGGTAGACATACAGCAAGCCCTGCCTCTTGAATGTGCTTCATAATTTCATCATAGCTTCATTTCTGGGAGCTGCAAGTTGAGGGTTAAATGTTGACTAGATTCAGCTTAAAATGTTTTGAAAAGAATATCTTCTAGATTATTTGTATACCTCAAATTCTATAAAAATTGGGAATTAACTTTGATGTATTTAGTATCAATTACAATTGCACCTGTTGATGCTTAAATACCTTCCCTTACCGCCCAGTTCTGTCAGTGAGAGCCCCTGTAACCTATCCACATGACAGACTAAAGACTAATATGGGATGATGTTGATCTTTTGAGAGCTCTTATGTTCTCTGGCATAAAAATACATCTCATAATCTTCTTACCCATTTCCTGTCACAAAACTGGAACTGGCCATTTCTCCTATGAATCCTGGTTTCTTTTAGGTATAACGAAGTTAACAAACCAAGATTTATAAATGATTTTTGGTGAGATTTCTTACTTTAAGAATGTAAGAAAATATTCATTTGGGGACTTTAAAATGTAGACTGTTTATCTTTATTTCTGCCAACCTTATTAAAAATAATCTTCCATCACTTTGCCCTAGCCATGCTTTTTCTTTGTTTGTTTATGAAACTCAGCACTGTCTGTCATTGTGGTATGTATAACTTTATTTGTCCTGTTGTCTGTCTTTTCAGTTAGGAACTTGTCTGTCTTATTTACTACTGTATTATGAGGAGCAAGAGCATTATCTGATATATAGTGAAACTTAGTAAATATTAATTAATAAATAAATAGGTAAATCAGTGAACTTTATTTCTGTTGAACATTCTAGTTCCCTCTTGGTTTGATTTGACCCCCAAAGAAGTGGGATGTGATTTTAAAAAATTATGTACAACTCACTTCTGAAAGAATACATGATATTATTGGGTAGATAACTTTAGTTTTATGAGCCTGTAATAAGTGTTATTTATTCCAATTACCACACGGTGGAGCTAATTGTATAGAATGTGAATCGTCAGCATTGGCAGCCACTGAAGAATTGGAGGATGCTTTGCTTACCGATAGAGTCTTGTAGTTAAGATATGTAGTCAGAAATTGCTTCATAGGAAGGTTCTCTGAATATAATTGTTTGATTTTAAAAGGTTTACATGAATGGGCCAAGGTGATGGAGATTTTAACCCCATCTCTTTGGCTGCTGGAACCAAAGATTACATCGTTCAGTGGCTGCTTCCTTACATACTCAGAAGGCTTTTTTTCTGGATCATGTAATATATTTGTCAGGATACAGAGATTATCCTGCAATAACAATCCTTTGGTTGTCCTCATAGTACAAAATATAATAGAACTTCAGCTATCATGCCTACTTCTTTTTGTTGTTGTTGTTGGTCATGGGGCTTGAATGCAGGACCTGGGCACTGTCCCTGAGTTCACTTGTGCGAGGCTAGCACTCTACCACTTTGAGCCACAGCGCCACTTCCAGTTTTGGGGGGGGGGTTAATTGGAGACAAGAGTCTCAAAGGGACTTTTCTGCCTGGGCTGACTTTGAACTGTGATCCTCAGCTCTCAGCCTCCTGAGTAGCTAGGTTTATAGGCATGAATCACCAACACCTGGCTTCATATCCACATTTTAAGCAGTAAAAAAGAGAAAGAGAAAAGCAGGAATAAAGGATACATACATCAGCCGTCTTTTAAGATGTCTTCGAAGTTATCAAAAATGCCACACTTACTTTTGGTGAGTCTAGGTAATATAACCTTTTAGCTGCCCCTAATGAAACTGAAGAGGAAGGGAAGAGTATATTGAGTATAGACAACTAGTAATTTTCCCTAGTTGGGTTGAGTCATGAGGTCTAAACTCACTCAGTGTGACTTTTTGAGATCCCATAATGTTGTGTAACTGGACTCTTGGAATAGTCCTAACTTTTGCCTGACTAATTTTTAAAGCTTTAATAGAGAATTCATAGAAAAAGAAGATCCTTATATATATATATATATATATTATTGTAAGGATACTGTACAGAGGGGTTACAGTTACATGAGTAAGGTAATGAGTACACTTCCTATGGAACATTGTTACCCCCTCCTTTGTTTTTTCCCTACCATCCCTTCCCTCCCTACCTCCTCACCTCCTCCTCTCCCCCAACATAGTGTCTTGTACATCTCAAAGAAAGTCCTTTGATTCTGGAACTATGTGAGGATGCTCCAGTGACATATCCAGATCTGGTCATTCACACCCTGTACACACCTTGCTTCCATGGCTACAATGGACTCTTCTTTCTATTCCTCCACTTTGTCAAGGATGTCTCTGTCTTGACCCCACTGCAGCAGCTCTCTCCCTGCCAGCCATAACCTTTGGTCAGATCTTCAAAAGCTGGTCATGACCTGTCATTTGATTCAGATTAAATCACTTCCTCTTGGCTGGGTGCTGGAGTCTCACACCTGTAATCCTAGCTGTTCAGGAGGCTGAGATCTGAGGATGATGGTTCAAAGCCAACTCTGGCAGGAAAGTCCATGAGACTCTTATTGCCAATTAAACCACCAAAAAGCTGGAAGTGTAACTGTGGCTCAATTGATAGAACACCAATCTGGAGCAATGAAGCTCAGGGACACTGCCCTGAGTTCTAGCCCCAGTACCAGCTCATAATGAATGAATGAATAATATATATATATATATATATATATATATATATATATATATCATCTCCTCTAATAAAACTGTCCTGACCACTCATTCTAAAGCAATCCTACCTCATCACTCTGTCATGCTGCCTTGTTTTATTTTTATCACCCATTTATGATCATATGCCGGTTCTTGTTTGTTTGCTTATTTTATGCCTACTTTCTATTAGAATTCCAGTTTAGCACCTCAGCATATATTGGTAATGGTATTCTGTACATCAGTGGTGTTCCGCTTAGGGCAGAGTTTCTTTGGTCTCAAACTATTAATATTCGGGAATCACATTTTTCTCTGTGGGGGAGCTATCTGTGCAGTACAGAATGTGTAATAATATCTCTGGCCTCTATTCATTAGATATGTAGCAAAGTATTTGCTACAACCAACTCCAGACAGTGCCAAATATCCTTTGGGGAAGAACATTGCATGTGGTTGAGAAGTGCTGCTGCACTCTTGGCTGCTGGTGTGGACTTTTGGTGTGGTTCTCAGGAGGCAATGCTGCCTTAGAGCAGGAGAGTCACAAGTACCAAGTACTTTGCATTTAATATGTCCAGCAACTCTTATAATGGGTATTATTATTATTTTCATTTTCATGATAGGGAAATTGAGGCACAGCATGATTGACAAACTTGTCTAAGCTTTTTTTTTTTTCTATTGGGATTCGAAACAGACAATAGACTCCAGGATTCTACACTAACAGGAGCAGGCGGTGCTGTGAGGATCTTCCATGGTAGAGATTGAGCAATAAATGGGCCACTTCCCTCACCCCAGCCTGCACAGCCATTCATTCTGAATAACCATGGACAAGTGACAACTTTTCTTTCTAAGCCTTAGTTATCTTTCTCCCAAAGGCCAATATTAACAATAACAGAATTGCCTTAGGAATGAAATGCAATAGCACATGTGGAAATACTTAGCTGGATTCTGGCATACACGAAGCTTCGCATCCATTTCCTCCTCACCTCTTTTTAAATTTGGCTCCAAGCTCCAAGCACAGAAAGCACATCCTAGAGACCTTTGTTGGACAAGCCCTCTGGGAAATCTAAAATCTGCAGCATTTCCCTGTTACTGACCAAACCTTGGGGGAGCAGTCCCCTAGAAACAGCCTGTAGGGCTGGCGTCTTGTCCTCATTTGCTAATGACCAGCAGCATTAGCCATCAGCATTTTCCCAGTAAGCCAAAAAGGACTTTTAAATTTGTACTGATTAGATGCCTTGGGGCTTGGTTGACAAGTAGCCTCCTGCTCCATTTCTTGATGTGAGTCAGAGAATTAATTGCCTGACCTATTGTCTTCTAACCAGGCCAATTAAGTGAGTTTGGAGGTGAAATAACAAGAGCTTTTTGGCCAGCAGGGGGCACTCATTGCAAACATAACTGAGTCGACACTCAGGTTTGCAGGCTGAGCCTGACGAAAATTAGGTAACCAGTTCTAAATGTGGGGCCCGCAAATCTCCGTGGACAGAATTCTGAGAACTTGGGTGGGGGAACGTTACCATGTGTTTATTTTCCCCATTCTTCATCTGAAATTTAGCATTTTATTCAATTATGAACACAGGCAACAAATCACAGATGTGTGAAGACCCCACTACCGTTGGAGCAGACTCCTTGAAATATTGTTTACATCCCTCATTGCTTTAAAGTTCCAGTAGCTGTAAAAGCTGCTGCTGGCTCTTATTATTTAATGCATTAACAATTTTTTAAAAAGCACACATAGAATCATGCCACACATTAGTTTTTTTTTTGTCGTTGACATTTTAATAACTGCCTTGATGTAATTGGTTTGCATTGTGCCCTTTTGTCCTTGATTTTACTTAGCTTAAAACATAACTCTGAGAAGTCTGTGGGTGTCGCCACACTGTCAAGGGATTCATTATCAAAAAGAAAACAAAACAAAAGACCTGGCTGAGCAGGTATTGGATGGTTTCTGGAGAAAAGAAGTTAGTTTCCTAACTAAAAGGAAGCTTTGCCCTCAATAACATTTAGTTATGACTCAGTTCTTGCCCTCATATTTTTTTCTAATGACATAAAACACACACCACACCTATACCAGAACTATTTGCCATGATGCTTGGTGCAATGTACCTCAGGATAACATTTCAGTATATTCAGATGTATGTTGGACTGAGTAAACTTCAGCATAAGCATGACACTTTCCAGCCTGGCTTCAGGAAGGAAGATCCCTGTTGCTCACAGCTGCTTTTATATTTGTGTTATGACTGTTGCTGTTCAGGGATCAGGAATCTTCTGAAATCACTGCAGTTTACTTACTCTCCTGTTAGAAGACAAGCTGAACCCTGGTAGTGTTGCTTCCAGAATTTATTCTTCTCCCAGTCCCATAAGAATACCTTCATTTTTATATGCGCATATGAGCATATAAAATGATATTTATCAAAATGAATTCCAAGAAATAGAAACAAGAGGTGTTTTTCCCCCTTTATGGCTGTTCTTGTTTTGTTTGTAACTTTATCTGTCTTTGGGAGGGCAAGGAGGGGACACAGAAATGGAGGGACAAAGGGGGAATATACACAGCATTGGTACTCACTGGACACTGTGTTGAAAATGAGCTATACAACCTGTAGGTGGGGATGGGAGGGAAAAACTGGGAGAGAGCGAGAGAAGGGGTGACAATGTTCAAAAGAAATGTACTCATGACTTGACTTATGTAACTGTAACCCCTCTGAACATCACCTTTATAATAACAATAAAAATATATATAAAAAAGAATACTTTCAAAAGAAGCAGGGGAAGAAGGGGGAGCTTAAGCAGTTTATTCCCCACATTCTTCTGTTTCTTTTGTTTCAGGGAAGTAAGACCACACAAGAGGAGCAAGTCAAGACTGGGCCAGTTGGGCTGAGTTGTCTGGTTTTCCAATCAGCTCTGCCAGCCTATCTCGGCCTTTGGAGTCCAAGGCCAAGTGAGTCCACTGGAAGAGTTTCACGTCAGCATTTTCTCCTCTCCTTTGGGAACCTCCTTCTTCTCCGAAGGGGCTTTATGCTGCCCCTTCTGCCAGGACTCCTCAAGTCTGCTTTTCCATCTCCAGATCAGACCTTTTTCTCCCATTTCTTAAGAAAAGCAAACTTCAGCAGCAGTGATTACAAAATAAGACCCCCCAACCCATTTTCATTAAAGATGTATAATGCACAAGGACTGTGTGAGGTATCTAACTGTACCATTTCATATATCCCCTCCCAACCAGCGACTGGATATTACTAGAGCCACGCCCCCATCCTATGCGTGTCTACTTAAGAGTCCCAGAATTTGACCTTATTTGGGTCTTTTCACATGCAACCACTTAAAGATCAAGAAGAGATCATTCTGAATTTGAGTGAGCTCTCAATTCAAAGACTGTGTCTTTTTAATAAAAGTTGAGGACCCAGAGGCCACGTAAAGACAGGAGCAAGGATAGTAGCGATACTGCCACATAAACCATAGATGCCTAAGTATAATTACCCTGATTTCTTTTTGGGGGGGAGGGTGGTCCAGTCCTGGGGCCTGACCTCTGGGCCTGGGTACTGTCCCTCAGCTCTTCAGCTCAAGGCCAGCACTCTACCACTTGTGCCACAGCACCACTTCCAGCTTTTTTCTTTTTGCTTATGTGGTACTGAGGAATTGAACCCAGGGCCTCATGCATGCAAGGCAAGCGCTCTACCACTGAGCCACCTTCCCAGCCCCACCCTGATTTCTTACTGAAGAAACATAGGCAAAGATTTGCAGAGCTGACGGTGGTATTTGAACTCTGATCTAAGTGAACCCAAGGCCTTATACTCTCCCTTCATGTTGAATTTAATTAAAGATTGGCCAGACTGTTGATTATTCAAGTCTGAGGGGGCCATTGGACACAACCAGTGGCAGCTCTGTGGTAAAAGGGCAGAGACAATTCCCAGGGAAGTGAAGTGTTGGAACAGGTGCAGTTCCACCCAGTTTCTACTTAATTTCCCTGGGAGTAACAATAGACTCCAGCCTCCCAGGGCCATTTCCTAAACAGTTTCTCTGCCATTCCTAGCCAGACCGTGCTGGGAGGCTCCACAGATGTTCAAGATGAGGAGTTAAGCTCCTTCTCAGAGGCAGGCCTCTTATCACAGCAAGCCCTCCATTTCCCAGCAGATTATATTAGGAACATTTTTATAAACTCAAATGGCTCTAGAAAAGGGCTGACTGCAGCTGTCGGCTGCTGGAGAAGACAGAGGACTGCTTTTGACCAAGTGCAGAATCCCCTCCCCTACCCATAGGGACATTTCCAACAAAATGAATCTGTCTCTATGAAAGCATTCCAAGTCTTATAGTCCACACAGGTCCTTCTTTGTCCCACATGCTTAACTCCTCAGGGCACTGTGTAGGTCCTGGGGTCATCTGACACCTGTGGACCTCAATTGGTATCAGCATGCTGGGTGGCTACTGGTAGGGCGATGTGGCGATGCTGTCAGGTATTCAGTAATGTTAGGTCACTTGGCTGAGTGGCTGGCATTTTGTCTCGTCAAGAGTTACCACGTGGGCTGGGAATGTGGCTTAGTGGTAGAGTGCTTGCCTAGCATGCATGAAGCTCTACTCTAGGTTCCATTCCTCAGTACCACATAAACAGAAAAAGGCAGAAGTGGTACTGTGACTCAAGTAGTAGATTGCTAGCTTTGAGAAAAAGAAACTCAGGGACGGTGTCCTGAGTTCGAGCCCCAGGACTGGCAAAAAAAAAAAAAAAAGAGTTACTAAGTTATATACTGACAGGAGACTTTTCCTTAGAAATAAAAGATCAGATCAATTTTAACTCTGGGAGTCCTGATACTGTCAGTTTAGGCAGAGCTCAACACTTGTTCAAATCCCAGCTCAGGTTTTACTAGGTAGGTGTCCTCAGGCAAGTTCTTGAGCTTCTCTGTGCTCTGGATCTTTCCACAGTGGCAATATCAACTCATTTCAAAGGCTTATAGGAGATGGAAAATTGAAGTCCAATAGGAAATAAATCAGAGCAATAAAAAATTTTTTATCCCCTCCCCAGCATAATATAAAAATGATGGTCACATGTGAGAATGGCTAGAGAGGTACTTGCCAAAAGCAAGCAGCAGCAGATTTTGTTAAATGAGCTTAAAAAAGAAAAATGCTGCTGATTTCATGCCCCTTTTTTATATCTGGTCTAATTCCTAGCATGAGAATAAATGTTGGGAATAAAACCCTATGTAGAGTTGATATTTTTTGCACTCATGAGTAAGAGTATTTTATATCAGGCTTGTGAGGTTTAGAGGCCTATGAATATGCAGAGTCGTCTTTATTTTCTAGTCATATTTGAGGCAAGACACTTGAGCTCTTTCATCTTAGAATCTGGTGTCTTGCAGAAGAAACTGCACTGTCAGCCTGTCTTACCTGCTCACTGGACAGAAAGGGCAATGTAGGTCTGAGGGTTTCATGGCTTCTCCTGTATCTGTAAAATGGAGATGACAGTTCTGAGCATTTTGTGGCATTCCAGATTTTAAGGCCTTTGTACAGTGCCTGGCACATATTAGTGCTAGAGAGTCAGGAAAGCTTGGTTTTATTTTATTTTATTTTATTTTTTGCCAGTCTTAGGGCTTGAACTCAAGGCTTGGGCACTGTCTTCTTTCTGCTTGAGCTTCTTTTGCTCAAGGCTAGCACTCTACCACTTGAGCCACAGCACCATTTCTGGCCTTGTCTGTTTATGTGGTACTGAGGAATCGAACCCAGGGCTTCGTGTATGCTAGGCAAGCACTCGACCACTAAGCCACAATCCCAGCCCAGGAAAGCTTGGTAATGAAGAGACAATCTGTCTATCACACCTCTGGGTGATACCTGGCATTTCCTTGCCATGTTGTGACCTGAGAGAGTTGTTTAGTGGTTTTGTTGCTTATGGAGTTGTTTCAGGAGTTACATTAGTGAACACACGTCAAACATTCAACGTCTGGTTAGTGCTAAGCAGACCTTAATTCTGATTATAGGCACTTCAAAAGAGAATATGTAATTTTTGTAAGTTTGCCCAGATTGACTCATAATTATAAATCTATGTTCTATTAAACCAATGGACCTAGTAACAGATAAGCAGTGGGCCCATTTCTTCTTCCAGACATTTCTGAGTCCTTGTAACTATGAGCTATCATAAATTGTTCTTTTTATCCACCTAGATCAACAAAAATTGCAGCATGGTTGATTGGGTGGTTCACAAATATGTTATATGCATGCCCCTGGGACTGAGAAAATAGTCCAGTCATCAGCCTCCATGAGGGAGTTCCACAGGGAGACAACGGTGGAAAGAAGGGGAAGAACAAGCTTCTGTTCTTCTTAGGCATGCCCAACAATGACCTTTGACCCTAGTAGAGACAGTTGTCCAACAATGACCTTTGACCCTAGTAGAGACAGTTGCTTTCCACTTTTCAGTTTTCTTCGCATTTACAGTCTTTATCAGAGATCGGAACCTCCTCCTTTTGTTTCTCCATCTGGGGTGGTGAGCTGCTTTCTGCAGTTATTCTTTTTTGGTGGCTTGATGTTTGCTTTTTTTTGAAGTCTTTAATACCTAAGTTAAAATCTCTTTATATTAAATGTTCACTGGTGAGATAATTATAGTGGTTTATCTTTTTTTTCTTAGATCTTGCATCTTGGATCTAATACATTCATGACATTCATTTATAAAAATAAAAATAATACAGAAATAGATGGAAATTGCAATTTCTCAATAATATCTTCCTCATTTTCACACTCTGTACTAGATGTGGTCAGGTAAATTATGACTCCCTAAAGTATATATCATTTAGTTATTCCATTCCCTAAAGGCAAACACAATTATCATCAGGTGTCTATCCTTCCAGAACTTAAAAAAATATTTACATGGTATATATCTATCACCCTAGCTAGATGGAGGATCTGCTGGGTCTGCTCAGGAAGAAAAATCTGTGAGTCTCCTTAACCAAGAACTTGGTACAGTGGCACATGCCTGTCATCTTAGCAAGGTAGGAGGCTGAAATTAGAAAAGGTCTTTGTTTCAGACCAGCCAGGGCAGAAAATGCTACAGGATTCTATCTCAACAAAAGAAAGTTGGAATGATAGAGTTGGCCACTCTAGCTTCATTGGGAAGTGAAAAATAGGAGGATGGTTGTCCAAATGCACCACTGGCAGAGAGCAAGACCCTATCTCAAAATACCAAGGCAAGAAAGGTGTGGAGATTGGCTTAGTGGTAGAGCACTGGCCTAGCTCAGTCAAGTCCCTGAGATCAAACCCCAGCACCACTCCCCCAAGTACATCTACAAACATGCATGTACACATGCATTGTAAAGCATGATCATGTAAGAGAAACGTGATGAAATAATTAAAAATGAATTCTTTCTCTTCCCTTTCTTAAAAAACTGACTTATTTCATTTTTAAAATTTAGGTTAGATCCTAGCTCTCTAGTTTTAATCAGTTTCTGCTTCTATTTTCTTCATCTCTTTTTGTGTATATGTTTTATTCCTGGATCTTGAGCTCAAGGTCTTGGCACTGTTCCTGAGCTTATTTGTTCAAGGTTAGCACTCTATCACTTAAGCCACAGCTCCATTTCCTGCTTTTTTGGGTACTTAATTGGAGATAAGAGTCTCATAAACTTTCCTGCCCAGACTGGCTTCAAACCTTGATCCTCAGATCTCAGCCTCCTGAGTAGCTAGGATTACAGGTGTAAGCCACTAGTGCCTGCATCTTTTCACTCAAAATGCTATATAACCCCTCTCCCCATTTTTTTATGTTTTTATTTCCTCATAGTATAATTTATGCTAGCTACAAAATAGATCCAAAAATGATGTATTTTTAATACGTTTAATACATTTAATACATATAGAACAGATCATCACTGCCTGGGACTCTTTGAAAAAACAAACGTTAGAAAAAAGAAGATGTAATAAGCTCAGTATAAAATAGGTGTCTGCACTTTTTGTAATTTACTAAGTAAACATTAATTCACTGACAAGCTGTACTAAAAAAAAAACCAAAGAGAGAAGAATTAAGGAAAAACATAAAAGAAATTATCCTTGCCTTAAATGGGGATCTCTCTCTCTCTCTCTCTCTCTCTCTCTCTCTCTCTCTCTCTCTCTCTCTCTCTCTCTCTCTCTCTCTCTCTCTCTCTCACACACACACACACACACACACACTCTCTCTCTCTCTCTTCCCCCCACCCCTCTCAACAGTACAATATGTATATGAAAGGTAGTATATGCTGGAAGAAATGGGTGGAATTTGAACTTAACTTTGAAGAATGTCTTCTTGAAATAAAAAGACAAGCCAGAGACGGCTTTCTCTAGCAGATTCTCTAGCAGTGAAACAAGTTACTTTCTATACACCATCTCTGAGGGGGACCCAAGAAGACAAATATTTATACATAAAACTGTGCAGCATACCTGAGACAGAAAATGTCTCTCCAGTCTAATATTCTCTAATGTATGTCTAAGATGCTATAAAATTTATTTGCTTCTTTCTTTATTCCTTCCAGTATGTTGGCAATTACTGACTGCCCCTTTTTTCCACTCAGTACTGCTTCAAGCTCCAAACCTCCCAAACCTTAAACCCTTCCTCAACAAACAAAACATCTGTTTAAATTCTGTTTCTGTTCACCTAAATTTGCAGACCTTGTCCTTACATTCAACTTCTAGCAGCCCTTTTGCATTATCATTTGTAATCCCTTTAGATTTCTATTCCTAACATATCAATGAAATTCTCTCACAAATCCTCTTCTTTGCTGACCAAGTGCTGTGCACTTGCTGATTTTGCAAGATACGTGCTAATGTAAAGTATGTCTCCTTGGAGTCTCTTTATCACTCGGATACTCTCTGCTCCACCTTCTCCATATTTATGTCCTTATCAGAGCTGCACACAGGATTTCAAATGAGCCTCAGTGTTCTTCCTGCCAGACCAGACTATTGACTGTAATATGATAGCCTATCTCCAAATTGGTTTGTGGGATTCTTTTTCTCAGTGTAGTTAAAATAGCTTTCCCTGTAACTGCTAGATTTTTTTTTTTTTTTTTTTGCAGCTTAGTGATGTTGCTTTTCTTTCTTCCTTTCTTTTAATAAAGAATGGTGTCAAATGCTTTCCAGAAAGGTGTTTAGATTATTTGGCTAGGCTGCTTCATCTATTAACATTTTCTTTTGCAGTTTAACCTCACCAGTTTGCAGGACAGTTTCCCTACTGAAAATTTGTGCTGATGTCTTTGTAATTAAACATAGCGTTCATAGAGATTCTTACATTCAAGCTGTGGTTTAGAGCTTCAAAATACTTTTCCCCTGCTGGTGAAATCATGAAGTCCGTGGTCTCCCAACTCTGTTCTAAACGCTTCTCTTCACAGAGTTGAAGGCTTCTCACAGCTTCTGTCCTATTCAGCTGTTGCTGCTGATAATTTCAAAGACATATTCACAGAGTCTGCTCTGCATCAGGCAGCTGTTATGTGGTTACCGGGTGTTTGCGGCTCTGTATCTCCTTTCAACTTTCCACTTGCATGTAGAATTGTCGGTTTGAGAAAGGCTTTGTGCTTTTCTCCAGTACAGCATGTTTTCTGTTTTCCTTGGGAGGGCTCTGTACTGTAATCATTCTTCCTTTCCAAGTTCCTCCTGGGCTAATTTAGTTAACTGTTTTGACATCTTCCCTGTGTCTAAATTTGCATTTCAGAATGTGATTTTGGAGTCTATTTTTTAGGAGTAAGGCACGTTCCACTTGTGTCCCAGCCCTATCATTTCCCTCTACTCAATTGATCTGAGCACTTGTCACATCCTTCCAGATGAGAGATCTGAAGCTTCAGTTTGGGTTTTCCAGTGCTTGGATTGATGTCAAGATGATTTATAAAGAGCTCGTATCCCAGTGCCATGGGCCAATGATACCATCAGTTGAGAAGCTTCTGCAAAGCTTACTTAGCCTTGCCTAGTGATTAAGGCCATCTCAAGATGCAGCTCATTCCACGTGGTCCACCAGCAAGCCCTGGTTTACAAGCCTGTCATTTATGGTGAGCATCATTTCAGTCATCATTGCACGACATGCCTTTGGCACTTTTTTTTTAAATACACATTCATAGTCGGTAGTCACTCGTAATTAAATCCTGTCACTGTTGCATGAATTATTGTATCTAGTCATATTTAATTTACCTCCTTCGTTTCTTGGAGATCTTTATGGAGCTCCAGGCTTCATCCTGTAGAAACTTTATCTGTTTCTGAAGCTAAAACTTTAGATGGATCACTGGGGCACTTGAATGCTTTGTGCTCTTCCTCATGCCAGGAATCAAAAGCAACTTACTACCAATCGACTTTTCTTCTTCTTTCTTTTGTGGTACTCAAGAATCTTCCAATCTTTAATCCATGTGAAGATGGTAAGCATTCTTCTGGACCTGTGGTTCTTAGTCACCCCTATTTTTACCTTCAGAGACATTTAGCAATTCCTGGAGACATTTGGAAGTATTTACACCTATAGAATGACTGCTTCCTGGCATCTAGTGGGGAGAAGTTTGGAATGATATTAAACATTCTACAATACAGACCATAGCTCCTAACAATAAAAGTTATTCGTCCCCCAAATTCCAGTAGTGTTGAGGTTGAGAAACTCCCACACTAGTCCAAAAGATTCCAAATGTACTTTACTGTGATAATATGACATCTATACATGTGCATCCCTGATACTTGTTTGCTGGGTCCAGGTGACCACCAGAGACTTGCTTTTGATAATAGCTATATTTGCAAATGCCAGCATTTAGAATTATGCATTGGAATGAGGTTATATGTGCATAGCCCCATTTTGCTATTCATCTTGTTACTATCTTAATTATTCTTTGTCAGTAATGGGATTAGGCTAGTCGAAGGAGTGTCAGGCATTCACTCTGTGTTGTGAATGCTTGTCATGGCAGGCACTGTGTTAGGTCTGGATAACAGCAATGAACCAAGTGGATTTGTTTTTTATTCTTGGAATTTACATTCTAGTCATTATGGCTGCTAAAACAGAGAATAAGATATTGAAAATACTGTGTGTTGATACAGAGTAATGGGACAGGGCACAGCAAGGGAAGATGGGAATTTGTTCTGCATTAGATGAAGAGGCATTCAGGCTACAGAAGATACAGTCATGCCAGGTCAGGAGTGGAGAGAAGAACAGATTAGGAAGGACTTTCACCCTGGACCTCTGTTTCATTGTGTGTGTGGGGGGGTGGGGGGCTGCAGTATGGATGTACCTTAGCTACTGAAGTGGGGACTAACTAAGGGCAGAGAAAGGGGGAGATCTGTCAGCCATCCTTTCATGTAAAGCCATGGAAAATGATAAATGTAACTAAAGTGGTTGTTGCCACCTCCACTTCTGTGGTCTCCACCAGCCCCTCCCTGCTCTCATTCTTTAGTTACAGTTTTCTCATAGGAGACTCATAATACTCAACAGTCCTACTGCAATCCATACAGAACTTCTAAAGCTCCCTCTTGTGGGAGATGCTTTAGCATGATGATGAAAGATCAACTGATCAGTGTTGTGAAGATCTTTCTGGATAGTATGTGGCTATGGGGTGAACAAAAAGAGGACAGAGGAACTGGGTTGAATCTGCAGCAGTCTAAGCTTGGTCTGTGGAGATGGCATGACCTTGCTTTATGTTTTTATAGATTGGATTTTGATCGAATAAGGAAAAGAATCATATAAAGGCCTACACCCAAAAAGCTACTCCATGAAGGGGTTAAAAGTTGACCACAAACATCATTCTAGAAGACCCATATTAGGGCTTCACTTCTGGATCTTCCAAGCAAGGTACACTTGAAGGGGGAGGAGAAGAGAAGGGGCAAGAATCATTCATCTGGTCATGAACTCTGTCTGACCAAATGAGCTTCACTGATTCCAGAGAGGGAGGTAATCCCCAGGCAGGAGGCAAAGAAGAAGGTGAGGGAGGAGGAGGAACGGAGGAAGGACAAAACAAAGAAGGGAGCAATCATACAGCTTCGCTCAGCAGACAGGATAGGATGGACCCAACTTCCTTCAAAGACAAAGAATCTGCCACTTTCTTTGTGCTTGTCACATTTGGATTCCAAAACTTTTTGGAAAGACAATGACATGGGAAGAAGCAGTGTTCTTTATGCAAGCTTTGCTATAGGAATGAGAGGAACCCTATGGACAGCCAAGTCTCTTATTTCTCATCTTGTCAGGGAGAGTAGACCCTATAGCCTTTCTGGACTGCTTGGTGTATGTCTCTCAGGAATCCACAGAAAAGCAAATGCACATCTTTCCAATTAGAGCCCCATGTCTCATAATTTAATCAATAAAAAATGGTCAGAGCTCCTTTTAAAGAATAAATTCTTCTGAATTGAGAAACCAGCTTTTTTTGCCTGAATGATCTAGAATATATCAGTTAAAAGAGAACCTTAAAGTGTGAGAGTATAATTTGCTTTGAGCTCTGGGGAATCAACTATAATGTTCCTTGGATAACCTAAGCATGACCTTTCCAAATGTATTAATCTAAAAAAAAGAGTTTAAATCTCTTTCACCAGAGGTCTATAGCTCTTTTTATTTTTTCTTTGCTGTGTCCAAGATATATGGGAGTTTCTAATGTGTGTGCTCAAACTTGTTCTTTGGAAATCAAGTCAGACTATTCTCATTGGTTTTACATTCAGATGAAAATGATCTTACTCTTCCTTGGATCTGATAACCACTGAAACAGGCATTGTTGTCTTTACAGCTTTTTCCTAGCTATCCCCACTTGACTTCTTCCTTGGTCATCCTCAGACAGGTTGTAATGGGTACCAGTAGAAAGGGGTGAGGGTGAGAAGTGGGAAGGACCCAATCGTGAAGAACCTTTGTTCAGACCCATTGATAGTTGAGTCTCCTAGATTCTGGCCTATCCAGAAAGTCCTTTGGAGAACAGTGCAAAGCATTCTATGATGGCAATAAACATTAATTGGTGTACAGAATGTGTAGGCAGAGTAGCGTTAAAGAGTGTGTTCTTTAAAATGCCATCCTCCTCCAAAATGCCATCCTCCTCCAGCCACTGTGTCTCTGAGGGTCCTAGATTTCCTTCTGTTGAACTCCCCAGGGGGTCCCATCTCTCATCCTGTGTCTTGCTAGAACCCCCATGGCTTGATAAAACAGGAAGAGAGCATAAGCAGCTTCCCAGCAGAAATGAGAGGAAGAACACATGGAAAGAAGGAGGGACTGAGAAAGTCATTAGTGAAAGGCACTTCTAAGGACAGAATGCTTCATGTTGAGATTTCCAGTTGCTTATTCCTTAGCGTTGCAGCATAAACACTGAGTCCTTGCTGCCGTTTATCAATCTCCCACAATGCTCCAACATTTCAAATGAAGTCTTACTGTCAAATACCTCAACAGTGGATCTGGTGCCAAGAACAGGTGCATGAGTCAAGATGTGAATGAGACCAAGACTTCACAGGACCAACAAATCAAACATGGAAGCACCCTTGAGAAGTTGTCTGCCAGGAATTCACAGACATCCTGAGGGCATTGTACTTTTGCAGGAAAGGAGGTTCTGTATTTACTGTATGTAAATCTCAGAACAGGCAGCAGGGCTGATATCCAAATAGGTGACATGCAAATGTTTGACAGGGTGGGGCCAGATATCTTAAGAATCCACACGTCCTGTGCAGGTAAAGCACATTCCAGTCCTTCATTTATTATTCAGTAAATAAAGGATGAGAGTTTTGTGTCAGGCCCAGTAAGCTAAGATGGCAAACAAGACAGAAATGGTCTCTGACTTTATAGAGTTCACATTAGTGTGAGCAAAGAAGGGAAAAAAAAGTGGTGAGAGATGATAAACATTCAAACTCACAAGTGACAACAATAGGCTGCAAATTCCACTCAATGTTAACAATGGAGTGTTCTAATATAAAATACCAATGTTGATTATTTCAGAGACATTAAGTTGAAAGCCAAAGCCTGAGAAAGAACTCTCCACTCAGGGACCAAAGGGAAGAACACTCCAGGGAGAAGCAGCAGCAAGCCTGAGGTGGAAGGAGATGCTATATCCCAGGAATTTATGAAAAATCATGCCTCAAACTTAATGAGAAGGTTAGAATGATCATGAGTCCAATATGGTTGCATAAAGGCTGTGTAAGGTTTTGTAGGTCAAGAATTAAAGCTCAGATATCCTTTGTTCACTCTCTGGGAGATTCGCAGTGCCATCTTTTCTTTCCTATGCTGCTCTGTGACAGTGCTCAGAAGACTCTCCAATGGGCTCCCATGAAGTCTTGAATTAGAAAAGCTCCTGAGGAAGGAAGAGAACGGAATCTCACCTATGGAAAACAGCTCCCTTGCTCATTATTTTTCTGCCTCCTCCCTATCCATTTCAATGTTCTCTCCCTCCCCCACCTTTGCCACTGGGTTGGCAGGATGTACAGCCTCCCTGGACCCATTTAGCCAGGCGAAACTTCATGTGAGTTACCATGCAAAGCACATCCTCCAGTGTTTACATGTTGAATAGTTTATGATTTGCTCTACATCTGATCAGGCAGAGTCAACTATCAAAACTGCTGATCCATGGAAACTTTGCAGCCTTTCCGGGCATAATAATGGCTACAGCTATAGCTTATTCAAAGCAAGAAATAGCCCTTGATGAACCGTGCAAGGACAAATTAAGATGTGACTCTCGTCTTGTACCTAGACAATGGCCTGCTGCTCCAGGCTCTCCCTGAAAAGAAAAGGGGCCCAGGTTCCTGGGGAGGATCTGCCATACCCTCTCCCCTAAGCAGTAGAAGGAGTAGGGCCTGGAGGTGCCATCCAGTCATTGACAGAGGTGAGACAGCATGACACCAGGACAACTCTTTCTATCATCTCTTCTCTTCTATCCTATGGAAGAATCAAAAACTTGCCCCTAGGTTTTAGTGCTCTACTTGTTTAGTAATAGAAATCTTACTTTGTAGGGAGAATTTGGTTCAACTGGAATAAATTCTACCTTTCTCATCTCTTCCATTCGGTTGTTGTTCTATTTCTAGGTTCTGGATTCCAGAATTGGCCACATAAAACTTCTTAGATAAATATCATAAAGGGAAAGTTTTATGCTTTTTTTCCCCCTACTTGCTACCATGTAGAGGTGATGACTGGAACTTGAGCGACTTCATTGAGCCATGAAGTGGAAACTATTATCCAGTTAGAAAAATTCTGGACCTGAAAAGTTTATGGTACCAAGTCCAGGGATAATAGACTGCCACTTATATAAGCCATTACTTTTTTTTTGGGGGGGGGTCGGTCATAGGGCTTGAACTCTAGGCCTGTCCCTGAGCTCTTCAGCTCAAGGTGATCACTCTACCACTTGAGCCACAGCGCCACTTTCTGGTGGTTAATTGGAGATAAGAGTCTCATGGACTTTCCTGCCTCTGCTGGCTTTGAACCATGATCCTCAGATTTCAGGCTCCTGAATAGCTAGGGTTACAGGCATGAGCCACCAGTGTCCAGATCCATTGCTGTTTTTGACATTAACAGTAGCTCTAATATATATTTGTATACAAACTCTTCCTTCAGTATCTTCAAATGAATCTAATGAATCCTAGAAAGACCTGAGTACCTCACATGGCATTGCCTAGGAGAGAAGGATTTGTTGACCTCAAGGAAAGTGTAAGAAAGTCTAACTGAGCTAGGCGTGGAGATGACTAGCCAGATGCTCAATGGGTGATCAAAGCAGAGGTCTAGAGCCCATACCAGAATGAAGTCAAGACACAGTGGGAGAAGAAAGAGCAAGCCAGAAGAGACAGCCTGGAGGAAAAGAGAGCAGAGCAGAAGATGCTGGGTACAGGAATCTCTGTGTGGATGGAGGGATGCAGAGGTGCTCCTGATCACAGAAGCTGAAGCCCGGCAACATCAAAGCTGGGAACAGACAGCGCAGAGACCAGCATTCAGGCCCTGCTCAAACTCAAGCCTTGTTTCCAATTGCTTTTTGCTTGTCCTTTGCCTGGCTCAGCCTAGCAGGTTTGAGAGCTGTGCAGTGCTTATGAGGAGAGAAATAACTCCAGAACATCCATAAACCACCAATGGGGGTAGCAGAGGGTGCATTCAGAATTTTATCATAGACTAAGAACAGCACTATGCATGTAGATGCTTTTATCAATGGAGGATCCTAGAGAATGGAGAGGGGAAGAAGTTGAACATGTTTCAGGGCCTGACCCTTTCAAAGACACTGGGGTCAGGGAAAGGTTCCAGCTCCAGTAAGTTGCTTGCGGCAGAACTCCCATTGTATGGACTTTGCCAGGGTGGCAGGGAGAGGGAAAGCTGAAGATAAATATAAGATACATGGCAATGTCACTCCTAGCTGGAATGATGGTCATAACAATCACTCCTAGTTTGTGTCTATTTTTACTGGTGGAATGGTTGATTAGACAGTACTCGTGCCATGCTCATTTAAAAATACCTTTTAATGTCACCCCTCATTGCCAATGTACTCCCTTTTTGAGTCATGGCTTGCTTTTGAAGCTGGAGGGAGGGGATGGAGGAACCTGAGAGCTAGAGTCTTCTTGATTGCCTGAATAAAAACCAAAGAGTAACAAAGGACCAAGGGAATGCATACACTGCAGTCCCTATCTGATATTTGGGACCACAGTCCCATATCTATGACCCTCCAAGTCTAGTCAAATGACCCTGCATCCAATTCCACGGCCACTGTGAATCCTGCCCGGTCTGCCCCAAAGGTGGGCTGAGTACACTCTTCAGAAGCAAAAAGGCATTTGTGGGAACTGTGGGTGAAGCTCAGATATGGGGGCAGATGTCCCCATCTATGTGAGCTTGTGGCATCTCATAATGTGGGATCCAAGAGAAAGAAGTCTTCTTCCTTCCAGAAGTCTGAGGAATCCTAAATTGGAAACTAACTTCCAAGGTCAACATGAAGATGTGTTTGTCAAGACATAAGGATATGCTTTGTTTAATCTTTTCTTACCTTCCTGGATACTTTTGCATATTTAGACATGAGAGGATATGGGGTTTCATTTGTTCTCGTGTCCTAGACCTCACAAATGTTAGGGACCTGTGGTGAAGTAGCATAGGAGTCCTGGTTGAAGAGTGTCTTGTTGGAGTAAAAATGGTGTTTTCAGTCTTTTAATGTAATGAGTGAATGCAATGCACACTGGGAAGTCTTTGTACCACTGCAGGGTATGGGCAGAGGCTAGCCCCCCTCCCCCCCCCCCCCAGGAAATCCCAGGCTACATCTCAGCAATCAGAGCACCAAGAAACAGATGCCTTTGCATCCATCTGTGCTCTTTATATCTTTCTCTCTGGGAAGTGCTGCACTAGTTTACTGCCACCGTACTAGGTATGGGTGAGATACTATCATCAGAGAAAGTATTTAAAATCAAAGCCTCTGTGGTGCAGACAGAGCCTGATACTGCTAACCTGGGTAAGCCATCTTGCAGTTTTCACCACCCCTTCCAAAGCATTACCTTGTTTATTTCTACACCTACCCCGTGAAGGTAGACGGGGCAGGTGTCATCATTCCTTTAGCAGATGAGAAAACGCAGGCCTAGAGAGGTTGAATAACTCCTGCATCTGCCAGCAAATAGAAGGAAGGGTCTAGATGGAAAGTCAGACCTTTTTAACTCCTACTGCAGTGCTCTTTTTACTCCATATGGTCCCAGTTCAGTTCAGAAACAGAAATGCCAAAAAGAAAGCTCCAGCCTTTGCCTCTTAAAAGTGCTTGTGAGCTGGATTTGGTCAAAGGTCAGCATGTCTATTTCTGAGGCTTCTTTGGTTCTGGTTGGCTAATGATATTTAATCACTCATACCTTGCAGTAGGCTGGGATAATGGGGAGCATTGCAGAAGGGTCAACTAAAAACATGTAATTTCATAAAATCCCAAAGCTTTTACAGTTCACAACAGATCCATTAGATAAGATTTCATAAGCCAAAGGTAAAATCAAAGTTAGAGAAACTGCTTAAAAGCATCAGGTAGGTGTGCTGAACCATGAAGTTCCTTTTCACTCAAGTGGTTTCAGAATTTGATAACTTAGCAAGATTGAAAACTCTAGGTGTGAAAATTGGATGTATAAAACAAGTCAAAACTCAGAGTAGCTGCTGTTCCTTCAGATAAGCTGGTAACTTTGATGTGTCCAGACTGGGAAGGTGAAATGGTAGGCAGAGAGCTCCCCAAGTGTGCACCTTCTTCTGCTGACATTCCCATCCCTAGGTGCTGTAGAGTTACAGGGGCAATTAAATCCAACTTTAGTGATTGAAACAAAATCCACGATGAGCTCATGGTTTTGTGACTTAATCATTTAGGCTGGACTCGGACGGACAGTGCTGCAGGTCTGACCCAGGTTTGCTCAAGAGGTTGTAGGCAGCTGGTGGAGGCTGGATGGCTGCATTGCATTTCCACACCTCCTATTCTAGGAGGCTGATTTAGGCTTGTTTTCATGGTCTCTAAGCTGCAATTCCGAACCCAATGTCAAGCTCATTTCACAGTCTTCTTTGTGGCCCATCTGTTATGTTCTATTGGCAAAAGTGGATCACAGAACCAAATGGCATTGGGAAGGCTTTCAAATAAATCGAAGCTTCTCTCCTCCTCTCCTTCTACTTTCTACCCTTCCTCCTTTTCTTCTCCTCCCCTTCTCTTCCTCTATTCCTTCTCTCTCCTCCTCTTCCTTCTCTTTTCTTCCTCCTCCTTCTCTTCTTCCTCTCCTTCTTTTCATTCTAATACAACTTTGTGGGCCTCTCCAAAGTCTCATCTTATTATGGCATCAGACTTGATGTCCAGGATTTTATTGTCTAATTGAGGTTTGATTGCAAAAGAGATTCCTTAGATGTGATTCTTCAAAGTGAAGCTCCTTTTCTGACCTGGAGATATATGAGTTAGAAAGATAAATGATCTCCATCTCCTCTCCCCATTCATGCGATACCATGACTCAGTGTGATGCAGGGAAAAGGATAGACCAAGCAAATGTTCTCATTTATCAATGGGAGGAATGGGTGGTGCTTAGTAGTCACTGACTTAGAGCAATCCTGCAACCTAGTTGACGTACATTGCCAGGCTTCTGTTCAGGTGTTCATGAGCAGGGCATGGCTCGATGCCCATTCTTCCCATCCAATGCTCTCTTTTACACCATAGTCCACTTCCTCATACCAGACCGTGTGCAGAAATACTGATATATTAGCAAAGGACTTAACAGTTAGGATTATACAAAAGTCATAAACAGTTCATCTTAAAAGCTTATTCTACAGACAAAGGCCACCATCATTGTGGGCCAAATTAGCATCCTGAGCCATGGTAGAGACCTCTAGGGTAGATGAGGACCTAAAAATGGCTAAATACTTCCCACTTTTAGGTTTTGATTTGATTTAAACCCAGTAAGACTGTGTAGGCTGTTACGTGACTTCTGTTTTCAGCACTGCATCCTACCAAAAGGTATAATACTTCATACTGCAAAAAGTGCTAAATTATCCTTATATTTTAAGTGTCTTAGTAAGATGTTGATTGTTATATCATTTGAGAAGTAGAGGTGCCATTCATTAGGTGTCAAGGGTACTACATGCTCTACAAGGAGCGAGACAATCCTGCAGGTAGATAATTGATGCATAATCTATATAACTTTTAAATGTCCCAGAAGACATCCGTGTAGATAAAAGCCCTGTTTACAATGATCTAGGCTTAAATCCCAACTCTGTTTTTGTATAACAGACTAATTTGGGTACAGTTTAAATATGTGCTGAATTTTCCATGAGTGCAATTAGTGTGGAAATGATGAGAAGACTATATTTTGTTCTGTTGGGAACTTTCCAAGAGCTGTTGGCCATGTCAGATATCTGTATCATTGACAATGATACCATTAAGAGTGCTCAAGCTGCCAAGTCTGAACCTATATCTGTTGGTAATTTCAGCTACAACAATCACAGTAATTATACATATATCCACAAGCATGTGCCTTCTTCATTCTGTCTGCCAATGCAGTTATGTCTGACTCTCTATGTATTGGGAGGCATCATTCTAGCATATCTTTCTTTCTTTTTATTTCTTCTTTAAATTTCAGTTGTGGCATTATATTACATTTGAAAATATTATATGTTAAGGTAAGCTATACCATCTGTGATTTCAATCTCAAAATACTTGCTTGGAAAAGAGACATTGTGTCTTATAGTGTGTGCAAATACTACCTACATGTAAATTTCTCACAGGTGAAAGCAGAAGCATAGTTCAAGCAAGAGAAAAGCTACTGATTTCATAGCCCTACCTCCAGACTCCTGGATGGATGGAACAATGGAGAATAGATATCTGATTTGCTTACAAATATTAGATGAGACTCTGGCAGGTATTCATAGCATAATATGATTTTCTTTTTTAAGGCCTATGACATTCACATAGTAATTTGTATTTCAATTTGCTCTAGAGATAGCTGTGTCTTTATGGCCTCCTCAGAGTCTTTCAGGCAATGACCTTGGGTGGTTGTATGGAAGTGTTGTGTTCAGTTCCTCACTCTCCACTTTTGCACTTAGGCTCCAAAAGGTGGGTACAGCTCTTGTCCCAGGTGCCTGTCTTTGGCCTGTTGCTCCCAACCAGGAAGAGCTGCATTGCCAGCCAGCACTAGGTGCTCAGTGTTCAGAAAGATGGAAGTTCTTCTGATGCTAGGACAAGGTGCTCTGAAACTGGCTTACTTCCAACCTGAACTACTCTCAGCTTCTGGATTTGGTTATTAGTTCTGATACTTGTCTTCACCAAAATACAGCTTCCTTCTGGATATTTTAACTTCCCCTACTTCTTCAAAGAGGACTTGAACAACTCCTTAAAGGAGACTGACAATATTGTCTCTAATTTAGACAGGAAATAGAAATCCAGTAATTATTTGGTTACAGACTAATTTTTCTCTCTCAGTTTGTGAGGATGAACCTTTAACAGCCTGGATCTTCAAATGATGTGACTCAATTATGATGGATGGAATGTTTTTCTCACAGTAAAAGGAAGTTGGTCAATCTGCTCACCCAACCCTTTTTCATCAGTCTGGGTCTACAGGGAACATTTCTCTCTACTCTGCCTCCATACTTGTCAGGCCCAGCAAAGCTGTTAATCTTTTATAAACAGTAAATCAGCTATTTTACTTTTTTGACACCTTCTTTTTCCATTTCTCCAGCATTGATAGAAGCCATAAACTAGCCAGATGGCATTTTAAAAGAACCCTTCTTTCTTCCATCCTAAATTATATCTTTCAGGAGATAAACGTATCTTACCTGACTATAAAAGTTTTCTTTCTCAAAACTTGGCTGTTCATGCTCATAGGTATGTTATCTTTGTTTAGTATATTTTCCTCACTGTAACAAAATTCCTGAGATAAAAACAACTCAAGAAAGCAAAGTAGTCCATGGTTGATGTTGGGCAATAGAAACATCATGGCAGAGGGGTGGGGTGGAGGAAAGTTGCCCACCTTAGGGAGATCAGGGAGCAAGAGAAGCAGAATGGGACAGAGCTAAGAAATATCCTCCCAAGGCCTGCCTCCAGGGATCTGCTTTCTTCAACTAGGCTGTACAGCCTGATTTCTACCACTTCCAAATAATCCATCAATGGATCAATCTGTTGAATAGGTCAGAGCCCTCATGAACATATCCCTCTCCAAAGTACCAACTCCTCACTTTATACTGGGACCAAGCTTTCAGTGCATGAGCTTTTGAGGGGCACTTCATATCCAAACCACAGTCATTAGCTTTATACTCTGTCTACCATGTCAAAGTGAGCCTCGGGATTTTTTAAGCTATGGGACCACGTGGATAAGAGCATGACTTTAGTGGGGGAGAGGGGAAAAAGAAATTCTAATCTTAATCATCATTGGAAGTATCATGGCAAAATAGTAAGTAAGTGCTTTACATACATTGTTCTATTCAAAGCTATAGATAGACAGGTTCTTGGTTTCAAATGCCTCTTAGTGTCACCTTCCAGTTCCCAGAAAATTTCCTTTCTGCTCCATAGTGACAAAAGAGAGAGCTTCAGAAGTCATGGCATATTGTATGACCATCCCCTTGGTGAGGGCCAATTGACATAGCCATGGACATCTAACTTATGTGAGCAGCCAGATTCTCTCTGGAATCTCCAACTTGGAATTGTGAGTGGAGCCACACAAAGAGTGGATCACTTGGGGCTGACTCACTTCCACAACAGCACTCTAGAGAGAAGGGCCACAGATTCCTGCTGCTGTGCTTTCTGCCAATAGAGCTGGTTGTAACTCACCCTTGGTTTCGGAGAACTGTCTCTGCCTTTCAATAAATTACCTCTTTTACTTAACTCAGGAGGAGATGATTTCTGTCACTCGCAGTCAAAAGAATGCTAACTAACATATAGTTGGTGGCAGAGAACTAATACTTCAAAATGTCTGCCACTTAATGATAGGGAAATGAAGCCAGCAGAGAAGGTCAGACACACAGGCATATTGGTGACCTTGGGTTTCAACTACAAAGTAGGAAACATAACCTGATTGGTATAGATATGAATATGGGAAAATAGCATAATATATTTGGAAGTAGAATTATATACGATATTTGGTTGCATTTTATAGAAATGTATATACAGCATGAAAACAGCATTCTAGGTAATGAGAGAGGGGAAATAGTAGCACATTTACCAAGTCACTCTAAAACAATAGCAAAACCCAACTTTGCCCCACCCTGGAGTGACCCTGCCTTCTTCTGGTAACTCCAAATTGAACTTCCTTTCAGGAGAAAAGCAGGAACAGCATATTAATAAGGCTCTAATTTTATATTCTTATGATCACTGAGAACAGTCTAATATTATTTCAATCATACTCAGTCACCTTTCAGTGCTATTTGTTTATTTTAAATGCAGCAGAAAAGCTGCTTTGTCAACAGTTCTAGTGGTTACTGGCTCCAGAGGAAAGAGGACAGAGAGACTGAAGGAGGTTTTGGTTCTCAGTTACTTGAAAAGTCTCTTGTCTCTTCAGAGTACATGGTGGCATGGATTTAGAAGCTTAATGATATGGACTAGAACACAGCTAACTACTCTCTTGGACACCTGAAAGAGTTAACATTTGTTCCAACTCAAGACAACAGAGTGCCAATATGTGAATGCCATGGCAATATTTATGACTCACAAGGTGATCCGTTTGAGTATGTAAGTTTAATGTTTCCAGTTCAATAGTGATAATTTTGATTAGATTTATGCATCCAATAATCAACTGGGAAATACTTCTGATTCAATAAGATATATTATACAGCAGCATCCAATTCAGTAAGTAATGTCTCTGGGTTGCTGTATGCTACTAGGAAATTCATCAAAAAATTTTTTCAAGAAGGCGATATCAGATGTTTTTAGGAGAGTATATTTATCTCAGAACAAAGACAAACTATTGCCAATAATATATCCTGGCTAAGTTAATCTAGTTTGTAGTAATGCAGTAATTTTGAAGTCTAATTCATGTATGTTCTTGGTAAAATCTGAAGTGAAATGAAGATGTTTATAGCCTTTGATCAAATAAAGGATGAACCAATAAGAGCAAATGTATTATTCAAGATTGCCATGTATCCTGACTTATTGTGGTTTATGGATGGGGGTGGGGGTGGGGTGGGAAATGAATAAACAAGTGGACATAATTAATGGGTGTTCAGAAAAAAAGACATAAGAGATCCTTTACTATCTGACTTTGGGAGTTACCACAATAAAATCTTTTTGAGAAATCATAGCCTTTTGACTCCCAGAAAAGAAAATAGCCTTCTGAGGTTTGGAAGTGCCTCTTCCTTGAATAGAAACCACCACTGCTATGTCTCCACGAAAGTGCCAGTGACACTGTCAGAGAAATATATAGGCAGATTCAAGTTTTCAAAGGTCTATAAATCCTTTCTTACTTGGATGTTACAAAACTTACACAACAGCAAATCCTTGCATGAAGATTCACTTTCAAGTGCATTTTTACTTTTCTGAACGAGAAGTATTAAGATATTAATAGTCATCAAGGATTTATATGGCAAACACTTTGTAAGAGCCTTTCATATATTTAATCTTTGTTAAGTGGATGCTATTTTAACACTCCCATTTTATACCTAGTAGGATAACTAACCTGCTTGTTTATAAATAGTGGTGGAGCTAGGGGTCAAGCCAAACAACTAAAAGCTGATAAATAAGTCCCTAAGATTGAAAGGTGGCCTGGACCATGTGTTCATCATGGATGTGTAATACACACACATATGTGTGTGTGTGTGTGTTGCACATCCCTTCTCCAAATGTATGGCCAGTCAGTTCTTCTTAAGTGTCTTTTGATTTGAAAATTTTATTCCATTTTATTAGTTCATCAAATTTTATCATTATTAATAGCTCCATATGCTAAGACATTTTCCAAGATCCAAAGTTTTCTTCTTGGAACGTTATAGTTTATCTTTTTTATGTTTTTTTTTAGTTTATCTTTTAAGTGTGTAATCAGTCTAGAGTTGATATTGAGGAATGCTGTGAGGTACTCATCAAGACTCATTTTTTCCATATAGATATTGAAATGTTCCAGTGCTATTTCTTATTGATCCATTAGTCTAATCTGCCATTATTGTATCCATTAGTCTATTCTGACAGCAATACTACAATGTCTTAGTCATTGCAGCTTCAGAGATGATGAGACAATCGGGTACTGTAAGTTTTCCTGACTCGCTTCTTTTTCAAGACTGTTTGGTACATTACTCTAAATTGTTCAGTGTTATTTATTCATTTTAGTATCAACTTGCCAATTTCTGCAAAAGGCATGGTTGTATTTTCTTCGAATTGCGTTGAAGCTACAAAGATTGTTCAAAGAAAGTAATAGGATAATTTTTTCTTTTCCTGCTGCCCCCTGCCAAACATGTCTACCTAAATCTGTTAGATTTTAAGTATATGACAAAGATGAACTTAAGCTTGCTCCTCAGCTGACTTTCAAATAGGGAGAATACCCTGACCTACCTGCATGGACCCAGTGTAATCATAAAGACCATACATGTGGAAGGACATGAGAACTTTACATGCTACTATTGGATTTGAACATGGACAGATATTTGTGTAGGAAAAGTATCATCCAAAGAAAATGGATTTACCCCCAAAGTCCTCAAGAGGTTTACTCTTGGCATCTGATTTTATGAGATTCACCAAATTTCCTGAGCTACAGAGTTGAAAGATAATAAATATGTTTTATGTCCATAAGTTTGTGGTAATTTGTTACAGCAGCCATAGGGAACTAGTATAAGAGTAATCAATATTTTCCTATTATTGAAATTTCCAGTCTATAGCCATGATATGGCTCTCCTTATTTGGATGCTTTTAAAATTTCAGCTGTGTCTTAGAATTTTTGATCTAGAAAGCACGTGTATCTTTGTTACTTATTCCTAGGTGTTTTGTAACTTGATGAATAGCATAGATCTGCTTATTTGAAGCAGAAGTTCCGTAAGCTATAAACTATAAGAAACCACTTCCATAGTTATTTTGATAAGCTTCTGGAGTGTGAACTGGCATGAGACTCTTGGGAAGCAGTGTTAGGAGGACTCTGCACCTTCATAGACTGTTATGTACAGGAACTCCATCTGGTTCTCACATTAAGAGCCAAGGAAAAAACTCCTGGTGGCTCTGGGAAGGGAGGGGATATGAAATCACCATGAATCACACCAAAAGCATTCTCTGTAACAGTGGCAAATTCTCTATGGAGATCTTGCCAGAAACGATCTTAGTTAGGAGAGGGACTTCCATCCCACTTGAGTACTCTCTAGCCTTACGTCATGTAAGAGGGAAAATCAGAGTCAATGGGGGCAAAGCTGTGAGGCTGTACATTGGGAATGTTGTAATCAGAGAAAGGAGTGGGGACAAGAAGAGGGAATAGACCTATCCCACCAGAGAAACACTTGCAAAAGAGATAAGTCCAATTCAGAAGAGTATAGAACACTTCACATCCTCCATGGCCTACTACCAAATAGGTTCCAGTAAATTACAACAGAAAGAGCTGAAAGACCCAATTCTTTTTGAGAAGGAATACTTTGAAAGTAAAAAGTCAAGCAAGGAGTAAACTTCCATCAGAAAGAATGATATACCATTTGTACGGAATTGGAAAGACTTGGAAAAATTATATTAAATGAAGTTAAGACAGACCCAAAGAAACATAGGCTGCATGGTTTCCTTCATTTGTGGTAACGAGAATATGCCTATAAATCTACATGGTAAAAGACAAGAAATATACCTGGCCATGATAAATTATACAGTTCTCTAGACACTGACACTGAGAACAAAGGAAGATATTCTTAGGAGAGGATCAAAAAGGCTCAATAGCTATGTGCATATGTGCCTATGAGGTGCATATATATGCTATATGCATATGATCACTGAAATGAACTCCAAGAAATGAAAATAAGAGGTTATATTTCTTTGTTGCTGCTTTTGTTTTCTGTACCTTTTGTCTTGTTTATAAATTTATCTGTTTGGGGGAGAGTAAGAGGGAGGTACAGAAATGGTGGGACAAAGGGTGAACAAATGCAGCAGTGATACTCACTAGACACTATTGAAAAAGACTATACAACTTGTGGGTATGGACAGGAGGGTAGAATTAGTAGAGAATGAGGGAAGGGGTGACACTGTTCCAGAAGAGACATACTCATTACCTGACTTATGTAACTATAACCCCTCTGTAGATCACCTTTACAATAACAGTAAATATTATGTATATTTTTAAAGGAGTAAAAAATGAAAAATATTGATGGAATTTGAAGACTAGACCATCCATAACAACACTAAAATATTGAACAGTCCAAATTCTAGTTAGGTTAACATCATTTTAAATTTAATGTCCTATTTACCCCAGTTTCTATTACTTAATATAACTTTCCCACCTCTTCTCAGAGGAAAAAAAATCCTGAAAGGAAAGAAAGGATGGATGGACAGAATTATTATTTCAAAAAAATTTTAAATAAGTTTTTAGTAAGTTTTTTTTATTGTAAAAATACCATACAGAGGGTTACAATTACATGAGCAAGGTAATGAGTACATTTCTTATTAAGCCTTGTTTCCTCCTCTTTTATTTTCCCCCTACCATCCCTTCCCTCCCACCTCCACAACTACATCCCCCACCCCTGCCTACATTGTAAAGTTCGTTTTTCCACATAGCGTCTTGTACATCTCATTGTTGCAATGGGCCAACCTGTATTCATATTTAAACAATTTTTTCCCCTTCTCCTCCCCATACTAAGGGCCTTTCAGAGCCCAGCCTACCCTGACTTCCCTCTATCATTGTGAATAGCTCAGTTATCCCCTTCTATGATAAGCCACCAGGTTTGAGGCAGGTCTTCCCTTTTGCCTGCCAGTATCTAGATTCAGTATTTATGGCAGCAGCTGCTATAGCTTGCTGCTCATCCATAAAATAATTGTGCCACTGAAATCCCTTGAAGTGTTCTAGCATCTCTCACTCTTCTACTGTACCACCAGTGCAACTGTCATGTGATTTAGATTTTTCTAGTATTAACCTAAGAAGTCTTTTACATCTTCACCTTTCCTGCCTAGATTTTTTTTTTAAATCTTCTGATCTCAGTGTTACTGACTTTAGTTCGTAAATTGTGTACCCAACTCTGAAATGCTTTCATTATTCAGTGGTTCAAGTCTTCTTGGCTTGAACTCTTCTTTGAATCTTGTTTAAATAGGTCAAAAGAAATGCTTATTACTCATATTAGAACATACATTAAGCGATGTATAACTTTAGAAATAGATTAGGTCTATAATTTAAGAAACTTTTGACTTTCCTGTTGTGTGGTGGAGCACATGCCCATCTTCTCTATCCTTTTCTTTTCCTCTCTCCCTAATAGTCTGTCCAAATCACAGTGGATCAAAGAATTTTCATTTAGTAATTATTTTATGTCAAAATTACCACTGCAGGCACAGTGGCTTATGCCTGTAATCCCAGCTACTTGGGAGGAAAAGATAGGAGAATTTCAGTTCAAGGCCAGTCTAGGCAAAAATGTTACCAGGACCTTATTTCAGAACGAACTGATAGTAAGGTCCAGTGTTCATGCATATAATCCTTGCTAGTCAAGAAGCAGATACCTGGGGATTAGAGGTTCAAAGACTGCCTGTAGAGAAAATTCACTAAAATTCCATCTCCAACTAACAAGCAAAAAAAAAAAAAAAAAAAAAAAAAGGCTGGCTTAAAGACACGGCTCAAGTAGTAGAGTTCTAGCCATGGAGCAAGAAAGCTGAGCAAGAGACTACGCCCCGATACCAGCAGAAAACACAAAAGGACAAGCTGCCTGTCATCCTAACTAAGCAAGAAGCAAAGGTCGGCCAGCCAAACAAAAATTCAAGACCCGGGGCTGGGAGGGTGGCTCAGTGGTAGAGTGCTTGTCTTGCATGCATGAGGCCCTGGGTTCAATTCCTCAGCACCACATAAGCAGAAAAGGCTGGAAGTGGTGGTGCTGTGGCTCCAGTGGTATAGTGCTTGCCTTGAGCTGAAGAGCTGAGGGACAGCGCCCAGGCTCAGAGTTCAGGCCCCACAACTGGCAAAAAAAAACCCCAAAAACCAAAAAAACAAAAAAAACAAGACCCTATCTAAAAATGACAAGGCAAAAAAGGTCTGGAGGCATAGCTCAAGTGTTAGAGCACTTACTTGAAGCCCTGAGTTCAAATCCAACTACCACTAAAAATTACTACCCTTCAAAGGAAAAACAATTCTGACAACTTTTGCAGGTATAGTTTCAAGTAGAGCAAGTTAAGGAGGGATGATGTAAAAAAATAATGCTTGCCCACTGCTTTTCTCAACTGGTTTGCGATTTAAACCAATAATGAGACAATGACATTTCTTAAGTCAGATTTGCATGCCTGCTTCTGAAATTCTGGCAGGAAAATGTACCACTTCTAGAATTCTTGAAAATTAACATAGTGGTTGAGTAGTTACTTATGCATGGTTACAAAAAACTATTGAAATTGGGCCAATTAAAGAGACATCAATTGTGAGGATACAAAGGCATCTGAAGGTGTCCAGTTCTAGCAAGTATGGAAGCATTTTACAGAGCCAGAAAGTTATCTGTGAATTCTCTGTTGCCTTCACCTTTCTTTTCTCTCTTTCCTTTGGCCATATGATCTCTTCTCCTGCTGTACCTGCCTTTGGGAAATTTTCCCCAAATTGACTTTGATGTTGACTCAAAGTGTCAGCATCTTTGATTACAGGTGCTATTCCAGTCCATACATCCAAAAGCAGGAGAGAGAATAGGATGGACTCAGGCTTGGTGAGATTTTAACCTTGTCTCAATCTGCCCTCACCGTCAGATTGGCCAGGACACCTTGCTCCAGTGTCCCTGCCAGTTGGTGCCAGGCATACTCTCCAAAGGTGTGTGGGCTGCAGATAAACAATAGCTGGATAAAATGGCACTAATATTCAATACAAAGTTTTGACAAATTGGTTGCTATTGCCAAATATCAATAACTGTCTCATCTTTGGACCTGGAGTGTGGAACACATTCACCTACCCTTACTCAGCCGGAAAATGCTACTGTATATACATTTTTTCCCCCAGTTCAGGGCTCAACTCAGAGCCTAGGTACTGTCCCTGAACCTCTTTGTGCTCAAGGCTAGCACTCTACCACTTGAGCCACAGTGCCACTTCCAGCTTTTTCTGAGTAGTTTATTAGAGATAATATTCTTATAGACTTTCCTGCGCAGATTGGCTTCGAACTGTGATCCTCAGATCTCAGCCTCCTGAGTATCTAGGATTACAGGAGTGAGCCACTGGTGCCCAGCTTGTATATACATTTTTATTATTTCTACTGTCAGTTTATAAATATTTTAGAAAATAAGTAAATTATTTGAAATTATATTATATTCTGTATTATATTATATGCAATTATATATAACTAATATCTATTAAATGATATCTATCTTAATAGCTGTCTGTAGTACCTCAGAATGGTGCTTGGTAAAACCAGAAAGATAATTAACCTTGTCTATATTTCCACTCTTGTTGCTAGTGATAAGGTTTGAAGCTATGATAAAACTTCAATTTAATAATTAACAGTTTATCTTCCCTCAAAACTTATTAGTTAAATATTATAATTCTGGGCAAAACTAGTTGAGAAATGATGAATCTCATATGTGACATTAAAATAATTTTTTCTACTTAAAGATTATGATTAAATTTTTACCTTTAAAGATGAAAGTCTTCACATTTTCAAAGCTAAAAATATGGCTAAAGATAGTTACTTTAATTTCTAAAAGCAAGACCTTACTAATGCCCTTAAAGTGCTAAAGCATTAGCAAAGATTTTTATAAAATATCTTTATCTGTCTCTCTCTCTGTCTCTGTCTCTGTCTCTCTCTCTCTCTCTCTCTCTCTCACACACACACCCCACAATCATAAAAATCATATAAATGGTGCAATCATCTTCTAGCACAAAATATATATTTAAGAACTGTCTATGCTTGTGAGTTATCCATTTGTAATTATCACTAGCAAATGGTTAATTCCAGGTTTATGCTCCACTGCCAACTAGTCTGGGCTATTTCTCCCATTACAAATTAGTGTGTGGCCAGGGATAGAAAATTGCTCTGAACATTAATTCAGAGAGTAAAGAATTAGAAAGACCTAGCTTCATGAAAAGAGAGGAAATGAATGTACTCCTCAACTAAAGAGCAATGTGTTTTTGCATGACCTATTGTTGGGATCATCTCCATCTTGGCTTTCCTCCAACTAATGCTGGTGCCGAGGAGAGTATATTGTTAACAGTTTCTGAAGGCAGTGGAATTGGCTGCCACTCTGTGTCCTAAACACTACAGTCAGGACTCATATCTCCTTTAAAATGAAGGTATCAGCTAGGCATGGAAGCAGTCTTTGATCATACCTACTTGGGAGGCTCTTGTAGGAAGAATCACAGGTTTGAGGCATATCTGGGCTATATAGAAAGTTTGAAAATGACTTTGTCAACTTGGTGAGACCCTATTTTAAAATAAGAAAAATTAAAGGCTAAAAATGTAGCATAGTAACAGAGCATTTGCCTAGTAAGCATCACCTCTGGGTTCGATCACCAGTATTGGAGGGGGGGGGAAGTTGGTGTTGAAAATGTTCTCAGAATTAATTTAATATCACAACAAATAATTAATATAGTAAGAAAGCAGATTCTCTCATAGAAGACAACATCCTCCTAGCCAATAGCACCTTTCCATACTTCCCCTAACCTTTTCCTGCAGAGAAAAGTGAGACTTGGTACAAAGAAAGGAAGGCAAAACAAATGACTTGGATGGCCTCTACAGTTGCTCATCCACTGGTTTTTCTTAGGTACATTCTGAAAGAATTCACTTTGATCAAATTCTTCAAAGCTCCCAATTACCTTCAGGTTCAAGATTACAGATACCAATTTATGATCATAATTTAGCAACTCGAAGCATTTAAGTATAATACTATATAATGAATGAGAATAATTAATATTAGTATTACATATTTATAGCACCTCAATTTTCAGAGGGCTTTAAGGCACATAATTGAATTCAACTTCTTTGTGATGGTCTAAGAACATAAATGTAATATGAGAACCTACTTTATTGAGTGTGGACACACTTTGGCCAGCATCGCCAATATTGTGCTTTCTCACCAGCCAGTCTTATATGCTGATGTGCAATTTATCTTCTCAAAGATCACCTCAGGTCACATCAGTTTTATTCTTCATCACCTTTCTTCACCTGACATTTAACTGGCTCCATCTTTCTAATTATATTTCCTCCTCAATCTCCTTCTCCACCCTCAGTTGGACAGTCGTCTTCCTATTGTCCAGTTATAACCATGAATAAGGCAATTTCTTTTGCTCCCCCCCAATTTTCTTTCCCTTTTCGGTACCTTTAATCAGTTCAAATCTGGTTGTTTGGAATTCACAGGTTTTGATATTACTCCAAAGCTCATAGGTTGGTTCTCTTGAAGCTGCTTTTATGGTTTAGTGCTTTGGCCATTAAGATACCCTAGAGTGTTCTTTTCTGCCATTTAATTTTTACTGCACTTGAATGTTACCTTGCTCAATCATACTATTGCCAATTCGGCCCTTATTTTTGGCTGTTGGTTTTGTTTTAATGTGATGTTTCTACATTGATGTTTCAGCAAATTTTAGTCATTATTTTAAGGTTTGCTTTCTCTTGTTCTCCTTTTATCCCTTTGTTTTAACACATCTTGAAATAGAAGAATCTCTTATGAGTTAATTTAACCTATTCATATTTACTGAAAGATTGCATGTCTGCTTTAGTCAGTTAATACTTGTGAGGCACTTAGAACATTCCTTCACTTAGAGCTGTCTTTTCCAACTTTGAAAACCCTAGATCTGTTGTTGTTGTTATTGTTTTTGTTTGTTTTTTGTTAGTTGTGAGGCCTGAATTCTGGGCCTGGGTGCTGTCCCTCAGCTCTTCAGCTCAAGGTTAGTGCTATACCACTTCAGCCACAGCGCCACTTCTGGCTTTTTCTACTTACGTGGTGCTGAGGAATTGAACCCAGGGCCTCATGCATGTAAGGCAAGTGCTCTATACCTGGGCCACTCCTCCAGCCCATCTTCATTTCTAATGATTTTGGAGATGAAGATTCACAGATTTTTCTGTTAGCTGGCCTCCAGTGTCAATCCTCTAGATTTCAAGCTTCTGAGTAGATAGGATTATAGATGTGAACACTAATGACTGGTGAAAGTATAATATTTTTGTAGTCATATCTATCACCAATTATTATTTAAATAACTAATACTCCTATTATTCCTTAAATTTGCTCTGTGTTTGAAATAAAGTTTTCATTTCATTACATCTTCTCATAATTGCTGTAGGGAAGATTCAAAAAGGGTAAACTGAGAACTTCCCTCCCAGACATATATGAATGACAGTTTTGCTGAAGAAAGAATTCTGACTCACAATAATTTTCTTCAGAAATCATAAGCATGCTCTTATTTTCTATCTTATCATAATTAGACGCCAACATTATCTCCTCTCTGTGTAAATGTTTTAGCTTGAGCCACTATGACAAAATTCACTTGCTATTTTAGGAACAACTTACTTCTCATAGGTTTTAAGGCTACAAGTGCAAGATCAAGATGCCAACAGATTTGTTACATGTTGTGGACAGTCTTCTCAGTATGTCTTCACATAGTAAGAAGGGGTGTGGAGGTTCTCTGGGTCTCTTTTTTTTTTTTTTTAAAGAGAGGATCTTTGCCCCAAAGCCCTTCTCCTAATACCATCACCTTAGGGATTAGGATTTTGACGTGTGAATTGGGACATGGATACAAATACTTACTCCATAACAGTAAATTATCTTTTCTCATTGTTTTTAGGATTATCCCTTTAGTTTTTAAGGTTCAGAAAATTCACCATGATGTGTTTAGGTTTATTTCTTTTAAAATGATTTCAGCTCAGCACTACAAGAGTCCTTCAGTCTGAAAGTTTTTCAGCTCAATGACATTTCCACTGTCTTATTTTTAAAAATACCTGTTTTTGCTTAAATAAAAAGCAATAAAATGTTTTACTTTAAAATATTTTGATTGTGGTGAAATATAGATTCAGAAATTTTTGATCATTCAATAAATCTAGTGGCATTTAGTACATTAATATTGAGGCACAGATATCCCTAATACTCCTTTCAATTAATTTTTATAAACTCAAACTGACATTCTATGCCATTAAACAACAATTCCCTTTGTCTGTCCCCTCTAACTACTATTCTACTTTTGTATTTATGATTTTGACTACTGTATTTATCCTTTTGTGTTAGCCTTGTTTTATATAAGCATGTCTTCAAGATTCTTTTTAGCTGAATATTATTTCATTATATGTATATACCACATTCTGCTTATTCATTCATCTGTCCATGGAATTTAGGTTCTTGTTACCTTTGGCCATTGTGAATTATGCTGCTATGAACATTGGTGTATAAAAAGCTGTTTGTATCATTGCCTTTAATTCTTTTATGCATGTACAAAGAAGCATAATTTCTGGGTTACATTAATAATTCTGTTTGATTTTTTTTGAAGACCCACCATACTGTTTTCCATAGTGGGAGCACTCACACATTCCCACTAGCAATGCATATTTCTCCACATCTTGTAGAATTGGAAATGTTTTCTATTTAATTTTTTAAACAATAGCCATTCCAATAGCTAAGGAATAGTATCTCCCTGTGATTTTGACTTGCAGTTCTCTAATGATTAATGATGTAGGGCATTTTTCATGTGTTCATAGAATTATTTATTTCCCACTGGTGTTCTCCCCTTCTAAAATTCCAGGTAGATGAATATCGGATCTATTGCATCTGCCCTTTCTGTCTCAATATTATACTTATTGTTAGATTTATTTTTACTATTCTCTGGGATATTTCCTTGGCTATATATTTTCATTTACTAATTCTATCTTCTGTCATATAAATTTGGTTCTTTGGTCAATCTGTTATTTATTTTAGTGATCATATTTTTAATTTGCAAGGATTCTAGTAGATCATTTTTTACAACCTTCTGTTGTTTCTGTGGTATGATACATGTCCAACTCTTTTAGTTTTTCTATTAACTCTATTTCTCCAGGAATTCATTCTTGTGCTTTGTGTTTGCTCCCTCTTTCCTACACTATTTGTTTTCTTCCAATGATTGTTGATTGTATGTTTACATTTGCCAAAGGTCTGGACCTAAATTGTATGCTGAGTAAACTTCTACAGCCTAGGTGAAAAATACCTGCTTCTTTGGACATGACTAGTTCTGAAGCATTCTTTTGGCAATTGATGAAGGAGACAGAAGAAGAGATGTACAACAAGTAAAGTTATTCAACTCACTTATTTTGTTATTGGAAATTTCTCAGTGATCATATATTACTAAGGAGCTTCCTGCTTTTCTAGTTTTAACAACCATCTTGGGAATGTTATTTGATTTTTCTACAGTATCCTGAAAATAACAGAGAGGGCAATTCTGAGAGAGGTGACTGGTTTAGCTGTTCTGTGGGTCTCTAATTATTCACCCAGCCTTCTGTCCCCTAGCCAGTTCTTCTTTTAATTCCTACCATCTTTCTCTCTCCTCTCTCTCTCTCTCTCTCTCTCTCTCTCTCTCTCTCTCTCTCTCTCTCTCTCTCTCTCTCTCTCTCTCTCTCTCTCTCTCTCTCTCTCTGTTGGTCGTGGGGCTTGAACTCTGGGCCTGGGTGCTGTCCCTCAGCTCTTCAGCTCAAGGCTAGTACTCTACTGCTTGAGCCACAGCAAAAGCCACTTCTGGCTTTTGCTATTTATGTGGGGCTGAGGAATCGGACCCAGGGTCTCATGCATGCAAGGCAAACACTCTACCACTGAGCCACCTTGCCAGCCCCAATTCCTACCATCTCTTAACATTCTAAAATACTTTTCTGAAACATACCTCTTTTCCTCCCATAATTCTCCTTCCTTCCTTCTTCCCTTCCTTCCTTTCTTCCTTTATTGTTCCCTCTTCTCTCCCTCCCCTTTTCTGAATACTTTTCAGCCTTGGGAGGATATGTTCCATGTTTTATATTTTCCAGAACTTTTTTTATTTGCCTTGGGTTATCCCATGTTTTTCCTAGAATTTATTTTTCTTATTTTTTATCATATGACATTTTTGATAAGACTTAGAAAAGAGATGTTTTCATTTAGCTCAAAAAATTAATCTAAAGTGTTAGGTTTAAATTCCATCTCTGTATTTTAAAGTCATGGTCACAGTTCAAATTATAACCCTTCTCTCCAGATCTTTCTCATCTTTCAAGATCACAGTCTTTCTTCCTTCATGAGCCTTCACAGAAGAGTTGTAATAAAGCCAAAAAGAAGTTATTTAAAATGCAAGCTAATTATAGCAATCTCTGCCCCCCTCTAAGCCTCCAAGAATGAATGGAAAAATATTTATAGTGGTCCTGTGGTAGAGACTGATGGGGGAGTCGATCACCCGCTGTCTAACAGCTGGTGACTGTTTCAGTGTGTCAAGAGAGGCCTAGAGCGGCCCCAAGGAGAGACGGATTGCTTTACGTGATAGCATGGAGCAAATTATTAGTAAGCAAACAAAGGAGAAAGGCAAAATGCATGGCAGAAGGCAGTGGCCTAAATTCTTCAAACCTGATGAAGAATCTTTTTTAACGAATATTTTTTAACCTGTGAGCTCTCTTTGATGTGACTCCTCTTCTACTCTCCAAAGTCTGAGGTTAGTCTTTTGTGTTCAGACTGCCTCTTTACTTTTGTTTATTTTTGTTCATAAGTGGAGTATTGCTGATTTAGTACAGAGCAGAGCAAAGGCAACAATTGTGGAGTGGAAATAAAAGTGAAAATAAAAGTTTAGAGTAGCAGAAGCTAAGATTGTAAAGTGACATTGAGGATGGAAATCTCTGGAATTCTTCAGGAAATCTTTGGAGGGGAAGGAATGTGGAGTTTCCGCTGACATCTGGGTTGCATATTTGTAATTTGAACTGTCACATATTCATTTGTAAGTGCATGTGCTAGTTATAATTTTCTTAGGTGTGGAAGTATATTTTCTGTGGGTGCATCTAGCTTTTTATTGCCATGAGTATACCACTGAATTTTCTAAATAATATGTTTTCCCTAAGTAGTTTTTAAAAATCCTTTACATGTTGAGTTTCCTCTGATCTATTCATATAGCTTCTTCTTTGTGGGAAAAAGAAAAAGCCCTTTCTTCTGAGATACTTGATGGGGGTAACAGCTAAAAAAACATTAGCCTATTTGAGGATAAAATCCATAATAAATCTAAGCTATGACCAGGTATTAAAAGTACTTCATTTAATGCCACACAAAAACAAATACACAAATGCAAATGTGCACAGTAGAGAGGATAACCAAATGAGTGGGTTAAAATATGATTCCTCTGTACCAGAAAAACATTTTTTTTCCAATTCATGTAAAGGAATGACCTATCTCTAGATAGTTCAATCTGCTTTTGGTTTTGCCTTCCCTTTCTTTGGGTAAATGGCCATTTGATTTTGCTTTGAGGAACCATCCATCACCAGTTACACATTCACTAGGATTTTTAATCAATAAGTCCACCTTTCCTTGGGCAAGACTCAGACTATGACAGAATTTGAATGTTAGACCAGTAGCTCATGTCTTCGATGCTCCCCAGTACAGTATTCAGCAGCTTCTGCAGTGATGGTCTACAGACCTGATTAGTATCCTTCTGGCATTTGAGTTCTTTAAGACTTTTTGGCTTACAGCGCTTCTCAAATTCAGTCCAACAAATTCTCTGTTTTCCTTTTCTAATCTCAATGAGACTGGTTCTATTATCTAAAACAAAAGAATCCTGATAAAGAAAAAGATATATATTTAGTTTTTCTATAAATATCTGATAAATTAATAAAAGCTTTAAACATTTGACAAATAAAATTGACTTTCTTAACCAATAATACTATGTGTCTTATTATTGTGATCATTTATCAGAAAGGATAGTGTTTTCCAAGGCTTCAGGAAGAGGTATAAAAGAAGGAACGTACACCTTTCTTTACTTCTAGAGCAGAAACAGGACTTGTATCGTTCCTTCTCTATTTTTGTTTGTTTTATTACTGATGTGTCCTACTGTGGTATGAGACTAGAAAAACTAAGATCCAATATTATGTTTGCCTTGACATTTCAAGAAAACCAGGAAGCCCTCAGATGGCCTAACCATAAGTTCTCCTTCCTTTCTGCTAATGTGGATTAATTTCTGTAGTACCCCATCACAACAAAAAGAAAGAAAAAACCTTTCCAAAGGACCAGGTATAGTTTCCAGTTATACCTGAGTAGGCGTCTGACAGCTTGTGAAATTTCTCAGACAAGCCAAACACATTCTACCATGGAAACCTCAGGGCACCTCAGCTTATGCATAATACAAAGCCTGCCTCCCATGGCCCTGGTAATTCCCTGTGTTCTCGAGTGCAGCCCCATAGACCCATGGTGTGTGGTGCTGCACCTTCTTTTCCTGGGCCAAGGGTTTATATGACTGAAAAAGTAACTATACTTATGCACTGGTCGCTCAGGCCTGTAATCCTAGCTACTTAGGAGGCTGAGCTCTAAGTATTGATGATTGAAGCCAGCCTGAGCAGAAAAGTTTGTGAGACTTTCATCTCTAAAAACCTACCCAAAAACCTGGAAGTAGAGATGTGGCTGAAGTGGTAGAACACTAGCCTTGAGCAAAAAAAGCCAAGTGAGAGCAGAAGGCTCTGATCTCAAGCCTCAGCACCAACACACACACACACACACACACACACAAACCAAAAAAGAGTAACTATATAAAGAATATCAGACTATCAGCTATTTCTTATCACTTTCATTAATGTATCCATTTTTTAATATCCAGTGCTAACATGCATAAGATACATTCATTTCTAGTCCCTTTGGGTATTGTCTTAATAAGATGTTTGTTCTTAGACACTTATTTTGTAGTGCAATTACTTCATTGTATAGTGATAGGAAAATGGAAGTTGGAATGTGGAGGTGTGAGACTATGGGGAGGCTCTGGAGGCTGGTTTTTTCTTTTATAAAAGGGGAATAATATTGTTTCTTGGAGGGGTGCTGTGAACATTGAATATAGTCTTGGACATCCAGCCCTGTCATAGTGTTTGAGCCTTAGAAGATCTTCAGCTTTTGTAATCTCTACACCATCCATCCTTTTAATTTGTCAATGTGTTTCTAATGCCTAAAAAATTATTGAATAAAAGAAGAGGCAAGAAGACTAGATCTTTGCAAAATGTGAAAAGCAAAGAATTAGCTGGAAATGTGCACAATTGTTTCCTAGCAATACTAGTGAATTTAATTATGGTCCAGGAGAATAGAACAGTGGGTAGGCCAGTCCTGGATGAATGTAGATGCTTTACAGGGGCAGGATAAAAGTGTATCATGGCAGACATTTCAGAAATCATAAGGACCCCATTACAATGTTTTTGTAAAACCTCCAAACTTCTTATTATCCTCTCTACCCTGTAGTCTTCCCACATCTCGTCTCCTTGAAACATTTTCTCTCAAATTTCTACCAAGTTATAAAGTCTGAAGAACTAATAGATCCTTGAATTAGTGATTGAAAAGATCATTTATATCATCTCTTCCAAAGAAGAATAGCATTTAACAATGGACTGTGTTATATTAAAAATAGTAAAATGCTTCCTAATGTAAATGTGAGTGAAGGGCTGATCATGTGGTTTAGAAATTAGACACTATTATCAGACATGCTATGTCCATCACTTAAAAGCTAGGAAATATTAGGTAATTTTCTTCCCGTCTTTCTAAACCTCAGTTTCCTTTTCTGTAAAATTGAGATCATTATACAGCACATACAGGATCATTACGCAGAACCAATGGTTTAATCTCTTTGATATATGTAGCCCTATGTTGATTGCTGTTTTCAGAATTATTTGTATGACATATTGAAATCCCAATCCATTCTCATTGCTCAATTCTATTCATATAGAAAGCCAAACAAGTATCTAGGACAGTGGAAGATTCATTTCATCTGATTAGTTGTAGGAAGTGGTAGATTCAGGGTTTGGATTCCTGCCTGCAATGGACTGAATTAACAAATAAAATTCTTTTTTTACTGTTGAGGAGTTTAATTCTAAGATGAAATACTTTACCTATTTGGCATATTGTTAAATTGGACTGGCTTCCTATCTTCTAAAGTGTGCATTTGGGAATTGATGCACTTAAACATTTTTAGGTTTGTTTTCAATCCTAATTTGAAGTCATGATTTTAAAAAATCTCCTGTTCCATAAACACTGACAAAATACAAACACCGAGCATCCCATCTGAATAAAATGAACCAGTCAAACGAGAATAGAATAAACCTTAGAGTTTGGGTGTTCTTGGTTTCCAGTTTTTGTTTTTTCTGAGTTATAGCCAGGTGGATGTTTAGCATGCTATTTTTTCTTTTTGTTAGTGAGTAGACATATGACATGGTCTTGCTGTTGGCCAGGTGTTAATCACTTCAGTGAAGGGAGAGAGTGTTCATGGGTTGTTGATTTTTTTGCCTTTGGAGAAACAACCTTTTGGAACAGCTGTTTTCCAGCTTATGGGAAGGAAAACTTTCTGGCTGCTGGTCAGCTTCAGCTGAGGGGTTTGCAGATTTCCTGTTCCTTCCCAGTTGGTGCTAATGCATTCCTGATTGTCTATGGTTACTGGACTGCTGCATTCATTAAGCAAAAAGACATAGGGATCAATTTTCAAAATCATAGACCTCTAAATGTGTTCAGAATTTGGCTATTTTACACATAAGTACTCAAACTAAAATAAAAAGTCCTAGATGTCAAACATTTGGATCAGCCTCAGAGGTAGGAAGAAACCTTCTCTTCTAAAAGAACTGTCAAGCCAAAGCCTTACTGAATGAAGACTTCCAGCTTCCAAATCTACTTCCACAGTAACTTTGATGAGTTAATATCTGGTGATAATTCCAGTTTCTTCAACTTTCCCATGACTACAATTGTTTAAGCCAAACTTCCAGGCTGATTGTGAGAACTGGATCAGATATGCGATTTCATCCTACTATGCTTTAATGTTTTTATGGATTAAATTCTGAGCATTTGTGCCAGATAAACAAAAGCTTACATTCACATAGAAACATGTGCATAGATGTTCATAGCCATTTTATTTGTCATAGTCAAACACTAGCAGCTAGACTGCATCTCCAGTGAATTATGCTGAGTTAAAATATCTAACTCCAGAACTTTTATACACCAGATGATTCTTCCAGTTTAAGTTATTCAAGTAATTTATGGTCTTTATAGGAAATCTTTTTTTTTAAAAAAATCAGATAACTAAAAGATAAAATCAAACAATCTAATTCCGAATGTAAATTTGGAAAATAAACCTGCCACCTGAGAGTCCCAGAACTATCTGTTATTAATTGGGATTTTCATCAGAAAGTTTATCAAGAAAAAAAATCTAGAGGCTTCTTTCTTTTTTTTGGTAAATACTGGACTCAGTTTATAATCAGTTATGATTTGCCTTTCCCTTTTCTTTCTATGCTCAACCTCCCCAAGAAGTGACCAAGAGGCAGAATTGTATTCATCCAATGAAAATCTGTGCATATTATTATAAAATTATTACATAATAATGTAAGCAACAATTGTAAAAATCTGGGAAAAAATTACAGCTAGGACAAATAATCCGGCAAAGCTGACAATTCAAGTGAGATCCACAGGAAGGTAATGATTCAGTGCCCTGGTCCTCAGTTTTCTTAATGGTGCAGGAGAGCTGTTGGATTTAAAGAGTATCATTTATTTTGTGAGAGTTCTGAGAGAGTTGTATACTGATAGCTATAAAGGAGGTCCAAGACAATTAATATTTCAAATGAGGTAATCATTCCTTAATAAGTTCTAAGACTGTAACATTAGACCATTAACAAAGAATCTGACAAGCAATTGTCAGGCTTCCAAAATAGTCACTGATAGTTGTATTAAAAGCAATCAAGCATGTATCCAAACTCCATTGCTGCAATGTAAGTATGCAGGGACCAAAAGGGCACACATCCCTTGGGGAAGGAGCCAATCATTGAGGGTAATGCAAATTAAGTCAGGGTATATTTGGAAACTTAAGCAGGTGCTTTAGTAAAGACCCATCTACAGTCAAATCTTGGTCTCCAAGAAAAGCAAAGAGATGACACAGTCTCTTGTTCTCTGAATGGGATGTTCTACCTGGTTCTATAGGAATGTAATCCCTAAGAGTTATTACTGGCAATTCTAACTTGTTTTTGTATTCCCTTAGTCTTTAGGTTCAAACTTCTGGTTTGCTAGTGCTGGGTGAGTGTGCAGACATAGGAACTATACCGAGTCTTTTTTCCTTTCATTAACTTAGAGTCTAGATTAGTAGGCCTGTCAGCTGGTCAGCTCTAGTCCCTTTTCTCCTAAGGCTTACCACCTTGTCCACTAGGTTTCAAGAAAGGAGAAGCACTTTCCAAATAGGAGATTTTCACTCAACTCCATCTTACCTTCTAGCCTAAAGAGAGGAAAGTTGGTAAGGAGCCAAAAGAGTTTAACACCATTTTGCTCTCTTGAAACTTCTGTGCCCTTAGTACAGATAACCACGTAGGCCTTCTTGAAGCCTCTATTTTGTCCTTTATCTAGGGAGAGTGAATATTAGGGGAGGGAAGGTTACAAGCATGTCTTAGAGGTCTAGTGTTTGATCAAAAGTATATCAAAAATGAACAGCTTCTTCAAATATCCTTTGCTCCTATCTCAACACCCTGAGGCAGGAGCTTGGTGAGAGTCTGGTGTTCATTCAGTCTCTAGTGGGTAAGGCTGACACACCAACCATTCATTATTTTTTTCTCTTGAACTTGCCTCACTTCACAGAGGGATATTATATATAGACTGATCTTGTCTCTAGCTGCTTTAGATCTTTAGCTTCAAGAGAAATTTGCATTTCTGTAGCCAAACTGATTTGCAGATTAAGTTCAAACTGTTAAGTAAGAAGTAGAGTATCTTTGTACATTACTCAGTCAGCTTTGGCAGTATGTCTTCTTCATTTGACTTCATTTGACTCCTTGATTCTAAGTTGGTTAGAACTGATAAATGAGAAATGAGTGATTAGCCCTGCTCAGCTTCCAATATTAAAGTAAAACCCTCAGTGCCATTGAACCTCAAATATGACAAATAATCCAATCCTTTGAAGAGGCCAATATTTGTGTGTGTGTTGGTCCTGGGGCTTGAACTCAGGACAAGGGCACTGTCCCTGAGCTTTTTTTTTTCTTAAGGCTAGTACTCTATCACTTGACCCACACCTCCACTTCTGGATTTTTTGGTAATTACTTGGAGATCAGAATCTCATAGATGTTTCTGCCTGGGCTGGCTTCAAATTACAATCCTCAGATCTTAGCCTCCAAAGTAGCTAGGATTATAGGCCATGAGCACTGGTGCCCCACCTAAGGCCAATTTTTGAGAGGAACTAAGTCTAATTAAAAACAAAGAAAGGATAGCACACATGCAACAAGTGTGGTAGGAAAATTTCAAGAATTGTCCTTCCCCCACGGTTTAACCCCTGTTTTCACTGTATTTGATGTTGGTATAATTTGGGGAGGGGAAGGGAAAAAACAAATTGTTTAAATAGGGATACAGGTGGACCCATTGCAACAATGAGATGAGCAAGTCATTATGTCGAAAAACGAACTTTACAACTTTTGCTGGGGGTGGAGAGGTGATGGGAGGGCAAGGATGAGAAGGGGAAACAAAGGAGGAGGCAACAATGCTTGATAAGAAATGTACTCATTACCTTGTTCATGTAATTGTAACCCCTCTGTAGGGTATTTTCACAATAAAAACTTATTAATAAAAATTTAAAAAAATAAAAGAATTTTCAAGATGGAGCTTGGCACTGGTGACTCCCATTTGTAATTCTAGCTACTTGGGAGACTAAGAAAGGGAAGATCATGGTTAGAAACTGCCTCTCAGGGCAGAAAAGCGTGTGAAACTCCTTCTCAGCCCATAGCTGAGCACAATGGCATACATATCTGTCATCCCTAAATATGTAAGAGATTGAGATTGGGAGGACTGTGGTGCTAGGCTAGCCTAAACAAGTGTCTGTGAGACTTCATTTCATCTCCATGAAAGGGGAGGTGGATGTGGAGATTCACACCTGTGATCCCAACACGGTAGGAATCCCAAAGCAAATAGAACATGGCTCAGACATGAACCAGGTAGAAAGCAAGACACCATCTCATTCTAATCAGTGAAAAACAGGGATCAGGGTATAACTTGAGTGGTCAGATACCTGCCTAGTAAGTACAAGGTGAATTCAAACCCCAAGTACAAGAATTAATTACATGTAAATGGAATGCCAAACTTGGGAAGATGTTAGCTGTGTCTCAGTCTGTTGAACCCTAAATGGCTCTCAGAAAATTCACACTATAAGAAGAAAAAAGCCTGATCCAACTTACTAGTCCTTATACATGGAGGGGAAATGTAATTCAGATAGAACAGAATGTTTGTCTTTTAGATTTGTTCCTAAGAGATATGTCTGAGTTTGCTATATCACCAGTGTGGTATTTCACTTTGAAACAGTTCAATACAGACACTGTGTGTGTGTGTGTGTGTGTGTGTGTGTGTGTGTGTGTGTGTGTGTGTGTGTGTGTAGGTTTATTTTAACCTATGTGTAAGAATTAGTGTCTTCATTGGTTAATATTTAAAATTCCCTACTTTACAATTCTTATTCCAGAAATGGCTAAGAAAATAAAAAAAAAAAACCATTCAAACAGACACTTTGACTAACACATCACAGCTGAAAAATTATGCTTAGTATCTCCTTTGCCATTTAACAGTCATATTGCTCTAATGTTCCTCTAAGAGAGTCTTACACTAAATGGAGAAGGAGATTTTTTCCACCTTCCAACAGCACTAGAGGCCTGAGATTTGCTGAGTGGGGGAGGGGAACTGCATTAGAACCAAAGTGGTGGTGGCATTCAGTTGCAGATACCCAACAAAGTGGGCAGAAACAACAGAGTCCTGTCAAAGTCCTGGCGGGCCCATGAAGCTCAAGAGAGTTTGATAAATGTGGAAGAGCCAAGGGAGGATGGAGCAGGAATAAAGAAGAAAACTATGAGAAATCACTAATGAGTCATCTCTGAGAACTGCCAGAAATATTTGGTGGAGAGTTTGGTGGGATCTGAGTATTAAACCTGCAAACATGGATTGTGTCAGAGGGGGAAATTACTTATAAAAATAGCTAATTAGCTTGAAAATTCCAAAGGAGGTCCCAAAGGATACCCAATTTCACACTCAACTCAATTTCCAATTTCACTCTCAACCCAACCCCAAATGGCTGTCCTGATCCCTTAGATATATTAGAAGTTCCCTGATACAGAAAGATTGCCATAGATAGACGTTGTTCCCCTGGGCACAAAGCTAAGACAGTTGTAAAGGTATGCATCTATGATCTCAGATATCTTGTGAATGAGGTCTTTGGGGTGAAGGGATAGAGTGAAAAGTATAGCCATTTAAACCACCGGGAGAATATTTCCAAGCCAATTTCCTCAGGGCCCATTCTGGATCTATTGAATTGGGACTTCTGGTAATGGAATTGGAAGAGTGTGGGACCCCAGACAATTATAATATACCCAGTTTGTTCCCTTTTTCTTATCCTGATGGAGAACCAGTATTTTAATTTTCCAACATTAAGGGAAAGGGAGATATAATAGAGAGAAATGGAGAGAATGTTATACGAATTCTAGAAATGCAGTCTCCAAAAGATATCTTCATAAATAACCACACACACACACACACACACACACACACACACACACACACACACACACACACACACAACCCATATCATACCACAGAGGTAGTTTTTATTTTGTTTCTTTCTGGATAAGATACCCTGTGTGAACTTGTAAGTCTACTCACTTGTCCATAGTTTCATATTATTCCTGAAATTGAAATAGGTACTATTGTCTCAAACTGACAGACAAACTAGCAGACAGAGGAATAAAGTGGTAGAACTGGACTTTGTACCTTTGCTTGATTTGTATGATTTTTAAAAAAATAAAAATATGATAGTAAAAATAATAACCCAGAGAAAATAAGAAGAAGAACATATTACTGAAATTAAAACAGTACCCAGAGAATATATAGAGTTATGTTTCTACAAGTAGAAGTGGAGGGTTAAAAGATCTGAGAAGATTCCATCAGAAAGAATGACACTGCCCCATTTGTTAGTTAGTAGAAAGGCTTGGAAAAAATTATATTAAGTGAAATAAGCCAGACCCAAAGAAACATAGGTCCCATGGTTTCCCTTATTTGCAACAACTAGTATACGTTGAGGATAATCTTACCAGACAAGAAGAAAAGGTCAAAAGCTATGCACATATGACCATATAAGATAATGCTAAGTGAAATGAAATGAACCCCAAGATAGGGACACAAGCAGTTTTTCTTTGTTGCTGTTGTTTTTAATGCACTATGTGATATTTTTGTTGTTTCTTTGGTATGTTCTTCCCCCATGGTGTAAACCCTGTTGTCCCTGATTCTGGTGCCCTGCATCTTATATATACATTTTTCTAATTTGGGGAGAGAAAGGGAAATGACAAAAAGCAGAAACAAGGATACAGGTTGGCCTATTGTAACAATGAGATGTCTGTACAAGACACTATGTTAAAAACAAACTTTACAACTTTGAGGGGGTGGGCGCAGGGGAGGGAGGAATTGAGGAGGTAGGGAGGGAAGGGATAGTAGGAGAAAAACAAAGGAGGGGGTAACAATGCTGCTAGGAAATGTACTCATTACCTTACTCGTGTAACTGTAACCCCTCACTCTGAGAGTGAGGAGGAGGAAAGCAACTTCTTTGAGCTTCTACCATCCTGAGTAGCAGAGATGCGCAGAACGCTGAGGCCTGCCTCATCCAAAGTCTCTTTTCTTTTTCTGACTCAAGCAATAACATTCACTGTCTTTTCTGTATGGAATGTTGTTGAATGAATCCCTGATAGTATGCCTTTCTGGTTAAGTACTCTTCTTGAAAAGTAATTTTTGTCACAATTAATTTGACGGATGCTGGAGACACAACAGCTTTTTACAGTAAACTAAATTGTCTCCACTTTTCTCAAGTCACTTCTTTGCTTCTGAGCTGCATTCCCCAGAGGGCCTGGTTGGTTAGGATCTGTGGTCATTGTTACCCAATGTGAACTTTAAATGGTGTGTGTGTTGGGGGGAGGAAATCCCTCACTCTGATGAAACCATGAACAGTTGCCACCAATTTTTGGACTGCTGCTTCCAACACCCCCCCCTTCCCCAATTGTCTTTCTAAATGGGTCTACACTTCTTTTTTGTTCTGGGATTTAGGTTTACTATTTGATTTTGAAAGAACACTATAGGGAAAACAAAATTTCTCTTCCTCTCAACTTAAACCATCCTTAAACAAAGCATAGCACAGGGGCTTTCCACCTGGGCTAGCATGAATCCATATTCCCAGAGAATCCACTGGACCTCTGAATGCTGAGTCTTTGTTGCCCATCCTGATTCTCTGTATGACAGCTGTATGACAACAATACTGCTTTCCCCACTACACTCTCATAATAGAAACTCCATCTAAAACATCCTAAAGAAAGAGCCCACAGATGTTCAGGAAAATACACAATAATCCTTGGCTGATTAATTTAATATCCTTTGGAGACACTGTCTAGATTGCTAGACTGCTGTTTTATTCAGGAAGCCATAACTTCCACCATTGATGGAACCAATCCAAACCTATGATATTTCATTTTGATTCATCTCAGGGCAAGGCAGACAATACCCTAAGTATATGAACAAATGAGTTGAACCAAGCTTTATTGTGCCTCTGAGAAGAGTATCAGTGGCTAGGAAAGAAGCCTTCTGAAGCAAAGCTGAAGAGCTACAGAGGAGGACGCATGATGGGGAAATTTATAAAGCATTTTATATCTTGGCAAATGATTTTTGTGTGTTTGTGGTTTTTTAAATGATTATACCCTTTTCTAGTTCTATGTTATATATTTACTTAAAAGATAAGCCTTCTCATTTTAGCTGCCAACAAAATAAATAAAAAACAAGCATCTATGTAAAATCTGATCACCAGTGTGTCTGCCTTTAGCAAGAACTGATATGGTTTTTTCAGTCAAACGTCAAAGGATAAATACTTTGTAGCCTTTTTGGGCAATAGAATTTTTGCTGTAACTAGTCACTTCTGCTATTGTTATATGAAAATGTTGAGAATATGTAAATGAGCGAGCATGGCTATATTCCAATAAAACATGGGCCAGATTTAATCTATAGGCTGCAGATTGCTGACCCATAGTAGAGATCATTTAGTGTCAAAGCTATGTAAGGACAAATAAATCCTCTAAAAGCAGAGACTATAAGGTTTAGTAATAAATTGATAGGATGATAAAGTTACAATAATTGAGAACATATTGTGTGCTGAGCATAGTGCTTGAATATGCAAATTGTCTAATGGGTTGGATATCAGACTCTCATTTTATAGATTGAGGAACTAGAGTCAGAATATATAAGTAATTTAAGATCACTTGTCCAAGTAATAGAGTCCTAGAACCTGCCTTTCTGCTACTGGAGGTGTGGCATGAGGATAGCTGCCAAGATTCCAATGCACTCAGCGGCATCTATGTTGCATCACTTTCAAAATGCTTGCGTTCAGGAGGACAGGAATGTTCCCTCTGTTTAACGTAAGAGCCAAGATGCTAAGCGGTCTAGGTTCAAGCATTGTGATTGGTGTTCTTTATATTTTTCTCAGAGCTATAAAAGAAAGTGGCAAGATGTGAGTATATTTGGGTGCCCCAATCCCTGGGTTCAGATCTCAGCCCTGCTATTTGCTACTGCATCTGGTAGGTTGGCGAATGCTTCTGTATCCTAGTCTCCTTGTCCATGAATGAATGAAGGTGATATTCCTATCTAGGAAGGTTGTTGTGCTTAGGACAGTTTGCCATTAATGTTGATTTACTTTTTGTGCTGTTATTAAGACTTGAGCTCAGGACTTTTCCCTCTTGTGTGGCCTTTTTTAGCTCAAGGCTCTAATTCTTGAGTGTTGTTTTAACACCAAAGATAAATTATGGCAAAAATGCTATTTCTACATGTGACTGACTAACAAGACTCACAATCAGAGAGGACAGAAAAGGAGAAAAAGATGGAAGAAGAGAGGAATAGCAATGGAAATTGTAAAGAGGGAGGTTAAAAATAATAAAATGTATATGAATTACAAAAACATGACAAGGCTAGGGTTTTTCAAGTGTCATTGTGAAAATAACAATAATACACACAAAGAAAAAATGACTACATCCATACCCCTCTTATGAATGAGCATTTGGGACTGATTTCTTTTAAGGATTTTTGCCTTTATCTTTTTCCTTCTGTGTGTTCTAGAGATGCTTTGCAGTTTGCAGCCTTCCTCTTTAAAGTTAAAATAGTAGTGATCTGAGCTCCTCTCAAGGCAAAAGAGTCCTTAGGAATTCCCGAGAACCCTGGGGAAAAAGAGCACTTGTTCTTCTAGCCCATCCAGCAACTCTCCTTGGCCTCTTGCTCGAGCCTGTCCCATGATGTTTCCCTTAACACCTCTTGTAAATATTTCTCTGGACTTCCAATGCTTATTTATGTCTACTTTGTTGTGAAGTATAGGGGACAACACCCCCTATTCTCTATTTCCCAAGTCAGCCACATAGCATTTAATAGACTTTATTTACTGAGGCTCACATAAGGGAATTTCAGTCTGATAAAGGAAACCCTACAATAGAGTGTCCAACATTGCTGTGTCCAGTGTCCATTAACTATGACATTCCACTTAGTGTCTCTTTCCTGAAACCCTAACTAGTTGCTCTACCAAAGAAAAGTGGGGTGTTCCAATCTCTTCCTCACACAAATTTCTGCTATGACCTGGAACTCAGAATTTCTATAGTTTGAAAACTAACATATGTTCCTCTCTAATTATATCATTTTTACATGATTAAGGTTCAAGGCACATCTACTGGTTTGGATCTTATTTTCATTTTCCTGTGCCTTTGAAAATTTGTCACTGATTGACTAATGTCCCATAGAGTGTGGTAGATGCACACCATTTGCTTGATCATCCTGTCGCTGTGTATTTTTATTATAAGGGCTGTTGCAGTAAGAATTCTTTTTTTTTTCCAGAGCTGAGGACCGAACTCAGGGCCTTGCGCTCGCCAGGTGGGCAATCTACCACTGAGCTAAACTCCCGAGCCCCAAGAATTCTTATATTTCAGTCTTTGTCCATGGTTTATATTGTTTCTTTAAGACACTCAGATTGTGATAGGATTGGCTTAAAACATATGAATACTTTTGTGTCCCTTATACCTCTTGCCAAATTCCTGTCTAAAAAGGTCATCCATATTTCTCTTCTCAACATGAAGGATAAATGTGATTGCTTCATCAAATCTTCAACATTAAAACAATCTCCCACTAATCTGATAGATGAGACAAATTCATGATATTGAAGAATAATTGTTAGCAATAGTGTTGTTTTTTGTTGTGTTCATTTCATCACTAGTGAGGTGAATTTATTTTTTAGAAGCCAAGTTAGCACTTTTTGCTTCTGGCAATGGTAGGCTCCACAACTATTAATATGTGTAAGCTTTCTGCATATAATTTCCTTTAAGATCAATGCCCCTGCTGCTCAACAGAAGGCCACGATGGATTATGTAGCTCAATCTTTGCCATATGTTTTGTGCTTATTATTAAGCCCAACTACTGAGCAAAAAAAGCCATAATTAGCCTTTTTGGGAATTATTTTAAGCCTTCAGCAGTAAAAGGCCTAAAGTTGATTTATTTCCCAGAATCTATTTGCATTTGATATCTTTTAAGGTCTAGTCAGACTAAATGACCAGGCATGGTTTCAACCTTCTATGATGAAGTTGTTGGGTTCTAGGACACAGACAAAAATAGTTGCCTGAGTGCCTTTGCACATCTCTCAGATAGCAGCTGAAGACAAAAGATTGAATCATTTGGAAGGAGACAAAACCACTAGGGCTCTACCACAGACAGCCTTAGATGAATTTATCTCAAATTACCAGTGGTTGAAATGGAGGGACTGAACGCTAGGTTGAGAGAGCTTTGAACTGAGCTGAGGGAGCAACTCTGCTGTAAGGTGGGAATTAGGAGGACGTGCTCTGTAATAAAGATTCCTGCCGTTTCATGGGACTGACTTAATCAGGAAAGCCACTTCTGCTTGTGAATGTCTGAGGTGAGACCTGAATATACACTTCCAAAACAAAAGCCAGTTGTCTGATCCTAAAGCTATCCTACATATTCTAAAGGCACAATTTGGATGCATTATTTTACAAGGATAGAAAATTTTACCCCGGACCCCTACCCTGAGAGCACTTGGAAACACATTGTAATTCCCATCCTCACTCTCCACCAAATTGTGGTCTAGATGATTTTACTCATCTGTACCATTATTCATCGATGGCACATTTGGAAACAAAATCCTGAGGTTGTCATGGGTCTGCATGTATTTACATAGTTCTCAAACACCAAAATGATAAACACATAAACACAGCACAGCTGTTCCACAGCACTGTAACGCAGCCTGCCTCTGGCTGTGTCACACGCAAGCCACTAAGCACATCCCTCTGGAAACAGATCCAGCAGCGTGAGCTCACCGACTTTTCTTTTCATGCAAAAGGCTGGGGCCAACATTAAACAAAACCAGGAGCTTGTTACTTTTGAAGATAATGTAATGATAACCATTCCTCTTCTTGCATTCCCAGCCCGTTGGAGGAAGAATATACAAACAGCCTCCTTGTGGAAGTCTCTAGCCAGAGGCCCTGCCTATTTATATGCTTAGCAAATATTTACTGGTCAGAGGTAGGTTGTATTGAATGAATAATTGAGTGACTGTATAAGCAAATGAATGGTTGGAACAAGCTTTTTTTAGTTCTGAGTTAACCCAATGTGGCATGCAGCGTTTGGTGAATAGCAGTTCTGGACCGCATGCCTGAAGTACGGCATTGGTGCTTAGCTCTAGGTGGAAGGCTGTCCGTATTTCTTCTCATGCCCGCTCTTCTCCTCCATTCTTTGTGGTGACATCATGACACAGGTGGCTTTTGTCTACCTCAGAAATGTGAAGACCGAGGCTTAGGGAGGAAGATGTAAAGTGACAGGACAAAGGTTCAGACCCAAGCCTGCTGGAGCCACAGCCTGTGTCTTTCACGAAGAATGGCTTTTGCTTAACCAGACTTAATATTCAATGAAAGGTTGCCACCTTTTTGTGGTTGTAATTTCCCTTGCTATAAAATCTGCTGATAGAAGGACCCTGAGGATCATTGTAATCCTTCACGACCATCCCAGGGGACTACGCAGAGGTAAGTAAGCACAGGAGAAAGATTGTTAGAAGATTTATTAGAGGGGCCATATTTCCCAGGAGAAGTGGCGAGTGAGTCTAGAAGCAGGTAGTGTAGGTGTGTGCCTAGGTGGGTCTGCGTGGAGAGAGGGAGTGGCCAGCGATAGGGCAGAACTTTAGGGCAGGGAGGAGCTCAAGTCAAGGTAGAGCTGAGGACCAGCAGTGAGGTAATACTAACAGTCATTCCTTTCACAGGCAGGGAATCAGATTCTGCTCATGGTCATTTACTATCCTGTGAACGGCTACAGTGAGTGCAACACAGCAGCTAACACTGCCTCAGGACATTTCCCACTTGGTTGTATTGGAATTGAATAAACCGAAATAATACATTGGAATCATTGCAGTTTCTAAAAACCACTTAAACCAACACCACAATGGAATCATCCTTGCATATATAACTCTCATGGTAAAAATAAACACGTAAGGGGACAGATGTGTGAGAAGTGTGCTCACTTGAAAACATCATTAGAATGTTGAGAACACGATGATCTTGGTAATTGTGCAGGATCTTCAGAATATTTGAATATGTCATTTAAAAATTGATTTGTGGGCTGTTGATAAATTCTTGACAGTGGGAGAAACTTGGTGGTGTATCACTGGATAAGGTTTAAGGCAGGAATGAAATTATACATGATCAATGTTTAACATAATCAATGCTAAACAGGATCAATAAATCACTGATGCTTGCTGATTCATCTCTGTGAAGTATTTAAAAGTGTATCCTTTTCTTTTAGTTCCTCTGACTATACTAAGGTGATGAAGACCCTTGATATTCTTCAATGGGACAGAATCATGTCTTCCCTGTCAAGATGCTTCCCTTTGGTCCAGCTGCTGCTCCTTCTCATAACCACTGAAGTGATTCAGTGCGCAGCCATGTCCACTTTTCTGCAGAAGGCCTTTACCAGCTTCTCATTAATCATTCCTTTGCATTACTCTCCCCAACTTTATCTCCTTCTTCTGCCTCTTTCTCCTGACATTCTTCAAACACAGTACATAGAATTTAGCATCTAGAAATGTCCATGCATGGAATTCTAGGGGCGTTTAATGCAAATTTATACACTCCATGAAAGGATTGGACAGAAGTTTCAGGGCTCTCTTGAGCTTCATGATTCAGTGACTTACGGAAAACAAAGGTCACAACCACTAAGATACTTCAAGCTCCACAATGCTATGATTTATGGAAGAGGTGTGAAAGCCATAAGAAAAGATAAGAAGGAATTTCCCAAGCAGAATTTCTTAAAATGTAGTGAATCTACCTGCCCCTTTCACTAGCACACTGAATTCCTGAGAGGGCAACTATTGTCTGTCTGCTTATGGATCTGACACCTGGGATATGCAACGTGGCAAAGAAAAAGGAAGCAAGTAATAAACTGTGGTGGTTATTAATTTTGTCTGTATAGAAAGCTCTGCCACGTTGGGATGCCAGGTTAAATACAGGATGAATTTTTATTTGCTAAGTCTGGCAAACTTACTCCCTCCCTCCCCTGGCTTTTCTTTGGCTAACACATACCATATTCTGGGCCAAAGAAGACTTTTGTTTGCCCAATGCTCATTACACTCGAGACGGGGCAACTCATGTATAAAAGTCCAGCCACAACTTCCAGGTGTAAGTAAGAGCCTCTGATTATGGCTCTTTCTTTCGTCTTTCTTTTTTCTTTCTTTCTTTCTCTTTCTTTTTTCTCTCCTTTTTCTCTCTCTTTCTTTTCTTTTCTTCCTTTCGCTTTCTTTTTTCCATCTGAGATGGGACTCAAACTCAGTATCTGATGATTTCTGCTCATTAGCAGGCACCCTGCCACTTAAACCAGACCTCCAAGCCCTTCTAATGGCTACTAACCTGGGGTTTCTGGCATCTCCACACTGCTACAAGATAATGAGATACCCTCAAAACAAAGAAGACTACAGATAACAGTGAATCAAATGGGCATTAAAAATGGGATCGCTTTGGGCCCCCACTTACAGTTTCTGAGTCCCTAGATCCCATGGCTTTTGCTTCAGTGAGCAGTTTGGTTACCACCTCAACTATAGAAACTGCTATCTCCTTAATCCAGTGAAACTCAATTTGATCTGGGTTCCCATTACTTGTTCCTGAATGAATTTCTGAGTCATATATAAAGAATTCTGGTCCTGAACTTTATGTCTTCCTTAAGTAACATGGGTAGAATAGGCAGGGAGTTCAAGGTACCAGGGAATTCAAGACACCTTTCTGTCCACTTGCAGATATATGAACCATTTGGGACAAAACTGTGGATCCAGATTTGCTTCTCTATGGTTTTGAATAGTCTTTTTCTGCTCTCCTAGATTATAAAATCAGAGGCCTCATTTTATAGATGACAACTTGTAAACAAGAAGAAGTCAAACAAGTTGTCTTAGATCATATGGCTTAAATCTAAGTTTTTGATCAATTATTATGTGTTAAGGGTATGGAAATTCATTTTACTATAAGCCCAGGATAATAAAAAAATGAGGAAGACAAGGATTTGCACTTCAAAATCAAATATAGTCAATAGGGAAATGTATATTCTTATGTTGCTTTTATGATTATTAACTGTAGTGGATCAGACATTGGTAGGAATGATTGTCTCTTAGTGCCTCTCTTGGGAGTAATGTCTGTGATCATCTTTTTCCTGACATCTCATCCTGCAACTTTGGTAACTGTATTGGGAACATGACCCAGCCCACTCATTCATACAACTCCATCTCCCTGGCTAGAGAAGGGTCCAGAAAAGAGGGGAGGACAGTCATTGCCTACTTTAAAAAAACAGTTACTAAAAGGTAGTATAGTTAGGTTCTTTTCCTGACATTTGCTTTTACTTAGTTGTAATGGGGACTATATTCCCCTCTCTAGTTGTTAAACTGGGAAGATATGCTTAGAATACTCTGTACCCATTTTGCTTATGATATGGGGAAATATCTGATTCCACTTGGAGAGAAACTCACACACACACACACACAAGCTTAAACAAGTGAGAGACTTGGTCCTTATAATTTTTTTTAGGGGGGGGTGGGGATCCGGTCGTGGGGCCTGAACTCTGGGCCTGGGTGCTGTCCCTCAGCTCTTCAGCTCAAGGCTAGCGCTCTACCACTTGAGCCACAGCGCCACTTCCGGCTTTTTTTCCTGCTAATGTAGTGCTGAGGAATCGAACCCAGAGCCTCATGCATGCAAGGCAAGCGCTCTACCACTGAGCCACCTTCCCAGCCCTATAATTTTCACTCTAGATTCAGAAAAATGTCCAGATCCATTATTCCCTTTTCATCTATTAAGGGACCAAAAGGAGTTTTGTTTTACCAAAATTAGTTTGATAAAAGTTCCTGACACTTAAAAATAAAAGAATAATTTAATTTTATTTGTAATACCAGTTTTGTTAGCGGGATTATTGAAGGATGCTTGGAAACGTTTAAGTCAATAATAGCTTAGTAAGTGCCAAAAGAAGATATAAGGATAGGTTTAAATTCAATATATGTACATTTGAGAGGATAAATACTGTACCAATATCATGCTAAATTCAAAAAAACTATTTTAATTCTAGACTCATACATTAAAAAAAACCCTTAAATGGAAGGAAATGTACAAAAAGGCTTAGAATATGATCTTTGCTTCAGAAACATATCTAGAACCCAGAAATCATAAGGAAAAATTGACAGATTTGACAAGATCTGACAGCATGTTTTTAAACTGTCAGAATACACAAGCTTCTTTTAAAAAGAAAAGTGACCAAATGGGAGAATGCTTTTCAAGATACATAATTATTATAGGCTAATATCTATAGTATACAAAGAAGTTACTAAAAGCCAGTACACAAATTTATCTCTAGGACAGAATTTGTGAAAGTTATAAATAAGCAACTCTCAGAAAAAAGGAAAAGAGTGAAATGGTTGATTTCAATTTATCTGTGTAAAAATAAGCAGAAGGCTTGAAATAAAATGGAAAAGAATTAGAATATACAGTTACTTCTTTGAGAAATGTCCTCTTTGCTTGTAATGTTCTTTCCTCTTTTGCAGGCCTGAAATGTTAATATGGATATTTCAATCTGGAATGTAATCAGAATGCACAGACATTTCTTTTATGCCACCAGTACACCCGATGCATGAATCAGGTCCCTTAGGTGATTACATTCAGTATTCAGGTTTGCTTTCCCTAACTCATCCAGGACTGGCTCTATCACTTTGTCTTTGTGACTAAAAAAACTCACTTTCTTAAATTCTGTGTGTGTGTGTGTGTGTGTGTGTGTGTGTGTGTGTGTGTGTGTGTGTGTGTGTGTGTGTGTGTGTGTGTGTGTGTGTACAGTCCTGGGCTTCAATTCAGGACCTGGGTACTGTCCCAGAGAACTTCACTGCTCAGGGTTAGTGCTCTACCAATTCAGTCATAGTTCCACTTCCAGATTTTGGTAGTTACCTGATGGTTAATTAGAGAGAAGAGTCTCATGGACTTTTCTTACAGGGCTGGCTTCAAGCACAAATCCTCACATCTCAACTTCTGAGTAGCTAGGATTACAAGGGTAAGCCACTGGCAGCTGGTTAAAATTCTATTAATCACTAACATTTTCCCATAGAACAGACATTCAACAAATGTTTATTAAGTGTTGGGTTAGAATCAATACTTTTTTTTTTTTTTTTGGTCAGTCATGGGGCCTGAACTCTGGGCCTGGGTGCTGTCCCTCAGCTCTTCAGCTCAAGGCTAGCGCTCTACCACTTGAGCCAAAGTGCCACTTCCGGTTTTTTCTGCTTATGTGGTGCTGAGGAATCAAACCCAGGGCCTCATGCATGGAAGGCAAGCACTCTTCCACTGAGCCACCTTCCAAGCCCTAGAATCAATACTTTTATTTGGTAAGAAGGTATCTTACTTTCAATCTCATTTTGATAATAGATATCAGCAAATTATCTTACTCATATGAAGGAGTAGAAATGTGACAGGGAAGTTTTAGGTTTAATCAGTTGGACCATGACATCTTTTGGTATCATTGCTGTATATATGTCAACTGGATATCATTCATGATGGTCTGACAAAACAAAGGTGATTTCCTAGAGTTCCAGTCAATGAATGATTTGCTGTAGATACGAAACAATCTTTCATGGATGTTGAAGGAAAATCTTGTCTCTGCATAGTTTCCTTAGGAGAGCACCAGGACGAACACATGCAGGAAGGTGTTACTGGCTTCAAAGATAAGCCAACATCTCCAGATACGTGATGCCTTAATAATGCAGTATGGAAATCCATCAGCAATTGTGAATCAAAGACCATGAAAAGAGGCAGACTAACAAATTTAAAAATCTCCAAGTTCTTTCACTTGAACTTTACTTTTCATACTTGCAGAAAGGGGGTAGGTGATTAAAAAAAATAAGTTGCTATCTGATAAGACTTTCTTCATAAATGTGAAATGGAATCCTAAGTAACCAAAAAAAAAGCATAGTTGCATGGATTGCACTTGCATTTTTTTCTTCATGGTATTAATGATGCATCTTGCAGACACTGGCAGGTTAAATCTGATGCAGCAGAGTTGTTACAACACCTGTAATAATATACCAAGCTTGATCTTTCCAAGGTACTAGATACATAGTACTTTACCTGTACTACTCACTTAATTTGTCATGACAGCTTTATAGGCAGAGCATGATTATCTTCACTTTACAGATAATTCAACAGAGAGGTCAATTACTGACAGAAGCAGAATTTTTGAGTGAAGTAAAACCTATGCCATTCACCGCTAAATAAATGAGGCAGAAGTAAGAAGTTCTTAGGACATACACAATTATTTCAGGCTGTGTATTCAGGGAAAACTTTCAAGAGTATTAAGGGAAGAAGATGGCAACACAGCAATAGGGAATCACCCTATCTCTCTCTAATCAAACAGATTTAGGGACCTAACATGTCTCCACAAGAGATCGACAACAAAATATAAATATAAATATAAATATATATATATATATATAAACAAATAGAGAATCACAGGAACGGGGGGAACCCTCATAACTAGTACACACAAGGACAGAAAATGCATGAAGTACCTTTCCCCAATCCCCTATCAGGAACTGGCAGTTCAGGTAAGCCAAGCAAGAAGCCCCGTGGCTGCCCAGGACTCTGGGATCTGACCAGTGAGACTGAAACATCCACAACCAGATGAAGAGAGCTTCCACAGCACCAGGACCCGGCCAGCACAGACAGCAACACAGGCCGGCAACGTGAAACTGCATCCCGGCTCAGAGAACTTCCACAGCGCAGCCAGTCAGCCCAAAACAATTCCAGGATCAGTGAGTACCCTACTGGACACCCTCCCTACCCCTGCATGGGAGACCAGCACTGGTGGTGACCCACGGAGTTTGGACACTCACCTCCCCCCTACACACACACTCACTTGAAGAGGACAAAGAAGCCAGAGCAGCCCTTACTCATTCCCCTGCCCCACCTGTTTGCTTCCAGCAGAAAACCACTGGGACTCATACTGGGTTGGTAGATACTGCATCTTCCACAGCTCTGGCTGACTACAGGGAAACCTAACCTGCTAGAAAACACCACAGGCAAACTCCTGCACACCTATAGGAGCCCACTCTATCCGAAGGGCACACCCACCTCTGAAGCTTGAATTTAGCCCTCCTAGCCCCAGACTCAGACCAGACTAAGTGCCCACCAGCCCACAGAGAGCTTGCTGGCCAAGAGCGTGGGCTCACCCAGTGTGAGCTAGCCTGGGCCAAGCGAAGGTCTCCACCTGTCAGGGCTAGAGAAGGCCAAGCTAAGGCTATAGGCCTCACAATCCCTGAATCCAAATGCATAAAATCATAACAAAAGATTACAAGATTCATGAACAAACAAAGACAACAAACCAAATCCAAAAGCCAACAAAAATCCAGGGAAGAACCTCAGTGAGAGTAAAGAAAAGATGGAGGACAAAAGAACCATTAAAGAAATGATGACAGAACTGACCAATGAAATAAAAGGGGATATGCAAAACCAATTTCAAGTGTATGTACAAGGAAGAAATGACAGAGAAGATCCAGGACTCGCAAAAAGATATGGAGATAAAAATGGAAACACTTCATTAAAAGACAAAATAAACACGATGAGAATTGTTCTCAACCGAGAACTGAAGAGCAGAAAAGGTTCAATTCCCACACTGCAAACCGCAGTAACCTAGCTTAGGTGACAGAATAAGTGATCTGGAAAACAGAATATCAGGAGTTGAGATGAGAATAAAACAGAGAAGCTAGAGCAAAAAGTCAAAGGTATGGGAAAAATAATCATAACCTACCAAAGGGGAAATCAAGAATTGGCAGACTCAGCCACAAGATCAAATTTAGGCATAGTTGGCTTCAATGATGGGGAAATAATTCAATACTAAAGGCATCAAAACCATTTATTCAGAAAAATAATAACAGAGAACTTTCTCAATCTTAAGAGAGAAAAATCTCACCCATCTGACAGAAGCATACAGAACCCCCAGTAGATAGGATTCAAGAAGAAACACTTGTAGACACATCATAGTAAAAACATTAGACTTGAAAGCAAGGACTTGATTTTAAATGCTGCAAAATGAAGAGGGAGCTATATTACAATGGAAAGAAGATCAGAATCACTGCAGATCTCTCCACACAAATGTGAAAAGAGTCCGCAATGGTATAATTCAAGCCCTGGAAATCAGTAACTGCCAACCCAAACTAATGTACCCAGTGAACCTATCATTTACATTTGATGGTGAAACTTCCATGACAAACAGAAAGTAAAGGAATTCATGAACACCAGACTAGCATTACAAAGAATACTAAGGGGAAGCATACAATCTGAAAAAAACAATCAAAGTCAAGGAAACACATTAGACAAAAATCACTAGCAGACCAATCTAGTAAGCACAGGAAGAGGAAAGAAGCAAAATACAAGCAATCAAGATATGGAACCAACCCAGATGCCCCTCAGTAGATGAATGGATCAAGAAAATGTGGTATATATACACAATGGAATTCTATGCCTCCATCAGAAAGAATGACATTGCCTCATTTGTTAGGAAATGGAAAGACTTGGAAAAAATTATATTAAGTGAAGTAAGCCAGGCCCAAAGAAACATAGGTCCCATGTTTTCCCTTATTTGCAATAACTAGTGTATGTCTGAGTCAAGCAGAAAAGGTCAGATAAGTTGATGTTAGGGGAATGAACCCCAAGATAAGTATTCAAATTTTTTGTTCTATTTTCCTTTCATGCAATTGTTTCTTTCTTTCTTTTTTTTTGGGGGGGGGGGAGGGTCCGGTCGTGGGGCCTGAATTCTGGGCCTGGGCACTGTCCCTCAGCTCTTCAGCTCAAGGCTAGCACTCTACCACTTGAGCCACAGTGCCACTTCCAGCTTTTTTCTTTTTTGCTTATGTGGTGCTGAGGAATCAAACCCAGGGCCTCATACATGGAAGGCAAGCACTCTTCCATTGAGCCACCTTCCCAGCCCTGCAATTGTTTCTAACATATATACAAGATGATTTCTATGCTGCTTTGTATGTCCCTTCCCCACGATATAACCCATACTCTCACTGTATTTGATGTTGGTATAATTTGTGGAGAGGAAGGGAAAAAACAAATAGTTTAACTAGGGATACAGGTGGACCTATTGCAACAATGAGATGTACAAGTCATTATGTCTAAAAACAAAGTTTACAACTTTGCTGTGGGGAGGAGGGGGAGGACAGAGTGGGGGGGATGGAGTATGGGAAGGGATGGGAAGGGGAAACAAAGAGGAGGCAACAATGCATGATAAGAAATGTACTCGTTATCTTGACCATGTAAGTGTAACTCCTCTGTACGATATTATCACAACAAAAAATAAATTAAAAAAAAAGAAAAAAAAAAGAAAATGGCAGGCAACATGACACAGCTCTCCATAATAACTCTAAACATTAATGAACTCAATTCCCCAATCAAAAGAAAAAGAGCAGAAGATTGGATAAACAAAACAATGCTTGATAAGAAATGTACTCATTACCTTGCTCATGTAACTGTAACCCCTCTATACAGTATTTTCACAATAAAAAACTTATTAAAAACAAAACAAAACAAAACACAAAATCCATCCATTCGTTGTCTCCAAGAGACCTATCTCACAGTTGAATTTAAAAACAAATTCTGAGTGAAGAGCTGGAAAAAGATCTTTCATGCAAGTGCACCCTGCAAGAAAGCAGGAGTAGCCATATTGATAACTGATAAAATAGACTTTCATTAAAATTAGTATGAAGAGACAAGGAAGGTCATTACATAGTAATAAAGAGAATGATCAATGAAGAAGAAATCACAGTAGTCAATATCTATGTACCAAATAATGGAGCAACTAAATATGTTTTTTTAAATAAGTTTTTTATTGTGAAAATACTGTACAGAGGGGTTACAATCACATGAGCAAGGTAATGAGTACATTTCTTATCCATCATTGTTGTCTCTTCCTTTGTTTTTCCCCTACCATCCCTTCCCTCCCATCTCCACAACTACATCCCCCCCCCAGCCTAAATTGTAAAGTTCATTTTTGGACATAGCGTTTTGTACATCTCATTGTTGCAATGGGCAATCTGTATCCCTATTTAAACAATTTGTTTTTTCCCTTCCGCTCCCCAAATTATACCAACATTAAATAGAGTGAAAACAGGGGTTATACCATGGGGGAGGGACATACAAAGCAACAAAAAAATCACATGGTACCTTATAAATACATTAGAAACAATAGCAAGGAAGAAAAACACCACTTATGTCTCTATCTTGGGGTTCATTTCGCTTAACATCATTTTATCTGAGCTTTTCTGCTTGTCCCAGACATATACTAGTTATTGCAAATAAGGGAAGCCATGGGACCTGTGTTTCTTTGGGCCTGGCTTACTGCACTTAATATAATTTTTTCCAAGTCTTTCCATTTCCTAACAAATGGGGCAATGCCATTCTTTCTGATGGAGGCATAGAATTCCATTGTGTATATATACCACATTTTCTTGATCTATTCATCTACTGAGGGGCATCTGGTTTGGTTTCATATCTTAGCTATGGTAAATAATGCTGCAATAAACATAGTTGTGCTGGTAACTTTACTATGGTCTTGTTTGTGATCATTTGGGTCAATGCCCAAAAGTGGGATAAATACGCTTAACAAATTCTCTTGGATTTACAGAACAGGACAGACCCAAGCACAATAATAGTGGGAGATTTTAATACCCCATTCTCACCAAAGGACAGGTCAACCAAACAAAAGATAAGCAAAGAAACCTCTGAACTAAATGACACCATAGCCCAAATGGACATAACAGACATCTACAGAGTATCCCACCCAACAACAAACCAACTCCCATTCTTCTCAGCAGCCCATGGAACATTCTCCCAAATAGATCATATCATAGTACACACAAAGAACCTAAACAAATAAAGAGGATTGACATAATTCCTCACATTCTATCTGACCATAATGGAATCAAACTAGTTCTCAATGACAAAACATACTGCACTGCAGAAATCACTCAAATACATGAAGGCCGAATAACACACTACTGAATAACACTTGAGTCACAGAAGAAATTAAGGAAGAAATTAGAAAGTTCTTACAATGAAAATGAAATTGAAAACACATCATAATGAAAACTCTAGGAAACAGCAAAAGCAGTTCTGAGGGGAAAGTTTATAACTCTAAGTGCACACATAATGAAGACAGAAGCAGCTCAAGTAAATAACCTCATGACTCAATTAAAACTGCTAAAAAAAAAAAAAAAGAACAAATCAAACCTAACGCTACCAGATGGAAAGAGATAGCAAAGATTAGGGCAGGAATCAGAAAAATAGAAACTAAGAAAAATATACATAAAATCAATGAAAAAAAGCTGTGTTTTGAAAAATTAATAAAATTGACATGCTACTTGTGAGATTAACAAAGAAAAGAAGAGAGGAGATTCAAATCAACAAGATCAGAAATGCCACAGGAAACGTTACAACAAACATCCAAAAAATTCAAATAATTATAAAGGACTGTTTTCAAAATCTATACTCACAAAAGAAGGAAAACTGTAAAGAAGATATAAACTAGGTAAACAAGCCAATATCACACAAAGAGATAAAGCAATCAGAAGTCTTCCAACAAGGCCCACTTGATCATCTCAATACATGAAGAAAAGCCTTTGACAAAGTACAACATCCAACATAAAAGCTTTGGAGAAACTAGACATAGAAGGAACATTCCTTAAAACAATAAAGGCTATTTATGACAGACCAAGAGTCAACATCATACTAAATGGAAAAAACTAAAACCAGGCCCAGGCCCAAATGGATTCACTGCTGAATTCTTCAAGACTTTTAAAGATGAGCTAATACCAATACTCCTCTAGCTTTTCTGTGAAATAGAAACAAAGAGAGCAATTCCAAGCTCATTCTGTGAAGCCAACATCACACCATCCCCAAACCAGGTAAAGATCCAACAAAAAAGAGAACTACAGACCAATTTCTCTTATGAACACAAACTCAAAGCTCCTCAATAAAATATTAACCAACACAATCCAGAAGCAAATTAAAAATATCATACATTATGACCAAGTAGGCTTCATCCCACAGATGCAAGCCTGGTTTAACATGCAAATCAATAAATGTAATTCACCATATCAATAAAGCCAAGGACATGAACACTTGGTCATCTCAATACATGAAGAAAAAGCCTTCGACAAAATACAACATCCATTCATGTTAAAAGCTTTGGAGAAAGTAGGAACAGAAGGAACATTCCTTAAAACAATAAAGGCTATGTATGACAGACCAACATTCAGCATCATACTAAATGGGGAAAAACTAAAACCATTTCCCCTAAAATCAGGAACAAGGCAAGGATGTTCACTCTCTCCATTCCTCTTCAATATAGTTCTGGAATTCTTAACCAGAGTAACTAGGCAAGAAAAGGACATTAAAGGGATTCACATTGGGAAAGAAGAAATTAAACTATCCCTATTTGCAGATGACATGATCTCAAAGAACAATAAAGCTTCATCCCTAAACTCCTAGAGCTGATCACCCACTTCAACAAAGTAGCAGTATACAAAATTAGCCCACAACAATCTCTAGTCTTTCTACATGCCAACGATGTACAAACAGAAAAGGAAATCAACCCCATTTGCTACAGCTTCAAAAAAAAAAACACCTAGTAATTAACCTAACCAAAGATGTAAAAGATCTGTATGGCAAAAACTGTAAAAATCTGAAGAAAGAAGTCAGAGGTCACCAGGAAATGGAAAGACCGTCCATGTTCATGGATATGTAGAATCAATAGTGTGGAAATGGCCTTACTGAAAAAAAAGATATTCAAATTCACTGCAATCCCCATCAACATCCCAATGACATTCTTTATTGAGATAGAGAAAACAATCCAAAAATTCATATGGAACAACAAAAGACCTAGAATAGCCAAAGCAATTCTAGGCAAACAAAAGTAACATGGGCAATAGCACAAATCACAATACCATATTTATTTCAAACTACTACAGATCTATAATAACAAAAACAGCTTAGCATTGGCACAAAAATAGACCCAAAGATCAACGGAACAGATTAGAAGACCCAGAAATAAAGCTACATATGTATAATCACCTGATATTTGACAAAGGAGACGAAGACATACAGTGGGAAAAACATACCGTGTTGGGAAAACTGGCCCGCCATTTGCAGAAAACTAAAAGTGGACCCCTGCTTGTCACCATGTACTAAAATCAATTCAAAGCGGATCAATGACCTCAACATTAGACCCGGAACTCTGAAACTATTGCAAGAAAGCGTAGGAGAAACATTAGAACTTATAGGTATAGGCAGGAACTTCCTGAATAGAGTGCCAGGGGCACAACAGACAGGAGAGACTCGACAAGTGGGACTACATTAAAATAAAAGGTTTCTGCACAGCTTAGGACATAGTTACTAAACTATAAAGACAGCCAACCAATTGGGAAAAGATCTTTACCAGCAATACATCAGTCAAAGGCCTAATATCCAATATATAAAAGGAGTTCAGGAAAAGAACCTCTCCCAAACTTACTACATCAATTACTAAATGGGCAAGGGAGCTAAGGAGAGACTTCTCAGCAGAAGAGGTAAGAATGGCAAAAAAAAAAACAAAAAAAACAAAAAAACACATGAGAAAGTGCTCATCATCCCTGGCCATAAAAGAAATGCAAATCAAAACATCTCTGAGATTCCATTTCACTCCAGTTGGATTAGCCAACATTTTCAAATGCTGGCAGGGATGTGAGGAAAAGGGAACCCTACTTCCCTGCTGGTGGGAATGTAAACTAGTACAACCACTCTGGGAAGCAGTCTGGAGGTTCCTCAAAAACTAAACATAGACTTTTCCTACAACCCACACATACCCCTACTAGACATCTACCCTGAGCATCATAAACCAAGATATGATAAGGACAATTGCATATCTATATTCATTGCCACACTATTCACAATACTCCAGATATGGAAACAAGCCAGATGCCCACAATAGATGAGTGTTTCTAAAAAATGTGGTACCAATATACACTGGGATTTTACACAGACATTACAAGGAATAAAATAATATCATTTGTAGGGAAATGGACAGAACTAGAACAAATCATATAAAGTGAGGTAAGCCAAGATCAGAGAGACAAACAATGCACGGTCTCTCTGAAATGTGGAAGCTAGATCTATAATGCGTTGGGATATGACAAATTACACAGGATGCTTACATACAGTGAGACCAAAGAGAGTCTCTCTTAAGGAAAGAGTCACAGAGATGCAATGCCTAAGCACCTCCTCATATTTACATAAAATATTATACATACTGACACCTCTCCATATTTATATAAAATAATATACATACTGAAATAAACTCCAAAGATATGGAAACAAAATACTTTAATTTTTTTTATTTTTCTGATGATTCTGCATTCTTTACCTTACAATTGGAGTACCCATGTGCATATCTGGGGGAGCGTGGCGGGGAGGGCACAGAATCTGAGGAAAAGAGATGACAAAGAGCAGCGGTGGAGCACACTGGATATTCATGAAAGTGAACTATACAACTGGTAGGTGGCGGTGAGAGGGAGGGAATGGGAGAGAATGAGGGAACAGACGACACTGTATGAAAAGAAGCGTACTTTTTACCTGACTTTTGTAAACATAACCCCTCTGTATATCACCCCGAAAATAACAATAAATTAAAAAAGAATACTCAGTAGCAATGCGTATTATTGATAATCCCGCTATGAAAAAGGCAAACTAAATATGTGTGAACATATATTCATACCTATAAATAATAAGTAGGAATGTCTATCATAAAAGTGACATGCCAAATGTTGTAAATATTTGTTAAAAATAGATATTTGGAGTAACACACACACACACACACACACACAACCAGTAGAACTGTAACAAAACACCTTCAGATATGACACTCACTCAAGTAACAGCCATGTGAGAGTGGTGAGCCTAGTTTACCCCTCACTTTCTAGTACAGAATGCTAAATACAAATTACCAACTTGCATTCAATGGTATTGTACTCTACTTCAAAGTCTATACTTCAGATCTAGCTCATAGAATCAGTTTAGCAATAAATAAGTCAACTTGGAAGACTCATTAGGTAGAAAGTCAAATTCAGAATTGCTGCAAGTGAGAATCAGCTACTAGACCTGTACAAATGTAAACCATCTGGAATGAATCAGTAATCAAAGCTAACAGTAAATGAACTATTGAAGTTTCTTCTCACCAACTTCCTTAACAGAGAGTTTAAGCCTTGAAAACTACATGGCCTTATTAGAAAGCTTTGGAAAATTGCATTAGCCACACAAAACTTGCTCAGATGGTAAAATGGAAAAAGCCAAAACTTCTTTTAGGTGTCAGGAAAAGCTCTTTGCTTGAACCCTTACTGTCATACTTCTCTATGACTGTCTTTGACTCTTGAGCCAATGTTAGAACAGTAGCTCTTTCTGGATGTTGATTAGCTTGGGGCTAAATATGGGTCTACATAAAGGTATTATCTTCCATGTTTTAAATAATATTACTGCTTGTTCTCATTTTATCCACTCTGCATTTCTTCCTAATCCCACTTATTTTCTGGTAGAAATACAAGTTTGTATTTTTTCTCTTTGTCAGCTGTCTTCAAACGGAGGCATGATAGGTAAGATTAGCATTGTAATCCAGAGTCAGATCTTTAAATACTTTCTGTTTCGAATGCTTAACCACTTGTGTCACTTAGCGGGAGAAATAGTAGATCTTGGCCTTCTGCCTTTTGAAACAACAGCCAGTGGGGGTTTGCATCAGAGATTCTGAGAGGGATATTGCTCATGGGTTTTCCCAGTGCATTTTAACTTTGCAGATAAGACACTGGAGGTGAATTTTTAAATTTTTATTTCAATTTTTTGTTCCCCTCCCCCTCCTGTTTTGACGCAATGGGAGAGTTAAGAAACTCTGTTCCTTGTAAATACAAATCTGGCCTGGTTACTAGGATGTCAAACACCCAGAGAATTTAATCTATAACAGGTTTAGGTATAATCCTATTAAATGGCCGGTGTGTCCTTTGAAATTTCGATTAGCCCATGTTGAAAGCCATACAGTCTTGCATGGAAGGAATTAGGCTCCTAGCTACAGTTGGCCCTTGGGATCCTTTTTTGTTGTTGTTGTTCTGTTTTGTTTCTCTAAGCTTTATTCCAAGATCATTTCACTTCATTCTCTAGTGTTCCTTACATAAGAGTTTTTAAAAGTATGTGAAAAGTTAAAAAAACTCTCTGGTGTATAACTATAAGAGTAAATCAATTAGTTCTATATCAGGCTAAAAAAGCAATCTTTTCATTGATTTCAGTAGTAAATACATTATAATCAGGGACTTTGTCATTCTCGTTGATGACTGAATCCCTGCTTCCTAGCACAGCAGCTGGCATATGGCAAGCATTTAGTCCATATTTGCTGAATGAAATGACTGGATGAATGACAGTTATTTGGCTAAACTTGAGACATTGACTATAATGTACTAAAGATGGCCTCTCATTTTCCTTATTGTGATCATGTGTGAACAAAACAGGCTAATATAAATACTTTTCAAACCATCAGACTGTTAAAATGTCATTTTACTATTTAGGCAAATAGGTCTATCCCAGTGGAAATGCCATATTCAGATTTGGCAAAGCCACACTACACGATACAGGCCATTCATCCACATGTGAAATTGTCATGGTTCTTCTAAATCAACCAGAGAATCTGTGCCCTTGTAGTTAATTAATCCAAAGAGGAGACACCATGAATCCTTCATTTTCTGCAGTTGAATGAAGAGCCATTATTATGTCTTCCACTTCCCAGTTATACTCTTTATGTTCATAATACTCTTTGTTCATGATGACCTCAAATGATAAAGAACTGAGAAGCACCTTGATTCTGTGCTAGCTAATTAATTCTTCCCAACTACAAAGAGCTTTCAGATAAATATAGTAAACTAAGAAGTTAGTTTACAATGACAGTTTGGAAGGAAGGATGACATGCTTGATCTTTCCATTTTTTATAGCTTTCCCTCATTTTAATTTTCTTCATCTTTTGTTTCTGTTATCTTCTCAGCTTTCTTTTCTTTGACCATTTCTTTCTTTGACTTTTATACTTCTCATGTTTCTTTTTAAAAACTATATTTCTAAAAAGAATTTGTATTGACTTAATTTGAGTGCTTCTTCAGTCAATGGTATTTATCTACATTTTCTACCTAGAGAAACTATAATAACTACTTCTCTTAACATCATGCATAAAGAGATCTTTGTCTACAAATGCACATTCATGCACACACACGCACGTACCACACATTCATAAACACCACAGATTCACACACACACCACACATGCATGCACTCCACACATACACACACACACATCACAATGCAGAACACATTATATTTGATGTCTGGGCCAATACAATATAAGTATCATAACTCACCACATATGTACCACACATACATATATCACACACACATAGCATACAACATCACAAATACACATCCATATTCACCTGAACACACATACACAAACACAAATGCAAATACACACATGAACGTCTCACTAGAACCAACATTTATTTTCAGGAAAAGAGCAATGTAAACTGTTTTCCAAGCAGAACATATTTTTGCTTTTCCAAGAAAGCATTTTCCCCTTGAAATGAACAGCAACAACAAAAACTTTACATTTAGAAACACTGGTTTAAACCCATAGGAAGAGGCCCTAATAGTCCCATGATTTTTCAAACCTGCCTGCCAAACAATGGTATTGTTTTATAATATTATATTACCACCACATCTCCTAAGCATTGCATTATCTCATAATGTAATCTCCATGTCCTAATGGCGAATTCCTGGCTACCTTACAAAGAGCTGTTTAATCCACCAGTCTCGGAGACAAAGTTCTCTCTTCTGTGATTCGCCTTCTTCCAGTCACCTGACAGTCCACAGCAAAGCAACCCAGACTGATGGGCAGGCCAACTGACTGGGGTCTTCCCACTGCCACCAAGGACTGGGACAAAGGTCAACATGACACCATTGAAGGCCACATCTTCATGGACCAGCAGGAGCCTCCAGTACTGTGTAGGTCACACTGTCATGTTGCCTGGGGTTGGAGGTAACTGAGGCAGTGATCGTTCTTATGGAATTAGCATGGAATGAAGGAAAGCCTTTTCTTTCTGTGGCATCTTCACTGGGAAATTGTACACATTTTCCTAATTCTGAAAGGAAAGCATCTTTATGGAAGAGTATGATGGAACCAGAGATGTGGTGTTCTAGAGAGCAGTGTGCTGACCTCTCTCAGCCTCCAGCCCCTAAAGTAGAAAGTGAGTGGAAAATCCCTTACCACACCGAAAAAAGAGTCTGTTGTTCTTAAATATTCAACATATGGTTTATTTTATGCTTTTTCATACTATTTATTTTTGAAAATTTATAATCTACCTTGTCCCAGAAAGGATTTAAGGGACTTTGCAAGGATACATAAAAAGTCGACATAAATTAGAAATATGTGAAGAATAAAAGGGAAAAACAAAGAGAGGGTTATAAAATGGATATAAGCTCTGGCTGGGCTGGAACATCCAGACATCCCTTTTAATCTTGCCCTCTCTCTTGCTTCAAGAAAACACTGCATATTTCCCCCATGGAAAGGAAAAAAAGGACTATAATTCCCCCTGTGTGCAAAACAAGGGATGATGGCATCAGTAGCAAATGTAGAAAAACCTTCTTGCTCTGAAGGATGGCCAACTTACCAAAATTAAGTTGACTACTTAATAGAATTCAAGAACAACTTAATGTATTGTGTGTTTTTGTTGCATTAGCACTTGAGCCAAATTTCCAGCTATTTTCGCTTTGGTGTCTTTTCCAGATAGTGTCTTCCTATCTTTTTCCAGACAGCCTGGGATCACAAACCCTCGCTTATTTTCCCCACATTGCTGAGCTCACAGGTATGAACCATGCCTGGGATATTGGTTGAGATGGTGACTTGCTAACTTTCTGTCTGGGCTCGCCTCAAACCATGATTCTTTGGATCTCTGTTTCCTGAGTAGGTGGGATTATGTACATTTTTCTAAAAATATCATGGGTGAAGGAAAAATCAATATGGAAATTAGACTGTTCTTTGATTTGAATGAATATGAAAACAACATATTAATATGTGTAGAGTGCATCCAGAGCAGCACTTAGAAATTTATAATGCTAAATATCCATATCAAAGGAAATCTCAATCGATGATTTCAGCTTTCTCATTTAAAAAAACACACAGGGAAATAACAGCAGGTGAAAATAAGTATTACTATTTAAAAACATGTGGCAGAAATAATAGGTACATGGAAAAATATTAGAAAAGAAGAAATTATAAGGATCAGAGTAAAGAAAATCAATGAGATAGCAAATAGAAAAACAATGAAATAAGGAAACCAAAGGCTTGGTCTTAGCTAAGATCAGAGGAGTGAGACTCCAGGACAGCCCAGGCAGAAAAAGTCCACAAGACTCTGTCTCCATAGATGGAAGCTGAGTGAGGTGGGGCATGCTTGTGATCCCAGAAGCATTGGGAAACCTAAAAGTGGATATGTGCTCAGGTGGGGAGCAAAAACCAATCATAAAAATAACCAGTGGAAATCAAGGCTGGAGGCATGGCTCAGTGGTAACCTGCCAACCTAGCAACAGGAGGCATTGATTCAAACTCCACTGCCACTGAAAAGTAATTGCATCCTAATCCATAAATTTGAATCCTCATAAAGGACATTTAATGCTCAGATAGGTTTGGTGATAAATTCAACAAAACATTAAGGAAAAAATAATATCCATTCTACATAATATCTTTCAGAAAATTGAAGAGAGAAATACCTTCCAACGCATTCTGTAAAGCCAACATCTGCTCCTCAGGAAGAAGTCTCACCAAACTATGAATGGGGAGTAGGGGAGTCCTTGCTTCAGTAAACAGTTTTGATTCTGAGCTGAGAGATAGGGAAGGATATTAATTTTCCCTCGCCACTTCTGTTCAACACTGTACTGGAAGTTCCAGCCACGTAGTGAGTGAGTCAAATTATAAAATAAAATATCTAGGAATTAACTTAACCGAAGATGTGAAGGACCTCCATGATGAAAACTTTGAAAACCTGAAAAAGGCAATTAAAGCAGATTTAAGTATGTGGAAAAATCTCCCATGCTCCTGGATTGAGAGGCTTAACGTCATGAAAATGGTAATACTGCCAAAAGCTATCTACCAAATCAATGTAATACCCATCAAAACCCAAATAACATTCTTCAATGAAAATGAACTTTACAACTTCGGGGTGAAGGGGAGAGGGAGGAGTTAGGGCGGTGAGGAGGCAAGGAATCGTAGGGGAAAAACAAAGGAGGGGGTAACAATGCTCTACAGGAAATGTACTAATTACCTTACTCATGTAACTAACCCCTCTGTACAGTATCTTTACAAGAAAAAATATTTAAAAAAAGAATAGGAGGAAAAAAGTGAAATATTCACCAATTAAAAGAAACAGTGAAAGTGAATGAAAACAGAAAAAAAAGAAGCAGTCCAAAAATTCATATGGAATAATAGAAGACCCCAAATAGCAAAAACAATCCTTATCAGGAAGAGCAGTGCTGGAGGAATATCAATGCTAAACTTCAAAGTCTACTGCAAAGCTGTAGTAATAAAAACAGCTTGATACTGAACAGACCTGAGGACCAGTGCAATCGATCAAAGACCCAGAAATGAACCCACAAACATATAGCCACCTAATCTTTGATAAGGAAGAAAGACAGCCTCTTGAACAAATAGTGCTGGCAGAATTGGTGATACACATATAGAAAACTTAAGTTAGATCCTTAAGTGTGATTGTCTTAATTCAAAAATGCCTCATAGCATCTTTGGATAAATTCGGAAAGAATCTTCCAAATGTTATCAGAGCTGAATTCCAAGATTAAAGCTCAACATATAAACTCAGTTGCTCTTTTATATATTAACAATAAAAAATGGAAATTTAAATTAAAAAATCTATCAACTCTTGGAATTAAAGTATGATTTAGAGATAATCTCTCAAAGATGTAAAATAATTATAAACTCTGAAAACAAATTATCTCTGAGGAAAAATCAATGAAAACGGAACATGCATACAATGTTCGTGAATTGCAAGGTGCAACATTGCTCAATGATAATACTATCCAAATTTATCTATAAATTTAATGCAATCCTGACAAAACTCCCAGAAGGCTCTTTTGTACATGTTGAACATGATTTTAAAATTCATACAGAAAGGATCTAGAATAACCAAAACAACTTTGAAAAACAGTCAGATTAAAGCACTTACACTTCTGACTTTAAGACCTAATATAAAGCTACAATGAGCAAAAAAGGTAGGGAAGATAGACAAACAGATCGATAGAATAGAAAACAAGAGTCAGTAGGGGGCGGGTGGTAGTTGTGGAGGTAGTAGGGAAAAGATGGTTCGGGGAAAACAAAGGAGGAGGAAACAATGCTCAATAGGAAATGTACTCAATACCTTGCTCATGTAAATGTAACCCCTCTGTACAATAGAAAAAGTACCAAAAAAGAGTCAAAATAGACTTATACCTAAGGAGGGCTATTGTATTTCAATGAATGCATATTTTAAGAATGGTACAAGGATGAAGAAGACCTGATTTTCTACCTTTTTCAACAAAAATGGGAAAGGGTGATCTTTCTAACAAGATACAGAGCAACTAGGTATTTATATACAAAATATGAACTTTGGTACATTGGTAGTACCATATAAAATCACAGATATAAATGCAAAAGCTAAGACTATTAAAATCATTTAGCAGAAAAAAGTCTTTTTTTGAGTTATGCAAGATTTCTTCGGTATAACACCTCATGGGTTATTATGAAGATTAAATTAAATAATGCAAGAAAAGCTCTTAGACAAATACCCATGGGATGTACAATAAATACAATCTCAATTAAATGTAATGTAATACAATGTAATTTAATGGCTTAATATATTACTTTAAACTTTTTGCATACTTTTTTTGTGGTGCCAGTACCAGCACTTAAACTTAACAGGACTTTGTGCTTTCAATTGGTTTTCTTGCTCACAGATGGCTCTATACCACTTGCACCATGCCTGCAGTCTGCAATTTTGCACATTAACTGGAGGTGGAGTTTTGTGGACTTTTTTCCAAGTCTCAGCCTCCTAAGTAGCTTAGGATTATAGAAAGTTTTGAGCTGCTGGTTGCAGGATATGCATACTTTGCAAGTCTTATGGTGACCATGTTACATTTTTTTTTAATCTAGAAACTCAAGTTTGGAGATGGAAAGTGACTTAAATGATTCAAGAGCAGTAAATGACACAAAAAAGGAATTTGTCTTCAAGTACTAGTTTAGGTGGCTAATGGAAGCTTCAACAAATATGGGTTTACTTCCCTATATAACAAAATGTTAGGAGAGGGGTATTGTTAGTGTTGGCTTAGTGGCTCTCTGAATGTTTCAGGTTCCAAGTCCGGGGTAAAGAACACAGATGTGTGGGTGTGTTGCTCTTTCTCTTAGGGTGGAAGAAAGCTGTGATATCTCCAAAACCCACCCAGAGGAAGGTTTTTCTTCACATTTTTCTCTCCTGGGAGAGGAGACATCTCTGTGTGTGTTTGGGACAGGAGTGGGGGGCAGGGGGACAGTAGAGGAAGGAAGACTATGCTTAGGATCCTCCTCCTCCTCCTCCTCCTCCTCCTCCTCCTCCTCTCCTCCCCCCTCCTCCCCCTCCCCCTCCTCCCCTCCCCCTCCTCCTCCTCCTCCTGCTCCTCCTCGAGCTATTTTCTATTATAAGTTAGGTTGACAGCCTTTATGATGTTCTTGACAGTTCTTTATATCTAAAGGTATGTTATTTTGTGCAGATGTCTATCTGAATTCTTTTATTTAAGATCAGAGATTAATATGTTTTATTTATTCAATAAATTGACATACAGGTAATATATTAAAGACATATATCATAATTAGTGGAAGCTTTAATCAATTCATAAATAACCCAAAGCAGAATGCAAACAATGGATGGATCTTATTTTCGATCCAATCCATTATTCTTCTTTTGATTGGAGAATTGAGTCCATTAATATTTAGGGTTCTTATAGAGAGATGTGTCATGTTTCCTGACATTTTCTTGATTTCCAGTATTTTGTTTGTTTCCTCTTCCTGTGTTTACTAAATTGATCTTCTAGTGATTTTTGTCTGATGTGTTTGATTTTGAATGCTTTCTTTAGATTGTATTCCCCCATTTAAAATTCTTTGTAATGCTGGTTGGGTGATCTTGAATTCCTTTGAGGTTTGTGTGTCATGGAAGGTTTTGGTTTCACCATCTAATGTAAATGTTGGTTTCGCTGGGTACACCAGTCTGGGTTGGCAGTTGTTGATCTTCCGGGCTTGAATGATACCATTCCAGGCTCTCCTTGCATTGAGGGTTGGTGGGGAGAGAGCTGCAGTGATTTTGATTTCCTTTCCATTATCATATAGCTCCTTCTTTGATTTTGTGGCTCTCCTCCGCACGCCCAGACCCCGAGAGCTCGCACACAGTGCCACAGGTCGCTTATAGCCAACACAGTTGCACTGTGCCTGGCAGCCGAGGGCGGGAGCGCCCTGACCAGTGGCCGGGCTGCTGGAGCTCCCGTGGTGGGAGAGGCCCAGCAGCAGGAGGTGCGGCCCGGTGCAGGTCCATCTCGAAGACCCGCATCTAACCTTTGCAATCCCTGCCGCACACCTGTCCCAGCTTCCTCAAACTAGCTCAGGGCTGAGCATGTGCACAGGCGTTTGGTGGCCCTGGAACTCAGTGTTAGTCTAGCCTACCCAGTGTGAACTGGTCCAAGCCACGAGGCCTGCCACCAGTCAGGCAAACAGGCCAGCATGGGGCCCTGGTCCTGACAATCTCTGAACCCCAGATGCCTAAATCACAAAGAAAGATGACAAGATTCATGAGCAATCAGGACAACAAACTAAATCCAATAGCCAACAACAATCCTGGGAAGGACTCCAGTGAGAATGAAGAAGAGATGGAAGACAAAAGACCCATGAAAGAAAGGATGATAGAATTGGTCAATAAAGTAAAAGGGGAGATGCAAAGACAACTTTAAGAGCACAAAGAAGAAATGACACAGAAAATCCAAGACTCCCAGAAAGATATGGAGAGAAAAATATAACTGATCTCAGAATAATAAAAGGTTCCATTTCCACAACACGAACCACAGCGGCATCCCCAAGTGAAATGGAAAACAGAACTTCAGAAGTCGAGGATAAAACAGAGGAGCTAAGCCAGTTGCCCGTGGCTTGTGCCTGTAATCCTAGCTATGCAGGAGGCTGAGATCTGAGGATCACGGTTCAAAGCCAGCTCAGGCAGTAAGACTCTTATCTCCAATTAACCACCAGAAAACTGGCAGTGGAGCTGTGGCTCAAGTGGTAGAGCACTCATCTTTAGCTGAAGAGCTGAGGGACAGTGCCAGGCCAAGTTCAAGCCCTAAAACTGACAAAACAATAACAACAACAACAAAACAAAACAAAATCAACCAAACAACAAAAAACCAGAGGAGCTAAAACAAAAACTCAAAAGTATCAGAAAAACAGAACCTACCAAAGTTCAAAAATTGGCAAACTCAGTCAAGAAATCAAATCCATGCATAACTGACTAGATGAGGGGGAATAATAAATAGTAACATTTATGATTAATAGGAAAATAATAGCTGAGAACTTCTCCACTCTTAGGAGACATCTTTTCAGGACCTCCACACACTTGTGGTATCCCCAGTTATTGCTTGCATGTGTTAGCATAACTCCAGTTTCTGTGGCCTCATTCCATGACCATCTTTTCTCTATTTCTATCTAGAGCTGAGTTATAATTTCCACCCCTGTGTTACTAGCTGACTCCACCTTCACTGAGTTGGAAGAATCTCTGCCCTACACTTGAACACTAAGGTGATTTTTGTTAGCAGGGAAAATGGAGGACTAACGGCATTACCAACATTTGTCACAACACAGACAGTCATGGAAATGCCTGGATTCAAACTAAGCTTTATGACTTCAATTCCAGTTCCCTCACTACTACATAAAACCAGTCTAGCAAGGGTGAAAGCCATATTACATGACCTCAAGAATTTATGGTTTTCTGAGAAGACAGAAAAGTTACAAGAACAAGCAAATAAAACAGCATTTGAAATCTACCACAACACACGTACAAACATGTAACATCAACCCCAGATGTTTGATAACAGTCTGCCTGGAGCAATTGAGCATCAGAGGAAAGACCATTGGATGGGTGATCAGGCATTTACCTGGTGTTTTGGACCAGCAGCAAGGGAGATGGTGCAGAGTGAGCACGAGAAGAGAATGTGCATGCATTCTCAGGACCTGATATAACTTTATTAATTTGAGGTTTCAAATGCAGGAAGAACACGATGGGACCAAAAGTTAAGACAACACAAGAAGGCTGTGTGTGCTCTGTAGGTGATGGGAAACAATCTAACAAACAATAAAGCCTATAGATCTTAATTATGGAAGATGATTGAGCCGATCATGGTAATCTTGCAACTAAACGGTGATTTTTCTTTAGTATGTATATAAAATAACCTAGACATCAGCTGAGGTCACCTAATCTTTTAAAAATTAAATGAATTCAGTCTTTGTTAGGATTGTGCATGTCCTGTGCCCACCCTAAGATGTTGAACTGATTCCTGGTGTTGTACCACCCTGTTCAGACACCTTGATAATGTGTTCCAAATTCTAACTGTCTGAACAGAAATGCACTCATTGTCTCAGGACCAGTTGAACAACAAAGTGTCAGCAGAGCCATGTTCCTTCTAAATGCTCAGAAAGCTCAGAAATTCTTCATTGCCTCTCATACTTCTGGTAACCCCGGCATTGCTCTGCACGTGATGTTTTAACTCCCAATTTCTGTCTCCATCTTTCCATGGCCTTCTTTTCTCTATTTCTGTCTCTTCTTTTTAAAGTGTAATGGATTACTTAAACTACTTTTTTTTCTGAGGAAACACTGATTACTTATTAAGGCCCATGAATGAAAAGCTGGATAGAAGGAAGGCAGCCCATCATCTACCTTATGTCTGTGTCCTCTGATCTGAGCCATTCTCTCTTGTAGCCACTTTAAAGTCATTTTGGGTTCCAGGAAGATCAGAACTTATCATCAATAATATGTTTATAAGGTAGAAATTTCCCTAAAGGAAAAGAACATGCAAAACTTCAGGACAGGCCATCTGCCAGGCAACAGTAATTTGTTTCTTCCCTTTAAGTGATGACAGTAATAACAATTTTTAACCATTTCCCCAGATTTGGGGAGAACAAAGACTGAGATAAGGGTCAATCAGGTCGCATCTGTGACTGAAACTCTTTAATCATTATGCAGTGTGCTGTCTTTTTAAATGTATGGCTTATGTCTGTACCCCAGATGATGACTGAAGATGAGCTGGAATGCTTACTTCACCACTTCTCATGGATGTCCAAGCCATTAAATAAATCTTTCTCTTTCATTTACCATATCTCTTATTTGATCTATAGGAGGAGTGAGTGGCTAGACCAAATACGTGGAATTTCTGTAGTTTGCACCATGGGTCTGAAACTCTGGGGTTCATAAGGAGGACACCAGTCCTTACATTTAGGATCCATGCTAAAACTAGGAGGATGTCATCATGAAACTCTTATTTATGTCTACGAAATCCCATTTCCAAATAAGGTCATATCCTGGAGTTCTACAAGGAAATAAATTCTGGTGAACACTACTGGACCTACTCTAGCAGCTCTTTATGTTGTACTTAGTGTCAGATCTGAGCTTCTGCTAGTTTAAAATTAATGTCATATCCAATTTTCCATGGATTTACAATTTTCCTTACTACACACCAGCCCAGATACAAAATATAATCCTTTCCTGTGATGTGAGCTATCTGTGAGTCCACATCTTGGAGGGATGGGTGGGATGCACATTTCAGTGTCACACACCTAAACTTAGACTATCAGCAGTGTATGTTCTTAAATGTCATTTGATTAGTCTGCCCCTGGAAATTCTTCTTTTAGAAGCTTTCATAAGAACCCCAAGCCCAGCTTGATGCCTGTTTTTCTTTCTGCTTGTTTCTCCTTACCCTGCTACCTCTTCCTCTCTGGAGCCATCCCTCCTGCCTCACCATTCAATTCTGACAAATTTCATAGGAGGTTTGTTTGAATGATTTGTTTCACTGTCCTTTCAGATCCCTACCTTTAAGAGGTCATTGTCTATGCATAGCAAAGTGTTGGCGAACCAAAACAGTTCCCTCTAAAAGGAGCTCAGGGCATCTTTCAAAATACTAACAGTTTCACCCTCCTCCAAGGCAAAGAAGAATAACCAGAAGCACAAAATTTAGAAACTTCTGTACACAGATTGCAAAATCTTCTATGCTTTGAAGCGGTTGAATGTATTTACTTCAAATAAGTTCCACTATAATGCACTTGGGAGGCTCATTTAAGAAGTTATTTAGTGAGCATTGAGAAAGATAAATGCGTTTATGGCTGCCTCATTAATAGAATACAAGCAGAAATTTTCTATCTATGTGTGTATATGATGCATTTATTACATGGATGGATGGATAGATGTCTGTATGTGTTTGCATGCATATGTTGTGTACATGATGTATGAGTACATTAAATATACTAGGTAGATAATAGCTTTGCATTTACATATTATTGTGTTGCTATTCATATTAGTATGGACATATGTACTTATTATATATGTGTACTGTTAATTCATATTTACCAATGTACATTTGCACATTGGATACCTCAATTATTTCTCAAAATTAGGATATAGCTACTGCTTTATTCTTCATTATATATATAAAGAACTGAAGCTTAGCAATGTTAGAGGCTTTCCCCTCATCATCCCCAAGGTTAGATGGTTAGAACCTATCTCTGGCAGTGTCCTTGATTTCAACCCAATAGTTACTGCCATCTAAAGACATACCTTACAATATTAACCATGGATACTATCAGTAGAGAAGATTACACTTTATTAAACTATATTGTGTTGGATTTGTTGTTTTCGACAATGATCATACATATTCTACATTACAGTTGTAGTAGGAAACCCATTCCCCTCTTCTTTCAATAAAAGTTTTTTTAAATAATCATATCAGTTTCCTTACTGGCTAAAAATGCTGTGTGGCTATGAGAAAACAAAATCAATGTTAATTAGAGTAACAATGTTTTATATAGTGCTTTACAAAATACAAATCATGGTCACATGGTCTTGTTTAATCTTTGCAATAACTAAGGTTTAGAAAGGGTAAATAGGGAAAAATGTTATTATCATTCCCCTGTTATTTGTCAAGTGAAGATCACAGAGTAAATCGATTCTACCCTCATAAAGTGATTTTTTTAAAGGCTAGCTGTTCCTCTGGTTCCCTGGAAAGAGAGGACATGTCTGAAATGTCCATGTAGGTGTATTTCCAGCCCCTAGCGCAGAGCTTTTCTCTCATTGTCTTTTTTTTTTTTGTCTTGGGGCTTGAATTCAGGGCCTAGGTACTGTCCTTGAGCCTCTTTGTGATCAAGGCTAGTGAGTTCTCTACCACTTGAGCCACAGCAACACTTCTGGCTTTTCTTTGGTAGTTTATTGGAGATAGGAGTCTCAAGGACTTTTCTGCCTGGGCTGGCTTTGAACTGAGATGCTCAGGTCTCAGCCTCCTGAATAGCTAGGATTACAGCTAGTTGAGTTGAGATGATGATGGTCATCTCAGCCACTAGGTCTTATTGTGCTCTCCAGTCTTTCATCTTAGTACCATCCTTTAAGGAGTTACATGCAAAAATGGAAGGGCACCAGGGAAACATTTTCCCATTGGTGTGTGTGTGTGTGTGTGTGTGTGTGTGTGTGTGTGTGTGTGTGTGTGTGTGTGTGTGTGTGTGTGTGTGTGTGTGTGTTAAAATACACAGAAGTAAAGCTCACCATTTAAGCTATGCAATTCAACAGCATTAAGTCTAGCCACCATATTATACTATCATCACTATTACCTAATTCCAACACATTTGCACCATCCCACTAAGCAGCTGCTTCCCAGTCATTCATCCCCCCCCTCCCTGGCAACCATTAATCTGCTTTCTATCCCTGCAGATTTACCTGTTCTGGATATTTCATATAAATAGACTGACAAACTATGTGGCCTTTTGTATGTGTCTTCTTCCATGTAGACTAGTGATCTTGAGACTCATACACGCTGTAGTATTCCTCACACTTGGTTCTTCTCATTTCCATTCGCTGGACAAACAAAATTTAAGCATTTTCTGAAGTTAGAAAGGGGTGCTACTAGGAAGAAAGATAGGCTGGATACGAGAAAGGGTAAGTTTGACTTTCCTCAGAGCTTGAGAAGGTTGGGAGGGGAAGAAGCTAAGTTATTCTCCATGAGTAGAGAACAAGGCAAGTAGAAGCCAGCAAACTGTACAGAGGAGATTCCTGGCTGACCTTGATGGCCAGAGCAGTATATGCATTTCTCTGAACTAGGGAAGGCAAAGGCAACAACAAAATAGTGAGATAAAGGACAAAGGGGAAACCTATGCAACAGCGATAATCACAAGACAATAGGTTGGAAATTATTTGTATGACTTAAGGAGGGGGTTGGGAGGGGGAAAAGGGAGAAAAATGAGGGAGGGGGTAACAAGTTAGACAAGAAATGTAATCACTGCCTTACTTATGTAACTATAACCCCTCTGTATATCATCTTGATGATAAAATTCAAAAATAATAAAGGAAGGAAGGAAGGAAGGAAGGAAGGCAGGCAGGCAACACCTATGAAGCTGTGGGATGGGGAACTTGCCTTCAGGGAGAGGAAATCCATCATTTCATTCTAGAGTGGGATTTGCTGGACATTCATTACTCAAAATCATGGGACTGAGCTAGATGATAACTCAAAATCCTTTGCATACTGTGACTCCAGGACCATGAGAAAATAGAAAAGCAAACCACAGTGAGTTTATGAAGGCATGAAATGGACCATTTAAGTATAAATGTCTAAGTAGCTTAAAGTTACAGATTGGCTATCAGTAAGGAAAAGATAACACTTTGACAGAAAAACAAATCAATGAATAGAGTGGAACAGGAGTTGGTGGTATTATTATAATTGATGGTGGAAGAGTTTACCTTGCATATTTTATTTTGGTGGGGAAAAAAATGAAGCTCTCAATTGTGAGATAATGCCATTTCCTTAGAGAACAACTTACACACCTTAAACACAAGAGAAAAGAAAGTAAAGTTATAATTTCTTTTATTTCAAACTCAAATGAATATAAACTATCTGGAAGAAAAAATTATTTAGGAAGATTTAAAATATTGCAAATTCCCAAATCATTACAGCTCAATGGTCTAAGAAAATCACACATCAGGTCTTTCAAGCCAGTTTCAAGTCCTAATCCTGGAATACTTAAATAGACATTCAATACACACAGATACAGTGTATGGGGCAGGTTCTGCTTTAAGGGGGAAAGATTACATTTCTGTGTTTACTCAAGAGCCAGCTAACACATTCCATTTGGCCCTGACACACAGAAATTAGTTTCAGAAACTGCAAAGGGAACTTTATGTCTTTAACCCTAGCAGACTGAATGTGGTGTACATTTTGTAGAAATCAAAAGAAGTTTCTTCCTTTCACCTTTTACTGAGCCATCAAAGAGGGGATTGTGTGAACAAAATAACACAGTAACATGTCACACTCCATTAACATCGATTTCTCAAACCCAGGAAGAAGTCTTTACACCTTCTGGGCCAGTGATCAGCACTGGATCCACAGATGAAGCTGAGAAGTGGAAGTTTTCAAGAAGGCACATGGAAAAAGAAAGTATCTCAAGCCATTGCTGTGCACTTTTACCTTGATATACTGAGCTTTGGAAGTGTTAGGCCAACAGAGCAGCATGACTTCAGGGAACTCTAGGCAAGTCTTTCATTAAAGTGAGAGAGTTATAGGGGTTGTGAGTCTGATTGAAATAATTTACAAGTATGTATAATACAGGATTATAAAACCCATTTAAAATTGTTTTTAGGGGCTGGGAAGGTGGCTCAATGGTAGAGTGCTTCCCTTACATGCATGAGGCCCCAGGTTTGGTTCCTCAGCACCACATAAGCAGAAAAAAAAAGCCAGAAGTGGTGCTGTGGCTCAAGTGGTAGAGTGCTAGCCTTGAGCTGAAGAGCTGAGAGACAGTGCCCAGGCCCAGAGTTCAGGCCCCACGACTGGCAAAAAAAAAGTTTTAATAAAGCAGGGGGTAGGGAGAGATAAAAACATATTAGGGGATAAATATGACCAAAGCACATTAGATGCATGTATAAACAGATCACAGTGAAATCCCTTTGTAAAATTAATATACACTAATAAAAACCAAATAGATTGATTTTAAGGCTGAGAAAATACTTAAAATTTTATTTTATGATTGTTTGGTATAGAGATGTATAAAATCCAGTGTGCATGTATTATTATATGCCAATTATTATGATAGTTATTTCTTCTAATTTCACAAGAAATGAGAAGGAAACCACTTGCACAGGTCCCTAGAAATTCTATGGGCTACAAATCTGTGTCTCCTTCATCTAATGGATACAAGAGTTTCAGTCATTCAGCCAACAAATGCTCAGCCCATATGGTGGGCAGAAGTCTAGATGGAGCTAATAAAGATGCAGGCAGGAAAAAGTGGAAGATGTGACTTGAAATGTGGTGGCATTGAGAAAACTAACTCACAAAGGGCGGAGACATTAAGATTCATCCAAGACAGAGTGCTAGGTCAGGGAGAGGTAAAAGTGAAGGTTGAGGCATCTGTGTAAGTAATACACACAGAGTGGGAAGTTATTGCTGCCTTCCAGTTAAAGTTTCAAGAGTTCAGTGACAGGGAAAATGGCTGAGAGAGAACAAACTTCACCAAGGACATAAAGAGCAAGGAAAGAAGCTACCAATGAGGGTGTGATATTATGCCATCTTATACCACAATTCTTAAAGGTTTAATGTCACATTAGTATGATTTCCAAGATCGTTGGCCTTCAATATTTCATTTACAATGTTCCCTCTTTATTTCTTATTCCCACAAAAGTCAGTAAGAGCCAGACTTTGAAGCACAATTAAAATGACTTCAGTGGAGCTATGTAAAAAACATGTTTCCATTTTGTTCTTAGCAGCCACTTCATTCCCCTCCACTAAACATTTTGTCTTTGTTTGAAATAATGCAGTATAATTTAAAAGGAGAATGGTTCACATTCATGTTATGGTCCTTTAAATTGTGACAGCCTGGTCAAAATGTCCTTGCCATTCATCCATTCTGGACAGTTTTCTAGTTACAGATACTAAAGAAGAGATGACCTATTTGGGTGGAAATTGAACCCCATATTTCCATCCTATTTTGGGTTTGGTGTTAAAGTCATGTGCTTCTTTCTCTAGAATTAGCACCCATCACAGTGATAGCTTTTAGTACTTCGAAGTAACCTTCTGGATAATTTTAGTGTTTTCTCTGCATGTTCCAAAATAGGAAGACAGAAGTAGAAAACCCAGACCCGGGAGATGTTCGAGGATATGCTGAAATATGAAAATTATTTAGACCATATTCAAGAAACTCAAGATGAAATAAAGATTGTGTCTGCCATCAGAGAGAGCTCACAGCCACTGGAAAAGAGAAGCAAGCACATCAGTCACTGATGTACTATTATACACATAATATGTACTGCTGCTGAAACTTGTCAGTAATGCCACAGGAATACACAGAAGTTTGTCTCATACCTGCAAGAGAGGGAGGAAGAAAATGACTCAGGATGGTTTCCAAAAGAAAGTAAATTCAGTAAAGTTTAAAAAAGAAAGTAAAGACTTTCAATGATCTATCCAAAATTATGTTATTCAGATAATATTCCTTATTATCATATGCCTGTTGAGATTTTGTGTGGCTATGTTATACTCATGTGACTATGTTCTCACCATTGAATATTCCAGGTCTTCGGTCCAGGTGTGATATAAATTGACATTTGTTGAGTTTGCCAGAAACATTGCTTAAAAGGGTCAATTCATGATTAGATCTTGTCCTTTCTCCTTTCTTTCATTTTTCCTCTTTATTTGAAATGTGGGTGTGATAGCTGGGCTCCAGCAGCCATATGGGACCACTAGGAGACATTGGAAATAGTATCCAAGGACCACAAATGGAAGAACAGAACAATATAAGGAATATGATCTACTAACAATCATGGCACTCACCAAAAGGGTGTGGACTATCTACCTTATAAGTAAGCTTATAAATCTTAGCAATTATTATTTTGGGGGTTTTTTCATCCTAATGTATATTGGTCTCACTGAGCTGAGCTGTGAAGGATAAGTTGGATTCAACAATGTGGACAAGAGGCAGAGTTATGGTGAAGTCACAGAATATGGAGTTTTTCTGGCTACCCTTCTAGCTCCCCTGGAAATCTTTGGTATATGATAGAACAGACAAAAGTGCTTCTTATCAACTAGACCTGGCCTGTTTGCTTGTATTGATAAGTTTGTATGGCTTGAAAATTATGTTATCAATACCTAATGGGTCCTGGGCAGAATGAAACTTCCCCACACTTGGTGTGCAGGCACACGGAACCCTCAGGGATTTGCAGATGGCTTGGCGTAGCAGGGATTAGAGAGCAGCTATTTCTCTAGGACAGCCACTCTTTCCAACTAGCTACCGCCTCTCTACACATGGTCCTTGAGTAATGAAAGTACATCCACACCTGAGCATTGCTACCTGGTCCAAGGGCACAGAAGGAAACAGCTAGAAAGACAGTACCTGAATAGTCTATCCAGTTGTCAGAAGGAAAGATGATGAGGGCTAAGTGGAGCCTGAGAGGAAGGTATGTTTGGGAGCTTCAGCTTTGGGGAGGCTGATAGTGCTGTTTTCTATGTGGAGGAGGGGAGAGAGTCTGGAAGAGATGAGGTTTAAGGATGTGGTTGCTACACATTTATGCCTTTATGTCCTTTCCCCAAACTGGAATGCTTGCATGGCTCCCTCCTCCACCTTTCTACTTGGTTGAGAATTTGTCTGGTTCTCTCTTACTGACTTTCTCCTTCCAAGCTGTCCTGACCCCTGTCTCTTCTCTGAGCTCTATTACCCCGTATCGCCAGTCACCGTGCACTGTTTTCTTTTGCTTTGGCTGCATCTGTCACACTCCATGACCTTACCTTCCATCATGGTAAAGAAGAAAACACAGAGGCAAAGGGAAAATAGAAAGAGCTTTAGAATGGCCTGGATATTCAGCCTCTCTAAGCCTCAGCTTTCTCAGTTTCACAATGAGAACAATAATTAATATCTAGAGAATGGTTATAGATTCAGAGAAGCCAAAATAGTCATTTAATTGGTGGGAGATTTGGGTATTATTTTCACAACATACCTTTCATAATTGCTTTCCAGTGAGAGGGATCCAGTTCCTGTGTCTCTACAGAGACATTGTGATCTGAGAACAAGAAATCCCTTAATTGGAAATTTTCTCTGCCCATTTTTAAATGGTCATACCACCTCTTGATTGTGGAACAACCTCATGGTTTATTCTGGCTTTGAATCGAGGGTTCTGAGGTCTTAGATGCAAACTGGAAACTTTATGAGGGCAGGAATGAAGTCTAAATATAGATAAGTCTCTATGAAGGGAAGAATACATGGGTCACTCTACTGCATACTTATAAGGGATGAATGAAAAAAGAAAGAAAGAAAGAATGAATGAGGACTTCTCTTTTGGGAAAAATAGCGCCATTTCCCTTTATTGTTCACTCTAATATTCCTGTCTTTTCAAAAATTAGTACTTGCACATTCTGAAATCTTGATTTAAGCAACTTCAATTCTGCCAACGTAATCTTGACAGAACAGGTAGTAAAAAGCAGAGAAAGATGTTTGGGAAAATGGGACTCTGGAAGCCTCTTTGCAAAGACCCCGAGGCCCACTCCTACCTGTACCTAGGCAGGCACCAATGGCACAAAAGCAGGCTCTGTGTTCTTGCTTCACAAAGCACCTGATTCATGAGACAGCTTTGCAGGAATTTAATTAGTGAAGGAATGTGCAAAGCTTAAGCACTTCAGATGTCATTAACCACTGGGGAGGGGAGAGGGAGGAGAAGAAAGCCTAACAGATGTTTGATTCAACTCCATTCCTGTGAAACAGATCAGTAGGTACACACATCATTTTTCTATTTGGGTAGCTCTTAGGTAAATCTTGCTAATGATATTTCATTCTTTTCCAAGTCTGATTTTTTAACTCACATCGGTTTAAAGAGAGGAGAAATTCCCCCTTCTACCTTGTAAGAGGTAACAGGCTGATGTTTCATTTTGTTTAATTTTTAATATGGTCTTTTAGAGTTGCCTTTCCATGCACATTAAGTGCCTGTCAAACCATGGCCTATCTGTGAAGGATCTATGTATCCGGGTTAAAACTGTGTGTGTGTGTGTGTGTGTGTGTGTGAGTGTGTGTGTGTGCCAGTCCTGAGCTTGAACTCAGGGGTAACTATTTTATTCGAGGCTGGCACTCTACCACTTGAGCGACAGCTCCACTTCTGGCTTCTTTTTTGTATTTGGCTTGTGATGGCTGTATTTATTAGGACTTTGGTTTTTTCAATCTGATCACGATTTGTGCTCTGAGAAGCATTCTGTGTGGATGTCGCCTAAGCACCCAGTCATCAGGACAGCTTCCCATCTTGGATTGGCAGTTAAGGGCCTCAGAAGCAGAGCTTTGCTAGAGGAGACTTGAGCTAGATTCCAACTGGTTGAAATAGACAATATTTGCTGCTTTATCATCAAATCACAACCTGAATTTTTACAAATAGCTACAAGCCTGGAGATTCAACGTTGTCATAGACATACAAAATGCAAGAAGAGTCTCTGGGCTATCGACGTATCTTTCTACCAGATCCAGTTTTCAACTTATTTTTCAGTGCCTCTTCCAGCTCTTTCTGATGTTAACATTTCAAGATAACACAATTGGGATGATAGAATTAGAAAGGGAAGGAGAAAATGCATACCAACTAGCTTCGTTTTAAATTCTATATGTAGGCTCCAACCTAGTTTTGAGTATTCCAAAGAACAAGTTCCTAGAGCTAATTTTTTTTCCTGTAGAAGTGGTAGGGTAATAGTGTTCAGCAATTGATTGCTGCCAAGCCTAAATTACACTCTTTCAAAGCATAATACAAACCCCTTACAGGATGCAGAAAGGAAATCAGCCAAGCAAACTGCCTCTCTTAGTCTCCTTGATTTCTGGGCCTCCTATGCCAAACCCTTAGAAATTAACACTTAACTATCTGCCGCTACTCACAAGGTCATTGTATACCATTTTGTAAATTTAGCCATTCTAGTGTATAAGAAATTGGTATGGAAAGCAAATGATCCTAAGAATGAAGAAATTTTCTACTATGTGGATATGATACAAAATGTTTGGGACAGTTAGTTACCTTTCTTCTGTAGCCCTTTCCTCTTAATTTTTCTTATATTGAGTATTTTTAATGTACTCTTTCAGGCAAACACCACCTATTTGTCAAATGCTTTTTTACCTACTCATAAGACAGAGTCACAGTTAAGTGTGACAGAGAGAAAGAAAGAGAAAGATCAGCAGACAGATTGAGACTGAGACACAGAGTCAGAGAAAGCTAAGAAGGGCTAGAGCTACTGACACTGCACAGGAGAAGTTACAGAGAGTTGTCAAGATTGAGGTCTCTAGAAACAGTCATATTGGTGGTGCACTGATGTGATTTCACAGTGAGTTTTGTATGAGCCTAGAAATGCACCTGAGTGGAAGAAGAGTCTTTCCCCAAACTTCATAAAAGCATGTTACATGTGAGCAATGAATCAGCCATGTCACACACATATTTTCCTAACACTATGTAAAAAGTCATAGTTTATACTGAAACCTTTACATCTTTTTGTGTGTGGCGGGAGGGGGAGTGCTCAAGATTAATGCTCTAGAGCTGGGAAGGTGGCTCAGTGGTAGAGCGCTTGCCTTGCATGCATGAGGCCCTGGGTTCGATTCCTCAGCACCACATAAGCAGGGGAAAAAAAAGCCGGAAGTGCCACTGTGGCTCAAGTGGTAGAGCACTAGCCTTGAGCTGAAGAGCTGAGGGACAGTGCCCAGGCCCAGAGTTCAGGCCCCACGACCGGACCCCCCATTCCCCCCCAAAAAAAACAGATTCATGCTCTACTACTTGAGTCACAGTGACACTTCTGGTTTTTGAGTGGTTAATTCAAGATAAGGATCTCATGGGGATTTTTTCTGCCCAGTATGGATTTAAACCTGGAGTCTCAGATCTCCACCTCCCAAGTAGCTAGGATTATAGGCATGAGTCACTGGCGCCCAGCTCCTTTACATCTATAAATTGTTATATTGTGCTCACTGAGTTCAAAATCCTAGAAACAACAGTGTACAACTCTATAGAATTTGAAGAGAGGTTTATGAAAATGGTTAAGTTAATGTGTTTTCCACCTTTAGAGCACTGCCTGGAGATGGCACAGCTGTACAACACCTCCATCTCCCACCACACCACGCTGCAGGAAAAGGTAGCAAAAGAGGTGACCCAGAAATTTCTGGAGTCATTCAGAAAAGAAATAAAGGCATAGCAAGTTCAAGTACATCACATCTTAAGTCAGTAAAGGCAGGTTTTTTAAAATATCACTTTTAAACAGATTTAAAGAACAAAACACAACGCAACATTTTTATCCCAATATTTCCTGAATGATTTTAGAATTCCTCCCCAGAAAAGATTATAAATATTAACAAATCAGGAGTTTGGCTTTTTTTTTCATTTAGCATTTTAAAATATTTACTATCGCTGTTTTCTTTTCTTTTTTCTTCAATAATTTCTCTGTTTTCTAGGAGGTGTTCACAGCCCCTCTGGTTTGTCAGCCAAGTAAGTCTACGTGAGGGATGGAACAGGTAGCACTGTGAGCAAGGTAAGGCTGTATTCAAAATGTTGAGTCCAGAGGGACTCTGCATGATTTTGATTGGTATTTACCACTGTCTAAATGATGTCAATTAAATCTTGGAAAGTGATTTGGAAGGCATATGTGGTATCTGCAAAGGATCCTTTCATATCTAATCTTCTGGAATAGGTAGTATTAGCTTTGGACAGCCATTCCCTCCTAGATTGAGGAAAGTTCTCATGAAAGTAAGTTGGTCACCGTTGCTACTCACCTCATCTCTTACAGCAGGGAGGACCCTGGAGAAAATGTCCTAATTGCCTATCAGGAGGAATAGGCTTGGAAGGAACCCTTATTTTTTCCTGTCTGATGTCTGATTGATTTTTCCTTTCATGATATTTGTATATCTCTAAGCTCCAGTGAGTAGTTAATTCATTGCTCAGTGATTTCCGATGCTTTGAAGAAAACCATGCTGTTTTATTTTTCACTATGCATTTTTTTTGTTGTGATTGGAAATACCCAGTATTAGCTATTAGCTGCTTAGTTAAAGGTTTCTGATGGAAGTTTTGGGAGTTTCCATCTAAACCATTCATATCTAGCCTGTTATATTTTAATACTCTGGTTAGAGAATCCATTTTGTTGTTGTTGTTGGTGGTGGTGGTGGTGGTGGTGGTGGTCGTGAGGCTTGAACTCTGGGCCTGGGTGCTGTCCCTCAGCTCTTCAGCTCAAGGCTAGCACTCTATCACTTGAACCACAGTGCCACTTCTGGTTTTCTAGTGGTTTATTGGAGATAAGAGTCTCATGATCTTTCCTACCTGGGCTGGCTTTGAACTGCAATCCTCAGATCTCAGCCTCCTGAGTAGCTAGGATTACAGGTAGGAGCCACCAGTGCCTGACTTCAATGGATTTTTTTGATAGCTATCTAGCCAGCAAATCAAAGCCATTGGGGAAGGGGCTGGGAATGTGGCTTAGTGGTAGAGTGCTTGCCTAGCATTCATAAAACCCTAGGTTTGATTCCTCAGTACCACATAAATAGAAAAAAGTTGGAAATGGTGCTGTGGCTCAAGTGGTAGAGTGCTAGCCTTGAGCAAAAGAAGCTCAAGGACAGTGCCCAGGACCTGAGTTCAAGCCCCAGGAATGGCCAAGAAAAAAAAAGCCAATTGGACTATGATGTGTTTCTCTCAAAAGTTTCTGAAATCAAGCCAGGATAATGAGGATAAGAAGGATAATGAGATACTGATTTGAAAGGAGTCTCACTGAAGATGGACATGGGTTGAAATTAGGGCTCTGAGCTCTGGATGGTCCATTACCCGTCTTTGGGCTTGCATTACATTTGTGGACTCCCTCTGACCATGAACTCATCCTAGAGACCACAGTACCCACGTGGAAGGAAATAGCTAGTGTTTCCCTGACCTGGTATGGCTCCTCTACCCTCGACAAAGCTACTTCACAGACTCCATGCCACTACCCGAGCAGACTCGAAAAGGTGGCTGCTTCTTTTGAGATTTGTGCTCATACTAGGCCTTCTGATTGGGACTCTCTCACCTGTCTAAATCAATAACATCTTCTTCCTCAGGGAAAGGTCTAATAAAGAATCCACATTTCTCAAAAAGAATAGGACTGCTTTTCTCACTCAACCCATAGCCCCTTTGCCTCTTTTCCCTTGCAATGATGGTAAACAGAGCTTAGGTCAGCATTGAGAAAGATTCAAAAGAAAAAATACTGGTTTGTACCCATGTTATGAAATTCCAAAAAGAGAACTTTACATGACCAGAAAAACAAACTACTGTTTACTTTTTTCTGTATACCCTGGACAAGACAGATTTTTGGTCATCATTGTTGAAGCACAGTACTGACCTTTGAGAGAGCCACTGCAGTGAACAATCAGACTGTAGGCTGCATGATGCCATATCATGAGCACAGTGGAGACCAGCATTAAATTATTAGTGTTCAGGAACTGCAGAGGCCAAAAGATATATATTGTTTTAATATAAAAGGTCCTGAAAAGCCATGGCATTGTGAGCAATAACAGCGTGGCTACCCTTTACTTGGGGAGAGAGGCATAAAATTAGCCAGACCTGCACAATTGAAAATAAAGAGTACAAAGAAATATTTACCTGTGCATCATATAGCCTTGGCTCATCCCTGCTCTGCTCATGTGGCTGGGGGCATATTTTTTTACTCAAACCCTCCAAATTTTGCTCAGCCCGTTGATTCTCAGGCTTCTCCTCAGCACTCATAATGGCACAATGGAGCTCCCTTTGTGCTGGGGTATCAGCTTCCCAATTCCCTTCTTTTCTGTGTCCACACCATGGATAGAACTTGCTTTCATCATTGTTTGCATCTCTTATATGGACTTGATTTGGATTTTGAGATTTAAAAATCATTTAATTAGCTACATACTGGTGGTTTATACCTGTAATCCTAGCTACTGAGGAGGCTGTGATCTGAGGATCAATGTTCAAAGCTAGCCCAGGAAGGAAAGTCCATGAAACACTTAGCTCCAATTAACCACCATAAAGCTGGAGGTGGAGGTGTGGCTCAAGTGGTAGGGCACTAGCCTTGAACATAAAAGCTAAACAAGAGTGCCCAGGCCCCGAGTTCAAGTCCCTGTATTGGCACAACATAATTATTTAATTATTCATTCAACAGAAACATGCATTTTTCAGTTCTTACGGTGTGTTAGAAAATTCAGTTCTCAAAGGGGCTATGTAGATAAATAACAGTTGGCCCACATCACCTGGGAGCAGAGATTATTGGAGAGACAAGCCAATGAGCAGATAGGTGCTGTGGAAAATAAGAGCTAGCAATAGAAGTGTAAGAGTATGGGTCAGGTAGAGATGAAATTAGGAATTTCTACCCAGAGGAAAACTGAGGAGGTCTCATAGAAATCTCTTTAAGCTAACCTCTGAAGAATTAGAGAGCAGGGAGTCATTAGGACCAAGAATGGGATGGGAAGTAGGGAAGAGGCAATTAAGCCTTCAGGCCTAGGTAAACAGATGAACTGAACACAAAGCATGTGACACATTAGGGAAACTGTAGGTCTTGTGACTGGGGTCCAGGTAGGTCACCATGTAGGATGAACTGAAAAGTGGGAGAATCAATACGAAATAGGACCCAATATGGTGTGGCGAAAAATTTGGTCTTTAGGTCATGGACAATGGGGGACCACTGATGGTTCTAGGACACATGATCTTGTTTTATTTCAGAAACATAAGCCTGGAAATGGTATAGGTTATGATGTGGGACAGGATTTTTTGAGGGCAAGAGAAAGATGGTATAGCATGCAATTCAGCATGTACTAAGAGACTAAAGTGGCAGCCTAAGGTCAAAGGTAGTCAGGGATAATGACCACAATATTCACATGGATACAGTAGCCACCCAGGATGGTAGCTAATCTGTCAGAAATGTTTTGGCTGGGAGAAATCCCAACTAACAGGGGCTTTTTCCTCTCCAATCAGTATTCTGTTAATAGAAGGCTTCTGGCATTGGTGCAAGTCACACGTTTTCAGGACTAGTATTTCTGGTATGACTTCAGACATCATATAAACGTTCAGAGGCAGCATCTGTCCCTCTGTCCCAGTTTTGTCACATCCCAAATGTCCACTTCCTCCTACCTTTTCCCAATCAAAGACATGGATCACAAAGCAGCATACTTGGGAGTAGAGCACACCCAGGGAAAGCAGGAAGAAGCACATAAACATGACCACAGGGGTCAAGTCAAACGTTCCCAAAGCTTCACTGGTGTTTTGTTGATATTTTGCTCCCCCTAGAAACTGAAATATTAAGATCAAGAGGTGTGTGTGTGTGTGTGTGTGTGTGTGTGTGTGTGTGTGTGTGTGTGTGTGTGCAAGAGAAACTATGAAAGAAGATTGGGTCACCTTCTTTAAGGCTCTTCATTAGAAGGGCAAAGTGACAGAATAATCATAGCCAGGATTTATTAAGGAGTTTTCATTTGCTATGTGTCAGGACACAGTGAATGGTTTATATACTTTTTCCCAGCTAATCTCGGACTTGATGTAGATATCATCATATCATTTGAGTAAGAGAAATTGAAGCTTGGGATATTTTCATTGCCAAAGACAACCTAGTGATAAGCAGGGATTGCACAAAAGAGGTCAACCAGAGTCTGCCTATTGATAGCTACCTTGCAATTCCTGGGGACAGTGTTGGCCCAAGAGAACCAAAGTTAAGCTGAACTAACCATGCCAGAATCCTGCCTGTCAATTACAGTCCTTTCGACATCTTATGCTCATAAATAGCTGAGTAAAGGAAGCTCTCTGTATAGTTTAAGGGCAGAATGTTTTTCATTTTTCTTTTACTTGAATCATCTGAATAACTACCGAAGTGTAACCTGACTACTTGTTCCTTTTCATTTCCTGTGAACAAATATAGAGAGCCCAATATGTGCTAAGTGCTATCATGCCAGAGGCACAAGATCTTGAATAATTTTATCTCTAGATTCTGGGAGCTAGTGTCCTCTATCAGAAAATTATACTCTATTTGCTTTTCGTTCATAGTCACAAATAACATTAATTTGTTCCTGAGAGTTCTTCTACAACATTTATATGTTTAAACTAGTACATTTGGATACTGGCATCTTGCCTGTAATTCTAGCTACTCAGGAGGCTGAGATCTAAAGATTGCAATTTGAAACCAGGCCAAGCAGAAAAGTCCCCAAGACTGTTTTCTCCCATTAACCAGCAAAAAGCCCAGAAGTGGAGGTGTGACTCAAGTGGTGCAGTGGGTAGCTATGTGAGAAAAGGCTAAGCAAGGGCATGAAGCCCTAAGTTCAAGCCCCATACTACAAACCCATTAGTTATAATAAAATTCGGGAACCTGGTATAATAATGCTCTTTTCTAGAGAAAATGTTTTAAAGGGAAGAGATTTTAGTTCTTTATTTTGGGGAGCTAGGCCCTTGGTATTAATGACAGCAAAATCTGGGCACAATAGCTCTCAAGTATAAGAAAGTAAAAAAGGTGAGGTGTCTGCTCTGGGAAAGCCGCACAACTTGCCCACCTTGCCGGCTACCTCTCTAGGTTTTAACTGGGCCAGAGGACTCATGTCAGACATCTATGCATCACCTGAACAAACCACTGAACAATTGCCTTTAATAAAAAACATAGTAAAATGTTTTTCAAAATTATCTCCCCAATTATTTCCTTACCACTCTTCTGGAGATAGGCATTTGATTTAGTGACTTGGTAAATTCTTCTCCAGCCCCTGGGTTCCATAATTTTGTTTCCTCTGTTTTCCGCTGAAAAGCAACTATATAGCAAACCTCTTTGCCTTCTTTATACTTTTCTCCATTATCCTCCTCCTCAGCTTTTGAGTGTACTGGTTTCCATGGAAACAGTGATGTCCTTGCCATGGACGGAACTTAATCACAGCCAAAAGGGTAAAATAAAGTACTTTTTAAAAAAATCTTGGGTTGAATTTTGTATCATGATTCACAAAAAAGGAAGAGAGCAAGTAGAAGAAAAGTAGGCAGATAAGATGCATGGGGGAGGAGAACGACAGAAGGAAGAAGGCTAGGAGGAGGCAGGATTAGAAATGGTACTGTTGGAACAGAGGCTCTCAGGTAGAATGTACTGTACTCCTCACTATGTACAAAGCTGGGTCTCTTCCAGGTCTCACAACAGCTCTGTAAAACTTGAGCAGTGCTGGCCCTGTAGGCTGCTAGCCTGGTGGGATTTGAAAGATTGCCTGCCTAGGTTTCTCCATAACCTATTTGGGATTGCTTAGCCTGAAATTCTACTATTAGAGGCAAAAATCCCTTAAGAACAGTATTCAGTGATTGCACTGGCCCCACTAAACAAAGTAACAGATTCAGTCACACCCAACTAATATTTTTGGCGAATATTTCACTCAGGTTCATTTCAAGCACTGGCAGTTTATTGAGGACCAGGCATTCTGTCACTTAGTAAATACATAACCAACTCACTGGTTTGTTTGTTTTTTTCCTGTTCTGTTGAGCTGTCAACTGGCCCTGCTTCTGAGCATCTGCCCTGTACATCCAACTAAGAGCTGGAACAAGGTCCAAATGGGCTCTAAAGTGTGTATGATTTTCAACCAAACTTACAAAGTCTTGAAAAAAGCCCACACAAATGAGGGGGATACATTTAGCTTCATGGAAATTTGCCTCTGCATCTATTATCTAATTTAACCTTTGAACTAATACCATGAGGTACACAATTATCTCTTTTAACAGCTAAGCAAGCTAAGATTCTGTAAAAGTCATCAAAATTATGAAAAGCCATTTTTTTTAATTTACAAAGCCAGCAGGCCCTTAAAAATAACAGTTGAGCAAGGGCTCCTTGGTGTTGATAATTAGGGAAAGACCATTAGAGACGTATTTATAACTGTTGAGATTTTTGTGATTGTTGGTGGTGATGGGTTTTCTTTTCTTTCTTCTTTTTTTTTAATGTTTTTTTCTCTTTTGGAATCAGTGTAACATGCAAAATCAATCAAGCTTTTCCAAAATGTGACTTTTACTTCCCCTCTAAGCCAGCCACTGGAATTAGATTTCAGCTATGGTTGGAAGGTTGGTGATGGTATCACATCCCACTTGCAAATAATTGATCAGTTTCCTTCCTGACACCATCATTTGGCTGTCTGGTTAATATCTGCACTCAGTGTGTATCTGTGTTTTGGGAACAGAAATTGGAACCAGCCTGCAAAGCTGGGTACTTTCTGGAGTAGTCCTATTGTTACAATGAGCTACGTGGATACTGTCAGAATACCAATAGAACCAGCTTTTTTTTTCCTTACCACTTTTTCATCTTATTACTCTTATTAGTAATAGCAATGCTGTTCAATCTTTTACTTTGATCAGTTTAGCTACGAGCACAGACATGTATACGTGCATACATACACATGGTAGGCCTAAGAGCAGTCGCTCTGGTGTTGTCTTCAAAATGATGGAAATTCAAATAAGCAAAACTTGGGTGGTACATGGTGACTCACACCTATAATTCCCGCTGCTTGGGAGGCACAGAATTGGGAAGATTGTGGTTAGAAAGCAACTAATAAAAGCTGGATGTGAATGGTGTGTGTCTGCCATATACAAGAAGTATAAATAGGAAGAACAAAGTCTAAGCTGGCCTTGACATCAACATGAGAACCTGTTTTTAGGAGTCATTAAAGGAAAAAGGGCTGGAAGCATGCTCACATGGTAGAGTACCTGCCAAGCAAGCTCAAGGCTCCGCATTCAAATCCCAGTACTACCATAAAGATAAGGAAGACACAAAGAACAGTTGCATATTCTTCCCCTCTCCTCTCCCTAGGAAAGTATGGTGAGGTACATTGGTGAAGGGACAGTTTCACAATGCTCTTTCCAGCAAGTCACTCCCATGAGGCAATGCTTCTGATCCAACTTTATTAAACAAAGCTTTCCTATGGGATTTTGTGTACAAAGCACTCTTACAGGTTCCATAATGGTATTACAGTTTATGAAGAGATTGGTAAGTGTCAGATATTGGGCTCAGAGAGTTTCTGTCAGTGATCTAGTTTAGCCTATTATCTATTTGTTCTTATAAAATCACAAGGAAGAAGGCACACCGTACATAACCCCTTTATACAGATGAGACTGTAAGTTACTTATTTTTAAGTAATTCTCAAGATCACCAACATAGCCCAAGGTAGAGGAGTCTGAGATCAAATTGAGTTCCAACTGACTCTACAAGATTTGCTTCAAAGCTTGAGCACACTGATGGAGCACTACTGAGTGCTGATCCTCTTATGTAGTCTTTTATTTGACTTCCACATTGTAAGGTATTTTATTTCTGTCTTTTGATGACTATCATTTTGCCTGGGAAGGAGAACGGATTAAATGGGAAGGAGTTAAATGTTTTCTTCTTTTGTTTTGGCAGTATTGGGGACCAAACCCAGAACTTTGTGCTTGCTAGGCAGGTACTCTGCCACTTGAGCTATGTATGCCCTTAACTCCTTTTTCTTGTTCTATATGAGGTTATGGTCTTGCTTTATACCCAGGCTGGCCAGGACTGCAATCCTCTTACTTGGACTTATCAACTCCAAGTGCATGTCACTGTACACAATTATTGTGTTTTGACTGCAAGCTGGAGTGACAGGCATGTAACACGATACCCACAACCAGCCACTAATTGAGATGAGGTACCATAGACTTTTATGCCTGGTTTTCCCTTAAATCTCATCCTGAAAATCTCTGCCTCCAAAGTAGCTAGAATTACAGGCTTGAGCCATAGCATTTAGCTGAAATACATGTTTTTTTAAAAAACATTGGAAATGGACCCTGTTGAGATCCATAACAGAAATATAAGTTCCAAAACAAAGATAAAGAGTTTACCAAGTCAACAACTTTGGAATGAATAGCAGTACTAGATTTTGAACCCATGGTTTTGTGCTTAATAGTCAGGCACTTTACCACTTGAACCATATTGCTAGCCTTTGCTTTCTTTCCTTATTTTTGCAAAATGTCTTGTCTTATCCTGTACCATCCTCCTCCTATGGAGCTGGAATGATAGGTGTCTATAACCACACTCAGCTGCTTTATTAGTTGAGATGGGGTCTTAAATTTTTTTTTAAATTGTGCTAGTCTTATATTATTCCTCTGAACCTCAGTTCCTAAGTAGCTAGGATTAGTTGACTTCTGGAGTAAATTTTTGAGGACACAGTGGATTTTCAACCCATTGAATCGTAGAAAGAGAATATTTTCCTTGGAAGGACCCATCTGAATAATGACAAGTATGTTTGACAAATGATTCGACCAATTACTGTGGTCTCCTTGCAGTATGGATTGTGTGTAGTTAGAATTTGGCTGGGCATTTAGAATGGTGTGGATCACCAGATTGAAAATTCTTAATGAATCTGGAAAACAGTCAGATCAGAACTAAGTTCAAAAAAAGGAAAAAAATATCACTGCATTTGTAGACCACACCAATGAAATCATGTCCATAGGAAGAAACAAGAGATCTGGATTTGGGCGCGACTGGGATGATGGAAAGGAGAGTCATGCAAGAGACATGACTGGAGTGTTGGACCTGGTGTTCCCCAACCCCCCTAGGACAATACTTGTACCACATTCCTATACACTCAGTCCAGGGTATTTAACCTCAAGTCAGGTTTTACACCTGGACTCAGAAAGTGTCTCTAGGAAAAAAATTGTTTTCTTCCAAAAATATTGACGCAGTGGAGAGCCAGAGCCCCACTGGCTGACTTGGGATGGCCGACCTGTGGTCCTGACTGTACCTTGCTTTTCCTACATTGGTGAGCTGGAATCCCAAGGTGCAAGAAGGAGAGTGTAAGAAATGTTTTCTGGGAAACAGATTGTAGTCTCTGGGTCTGCCAGGAATGGTGGCTGTCACGGAACACAAGAATCTCTATTTGGTAAGCATGGTTGGTTCACAGCTTTCTGTATTTCCTCTGCTGTTTTCCTTCCTTTCTTCTTTTTGTGTTTTCTATGGTGGTGTTTTTAAAATGAAGCTCTTTCTGAAAATCACCGCCTGTCTTGGCTATGTGGAGAGGAAACATGAACAAGGAATTTTTTCCTCCCTATTTGTATCTGAACCTTAAAGGTAGATGAACACAAAGGTCAGGGCTGGGGGGAGAGTTGGTGAGAAACACTGGGAATTTGAGGAAGAGTCAGGATGAGCTTAAGTAGCTCCTCCTTCTGTACCTTCACCCCTGATTCTCTTTGCAGCTTCTTATCCTTGAGAGATTGGTTTATTTTATTACTAGAGGGGTCACCTTATTTCTGGATACACTGTAGACTTTCAGTGACTCAATTATATGCAGACAGAGATTAAATTAACCTTAAATGTTAAGAAGAGTTCTGGCTGGAAGTTGTTTACCCCTGAAAGCCTAGGTACCAGGAGGCAAAACTTTGAAGGTTCATTATTCAAGGCCCCATCTTAAACAATAAAAGCACAATAGGATATGCCTGTCATCCCAGCTACACAAGAAGCACAAACAGAAGGCGCACAATCTAGGTCAACAGGGCATAGTTGTAAGGTCCTATTTGAAAAAATAACTGACGCCAAAAGGGATGGAAGAGTAACGCACGTGGTAGAGTGCCTGCCGAGCAAGTGAGAAAAAAATAAGGAAGGAAGGAATGGAGGGAGGGAGGGAGGAAGGAGAGAAGGAAGAGCCAGAAGAGAAAGAGGAAAGGAAAGGAAAGGGAAGGGAAAACAGAAAAAAGAAAAGAACAAGAAGAAGAATCAGCAATGACCTCAAGTTGACTATGGTGTCTTCAGCCTTCCTCAGTCCATCATTCATGAAGCTGCCAGAGAGCTCAATCTAAAAATCAGACATTATCTATCATCCAGAATAAAATGTTTCCAAGTTAACCAACTTGATTGGATTCCCATTTCTCTTCTGAGCTCACTTGACCTACACTTCATTTTCTAGACAGGATGAACTGCTTGGTATTTTTTATCCTCCCTCTGGTGAAGCTCCATTAAGACAGACACATGCATACAAGTGAGCATGCACACACACACACACACACACACACACACACACACACACACACACACACACACACACACACACACACACACACACACACTGGAAGTTGTGGAATAGAGTGCCCTCTCCTTCCCTTAGAATGTCACATCTTTACTATTAGGTTCAAGAACTCCCCAGACTCTTTATTCAGCTCACTGATTGACTTGTATGATCTATAATATCTGAGCACTGTATTGCTGTTGGATTTACCAACTTGTATCATGGATTATTTGCTTATAACTAGATCATGGGCTATGGATTCTTGTGCGGATACCTTTGTGTCTACCCATCATTCATAGGCTCTCAATGAAGGAAGAATGAGTTATTCCCCAAACCTGGATGTTTGTGTAATTCTAACATGACTGCAGAGATAGGATAGTCATGTGCAAAAGAAGGAATTACTTTTATATGGGGGAATTGTTACTTAGACAAACAGATGAAAAATAGATGGATGGTTTCAGACCGAGCTTCATTCAGAGTCTTCAGGTTGGAAGATTTGAACTCATTGATATTTTATGTTTATTTACACATAACAAAAATCTGATTTCCCATTTTGAGTGAAAATGTTTTTCGCAGAGTATCATTAAAATGTTCAAATAGTCTCACAGACATCAAATCACTCTCACAACACAACTATTTAATGTAAACAAATCAGAAATGTGAGGATTAAATTCCCTTCAAGCGTTTGTGGGCTTAAAAACAAAGGGCAGCCATGCTTGATGATCAGAACTCTGTACTGAACCTCTGTTTAGATGGGAGCTCAGGACTCCTACTCAACCAGAGAAACATCTGGAGCCCACCACACTGTGTGCAAGGAACTAGAGAAGGAGGGACGAGAGGAGGTTCCGGAAGGGACAGGCTAGGACAAACTTTAAGGCAAAATTCTGGCTTTTTTTTATTCAATCTGGGCTAGAATCTCATCCTAATTTTTCAAATAAATCGGCCTAAAAGACCTTTGACTAGCAGTATGTAATTTCTATAAGCATGAAAAGGAATAAGTACCTGTGTTGTTTTGTTTTTAAGTAAATTATAGTGTCATGGTCAGAAATCAAGCACTGCACGGAGCAACAGCTACACATGTTTTCACAGAAATGTAACAGAATGTAGGTGTTGAGCTGACCAGTTGTCCCAGTATAATGTTGTTGTTACCAGTTTCCCTAATGGGAATAATCACACAGCAAAAACAATGGGAAGTTAGAAGATGACTTTCCTTGCAGCTCTCGCCTTCAAGGGCTGAGACTGCTCTTGCTTATGTGTACAATAGTGCCGCGAATAAAGAACAAAATTTTGAAAGCACAGCACATATGCTTGTCTGTACATTCTGAAAACCACATGGGAATTTTCAACTTTTTAGCTTACTTTCAGAAGCCGGAACTGTCATTAAGGAAAGGGAAAGGGCTGCTTTCAAGCAGGAATCATCTTTCACAGACTTCATTAAAATGAAACAAACATCTTGGCTAGTTAGTGAAAGGCAGTGGGAGAGGGATTATGGGAGCAAATTCTAACTTTCCCTCTTGGGCTAAAGATGAGAGATGGTTACAGGTCTGCCATTTGAGAACATGTGGCAGGCAACACCTCCATTCTAAAGATAAATAAAGGGAAACAGTGAGGATGATGCTGGAGATGGACTATCCCAGAGGCTCAAATGGACTCAGCACAACTGAGGACAGAAATGAGGGTTTCTCATTCCAAGGCTGGGGCCTTGTCCCCAGGTTTAGGAGAGTGTTTCCCAATTTGTGGCCAGGGATGAGCAGCAGACTCCTACATTATGTACAACCTCTTCCAGAAAAATAGAACCAAAATGGAATGTGAAAGAACTGGTCTAATACATTTTGAGAGATTCCTTATCTAGATACACGAAATATATCACAATATCAATATCTGATCCTACCAAAATACATTGCATCTGTTAAATGAAACTGGCAAAATAAAACCCATTGAAAATTGTTGAAGAATAGGGAATAGTGGGGAGGGTGAGCAGAAGAGAACAATTTGATTACAGTATTGTATATTCATGTGCGAAATACCACAGTGAACAATTAGCATACACTGAAAAAACACAAATGACAGGAATGAAAAATAGGTCCTTTCCAGGATGTGGGCGCCAGTGGGTGGAGGAAGGCAAACAGAGGATGAAGGAGGGTGAGTACAGTCATGTACTTTATGTACATGTGTGAAAATGGAACAATGAAGCTTGTTGGGACTGGCTTCAGAAAGGGGAGAGGGAGGAGCAGGAAGAGTAATGCAGGAATGGAGTCGGATCAAAGCACAATGTATGCCTACATGGAGATGTCAAAATGAAATCCCTTGTACAAATAATTGATACTAATGTGGTATGGGAAAACTTAACATAGTAAGAGGTAATTTTTCTTCCTTTAATTTGTAAATTGACTATAATATATATATATATTTAGATGGAGGAGGAGAGAAAAGAAGAAGGAGGAGGAGAAAAAGGAGCAGAAGGAGAAGAAGAAGGAGGAAGGGGAGGAGGGAGGAGGAAGAGGGAGGAGGGAGGAGACAGGGCAGGGATGTGGCTTAAGGAGCAGAACCTCTGCCTAGCAAATATGCAGCGCTGAATTCAAATCCAGTATTCCAAAATATACCGCAAAGCAATAATTCTGTTCTTAATAATAAAACTTTTGTGGCTATTCTGAAAAATATGCACACACACTCACATTTGTATATTTATAAACTATCACAATGTCTCAGACAGCTTTAAACATCATTTTGATCAGATATTCATAGAACAAATAATTCCAGTCATAGATAAAATCAAAAGAAGAAAGTTGGGAAAATGATCTCCCCTTTTGTGACAAAAGAATAATTGCTCCTTAAAGATATTCATGTCCTAGTCATGGATATTTGCCAACGTGAGGATTAAAGCGCTTAAGTTATTCTGGATAACTACTCCAGATGATTGAAGTGGGTCCTCATAAGTGGCAATGGTGGGGGAGAGCCAGTGAGGAAAGAAAGAGACCTCCCAGGGAAGGTGAACTTGGCTGGCTGGAAGGAGCCCATGAACCAGGCGTCTAAGCATATAGGCACCCTCTACAAGACAGAAAAGGCAAAATGAAACCAAAAGATTATTTCCCAAATCCTCTGGAGTGACCATTGCCCTGATGACATTTGTTCTCATTTTAGGCTTGTGACCTTGAGAACTATAAGACAATAAATCCATGTTGCTTTAAGTCACGAAGTTGGCAGTAAATTAGTACAGCATCAACAGAAAGTATTTTTAAAGGATTAGCATAGCCTTGATACCAAAACTGTAAACAGTATAAGAAAAAAACCATATAAGGTGATTTCATTCTAGAAGACAGATGCAAATCCTCTAAACAAAAGCTTTGTAAAGGGGCTGGGAAGGTGGCTCAGTGGTAGAATGCTTGCCTTGCATGCATGAGGCCCTGGATTCGATTCCTCAGCACCACATAAGAAAAAAGAAAAAAGCTGGAAGTAGCGCTGTGGCTCAAGTGGTAGAGTGCTAGCCTTGAGCTGAAGAGCTGAGGGACAGCGCCCAGGCCCAGAGTTCAGGCCCCACGACCGGACCCAAAAAAAGAAAAAAGCTTTGTAAAACAAAATGAGTCAGTATCAAACACTTCAAAAAATTTCTCACTATCAAGATTGGTTTTGCCCAAGTTTACAAGAGCTTTTTATCATTAGAAAAGTTAGTACAGTAAATCACCACCATAACACATTGAGGAAAAGCTAAAGGTAATCTTAATAGGTATAAAAATGTATTCAGTAACACTTAAATACATTCATAATTAAAAACTGAAATTCATGGGTCAGAATAAAACAGATCTTTCATTACAAATAAGTATAAAACCAGACCGAATAGGTTAAATACTGCTTTTAGATATCACTTGTTGCAAGAATTTTCCCATATCTGCACAGAGGAGCAAACTCAGGCACAGCAACCCTACTGAGGGAAGGGCTCCGGAGGCATCTGAAAGTTACAGAAGAGTTACAGAAAAAGGGTCTGGATATCACAGATTCTGAGTCTCTGGCTAGTCTCTAACACATGCATATGCAGAGTGAAATTTCATAAGCACAGGCAAAATAAAGAATGACCATAGAAGAAATCTACTGACTATGGTAGACATAAATTATTAGGTGAAATGAACAAAGGATACCTACAGATTAATGAGAAAAAGGCAAATCAAGACAAAGGGAGTAAAAGATAGGTATGGTAGAACACACCTGTATTAGTGGCTTGGGCAAGAAGACCGTGAACTTGAGGCCATCCAGGATACACACAGAGAGATACCATACCCAGTTTTGAAAATAATGTGAAGGAATGTGTATCCATCTATTGGAAAAATGTGAGCATCCCTTTGGAAAATAATTTGGTGATACGTGCTCTACTTGAAGCTTAGCAATTCTATGCTTCGCACATACCATTGAGGGAAGAAAATGTATGTGTGTGTAGGAACCATGTACAAAAATGTTCCTAACAGCAATGTTTGTAATAGAAAATCACTCTGGAAGTACATAAGCACTTGCTGATATTAGAATGGGCAATTTTGTTTGCTCATACTGTGATGCAACAACAAGCAATGAAGGTAAATTATATAGAGCTGCCTGTGAGTGGATGAGAAATAAGCAAGGTGAAAAAGAATACATACTATATGAAGAAGGTATTACAACCCTGCTTCAATGGTGTTATGCTTTGTTTGGGGCTGGATATATAGATGCTAGCTAATTAGCCAGCTATCTAGACAGACAGCAGGAGGTTAGCAGCACAGTGTGCAGTAAAGCAAACTTGCAATCCAGATTCCTAGATTGGTATTACAGCCTTCTAATCCCATAAAACATAAAAAAAAAAAAAAAACATGGGCAGAACCTCCAATCAGCTTAGGAAATATTTGAATGTGAGTCAAAGCTCTCTCTGTGTACTCCTCTTTTGTTTTGTTGTTTGTTTTGGTTTGCACTGCTGGAGATTAAACCCAGAGTTTTGTACATACTAGATATGCACCACTGAGATATGTTTCCACCACTATCTATGTTCCAACTATACTATCTCTCTTCTGTTACCCCAGGGACCTTTGTACTTTTATTCTTTGTTTGTTTGTTTGTTTTTGTTGGTCATGGGGCTTGAACTCACGGCTGGGGAGTTGTCCCTGAGCTCTTTTGCTCAAGGCTAGTGCTCCACCACTTTGAGCCACAGTGCCATTTCTGGTTTTGTGGTGGTTAATTGGAGATATGAGTCTCACGGACATTCCTGCTTGGCTTGGCTTTGAGCCATGATCCTCAGATCTCAGCCTCCTGTGCAGCTAGGATTACAGGTATGAGCCACCATCACCAACTCAACCTTCAGAATTTTTAGTAGATCTAGGAAATCTGACAGTTATAGTCCTTTCAAATACTTTACAAACATGAACTCAGTTCTAAGCCTTGCAACAATCAAATGAGCTGGATACTACAATTATCCCTATCCAACAAAATTTTCAACTAAATTGTGACACAGGCAAGTTAGGTAATGTGCCTGAAGTCCCACAAGTAAATTATACTATACTATACTGCACCTTTTTCAAACCCATAGAACATACAACATCAAGAGTGAATCCAAGGGGCTGGGAAGGTGGCTCAGTGGTAGAGTGCTTGCCTTGCATGCATGAGACCCTGAGTTCAATTCCTCAGCACCACATAAGCAAAAGGAAAAAAGCCAGAAGTGGCACTGTGGCTCAAGTGGTAGAGCGCTAGCCTTGAGCTGAAGAGCTGCGGGACAGCGCCCAGGCCCAGAGTTCAGGCCCCATTACCGGACCCCTCCCCCTCAAAAAAAGAGTGAATCCAATTGTACACTGTAGACTTTGAGTAATAGCGTGGGCTCGTTGATTGTAACAAATGGGCATCTGTGACCTAGGATATTATAGTAGGGTAGGCTATGGCTGTGGGAATGATAGCTATTGGAGAAAAATCACAGAAAAGTCATGCAAATTAAACAATGACTATAAAGTCAAAATAATGACCCTAAAGACACTCACTGTTTCAAAGCTTTCTTATATTTGCTACCATCTCCCATGAGAGTATAAATATTTGCTGACTGAATGAAAAATGGTGGCTTTTTTGTGAAGCATCAGAACAACTGGGTTTTGACTAGTAACAACTCCTGAAACATGAGAAAAAATGAAGAGGGAAGATTCCTGATATGTTTTGAGCTACACCCTACCACCCATCACTCATAGAGTCGGGGTATCCTCCAAGGGGAGAAATCCAAGTGTGAGGCTGGCATTGAACACGTGTTTTCTACCCTGTTTCCCACTGAGACCCACTGTCCTCCATGACTGGCGAGTCTATGAAAGGATTATTGAAGAGCAAGGCAAATGGATTCAGTTTGCAGAGGCAGAAAAAAACATCTCATGAACATACTATTTCCTGGAGGCGGGTCAAGTGAGTATGGTATCAATTACTGGTGATCCTGCAGAGGACAGAAGGAGGAGCTGGGCTTTAGCACACTTGTGTCAGCTGCCTTAGCTCTGGCTTTCCCATTCACCAGACTCAGTGATGTGACATCAACAGTTCTAATCAGCTTACAAGAACAAAGTGAGTGTGTCCCTCACACCGTAAATGTTCACTCGTTACATGATCTCTCCCACTTTTGTAACCAAAACGTCTGATCATATGGATCCTATGCATAGAAATAAAAATGGGAAGCTTACTTTCTCCCCCATCTCTGCTCCCATGCCATGTATCACTACTCCGTGCAACCCTCCTGCTTGGACCAATGAGTATTCTTAAGGGACAGGGCATAGACTACCTCTTCTTTGGATTTCTCTCATCTCCAGCCAGCCAATAATCCCAAGTGCTTCCTGTGACAGCTCCATGCCTTCTAAACATTTCAAGCTCAAGTCCTTGGCTCAGGGCTAGGCCTGAGAACATTCTGACATTAGGGGTTACAGCAATTTCTCATGGGTATCTACTTATAAAAGGGGAGTGGGGAAGTCATAGATCATACTGTCCTGTGAATTATTTGTGACAAGGAAGCCAATATAGTGGGAAGAAATGTTGACCATGAACTGGTCTCTAGTTCCCTTTGTGCTAAAGTCTAGCTGGGTCTTTTATCCTGGTCATTTCACTTCTTTGTGATTTCATTTCTGAGTATGTACAAAGAAGAGGTGTGACTAAATAATTTCCTCATTGAGCATTTATCAGGCGGCTGCTCATGCTGTTCATTTTTATAGAGAATGAGAGGAAAATGTGGTTCACTATATTCGCACTCTCAGTTCTGAGGGTTCCTAGGACTGCAGATGCTTCAAACTCCTTAGTAGCCCTCAAGAATGATCTAGAATAGTCTCAAGTACTTTTGAACAAAAGATTCTGATTTGTTTGACATAACATGTCGTGATGATGGAAGCAAGAGACAAGTCAGCTTGTATGTTACATGGTACTGTCTCATTTCATCCTCAAGTATGTGAGATTGGTCTAATTCTGTCTCATCTATAATGAGGAGAAAGGGCTAAGATTAAGACATAAAGTTACCTAGCTAGCTCTAAATGGTTGTTCTTTCTGCCTCTCTGTGCTAGATGTGATGATCCCTTAGCTCTCTTCCATCGCTATCCTAGCTTTCCCATTGCTGTCATTGTAAATAGCTCCCATAGGTCTAGCCTGGACACATTTCTTGTGTTGCTTCATTGGAGAACATATTTAGACACCTTAACAATTGATTTTTTTAACTAAAACTGTTTCTCATCTTTTAATTTAAAATTTATTGTAAAGGGGTTGTATAGTAGGCTTACCATTATATAAGTCATATAATAAGTACATTTCTTTTTGAACAGTGTTACCCCTCCCAACCCCCTGGCCCCCCAAGTGGTAAAGTTCATTTCCAACATAGTGTCTAGTGAATATCACTGCTGAATTGGTTCACCCATTGTCCCACCATTTCAGTGTTTTCCCCTTCTCTTCCCCAAATCACATACAAGACAAAGGGTACAGAAATTAAAAACAGTGACAAAAGGGAATAAAGTAACTTGACTTTCAAATAATAACTTTGTTAAAAAAAACTCACTATGCTTGCCTTGCATGCATGAGGCCCTGGGTTTGATTCCTCAGCACCACATAAGCAGAAAAAGCCAGAAGTGGCGCTGTGGCTCAAGTGGTAGAGCACTCACCTTGAGCTGAAGAGCTGAGGGACAGCACCCAGGCCCAGAGTTCAGGCCCCACAACTGACATAAAAACAAAAAACAAAACAAAAAAAAATTCACTAGGTAAACCCCACATGTGTACTTGGTGTCAAAACCAGCAAATCAACTCTCTGTCATGTTTAGGTTTATACATCCTTAGCGACTATCATTTCTGGTCTCCTCCCTATTTGTTTCCAAGTCTTGACAGTGTCACTTGGGTCTCCCAGCCACTCTTGCCTCCTATCTCAGGTGCATTTCACTCCTTACAAGTCATCCCTTCCAGTATAAATAACCAGCCACCAACCTGCAGTTGTGGTTCTTTAAAAAAAAAAAAAAGGTTCCAAACCTGCTCCTTCCTTCAAAGTTTCACTTTGCCTGCAGCAACAGCCTCTTCAGTCTAGTCTCCTCCTTCTTTTGCCCAGTGAATATGACTCCTGTCCTCAGAAGGGACAGCAAGGATTCTAGAGCACCCAGGTTACCAAGTACTCTTTTATAATCCTCACAAAGCTGAGATCAGATGATCTCAGTTCAAAGCTAGCCCAGGAAGGTAATTCTGTAACATGATTATCAGCTTCAGTTTGCCTGACATGGAGCTGTTGTTCAAGTGGTAGAGCATTAGCTTTGAGAAAAAAAAAAAAAGCTATGAGAGAGTACCAAGACACTGAGTTCAAGCCTCACTATTGCCACAAAAATAAAAGAGCTAGAGCATGAATAAGCACAGGTTTTCAGGAACCAGAAATCCAAGCAGTTTCCATAAATGTGAAGAAAATGGAGAGATCAGTGAGAAAAGGCATGAAGTTCACAGAGTCAGTGACACAAATGACTTCCTCCTCTAGACCAAAGACACAGGAGTTTCCCAGCACCATTTGACTGCAGACCAACCTCAGAAAATGATGAGATGAGCATCCCAAGGTGAAGAGAGAAGCGTGTGCTGGGAGGATCTAACTTCAGAGATGGCCGTCTCATCTCCAAATAGAAGTCTGTGTGGTTCTGTTCTGCTGCACACTCATTCAACACAGGTCTGCAAGGGTGCTAGGCAGTATGGGGGAAGGGATCTGAATTCTTTGCTCTCTTTCAAACTCTAGATTTAAGAGTCCAGCCCTCTTTCAGTTTTTGCTGTGAGCATTGCAAGACTTCTTATCACCTGTCTTTTCATCTCTGCCTCCTTCTGCAAGTGACCTTGAGAGAGCCCCTCTGTTCCTTGTTATCAAAAGGACCTGGCTGAGCTGAAGACTGGCAAAATACCATGAGCTCTAGGGTTCTTTTCTTCACAGCACTAGGGCCAGTGCTGCAGCTCTTTTGGGCTGATGGTTGTGGAGGATAGATCCTCAAATAGCTGCAAGGCAACCAAAGCCTCTTCATGGTACACAGAAATTGGTTGAATTAAATCGCCAAAAAGGAGGCTGGCAGGGGGCTTATATGTAAATACCCTGGAGCATTGCATTAAGGAGGGCAACTATAGGCTTTCGGCAAGCACCAGCAGTCAACATCTTAGCCTCATCATCAGAAAGGAAGATAAGATGCTGGATGAACCTGGAGGTCATGAAGCCATGTGGGATGCATCCACAAATCAGTCTCAGCAGTGACCAGCTCACGGCACACACACAATCACTCTCCATACCTAAAATCTAATAGTACAGGTCCTTTCCACTGAGTCCACAAACAGTTTCACAACCCTCAAGAAAGATCCTACAAATCAGAAGGTGGGCACTTTATGCACCACACCCTACTCATTGCCAAAGTGGGGAAACGGAGACTCAGAGAAGTTGACAGAATTTTCTAAGCCACTGAGTTATTTGGCAAGAGAGTCCAAGTTCAGTTTGGATCGTTTAAATTCAGACCTAATGCCCTTTCTAGTAAAGTTCTTCTAAACTCTGAAATGTTCGTGCTTGTTGTTGTTGTTGCCAATATTGGGTTTGAACTCAGGGTCTCATACTTGGTCAGCTTGCTTGCTTACTGGTGCTCTACCATTTGAGCCACACTTCTCTCTTTGTTTTTTCTTCTTCTAGTATTGTGGATTTTTCTGCCTGAGCTGGCTTTGAACTTTGATCCTCTGGATCTCAGCCTTCTGAGTAGTTAGGGCTACAGGTATGAGCCATGGATACCCAGTTGAAATGCTCATTTTAAATAAAACCATCTTAAAACAATGAGCATCCCCAGATGGTCTCTTATAAAAGGACTTCTAACATTCACCCAAACTTGAGGAAATGGGGGCCCAGAATATCTCACTGTTTATGAAAGTATTTAAAGTCATATCATTGCAGGCAAGATAAAAAATTTGACATAATTTTCTTTTGCCTTGGGTTCTTGTCTTTGCCTCTCTTCAATTTCTCTAGAGCAACTGAACAAATGGCAAATGATATAACTCCTGCAACAAATTAGTAATTTTTTGGCATTTCATGATTGATTTCTGTTGTATTAATAATTTTGCTTTGCAACATAAGCTTCTTTTGCATATGTCTCTCTCTTTGATTATTCTCTTTTTCACAAGGGAAAAAATCTTAATAAATCTTTTATCTATTTTGAACTCCATAGATCAAATTTTTGCCATGCTAATATACTATATTGCTGAGAGAAGATAATTATGTGATGAAATTAAGACATTCTGCAATTATACCCTGTAATGTCATTAATTTCTAGGTACACACAAATTATATCTACCTCCCAAAGAAGAGTCATTTTCTTTGTTTCTCTCACAAAAACAGGTAATGGCACTCTTTCTCCTGCAATTGTTTTAGGCAAATTTTCCAATTTGTTACCTTAGTTTATTCAGAGAATTAATGATACATTATTTCAAGTTTCAAGTTTTACTTTTATCACTGTATTGCTAATGATTTTTTTAGATTGAAAAAATGTTTTCATTTGAAAAAGGCATTGACACTCATTGTTATATCTCTCCAATGTCTTCATAATCTTAGGAGAAAAAAATCATTAATGGTAATGAATGAATGGGTTTATTGAAAAAAATCCTGCCAAATCCTCATCTTTGCTGACACAAAAACTATTTCATATAAGACATAAACAGACAAAACTAATGACACAGAACCAAAAAGCTTAAAATATCATACCCATGGATAGCTTATAAAATTATTTCCATCTTTATTAGAATCTGTATTCATAACAAGTCAACAAACATTATTGAGCATTTAGTCTATGGAAAACACGTTCAGGGAGCAAGGATGTCATTAGATCTTCTAAGGACCCTCAGTCCATCTGGGGAGTCAAGAATGAAAGCATGAATGTAGAAGAGTGACTAATTAAATAAAGCAAGAATTCCCTTAGCAATACAAGAGGAGTGACCAGGTGAGTTGTAAGAAAAGACACTTTATGGCTCAGAGGGAAAGAGAGCATGAGACTTCAGAAGTCTAGGAACAGTTTTAAGGCAGGAAAGCTGTATTGTAATGATTATAAGGGAAAAGACCCCATAGTCAGAGTGAGGTCTTGACTATTAGGGCAATTCCCAAGAATCCATTTCATTCTCATGAACATGTTTCTGTACCTCACCTCCACTCACCTTTTCTGCCTTCACATTACTTCTTGTTTCTGTTTCCTCTTTGCAAAACCACTAACTTACAGAGTCAACCACAGTTATCTTTGAGGCAAACTCTTAAATCTGGGAAATTAAGAAAAATCTGTGCAGACTTTAAATCTCACTGTACCTCCTGTCTAATCTGATGCCATTCTTTGAAGTCACAGCATTCTGTAGTTTCTGTGGGGTGTGTGTGTGTGTGTGTGTGTGTGTGTGTGTGTGTGTGTGTGTGTGTGTGTGTGTGTGTGTATGTGTGTGTGTAATGGTGCTTGAACTCAGGCCTGGACATTGTCCCTTAAGGTTTTGTTGTTTTGTTGCTGGTTAATTAGAGATAAGAGTCACATGGATTTTTCTGCTTGGGCTAGCTTCAAACCACGATTCTAGCCACCTGAGTAGCTAGGATTACAGGTATTAGTCACTGGCACACCCAACTTAAAACACTTTTTTATAATTTCTATCATGAACAGCACTGATTACTTGCTAAAACCCTGAACTATGATTGTTTTCCATCATACTTCCTCATTTAGATATTTGTGCACCTATGTTCCTCCTCTGAGAACTAGCTCTGCCAGTAGCTACTTTATTTGTACTCTCTGACCACACTTTCTTGACCACATAGTGGCTATCTTTCTCCAAGTAGGTAAGTCCAGTTTTCTAGAAATCCAAATTGAGGCCTGGAGAAGCAAATGAGCTTCTTTTGGTTCTAAGATTAAAATAGAGTCAAAGGGCATGATTAAAAGCATAAAAAACAGTCCACATAATGGAAGACAATCTTGGTAAACCACATGTCTCCATGCAGGTCAAGTATGGACAATATAGAAAGAACTCTTAAAACTCAACAACAAAAGCTATAACAATCCAATTAAAAATGAGTAAAGGAATTGAATAGACATTTCTCTAAAGAAGATAAATGGCTGACAAGCACATGGAAAGGGGCTCAGCAGCATTAGTCATTAGGGAAATGACCATCAAACCACAATGAAATACCACTTCACACTTACCAGGGTGGCCATGATAAAAAAAATATGGTCATATTTCCCAAGACAAAGACATGGAGAAATCTGTACCTTCCTAAAGTGCTGGTGGGAATGTAAACAGATGCAGCTATTATGAGAAACAGTTAGTTAATTCCTCAAAAAGTTATCCATGGTAGTACCACATGATCCAACCACTCTAGCTGTTGGTGTATTTCGAAAAGAATACAAAGAGAGCTGCCCTAGCTTTTCCTGGCCCTCAAGATTGGGGCTTCACATTAATGAGATGTATGTGTATTTTCAGCCTTTAAGTATCATATTCATATCAACTTCCCTCTTGGAAAGTTCAGCAATTTTCAATGGGTTCCTATGACTTCCCCCTAAAGACCTCTAAGACACCTCTCTCAATTCAAGGGCTGGCCGCGTGGAGAATCCATCTCTGCTTCTTGTTCACAGGACCTATCTAGTCTAGTGTTCAATGTTGAACTGGCACACAAAATATGTGTGCTACAAAAAAATGATGGAAAAAGAGATTTGAAACCAAAACAAGCAAAAACAACTTTTGACCTAAGTAAAAGCAGACAGTGGAAGAGTTCCTCCCATTTCTCATAATAATTTAAATAAGGTTGCTTATAACCATCTTCCTTAAAAAGGGTACTTTTTTAAAATAAAAAGTATGTTTTTATAAGAAGCTGTGGATGTCCAAGCCAGGTTTTAAAACCTCATGCAGAACCATATGTATTTTTTTCCAGGCCTTATTCCAACTGGCCTGCAGAGCAGCATGCACACAGAAAGATGATCCTGAGCGCAAAGAGCCTCAGGGTAACAGAAGAGGAATTTCAGTATAACACTATCATCAAAATGTACCTTAATTTTTTTTAAAGATCTAAGCCTTTATGCTGTATACTGCATTTAATTTCTTAGAAAAATACTACTGGGTGATAATGGCAAACACTGTCATGTAGTGACTATCTAGAGTGGTGTTTATGTTCAACATATGAAGAAATGTCCAAGGAAAGGAAAAAGGAGCCCAGTTATTCACGTTCACTTCTTTTTAAAAGATCTCTAACCCTCTGAATGTAATGTGACCTAGGAGATGTAATGATCATTTAATTTTTCCATTGAATGTGATTTGGATAATCCATTCTTCAATATATACAATAATTATTATTACTTAATATTCTATTGTTACTGTATTTGTATGGCACATATAAGCTTTTTCTGTCTCCAAAAATAGGAGTGTCTTGACTCAAAACATAAAACACTATAATGAGGTTTGTTTTTGAAATATTATCCCTATTCATTTTTGGTACCCTCGGGGTAAAGAGTATAGCTCATTCTGTTGTTCTTGGGTTCTGGAGTTTTTCTATGCTTGCTGCAGGACAGACACCAAGAATGGAAGGGAAAACACTCCATCTCAAACATTTTAAAATTAGGGAACTACAAAAAGTCAAGTAGTCAGCACTCAATTGGAGTAATTAGCAGACTAGTCCATCTAATGTCAGAGTGCCAGCAGGTAACCAAAGCCACATCTTGATTATTGTATTGTGTAAATGCACTCTGAGAATAATAATCTACTCCAACTAAAGAGCCCCTGGCATTTTGTAGGCATGTTTCCCCCTAAGAGTCCTGTTCAGTCATTTTCCCTGGAGTTAAGAAGGCTGGACAATGACTCTTTGGAAACAAATATGAATTTCAATCAGACCATAAAGGAACACATTGCAGGAGCTAAGGGGTGCTTGAGTTCGTCCATCAATAATTTAGAAAACTTTCTCTTCTGCTTGAAGTCTTCTCTAATTATGTGATCAGGATGGACATGTCCAAGAAACTGACAGGCAACATTCTGAACCACCCATCACTGACCAAATTGTCCAGCTGACACATTATTCCTCTGTGTCACTGGGACTGCCAGGGAGTATATGCATGTGTGTGTGTGGGGGGGGGGGGGTTAAGAGTGAGCAATGAGATCGCTGCAAAGATAGTTCTTTAAGAAGCTCCAGCTCAGGGGCCACCATATGCAGGGAAGCTCAAGATGTCCCCACCCCTGGCCATTGGCCCTCACTTAGGCAGCCAGCAATGGAATTCCAGAGATACACAAGAACTTATGGCCAGCGACTAGGAGCTGCTCCCACAGGCTAACACAGGCTGGTTGGGGGCTCAACCCTTCAGAAAAATACTTTTAGAGCATCATGTCTGCTCCCAGTGGAAACAGATTCTTTGAAAGACCTCATCTTACAATTTATGGCTTCTCCTCATATGTAGCTTTTATGGAATGCCCAGATATTGTAGCTCACTGAATTCCTTTGCATGTACACATATATTTCAGATCTAAACCCATTTTTCTCTTTACTGACAAAGACAAACATTTCTAAGAAGATTAAAAGGAGCTGAGGATGCCAACCTCAGCCCTACCAGCTCCATCTATCTGTGTGCTCATGGCCACATTAAATCTGGACCTTTAGTTCCTTGGGTGAAACAGAAACATCACATGATCTGGGCTATCAAAAATCAGTAAGAATAGAGTTAAAGTCTCTAAGATGGGGCCATATAGTGGTAGAGAGTGGTAAACATTTAATTTCTTCAATTTAACAATACAGTATATTTTTATTTCAATTGGAGCTCAACTCAGTTGCACTTCACAATTTAAACATCATTTATGGGACATTTAAGTTGTGTTCTTCAATAAATTGCATACCACACCCACTGTGAACCCGTTCCTATGCTTATGGGTTAGCAATAAAGAAAGAATGAGACAGTTTTTGGCCTAGAGAGCTCACAGCACATTCAGGAGAAGCTACATTCAGTAGCAGATTGTGATGTAAACTGGGCAGTAGGCGCTGTGGGGACCCATAGGAATGGGCCGGCATGCTAAATTAGAGAAGAGCTGACAGACAGGAGGTGAGCCAGCCGGGAGGAAGGCAGAGGCAGGGAGATGTGTATGCACAGACCTGGGCACAAGAGAAAGCCTGACATCCAGGAACTATGAGTAAGGATAATACCCTGGGATTGAAAAGACATCTAGAGAGCAATAAGGCGGACAAGGTTTGAAATACAGACAGTTGAATAAGAAAAACTGAAAATCAAAAAGTGCAAATTAAAATCACAAGGAAATAGCATTCCACACTCAATACCTTGGCCACAAGTATAAATAAGTCTGATCATACAAAGTATATTGTCAAGAAAGTGGCTGGATTGACTCCTATTTCTTGGTTGTAGTGAAACTGTAAACTGACACAACTGCTTTGTAGAACAGTTCTAACATAATGTATCACCAACGATTTGGGTCCATTTGTATTTTGAATGAGAAAATAGTCAAAATGTCCTTTAATAATGAAATATATATATGTAAATTGTGGTCCCTTCATACAGTGGAATACTATACACCAATTAAATAAACCAACTAAACAACAATATGACCGTAGATCACAGACTTATCAGGCAAGAGGCGCTATCATCGGGGAAGACACAAAAATACATTCACATGACTCCATTTATACAAAGTTGAATAAACATGGAAAACTAAATTTTCTACTTTGGAAATGCTTAATGTGAGTATTGAATATGTTTTTTAAAAATGAAATCATCCAAAAGGTCAAGATAAAACTAGCTCTAGACAAGAGTCTAATTTGGAAAAGCGCAGACTGGGGGTCCTGAGGGGAAGACAGCAATGTTCTGTTCACTTGGGTGGTTTAACTGTGGCTTTCTTTAGAATTGTGTATTAAATTGAGCGTATGTGTTATGCACTTTCCTCGATGTATGTCATATCGGTGAACCAAATAATTTTAAAAATGAGTTAAATATGACAAAGAAAGAGGCAGTGGAAAAAAGTAAAAGAGAGAAAAGAAAGATTAACAGGTATACTTGGTCATTGTTAGCCTGTTTTGCATTTCTCTAACATTATACTAGGGTCTGGATGGTTTATAAAGAGTTCAAGAGCATCTATATCTGTTTTGTTTGGTGCCACATCGTGGGAACACATGCACAGAAGAGACTCAGGGGAGGTGCCACGTTCAGTTACAACCACCGTTCTTAGGAACTATTTCAGTCTCACAACTAGACCCAATTCTGTAATACAATAGTCATCCACCTATGAAAGTAGAGATCCAGTTATCTTCTATATACTTAAAGGTTTCATCACTCAACACTGCCACCCTGGGGACCAAGTTTAAATCTTTGGAAGACAAGTCACATCTATACCATAGCAGTAGCCCTGTGATATTTGAGGCTGTGGCAAGAATGGTTTAGCTAAATGGTGTTTGAAATGAATGGTGGCATCTTTCAGAAGGCTAGCTCATTCTCTCAGCTCCCAGGTCTGGGTGTTTAGCGGGAGCTCTCTTCTTGGTGACAATGGTCAAAGATGGACTAATAGTGGCATAGAAATACAACTCCCTCCCCTGATGCTAATGCCTCAAGGGCTTCCTTCACTTCCTCTGAAATCTTCCTTCCTATGGCTTCCTTTGCCCCATCTCCTGCTAAGGAGGGTTAGGCTCTGATCACTATTGAGAGAAAGGTATCCTCAATCTTATTTCTAGTCTGATTTTTGTCTAAAGAGGCAGCCCAGGCAAGGGGGGCCACTATCACCCCATTGCATTTTCCTAGGATTTCTGCTACATTGTTAAAAGCACTTGCATATGCTTTCCCATTGGGTGCTTCAAACAACCCACTTCCAGATGTGGGCAGAGAAGGTATGGTTTATTATTCTTAGAGAAATAGTCACAAAGTAGCATGTGCGAATCTCAACGTAGCTGAGAAGAGAATGATTCTCCATCCTTTCAATACGGGTCCTACAAACTCCACCTATTATTGGACTGTAATGTCCATATACCACACCCCAAGGCAAGTGGCTTTGTACATTTGTCAGAGCCACTAAAAGCCCTGAGATTCTATGAGAGATTTTATGTAAACCACATAGTAAAGCACTAAGTGACAGAAAAGAGGGGATTTGTCTCAAATTCTGATCCCTCCAATTTCTTGAGTTGAGTCGATCTAAGCTCTCAGTAGGATGTTCTTGTGTCCTCCGTTATGAACTTGACATGCTTTCTTCACTTCACAAAGCACTGAAGAAACAAAGGATCCTTTGACTCACCAAAGGTTTTATCCCTTCATCACTCTACCTAAGAGGAAGAGAAGAAAGGCAGAGAGCCCCCTGTGTTCTGAAGATGCAGTTTTTGGTATGAAAGAGTAAATGGCTCAGAGCTAACCCCTTTGAAGCATGTGGTGAAGAACAAAAAAGAAATGGACAAGTGGAAATCAATACTTCTTTGCTATTATCTATCAATCCAGGACCCCAATACCACGCATGCATTTCTTTCACTGTTTCAGTTGCTTCCACACATCAGGCACTAAGATCAACGGAAAATTTGTGTGGTGAGTTATAAGATCATCTAGGAATACCTTTAATATTTAAGATGTTTTTGTTGCTGTGCTTGCTGTTGCAGAAAAACGTACTGTGCTAAAACTGAAGCTGGCAAAAAAGAAGACACGATGGTGCATGATCATTTGTATTTCACAATGATTCTTTGTCTCACAAAAAGGATTCACTGATTACAACTTTTCTCTTGCCCTCATACTATAGAGTGAAACTGGATTCAGTGGCCCCTTGAAAAAAAAGAAATGTAATTACAATCTCTCAAGACCTATGTATTGCAAAGAGTGAAAATCAGTTAGATTTTTACTTCAGTTAAAAATTCAACAAAGGCCTTTTGAAAAAATATTTCAGAAATTACTGCATCACTTCCCTCTCTTTGAAATCTAAAACCAGCTTGTGCTGTCACCAAAGAAAAAGAAATAGGAATATGGTGAATCCAACAGAAAAGTCAATGTCCTAAGTCATTTTAAGGCATAAAAAGCCAATTAGAACTTTAAATTGCTATATAAATCGTCATAATAGATTAAAAGGATCCACAATAATCAATGTAAAATATGTCCATGTAAGTTCATAATCTACTAAAATATCAGGCAGATTTGCAGCATTAGATAGCTTTATATCAACTTGGACAAAGATAGCAATGTTACTGAATTTTCAACTTGAATCAATAGTCCATCTAGTTTCCTGAGTCAATACTCACCTAGTGCCAGGCACCAGTGACTCAAGCCTCTAATCCTAGTGACTCAGGAAGCTGAGATCTGAGAATCACAGTTCAAAGCCAGCCTGGGCAGGAAAGTCTGTGAGACTCTTATCTCCAATTAATCACCAAAAAGTTGGAAATGGAGAGCTGTAGCTCAAGTGATAATAGTACTAGCCTTGAGGGATAAAGCTAAGGGACAGTGCCCAGACAGAGTTCAAGAGTTCCAGCCCCAGTACTGGCACCACATATATGAATATATATTAGTATAGATATGACTATATACATGTATCTATATGTATATACAAACCTATATAGGTATATACATATACTTAGCATGAACAGAAAGCCTACTTTTCTTAGTCTTCTTCAAAACCATTGCAAATTCCAGTGACAAAGCCACCTAGTTTAAGAAACATGAAGTATGGGGCTGGGAAGGTGGCTCAGTGGTAGAGCGCTTGCCTTGCATGCTCAAGACCCTGGGTTCGATTCCTCAGTACCACATAAGCAAAAAGAAAAAAGCCGGAAGTGGCGCTGTGCTCAAGTGGTAGAGCGCTAGCCTTGAGCTGAAGAGCTGAGGGACAGTGCCCAGGCCCAGAGTTCAGGCCCCACGACTGGACCAAAAAAAAAAAAAAACAAAAAAAAGAAACGTGAAGTAGTAGATTTGCCAACAATTTTCATCTCTAAGTAAAGTAACCGTAGGCAATTTTCTTCACTGCTTTCAGTTTTAGTTTCTTGGTCCATCAAACAGATAATAATCAAGACCAGCTTCTTAAAGTTGTTATGAGAATTTAAATAAAATAATACACATGGAACATAGTCTGTACCTTAACGTTTTTTGGCTAGGAGCTTGAGAATGTTGGCTCTATTACTAACTCTGCCTTACTTAGCTACAAGGCTAAAGTTGACCTTCACCTCCTATAGACCTTGATATTTTCATGGCAAAATAGAGATCTTTGGGAGTCACTAACTGATATTTTAAGAGCACTCTGACAGAAAATACATAGGATTATCTACACCAACAACCAATTCGGGAGCTCTGGAGGCACTAGCTTCACATTTTTCAATTCAACTCATTTCTGACACTACCTACCCAGCATTGGTGTAGATTCCCCACTCCAGTCTAAGTTCAGTCTTATGAGATGCCCCCACTTCATACCTTCAGTTCTGGGTCTCTTGTACTTTTGACTGACTAGTTGTAAGTCAAGATTTCCTTGCCCTCTCCCCAGGTTTAATAATTTGGTGAAGTGACTCACAGAACCCAGAGAGACACTCTACTTATTGTCATTAAGGGAGTCACTATCCTCGCTCACTTCATTAACTAACTTTATTTTACCCTTCTTTGACTCCTTTCTGCCACTTTTGGAGTCACTTCTGCAGTTACCTTCAGTTCTAGTATCATTAGGATTAATTGATAAACAACTTTATGAGACACGCAACTAAACTACTCCCAAACAATGGTATCTCTTACAGAATACATCACCTCACAATGTGATCACCCCTACTTAGTGGGAGAAATGACTCCATGATTGGAATTATAGCTTTCTCCTCCTAAGCAGGAGTTACCATCTAATGAATCGTCCAATGAGAGGAGATTTCTCCCTGAATTAATGTCACTGGATAGTGGTTTCTTAGGGGCCACCTTGCAGGATTTGAACTGAGATGATGATCAACCAGACTAAGACCTGACAAGATGACCTTCTCTGTCAGGTGTGAAGCCAACACCCCCCCCCCACACACACACACAAACTCTTGCCTTTGTTTCTCAATTTTTCTAAAAATCTCATAGTTTCTTTCAGTTCTTGAAGATTTATCAGGAGTCATTGAACATATATGTGTGTATGTATATGTGTGTGTGTGTGTGTGTGTGTGTGTGTGTGTGTGTGTGTGTGTCTTTCACTAGTGGGTGGTTCTTTGCCATATAGGGATAGATAATGAGCCTACTTTGTTGGGACTCCCAGAGGTGTAACTTTGCCCCAAATTCTAGTTAATATCATCAGGGTAGTACAAAGGATACAATCCAGAAAGAACTCAATGACAAAGATGTCCAAAGCATGACCTAAGGGAAGGGCATGGAACTTACATGCCCTCTCCACATGTGCTACTCTCCAGCCTGTCAATGTGTTCACCAACCTGGAAGTTCTCCACAACCTGTCATGCAGTTTGAAATGAAGGTTTTATTATGCCAGCATGACTGACAAAATCACTGGGAGATTCGACTCAATCTCCAGTCCCTTTCCAATCCCTGCAGGTAGAACAAGGATTTTCCTTTGAATATTCCAACCCTCAAATCACAGGGTTTGATCCTTTGGCAACCAGCCCCCATGCTAAAGCTATCTAGGACCCACCAGGAGTGGAATTATTAGCATAAACTCTGATATATTTGAAAGGGGTTTATTATGGATAACAAAAGATACTCCTTCACTCCTACCTCTCAGGAAATTAGAAAGATTCTAGAAGTCCTATGCCAAGAACTAGCAACAAAGACCAAATATTTATTTTTTATTGCATAAAAATATCACACTAGCCCAAGACTCAAAGGTCAGATAAAAATACATGTAAGAAGCATGACAGGTTTATGACAATAGAGGAGCTGGAAACTGTCAGGAATAGCAATTCAAAAATCATTCTGGGAATCAGTTGCCTATTTGCAATGCTTTGTGATACTGTGGATATTCTGTGCCTATTCTTTCACCTCTGGCATTTTCTCTTATTCTCTTTTTCCATGTCCTTCTTCTTCCCAAATCTACCCAGGTAAATTAATAGTAGTTCAACCACCAGATGATTTTTAAGATCATCCCTAGAGTCTAAACTGTTTCCCCATTTTCTACCTTCAAAAACATATATGTAACTCATCCCCCAACCCATGCATGAATATTGTTTTGGAAAACTACCATTTGGATCTATTTTACATGAACTGTGCATGTATTCTTTACAGCTGTCTACCAAGCTGCCTTTCTCTTTGTGAGTATTTGAGGAGACACGTAGAATGCAATGTGTGCTCTGACCAGTGGACATCCAAGCAGGAGTACTCTGTTTTGTTTTTGTCAGAATCATTGTTGTTATTTCTTAAGTGTGCCACACCCATTAAAATACATTTTATTTCAGGTTTCTAGATTTTTCTTGGTTCTTTGAGCAAATAGAATGATCAGATTACTTGCTAAGTCCATAGTAAATAACACGAGTTGCAAAGTGCTGAATTCTTTTTCCCTCTTTTTGCTTCCCATTCGAGGCTTGGTTCCTTCAATGGTATTCATTTTCTTCTGAGTTATCCACGAGCTACAAACAATATTCTGGGGCACAGACTGTACCAAGAACATCCTTCACCTATAGAAAGGAACACAATGCAAAGCAAAAAGAGTTATTTCCCATCCAAGTACTAACCAGGCCCGACCTTGCTTAGCTTCTGAGATCAGACACTTCTAAATGTCTTGATACCTGAGAAAAGTCCTTTTCAGATCTCCTTCATTACCTGAGGAATGGAGGAAAATGCTTTAAGAAGGGTTATATAATACATTGTAAAGCCTATTGCCATGGTGTGTTTATTTAAGCCTTGGGGAAACAATAGCCTTCTCTTTAAAGTATATGGTACAATTATTCTCCTAAGAGTTACTTTCAACCAGAATGCAATAAACTACAGAACAAAACACAATTGATTAGGGTTTTAAATCTGGGGTGTATGGGTCACTCACCTCCTGCTCTTCCAGATATATACCTCAGTCCAACAGAACCCACTCTGAGCCTCACAAAACTCTCTGGCTCCTAGCAGGAATGTAACATATGGGAAAATGAGCCCAGCACAGAGTTATGTTTTTCTTTTCTTATCCTCCCAGTAAGACTAAATTCCAAGAGTGGGCTAGAAAAAGGGAGGAGCACAGCGAACAAATACAAGCTGGCTATTGAAGAGAAAATTACAACCTGGCTTTGACAAAGAGTGTCGTGAAAAAAATGTACATCACTAATGAAGAATGTGAAAGGCTGTTTGCATTTATTTGTTCAATCCAAAGAAAGTCATGCAATCCAAATGTTGGCTTCATAGCATGGATGCGTGCTTGGGGGAATACCTAATATGTCTCTCCAAATCTGATACAGGCAAATCTCTGCAACTTGAATCAGCTCTATTTTTTTAACTTATTTATTAATGCCATTTGAGTTCCTATAAGACATTTCTCCAAGTGAAGCCAAGTCTGTAATAAGGCAGGACCTGTTCCCATTTTCCCTGTGGTGCTGAAAGTTCATGGTCAGCTAGTTGTACAAACTATTTATTTAGCTAAAGTCTCAACAGACTCTGGCCAAAACATCAACGTTTTCTCTGTCTCCTTGCAGGCTGAGACGCTGGAAAGCTGGCTTGAAATCACAAGAGGGAAATTGCTGGAATAAGTGATACACTATATATATATATATATATATATATATATATACATATACATATACATATATGTGTATATATGTATATACATATATACACATATATATATGTGTATATATACACATATATATATGTATATATATATATACACATATATATATGTATATATATGTATATACATATATGGATTCACTGCTATAACTTTATAGGTTGGGATTTTGGTTAGGCTAGTTAATTGCCCTGGTATTACTTATAGTCTTGTTAATTCCCATGGTGTGACTTATCATTTGTGGAAAGGGATAGTAGAACAGAGGTAGGAGCTAATTAAATATACTTGACTTGTGAAAAGAAGGGGACTTTGGCCAGGTGCCAGTGGCTCGTGCCTGTAATCCTAGCTACTCAGTAAGCTGAGATCTGAGGATTGTGGTTCAAAGCCAGCCAGGGCAAGGAAAGTATGTGAGACTCTTATCTCCAATTAACCACCAGAAATCTGGAAGTTCTGTTGTGGCTCAAGTGGTAGAGTGCTTGCCTTGAGCTGAAGAACTGAGGGACAGCACCCAGGCCCAGGGTTCTCATGAAAGAAGAAGATGAGGAAGAGGAAGAGGAAGAGGAAGAGGAAGAGGAAGAAGAAGAAGAAGAAGAAGAAGAAGAAGAAGAAGAAGAAGAAGAAGAAGAAGAAGAAGAAGAAGAAGAAGAAGAAGAAGAAGAAGAAGAAGAAGAAGAAGAAGAAGAAGAAGAAGAAGAGGAGGAGGAAGAAGAAAAAGCAGCAGCAGCCGCACTGGGCTCATCACTTTGCAAAACTCCATTGTTATACGCAAAGCCTGAGCCTCCAGATACTACAGAGTGGAGGCTGGGAGCAATGCCTGGGAGCCTGGGAGCCTGGGAGCCTGGGAACCAACGCTACTGCTCAGCCAGACACAGTGACCATTTTGAAGACTACACAAAGAAGATACTCAAATCTTTATTTTTATTTAATTCTGAACATGCATTTATTTGTTGATGTCTAGCAATCATAGCTATAATATTTTAATAAAGATTTAGCATTGACTTTTAAAAATCATTATTAGCTGTGTTTAGGATAAATCTCTGGAAGGAGATAACTAATGGTGTGAGTTCCTTTATTGCTCCTTTGGCTCTTAGCATCCCATTTCAATTCCATGAAGACAATAGTAGTGTATCACAATCCTAGATGAGGGGGGAGAGGTTACTGCTTTACTGGAGTTTTGCCTCACTTTTTAATAAGTGTAAGGAGTTTCAAAGTCAGTCTACTTTCACTGCAACTCAAAGTAATTTTAAAATACTTTTACCTCATTAATTATACCAATGGGAAGAAATTGGGCCCCTTCATAACGGCATATCTTCCTTTCAAGATCTCATTTTCTGTACTTGTGTAGTCAGTACTAAATTAGGCTATGGATTTAAAAATGAAGCATAGTATTGAAGCAATTATCATCCTTCTACTCTTGACTCTATTTCAAGAACAAAAAAAATACTGCTGCTAGAAGCAGTAATAACAGTACCTGTGACCTAAAGATGGGGTTCTCAGGTCAAACTGTCTCTCTAACCAGCTAGATAAACTTGGACTTAGCCTCTGTCCTTAATTTTGTCCTCTGTAAAACAGAGATCTATTTACTCTGTTATAGTCACAGAATCACTTTAAATACTGAATGAGATAGGAATTTCAAGAGTGCTTTGAGAAATAACATTTATTTAAAACGTGATTACATCCAGGCTTGGTGGCTCAGGCCCATCATTCTAGTTACTTAAGAAGCGGAGATCAGGAGGATTATTGTTCCAAAACAGCCAGGACCAAAATAATTATAAGACACTATCTCAACAGAAAAAGCTGGGTGTGGTGGTATATACCTGGCATCTCAGCTGAAGTGGGAAGTACAAATAGGAGGATTGTGGTCCAGACTGGCCCTGGCATAAATATGAGACCCTATTTTAAAATAAAGCAAAATAGGCTATAAGTGTGTCTCAAGTGGTACAGAACTTGCCTAGAAGTGGCATTTAAATTCCAGCACACACACACATACATATATGTATGTATGTATTTTTATATATCAATTAGTTCATAAATTATAACAAATAACAAAATAACAACAATCCAGGTGTTTGTTGGTGTTAAAGTTACTCAATAGGAGAGTTAGAATGCTCAGAATCTAAGAAGAGAAATTTAAAATTCTACATGCAAAAATAATAAAACCCCCAAATTCCATTATCTCTTCCCCTTAGATTTTTCAAAAAATACATGAAGATTTTGTTTTAATTTTAGGCATATAGTTTTCAGTTAGGTTTACACATGATCTTGATTCTCTTTAAGAAGACCAAATAAATATTTATTCAATCAATAAAATAATCAAAACAAGTATATTATTCATGATACATTGGCAGATGAAGTCCACAAATCCTCCTCAACCAGAAGAATATTGGAAAAGCAGCCTCTGCTGAAGTGGCTCATTATAAACTATAGGTATTGGATTTTCTGGTCTAATTGTAAATTGCACTTTTTATTCACTACCTAATTATTGCTTAAAGCTAAATAGATTGAGAAGCAAAACCAAAGAAAGCCAAAATTAAGTGAGTAGTCCAAGTTTGTGGTTTGGACTATTCTTTATCGTTAAAATGTCAGTGCTCCCAAAACTGATCGATTCAACATAATTACATCAAAATCTTGTCAGATTTTTGCACTGTTTACCTCTGTGTGTGCGTGTGCACGCAAGTATGTGTGTGTGAATTGTAAATTAATTCTAAAAATTATGTGGAAAAGCAGATTTGACAAAAATACAAGCTAATTTGAAGAAATGTTGAATGGCTTATACTACCCAATTTCAGGACTTACTGTAAAACTATAGTAATTAAGATGTGGTGATACTGGTGCAAGTTCAGACTGTGAACCAAAGAAACAGAATAGAGATTAGAAACAGGCCTTGTATGCTATAGCCACTAGATTAATTACAAAGGTAACTTTACAATTCAATAAAAATGAATGGTTATTTGAACAGATGATACTGTAGAAACTGGACTAGTAAGTTTTGCTCCTTCCTCATACAATATTAATTTAAGATGGATCAGAACATCCAATACCTAACTGTGAAAACTAAGTTAACTGTGCTTTTGGAAAACAACAAGAAGAATTTCTTCATGAACTTAGATGAAGACTCCTTAAGCAGAACACAAAAAACATGAATAACTTAAAAACAGAAAAAAGACATATTTTAGTCAAATTAATAACTACTAGTCATGAACACTATCATTAGTTAAGTAAATAGGCAGGCCAGAGAGCAAGTTATGTATGTATGATAAATTAATACACATGTATTATTATATAATCATTAATATATCATATGGATATATATTTATGTAATTATATGCATATAAATGCCTAATACACACATATGTAATTATACATAAAACAAATGTATGTATGTAGTAAAAAGCTAGCATCAAGACTATATCAAGAACTTCTACAAATTCATAGCAAAAAATTCCAAACAACCCAAAATAAAAGAGAAAATAGGGGCTGGGAAGGTGGCTCAGTGTAAAGCACTTGCCTTGCATGCTTGAGGCCCTGGATTTGATTCCTCAGCACCACATAAGCAGAAAAAAAAAGCGGGAAGTGCCACTGTGGCTCAAGTGGTAGAATGCTAGCCTTGAGCTGAAGAGCTGAGGGACAGTGCCCAGGCCCAGAATTCAGGCCCCACAACCGGACCCCCCCCCCCAAAAAAGAAAATAAACTGAATTGCTACTCTTCACAAAAGAATAGCAAAATAATTAATAATATTTATAAAAGCAATATAATTTGTTTCAGAGGACCACAAATCAAAATTCATACTCCAGAGTGGCTACAATTAAAAAGACTGACAGCTGTTGAAATGGATATATGACAGTTAGAACTTTCATATATTACTTGTGGGAATGTAAATTTGTAGAACTATTTGGAAAAATTCAGCTGTGCTAATTTGGCCCAAAGATAAGCCTATTACATAAACCAACAATTTTGGTTGTTGGTGCAAGTCTAACAAAAAAATGTATGAATATGCTTTCCATGCATGAGACATGTACAGCCGTATTTATAACTAAAACCCCAAATGTTATTCAACAGTAGAATAGATAAATCAATTGTGGTATTTTCATGCAGTAGAATATTTCTCAGTGGTCCCAAAACAAAGATGAATCTCACAGATATTATGTTGAGAAAAATGTCAACACAATACATACTGTGTGAATTCATTTAAACAAAGCACAAGAGCAGACAAAGCTAATCTATAGAAGGGAGTTGGAATGAAGTTTCCCTCTAGGAAATTGTTCATTTGGATGGTGCAAGATGGAACTTGGCAGGGTGAACAAAAAAATCACAACTTAACTCTCTAAGTGACATAGAGTGTCTAGTTGGATTAAAAAGCAGGATCCTTCTATCTGCTGCCTTCAAGAGTCACATCTTGCTCATAAAACCAAACATATTCTGAAAGTGAAAAGCTGGAATAAAATCTGCCAAGCAAATGACCCCCATAAACAGGCGAGAGTTTCAATCCTAATATCAGATAAAATTGACTTCAAATTAAAATTAGTGAGAAGAGATAAAGAAGGTCACTATGTACTAATTAAGGGATCTCTCCTTCAGGAGGATATTACAATTCTAAATATCTATTCGCCAAACAACGGAGCACCCAAATTTATCCAAGCACTACTTTCTCTCAACTCTCACATAGATCCAGAGACATTAATTGTTGGGGACTTTAACATACCACTATCCCCACTAGATAGATCAACCTGGCAAAAACTCAACAGAGATACTGCAGATCTAAACAACTTCATAGATCAACTAGATTTAACAGACATCTACCGAATATTTCACCCAGCAGCATCAGAATACACGTTTGTCTCAGCAGCACACAGAACATTTTCCAAAATAGACCACATTTTAGGTCACAAAGCAAACTTGTACAAATTCAGAAACATTGAGGTTATGCCATGCATTCTCTCAGACCACAAGGGAATAAAATTAGAACTCAACACCAAAAGCCACCAAAGAAAGTCCGGTAATGCATGGAGGCTGAACAACACACTGTTGAATCACCAGTGGGTCATGGAAGAGATTAGAAAGGAAATTCAAATATTCATGATATTCAACACAAATTACCAGCTCCTCTGGGACATAGCAAAGGCAGTACTCAGAGGCAAGTTCATAGCTTTGAGTTTCTACATCAACAAATTGGAGAGATCTGAAAACAACAATTTAATGAGACATCAGAACCTCCCAATCCAGTAGACAGAAAGAAATAATTAAAATTAATCATAATTAAATGAATTAGAATTTTATTTTTTATGAATTAGAATTTTAAAAAACAGAATCAACAAAACAAAGAGTTGGTTCTTTGAAAAAATTAACAAAATTGACAGACCCTTAGCAAATCATCAGAAAAGAAGAGAACAAACTCAAATAAACAAACTGAGATGAGAATGGAAACATCACCACAGAAACAACCAAGATCCAGAACATTATAAGGGAATACTTCTCAAATCTTTATACTAATAAAGAATCTGGAAGAAATGGATGATTTCCTAGAAAATATCGACATGCCCAAACTAAACCAGGATGAGTTAAACCAACTTAACAGACCCATATCAAGCATCGAAATAGAAACAGCAATAAGAGACCTCCCATCTAAGAAAAGCCCAGGACCGGGTGGATTTACAGCCGAATTCTACAAGGCCTTCAAAGCAGAACTCACACCAACACTCCTCCAAATCTTCAATGAAATTGAATGAGAAAGTTCACTACCAAACTCTTTCTATGGAGCCATAGTAACCCTCATCCCCAAACCAGGCAGGGACTCATCAAAGAAAGAGAACTATAGACCCATTTCTATGATGAACATTGATGCAAAACTCAACAAAATTTTGGCCAATCGAGTTCAACAAGTCATCAAAAAAGTCATACAACAGGATCAAACAGGATTCATTTCAGGGATGCAAAGCTGGTTCAATATACACAAATCAATTAATATAATTCATCACATCAACAAAAGCAAAGATAAAGGATGTGAAGGGTAAACCAAAGGAGGAGGCTGCAATGCTTGGTAAGAAATGTATGCATTATCCTGCCTATGTAATTGTAACCCCTCTGTACAGTATGTTCACAAATTAAATTAAAAAAAAACAAAACCACGTGGTTATCTCAATAGATGCAGAAAAAGCATTTGACAAGATCCAATACCCCTTTATGATGAAGGCTCTGGAAAAATTAGGAATCCATGGAACCTTCCTCAATACAATAAAGGCTGTATATGACAAACATACAGCCAGTATTATACTCAATGATGAAAAACTAAAGCCATTTCCTCTAAATTCAGGAACTAGACAAGGATGCCCACTCTCTCCACTGCTCTTCAATCTAGTATTAGAATGCCTAGCTACAGCAATAAGACAAGATTCAAACATGAAGGAGATCCAAATAGGGAAAGCTGAAGTAAAACTCTCCCTATTTGTACATGACCTGAACTTGTATTTAAAGAATCCCACAGACTACACTCCCAAATTACATGAGCTGATTCGAAACTTTGGAAAAGTAGCAGGGTATAAAATTAACCCTCAAAAATCAATGGCTTCTCTGTATGCCAACAATGAGAAGAGCGTAGCTGAGATCAGGAAAGCAATTCCATTCATAATAGCACCACAAAAAATAAAATACCTAGGAATTAACTTAATCAAAGAAGTAAAGGAGGGCTGGGAAAGTGGCTCAGTGGTAGAAGCGCTTGCCTTGTATGCCTGAGGCCCTGGGTTCGATTCCTCAGCACCACATAAGCAAAAAGAAAAAAAGCCAGAACTTGCATTGTGGCTCAAGTGGTAGAGTGCTAGCCTTGAGCTGAAGAGCTGAGGGACAGTGCCCAGACCCAGAGTTCAAGCCCCATGACTGGACCCCCCCCTCAAAAAAGAAGAAGAAGTGAAGGACCTCTATGATAAAAATTTTAAAAACCTAAAAAAGGAAATCAAAGCAGAACTTAGGAAGTGGAAAAGCCTCCCATGCTCCTGGATCAGAAGGATGAACATCATGAAAATGGTAAAACTTCCCAAGGCTATCTACAAATTCAATACCATACTTGTCAATATTCCAACCTCATTCTTCCATGAAATAGAAGAAGCAATCCAAAAATTCATATGGAACAATAAAAGACCCTGAATAGCAAAAACAATCCTTAACAGAAATAATAGTACTGGAGGAATATCAATACCAAATTGCAAACTCTACTACAAAACCATAATAATCAAAACAGCAATAAGAGACCTCCCATCTAAGAAAAGCCCAGGACCAGGTAGATTTACAGCCGAATTCTACAAGGCCTTCAAAGCAGAACTCACACCAACACTCCTCCAATTCTTCAATGAAATTGAACAAGAAAGTTCACTACCAAACTCTTTCTATGACAAGAACAGACCTCAGGACCAATGGAAGAAAATTGAAAACCCAAAAATGAACCCACAGACCTATAGCCACCTAATCTTTGATAAGAGAGCTAGAAAAATAGAGTGGAAGAAAGACAGCCTCTTCAGTAAATGGTGCTGGCAAAATTGGTTAATCACTTTTAGAAAACTAAAGCCAGATCCATATATATCACCCTGCACCAGAATCAACTCAAATGGATCAAAGACCTCGGAGTCAAAGCAGACACCCTGAAAACATTACAGAAAGCAATAGGAGAAGCCCTAGGTCTTCTATGCACAGGCCGAAATTTTTTCAATAGAGACCCAGAATCACAACAAATCAAAGAAAGGTTGGACAAATGGGATTGTATGAAGTTGCAGAGCTTCTGCATGGCAAAGGACATAGCTAGCAAGATCAATAGAAAGCCCATGAATTGGGAGATCTTCACTAGCCATACAATGGACAAGGGTCTCATATCTAAAATATACTTGGAACTCGAAAAATTAAATCCCCCAACAACAAATCCTCTTCCTGATAAACAAATGGGCTAAAGACTTAAAGAGAAACTTCTCTGAAGAGGAAATAAGAATGGCCAATAGACATATGAAGAAATGCTCAATCTCTTTAGCCATAAAAGAAATACAAATCAAAACAACATTGAGATTCCACCTCACCCCAGTTAGCATGGCTAAAATCAAGAAATCTAATAACAACAGATGCTGGAGGGGATGTGGCCAGAAGGGAACACTACTGCATTGTTGGTGGGAGTATAAACTTGTTCAATCACTTTGGAAAGCAATCTGGAGGCTCCTCAAAAGACTCCACATAGAGCTCCCCTATGACCCAGCAATCCCACTTTTGGGCATTTACCCAAATGATCACAAACAAGACCATACTAAAGCTACCAGTACAACTATGTTTACTGAGCATTATTTACCATAGCTAAGATATGGAACCAACCCAGATGTCCCTCAGTAGATGAATGGATTAAGAAAATGTGGTATATATATTCAAAGGAATTCTATGCCTCCATCAGAAAAAATGACATCACCTCATTTGTTAGGAAATGGAAAGACTTGGAAAAATTATATTAAGTGAAATAATTCAGGCCCAAAGAAACATAGGTCCCATGGTTTCCCTTATTTGTAATAACTAGTATATGTATGGGACAAGCAGAAAAGGTCAAAAGCTATGTACATATGACCAGATAAGATAATGTTAAGTGAAATGAACCCTAAGATAGGGTTTTTTTTGTTTCTTGGTATTGTTTCTACCGTATTTATAATGTACCTGTGAATTTTTTGTTTCTTTGTATGTTCCTCCCCCATGGTATAACCCCTGTTTTCACTGTATTTGATGTCAGTGCTCTGCATCTTGTATATACACTTCTCTAACTTGGGGAGGGGAAGGGAAAAAAACAAAATACTTAAGTAGGGATACAGGTTGACCCATTGTAACAATGAGATGTACAAGACACCATGTTGAAAAACGAACTTCAAAATTTAGGTGGGGTAGTAAGGAGGGGAGGAGTGTAGTGTGGAGGTGGGAAGGAAGGGATGGTAGGGAGAAAACAAAGGAGGAGGTAACAATGCATGATAGGAAATGTACTCATTACCTTGCTCATGAAACTGTAACCCCTCTGTACAGTATTTTTACAATAAAAAACATATTAAAATGGCATCTTAATTCATCTTTATATTTTATATCCTTGTAGAAATTTGAAATGCATGTAAAAATAAGTAAGTGACATAAGCAAAAAATGTAAATATAAACAAATTGGATTTTTATCAAAATTGAAAGTATTCAAGTTTCAAATGACACTATGAGGAAAATGAAAAGAAAACCACAGAACAAGAAAAGTAATTATAAGTTAGGTATCTAGTTGTCTATATATCTAAGATATAAAGAATTTGAAAAATGAACTTTACAATTTTGGCAGGGGGTATGGCGGGCAGGGGAAGGAGATGGGAAGGGATAGGAAGGAGAAACAAAGTAGTAGGCAACAATGCTTGATAAGAAATGTACTCATTATCTTGCCCATGTAATTGTAACTCCTCTGTACGGTATTTTCACAATAAAAAAAAAGAATTCCTAGTAAATTTCTAATAACAATTTCATCCAATTTTTAAAGTAGACAAAGGACATGAGTAGATATTTCTTAATTAATATATAAATAGCCAGTACACACATGAAAAATACTGTCACTATGACTAGGGAAATGCAAATCAAGTCATAATGAGATATCACGTCACACACTCACCCAGATGATTCCAATCAAAAAGACAATTACAAACACTGATGAGGAGGTAGACAAATCAGTTGTGACACATTGCTAATGGGAATGTAAAATGGCATCTTGGTTTGGGGAACTAATGAGTAGTTCCTCAAAAAGTTCAGTATGAAGTTACAGTACAACCAAAACTTTCCACTTCTTCATGTACACCAAGAGAATTGAAGACATACATCCACTCAAAAACTTGTGCATGAATGTTCACAATAGAATTACTTATGATAGACAAAAAGCAGGAACATCTAAAATGTCCATCTATTGACACATCAACAAAGAAAATGTCATATTCTATCCATTCAATGAAATGTCATTCAGCCACAAAGAAGAAATGGAATGTTGGTGGATATGATAATGTGAGTAGGCCTTGGAAACACCAGTGTAAGTGAAAGAAGCCATATGGGAAAATCACACACACTATGATTCCATCTGTGAGAAAGACCAGAAGAGGTAAATCCATAGAGGCTGAGAGCAAACAACTGATTGTTTAGATACTAAAGACTGGGACAACAGAGAGTGACTGCCGGAGGGCATGGCTTTCTTATTGGGATTATGAGGATGATATGGAAATAGAAAGTAGTAAGAGAGTAAGAGCTATACAGTTTTTTTAAAAATAAACTATAAAAGTCATGAATGATACAGAATGTTTGAGTGGTGTATGACTTGAGGGGAAAAGGAACCAATGAATGGAGAAAAGAATGGTAGGGAAATACAATCATAACATTCAAGGTACATATGTGAAAATGGAACTGGGTCACTTGAGGGGATTGGTAGGGTTGGGATAGATTGCGGGATGATTGATGACTTTGATACAGATGCATTTTCCTCATAAACCGACATGTTGGATTGAAGCCACTTTGTACTACTTAAAGATACTCTAAAAAATAAAAGAAAGAGAATTAATTAAATGAATAAAGTATGTAGATTGAATTGGGCTCTTTGCCATGTTGAATTTTAAGTATGTGAATTATATCTTAACTTTTAAAAATAAATGATAAATAGATAACGACTTTAAAAAAATTCAGTGACAACTCCAGTTTTGCAAAATCAGAACACATATGAGTTCCCCAAATCCTGTATATTCACTGTGAAATGGCAAATAACAGCCTTAAATTCCCATGGTTTTTCCTGCACTTAACTAAGGCTAACAACTGTGGCTTCCTTGATGACAGTATCCAACCCACCAGTGCCTGAAGATGAGCCCAAACAAGGGGTCTGGCCACAAAGAACATATACAAAACAGAACATCTGGCTAATGCCACAGTCCATTCAGACAACAGGCACATACCACTTGATCACAGCCGCTTATAATCCCTAAAAGTCTCCAGAAGAAAAGTGACTCTGAACAAAAGATGTATGAGTTAATTCTCTAACCAGCCAATCAAAGGTAAGTAAAGCAATGGAATATAAAGGAAAGAGAGAGGAGGACTTGGAATAAAAAAATAGCAGGGACTGTTGATCCAGTTGTTTGTGTCAGAAATCAATAGAGACATTTTCTTTCACTTTGGAGAGTGAGAATTGGAATTTGTTGAAATTGGATCTTGAGGCACTTAGATTTTTTTTTCTCCTTGCTACTGGAACAATGACATACATTCTGTTTACAAGAAGCACTGACCACTGGGGCAAAAAATTGTAGTAATTGTAGTGATTTTATTCTCAGTTCACTGTTTTCAGGATTGTATAAGATAGGTTCAGAGACATTAGTGGATAGATAGGACATGAAGAAAGCACTAAGATTTTTTTTGAAATATGCAAAGTATTTCCCTGTAGTGAATGCTTGTTTTTGTAAAAATAATCTCACTCTTATGTTAGCAGGGGGTATAGTAGAGATATCACCATTACAGATGTTTCCAAATGAGATTTTCATCTCAGAAACAGGAAATGATTATGGGCAAATGAATGATCTCTAGGAAAAAAAAAAAACAGTTCTATGCAACCAACCAAAATTAGGTGGTGGAGCATGTTAGCTTGCTTTATTATGACTTTGTTTTAATTAAGGGCTGATTACCACAGCTGCTACTTGTTTACTTAATAACTGAGCTTTGGTGCATCAAAATTAGAGAACTTCAGGGCTATTGCTATTGAGCCTGAGCCTGAGAGGAACTACGTCATGGTAACATTCAGCTGTGCAGACCATGAACTGCTCAAGGATTTTGCCTAAAACCCCATGAAATTCCTGGCAAAGAGAGCATTGTGTTGAGCTATAGGATAAGAAGCAGCTGTCTAGTGATACCCCCAAATAGCCATATGGGGTTCTGAATATCCCTGGTGTGACTCAGAAAATTCTTCACCCAAATCCCTTCTAGCTTGTTATGTCTCTAAAAGATGCCTGCTTCCCCTCAAGCCAACACTGTGGCCCAGTTGAAATAAGGATATTCAGAATTCCCTTTCTTCCTCTAAAGTGAACATTTATTTCCATGTTCTTTTACTTGAATGGAAATCAGATTTGTAGTAGGTTATTATGGGGTGATGAGCCTTTCACACTTCCCTGTAAGGCCAGTGCTATGAATACAGACCATAATTGCCAGTGGTAGCAAATGAGTTCTGTTTAATGGAACTATTCACAATACCAATCTCTAACATGCCTACATTTTTCTCTCCTGAGACTCTGTCTCAGTTTTCCTTACCCTTCACCTTTGGCCATTGTGATCTGAGGTGTCTAAATCTCAAGCTGTTCTTCATACAAGACAAAGTATGATAAATTCAGTTGAAAAGTTTTGAGTGGTTCTTCTGAACTGTAATTGGAGATGTTGTAGTATTTCTCTTACTTCAGCTCCAATGCCAGTCCTGCCCTTTGAGTTGCCACAAAGGGCACCATTTGATCCTTACTTCTTGGCTGAAGCTGATGGGGCTAGAGACCAGCAACCTAGCCAAAATGCCAGCCTAGTAACTGCCAGTAATGGGAGCATTTTTTTTTTAAATTCTGGAAAAACTGCTGTTTAGAGGCAACCTTCTACAAATTCTCCAGCTAGAGAAGAAATTGGAACAGCTAGATTCTGAACAATGAAGTGCTACTATTCAGTTTCTCAGCTGAGTCATGCCTCCAGGGCTATTGGTTTTTCCTATATTTTGTAAATCTTTTTGAAGGCCCATACTAAAGCAGGAGGCTCAATGAGTATGAAATTTTGTAGCAATTTCAAAAAATATAAAACTGCACTCCTTGAGAAGTTAATACAATATTGTTGTCAATGTAGAGTAGAAAAAATTATGGTATCTCATTTAGCAGAATGGCAAAAGAAATGGATGAATGTCCGATTAAGGATATGTCAACAAGAAGTGCAATCATCCCTCAGTGTCCATAGGTGATTGGTTCACAGAACCTCTAGAATACCAAAGTCTTCTGATCCTCAAATCACTTATATAACATGTATGCACATAATCTACATGACCTCTCATGTAATACCTAGTATAATGTAACTGTTATATAGATAGTTCTTAGGCTGCCCTTTTTAGGGAATAATGACAAAACATACAGATTTTCAGTACAGACTAATTTTTTCCAAATATTTTGCATCTGTAGTTGGTTGAATCCTTTGGAGCAGAACCTACGAATATGGGGAGCCAACGGTAAATTGATTTATGCCACACAGCTCAGAAAGATCAAGGACTAAAGTCTCCAGACTACCATAGAAAACAGGATGTGGGATTTCAGGCTGTGAAGTCAAGAGGATTCGTGGAATGATTATATGAAGAACATTAAACACCTAAAACCCATCCTTGGACTATACAACTAGGATATTACTCTTTTCTACTACAAGCTGGAACATTTAGATGCTTATCTTCTGGATAAACTGAAGCAGAAACCCAGGGATAGATACTGGGCACTGCTGAGAGTAGATATGAAACACTTTTCAGACTCCTGGAGGACTGCAAGGAAATCTCCATAGTGACAAGTCACTTGTCCAGCTCCCAGGCTTAAATTCCCCAGGCAGAAAAATAGATTTCTTCTTTGGAGGACTCATCTGATAGGATATTTCCACAGATGCTGATACTTAGAAAATGTCAATGAAATACTCCTTTTTCCTAAGGAAACAACTCAAACAAAGCTCAGAAGTTGGAAAGTTTCAGAACACAAGCCAAGCACTCAATGAGGCATTCTATAATGCTAGCTAACCAAGGACCTCCCAGACAAAGGAAAACCACCAACAAAAATAGCAATGGAAGAATTGGGCAAAAATCAGAAGCAGAAAAATGGACGAATATACAACATACAAGGAACAAAATCTTACAATAATGAGATTATTATCATTGGATAAGAGATTTCCAATCATGGAACAAGAACAGGTGTTACAGAAAAGAAACAATAAACCCCATTTTCCATAGCACTCTATTAGCACGCTGTACCTCATTTTAAAGACTTCAATGATTATTCATTGCAGTTGGAATTTGATTCATTCCGTACCTAGACTCAGGCCATGTTTTGCCTTATGATCTTACATCTTCCCCTGACCTCTCCGTGTAATCATCACTCTCTCTTCTTTAGTTCCAGCTCTACTGGTGTCCGTTAAGTTTCTCAGATACCCCATACTTATTCTCTCCAACACCACTTCTTATACATTCCTCTCTCTGACTGTAGATCTTCTCCTTTGCTCTGAATGGCTGGCTACTGCTCATCCATGTTAGTCTACATATCTTTCCATCGTGATACCACCCTTCCATTAGTTCTATCTCAGCCTCAGGGTGCTTCCTTTACAGCTGTTAGTACTACTTGCAATAATGGCCATTTGTCTCTTTATGGACTTATACGGTGTCTCTGTCTCCACTTATTAAAATGTCATGAGGAAAGAAGGTTCAAGGATTATGTCCATCAGTGTTACAATTATTCCATCAGATACAAAGCGTATTCAAGGTCAGCAGTGAATACATAAATATCCAAGTGGTACAATGCAGAAGATTTTTACATTGCTCTGCTTCCTACTTGCTATGGAACCTCCCATTACTGCTGAACCACTGTGAATTCATTTCCTCATCTTTAGAAAGGGGATACAACTAGTTATCTCCTGATTTTGTTATAAGGAACAAATTGCCAAACATATATAGAAATAAATGTAATAAGAAATAAGAAAGTGTTATGTCTGACACATTGTAAGGGACTCAATAAGTACTTTTAACATTAAATTTTCTTCATAGCAATCCTAGATAACTATAAAACTAGCCGTTTATTCAGTCATCAAAATACCACGGGAAGCAAGCCTACCTTTTTCACTTTTAAACATGGGGATTTTAATAGAGAATGTGGGAATATATGGTAATCTAAGTGGTGGTTCTTAAACTCTGAGTTATTGTCAACCTTACTAAATTAGCCTGTCTGTAAAGGATAATTTCAGGTTAAAATGAAAAGCTATTCAACTGAAGTTCACTGATAATTGGGAAGAATTAATTGAAGTTAGAAAAGAATTCTTACTTAATGAGTTTCATCAATATGGTGTAGTGTTTTACTTGTCTTATTAATGGATGTGACTTAGAAGCTGAAATGGTCTCATTAGGGAACATTTAGGCCTCCTGAAAATGCACTGAGGTCGGAGGCTCTGGGGTAGGGACCCATGGTTCTCAAATTCAGCTTTGCATCAACATTCCCCTGAGCACTAAAAACTTAGATATAGCCAGTTTCTGGTTTAGAATAACTGGTGAAGGATCTGAAGCTTTTCACTTGTAGATTTGTGACATATTTCAGGGTGGGGCTGCTGGGGTTGGGGGGGAGGGGTTCCTCTGAGAACACATGAGTAGGCAGCAGAGAGCTGGCATCTGAGAGCTACGGGACCACCCCAACAGGAATGCCCAGCAGTGACAAATCCCACGAGGTTTAGTCATCCAACAAGTGCTTCTTGAACTAATTAGAAAGAAACTGATTACAAGTCTTGGGGTCAGCTGAAGGGCTGAACAATAGATAACTGGGCACCATGATGAATAGCAACAAGGGGAAGACACTAACTCTGAGGACATTAGGAGAATGAGGGGTTGCTAGACTTTAGAGACAACGAGTCTAGAAAAGCTGGAACCAGAGTGGGACCTGTCTGGGTCTCAGGAGCCATGGATAAGATCCAGTTGCTGCAGAGGATGTCACCTGGGACAGAACAGAAGGGAAGGGAGGGAAACCCCTTGGTTTCTCTGAACCCATCTCTGACCCTCCCTACGTATGTGTTCTGCTGCATGTGCACACATGCCTGTGCACATTCACACACAGCAGAGCAGAGAGTAGATCTGCAGGTACATGGGCACAGGACCTTCCCAGAGAACGTACTAAATATCCCGTGATGGAAGAGATGGACACAGTCCACCTTAGATATTAACTGACTGAATGTGCAGATCCTTGCTTTACTGGGTTGGGTTCCGTGGTGACTTATAATCTCTAAGAGGTATTATAGAATGAATACTCGTGCTCCCTTACCCAGGCTTAAGTTCCTATGTTGAAATCCAACTCCCAGTGATATTACTTGGAAGTTTGGGCCTTTCAGAGGTTTTTAGTCTGTATTAATGGCATATGTATTCCCTTGTAAGAAACTAGACAACAAGAACTAGATAGCACTTGCTTTTTTTTCTTTTTTTTTTCTTTTTTATTGTGAGAATACCATATAGAGGAGCTTCAATTACATGGGCAAGATAATGAGTACATTTCTTTAAAAAAATTTTTTTATTGTGAGAATACCATACAAAGGAGTTACAATTACATGGGCAAGATAACGAGTACATTTCTTATCAAGCATTGTTGCCTCCTATTTGTTTCCCTTCCCATCTCTTCCCATACTCCCCCACAGCCCCTCACCCAATCCTCCCCCCCCCACAAAATTGTAAAGTTCGATTTTCGACATAATGAGTTGTACATCTCATTGTTGCAATGGGTCCACCTGTATCCTTATTTAAACTATTTGTTGTTGCTCTTCCCCTCCACAAATTATACCAACATCAAATACAGTGAAATCAGGGGTTATACTGTGGGGAAGGGACATACAAAGCAACATAGAAATCATCTTATAAATATGTTATAAATAATTGCATAAAAGAAAAAAAACATTTGAATGCTTATCTTGGAGTTCATTCCCCTAATATCAGCTTATCTGACCTTTTCTGCTTGACTCAGACATATACTTGTTATTGTAAATAAGGGAAACCACGGGACCTATATTTCTTTGGGCCTGGCTTACTTCACTTAATATAATTTTTTCCAAGTCTTTCCATTTCCTAACAAATGGGACAATGCCATTCTTTCTGATGGAGGCATAGAATTCCATTGTATATATATACCACATTTTCTTGATCCATTCATCTACTGAGGGGCATCTGGGTTGGTTCCATATCTTAGCTATGGTAAATAATGCTGCAATACACATAGTTGTGCTGGAAGCTTTAGTGTGGTCTTGTTTGTGATCATTTGGGTAAATGCCTAAAAGTGGGATTGCTGGGTCATAGGGGAGCTCTATGTGGAGTCTTTTGAGGAACCTCCATACTGCTTTCCAAAGTGATTGAACAAGTTTATACTCCCACCAACAATGTAGTAAGGTTCCCTTCTGTCCACATCCCCTCCAGCATCTGCTTTTCTACCACATGAGAATATGTCAACAGTCTGCAACCTAGAAGAACCTCCATCAAACTCAGCCAGGCAAGCACCCTGATAGCAGACTTCAGCCTCCAGAACTGTGTAAATTAAGTTTCTGTTGATGATAAGCCACCTTGCCTGTGGTATTTTGATATAGCAGTCCAAACAGACCAAGACAGGAAGCATTTAAATAAGCTGATTATGCCACTTTATAAATTAAGATACAGTGAACTTACCTTTTACAAGAAGCTGGGTTTCTAAAAGATTGCAATTACAACATAATGCATTCTTGCTTGTTTGGGAAGAAATTTATGAAAGGCAATGTTTTTTTTCTTTTTGCCCAAATAATCATATTTTATATAACATTAAGGTTTTTGAAATGGAAAAAGCTCTAGAAAGTGGCAGTGGTTATCTTTTGAATTTATGAATATTTTTACTGTCACGTATGTTACATTAAAATTAATGGGAGCCAAGGCTGTGTATTGAGGGGGAAAGAATGGATACCTCACTGAGCTTTTGTTTGGGGGCTGTAGTTGCGCTGTGAAGTGGAGTTTTTTAGGTATGATACATAATGAAGCATGATTTAACAGCGTGGTAGAATGGAGTTTACAAAAAAAATACCACATTGCTGTCTTTCACAGCTCCAGTGCATCGCATTGCTCCACATCCCAGAATTAGGCACTTTAAGTCAGATATCTTTCAGTTCTTGCCAGAAAATCCCTGCATTCTTCTTGGGAGCCTGATCTTTCAGGGGTGGATGGCAAAATTACAGAACTGTCCCTTTGAATGTCATTCCTATGGAATGCATCTGAATGACATTGACAGGTGGGGACAGATTCTGTGAGGCTCTGAGGTAACTATGGAATTGTTTGCTGGCTGGAGTGCTCTGGTAATGATATCAGCTTTGCTTCAGGAAAATGACAGCATAAAAATCAGCTGATTTGTCTAGACAAAAAAAGTGACATGAAATTACATGTATTTGTCTAGAGCATTCTGGTAATCACATTGGAGAGCTAAAATTTTATTTCCTGGAGAGCAAATAATTTGGCAACACAGTTCATACCCTGAGTATGATTGTAGCAATAAACAAGTGTCAGGAAACATCTTGCCTTTTTTGGATTTGTTGTCACTGAGAATCTTAGGTGTGGTAATGGCATGTTTTCCTCACAAGTTTCCAGTCTCAACTGGACCATCTATACATCTTACTTTCAGGTCATTAGCCAAGTTTACATTTATCTTTGTGGAGATAGCCTTTTTTTTAAGCACCTGTTAGTAAAAGAACATTTATTTTTCTCCTGACAAGAATGAGTGGGTGCTAGTCTTCATGCACAGGTATGCTTCATGTGAGAAAACAAAATAATAATTAATAATAACAACAACAATGTGTTCTTGAAAGGTTGTATATAAATTGAGTCAATTTCCTATTGCTTTATAGTATCTTGTAAAGAAAATTCTATCTTTTCCGCAGACTGAACTGTAATTAGTGTCTACCACTTTAATTTCTTTTTAATTTCTTTTAATTTCTCTTCAGTGCTGCACTCTTTCCAAAAAGGTTTTCATGAGAGTTATTGGAACCTTAAACATACACACACTCACACACACACACACACGCCAGGAAACTTCACAGTTTGAGTGATCCTTTTATTCCAATAACTTCTTTCCTTGCTTGAAAGGCATTCCTGTAAATAATAACTACATTTAGCTTGTATTGAAGAATTGAGTATAGGGGATGTGCATTGAATATAACAAGTGCTGTATTGGCCTAGCGGAGTTGTCAAGGTAAAGGCCTTCCATCCGACCCCAAAAGAACAAGATAAAGTCATGGGCATTTCTCAATTGTTATCATTCTGGAAGAATCACTCTCAAGATTTAAGGAGAAGCTCAATATTCTGATCCTTTTACGATTTTGTGTTTCTTCTTCATGGAAAAAAGTGATGAAGAACTACCATGGATTACATATATATGCTGAAGGTCTTACATTCACTGTTATCATATATTCTATGATCATGCACTTCAGGTGTCTGAAAGCTAATGCTCTCTTCTCAGCATCAAGATTCTAATTAATTTAATTCCTCTCATTCCTCCTCTACAGTACTCTAGATTATTTTTCCTACATCATGAAGTCATACAAATCTAGATTTGTATGCTACCTCTAACACCTACTATATATTGTGTCTGTACCTCAGCCTTTCTCACCTTTAACACTGATATATTGGTTTATTGTACTCTCATTGCAAAGATTAATAATAATATAGACTAAATACCTCACACAGTATATACACATGCTGATACTTTTAGTATCAAATGACAGCTATCACCTTCTTTCTCATGTTCATAACCATCATCACCAGAATTGGTTACTAATATCTCTTGATTACCACTAGATTTGGAGACTGATAAGTTTAGGATCTAGCAGAGAACCATGCATAACAGGTGTTCAATTACTGCTTGCTGAAAAATCCATAGGTAAAATTGAGCATATGAATTATACATCTGTAAACTCCACTAGCCTATGGATACAAAATAAGTCAGGTTTACTGGTTTTTAAAATATGTTCACATAGCTCTTTAGTCAACCAAAAATACTTTTAGAACATTTCTGGGAGTCTCCAGGGCTCACTCTGTGCATAGTCAGTCTTGGGCAAGAGGATTGTTCGTTATCAGGTGCCTTGAAGGCACTGAGATACAGCAAAGACCACTGATCGTGTCAGCCTATTTGGTGTTGTGTCTGTTAGAAGGGCTCTAGCACAATATTGCTAGGGGAACCAAAGTTATTGGCCTGGGCCTGAGATGCTGATATGTACTCAGGAAGTTGTAAAAAGACAGCCATGTTCCACAATCAAAACCATCCCCCTTCTGAGCCAAGGTTCTGTGCACCACGTCTAGAGCCTAGATCCTTCATCCTGAGGAAGAGTCATCTGCAAGACTCAGCCCAGCACCTTGTGAAGACAGCTATTGTTTAGATCCTCTCTCATGATTCTCCTGGCTTGCTAGGACACATCAGAATCCTCTAGTAGACAACTACATTAATCCCAATTACAATTCCAGCCTTGTAGCTAAATGCTAGTCTGAAAATCAACCCATTCTTCTAGAAAAGGGTTCATTGTTGTTTTCTTCCAATATGAGGAAGGCTGTCTGATGAAGGCCCGAGACCAACACATATCTCTTCATGGTTGTCACAGGACTTCAGGGACTGTTGTGGGTACATAATCTTTTCTAGAAAGGTTTGCTAGGAAAGCAGAAACAGCTTCTATACACACACTGGGAGCCAAGTGATATTATGTTACCATATACTGGGAGCCAGGTAGTAGGACAGGCATAACCCAGGCCCTGCTTTTCATCAAGTATCAGCTAGTCACTAGAACCTAGAGAAGCCTTAAGCATGGAGATTGTTTACAGCTGCTCTAGCAACAGGACATGCTGACCAGAGTGCCAGTTGAAGCCTCAAATTAAGAGAGAAATCTGGGTTAATGGCTGGAAGGGGAGCCTAGGAGACATCCAGCTTGGAGGGAGCACATTTACTCACAAATGACTGCTAAGCACTTTGTGGTTGTCAAGTTTCTAGGCACTGAATGAATAATAAGGAGAGGGGGCTTCCAGAGGGTAATGACTAATGGCCCCTCAATTTCCTGCTGATGCTGGCAGTTTTGTGTCACTTTGTTTTTATGTTAATTTATGCATGCAGGATTAGAATGTAGCATTATATGGTCATTTAATTTAATTGAAGTATGGAACTTCATAGACCCAGTTTTACATTTCCCTTATAGATTTCAATGATTTTTTTTAATCTTTAGCATTCAATCTTCCCTCCAGATCACCATTCCTAATGGTAATAATAATACATTTATCCCCCATCACACTTTTCCTTCTAGGAGCTCCAAGCATGTCATGGCCCATTACCCCATAAGAGCTCTGCAAGGCAAATGCCAGGGAGGGCTTTAAGCACTTTCCTTAGGTTGAATATACAGAAAAAGGTGCAGCCTTTATCATAAAGATGAGTTCCCAGCCATTTAAAGTACTTTTGAATGCAATAGGAAGCTTTGCTTATGCATGAGGCATCCGCTGTGCTCCGTGTTTTTCATAGCTCAGAAATCTGTGACCTTTAAGGCTGACAGCAGCACTCAGAGTGCATGCAACTTATTAGGGAGTTATCATTGATCACCCTCCCCCTTCTCTTTAGGAATGTAATGTTGGTGTCATCTTGCCTGAAGAAACAGCCAAGGCTGGAGGGGAAACAACTGGTTGGATTGGTAGGGAGAGAAACAGGCTTAGTGATTCACCCTTTAAAAAGCCATAGCTGGGAGATCTTTCCCTGGTGGATAAAGATGGAAAATGGATTCTCAGTGAGGCAAAAGAGATTCACCAGGGCCCTTCATGCTGGTGTCCATATGGAGACATTGCCATTCAACACTCATTTTCTCCTAAAGGCCAACAGAATAAGGAAAATGTGACAGCACATTCTGTCAAGGTGTTAATAGAGAAATCCTGAAGGAAGAAGCCCTCCCCTGTGTCTGAATTAAAGGCCATAGGAAGAAAGGAGAGAAAAGAAAGAAAAAGAAACAACACCAGGAGTGTGGCCTTGTCACATTTGCTTTTTTTCCCCCCCTGAGAGGCCAGTGAAGTAGTTAGGGCTTTCCTCTTAGATAACAAAACAACAGAACAGCAGAGCAAACAATAAATGTCCTCAATGAGTGGCCTCAGTGAGTGTTAGGATTCTGTGCTGCCACCATGACAGTATGTAGTGGCAGAAGAGGGAACACTGAAACATACCCACGGATATAACACATTCTGTCTTAACCCTCCTAACGTGCATTTTTATTCAACTCTTGCTCTGACTACTCTAAAATTAAGAACTCATTCCTCCACAAGACTGCCCCACTACAAAATGCCAATCACAAGTACGGTTCTCAGGTCACCCTCACATCTATCAAACCAGCTACAACTCCTGGGCCATTTATGACCTTCCTTGGACTTAAGAGATCATTAAAATGACTCTCAAAACTGGGAAAAGCACTAGTTAGAAAAGACAGATTAGTCCAATCAAATGGAGAGACATATACAATGAAGTCTAGGTCTGAAACACAGACTTCCATGTCCTCTCCTCCCCATGAAGTATCATCCTTCTAAGACATCAAAACCAATCAGGAAACTCTGCAAGCCTTAGAATCAGAAGTTTTTTTTAAATTGGAATGGCATCACATGGACATGCCTCATTAAGCAATTAGTCACAGGATATAACTCAATCAGCTCACTCCCCCCTAAAGGTTGGCCTGGCTCCAAGTTCTAACTACTTGTATTGGTTGTTCTTTCTAGTGGTAAATCCTCAACCTAAAACTACCTAGAACATACCAGGAGTTACCATATTAGCATATTCTCAGGTGTGATCAAGGGAACTCATGAATAACAAAGAAACGTCCATCACAGAGCAACTTCCAAAGGTATAAGAAGTTCTGTGCCAGGAAGCTGGGATAAAGATCAGACAAATTCTTATAACACATAAAAGGTTTCTGCTCCCACTGGATACTCAGGATCCATAAGGGAAAGAGCACAGAAAACAAATCCTGAAACTAAAGCTTTAGAAAACACAACGGTTAGGGGCCAGTAGAAGAAACGCACTGGTTTACTTGTGGAAATACTTCAATTGTAGCACCTTTCAGTTCTAGGATCTTTACAATATAGTAGTTTGTATCATTCACCTACTCAATTCTGGAAGATTAAAACTTGGGTTTATACTCTCACTGTCTACATTTAATTAATCCATAGTTTTTTTTCCCACAATTACAAATCCAAATATTGTATACCAAGTCAGAATTCTGGTACATACCTCTGTTAGCAGTTCTTCAAGAGACTTTTACAGTGCTTTGCTGAGATTTTTATCCTGTGATAATTATGCAAATTTTATCCTGTGACATTAGATGCATGCAGGAAAGAGGACCAGATTATGAATGTGTGGGTTGGAAAAGTCTCTAAGTCACATAAAGAGGACAAGGATTTCTATCAAAGTTTAGGTTTGTAAGAACTGTTATGTGATTTTGTTTTATTTAAATTTGACACAGAAATCCTTTATGCTGACCCATTTTAAAGAATTTCATTCCACCCCCTTCTTCCCCCTACACACACACACACACACACACACACACACACACACACACACACACACACACACACACACACACACACACACACACAGAGCCAAAGTTGTAAAGTTCATTTTTCGACATAATGACTTGTACATCTCATTGTTGCAATGGGTCCACCTGTATCCCTATTTAAATGATTTGTTTTTGCCCTTCCCCTCCACAAATTATACTAACATCAAACACAGTAAAAGCAGGGGTTATACCGTGGGGGAGGGACATACAAAGCAACAAAGAAATCATCTTATTCACTTTCTATCCCAAAATTCATGACTACAAAAATTATATGGGAAGCCAGGCACTGGTGGCTCGCATCTGTAATCCTAGCTACTAAGGAAGCTGAGATCTGAGGATCGCGGTTCAAAGCCAGCCCGGGCAGGAAAGTCTGTGAGACTCTTATCTCCAATAAACCACTAGAAAACCAGAAGTGGCGCTGTGACTCAAGCAGTAGAGCACTCACCTTGAGCTGAAGAGGGCAGGGACAGCGCCCAAGCCCAGAGTTCAAGCCCCACGACTGACAAAAAAAAAAAAAAAAGTGGGAAAAAAGATCTGGGAATCTCTCCCCATCTTTGCCCTACTGCCCTATATTAGACACTAATTATAAATCTACTACAAGAGACCCCATGAGCCTTTTTTCTAGGGACTTTATTAAGGACATATCAATTGAAACCACTGAGATACCACTATATACTATTATACTAGTTGTAATTCAAAGTAGTGGTGATACTAGCTGCTGATGAGGATATAGAACAGTTAGAACTCCCATTCATTGCTGGTAGAAGTGGAAAAAAACACTACTGTTACTCTCAAAACTTATGTGCTAGTGTCTTATAAAATTAAACCTACTCCTACCATATGTCCCAGAAACTCCATTCCTAGCTATACATCAGGAAATAAAAATCTTGTATTCATGTGAAAATCTGTACATGGAACATTCAGAATAGCTTCATTCATGAGAGTCAAAAGCTTGAAACAGCCCAATGCCCTTCAGTAAGGGAAAGGAGGGACTGTGGCAAATCCAGATTATGGATAGTATTCAACAGTAACAAGGAAGAAATCATCAATACGAATATCATGGATACTTCTCAAAGACATGCTGAGTGAGAGTAGCCAGCCTTAAAGGGTACAGTCTTTATGAGTCCATATATTTGACATTCTCAAAAAGCCAAGACTGTAGTAATGGAGGAAAGACCAATAGTTGTCAGGGTTATGGGTGGTGTCTGTGATGTAAGGGTGTAATAGGAGAATTTTAAAGGGTGATGGAATTGTTTTTCATCCTGATAGCATGACTCTATACATTTGCTAAATTTATATAACTATACAAAAGAAAACAGGAAATTTTATTATATGATAATTTATAAAAATTAAAAAGAAATCTATATTGATATTTTTAGGCTCCACTGCTGGGGGCTAGTCCCCTTAGGTCAGAAGCTATCCCCTTTTAAAAAAAACTTTCTGGGCTGGGAAGGTAGCTCAGTGGTAGAGTGCTTGTCTTGCATGCCTGAGGCCCTGGGTTGGATTCCTCAGCACCACATAAGCAAAAAGAAAAAAGCCGGAAGTGGCACTGTGGCTCAAGTGGTAGAGTGCTAGCCTTGAGCTGAAGAGCTGAGGGACAGCGCCCAGGCCCAAAGTTATGGCCCCATGACTGGACCCCCCCAAAAAAAACTTTCTACCTTCCCTTGGAAACACATATATGAAAAATAGCCTGACTTTTAGAATATTCTACCCTATCTCTCTGCCATTTTTGGCCTCCTCCTTTCTAGTCTCTTCCCTGTCAGGGGACATATTTGCTTAATGTTCCGAAGGGATTCAGGAAAACCAGAGAATGGTTGTTTCAAGAACTTTCTGCTTTCAGCTCATCAAACACCCTTGAGCCAATGACACAAAGGCCTAGAAAGGAGGGAAGAAGAAATAAAGAGAATCAAACACAAATGATATAGTACTCTTTCTCACTATATTTTTTGGTAGCAGAAACAACTCTCACATCAGTACTTCAGTACATTGCCCTGCTACACAAACAACAACAAAAAAAATCACTGCCTTGGTTCTTATTATTCTGGCCCTTATAACTAACAAACTCATGAAGGATGGAAAAGACCTGTTAAAAGTAGGCAACAGATTAGTGTATTGGGGGGGATTGTGTGAAATAATAAAGGTATGCAAATAACAGCTGCATACAAATTTGAGATAGGTAAGAAAAAATGCCCCCTCTTGGAACTGCCATTCCTGACCAGAAAATGGATGGCATTTGCAGAACATACAGCCTTCTGAAAGCAAAGCTCACATTCACATCTCTGGTCCAGCATTGGTAAGGTGAAGACACATACACTGCATAGACTCAGCTGGGACCAGTGTTAAGACTGAAGACCTGCAGCATGGAAGACCACACTCGAGATTGACTGGAATCAGGCTGGGCTGCAGCTCAGGTTGTACCCTACACCACAGTGTCAGATGAGAAGCATTTGTGAAATTGCATCAACCACTTTTTGCTTTCCAAGCCTGTGATATGGACATGTATCTATAACAAGACAAGTCAATAAGTTTAGAACCACTTTAGAAAGATTACAGACATCTTAGTTGAATTAGAATAATTAAACACTACATGTATCCCTGAACTTTGTAAAAACCAAGGAGAAAAGCAAAATTCCCTGGAAACATTTACCTCCTAATTATTGAATAAGAGAAAATCTTTAAGCAATTTCAAAGAGGCAAGCCTCATTCTAGATTCTCTGAAGGATTTTGAGAAACAAGTTGATGATTTTATCAATGACAAGTTGGTAAGATATGCAAAAGCATTCACCATCAAACATTTCCTGCATCTACCTTCTAAAAAATACCAACCCTAACAAACAAAGATCACATACGCTCAGGATATTTCATTGTATGTTTTTCTGAATTAATAACATTATAAAATAATAAAAATTAAAATAATGAAATTCAACATTCTATAGATCCTTACATAGGGAATTTCAGGATGTTCACAAGTCTACATATACACTAATATCTCTAGAGAGTTCTTCAAATGGCTTCTGGACCAACCCAGTTCTTTTCCTTGTCTTGCTTGTAGTTCTCAAGAACAACTAAAGAATGTGCTAGGGAAGCAACATGCTGAGATATAGAGGGACTGATTAGGATGGGCTGGGATCTCTATTTGCCCCCCCCACTGCCCCCCCCCCACTAGGATAGGATCTCCTGCAATGCTTTATCTAGAGTGAGTCTCATTGTCCCAAGGTGTAAAGTCCAGTCAAGGTAGGCTGTTTCCAAATCTTCCAGGTGTGATGTAAGAAAGGCATGAGCAAATGATCCTCCAGGGGTTGGCTCACCATGAATCCTAGGCTTCTACTGTCCCTTACTTCCTATCTGTCAGTAACAAAGTTGCTTGGCTTAACTTTGCTGTAAATAGTCTGGCTTACTGGACTTACACAAGTGATAAAATTGACACAGCTCCAGGTGTATTGGGCCAGGTGTTTAGAATCTTCCCCTGGGGTTGGTATGAGTACAGTGAAACTGCTTCACAGCACTGCCTATGAATCAACCAAATAAGGGAAAATTCAGAGCCTGGGGAGTTGGCAAATTATCTTTTGACTTGAAAAAGAAATCTTGACACAACATCAGCTATGGAGTATTTCATCCCAGGCAAGAATGCATATGCTGAATTTAATCATGAATCTAATCAGACAAACTGAAAAGAGGAAATATTCTATTAAATATGGAGGGAGGAATTGAATTCATCAAAAATGTTACTGTTATAAGATACAAAGAAAGTTTTTAAATTGAAAGAGACATCACAAATAAATACAACAACTTACCCTGGTCTGGATCTTGTACTGGAAGTATGAAATGTGCTATCAAGGTCTTGCTGGGTCAATGGAATATGGATACAGATTAAAGTATTATATCTATGTTAAAATGACTGAAGTTAATCATTGTTCTGTGCTTTTATATAAGAAGCTATCTCCTATTCTTAGGAATTAGACATGGAAATATTTAAGGATTGAGGGTCATGATGTATAGAACTTATCTTTAAATTGTTCATAAAATTTTAATTGAGAGAGAATATGAATGATAAAATAAATGATGTAAAATGTCCATAATAAATGAATCTAGGTAATGATTCTAGCTCTTCATTTTCTTCTTAATGTAAATTTTCTATAGGTTTCGGATTATTTCCAAATTAAACTCTTAGAAAAATAGTATTAGAAAATTAGAGGTTATAATGCTCAAAAAGTTGACAACCATGAATTTCCAAGTTTGACTAGTTGCACACCATCAAAAGAAGCTCCTTTGGACTAGATGATAGCATTATATGGGTAAATTCCACAATGCATGCGTCAGTTGATAGCATTCATTGTTGTTCAGATAATGACCCCTGTTACTTAGCTAGCAGTTTGGCAACACTCAGTTAGAAAATGTGGAGCCATTCATTCTTAGAGCATCATCCCAGGTGTTCAAGAAGGTATCCCTGCAATTCAATCTTGGCCACTGAATTCAGAACAAATTTTCACGTTCTGCATTTCAAATAAAAAAAAGCTAAAGAGCTTGAAGGTAGGTTAACAAATGAAATCAGTTTTCCATGTTTTTTTAAGCAATAACTGTATTTAACTCTTGAAAGAGTCCATGATCACTTCTGACAGGCAAAAGATGTTAATATAGTGTTAAGAAGATAAGTCTAGAGTTTGAAATTTTGATGACTTGAGACTGACATCAATAGAGCATCAAACTCAAATCAAACTGGGGAACCAGTAAAGTTAGAGTGTTGATTTTCCATGTATCATGACATTAGACAGCTGGCTTCTCATTCCTCAGCCTTCTAAACACAAAGGGGATGTTGAACTGGATTAAGAAAGGTCTAGCTCTACATCCACAAATGAGACCCTCCCAGTAATAGCACTACAGACCAGTATGCCTTTCATCATACCTTCAGAATCATAAATCATGTCCCAGGCTAAATCTGGATCTGCCTAAAGGAGAAGTAGGTGGGGAAAGGAGGAGGTTCTGTATTATGTTACTTCCTGAGAATTCTCTTTCATTAATCTTTGCTCTAAAGGTGCCTTTGAATGGTTTTTGGTGCAATGAATAATGTTCACACACAATCTCTCCTGTCAAACATTTTACTCACTCTAAAGTCTGCCGACACTTTTGCAACAGTGTCTTTTGCTATTATGTTTTTCAATTGGCTTTCTATTGTCACCTCAAAAAGTATAGAAGCACCTGATTTATGAGAGGCTGGCTTAAAAAGTGTCATTTCCATTGCCTGCTTAGTAACCACCTCAAATAAGCAGAGGAGGGCAATTTGGCTTGAACTTGCTTTGAAAAGAAGCCTTAAGTTTAATTTATACATTGGATAGACCTCTCGGACTCATTGAAATTCTACTTAATATATCCTCAGAAAACACTTGGAAGACAAGAAAAACAAAGCTACAGTATGCATAATCTTATAGTTAAGGCAACAGTTGTGAATTTCATGAATACAGTCTCAAAACAGATTCCTATTCCTTTCTTCCCTGCACTGTCAGTACACATTTAAAAGAAAACAAAACAGAATTGTAATGACTCAGAAACTATGCCACAGTTAATAATTAGGCTAATTTCTCAAAGATATTTTAAACTTATTTCCTTAAGTACCCGTCTATAGTTTGTCTATATTATGTCTCATATATTTTCTCCAATAACCCCATGGCCAGGGAATGGCATACAAGTCAGCTGCAAAAAACTGACAGTCTGAAAGAGAAGAGGTTTAATTTAATATGTGCAGGCACCAGAGTCTCTCAGAAGACAATTGGTGCCAAGAAATTTGGAAGGTCATTATGTGCAGTATCTGCGGCATAGCATCTTTTGAACCTTTTTTAATAGGGAAGGAGGAACACTTCTGTGTAATGGTATGGGACTCATTGTCCTCAAAGCTGCCACTGGCCTGCGCAGCTCCAGAATGAGTTCTGTAAATGTAGGCTCACACTCACGAAGCTGAACAAGCACTCTGGAAGTTTTCCTCAGCCTGCACTGGCCAGTTTCCTAGAGACTGTATTTCAAATCTTAACATGTACACAGATCACCAGGCAAAATCATCATTCAGTACATCTTGGATAGGACCAAAGCGCTGCATTTCTTTCTCTTTTTTAAAATTATTATTATCTTTAAGTAATTGAACAATGGGGTTTCAATTCAACATGTCAGTCCTGATCAATGTCACTTCTTACAACATTCTCCCCCCTCTCTCCCAGTTTCACCTGTCTCTTCTAGGGCTTGAACTCAGGGGCTGGTCATAGTCCTAAGCCTTTTAGCTCAAGGCTAGCACTCTACCACTTGAGACACAGTTCCACCTCCAGTTTTCCTTGGTGGTTAATTGGAGGTAAGAGTCTCATAGACTTTCCTGCTCTGGCTGGCTTTGAACTGCCATCTTCAAATCTCTGCCTCCTGATTAGCTAAGATTATAAGTGTGAGCCACTGGTGCCTGGCTCAGAGCCTAGTTTTCTAATCCAAAGATATAAACTTTCAAAAAATAATTTAGAAGCAGGTGCATCAGCAGATGACTTTGATGTGCCCTTTGATTTTGTTCTCAAATGAATAATGGAGCCAATGTGGAATTGCCAGGTTTTGCCATAATGTGGACAATTGTTTCACGTATGGGAGCGGAGCTAGGCTTCTCTATCGGTTTCATTTATCATTCCTTTTTCATTATTTCATTAGAGTAATAGATAGTTACATAAAGGCCACGGATGCATTGTGGATACTAAATCTGAAAATAACTCAGACTTTTGAGATTTTTACGCAGTTCTGGGTGTTCCTTTATAACCTGGGAAGGCATTTTTCATCTACTGTTTGGAGTATTGTTAAGAAATGAATCTCTATCAAACAGCTCATACTAAGAGGCTGGGGGAGCGAGACAGACATGGTCAAAGCCTGGGACAGCAAGACTGCAGAGAGTCACCATAGTCATCAGGTTAACATAAATAAATCCATAATGACTTATAACTGCTTACTATTTTGCAACTTATAAAATGATTTTTTATTATGTTCTGACCCTGAGAGTAAAGTATAAAAGTTTAAAATGTTAGCCCTCTCTTTTTCCCTTTCTGGCTCAGCTCTAGTGTAAGAAAGGATGTCTGAAACCACCAGACACTATAAACTCTTACAACTATAGACAGTCCTCATTATAACTAAACCAGCTAAAATTATAGTTTCCCTCAAGAAGATCATAAAAAGTTCTTTAAATACATATTGGTGTAGCACTGATTTACCTTGAGCCAATACAAAATTCTTTTCTCCCCAGGTAATACATAATTAGCAATCTTAAGAGATAACATTTATTGAAAGTTTGCAGTGAGTCAGGCTGTTTATATTTAATACAATACACTGTTTATACCATCTTATGAGATCTATGCCTTTATTAGCCCATTTCACAGATAAGACAGTATTTAAATAAGCCACATAGTAATTGGAAGATTCACAATTATTTAGGCAGATTGACTACAGAGGCTGCACTTATCCAAGAAGTTACATTATCTTCACTTTGGAAGGAAGGTATTTAATTTTCCATAAACAAAGGGTATGCCTTCTTAGGATTTCACCATATTCTCACATTGAAAACACTGAACCCTTAAGACTCTCACTGTTTCTAGTGCTTAGAGTTTGGTGACATCTGAATATAAGCCAACTCAATGTAATTTCTAGTCAGTGTTTTTCTTATATTCTGACAGGAAAATATCCCAGATGCTTAGTAAAATATCTAGACAAAAACTGGTTAACATGCATCCATCCATTCATTCACCACCATTAGCAATCTGCTGAGACTGGGCTTTGAGAGACACCTAAGACTCTGATACAGGTAATGCTAGTGGACACTCGTCAATTCCCCTCTTGCTTAATTTTGTCACTTGACACTGCTGCTCACTCCTTCCTTCTTCCTTGAAATATTTTCCTTAATTACCTTCCAATAAATCATGCCTTGTTGGTCTTTCTCTTATCTTTAAAGCAGCTTGGAGCCAGCCTCTGGTCCCTTGCATTCCTAACCCCTAAATAGCAGAGTACTTGAACTTCTCTTTCTCCAGTCATGACCGTGGTCATCCCAAAGTTGAGCCGTTTTTAAAATGTTTCTCCAACATACATTTCTTCCTTGAGTACCAAACCTATACATCTGAGTCAGACAGCTCTTGAACACCTCATGGACATTCCAACTTAAACATGACTCAAACTGATCCTCTTCCTGGCCTCCTCTTTCCTTAATCTTCTCTATCTGATAAGGGCACCATTGTTCTTCCAGTTATTCAGAAAAATCATGCAGTTATCTTTTCATTCTCTATATTCAATCTGTCACAGTACCTTGACCTTCAAAAATATACCTAAAGTATCTGTCTACTCTACCTTCAAAAAATATCCAAAATGCAACCATATTTCACCACTCCTATTATTGCCCTTGTCCAAATGTCTCTCTTTGATTGGAAAATATTTTTCTAACTTGTCTTCAAGGCTCAAGTCCTACCCTACGACAGTCAATCTGAACATGGCAAGAAGATTTATCTTTTGTAAATGTGAGTCAGAAAAACCTTCCAGTGCATTTGCCATTTGACTTACAGGAAAGGTCCAAATCCTCCCAATGGCCTACAAATACCTTTACAGTTTGCACTCCTCTGTACTAATTTCTACCTTTCTCCTTCACTTACTACACTCTGTTCTGATTCGTATTTGGCACACATACTTTCCCATTAGGGCCTTTGCAGTGCTCATCCCCCTACCTTAAATAATCTTCCACAAGATGTCATCATGGCCCCCTTCCTTCAGGGGTTTTTTTTGCTTAAGTGACACTCTCGATATGGGCCTCTGTTCCAGCTCCTTTTGTGGCATGACATATGACCCTGAGACTTCGTGGTCTAAACAACCACCATTTTATTATGCCCAAGGATTTTGTGGGTGAGGAATTCAGAAAGGGCTCAGTGAGGATGACTGAGATGACCTAAAAGCTGGGAATTGAAGACACTTGATGCTGTGTGCCCTCAGCCACAATACCTTGTTTGTGGCTTTACTGCATAGCTGCTTGGGCCTCCCATCACATGGTATCTGGGTTCCAAAAATAGGTACCCCAAAGTGCACCAAGTGGGTGCCATGTTGCCTTTTATGCCTAGTCTCAAAAATGTGTCTTTCATTAGAGCCCCAAACTTACCATCATGAAGGGAGTATCAACATTATTTTGCAAGGGAAGCATCTAGAATGAATGATATTTTGACTGTTGTGTTTACAAATGTCATCTTACATACCTTCTCAACTTGCTTTATTTTAAACTACAATCACTCCTTGACTTCATCATTCACATCAGAATTCTTCACCCTTGTTCCCTTAATTTCCCTGCTGGTATTTGTACGTTTCCTATTGCTACAGCAATAGAGTGCCATAAACTTTGTGATTGAAAATGACACCAAAACTCATTTTCTTACAGTTGTTGAAATCAGTTTCACTGGGCTAGAGTCAAAGAATAGTCAGATCTACATTCCTTCTAGGGGCTGGAGGGGAATTCCTTTCCCATCCGTTTCAGTTCCTTTTGGCTGCCTGAATTCCATGGTGCGTGGGCTTGCATCATTCCAGCTTCAGCTTCTAGCACCACATCTTGAGATTATCTTTTCTCTGCTGATTGACTTGCTTCCTGTTGTTCTTTAGAATCCTTGTAATTACATTGGTCCCACCTAAACAATCCAAATCACCTTTCTACCTCAAAATCCTCAATTTAGTTATATCTGAAATTTACCTTTTGCTGTCAGAAGTAATATTTTCTCAGGTTCTAGGAATTAGGGTATGGGCATTTGGGGGAGGACATTATTCAGGCAGCCAGAGATCTCATCACTTTTGACATATCATGTGTAGTATGCATTTGTTTATATACTGTTTTAGAAATTTCTGTCTGGTCTTCTACTGTGTTCCATGATTTTAGAATACTCCCTGGCATATGTCAGGAATTCAGTATGTACTTGTTGAGTGAATTACTGGTTTGTTCAATTAAAGAGTCCAAAAATATTTTGTGGACTAAATTAAAACTTCGTTAGCACTTATTTTTCCTAAGGGTTCTAAATACCCCGTGCCAATAAAGCAAGCCACACGTGCAGTTCATCATAGTAAAATTTCAAGGGTGTATTCCATAGCTGTATGATTTTTCCCTTTCTTTCTGAACATTATACAGACGAGTTATTGCCTGTATCATAGAAGCATATGCCTGGAGTCTCCATGATCTTGTGACCCAGGCACTTGTCCTAAATAAGCAAGGAAAGAACTCAGGCCCTGGGTGTTCATCACATACACAGGGTTTGTGCACTACCATCCCTGAGCTCTTAATTGAATGTCCCTTGTCTGTACTCAGTTTTGTTTCCATGACATTCAACAATATTTCTCTAGACAGTGCACAAACAGAAATGATTTGTGTTTTAACTTTGGATTCCCTGACTCTGAATTGAGCCAGATATGGGGAAAAGTAAATGTGTGTGTGTGTGTGTGTGTGTGTGTGTGTGTGTGTTAGTGTTTTGATCCATATGCTTGCATTGATGTGAGTTCTGTGACCTTCTGTTCTTTCTTTTCATTGATGATTTGTACCCACAACTTTACAAGGCAATCTCATAATTGAGCTGGATCTGTTTCAACCATGAATTTTTCAGAAGATCATAATCGTCATGGTTTCTATGTCCATTTAAGAAACAATGTAGTCACATATGGCCACAAATGAGCCCCTAAAATACTGCCCTTATCAATTTCATTTTGTAACACAAGCCAAATTGGACATATTTATATTCCTTTCAGATGTAATCACTTAGCCTGTTACTAAACATCATATTAAAAAAACAGAATCTCAAAACTAAATAAAATTAAAGCAAGCAAGAACTGTTCCTCTAATTAGAGTTGGAGTTAGAGAACAATTTAAGATCTTCAGTTTCTATTTAAAACTTGGCTTTCTCAGCTGTGAAGTGGGCACACTAAAAGTGTCTTTGGCATCTTATTTGGCCTCTATTGATTTTACTTCTTTATCCATAAAATTGAGATGATAATAATACTTAATTCATTAAGGAAAGGGAAAATGAAAATAGTTTCAAACATTAAAGTGTTTATTTAAATGTCTAGTGCTTAGTAAAAAACTCAATACATTTTAACCCATTTTCATTACCTACATATAGAACTGATTCACATAAACTAATTGATAGCTGTTTATTTTTCAAATAATATTTTAGTGGTTTTAGACTCACAGCATAATCGATCTGAAAGTACAAATATTTCCCAATACTCTCTGTCCCCATACATAACTATCTCTGTTACTAATAACCTCCACCATACAGTTCATCTGTCACAACTTACAAACCTACATTGACATTATAATCACCAAAGATTATAGCTTACCCTATGTTTCACACTTGGAGTTGAATATACTATGGTTTGGGACAGATATTTTTTATGAGGCACACCCACCATTCTAGTATCATGCAGAACAGTTTCATGGCTTTAAAATTCCTCAGTGATCTGCCTACTCATCCTTCTCTGTCCCTCCCTCCCGACCCCTGGAAACTGAGCTTTTTACTGTCTCCCTAGTTTTACCATCTCTGGTTGTCATATAATTGGAATCAGATATTATGTAGCCTCTTCAGATTGGCTTCTTTTACTTAGTATAATATTGATAGTAAATGAATATTCATTTAATATGCATTTAATCCTCTTATATTTCCATGTTTTGATAACTCATCTCTTTTTAGTGCTATATAATAGCCCATTGTCCAGATGTCCAAGAACGTATCCATCCCACTTACCTACTGAAGTATGTCTTGATTGCTTCCATAGCTACTACTTTTTTTCACACCAAAGTGTAACATTTTATTAGCATGCAGTAATATCACAAGGCCACTCTTTTTAAAGCAGGAAGGACTCCTCCAGCTGAAAAACTAAAGAACCACTTGTAAGATGTGGCTTAAAAAGCACTCAGAATGTCTGTTTGTCATTCTGAGATGCTCCTTCCTCTACCTTGAAATAAAGCCTGTTGTTTCTCTGGTAAAGCTTAATTTGTTTGACTTAGGATGTTAAAATGAAAATACTCCTAGGAGAAATATTACTTTAAGCATCGTTAGCTATTTATACTTTAGAATGAGTGAGTTTTATATCTTGTTCTGAGAAATTTCCCCAGAGGTAGACAGAAACAATATGAGCAGTTGGCAACAAAGAAGATAACTCCACCTGCCCCACAATTATAAATAACTTACATGAATATCAAGTTTAATGATAAATATAATGTTTTATTCTCAGGGCTTCCCACAGCTCTCTCCTATGACATGAACTGAGTGGTAGGAAATAATGTAAGATATTATACATATACCAAATCCTAGTAATTACCTTTGCCTGAAGATCAGAATTGTTCATTTTTCATGTGGAGAGTTGTGGGTGTTTTTGAAGGGTGTTGACTTGTAAATTTCATGAGTGGGATTAAAGTTTAGGGAGAAATTCTGGCCATTGGTCCTTTTTCTGCTTCTGCTTTCCTGATCTATGCAAGGCTGTCCAACCAGGGCTGGGGCTGCTGCAAAGTAGCTCTACTGGAGGAAGCGGAAGACAATGAACAAAACTTACATGGCACCAAGAAGCAGGTTGCCTATTGAAGAGGAAGGAAGGATGTCACTCAGCTAATTGGTGAGGGCTCCTAACTACCCACAGGAACTCTTATCCCAGCATTTTCACAAGTGAACTAATCCCGGAAGTTTACATCTATCCACTTAGCCTCAGGTTTCCCATTGGCAAAATGAAGATTGGACAAAGCCTCTGGTTCTAAGTATCTAGCATTACCTCAAGAGTTTTGCTCTTAACTAAAATCTCCTGGATTTTTGTGCCCGTCTATAGTATAGGCTTCACTGGCCACAATATCAATGCTTCTCGAACATCTGGGCCATCCTGTCTTCTACTATCTGTGTACAGCAAAGAATATCTGGGGATGTAGATCTGTGTAACCCACTGTCTCCTTTCCTTGTTCAAGGTTGTACAGTCAAACAGCTCTAGAATCCCAAGCTTCATTTGGACAAGTTATATAAGTTCTTTGGGCATTAGTTTCTTCTTTCAAAAGATGGGAACAATAAAACCTCTTATCAGGTTTGTGTTGAAAATTAGTTCATGTAAATGATGCAACTCTGCACTGCGCCTAGTGTATCTTGCCAATTTTCTCTTCCTTCTAACTTCCTGACTTGTGCTTTCGAAATTCTAATCCTTTCTCCACACATTAAAGGAAAGGAAATTATTTGGTGGGACTGAAACTCATTTATATTGTAGGATGGTTCCCCAGGCTCTGCTGGGGCTCAGTCTTTTATCTCGAACTCTGGAAGATTTTGCCTGTCCTACAAAGGATCTCGGGCATGTGGGGTGCAGGTGAGAAGCAGCCATCACTCTTGACTCTGAGCTGTAATACCCTCAAAAGTCAGCTCTCAAGCCTGTCTACTTTTGTTTCTTTTAGAAAGCCAATGAGTTGGATAAGCCTGAGTGGGGAGGAATGGAAAATCTCCATAAGCTCCCTTCTCCGCATGCCAAAAAAAGACAACTGTGTGTGCTCCCCTGGGAAGCAGTGGCAGCTGTGGGAAGCCCTTGCCTGGGAACGGATGGGGGTAGAGGATGAGGCACTGGCATTGAGAGTTGTTTGCACTGATTCCATCACCCCCTCCAGCTGGCTACAGAAGTTGGGATGAGGAACAGGTGGAGGGGAGAGTGTAATGAGCCAGAGCAGCTGGACTCTCATAAGGATCCCACAGGAAGCATTGTTCCAAGATCTGAGATCCTGAGCCCAATCCAAAGAACTCAGTGCAGGGTCATTGGCATGGGACACTCACCCTGGTGTTGTCTATTGCCAACAGAAGACGTCCCAGCCCCTCCGCATAGCATCCAGAGCTTTCCCAGCCTGGCTGCTTCCTGGATGAGTCTCCCTCAACTTTCCCAGCATCCGCTTCCCATCCTCTCTGGAGCAGCCCCCATATCTCCATGCTTCCATTAGTTTGGAAGTCTCTTCTTTCCTTTTCCATATTGAACATACTAACACATCTATGAGCACCATCAAAGGTTCACCTTCTTTGCGTAGGCCATAAGGTCTCTGCCCCCATGTGGCCTGTTTCTATAGCCAGAGTGAGAAGTGTCCAGCACAAGGGCCATATAGGGTACCTGAATCATTTGGTCTGGCCTTGCCAAAGGAACTGCAGGCTAGAGTCAAAAAAATCAATAAGCCGGGTGATGGTGGCTCTATAATCCTATAGAGCCTATAATCCTAGCTACTCAGAAGGCTGAGATCTGAAGATCACAGTTCAAAGCCAACCCGGACAGGAAAGTCCATGAGACTCTTGTCTACAATAAACCACCAGAAAACCGGAAGTGGCACTGTGGCTCAAGCAGTAGAGTGCTAGCCTTGAGCACGGAGGGACAGCACTCAGACCTAGAGTTCAAGCCGACAATGGACAAAAAATAAGAATCAATAAACCTAGGATTTTTTCAAAGCAATGTAAGTTTGTATTACATGAATCATAAGAATAATGTAAATTTCACAAAACAAGCAGTGTCCATTATGGAATATACAAGATACATGCCAATAAATGACAGAACAGACAATCATGCTGCTCACCAGCCCCCTGAGGCCCCTCTGCCTATACTGTGGTAACTCAGAATAGTCTGTTGCAGGCAGGCTTGGGAAAGTGTTAATACACAGTGGAGAAGCTACAGTGATGAGCTACAAAGAGATGATTCCTCTCCCTGTTGATGACCTTGCTGCCAATGACTGACAGTGAGACTGTCCACACAGATGATAACTTCAACATAACCTTTATCCACCCAACCATGATCAACAATCCTCATAAAAATGGACCCTCAGAAGAAGATTAAGGAAATTATAATACATAGAAAAATCCCAAGTGTCCATGATATGATCATCGGTATGTCAGAAATCCAATATGCAGGATTAGAACAACTATCAAAGTAAAATAACTGCATCACTGGTGACACACATACAGGATAGTTATTAAAACTTGAATGGTATAACATTCTACAAATGGTGACCATAAAGACTCAGGTTGATGCAGTGTCATTCTTTCCAAGAGAACTGTACAAATTATTATTTGTTGTTGCTGTTAAAGTCAAAAGCAAACCTGTCTGCCTACTTTGTGGCATTGAATCGGAAGTTGTTGGTTTTCCTTTTTTTAAAAAGCCAATTTGGAACATCATTGCAGCTTGAAACATTCTCAACTCAATGAATTGGGAGACCAAATATATCTGGATAAAATCAATGCTCTTCAACAGAATTTGGGAACACAAGGGACTATTTTTACCAAGCCTGACTGTAACAGAGATATTATTCTGATGGGTTATTTTGTGAGTGAGAAAAATCACAAAGAAACTGAAGCTCTTGTAGAGGGAGAGTTTGTGAGTATATAGCAGCTGCTGTGGACTTGTTAGCACCAGACAAAGTAAAATTGCTTCAGAGTTATTAGTTTGTCTAGAAGAACAGTCTCAGATCAGATTATTGGCTTAGCATAAGATATTGGAAAAATACATTGAAGGATTCTTCAGATTTCAAATTCTTCTCTCTGGCTTGCAATGAGACAATGGACATAACTCATACTGCCCAACTGGCCATCTGTATTCGTGGGATAACTGCAGAGTTTGACACCTGAGAAGAACTGCTGTCACTGGAAGTCACACATGGTACTATAAGAAGTGAGGACTTATTTGAGAGACTGTTTTATCAATGAAAAATACTGGCGGCAATATTTGTAAAGTTAAGTATCCTTCCTACAGATGGAAACCCGGCCATGCTGGTGTCACGCATGAGTACTGTCAAAGCAGAAGGTTTAACAACAGTCAGCTTAAGGAATTTCTGAATGATTTTGACTCTGAGTGTAAGTGATCTTGTTTATCATGGTGAAGTGTGGTGGCTGAGTCACAGGAACATGCTCCTGAGGTTTTATAAACTGCAGAATCAAGGTAAGCAGTTCATGGAGATAAAGAGAAAACCTATCAGAGAAAGCCATAATAATAAGTGGCTGTGAGATCTAGCATTTGTGACAGACGTTACAAGTACCTCTCAGAGCTCAGGGTCAAGCGGCAGGGATACAAACAGCTTCTCAGATCCCTGCTTTCAAAGATGGAAGCATCTGAAGCTAAATTAAGGGTGTGGAATATGTAGCTCAAAAGGAGTAACAGTGCATTTTGCCACTCTGGGAAGGATAAAAAGCTTCTGTGCCACTTGAATATGCTAGTTAGTATGTGAAACTATTTGAGACACTTAATGAAAGATTCCAGGACATGAAAAGTAAACAAATGGAACATCTTTGCTACATTGCTCAATGTGGAATCAGCTGATGTGCTTGATAACCTACAACATGAAATCATTCTTCTGAAAAGTGATGGTGAGCTGAAAGCTAGGGGCAGCAACCTCCCACTGTTTGCATTCCTTGACACGTATGTGGTGATGAATTTCCCCTTCTGAGGAGTGATGTATTTAAAGATGCATCTGTGTTTAAAACTACTTACTTCTGTGACCAGATCTTTTCGAAACCTACCATTGCATAAAACTACTTACTTCTGTGACCAGATCTTTTCGAAACCTACCATTGCATAAGACTACTTACTTCTGTGACCAGATCTTTTCGAAACCTACCATTGCAAAGAGCTTACAGCATTCTAGAATAACTAGTGGAAACCTGGGAAAGCAATTGGTAATAGAAACGCTAGCAATCCCAACTAACATCATCCCCTCACAAAGAGAAGCAGTTCCAACAATCACAGTAAGGATGAATTAATTAAATGTTTGCCCAATTATAGCTGGTGAATTTTTTATTTATTTATTTTTATTTATTTATTTATTGTGAACATACTGTACAGAGAGGTTACAATTACATGGACAAGATAATGAGTACATTTCTTATCAAGCATTGCAGCCTCCTCCTTTGTTTCCCCTTCCCATCCCTTCCCAGCCTCGCCCCACCCTCCCCCCCATCCTACCCCCCCAAAGTTGTAATGTTCGTTTTCGACATGACAACTTGTACTTCTCATTGTTGCAACGGGTCCACCTGTATCCTTAAACGACTTGTTTTTCCCCATCTCCTCCACAAGTTATACTGACATCAAATATAGTGAAAGCAGGGGTTATACTGTGGGGGAAGGACATACAAAGCAACAAAGAAATAATCTTATAAATGCATTAGGAACAAATGCATGAAAAAAAAACATTTAAATACATATCTAAGGGTTCATTTTCCTAACATCAACTTATCTGACCTTTTCTGCTTGACTCATACATACACTAGATATTGCAAATAAGGGAAACCATGGGACCTATATTTCTTTGGGATTGGCTTACTTCACTTAATATAATTTTTCCAAGCCTTTCCATTTCCTAACAAATAGGGCAATGTTATCCTTTCTGCTGGAGGCATAGAATTCATTGTGTATATATACCACATTTTCTTGATCCATTCATCTACTGAGGGGCATCTGGGTTGGTTCCATATCTAACTATGGTAAATAATTATAGCTGGTGAATTTTAAGTTGATAATTTTATATAGAACTCAAATAATGTTTTAAATATACAAATGGTCCCTGGCCAAAAAAAATCCCCAAAAAGGTACCTTACCCTGTTTCATGGCATTCACTCTTAATGGTATTTTTGCTACAGTTGTGCAAGGTTTGTTCCTCTACTAGTGTGTGAGCCACTTGAGATCAAGTATGTTGCTTGATTCTCTTTTATCACATTACCTCCAACACATGTTTGGCACAAGGTAAGCATGGACTCAACAAACTCAATATCTTAATAGATATTAATGCCCAGCTGCAAGAGAATTAAAAAAGGCCGCCTGGTCTTTTCCCTGTGTGATCAGGTGTATGTGCCCAGTGGCTAACAGTATTCAGAAGTCTGTCAGCACCAGCACTGATCAGACTCAGTGAAAATTCAACAAAGATGAAAACTAAAAATGGGATTCACTTATTTTTTTCAAAACCACCCATTTTAGTCACTTTCTTTCATATTCAAACTGTTTTTTTCCTTGATCGTTTTTTTAAAAAAAAATCCTTCCATTATGGTAGAAAAAAATTATGTTCTCAGCTGCCAAGGAGCTTTGTACAGCATTTCCCTTCTTTTTTCTAACCCCACAGGAGCAACTGGAAAAAGAATAAAATAATTATCACACACTGATGTACACAGAGCTCTGTCACGGAATGAACATTAGAGCAGCTAGAAAATGGAGATTCTCTATCCATTTCCCCCATCCATGGAGAAATTCCAAATCTAATTATAGGCATTTATGGGAGCTGCATTCATTGATGCTTAATCACCATGTAGTACAATAACTATTGTGTGTCCCCATTGTATGTGTGTGATCAACTTTGATTTGGGTTTTGTTGCATTACCACATTAAACCCCACAAAACCATGCTCAGTCTTCAGCATCGGTGACCAGTCATGGAAGACAGTTGTTGGCTCACACCTCAGAAAACCTGCCTGGAGCTTAGCAAGAGTTATTTTTTATTCCTCTTCAGTACCTTTCACAACATCCAGCCCCGTGCTGCATGGCTGCCTTAGAAGACTTCATAAATACTGGGGGGGAAATATTGTTTACCACTTCAGAGATTTGTGGGACAGTGTTAGGTGCATGCCAAACACTTAGTATCCAAGAAGCCATTAGAATATTCTTTAGGACTTCTAACCATGCGGAAGATCTGGCACATTTTTAAGGGGTGGGGATGTCTTTGTATAATTATTTGAAAAGATACATGAATTTTAACTTTTTGTTACCTTTTGACCTTCCAGACTGTCACTAAGGCAACTGCTCTGCCCCTAGCATCTTGACAATACATACATGAAAGCAAATTTCAACTGCGAGAAGGATTATTGAGTAAGGCAATAGAACAAGAGCTGGACTGAAGGGTATTACCAGTACTGGCTATTTCCTTGTAGGTTTCCTGTTCCATAAGATTGCTTGGTTGGTTGGGTGTGACGTCCCATCTCTATAATCCCAGCACTTGGGCGGCTGAGGCAGGAGGATTACTTAAGGAGATCTTTTCTCAAATAAATGAATGGATGGATGAATGAAACATTATTAGTTACTGATCTTTCAAGAATGTAGAAAAGAGTAATAAAGCCTGTGGAGGTAAATTTTATGGGCTAGGTGAAAGACTTGGGAAAATTAGCAGGTTCTTATGTACAACCCACTCCACAGCAACTTGGGCATTAGAAGGACAGAGAGACATCTGCGTGTCCTACATTCTACCAGGAAGATTCACTGATTTAAAAGTCACCCCATCTACTTGCCAGGCCCAGTATCACCTGCTTTGCCCACCTTTCCCCAGCCCCTCTTGCCCTTTGGTTTCTTCTCACAGGATTTCTCCCCTTGTACCTAAGTTAATGTCCACACTGACATGTCCGGACAGTTAAGAAAACAGAGAACTCATTGAACTGCTCATATTTGGATAAGCTTACAAGATAGAGTAGGAGCAACTTGGTATAACTTACATACTAACGAGTCCCAAGACAGGAGTTGAGCCCTCATTACATGGAGGAAAGCCATTAACTAATGACGAGCTATGTAACCAAAGGTCCAAGTCTGTGCATTTGAGAAAGGAAGATGGAGGTTGCCATGGAGGCACCAGGCTCAGGTGTACAGTTAGTGACATCGAAGTCCTTCCTCCCAGACAGCTCCCAGCCAATGGCTGAGAGTGGCTGGCAGATTTCGTTCTGGCCATCTCTGACCTACACAGGACACTGCCCCGCCCCTCCCCAGAGCAGCCATCTTTGCTCTCAGTGGGCTGGCCAGGCCTTTGCACAGTCAACGCTTGCAACAGTCAACGCTCTTCCTGCTCAATCTTCCCTTCTTTCTGAATGTTTTCCCTGCCTATGTCTGTCCTTTCACTCTTTCCCATTCCAGAAACATTCACCCCCAAATCGCTCACACTTCTGAGGACCACTTCCCAGAGCTAAACCAACACCAGGTGGCCCGAGATAAGAGAAGTTTATTTTCTTTAACCTTGATTGTTTCTAATCAGTATATATGTCATTTGAAACACATTTGTTATAGAAATATTAATGTGCTTCATTGCAGGGTATTATTCAAACTCTATTGGAAATATAGAATATAGGATATGTGTTCTATTAACTTTCTAATATGATTAAAAACTCTGAATTTTGAAAAATACTTGACTCAGGGTTTTTAATTTTTAATCATTTGTGGGGGGGGATGAAGTACAGGGCTATGTGCTTGTTAGGTAGGCAATATGGGAAAATGTAGATGAACTGCATCCTCCTATTTCTGGCTTCCTGCCATAGCTGGGATCACAGGTGTACATCAGCATGCCAAGCTTCTGTTGAGGTTGGGTCTCATGAACTTAGTTGCGCATGCTGGCCTAGAACTGCCATCTTCCTGACCTCAGCTTCCCCTAGAGTTAGCATTATAGATGTAAGTCACCAGAACTCAATTTCCAAGAATATTCATAAGGGACCAAGGCCCTGTAACTGCACAAAAACTGAAGTCTATTAGGAAGTAGCTTGTCTCCAAAAGAGACTTCCAGCGAGCCATGTTTCGTAATTGTTATGTCATATGTAGTCTGATCGTAAATCCAGGTGATTCACCAATGGAACACATCAGAAAAAATGTGCCTGGTCTGAACCCAGCTCTTAAAAAAGCCTAGTAGTTTCCACATTCATACTTTTAGCTAATCAGGTACACCAAGAAATCCTGCTACCTGGGTAGACAAATCACATGGGAAAGCAAAGTAAACAGGGAGAAATTCCAAGAGGAGGAGAAGGAGAGGCTTGGGCTGGACCAGAATCCCATCTGAGTCTGTCCTCCTGGACAGCCTTGTCCAGGAACCAGGCCTGTTATTTAAGCCATTGTGGATGGTGAACCACTTGCCACCATCTGACTACAAAGTACATGAAGAGATCCCAAGGAAAAGGCTGTGTCAAACCTATCCATTGACCCTGGCAATTCAGAGTCATGAGAAATAATGTCACTGTTATTTTAAGTCACTAAATTTTGTAGTGATTGTTACACAACAGATGGTAGCCAGAACATTTTGCTAAAGTCTTTGCTTACAAATGGATGAAAGGTCAGATGAGAAACACACACACACACACACACACACACACACACACACACACACACACACACACACACACACACACACACACACACACACACACACACCCCACAAGCTAGATGTCATCAAAAGTGTGCATACAATCTCAGACTACTTCTGAAAAGAAATCTTTAGTAGCTCAGGTATTATTTTACATGCTAAACCAGAGGAGTATGAATTTGTCTAGGATTTTTTAGCCAGTCTATTGATGGTAGCTGCTACTCATACCTAGAAGTTTCTTAGCAGACTGATGCTGGTCACCTGCCTTCCTCTGGGTCTTGGTGGAAAATAATCCTCTTCATAGTGAACCCAGATCAAGTCACTAGTCTATCCTGACATCCCAGAGACTGCACTCCTACTCCCCGCCACCCCCCTCCTACCCAGAAAACTACCTAATACATGTGCCCTGGGCAGAGCTCATAGCCTCAGATGATGAGTATAGGTAGTACCTGAGGGAGTAGTTCAGGAAGGAGCAGGGACAATGAGCTCTCCAGGGGATGGAGGGAAGGAATATGTCCCTTATTCCTGGTCTTCACCCTCACCAAGATCTCTGTAGACTTTTCCCACATTATCATATGCTTAGCGTTTCCTGAGCACAGTTGTTCCCCTTGCCTGGAATACCATTCTGCTACCTTAGTTTTTTTTGTCCCAATTATTTCTCAACCTCAAGAGTCAGATCACGTCTCCTCTTCATCCAGTCTCTCCTAGTTCCATCCCAACTCCTCATCCAAGGACCAGAATTAGCATGTCCCTCTTTGTGTTTATGTGGTGCCGCACATCGTTGATCATCTTGCTATGTCATCCAGAGCACTTATCTGCCTGCCTTCTCTACCACTCTGCAAATTTCTCAAGGCATGAAGACTGTCCTAAACATCTTTATATCCTTACCACTCTGTACCATAGATAACAACATAAACAGACAGAATACGTAGATGAATACATGACGGTAGGGCTATTGTGACCTTTTTCATCTAATGTAGTCTTCCTTTCTCTGTGGTATTTAATGGTGGCAGGTAACTGATGAAAATGTCAAAGTCTACTTTTGGCTTCCCAAGCCCCTCAGGTTATTGACAGTTGGCATTGACATGCATGATCTTTGAAGTATTAGTTATTACTGGGTTTGAGAGGCAATAAATGATATTTCCTTTTTCCAGTCAACTGAGAACTAACAAACAAGAACATGAAGGTTAAATGTTAAATTTCACTATTGTTAAAATCAATGAGGGGTCAAGCATAGTAGCTTATGCCTTATGAGGCAGAAATTGGGAGGATCGAGGTTTGAGGCCAGCCAGGCAAAAGGTTAGCAAGATCCTCCCTCAATCAATAAGCTGGGTGTGGTAACATGCATCCTTGGTCCAATACTCTTATAAGTTGTGTGTCACAGAATCACTGCTTGGAATTGGCCCTGAGCAAAGATGTGAGACCCTATGGAAACAAACATCTACTGCAAAGAAGGATTGGAGCCATGGCTCAACTGGTAAAGCACCTGCCTAGCAATGCATGAGGACCTGACTTCAAATGCTAATGCTGCAGAAAAAATAAACTGAGAACATGACTTTGATTCAGTGACCACATTAGGCTTTCTGTTATTCTCTCCATTGGATGGGTTGAAGCAGCAAAGCAAAACTTTTATTTAGAGACATTGCTTCTCCAGTATCAGAGAGAAAGAATCAAAGGATTCCTCAATCCTAGGGACATTCATGGGTGTGGAACAACTGGCCTGTAATCTTTATAAGGCCCAATATCATTTGGTAGATGGCCAGAGAGACACACAAGCCTCCCATATGGTTCTCAAGAGCTACCCATAGCCATCACCTGCATTGATTATCTTGTATAGAAATAATGTTACAAACATGGAAATGGCCCTTGGCAGGAAAAAAGATTCCCTACCCTTACCCTTTCTGACTCCACACATTCAGAAGTATTGACTAAAAGATCACATGACTAATCCTCTTCCCCTGTGGAGAGGAAGCAGTTCAAGGAAGAGACCTGCAATGTGACCCCGATGAAGCCATTTCTGAGGAACACGAGACTTGCCACAAGGGTGGACATTGCATCCAAGGACAGAAACCAGGGCCTCTGGAACCCAGAGAGCTACTACTGTGTTCACAGTGAAATACAAATGTGTTTGTTTAGTTGTCAGAGGGAACAACCAAAATGTTCAATGAAGCGGTAACATGAAATGCCTAGCTGAGTGCTTGGAAACATTGATTAGAAATTTAAAAACCATGCATTTTATCCTCTCAAGCAATATTATTTATGGCTTGCAGTATAACAAGCTGCTTTGCTAACATATCTAATGACATTTCTGAAACATGAACAATTACAGTGTTCTCTGGTTTACTCGGATAGGTGGTAATTTCTTGATTTTAATGGAAAATGTTGAAATGTTATATTATAATGTTCAGGCAAAAATAAATGAGCTTTTATTTTTTTATGTTGTTTGGAAAACTTAAGGGAAAGTGCAACCTTGGCTCACTTCCTATTGTAGCTTAAAATTCAACATGTAGTTGATTCATTTTCCCATTGCAAGCTCATTTGACTCCTTAGGTTACACACAGGAAAGGAAGGTAGACAATATTAACAAGGAAATGGCTGAAGACTGAGCTTTAAGTATCACTGTAGTCAAGATGTCTTCCTGAAACTCATCTCCTTGTTCTTTCTGTAAAACGGGAGCATTAGAATACAGTTGTGGATTTGATACGAAGTGTCACCTTAAAAAAAGAAAAAATTCCCTTGAATTGAAGGCTTCATCCCCAATGTAATGTTCAGAGGGTTTAGGACAAATGGATGGATCATGAAGGTGCTAATTGAATGAAAGAATCCATCCGTAGATATTTATTTATTTATTTATTTACTTATTGGATTGTGAGGCCTGAACTCGGGGCCTGGGTGCTGTTCCTGGGCTCTTTTGCTCAAAACTAGCACACTGCCACTTTGAGCCACAGCACCACTTCCAGTTTTTTGGTGGTTCATTGGAGATAAGAGTGCCACAGACTTTCCTGCCCGGGCTGGCTTTGAACTGCAATCCTCAGACCTCAGCCTCCTGAATAGCTAGAATTACAGGTATAAGCCATCAATGCCTGGAGATAGATTCACATTTTTATGACATTATTGGAATGTGGTAAAGTTAGGAGATGTGCCATCACTAGATGAAATGACTGCAGGCTTTCCATATAAGGGTACATCTTGTCCCCTGGGCTTACCCTTTCTCCTTGCTGCCATGTTAGCTTCCTGGCTGCCATGAAATGAACACAGTTTTACTCATCCAGATTCTTCGGGCATGATGTTTCTACCTGGCCCTAAGCCAAAAAGCAATGGAGCTAGACAACCATACACTGAAACTTCCAAAACTGTGAGTTAAATCTTTTCCCACTTTAAAAATTGTTCTTCTCCCATGGACACAACAACAACAAAAACCTCAGTAACACAAGTACCCACCTCTGTGGTTAAATGGAACAAAATGAGCAAAATTCCACAGGACAATGATGCAGATACTTGATAAGTGGTTTCAAAAGCTGTTGGCAGGTTATCCCATGCTGACTCCAATAACATGGGACCTGGAGCTGGAGGATAGGAAGACGTCTGATTTCACATAGCTGGAGTTTCATCCAGCTTGAGCTTGCCCTGTGAACATAGAAAAACTGTTTTGAATTACAGAAAGACCAATTTTGGAAAGAGTAGAAAAAAAGAACATTTCAAAGGCCTTTCTCTTAGTGCTGTGCTAAATGCAGACTAAGGCAGTTGTAGAGAAATGGGCATAAATCCTGAGGACAGAGAGGAATGCAGGACTGGGACCTCAGGAAGTGGTGGCCTGTGGTGCGCATGCACGCAGTTAGCAAGCAGCCACACAATGTAAGAAATCCTTCCTTCCAGCTTGAACGCTATAATCTGACATTTCAGCATTTTTCATTAAATAGTTACGTATGCATATTCAAGTGTGCCAAGATCGCAATGTATAATTCAGGCTGCAGGATACGTGCTGCACAGCCCAATGACAAGAGTGCCAGATATCAAGAGAAGATCTGAAGGAATAATTGCTGCCTATCTGAAAGTTTTCTGTAACCATTTGTTTACAATTTAGCCTTTCCACAGTTGGAATTTTGGACAGTGAACAGAGAGGAAACAACTCACATGATAGATGCGCGTTTCCTTAGCACATTCATGTGGTTTTTTTTTATCAGAAATACACTGAAATATGATTTATGTACATAGATCTCTAGCTTCGAATTCACATTTTAACATTTCATTTTCATTTCTTGATTTGATATGGATCTTGTGAAATTACTTGAGCACAAGTATTATTAAAATTTCCTACATAATTTTAAACTCTTTAAGAACAAGAATTGTACTTTTTTCCAGGTGCTAGTGGCTCACGCCTGTAATCCTAGCTACTCAGGAGGCTGAGATTTGAGGACCATTGCTCAAAGCCAACCCCAGGAAGGAAAATCCATGAGACTCTTACCGCCACTTAACCACCAGAAAACTGGAAGTGGGGCTGTGGCTCAAAGTGGTAGAGTTCAAGCCCCACGAATGACCCCAAAAATGTATTTTATTAAATTTAATTTTATTGTCAAGGTGATGTACAGAAGGGTTACAGTTACATACATAAGGTAATGAGTACATTTTTTTGTGGAGCATTGTTACCCCCCTCCCAAATTGCATTATTTTTAACCAGACCTTCCTCCTTAGCATCTGGCTACGATGCCCTAGTAGAATCTCAATACATTACCAAGTTAATGTAAATGAATCTAGAAAGGTCTGTAAGCCAAATAGATGCCAAATTGTTTTCCACATTTTTCTGTATCCTATGAAAGTAAATGAGATGTAATAAGACACATAGTATTAGGAACACTTTAGTTCTTATTGCTCTACATGTAATGTTAATAAATACTGCCTTTCCTACTTGGCTGCTTCTTGAGAGTGTATTTGACATAAGTGAACAGGCAGTTGACTTATTTGGGTGCTGCAGGGCTGCTCTGTGCATTGTAGGAGAGCTCAGAATCACTCATCACTGAGCTCAGTACCTTTTACTCTGCTCTGCTGGGCACTTCTTACTCAGCTTGCCTTTCGCTGGCTATCCTAAATGGGGCCATGATTTTACTATTGTGAATGTGTCTCCTTTCTCTACTAGAAAGAACAATGCAGCTCATAGAAGGTGATCAAAATATTATCTCAAATAAAATAGGTTCAGATGAAGAAAGTATAAATACCTTGTCTTTTCCCACCTTAGAAGTGTCAGAAAGAAAGACAGTTGCTCTCACATTTTTTCCTATTTCCTATTTCCTACCTCATATCACAAAAATATTTTATTTTGCCACTCTTAAAAATAAACTGACGCCAGTATCATCCAGCCCAACCCTGGAAAACCAAAAGGAACAGTGTAAGAAGTGAGTTTCCTGGGATCAGAAGTGGGCTGAGATGTTTCTCTAAAAGTTTCATATCTTCCCTTTAATTTCCTGCAGGATTGATGAAGGCAAAGTTATCATAAAGTTGATTTCCCTGGATATTCTCTGAAACACTTCAGTCAGAGGGTTAAGGGATTTGATTTGTTTGTTATAGTTTTACCTTGAGTTACCTTCATGGCTGTGGTTCACTGCCAGAGACTCATTTTTGTGTTACCATGCCCCGTAGCTGGCACCTCACTGAGCCAATACTGGTCTCTCCAGAAAAATATGTGTATTTATTAGCTAAAGACAAGTGAATACCTTATTTTTAGTGTGAATCTCTGAGGCCTTTGAATGGTTTCTGTAAGACACAGACAATAAGTATGTGGGGAGGGGGGGGGCGAGGAGAGGACCTAAGAAGCAAGTAGGAGAAAAGTAGATAGGATCAACTCTGAACAGCTAAAAATGAGACTGAGAACAATATAGTACTTTGATTGATAAGGTGATTTAAAAATTAAAAGAGACGAGTCTATCTGTGAGCTGAATGCCAGTTTCGGGAGATTGATGGATGGCATGAGTCTTCTTTGCTTTGTGGCATTTCAGATAAAGATGTGTTTTCTCTTCGAGAGAATCTTTATGCGACAATTGCTTGACTAGAAGGGAATGTGTATGTATGTGTGTGCATGTGCTGTAGCATTTTGGAGAAGGGCTCTATGCCTAGAATGCAAGGCTGTTCTGTAGCTTAGCAAATCTTTTGTACCTTTTCCATAGCTTGTGCATAGATAAGGTGTTTTAAAAACATCCCTCCTGGACAAGCCTTCATTTCCAATTGAGTCTATGCACCGAGTGGTAGCCAGCATGATTAAGGAAAAAGTGATTGTGTGAACCTCCAAATCCATCTGTCATGTCATAGGCATTGAGGAGCTTCACTGAAAAATTAGCTTTCTCCTTCCCCCAACTTGTGTTTTCCCATTCTGGAGACAATAGGGGAAGCATTTAGCTGAGAGAGAAAGGAACAAAGGGGCAAGGAATTCAATAAAAAAGAGATCCTGGGCAAAATGAAATATTGTTTCTCTGTTTGTATTGCTCTCTTTCTCTCCAGCCTGCCAGAGCATTAACTGCTTGTTTGCTGCATTGCGAGGCGAGATCATTTCTTGGATTTGCCTGCAGGAAACTAAAGACACTGAGGCATCTGTGGTGTGATACTCTGGGACATCAGAGGCTAAACTGGACACAAAAAATGACACAATATAGGATAAATTCTTTAGTTCCTACATCTGTGGAATTTCCCCACTATAGCAGTTTAATTAACTGTGCCTATAAGCTCAAAGACTTATTGAATTTGTTTATACTCTTTGTGCATATCTAAGGTCTTTCATAATTTGTATTTACATTTTATTTTTCTGTGCATTTGTGTATTTTCCTAGGGAGAGGCTTCTTAGCAGTCATTAGATTTTTTCAAAGAATTTATGATCCACAGTTAAAAAATCCACCTTAATAAGGTATTTATTATTTATTTTCTGTTTATTTTCTTAATTATAGAGGGCACACTTTCTGTCATTGGGGATTAGAGGTTGGAAAACATATTCTATCTATGAAATACTTACTTGGATCAAGAACCGGCTAAAAAAGAAAACACACATAAACAGACAAACACACACAAGAAAACTAGAAAACAGATGCTGAATTACAAGACAAATGATGATGGGGTAATTGTTATTCGATTTATAAGAATATTTTTTACTTATCTTATAATTGCAATTCAGGCTCAGACAAAACAGAAAGTGCATGGACTTTTGGTGTTTGTAAAATTTGTCTTTCTACAAATCAAAAAATTTTGTTATTTCTATTGTTGTGAAGAAAAGATATATTTGGACCAATGAATTCATTTAAATTACTTTACTTGGTATTAGCTCTGAAGTAAGTTAATTAAACCAGGAAAATTATAGAATAGCAAACATTTCAGGTCAGGGGCTTTCAAAGGAAAGAATTATTAATAGAGTTTACTATAAGTAGGCTGGCCTTGCAGTTATTAAAAAAATTTAAATCTATGTGCATTCTTCTTAACCTGAATATAGGATTGGCAAGTGTATTTTAGAATGGTATGTATGAGCTATAATAAATGCAATAGGGCTGTTTGGGAGAAAGGAAGATCCCCTGGAATCTGAGCTTAAAGAGAAGAAGGTCTTTCCTAAAGTACAGAAGCCTCACATCATTTCTCATGCATCAGTGTAGAGACATGGAAGGTAACCTGGAAGAGACCCAAGCAGCCCTTTCTAGTCAAAACACAAACACTATAAAAGGTGGGTCCTCCTGTGACTTGATAAAGGGCAGCTACAAGCAACCCAGACTAACCTCATATGTAGGGTAAAACACAAAAAGTGTTCTCCCTGAAAATGAGATGTGTCCACCCTTGCCACTTCTTTTCAAGTGGGCAGACAAGCCAGAGCAATTATTCAGAAAAAGGAAAAAAACAAAATAACATTCAGATTCAAAAAGAAGATAGTAGGTCTCTCTATTCATATATGATTTTATATGTAGAAAATCCTAAGTCACACACACACACACACACACACACCACACACACACACACACACACACACACACACACACACACACACACACACACACACACACACACACACACACACACACAACGTTTGGAGCTAATAAATGAGCTAAGCAAGGTTGCAGGATACAAGATCAGTATAGAAAAATGGATTACATTTCTTCTAATAGTAATGAATAATCCAAAACTGAATTTGTGAAAAACAATTCCAGGTATAATAGCACCAAAAGCATAAAATACTCAGGTATAATTTTTTTTAAATAGGGGTGAAGCTTATATAAATATATATAAATTCCAAAAAGTATAAAATAAGGCATTAAATGTATAGAAATATAGCCTATAACCACAGACATGGCCCCATAATCACATGCAAAAAAATAACTTCTTTAGTCATTATGGAGATGTTAGCTGAAACCACAGTGAAACACCATTATTTTGCACACCCTGTGATGGCCAGAATCAAAAGGATTATTATAAAAATGTGGGCAAGAATAAGGGGAAATTAAAACTCTTACATTGTTTGGGAAAGTGTAAAATAGCCCACCCACTCTGAGAAGATGTTAAACATAGAGTTACCATCTGACCTGGCAATTCCACTATGTATATACCTAAGAGAATTGAAAACATATGTGCACTAGAAACCCTGCACACAGATGTTTATGTGTAGCATTATTCTTAACAATCAAAAAGAGAATCAACAAGAAAAATCCTATAAAGTGATAAAAGCATAAACAAAATGTAAGTTCAATGGGTTATTATCTGACAATAAAAAGTATTAAAGTATTGATTATGCAACAGCACGAGTATACTTTATAAATATCATGCTAAATGAAAGGACCCGGTCACAGAAAATCACACATTGTACAAATCTGTTTATATTAAATGTCCAGAACACATGGAGAGATTCGTGATTTCTAGGTACTAGAGGGAAGGAGAAATATGGATACTTCTTGCAGGTACAAAGATGATTTGATTTGGTTTCTTTTTAGGGGGAGGTGACTAAACTGTTCTGAACTTAGATTACTAACAACTGTATAACATTTTGAATATACAAAATCACATATTTTTAAAAATTATAGGAACTCAAAGTTCTCAGGAACTTCAATCAACTGAAGATCCTCAAATTTTAACAATTTTAAGGAATGAATTGTCATGAGAGCCCTTGTGGAAGGCTGGATTATTTTTTTCTAACTCTTCTTTCTCTTCTCTGAGGTCAAGCTATAGAACATTGTTATTTGGACTTTAGTTTTTAAACAGTAGCCAAATACCAGAAATTCCATGTAATTTAACTTAATAAATTCATCTCATTCTCTTTGCTCTGTAACTTTGCAATGCTCTCTGGAAGGGGGTGGAATATTCTATCCCATCCTATTCACGTTAGCTTTTTTGACCAGGTGACTTGGGTTTCTTGTTTTGGTTTGGTTTTAGTTTTTAGCTTTAGATTGATACTGATATTCTGTTCCTTACTAATAGAATGGGCAGCAATGGTAACAATAAATACCCTCTATCTTTTTTCAAAACCCAACCTAAAATTCAAGAATTCAGATTGTAGAATGGATCATGGGCACAGAAAGTTTGGTTGAAAAATGTGCGAATAGAGGCTTGAAAGTGTATTTATATTGTTGAACGTTGACTTTGCCTTTCCAAGGAATTGCACTATTTGAGTTCATTCTCCCTTGAATCTACCATATTTCAGTCAATATATTTGTATATTGGTCAATGAAAGTTCATGCCATACTACTGCTAGTATTGTTGTTATTATGTAGTCATGAAATTTATACATTTTGGGGAGTGGTTATAGGAGTGAGGGATGAATTTCTTTTTTGTTTTTGAGGGCAATGCTATTTCTTTTTTAAATTATCTTTAAGTAGTAGTACAAAGGAGTTACCACTTAACAATGCATTTTGATCAATGTCAACATTCTCACCCATCCATCCCAGCCCACCCCTTCCCTTGGCTTTTCTCAGTTTTGTAGTTTATACATGAAATTATTGACTGCATTTACCGCCCCTCTTCTCTGCTTCATTCATCTACCCCTCTCCCCTCGACCCCACTCCACCTCTTCTAAGTATCTGCTTCCTGGTGTTTATATTGTTGAACTTTGATTTAGCCTTTCTAAGGAATTGAACTCTTTGAGTTCTCTCTTGTATACACTCGTATACCACCCAATGTATGTACTTATATGTTTATAAGCTAATTCTAGCTTTCACATATGAGGGAAAACATGCTGCCTTTTCCATTCTGGGCCTGACTTACTTCACTCAATATAACTTTTTCCGGGTCTTTCTATTTCTTCACAAGTGAGACAATAGTGCTCTTTCTAATGGATGACTATAATTCCATTGCGTATGTATGCCATATTTTATTAATCCATTCATCCACTGAGGGGCATCTGGGCTGATTTCATACCATAGCTATAGTTGACATTTTTTGGTATTCAGAATGTTAGTAAATATTTGGGAGCATATATTTTCAATATGCTTTTTTGGTTTGTCTTGTGTTCTGGTCATCATTCAAAAATAAGTAAGCTAGGCCCAAAGAAACATAGGTCCCATGGTTTCCCTTATTTGCAATAACTAGTATATGTCTGGGACAAGTAGAAAAGGTCAAAAGCTATGTACATATGACCAGATAAGATGAAGTGAAGCGAAATGAACCCCAAGATAGGGACACAAATGTTTTTTTTCTTTCTTGCTATTGTTTCTAATATATTTATATATATTTCTAATATATATATGTATATATATTATATATTCTAATGTATTTATAAGGTATCATGTTATTTTTTTGTTGCTTTGTATAACCCCTGTTTTCAATGTATTTGATGTTGGTATAATTTTGGGAGGGGAAGGGAAAAAACAAAATGTTTAAATTGGGATACAGGTTGACCCATTGTAACAATTAGATGTGCAGTGCACTATGTTGAAAAACGAACTTTACAATTTAGGCTGGAATGGGGGGGGAGTGTAGTTGTAGAGGTGGGAGGGAGAGATGGTAGGAGAAAAACAAAGGAGGAGGCAACAATGCTTGATAAGAAATGTACTCATTACATTATTCATGTAACTGTAACCCCTCTGTACAGTATTTTCACAATAAAAAAACATTAAAATAGTTTTTAAAACCTAAAACTTAAAAAAAGTCCAAGGAGGAGAAGATGTAGATGGAACAAACTTGAATCTCATCTATATTTTGCCGCTCACCCACTAGACTTGAATCCTAAACCAAAGTTTTCCAGACTACCACAGCTGGGGCTACCTACAGACTTATAAATATGAAAATCTTGCTGTAAGCCTTTGGAGTTTCAAAGCTGTTTGTTACAACCCATTACTGCGATTCTAGCTAACTAAAATGTCATACCCACAGTGAATCAGAGACAGTTCCCATCTAAGAAATATTCAAAGGAAACAAAGTCCTGTGAAACAGATTTCAAAAGAGGAATTTCCTGGACCCCCCAAACAGGAAAGACAGATGGGTGGAGTAACGCCAGGGCAGCAGACATCACAAGCAGGGGGTGACACTTGAAGAGTGGCCTTAGATATTGGATTGAGTATAACACTAAAGAGAAAAACTGACAAATACCAATTTTTACAGTGCCCAGTTGTGACCAAAGTCTGTGTTGCAGCTTAGGCTTTCATCTGAACTCTCATCAATAGAGGGGAAAACGAAGGAATGAGAGTTTGATTACAAGCAAGGACATATGTTAGTTATAGTCATAGCATGCTGAGAAGCAAACACTTGGATTCTATATTGCTTTCATTTACTTTGAATTTTATGCTTAGTATTTTTCACTTGTGAAAACTCTCAAGTTTAGAACAGAGTTTCAGACATGAAATCACAATTAATTGAAGTGGCTGGAAAATGTAGCATCAGGGGCTCATGCATTTATTTATGTCAACAATCTCAAAGAAAATTGCTGTTATGTCTTAGCAACTGTCATCTACTTGTCCTTTTTCATATCCTGGGTTAAGCTATGACAATAATATCTTCCATTTTCCCTAATCATAACAGTAGCTGCTGTTACTAAACATTTACATGTACTAAGAACTCTTCCAGGCACTTCTTTTTTATTGTTTGATTATTCTTTTTTAGTAAATTTTTTTATTGTGAAGATACTGTACAGAGGGGTTATAGTTACATGAGTAAGGTAATGAGTACATTTCTTATCCAGCATTGTTGCTTCCTCCTTTGTTTTTCTCCTCCCATCCCTTCCCTCCTACCTCCTCAACTACACTGCCCCCCCATTTGATTATTCTTTCTTATTAGCATGTCTTAATTATACAGAATCATGGGTTTCATTGTCATTTCCATACAAGCATATAATATACTTAGATAATAGTCACCACTGTCTTTTTTCCTCTCCCCTCCCCTCACTGGTTCTTCTTCCTTTTCATTAATGCCCTTCTACTTTTATGTTCAAAAAGCATTAAAAGGCCAATATTACTAGCCTAATCTTACAGGTAAGGAAACTATAAGCCAGAAAGTTTGAGTAACTTTGCCAATAATATTACACAGTTCATAAGAGAGCAGCCTAGAATGTGAACCCAGGCCTAATTATAATCCTATTTAATGTTGAGCAAACATTAGCTTAAACTAGAGGTTTAGTTAACTAAATAAAAATGTTCCATCCTGGAGCTATTACTATTGCCAAAAATGAGCCTATCATAAGGAAGTCTCAGTTCTACTATCTATCTATCTATCTATCTATCTATCTATCTATCTATCTATCTATCAACTGTCTGTCTGTCTGTCTGTCTGCCTGCCTGCCTGCCTGTCTGTCTGTCTATCTAGGATCTATCATCTCTGTATCAATTGTCTATCACTTATATATCAAGTATCATTTATTTATTATCTATCATCTATTGACCTATCTTTTATCTTCTGCCTATCTATCAAACTACCTATCTACATTTGGGGAAACTTAAAAAAAAGCAGCACTTTGGTCTAGATCTCATATCTTCTTTTGTCTCTGGCAAAAAATGTAGAGAGAAAAACCTAAGACTTCCCCAATTAGGGACTCTCTTGATTATACTCTGCCCATCACATACTGTGTTGGGTATTTTTGGCTGCTATAAGAAATAGCACACATTTAGTATCTTAAACAACACAGATTTATTATCTTATTGTTCTGTAGGTTAGAACATTAGCATAAGTTTCAATTCCCCAAAATCCTTGTGCCAGCATGCTGAATCCTCTTCTGGAACTCGGGCTTGTTGGTGTGTAGAACAATCCTAGTGGCTAAGAACTGAGATTTCTAATATTTGCTGGATGTCAGCTGAAAGCCATTCCCAGTTCCTAGAGGCCACCCACATGGTTTTGTTTACAGCTTCCTTCTCCCACCTTCAAACCCCCAGCTGGCAGGTCATGTTTTTAATCTTCCTCCTTCTTCTATCTCATCTCTGGCTCATAGAAAAAGTTCTCTACTTTTAGGAACACATATTACTAGAATGGGGCTGTCCAGATTATGCAAGATAATGTTCTCAGTCCCATCACTTAATCATATCTGCCAACACCCTGTGTCATATCCAATAACATACCTGCAGGTTCCTGATATTATGTTACAAGTATATTGAGGGAGCAGTGTTATTCTGCCTTATACACATGATAAACATCATTATCAGTTTATAGATAGGAAAGCTGAGATTTCAAGGGCATTGAAATGAGCTAGATAGGACACTCTACATAGGCTAAACAAGGGTTGAACTAAAATAAATCATATACCTCTCAACATAGTTTATACCCTTGGTCAATATATACCTGTAGATATCAAATAATAGCCTATGAAAGTCATATGATAACTGCTAGTGTAGCTATCTATTTAATGTTTTACTAAAGTGCACATATTTAGAATGCTTTCAATTAACTAGTATAAAAAAGAATACAAATCAGAGAACTTGTCACCTTAAAAAAAACTTTAAGAAATAACTACCTGTGAGAAACAGAGAGAAAGAGGGGAGGAGGGAAGGTGGAAGGGAGGGAAGAGAGAGAAAAGGAAGAAGGAAGGAAGGAAGGAAGGAAGGAAGGAAGGAAGGAAGGAAGGAAGGAAGGAAGGAAGGAAGGAAGGAAGGAAGGAAGGAAGGAAGACAGGCAATTTTTTTGCTGCAAATTCTCTTTACAAGGGTTTTCCAAGAAAATCACATTCTCTTACAACAATTTCTCTAAATGTCTTTAGTTGACTATCTTGAGATAATTCAAGAGTACCCAGTCACTATCACACTATAGTATCACATTTTGTCTTTGCTAAGGGTGAGGCATTTAAAAAAGTACAGCTAAATGTAGGTGGGATAGGGAATGTTCTTGTTTATTTCATTACTTTTCGGGGTAGCTACTGCTGGCACATTACACTGTCATGGAAAGTTAGAAGCCCAGATTGCATCAAGTAATTACAACATGCTGAAACCAAGCAAGCTCTACACACAGAAGCTGCCTAAAACAACTATGATTAAATTACCAATGATAACTAAGTCAAGCAAAAAGACATAAAGCCAATTGGAGGGACCAAAGTCAAGCCAGGTATCATTGCACAATCAAAAACTAGTAAGGAGAGCATGTGGGAATAAAAATGGAAGAGGCTTAAAGATGACTCAAGAGCCTTTGCTTGTAGTGAGACAGTCTGGGGTCTCACTAAGACCTTTATCAAAAAAAAAATGTCTCACAAGGCACCAGTGGTGCACCAGTGGATGCACCAGTGGTAACCTTGTAGTAGTTTATATGGGAGAGAACTCTGTGCTGTATTCTTTGTTTTGCTTTTTTATCTCACCATCAGAACTTTCTACTTATGCTTTCTCTTTTCCTTGGCAGAGAGCAGGAAAGTCATTATGGGCAGTTGATAAAAATTGGGGCTAAATTTACATAGTCATTCAGTGACTGTCATGTACTATGATGCTTACAGAGTACAATTATGAGAGTTTCTAATTTGAATGAAAATCTGTTCTTTTAGTTTCATGTCATATATAATATCACTACAAGCTCATCTACATAGCCTATTCTAATATAGCCTGTTATATTACTATAGCCTTCACCTAATCAGTGCTCTACAAGCTAATCAACTCAAATACTGTCACAAGTGGCATAATGCATGCAATTATCCTTAATTCAACTTCTAAACATGGAGGTGAAAGATCAAATTTAACCAAACAGGCTTATCAGGAATTCATGAATTGATAATCATGATTAGTGGGAAATCACAGTGGAAAACTTGTTTTAATTTACCTGTGCATGTAACTGGTATTAGAGAAAAATATGAATTTTCATTGAGAGCAAACAAAGAATACCTAGGCTGTCAAATAAATTTTAGCCCCAATGTAAGAAATCTGTATTCTCTACTTCAAGGATAATCTTAAATGACAGACATCCGTGTGGCTAAGTAAGGATTACAGCTTTGAACATATCCTAGACTAGGATTCACCAAAAGAGGAATGATTACTTGAATGGGACATCTCTAATAAATGTTTCAAAGTGGGGATTTATGTTGAATGGACAAATTGAACTTCTTGAGTCTGGAGAGCCTTAGATTTGTATGTAGTGTGCTATTTTTGTAAAGTGGTCATTGAAAATAATTGCATTAAGATTTTATGTTCTCTTAAGTAATGATCATTTACAAGGACCTCACAATACTGACCTACAATCCATTTGTTTATTAAACGAATATTTATTGAGAAAATATTGTATGTTAGAGTCAATGCTAAGTATTGAGGATAGAAATGATGAGTAACAGAAACCAAATCCTTGAGAAAAATCACAGCCTTGAGGGCAAGAAAACTGAAATAATCCATAATACCTGGTAAAACATGGAAAGAAGTGCTGACTGGGTTCTTGATTTGTTTCACCTTTGCTACAATGAGTTAAGAAAGGAGAGTACATATATATTAGCAAGATGCCAGTATTATGTCTCTTAGATTTCTCTTCTTGACCCTCCATGACAGAAGCAATCTTTTATGTTCCCAGATGAGACAAATGGGATTAAAAAACCAGGCTATACCAGCAGCAGAGGAATTGACCCTGGCATTTGGGGCTATCTCAGGAGCCTGATCCAAACTGACAAGATAGCTTCCCTAAAACTAAAGACAGATAGAAATGTACCCTATTGGTCAGATTTGATGGCTTCAAATTCTTTGTTGGAGCTTTGTTTTAGATCTTGTATGGACTTCTTCACCTCCTTGATTTGGTTTTCAGTGTTCACTCTCAAATCCCTTAGTTGAGTGGTTACAGTTTCATTGAACTCCCTTTTCTTCTGTTGGACTTCATTCAGCATTCCTTTTGTGGACTATGTGATTTTTTTGGCTTCTTTTGTATGTTCTTCCTCCCATGGTATAACCCCTGTTGCCACTATATTTGATTCCAGTGCCCTGCATTATATATATATATTTCTAATTTGGGGAGGGGAAGGGAAATAGCAATACAAGGATACAGGTTGACCCATTGTAACAATGAGACATACAAGACACTATGTTGAAAACAAACTTTACAACTTGGTGAAGGAAGGGAGAAGTTGGGACAGTGAAAAGGGAAGGAATAGTAGGGGGAAAAACAAAGGAGGGGTAACAATTACCTTACTTGTCTAACTGTAATCCCTCTGTACTGTATCTTTACAATACAAAAAATATTAAAAGAAATGTACCCTATTTATTTGCAGGACCCAAAAGGGATGGATGGTCTACATGCTAGGATGTCCGTGAAACAGAAGTGCTGTGTTGAGTGTCTCCATAACAGATTTCTGTGGTCCATAGACAGGATCCAAGTGAAGAGACTCTCTGAGATCATCCCTCCCTCTCACCTCTCAGAAGGTCAGGAATGCACACAGACAGCAACGAATTCATCCCTGTGCTGGGCAGCACAAGGATGCTGACGGTGACCCCATTGTCTGGGAACCACTCCAGTATAGAAATTCTGTGCATTCCTGTGGGATTGAATTTATTGCCTGTGAGTCTTTTATTGGGGAAACAAATCCTGCCAGGTGTTGCCAGTGAGTTTCCTACAGGAACAACAGCCAAACCACTACAGAGAAATCTACTGATGAGGTGGGCCCGGTTTGTTTGACAAAGCAAGCAGGAAACTACCTGACTTTTAAAGATCAAGTGTAGCCTAGTTCAATCTGGCCATACGAAAATACTAGTAGGATGCAATGAGGCCTTTGGTTTCTCTATTTTTCCTTCCTTTTTCCTTCCATTCTTTCTTTTTTCCTTCCTTCCCTGCTTTCTTCCGTCCTTCTTTCCTTTCTTCTGTCCTTCCTTCCTTCGTTCCTTTTTCTTCCTTTCTCCCTTCTTTTTCTTCCTTCCTTCCTTCCTTTTTTTTCTCTTTCTTCCTTCTGTTTTTTCCTTCCTTCTTTCCTTCCTTCCTCTCTCTCTCTCTCCTCTCTCTCTCCTTTTGTTTTGTTCTTTAATGGTATTAAACTGGAACTCAGTGTCTTGTGCTTATTAGGCAGGTATGTTACCACCTGAACCACACCCATAGTCCTTATTTTTTTTTTTTGCTTCACTTATTTTTAAGTCAAATTTCTTGATTTCTGCCTGGGCTAGGACTCAGACTGAGCTCTTCCCAAACTCTGCCTCCAGAGTAGCTGGAATTACAGACATTTGCCACCATGCTTGATTCTAATTTGTTTTCAAAAGAAGCTGGATTTTAATGTAAAAACTTTTGATTTTTTAGTAATGAATTAGCAACTAATTCAAATTTTTAAAAATTTCATAGGCCAAATAAAATTTATTTTCTGCATTTGATCCATAAACTAGTTTTTGCAAATCCTAGATTAGAAAAAATGAAAAACAAAATAAAACTATGAAAAGTGAGCAGAGAAGTTGTATTTTGGGATAAGATGAGGGGTGTGGATAGATGAGACTCCTGATAGGAGATCTTAGAGACAAGGGAAAGATGAAAATAGAAAAAAATGAAGTACCAGAATCCACTTCTCATTCAACCAATATTTGTTGAGCAGCTCTAGTATCAGGCATTGTGCTAAAAATATAGATGTGAGTGGGGAAATAGTCCCTACACTAAAAGCTTGATCTTGATCAGACACCTGAAGAATTAAAAATACCTGATAGGTAAAATATTCAAAACATAAGGGAAAGAAAAATGCTCAGGCAGAGAAACATATACACAGGAAGGCCCAGAAGTGAATGTAACAAGGTATCTCTGCAGAGCCCAAGGAAGTGGAGATGCCTCAAGAAAAGTATTGAAATGGAAGTGCTTGAATGAAGGCTAAAATGCTGGCATGAGCCTGAATCTCTGGAACCCTAAGCAAAGGCCCGCAGAGGAGTTACTGCTCAAAGGTAGTGAGAATTAATGGAGAATTTTAAGTAAGAATCTCATGAGCAGATTTCAATACTTTATCAATCAAGGTTAGGATATGATATATAGAAAGGAAAACCAAAACGAGGAAGTTGCTGGAATTATGTGTGAATTGAAGGTTAAATAGAGCTAGGATCTGATGGTTGGCAGTCTGACTTTAGAGCTCATGATGATGGTGATCTATCGTCATCCTTTGTTCCTTATCTTTCTGTGATACTCTTGTCTTCTCGGTGGGAAAAACAAGAGAGCCAGACTTGCTGTGTTATGATATGTGTACAAGCAGATATAGCCAAGAGAATACTTAGGGCAAAAAGACTTGGTATTCTATGTGCAGAAGGACTGGCAAATACAAGCACATATGCCACTCTCAGCCGCACCCACCACCACCAGCACCCTGGGGAGACTCCAGGAAAGTGAGCAAGGATCTTTGCCCCACCCAGATTTCTCCTATGCCTATGATACCCTGGATCCCTGCTTAAACCTGACTCCTCCACCTCCAGTGTAAAATGCCCAAGCTCAAATGGAAACCTTTTTTTTCTTTGTTGCTGTTTTTGTTTTCTTTTCCATTTGTCTGTTTGTTCATTTACATGTCTTTGCGAGTATAAGGGGAGGCACAGAAACACAAGCACAAAGGGTGAACAAATGCAGCAATGGTACTCAACAGACACAATGATGAAAATGAACTATATCACTTGTGGGTGTGGATGGGAGGGAAAACCTGGGAGAGAGCAAGGGAAGGAGGGACATTGCCCAAAGTGAAATGAATTCTTTTCCTGACTTACATAACTGTAACACCTCTGCACATCACCTTTATAATAACAATACAAAATTAGAATAAAACACCCAGGCTCCGTGGGGACTCCCAGCTACTCAGTCACTTAACCCCTCAGTGGACAGAATTTCCCTCAAGTCACAAAAAGATACAAATAGTGAAGTCATAAAGATGAAAGAGAATACAGACAAAAAACTTGTCTTGCTTAAAATGTAACCTTCCAGCTGATGATGACCAAAGCTTGGTTGTATTTACAGAAGAATGAGATTCAACTGTGGCAGAGCAAGTTCTGGGACTTAATCTGGACTACAATTTACTCCTAAATTAGAAGAGTTTCAGAGTGGGTGTGTTTTCAGTCTTAAGAATAAGTGGAATCTTGGAGGGTTTTTTAAACACATATATTTCACATAATATGGCATTCTCCATCAAGTGTGGTCTCTTTGAAATCCTTCAAAAGACTCCAGCTATATAGAAATACCTTATTAGTGACAAAAACAAGGCAGGTTTTCTTTTTCTTTCCCGCTTTGTTTGATCTAACAATGGAGGACTCATCCCATACTGGTGCTTCTGCCTGTGCTCACAAATGGATTGTGTGAATTGGGTATTTTCCTACCATTCTTTAAACACCGCCCCGCCATCCCAGCAATCGTCCAGGTGTTCTGATTTCTTTCTAAAGTTACAAAAATATAGTATGAGTTGAACATCTGGCTCATAAAAGTCCTTTTGAAGAAAGCAAAGCAGAATGTCTCTCTGGTCTGGGAAAGATAATAGAAGAAAGCTATGTGAGAATATTTCTACCAGATATTGCTCAGGGCTCTTGGTTCATTTCAAACTAGAAAGTTATCATCCTTCCCAGATACTTAACTGGCTGGCATTGTAATTACAGAGCATTCATAAATTGAGAATCCACCTAGAAAAATGTGGGGGGGGGGAGGGGGCCAGTAGAGGGAGAGAGGCAGACATCCCTGTACCCAAACTGCACTGAAGAGTGATGTCATAAGTATTTCATGCCAACTGAGCGCTGATTTTCTGAGAAGTTGGATTTTAAAAAAAACCAATTACCATGTAAAAGATGAAAGCACTTATGGTAAAAATATAAAGCTCAGAAAGCAAAACGAGAAATGCTGAAGCCACCTACATGGAGGACAATGAAACAAATCTGCATTTGATAAGCTGTAGTATAGGAATAGTTGAACTTGAAGCTAAAGTCTCCTAAGAGTTTCTGCTATTCATTTCCCATTTCAGTGAATGTTTCAGTCCTCCATGTGTCAGCTATGTAAGGCCTTCTGAGAGCAGGAGTCTTATCTCTCTGATCAACAGTGGATCTCTTTTGCTTGATACAAGGCTTTGCACCAATTGGACCTTAAATAATTTGCTGCATGCTTTCAAAATCTAATCATGTAGCCTAAACCATTCTATAAAAATCATTGCCCAAACCACTTACATAAAATATATTATTAGTAAAATTTGATCCTCAAATAGATGGTTTGTTAAATGTATCCCCCCCCCCCCGCCCGGGGCTTTGTCCCATGTTTTAATAGATAAAGCCATTTACCTCATGATCTTCTGTTCCAGAAAGGAAAAAACAAAGATCTTTTCCCTTAGGTCTCCAGAAGGACAAGTTTCTGCTCTGTTGAGTTCAAATCCTGAACATCCAATTTAGCTAGAAAAGAAAAATTATTGTCTCAAAAATGAAAAGGTCAAAATGCAAACTATTGCCCAATAAACCTCCAGGATGTGTGACAAACATTGAACAAGGTCAGAGCCTGTGTGAAATTCAATAGGTCTCTACCTCCAGCACAAGTTAGTCTCAGAGGACAATTATCAAGTGACCAACACTTACCTCTCTGTTACTTAGTGCAATCAAGTACAGAGGCACCTGCCAACCATCCAGCCTCTTCAGTGGCTTATCACGACCTTGGACTTTGCCCTGAGGAACTGTCAGAGAGACTAACATCAGCAGTTGTCTCTTCATCTCCTTCAGCAACTTCACCAGTCAAAATGATGCACAGATTTCCAGTTACTTGCTTTCTCATTTCCTTCCTTCATTCCTTCCTTCCTTCCCTCCTTCCATCTTCTTCCTGTCCTATCTCCCTCCCTCTCTCCCTCCCTTTCTTCCTGTTTCTTTTGATAGCTCAAGTGCTAAAAGAACACATTTAGACAATGACTTACTTAAACAAAATAAGTTAACTTGAGGAGTTAACGAAGGGACTATGAACAATAGAAGGAAGAGCACAAAAGATAACACTGTTCTAGTACCAGAGGATAGAGTCCCTGGCAGGAAAAGGCAAGGATAGTGGGAAGGGTAGGCTAGGTTCCCAGAGGAACCTCCCTGCAGGAGCTAAGACCTTTTACTAGCTTTCAGGAAACAGGTGAAATACACGAATAACTGTTTCCTTCCTCTAATCTCCTCCCATACTTCTCATTGCCCTAATTGAGCTGGATGTCAGATGGCAACGAACTTGGTAACATGTTCAGCTCAGGTCTGACTCCAGAGGCATGGATCAGAGCAGAAACATTAGAGTAGATTTGCAGGAAGACGTCAAACCTGGTACTGCCTCCTTGGTCCTGAATTTGATTTTTAACTTAATGATATGATTAAGATAGGTTCAGCTCATTATATTCCTCATTCAATTAGATGTTAATAATTTTTTCTTCTGTTTTCAAACTGTGTGGTCTATTTTAATTTCATAGACCCTGACCACCTGGTTTCCAAAGTTACAAACCAAAGTAATCATTTAGGAAACCACTCTGGTATTTACTATCACACAGCTAGTGATGGGTATTCAAATGTTCACCATTAAGACTTTAAATAACTAGGATTTATCTTAATACACAGACACACATATATGTACTTTCTTGGATCTTATACTAACAGAAGAAGACTAAAATCTCTTAGTCAGGAGCCAGACTAAAATGCTACTTCAGTGAAAGTTAACCACATAATCAATTCTGTGCTCAGATTAATCCGGAGTGGTTTATACTCTTTTATGCAACAGGGCTTGAAAGTTGGAATGATACATGGAATCCAAACTTGGAAACCATAAAGAACATTTTGTTTGCAAAGTTTTAGCATTAGCTTCCTCTCTTTATGGCTCCAATAACATAGCTTGCATAGAAAAATCTCTCTGTACCCTTCTACGTGAGCTGCCACTTCATATGACCATAATCAAATTCCTTCTTGGGTTGGGTTTCCTGTGAGAATCATTAGCTAATGGAATCCAGGCAGAGAATCCTAAGGACTTTGGGTTTCTAGTTTTGGTTTTGGTTTGGTTTAGTTTGGTTTGGGTTTTGGTTGTTTTGTTTTGTTTGTTTTATTTGGTGCCAATCCTGTGTCTTGAACTGTAGGCCTGGGCACTGTTCTTGAGCTTTGTTACTCAAGAGTAGCACTCTACCACCTGAGCCACAGCTCCACTTCTGACGTGTGTGTGTGTGTGTGTGTGTGTGTGTGTGTGTGTGTGTGTGTGTGTGTGTGTGTGTGTGTGTGTGTGGTTTTATTGAAGATAAGAGTACCCTGGACTTTCCTGCCAGGCTGGTTTTAAACAACCGTCCTCACATCTCAGCCTCCTGAGTAGGTAGGAGTGTAAGCATGAGCCACTAGTGTCCAGCTTAAGGACTGATTTTAAAATAGACAATTACATCAAATCTCACATAGTTCATTTTTCAAATACACATCCATTTATATGAGTGGGTCTTCAAACACTATGTTCCTCCACCCAGCTCTTTTGGATCTTGATACCATATTTTCTAAATGGAAAGGAAATCACAGTAGAGCAAGCCACCTAGTGTAGCACTCATTTCCAGCTTGCTACATCCAGAGCAACCACCTTCTGCTGAAGGCCAGCAGATGCCTTCAGATGAGTGTTAAAGGCATGAACATACTTGGAGAGCTGACATTTGACACTATCTCTTAGTTTGTTCCACCACATATCTACGTTCAAACCAGAATTGCTTGAAGGTAATTTGAAAATTACCTAGCCACAATAATACCATCACTGGGGAATTGAGGGCTCCTTAACAGATAATGTATTGTCTACCACAGACTCAAGTTACATTGTTCTTAAAATTAAAACTATTTTAGACATCTCTATGTTTGATCAGGAACACTTCTATGACAATGATTCTAAATTTCTCCTATGATTGCACCTTGTTCTTATTGCAACTTGATAATGTTCTTTGGTATCTATTCCTGTTCTATAAGTCATGCAACAAAATTTGGTCTAAAGCAATAAAATATTGACTGCCTTAATTCTCAAACTTTCTCTTTCCCTCTGTCTACTTATTTTCCCTCTGTTAAGTAGTCAGATATTAAGACTTTTTTTGTTGTTTTTTTAGTTTCTACAGGGTGATTAAATTTGTTAGAACTGTAATCCTGGCACTTGGGAAGGGAAACTGAGGCAGGAAGATCTTGAGTTCAGACCACCTGAACTACATAGTAATACCATCTCAAAACCAAAAACAAAGAGAGAGAGAGAGAGAGAGAGAGAGAGAGAGAGAGAGAGAGAGAGAGAGAGAGAGAGAGAGAGAGAGAGAAACAGTTAAGAGCTAAGAAGAAGGAAAGAGAGATGAAGAAATATTAATAGCTAAGAAGAGGAAGAGGAGAAAGGCGGGGAGGGAAGGGGAACAGATATACCTTTTGGAGGGCATCTAACAGAAATCCTTTGGTCTAGATTAAGTAGCCAGCCTTAGAGATTCCATAAAGAGGGAGCTAGCCTCACCTTCCTCTCTCCCTCTATTTGGCTTAAATTCCATTTTATCCGATTATCAGTTATGTGGTCTTGAGCAAATTTATTAGCCTCTCTTAACCTTGAATTCTTTCCTTTTTCTTTTCAATTTGGAAAGGTGATAAAAAGCTCTGTTCCACTGTGTGGCTATAATGATAAATAAAAATGTAAATCCCTCAGGATGTCATCTACAATACTTATTAAATAAACATTAGCTCTCTGGCATCCTCCTCCCTCCCTTCCCTACTTCACTGAGCTTCTCAGCTCAGGTAAAAGCAGCTCCTACAGATAGGGAAGCACGGAATTTTGCCCTTCAGAAGGAACATGAAGGTGACATACAACTCCTCTCTGCCAAACGGCAACACTGGTTTTTATCAGCTTGTCTGTTCTTCTCAGATATAGAACTCATTTTAAAATAAGCTTATTAATTCTTCTCTTACATAACTAATTATTTAAAAAATATTTCTCATTTTGAATGAAATTTATCTTCAGAAAAATTCTGTCCATTGGCTGTGTATCCATCCAATGTCAAACTCTGCTATATTATGAAAATCTGAGTTAGTTTCGAATAAGATACCAGGCTTAGGGAAAATATGTCAATTGCCTTGACAGAAAATGATTTCAATAAAACCTTCCAAACCTCCCTTTAAAGGCTCTCTGGCCCTCCCTAACTACTCTGCACCCCTTCCACATTTGCACACATGCCAGCACATTGGGTTCTTTTGGCATGGTTCATTTGAAAGTCCCCGAGGATGAGGAAATGTTTTATAATAAGAATTATTGAAGAAAAAATATACCTTAAGAAACAAAACCCAATAACATAGACCAGCAAGGTGTATGCAGACAATGGTCAGTGTGGGAAGAGCTATGAATGGGAGAAGAAGTGCTCAAGACAAAGAGGAAAGGACTCCAATATTTCTAAGAGGCATGCCCTACTGAGAATGTGGTTGATTCAGGAAAGGTTTGTGGTACAGCTATGGAGTTTAAATGAGATGCAGTGTACAACATGAAAGTTTTGAAGATTTTGAAGCCAGGAAGAAGGCATACTTAAAGTGGGATTTAAGAAGAATCAGCCTAAGGGTTGAGAAAGCTAGAATTAGAAATGCCAAAAATATACAGTGTGATGATGCCTATGTGAGCCATGCTAGAATGGCGATCAGGGGTTGAATAGGTGAATATGTACAAGACAGTCTTAGGGAGCATTTACAAGATGTGGGAACTTCCTGGAGATGGAAAAGGACACAGAGGAAGCTTAAGAGACAACTCAGAAGTCACGTTCCAGTGTCTTTGCATAGAGCTGTGAAATGAGGAAGGTAACTGATTCCTGAGGAGTCCAGACTAGAGATAATAACTTCAGAGTCCCCTGGGGGGTGATGATAGACCTGTGGAGGGAAGGGTACTGTTGGAGCAGCTGTGCAAAGAAGCACAGACACACGAGGGCAGGGATCTAGCCTGGCTCTGGCGCTACCACTGCTTTGCTTTATTTCCCTATACTTGTATTCTTGAAGTCATAGTAATTTTTCTGTCGCTCTATCACTATAGAGTTATACCTTTTATGACTCCATGTGATATCACAGTTTACCTATGTCTACCTCATTCTATAAGTTGTTAGAGAGTACAGATTCAGTCTAACTGTTCTTTATATCCTGAAGTATACCTACAGAGAACTTGCTTATAATTAAAATCTTAAATAACAGGGTTAAAATATTTGACTAGATATAGGAGCCTACACTGGCCACATGCTTGATGAGATCTTATGCTAAAAATGCAAACTAAGCAGGATGGCATTGTACAATTAGTTTGAAATCTGCCTTTCTACTCCAGGTACACATCACTGAGATAACATACGCAAAGAATATTTCAACAACCTAACTCAAAAACAAGATCAAGTATTTTCTTAGATGAACGTAAAGCATTTAGGCTGGGCACCAGTGTCTCATGCCTGTAATCCTAGCTACTCAGAAGAGTGAAATCTGAGGATCATGATTCAAAGCCAGCCTGGGCATGAAAGTCTGTGTGACTCTCATCTCCAATTAACCATCAAAAAGTTGGAAGTGGAGCTATGGCATAGAAGAGTACTAGCTTTGAGCCAAACACTCAGGGACAGTGCCCAGGCCCTGAGTTCAAGCCCGAGGGCTGGCACAAAATAAAATACTACTACTAACAATAATAAATAAGTATTCACTCAAAGCAGTGAGGAGGGATGCTGTAGGTCTATGGAATGCCAGGCATACAAGTAGACAGAGGGAATCAGTGGTCCCTCCCTGGACTACAATGGAGCTAAAAGTGTCCCAAACTGAAAGGTAAGGGTGAGCTAGGGTTCCTTTACATATTGTTACCTAACAAAGCACCCCAAAATTTAGTGATATAAAGCAACAATAACTGTATTATGCTCACTGATTCTATGGAGAAAAATTCAGAAAAGGCAAAGAGGTGGCTCTTCTCTGCTCCACGAGCCTGGGATGGCTCAAATGACTAGGAATGACTTGAAAGGCTGCTGGGAAAAACAGCTGGAGCTAGAGAACCCATTTCCCAGGTGGCTGCTTCACTCACAGCTTTGGAGCCTGGTCTGGAATGGCTGAAGCCAGACTCAGCTGCAACTGGAAAAATCCTCACCAGAAACAAAGAACAACAGAAGAAAATGAGAAATGTGTATAGAGGCCTTGTCCCTCTTATCTGCAGAGAATATGTTCCAAGACCCCAGCTGGATGAAACCACAGATAATACTGAACACTATACCCAGTACCTATGCGAATGCTAAATTGCAAAATTATTTCTTAGGTGACTGGGCTTTTGGTTAGGAAAAGGTTACAGAAAACCCAACAAATACTATTCGGTCTGAAACAGAAAAGATTGTCTGCTACAAACACACAGATAGTCTGACTATTCCATCTGCCTAGTTCATTCCTGTGAACATTCTGAAATTGCTCTAGATACGGGTGCAAAGAAAAGTAGACAAGAAGAGATTACTAGGAAAGAAATTGGCAGGGGAAGAGGGGGGGACCTCCATTCACTCATCATTTGTGGGCTTTGGATTTAAATCTTAGCCACATAAACTAGCATTTGTTTGGGAGACCAGCCTGACCGTTTCCTGAGTCAGCAAGTGAATTGACTGGGATACAAATCAAGGTGACTCTGTGGAAAGGACTATACCTAGAAGGCGTGTTTCACTGCCCCCCCTTTTATAAAATTAAACTCTTAGCAGAACATCTCAGAGGTCGTTTTTATTCATCCTAAGGAAAATGAAAAGGACTACCAGAGAATGAAAATATAACCCAAATGTTGTTAGCAAATATAAGGAACACATTCAGTTATGGCAAGGAAAAGCTGCCAGATGACCTGGAAGTAAATGATAGTGAGGGAGGGGGTTGGGAAGTAAGACAAACACACTCTTCACTTCCCCCACGCGAGCGAAGCCAAGGCCAGAAAAGAACACTGCCTTTTCACCAAAACAAGATTTGATGCTTTAAGTGAAGTGTACTCTCACTCTTTATTTTCACTGTATTTTATTCTAAAAAAAAATACTGGTTTGGAATTGAAAGGTACATGCCTATGAAAAAGCATATATAGAAATTATCTAAATATCATTTTCTAGATGGTCTTTTTGTGTTGACTCATGGATGGCTGTATTAATATGCATTAACAGTAAACAGACGACATGTTTTCGAAATAGCTGCTTAATTGAAGAAAATAGGATTGCTGGATGCAAGGCCATGGGCCATGAAGGGGCTGGCCAGGATGCTTTACAAAGGCACTCAGCCTGAAATGAATATCTTGACAGTATGCTACATTGTATTCATATTAACCTGCATGCTTTTTCCATGAAATAGAATTATCATCTGTGATTTTGAAATCGTTTAGAGTGGTTATTAATTAAGAAAACACCTCTCTTTTTCTTGTATCCCTTTGTGGTTACTTAAAGGTTTTGCTTTCCAAGTACATTCTGAATTTTTTCCCATCTCCTTGTATCATTCCAGCCACCTCTTTGATGTTCTCATCCAGGTCTTTACCTCTTTCATGACAATGTGAAAATAGTGCTCCCAAAATGTGTGCTCTCTCTCTCTCTCTCTCTCTCTCTCTCTCTCTCTCTCTCTCTCTCTCTCTCTCTCTCTACCCCCCCCGCCCCCCCCCGTGGCCTCCTCCTGTATACTGCAGCAAGGGTAATATCTCTAAAGAGAAATCATGTCATACGATTCCCTGCCTTCACTCACTTTGTGTGGTCCTTAAAATCCTTTCTACAGCTAAGATCTCATCTCCCTGCCCAAAACCTGGGTCTCCACTTTTCCCAAGCCCCATCTTCCCACTTCTCCTGCCATGACAGGTTTCTATCTTCAGTCCAACTTATTATGTGCTCCTCTGCAACAGTCAAAAGGTTTTACAGATTTTTGTTATGCCCCTATCTGAGGAAATGCCACCCCCTTTCTTCTATCTTCACACACACACTGCAAATTTCGCTTGTAATTACTTCCTTTGATTCTTCAGGATTTTGTCCATGCATCTCTAAAAACTGCATTCTGTGTGTGTGTGTGTGTGTGTGTGTGTGTGTGTGTGTGTGTGTGTGTGTGTGTGTGTGTGTGTATGCACACGCGCACGCGCACATGTGTACGTGCAGATCTTAGAGCTTGAATTCAAGGTCTGGGCACTATCCTTCATCTATTCTGTTCCGTGCTAGAATTCTACCACTTGAGTCACAGCTCTACTTCTAACAGTTTATAAACAGCTTTTTGGACAATTGATTGGAGAGAAGAGTTTCATGGACTTTCCTATCTGGCCTGGCCTCAAACCATAATCATCAGTCCCTAGAAAGACACTATGTTGGAAATGAACTATACAACTGGGAGCAGGGGAATGGAAGTCAGAAGAGGAAAAACTTGGAGAAAATGAGGAAAAAGGCAATACGGGTCAAAAGGAAATGTACTCATTTACCTGACTTACAGAACTATAACCCCTCTGTCTGTTACCTTTACAATAAAAAATTTTAACAAAAGAAATAAGTGGGATTTTCATAGTGATTATACCAACAAGAAGAAACATTGAAGTCTTTTGGCTTCCAGTAAAAGATTGTGAGACTATAAAGGAGAGATGAGGATGGAAAGAAGAGATGATACTCTAAACTGAAAGGAGGTCCTGTGAACCAGGTAAAGAAGAATATTGTACTCATCATCAGGACCCTGTCAAACGCCATGCTCAGCCATCTCCAAGGAGCCCTGAGAGACACAAGAAACACCACACGGTAGCATTTAAAGTATCTAATAATCGAATGCTAGTAATCATGAGTGTATAAACTTTAAAATCTCAAATGACCCATTTGTTGTATAAATTATTATTAAATATAGAGTAAGCTAGAATTTTAGGAGTAAGCTTATAATCAAACTGGAGTTTGAATTCAGGGCCTTGTACTTGTTAAACAAGCACTCTTCCACTTGAGCCATGTCCCCAGCCCTACAATAACAATCTTTTCTCTTTTATTTTTCTTTCTTGTTTTCTTTTGTACTGGTCCTGGACTTCAACTCAGAGCCTGAGAGCAGTTCCTGAGCTTCTTTTGCTCAAGGCTAGTGTTTTACCACTTGAATCACAGCTCCACTTCTGGCTTTTTTTTTTTTAGTAGTTTTGTTGGAGATAAGAGTCTCACAAACTTTTCTGCCTGGACTGGCTTCAAATTGCAATCCTCAGGTCTCAGCCTCCTGAGTGTCTAGGATTACAAGCATGAGCCATCAGCACCTGACCACAACAACAATTAAAGATAACATTTTTTAATGCTGATGACTAAATTTCCTATATTCCCTTCACTGATTTTTTTAACATGCAGGTTTTTTAAATTACCTGGCTTGGGAAGGGGTTTTTAGGTGTATTCAGCATGCTTTCACAAAAGGCTGCATGAAGGTTTGGACACCAGTTGCCCACAGTGAAAACCAGTGGGGTACCAGCTTATTTGTTGGCTTATATTTCCTCCTCAATCATTCTTCCTATTTCCTCCCTCCTCTTTACTAGGTGGGTTCTCTGCCACTTGAACTGTGCTCCTGGCCTTACACGCCTCTCAAGTCACCTTCTGTATATACGAGCTACACCCAAAGTCATCTCAGATTGCTTGATGAGAAAACACAAAATAAGTTACTCTCTAAATTATGGCCGCCAACAGAGTCATGTTTCGTTATTGGAAGCTGCATCAAACACTTCCCCTGACAGTGGCAATTGTTGGGTGACTGGGAATCCAGTGCTGTGACTGTGACCGCTACCACCTCAGTTTAGTTTCAGCTATTGCTCTGCAGAACTCTGTGTGACTCCTGCCAATCTCTCTCATTTTTTTCTAAGATAGACAGGCCAGAGGCAGAAGGAGATAGAAATACCAAAGAAAGAGGGAATGAGAAGTATGAGAAGGCCAGTGAGGACCACCAGGGAGGGAGAATAAAAAGAGAGAGAAGAAAAGAAGACACAAATAGCAATCATTGACAGCTAGGGAAAAGTTCATCTCCTCACACGGCCTGAGCCAGGTGGAGCTTGTGCTGATACTGGCTCTCCGTATCTGCTCAGGTGACCAGGAGAGAGACTAGACAGAAAGTTAAGAAGAACTGTCTCTGCTCAGAGATCAGGTACAGGGAACTCAAAGGTAACAGAAAGGATTCAGACTGCCACTTGCTGGGGTGTGTGGTTTCTGTTTAATAAGGTTCTAGGCAAACCTGATCAGGAATGGGTACCCTAATCCAAAGGAAAAAGAGCCAAAACAAAAGGTATGATGAAATAGGGAGACGGGGGTCTGGCCAGCCCTCTTGACCACATGGTGGATGGTAGGGTCTAGCATCTTGTCTTTATAGATGGGGAAGGTGAAGCCCCCACCTCCCAGGTGATAGTGTGCCTGAATCCCTGGATACAGGGACTAGCACTTGGCTGATAGATTACTAAACCTGTCAGTCCAGTGCCTGGGACTGGGAGTTTCCTGTGACCCTGCCCCCCTGATCCGACCCTATTTAGGCCTGGACCAGCTCAGGCAACCATTACACCACCATACCATGTGTCTCAATGTTCCTGTCCTGTCTCCTGTCTTCTGGCTCTTCTTTGATAACCATGGCTCCCAACCAGCTTTCCATTGGAGTTGAATTGGTTTGTTGGTATTGTTTTTGTTCTTTCTCTCCTCTCTTGCCTTCATTGCTAAGTTTCCTAACAGTGTTAACTGTATTTGCTGGCTGGTGGTCTTTGAGACAGGAGTGTACCACGCAGTGGCTGGCCTTTTAATAAAGACTCCAAGATTCGACCTCTCAACAGGTGGCTTCTCTGTTTTCTCACATTACAACAATGGATGCCCAGGAAAGATGACCCACACAAAGCCTAGTGTGTGCCACAATCACCTGGAGCCTCTCCAACCTCTCCCTTGGTCTAGATACCGATGTTTCCATTGGGAAGAGGTTAGCTAACACCTGGAGGCATGCAGAATTAGTCCTCTCTCTCTCTCTCATAAAAAAACATTAATTATCTTTAAGTAGCTATACATAGGGGTTTCAATTCAACATTTCAGTTTGGGAGGATAAAGCATCTTGATCAATGTCTCCCTGTCATCATTCTCCCTACCCCATCTATCCCAATCCCACCCTTACCCTCAAGTCACCTGGTTCCATTTTCACGCTCGTATATTGACTCTTGTGACTGTATTTTCTTAGAGTTCCCACCACCCACTATAACTGTAGAAACTGGAGGAGTTTCCAATGCCAGAATTGCACAAGCTAACGTCCACAGAAAGTTCCACAGATCTGTGATCCAAATGCTCAAACCAGAAAAATCTCAGTGTCACAATGCCTATGATTTCTGCTATAAAACTACAATGTGCTGGAATTTCACTAAATTTTAATTATTGAAATTGGTCTTCATGTTATTTCCCAACTGGTCTAAAAATATTTCCATAGTTCCAAAAGGAGTACAATTACATCAACACACCTGCGGAATATCAATCTGGCCTACAGACTTTGATTGCCATGCCAGGGTCAGCTTGCCAACCACAATTGACTGCACAGGCCTGTGCAGGAGCCAGGGGATTGCCTGTTTGTTCCTAAGATTTTATGAAGCCCCATCCAAACTCAACACAACACTTCCTTTTTCACATCCCGCTAGAAATAGAGACGTAGGCCTCCTTTCAGATTTCTACTTCTGGGTAACAAGTTATTTTCAAATTCTGAGCTTACAACAAATATCTATTATTATTTCTAGACATCTGTGGGTTGACTGTCCCATCCAGGTGGTTCTCATTCATGGGACAGTGTGGAGGAATACAGTGTGGTGAAAATCAAATAGGTAGCTGATATATCTCAGAGGGCTTCCAAGAGGCCAGTGTAAGCCTTCTTCTGACCTGCGTAGGAGCCACATAGGGTCACCCTTGCCATCTCAAAGTGAGGGACTGATTTTAACTGCCTGAATCCTGGGAAAATGACCTCAATGGAGGTCATCTTTGGAGAGTACTGACCTCAGGCCTCAGAATTTAAAAAGGTAAAGGAGAAACAAAATTTGGGGAAGGCCCCCAAATAGTAAAGCAGGTATTTACTTGTGTGATGAATTACTTCTTCTGAGACTTAAGTTTGGCAAACTTTCTATAGTGGGCTAGATAATAGGTGTTTAAAACTTTGTATTTAGCCAAGGTCCAGCACATTTACTGTACTCAGCTACTGCAATGTTAAGGCACTAGAAATTATACACAAATGAGTGGAGGTGATTATACAAAGTGAAACTCTTTACGAACACTGACATTTGAATTTCTTACAACTTTAATATTTCACAAAGTATAATTCTCCTTTTGAATATATACACATATATCTATATAAATGTGTATGTCTATGTGTATATATGTACTATGTGTATATATGTACATATATACACATAGACGTACATGTGCATAAATATGTAGATACACACATAAAAATATATGTATATATGCATATGAATGTAAATGTCTATGTGTATATGTATATACACATGTGTGTATATACACATGTGTGTATATACACATATATGCATATACATGTATACATATATATGTGTATGCACACATTTTTTTTCCAACTGTTTCCAAATGTGGAAACCATCCTTAATTCTCAGGAAGAACAAAAAGAGGCCACAGGCCAAATTTGACCCATGGGCTGTAGTCTGCCAAACTCTGGTCTGGATTAACTTCCCTAAATGCAGGGGCTGTGTCTACCTCTATGTATATTTAGTACATCACATCAATGCTGAATAAGTATTTATTGAATGAATGGCTGGTTTATAAACAAATTATAAAACCCTGAAGAAAGAATTTCTCTGAAAAGCCTTTAGCACTCTGCTCGACATCCCATCCCCTCCACTTAAAACCTAGGTCCAAAATCACATTTGCAGCTTTATTGGCATTTTTCTGGAAACATAGCAGTATCAGTACAACCAAGTCTCACTTATCCATGCTAAATGTGTTCAGAGTACATTGAATAATCTGGAACTTCAATACAAAAGAGTGATGGAGGTTTATTGCTTTCTCAGCTTCTCAGAGAGATGTAAGCGTGGGCCATGAATCAGAAATATCATAACTCTGGAGCTACATATTACTAATAAACTGTTAGCAATGTGACACATAGAATTGCAGAAATGCCAAAAATTGTCCTGGAGACTCTTGGTCCAACCTTCTCATTTTCCAGCAATTCTACTGGAAATCCCTACTTGGAGGCCCAAACCACAAGACCTGGTGCCAAACCAGTGGTCTTTCATTTTTTTGTTCCAGTCTGCTCCTCCCCCTGACTTCCTTGTTTCTATTAATGACACCAGCAATCCCTAAATCTTTGAGACTCAAAACTGGAATTTCCTTTTTCCTCTCCTTCTCCCTCCTTATCCTACCTTCTCATTGCTGAAGGACAATTTATATTCCATTAATTCTTGTATAGACTCTAGACTAACAGTCTTCAACTATTCTGCCTTCCTCTTCTCCTGTGGCCTTCTCCTGTCTCCAGCAAACCCAGCCTAGGTTCCAATGCCAGAAGTAAACTTTGAAATGGCAATTATTAGTGCCATGAGGCCATTGCCTGTTTTTACCATAATTTCATAGCAATCTTCCCAAAGTATAATTCTTATCGTGTCACTTGCCTGCTTCAAGACCTCTGTGGTTAGCCACCGCCAACTCGATTATACAACCTCCTTGGTCTTGTATTCAAGGGATTGTAATTTCTGAGCCTTATTTCTTTTGTAGGGCCTGCATCTTTTCCAAAGTGAACATAGAAGAGATTACTCGCTTCCCAATATTTATTGTTCCCTTCTTCCTCAGAAATAACACTTTGGGCTTTTATATGAACACACTGCTACTGTATTTCGAAGCTTGCCTTGCTGCTACTCATAGCCATTTGGTGAGTAGATCTGCAGTGTAAAATATGAAAGCTGGATAAGGTTCTGATAACTTTCCAGCATCTTGCTAAACCATTATGGAAGCTTGGCTGTGTTCCTGTTCCTGAGTTCTATGAGACACTTTTGATTTTTACTACAGAAGTCTGCTCTTTGCCTCTCCTCTTTGCCTTTCCTCTCCTCTCTTCACCTCTCCTTTCCGTCTCCTCCTCTTCTTTTTCTTATTTCTGCTCTTTCTCTTTCTGCTTTCTTTTTTTCTTTTTTGAGATAGTCTTACTATGTAACCCAGATTGACTACAATCCTCCCACTTCAGTATGCTGAGATCACAAGTATACAACAGCATACAAACACTAAACTGGAAGTGTCTTTTTTTTTTCAATATTAGAGTTTGAACTCAGAATCTTGGGCTTGCTAGGAAGATGCTATACACTTGAGCCATGTCCTCAGACCTTTTTGTTTTAGTTATTTTTCAAACAGGGTCTCACATCTATGTGAACTTGGCCCACAATCTTCCTATTTATGCTTCCTTCATAGCTGAGATGATAGGCATGTGACACCACTTCCAGCTTTTTGCTGTTTGAGATGGAATCTTGCAAACTTCTGCTCAGACTGGCCTCAAACTTTGATCCTCCCAATGTCTATCTCCTGAGTAGCGAGGATGACAGGCATGAGCCACTGGACCCAGCAAGTGCCCCTTTAACTTAAGGTAGTTCTAGTTGATTTTTGTTCCTTGAAACTACAAGATCTTGTGTGTGTGTGTGTGTGTGTGTGTGTGTGTGTGTGTGTGTGTGTGTGTGTGTTATCAATAAATAAGGACAACTCCTTTGTTGGAAGTTCACAGCTTATTAGTGGCAGAGAAAGCACTTCGTTACATTAATTTGGTGGGAAAGTCCTATGGGTTCAATTTTTCACATTCATTTACTTTTTCCTTTTCCACAAATTGTGCTCTGCTTTGGTGTTGTGTGACATTTGGTATCTGTGGCACTCATATGCCATTCACCATTTATTATCTTATTTGGTAACAGTTTTCATAAACACCTGGCACACACTTCTATGGAGCATGGTCCTATCTTACTTCCCTGGTGACCAAAACACGATGAATTCATGCACTTGTAGGAGTCTCATTATTGGCACTGTATCATATCATGGACAAGTTTTTTTTATCCTAACTAGATTAATTTCATTTAATCTTTATCATGATGGAAGTTATTTATAACCTGAAGTCCAGAGATGGAAAGAAAAAAAAGTATCACATTCTCTTTATCATCTAACAATCCTGATCTCAGGAAGAAGGAAAAACCAGAAGTGAGAATGTTGAAGAAAAGAGAATCGCAAGTGTCTAACTTTGGGGCTTAATCCTCTCTCCTCAGTGAGTTGTGCTGTGGAACACATATTCATCTGTTTCTGGGTTCCATAGACAGTTGGAAATCCACACAGGATGCCAAAACTATCTGACCTACATTTGCAGCTAGACAGCATTTGCTCAAATGAAATCCAGGATTTTGAATCTTTTACTTGAAACTTCTTAGGAAGCATTATGTATTCTGGATAATGGGATAATGGGCGCATTTCTTTTTTGCTCCCAGGTATCTAAAAACAATATTAATCTGTCTATCCTGTCTACAAAACCAAAAGCAAACAAACAGAAAGCCTTATACATAAGCTTTCTTCAGGTATAATGTATTTATCTGAGAAAAAATGCTTGAAAACTTTTCTTTTTGAAAGTTTAACATTCCATATTGCTATATCTTTCAAACTAAGGTAAAATCAGAAATTAACATAAACTTCTTGCATTTTGGTTTATATCTGCTTCTTTTTCACGTGTAAGTGAATAAAACAAAGCTAAATCATTGACATTGCAGTCAGATTCCTTTTCTCCTCATGAAAATGGCCTGTGTGTATCTTTTCAGGAGTCAAACAAATGTTTAAAGGGAAATTCCACAGTCCTGTGAGATGCTCTGAGCCTTCTCACAGTTAGCAACTAACTCTTAAAGTAGATACCAAGTTCTTTCTGAGGGATGTGAGGCCCAAGCGGTAGGTTTCATTTACTGAGGCTGGATTGGAGAGGGATTATCTGACCCTTCATTAACAGACAGAATGAATGCAACCAAAGCCTTTAGTGTTGATTCTCAACTCACTGAAATACTTGTATTATCCCTAAATTTCCAGGAGAAATTAACAAGTTATTTCCACATTTCCATGAGTATCATTTCTATGCAGTTGTCTTCCTTATTATCCGATTTTCCGTCCCTCATCCAGCTAATCTGCTCATCTCTTTAAGGAAGTTTTCACTAACCAATCAGAATTAAGTATTCTTCTCCCAGACCCACTCACAGACCTGTTGTTATCAACAGCACTTACACTTCCTCTTACTGAATGATCTGTCCGTTCTCCTAGTGGGTCTCTCTCCCCCAGCCCTCTCCCCATCTGAGGTTCAGCTCTTCCAACCTGTTTAATCGTCTTTGCATTCTCAGCACCTGGCCTAAAGTCTAATGGGTTTACAGAATAAAAGTGAGTTCATTATTTCAGTACATCAACCATGTGTTTTGTCCCTCATATCTCCTCTGACTCTTTCTGCTATAAATGTGTAAAAGCATCTTTAAAAAAAACTACTCATACTAAAGGATTTTAGCTCTTTGAATAAATAAGAACCCACAGATTCCCAGTGGTATGAATGAATAAATAATTAGACAAATGGAGGAAAATGAGAAGCCTTCCCGTACACTATGAAGTCAATAAATGTAGGAGATAGGATGAATTTTTAAACTTACTATCTGGTGGCTAACACAATAATAATGGATTCAGACAAGAATCATGCATAGATTCTCTAACTATGGGATGAAAATTTGAGAAGGAACAGGGCATTTACAGCTCAAAATACCTCCCCATAAAGTTATTAATTGCAAGAGAAAACAAGTAAAGTTTACAGTTCATGGATCTAGCAAAAACCACCTTGTCCAACTGGCGACCATTTGCCTCCTGTTGTTTTCTTGCTAGTAAGGCATTACCAGAGTCTAATCTTGGTGAAACATAAAACTAACCAAATCCAGGGACTTCTGCAACATAATTGCCTATTCTCTTAAACTACTAGTACTTCATAAAGTATAAAGAAAGATGGGCTCTAGATTAAAGGAGTCCAAAGAGACATGGCCACTGAATGCAATGTGTGGTCTGAAATACTCTTATGCAATATAGAACATGATTGGAAAAATTCATAAAATCTCAATATGGTCTGCAAGTTAGGTAATCATTATTCTACCAATGCTAATTTCCGGATATATGGCATTGTGCTATAACTATGTAAAAGCATATCAGGTTTTTTAGGAAATATATTGACATATGAGGTAAAAAGTAGATGTGTAACAGTGACTTACGTACTCCCAAAACACTCAGAAAAAAATAATGTGTGAGAGACACAGAGAAATAAAGCAGATAATATAGAGTGATAAAAATATAGGTATAAAAGGAGTCTTTACCTTCCCTTCCTTGGTGGGAAGCAGGAAATATTTCTTCTATGTCTCCCTACTTTAAACTTGTTATACTAAAATAAAACCTGGCTAAATCATTTTTATAAAAAAATACATGGGTATAGAAATTATTAGCACTATTGGACATTTTCTGAAGTTTAAAATTCTGCCAAAAAAATAAAGGAAAAGAAAAAAATCACAACAAGCCAATCAAAGCTGCCTTGCTTCCTAATCTGCCAGTCAAGGCTCTTAAACAGCTATCTGGCAGTCTCTCTACACTCATTGATCCTCACCCACTATGATTCATTACCTTATCCATTACCCAACTGTTATCTGGCTGTAATCTCCAATAATCTCAGTGCTGCCAAACCAAAAATATTTCTCTATCTTCTTCTACTTTTTTCAGCATTTGACATTCTATTTTGTTTTCAGAACCTCAAACTCCTTAAATGAACACAAAATTATTGACTTTTTCCTTCACCTAACTTCTCAGTTGCCCTCCTTTCCCATTATTTCTCCTTTCCCATTATTTCAAGCATAGTTTGTGTATGACTGTTTCGATGCACCTTTTTCTCAGGCTGCTCTCATCTTCAATGAATAAACTTCAACCTGTCCATCGAATGTCATCTTACATATCACCTCTTTTGAAAGGTCTTCACAGAATATCCTCTCTAATTTTCACAATACTTGAACCCTGTGATTCTTCACTAAGGCAATCAGGATTGCATAATAGCATCGTCAATTTACTTACTGTCTCCCTATTTAAAAAAAAAAAAACTGGATGGGCAGAGAAGATGGCTTACTTGTCTTAGCATTCTCCATATTTAGCACAGTCCTGACACAAACTAGAGATCAATACATACTTGATGCATGATTGGTTAAGAAAAATAACATGTTGAAACTGAAAAGAGAATCTGATGTCTTATTCTGAGATTTTAAGGATAAAAATGTACTCTAAAGCAGGATGCTATAGTTGAGAAGGCTTTCATTTTGCTTTTGTAGTTTTGTTTTGTCACACGGGCACATTTCATTGCTATGGCTATTTAGTCCACTTGGACTAAATAATACTATTTGTGGAACTGCTGTCTGGCTCCTGTAATAACAGACCTAAATGAGAGAGTAGAAATCTTCCACACACATTATATTTCTCTTTATGCTCTAGTTTCCTACTGGTTTCTATTTGGTAGAGAAAATGAAGTTTAGCTTAGGACATAAAATTTATTCATTAACCTTACAGCAGCTTCAAAATGATACTAAAGTAATGGATTTATTTTTCTGAAAAGACATTTCACCAAATTGTTGGGACAAAACAAAACTCCAGAAGAGTCTCACATGAGAGAAATGCTTTATTTTTGTCTCCATGAACATTCATTGTGGAAACAAACATTCCTACTACCATCTCTCAACTATATATATATATATGTATGTTTAAAAAAAAAGGTTATGTTTGGATCTATGTGTGATTTGGGGGAAAGTAGTGTTTCTTGGACAAATTGGGGTGCTCCAGTATTTGGTGAATAGATGTTTAGAATTGTTATAATCCTCCTGTAGGAGAGATCCCTTTATTTGTATGTAATACTATATCTCTTCTTGCTAATTTTAATTTCTAGTCTATTTTATCTGATATTAGGATTGTAAGTACCACCTGTTTATGGGGGCCATTTGCTTGGTAGATTTTGTTCCAGCCTTTCACTTTCAGAATATACTTATTTTTGTGGGCAAGGTGTGTCTCTTGAAGGCAGCCGATAGAAGGATCTTGCTTTTTGATCCAACTAGATAATCTATGCCATTTAATTGGAGAGTTAAGTTGTGATTTTTTTGTTTCCTTTGTACATTCTTCCCTCTATAGTATATCCTCTGTTGTCACTGATTTTGGTACCCTGCATCTTGTATATACATTTGTCTAATTTGGGGAGGGGAAGGGGAAATAACAGAACACTGAAACAAGGACCCAGGATGACCCATTGCAACAATGATACCCACAAGACACCGTATTGGAAATGAACTTTACAACTTCTGGGGGTGGGGAGGAGGGAAGAGGTGGGGGAGGGAAAGGATAATGGGAGAACAACAAGGAAAGGGGTAGCAATGCTCGATAAGAAATGTCCTCATTGCCTTACTCATGTAACTGTAGCATCTTTACAATAAAATAAAAAAAATTTAACAAAGGATATGTCTCTTAAATGTAAAACCTGAAGTTAAGTAAAAATGACACTTTTACAATTTATATTGATAGAATCTTTTAGATTACTGAATTCAGTGCTGCTAACTTTTTTTAAACACCGAGTCTAAAAGATTACATTTTTTCTGAATGATTATGAGGAAAGGCATGTGCAGGATAAAATTTTATTGGGCTGGAATTAGTCTCTTTCTGGGCTTTTGCTTCCTCTGATCTTTAGGAAAACATGCCTTCAGCTGAGTGTGGTTTTGTGAGATTTGGACTTAGACAATAAACTGTGACCATACATAAGAATTTCAGCAAACTGGGAGGAAAGAGAATTGCTAAGAATTCAGGAATTTTTCTCAAAAACTCCTTTGTGTCCACACCCAAAAGTTAAACTCAAGTCTTGCTCTTATATAATCCTCTGCACATCCAGATTCAATCATTAGGAGGACGATGGTTTAGCATGTTCAATATTTCAAGATCTAAATGTGTAGCAGAACAACCTTTCTTGTGCCAGAGAACAAGGAGAAAACAAACTTTCCAAAGAGTATGAGAGAGAGAAAGGGGGGGAGGGGAACTGGTTGAGTATAGTCGCTTTAACTGTCATCCCAACTACAGCTACTCAGCAGATAAGAAGGATCACTGTTCAGAGTCAGCGTGGGCAAAAAGTAGTGGGACTGTATCTCAACAAAAACACACAAGAGCATGATGATTTTTCACACTTGTAATCCCAGCTCTATGGGAGGCCATGTATAGGAGAATAATAATCTGAGGATAGCCTGGGCAAAAATTCAAGCTCTTACTAGACTCTTACCCAGCAAGGGTAGGCCCTCAGTTCAAATTCCAAGACCACCAACTAAATAAGAACAACATAAACATAAACTATCTTTATGTTCTCAAAAAGGCAAAGTTTCTTCAATGGGACACAAAAATAGTTATATTTTTAAATGCATGAATTAGGCTACTTTAAAATTTAAAACTTTAGTTTATAGAAAGATACTATTCATAAAAAAAGCTACTCACACAAAGTGGAAGAAGATAATAAACACAAAGAACTTAAATAAAAGACATATGTTCTTTTTTATTTTATTGTTATTGTAGAGTTGATATACACAGGTGTTAAAGTTACCTGATTCAGTTAGTAAGTACAATTCTTTTCTAGCCATATCCCCCCCCTTCCTTCGCTTTCTCCCAGTCTGTCCCCACCTACAAGATGTACAGTTCATTTTCTATATAGTGTCTTGTTGGTTATTTTTTTTTTGGTCATGGGGTTTGAACTCTCAACCTGGGGTGCTGTCCCTCAGCCCTTCAGCTCAAGGAGAACACTCTACCACTTGAGCCATCGCGCCAGTTCTGGTTTTCTGAGAGGTTTATTGGAGATAAGAGTCTCACAGACTTTCATGCCTGGGCTGGCTTTGAATCATGATCCTTAGATCTCAGCCTCCTGAGTAGCTAGAATTAGAGGCATGAGCCACAAGTGCCTGTTATATATATATATATATATATATATATATATATATATATATATATATATATATAAAAAACCACTGTTATATTTGTTTACCCTTTCTTCCACCTTTTCTGTGCCCCCTTACTCGCTCAACAACAAATAAACAAACAAGATAAAATGAAAAGGACACAAAATCAGCAACAACAGCAACTAAACAAAGTCTCATTTCCTTTTCTTGGAGTTCATTTCATAAACTATGATCATATGCCCATAGCTATTGAGCCTTTGTGATCGGCTCCTATGCATATCCTACTTTGGTCTCAATGTGTGAATGTCTAGAGACTTATATAATGTATCATGTCCCAGTGTTAAGTGTGTGTGTGTGTGTGTGTGTGTGTGTGTGTGTGTGTGTGTGTGAGTGTATACTTATATATGTGAACAAAGGTAAACAGCAAGTCAATAAAATATATGAAATGGTGCTCAGTTTCATCAATAATCAGTGAATTAAGATTGTTTAATCTTAAATTTAAGTGACTCTGTGTTTGCACATATGCAAACCCAAATATTGGAACATTTCAAATAATCCTGCATTCTAAATTTCCTAGAGCAGAATAAATGGATTCCAAGATACTAAGCCTCTATCCCCAAAATTCCATTTTAGTCATCCATTTGACATCTGTAGGTGCAAGTGAAGAGTCAATATTTTCAGAAGATGTGCTCTTTAAGATTTTGTAAAGGAACTTGAGCAACTGTTATGGTAACCCACATATCAGAGGTGTTTGCTTACAGCAAAGCCAGTGGGAATCTGATCATATATACCCAACTCTGTGACCTCCAGAAATACTGATTGTTAAGTCAACTAAGTCAATTAAGAAAGTACTATGATTTTACTCTCACAGATTGTCTGACATATGTATTGATTCTGAAGGTTCACTGAAGACAATGTGTTAGTGGATGTTTTATTCTGTAATAATTTCCCCTTGCCTTTATTCACTCCTTAATCTTGAGGGATTTGTAATCTATTAGAGATCATTTATGTGGCTATCTCAAATCCCACTGTTTTTTGCCAGTCAGATCACAAGAACTTGTGAATTCTTGTGTAAGTATTCTGGCCTTATGACCTAATCTGAGTGTTTTATGACAATCTGTTGAAAAAATATCAAGATGGAGACTGAAGAAAACATACATTGTGCTTCTAATGGGTAACAAATTAAAAGTTCAGAGTTTATGTGTCCTTTGTCCTCTGGGGTAGTTCCTGTATCAGTTTAGAAATTCTGGGAAACCTTTCTTTGTCTTATACTCACAGATCCCAAAACTTTCCAAAAGTTCCAGTGTACCATTTTGAGAATCTAACCAAGAAGTGAAGGAGTACCTTCTCTGGGAAACTTCAACATTCAATTCTCTAGCATTCCTCTAGTTCACATTTTTATACTCTGTGCATGGCATGGAGAAATCATATCTAGTTAAAAAAAAAAAAACAAAAAAAGAGGGGAAGCATTGGACACTGACAACTCAAGCCTATAAACCTAGCTTCTCAGAAGGCTGAGCTATGAGGATTGTGGTTCATAGCCAGTCAGGAGAGAAAAGTCTAAGAGACTTTTAATCCAATTAACCACAAAAAGCTGGAAGAGGAGCTTGGCTCAAGTGGTGTAGCACTAACCTTGAGCACAAAAGCTCAGGGATAGGACTCGGGCCCAGAGTCAAAGCCCAGGAATGGTAAGAAGAAGAAGGAAGAAGAGGAAGAGGAGTACAATCTTCTCTCTAAATCTCAACTTTATTTTACTTTTTTAAATTTAAAATCCAAAATGTTGACATTTTTACCACCCGAGGCATGCTGGGTTGACTGATAAAGGGTCAGGATTCAAAAGAAAAAAATGCAGAGATACCTAGAATGGGAGAGGAACACTTTGATTACTAAATTAAGTTACTACCCCAGTGATAGGTGCTCAGGAAACTTGTAGCCTCTAAGAAGAGACAGACATTTTACCAATAAATATAAGAAAAGCTTTCAGATCTGTGTTGGATACATATGTGTAAGAAATTTCTTGGAGTCCAAACAGAAAGGATGGTAAATCTTCTTGAGTAAAAGTGTCAAATAAAAATAATTCCAGGGGAAAATAAACTTCAAATAAAATGTAAATGAAAGGAAAACCATTGCATACATACATATATAGAAAGAGGGGGGTACGTGTATACATATGTAGAGATATAAATATAGATAAAGATGACATATTAAATCCTCAATTAGAATTATTATTGTTTTGACTTTCTAGTAGGTTTTGCTTTATCTACTTATTTTCTGCATTGTTTGGTGCTTATAGGCTTATAAACATTATAGCTTCTTCATAAATTATACATCTTTTATATATTCCTCCATTTGCTTCATTGTCTTGACTAGCACTTTTAACCTTACATTTCAGCTTGTCTAAATTATTACTGTCCTTCTATTTTCTTTCTTTTCCTTCTTTCCTTCCTTCCTTCCCTCATTCCTTTTCTTCCCTTCCCTTTACTTCCTTCCTCACCCTCACTGTACTTCTCTCTTGTAATCAGCACATAACTGGGGTTCTTTTGGTCTCGACACAATACTTTTTATCTTCAAAGAGGAGAGTTCAGTTTGCTACATACTGCAATCACTGAAACACTGATAGATATTTTTACTCCTTTAATCTTATTTTTATATCATGTTTTTCACAATTTGACCAAATTCTTTTTCAATTCACTCCATTTTTCTCCTTGTGAGTTCACAATATTTTTTTGTTCTCCATTAAATTGCTGCCTATTTTTCCTACTTTCACCAGTATTCTCCTTGTTGAGAACAAACTGTTTGCCAATGTGATATACTGTTTCTCCATGAATACATCTGCCTCTGCTTTTTTGCTAGTTCAGTACAGTGTGACCTTTAGAATATTTTTACCATCTTATTATGACCTCTCATCTCTAGTTCCTAGGTTTTAATTAGAGGTTTGTTACTTTAAATCTTTGACTATTATTTTACTCATCCAAAGTGTGTCACTGAAAAGTTTTAAACTTGAGATTTAATTGGTCAAAGTTTTATTTAATAAAACACTGTAGCTTAGGCAGAAAAGTAGAAATGGGAGTGAGATATATCTAATAAATTCATATTTGCACATCATCATATGCTGAGTAGGTACTCATAATAAATGAGTTGATACAAGCATGGATGAGTTATGTACAAACATACATATATCATTTCTAGTGACAAGCACATTATAACATAAAATATTATTGTGTTAAACACTTTCCATCACTGTGACAAAACACCTGAGAAAATAAACTCAGAGGAGAAAATACCTATTTGGGTTCATAGTTCCAGAGTTTCAGTCACGGTCAATTGACTGTCTAGTTTCTAGGTCTCTGTGAGACAGAATAGCATGTCTGGGAGAACATAGTGGAGCAAATACTTCCTTTGGGACAGTCAGGAAGCAAAAAAGACACATAGAGGGGCTTCAGGTCACACCTCCAGTCACTTATTCTCTCCAACTAGGCTTTACCTCTGAATAATTCATTAAGCCATGAGTTCAGTGGATTAAACCCTTGGTGAGGTCAGAACCCTCCTTCTCCAATCACCTCTCCAATGGTGATAACCTTGGATGCTGCTGCCTTGAGCACCAAATATTCAACACATGAGCCTCAGAAGGACTTTTCAGGGTAGAACTATAATAGTTATAGTAAGATAAAAATAATTCTAGGGACAAACTTATTTATGTATTTTGTTCTTTGCAAATATGTCCTCACAAACCTCGAAGAAGTAGCAGATAAACTTAGAAACAACTAGTAGAAATTTTAAAAAATGCTGAAACTATGAGCTGGTAACAAGGGAAAAGCCATTGAATTTTCTGATTTTTATCTCTTACTTCTAGACTGCTATCGGTTTTAACTTTGTAGCAAAAAGAAATTAGCGTAGTCAGAGTTTAAAAGAAATCATTCTTCTAGAAGTCTAGGGAAACCAAGGAGACTTAAAATGAAATATCTAATTCAACTTGTCGTTTCTGTGGTTTTTGCCTTGTTTTAATGGCAAAATATATTTAAGGAAAATGTCATTAATTTTCTTCATAAAAGTGCTGCATTCCTTAGCATGTTATAACCCCTAAATTTAATATCATAACGTATAGATATAATTCTGTCATGACAAACCTTAGCAACAGTAATAATATCTAAAGTCTATTGAGTGGTTATTGGACCCAACATCTATGTGATTTATGTTGATAGTGAGAAATTGTATAAAAATTCTCAAAAGTATCTCAATTGAAACAAATTGAAAATATACTGTGTCTAATCTTTTGTTATTGGAATCTAGCCTAATATAACAATTCAGAATATAGAAAATGCTACTTACATGATTATGACATTTACTGTAAATATGAAACCATAAGGAGATACTTAAGCAAAACATAGGAGAGTCACTTGATGAAATGACAGTTGTAAATTTAATGATCTTATGACTCATGCTTTTTGCTATTATTTTTTTCAATGCCTAACTGCCCTTTTAGAAAATAATCTATTGTGTCTGTTTTCTTCACTACTATACATATGTCTATACATAATTGGTATTCAACTGATGATTGTTGAATTTTTTCTTTGGTCAGTCATGGGGCTTGAACTCTGGGCCTGAGCCCTGTCTCTCAGCTCTTCAGCTCAAGGCTAGTACTCTATCACTTGAGCCACAGCACCACTTCCGATTGTTACATTATTAAGTAAACCCAAAGAAATAGAAACACTGCTTGAAACCAAGTATTAAATGAAAGAAAGATGGTCACAGCGGTGAGCTCACAGCTATATAACATACGACTATGAAAAAGAATGGAGTAGTATATTTAGAATGATAATTTCCCTGTGCTGAAGTGGTTGTGAAATTTACTCCTTGCTATTTTTACAATAAGAAAATTATAACCAAAGTTCGAATGAGCTTTTTCCAACCTATAGTTTAGGACTCAGAACAGTAAGTGTTCAGGCAGACACGCTCACGAAGGTTTTAAACGATCTGTACCTATCTTCTAGGCCATTCTTCCACCTCTAGTCTGTCTATATGTAAGAAAAGGTGAGGGTGAAGGAAGGTAGCAGAGGTATGTCAGGGTGCTCTGCTTGTCTCAGCCACCTCCGGGAGACCTCTCAGAGGACTTGACATAGTCCTGTGAACTTTGAAGGACACAGACAAGACTCTCAAACAAACCCAGATCTCAGCTTCGTGAGAAGCTAGGATTACAGGTATGAGCCACTGGTGACCAGCCTGAGATATGCCTTTGATAATATTGTCCAGTGATAGATGAAAGACAGAGAGCAGTTCTGAGAAAAACACAATTATTTCTCAACACCCCTCAAAAGACACTACCTTATTCATTAAACTGGTTCTATTGAACAAGAAAGACAATTTTACATATGTGTATATGTGTCTACATACACACACAAGTACATATATACTTCATGTGAAACTATATTTCTTAAAGACATACAAAAAAGCAATAGGCAACTCTATCATAGAGAATGTAAGGAAGAAATTTATGACAAACATTGATGTAAAATGTTAGTGAGGAAATGGAAAGAATAGAGGAAGAAGTCCAGTAATCAAGTATTTATTAGTCCCCTTTGTTAATACTGTTTACCTCCCCAGAACAACTCCATTTCTTATGAATCTAAGTCCTGGGACTGCTTCACTCTCAGCCTTTGCTTGAGTTTAGCCCATCAGAAACATTAGTAATAGAACAGTGGGAAGGAGGAGATGGTAGAGTACTATACCCTGTTCCTGCTGTCCCATGCTAGGCCTAGGGTGGAGCAATAATTGCATTCCTTTAGGTTCCTCTAAGTTCCTTTCTACACTCGGCTTTTCTCAGACATTTCCTCTTTCATGGATGTAGTTTGCAGTGGATTAGATTCTTCTTTAGGATTAAGAGTGGCCACAGCTTCCTGTTTACTGCTGAGTGCTCATTGGAGCCTATTGTTTCTCTTTCCTTGTTCATATCTCTTTGAAGAGAACCTTTGTTAAACTCTCTCCATCAAACCTCTTGAAAGGAGCTGCTGGTTCTTTCTCAGCATATAAATAAAATAAATTCTTAAGGGCTTACTATTATTCAAGGGGAAGAGGCAAGAATTCAAGGAATTTCTTTGGAATCAATGATAAACAAGTTTACAGATGTGTCCAGCATATTAGGTACTATGGAGGGACAACGAAGATATGAAAGTGCAGTTAATAAAACAGTGAGTTTGGAATCTGATGTTTACTAACAATGTGATCACCACAGCAGTGTTTTCAGTCATTCAATAGTATTGCTATGGGAAGAAAAGAAGATAATCTGCAAGGGAGTACTAGGCATTGGCTTGAACTGTTCCAAGCAAAAAGAAAAGGTGGACAGCATTCAAATATGGGTACACAGCATCCACAGGAAAATAGTCCCATGGTGAACTTCTGTCAGGGAGAGTACAGAAGAGGTAAATAGGAGTAAGAACTATTACCAAAAGGCTCTACAATCCCTGCCTTGACAGGCACCCCTGAAGATTTACCATGTTCATATCCTCACTCCTTATTTCTATATCCAGTCGGACTCTGCCATCACTTTGCCTTTGCCATCTTCTTTCCAACGGATGGAAGAAGTCTAATTTTCCTCTAATACCTACCACTTCTAGACACCAAACAAGCCGGAAGATAGAAGACTATCTGATATAGCCACCACATGTCTGGATTTGGCAGAACGTAGGAAAGCACTCAATCACTTAACAGACTGGTTCAGAGGCAGAGAGCTTCAGACAGCCTTCTCCTTTGCCAAGGCTCTCTAACTGTCATGCTCTCTGATACTCTCAAATTGAAAATCCATGGCCACATTCCATGATCAGGAGTGCGGAAAAAAGATTAGGAAACAGCCTCTAAGCATTCACTTCCTGGGTTTGCATGCTTATTAATGACACTATTTAAATGTGTTAAAACTATTCTAAAAGTTTTAAATGCTGTGGTTTCAAGGATAGTTGGGCATATTAATTTTCCATTGCAATAAACTTGATTGGCTCCATTATATTCTTCAATATTTGGGAATCAATACACATTAGCAAGAAGTTTGCTAACTTTTGCTCTGCCCTTTAATTTTCAATCCATGTGGATTTTAAGGAAGAAATTTAATATATTGATTTGGGATTTGTTTCCAAGAAAAAAAAAAAAACAGCTCCCCCTGAGCAGCAACTTTTAATAAATGAGCCACTACTAAGGATATAAATCTCTGCTATATAGGTAGTGGCATGACCTTAAGCAATCATTTTCTGCAAAGTATCGAAGAAGGTGCTGATGTGTGAGGAGGAAGTGAAATGCTTCCAGAATGTACTGTCCTGAGTATGTCGATTTGCATAACAAGGAAAACAATAATAGAAATAGTGACAATGTAAGCTCTTCAGCCCTGGTCATCACAAGTCATCACAGGTTTGTTTGGTTGGTTGGTTAGTTTTGTGATACTTCTTTCTCTTCTAATAACTTACCAAGATCTCCAGTTTTTATGACAAAAATAACAACTGGTAAATCCTTTAGTAACTCCTTTAGAAAAGTTGTCCTAATTGTGTGCCACTTCTTTAAAAGAAATCCATTCATTTGTTCTACAAATACATATCTATCACCTCCAATATAATATTCAATAACACACAAAGTACATTGTAACAAATGAATAAAGCTCAGTAAGTGTTATTTATTTTATGAGAGTGGTCAGGCTGATGAGGATAATTTTTTAAGCAATGGCTCACTACAAAGACACACATTCATGAACAAGAAAGATACAATCTATACCATAAGGGGCATCCTTGTCTGGTTGGGAAATTCAGAAAATACACACCAGAAATAAAAAACAAGCAAGATAGTGCCAGTGTGGAAAGTCTATGAATGATGGTTTTGAGGGTTTTTTTTAACTGAAGGGACAATTTTTATAAGATTGAGTGTCATGTAAGTTGGAGGTTGCTTTCTCTTCTCAAAATATCCTGTCTTTAAAAGAAAGAAAGAAAGAAAGAAAAAGAGAAGAGCAAGGAAAGAAAAGGTAGAAGATGACCGATGACCAGGGAAGGGAAAGAAAATCAAATTAGAATAGAATAGAATAGAATAATAGATTACAACAATAGAGTGCCATTTGAAATATATTCTCAGATTTTTGGCTCTTTTTAAAAATATTTTTATTGTGAAAATATTCTGAGATAACAGAATGATAAATTCTTCATAAAATTATCCTACCATTTCCATCCTAGAATTAGTCATTGGATTCATTTAGTCCCTCTTTATTTTCCTGAGAATAATATAATTACTAAATAGTTTAGAGAAAATCCTTATGAAGGAAGAGTACTGGTTAAGGGGGAAAGAAAATTAGACTTCGAAGTACAACCCCAAAGCCTGATTGCTTTTTCTGTTTCTTTGCAAGCATGATGTTTTTGTGTAATTTAATTGGCTCATTTCTCATTTTTTGTCATCTCTTTCTTGTTTCATAGCCGAGGGGCAAACCACTGTACTTTATGCCATTGTTTTAACCTCTATCAAAGGCCTTATTATGCATACTTTGTCACAAGTAATATCAAAATCCATAATCCTCACCTTCAACTGAGTTAAATATAATTGAACTTAAAACAACCAATTACATCCTCAATTCAACTGGTACTCGAGGTGAAGAATACAATTTTCCTGAAGAAAGTGGGAATACCTTAACTCCATAAAATATTTTAAGGGAATTTTATAATTGTTCATACACCTGTTAGAGAAAGCCTCAGTATCTCCCCAAGCTCAGGAGAACCCTAACTCCAAAAACACATCCACCGGATTCCCTAGCAGTGCTGGAAGGCCTCCTCCCTCTGACTCCCATTGGGAAAACCTTTCATCCCAGTTCCCATGCTACCTTTGCGCCCACTTTTTTTAATTTAGATTTTCATTGACAGATATTCATAGCATGGGGGTGGGAAGGTGATGATGACATTTCTATACATGAATGCAGCAGCGTATCTCCTTCTTCCAGTCTTGCTCAACCCTCAAAATATTTTTCTCCATTATTTCATTCCTTTAACATCTAACATCTCTTCTCAGCTTCTTTCTGGTTGCATGGGGATTTGGGGTTTCTGTTATTCCTCTTTCTACCTTGCAAATTCATTAAGGCAGGAATTTTGAAGTTTATTTTTATATTCATCTTATCACTCACATGATTATTAGCCTGGTTAGTATAGTTTAATCATTTTTAATGAATGAGTTATCATCCAGTCCACTTATTATATCCCTCAGGATGCAATCTTTTGGCTCCAAATCTTTAGGAAGGTCAACTATGTTTTTTTCCTTGCCTAAAAATTAACAAATAGACCTTTATTTCTGTTCACATTTACAAGAAAATATGAAGCCTTTTCACAAGAAGAAGCTAATGTCAGCTTTTTTCCCCCATCAAAATCCCATGTCTATAAAACTATTTTCCTCTAATCATTACAGTGAATTTGTAATGTGTCCTGGTACATACTGGCATCTGATGTAAGCTTTTTCCTAATGTAGTCAGCTCTCTGGTCAGGAATTCCTATCCAACAGTGCCCTGTGGTGAAAGAGTTATATTATGAACATGCACAACTGGGAGTTTCTTATCTGCACATATTGGATAGTTTCAGAGTTGTTGGATTTTCCATCATTTTAATTATTTATTCTTTAAGATAATTTTAACATATGTTTATTTTCAGAGTAATCATTTCTTTTTTTAATTAACTCCAGAAGAAGTCCTTTAGAGAATGTCCAGCCCTTGTGAACCCAACTCTCTCCAACATGGGAACCATGCAGATATTGAAGTCATTAAATGAAAGAATGATTTTCTATCTGCTTAACATTTGGAAGAAATGTTCAGCTCACACACACAATGAGTGTCTTTTTCTTTTCTTTTCAGGACATTTCATCAGTTGAGCTAATCTAAAAACAGAGCAGAACATTTAGTTTTTACACATGTTGGGCTGATCACCAAACTAGATTAGCTCCACAATAAAAGGTGTTTTTCTTTAAGAACCAATTCAAGAGCGATGTCCCAGTTATTTTATAAAAGTTCTTTTTTTTTTTTTTCCAAAAGGCACTGAGCTCTCAGCCATCCTTTCCAGCCCTCAAACCTGTGGTAGTTGACTGAATTCGCTTCAATTCCAGGTATTAAATTTTCAGGTATACCCTGGATCGTGCAACCAAGAAGGGATCCACAGACTATTCTGGGTCTTTACCTGAGATACTGTAGGATTATGTCAGGCTCTCTGCTCTCCTCTCTCTGCTGTACCAATGCAGCCTCTCAACATAGCACCACATTGCAGACAGCTTTTCTCTGTGCTTGAGACACTACTGTGTCCAAAAATAACCAGACAAGCAGGTTTGGATCTAGGAAACATTTGAGCTCATAGACTTATTTAATCATGGAAACACTGGTCCAAATTTTTTACAGAGACCTCTGCTTTGGAAATGGTTTCATTTATACATCACTACAAAAGTATCATTTTGAAATAATTATATGAAGTCCCATATTTTATCTTTTGTTGTGACTCCTGGGAACGTTCTTTCAACTGGCAATATAGAAAACTCTTCTGTTTTCTTTAGCAATCACTTCTGTAAGAGTAACCAAGACTACAAAAAAACTAAATAAATACACAAAAAAGTAAAACCAAGTCTGTTCATCTGTTCATAATTTGATGCTTCATTGATAAAGATTTTTTCCCTGAGAAAAAAATCTGGATTCTTTTGTAATTTTAAGATATTATCCAACTTTTAATCAGAAAAAAATAATGTAGATTTTTTTGCTACATTTAATGCCCAGCAGTGTTTGCCTATTATCATTATGCTGTTGGAAATAATCCTTATAATTCCAAGAGAGCTCTGGCTTCCCTGGAAAACCTCATGAAGTGTTTAAATCTCATTAAACATTTTTTTAAAAAATTAAAACCAGCGACCAGTCGCTCTTGCCTGTCATCCTAGATATTTAGGAAGCTGAAATCTGAGGATCACAGTTCAAAGTCAGCCCAGACAGAAAAGTCTCTGAAACTCTTATCTCCAATTAAGCAGCACAAAGCTGGAAGTGAAGATATGGCTCAAGTGGTAGACCGCTATCTTGAGCAAAATAGCTAAAGGTACACACCTAAGGCTCTGAGTTCAAGTACACATACATTTATACACTTAAATTCACACATACACACACATACACACACTACTCTTTTTAATCAGTAGAACATGGAGTACTTCATTATTCATTTCTTAATACCACCTTAACTGACACAAACCTCCAGTCTTCTGCAGCTCCCTGCATGAATTGGCATAGACAGTAGAGCTTTGGGAACAAAGCCAAAAGAGGAAAAAGATTCTCATTTATTAGCGTTTTGTTATGTTCCAGGCAAGCACCGGAAATAGAGCTACAAACAAGACCCCAGCTCTTCTCAAGAGGAGAAATACATTTGGACTTCAAAGTCATGGGATTGAAGTGGTTGCTTTTCTATTCCTGGTATAAACTTCAAGTTACTTCATTTTACCAAGTCTTATTTTCTTATCTATAAGAGCAGGCAATTAATTATTACATTTCTCCCAACAAGATTGTTGGTAGAATCAAAGTGATGCATGTTTATGTAAAAATACTTTGTACACTATGAATAGCCAGAAACACACACACACACACACACACACACACACACACACACACACACACAACAATGTAATATAGATATATATAATTTAATCAAAAGAAATAGTAGTTATTTTTACAATTAAACCTACTACGATTTCCTCTAGCAATGTATATTTTCCTAATTGCTATTAAGATTTTCCTGACTGTGCTGTTGGAAACTTTGGTCAAGATAGCCATCAAAAAGTAGAACTCCTAGCCAGACACTGGTGGCTCATACCTATGATGAAATACAGTATCTCCTGGATGCTGGCCATGCTCTGTTCCTCCTCCCCTTTCTCTTTACAGCTGTTACATCTCTGGATTAGTAACACCAAGGCAAGCAGCCCCTCCACCATGTGTAATGATTCAAATACCAAACAAGTTTACTCTTTGCTCATGGGCTAGACAAAATAGATGTTTCTGGAAAACAGAGGCTGTGCTCCTAGAAATAGTTGAAACACCGAGTTCATTCATCCCTCTTCTGACTCACCATCTTTAATACAGAGCTCTCCGTGTCTATAAGTTCACAATCAAAGAGCCAGCAGAAAGGAAAAGAGTAAAAAAATCACTCTTTAACCCCTTCACTTAAAAATGATAAGGGCTCATATTTTCTCTCCTGTGTGGAAGTTAGATCGAAATTATAAACATCCATGAACACACACATAGGGTCATCTGCATGTTTTTGTGAGCATGATGTCTAAAGTATGTTATTCACAAGGGAGCATTGAAATGATGTGATTTCTTTTAACAACTAACTTATAGTTTAATAAAATGAATATCAAGAAGCTGAAGCATAGGTTGTCCGGAGGGGAGAGGTGAAAAGAGGATAGACCAATGAAGAGAGGAAGGGTGGATGAATAAATCATGAATCATAATATCCTCTATGTGGTGTGTGTGCGTGTGTGTGTGTGTGTGTGTGTGTGTGTGTGTGTGTGTGTGTGTGTGTGTAAATGGAACCAGCTAACATGAGAGTAAGTGTGGGGTCAGGAGAAATGGAAGAGCAGCAGGTAACGGGTGCATCATAGATCAAGATGCATAGTACTTCTAAGTAGGTATGTTGAGTTGAAAAGCCTTTATACAACTACTTAAAGACATTTTTTTTAATTCTGAGTGGTGCATGCCATTCCTGCTTATACTGTATCGGCAAGAGTTCATCCATTAGTCCCATCTCACCGAGGTCCAGCTAGGATTTACAGTCCCTGGGTGCACAGCCCTGTCTATGTAGAAGGGGAGCCATACATTTGGATGGAGAATTCATTTACAGTCTCTGTCAAATTATCATGTACACAAAAGCCTAAAGGATGTCAGAGCTGGGGAGCACCCAAGACGCATCCCTCCTCAGCATTTCTCCAGCTGTTTGCCCTGTGACCTACAGAAAGAAAGACATTTTACACAATAAGCTGGTAAAACACATGTGCAGGTGTCTGAAAAGATACATAAAGTAGTCATTTTTTGTCCTGAGATATATACATGAGGCACTGCTTTTTGTTTTTGTCTTTGTTAGTTGGGTTTTTTTTGTGTATTTGTTTTTGTTTTTTGTCAGTCATGGGGCTTGAATTCTGGGCCCACACACTGTCCCTGAGCTCTTCAGCTCAAGGCTAGTGCTCTACCACTTGAACCACAGCACCACTTCCAGTTTTTTGGTGGTTAATTGGAGATAAAAGTCTCACAGACTTTCCTGCCTGGGTTGGCTTTGAACCGCAATCCTCAGATCTCAGCCTCATGAGTAACGGGGATCACAGGCGTGAGCCACTGAAGCCCAGCTTTCTCTTTTTTTAATCTCAGGGTTTCTTTTCTTTATTTTTCCCCCTTTCCTGGGGCTTGAACTGGGCACTGTCCCTGAACTTCTACTCTACTATTTCAGCTACAGCACCACTTATGGCCTTTTCTGAGTAGTTTATCAGAGATGAGAGTCTCACAGACTTTCCTGCTTGGGCTGGCTTTGAACCACAATCTTCAGATCTCAGCCTCCTGAATACATAAGATTACAGGTGTGAGCCACAGGTGCCCAGGTTAATCCCACACTTTTGTCATTATTTTTCAGATAGTACATGGATTTCTCGATCTACAATCACCATGTTCTCTAGCTTAATGTTTAGAAATGGCATAGAAGAGGCTGTGAAGAGCTGGCCACACGTGACAGGTCCAGAGTTGGCAGCTGCTTTAATTCCACAGTTTTTGGTCACCAGCCCTTAGCCAGGAAATTTTCTAAGAAATGCATTTCGGGGGTTGAATTGTTGATAACAAATATCTTCACTTGAAAATATTAATACATTTCATATAAGCAAATGCTTCCTTGAAAATTATTACTGAATATTATTTCATTCTCTGAAAATGTCCTATATGAAGATGACTACTTGAAAAAGTATCAAGTTATTCATCAGAATTTGGTAGTGTGAATACTAAGTCAGTATTTTAAATTTCAATTTTGTTTTCTCTTTTATGTTCCTAAACGGTCTTAAGACTAGATCCAGTTTTCTCCAAAAAATATTTACATTTTAAAAGCTTCTGCAATAGAAATTCTAAATTTACTTTTAAAATGTTGCACTTGAGCCAGGTGCTGGTGGTTGGTTTGCTCCTGTAAACTTAGCTACTCCCAAGGCTAAGATGTGAGGATTGAGTTTCAACGCCAGCCTGGGAAAGAAGTCTATGAGACTCTTTTCTCCAATTAACCATCAAAAAAGCTGGAAGTACAGCTGTGGTAGAATACTAATCTTGAGTGAAAAAGCCAAATGAAGCCGACCACTAGTAGCTCATGACTCATTAGGTCGAGATCTGAGAGTCATGGTTTAAAGCCATCCTGGGAAAGAAACTCCATGAGACTGTTAGCTATGATTAACCACCTATAAAACAAAAGTGGAACTGTGACTCAAAGTGGTAGAGAGTTAGCCTTGACCAAAAAAGCTAAGGGACAGTGTCCAGGCCATGAGTTCAAGCTCCACAACCAACACCACCACCACCAACAACAAAAAAAGAAAACTGACAAAACAAAGCAAAAAAAGCCAAGTGAGAACATGAGGCTCTGAGTTCAAGCTCCATTACCAGCAGTAAGTGAATGAATAAATGAATGAATGAATGAATGAATGAAATCTTGCTCTTTAAAAAATCCTTTTAAACATACAGATTTACCAAACTTTAAAATGATACCTGTGTGTCTTTTCTTGCAATGTTATTTTCAAGTGGTAGTCCTTTGAAGACTGACAGCCCCATCCTTGCCATCTTGATTTTGAAGACAGAATAATCATTAAGGAAAAAAGACATCTCTGAGATGAATACACATTATTTAAATTCAGTTTTATTTTTATTTTTCTTACATTCCAAGCAAGGCTTATGATTGCTTGCCAACGTTTTTGATAAACAAGATTGTGTAGAAAAAAATATGCTTTTCGTGAGCACACATTATACAATTTCCTACAAGAATTGCGCTGCACAAGGTAATTAATATTATAAATAGTGAATGTTGGTTTATACGAGGAAGCTGCTAGGTGTGGCTTCCAGCTGGCAAAGTGAGGGTTCACTTGGCTGAAAAATCAACCCATTAGGCACAAGAGAGTTATTGTGGGATAAGGCAACAAGGGAAAGGAGCTTGGGGGGATTGTTCTAGAAAGAGAGTCCTACTATCTCTCAAGGTTACTAAGAATTGGCTTACAATCCTGGAATTTTACTTCACTTCTGGTAGCGTCTGTGAGACATCCAGGACAAAGTGAGTAAGTAAAGCTGGAAACATCTTAACTCTCCCTTTACTATCTACATGATTTGGGACAATGCTTAGCCCCTCAGTTCTCTAGTGAATTCATCCATATGGCTGGAGTGCCCATATTATTGGGGTTTATGAAGATTAAATTATGTATGTATGTAAGGTATCCTGAGAAAATGTCTGTCTGCTCTATGGGACATGTACAATAACTGTTGTGATTTAGTAAAGATTTAAGGCCCCAAAAGAAACGTCAGAAGTAACTAATGAAGGTTAATATGAGACTACTTTTTAAATCACATGAGCAGGCATCTTTGGACTAGAGAAGCATTATTAAATTTATAAAATTTATGCATATTTAGAAAGGACTTTGTGCTTTTAATTTGATCTGCTATTACAATTTAATGGGAATGTCTTTTAGGAAGGAATCTCCTGTGTTAAGATACCATACCAGAGCAACATTTACTTTTTAGACAAACAGCTGCCTAATCATGCTGATAGGGCAGGTACATGCCACATTCTCGGGAACCTGTCCAAGTGAGCTGGCTTCACCTGGCTGCTCTTTAGTGACCATTTGTTGATCTGGAATCCCTGACAAGAAGCCTTCTCTGGGCTTTTCTGAATATTAGCACCTTAGACCTCAACAGATTCACAGTTCCTGGTTTAGTGATTCGGTGCAGCAAAAACGAATATTTCTACATTGTTGAAGGATCCAGAGAACTACACAGTGCTAAATAGGTTTGTGCAATTCTATTTTATCTCCCAGATAATCCTGAAATGTAGAGAATCAAAATAATTATCTAGATCATTTTACAAGCCACTTGGCTCTAGGTTTCTGGCCCTTTTCTAGGTTCTTTTCCTGACTCTGAGGTCAGTTAAATCTTACCAAATCAGGAACTTGTGAACTTCAAAAATTGCTTTCTATTGAAATATATTATTTACTTTGAGAGAAGATTTAATCTATTATGTACCTGTATTAAAACATGATCTTTTCTGCCTTTAGGAGCACTTTCTATATTACTCTAAGGAGAAAAATAATAGCAACTCAAGATTGGTTAGTAAATTTCAATTTCTACATCATATAACACTAGATTTCCCCCATGAAAATACTTAATTTCAAAAGCAATTTCACAGGAAATGCTAGCCTGCTCAACAATACATTACGAGACAGCTTTGTTATGCTGACTGTTTGAATCCCAGGACCAAAAACTAGGCCTGGTACCCACTTGGTTCTAAATAAATATCCGCTGAATATAAGAGCAGTTCATTAAATGGATCTTAGAGGCTTGTATTAAAAAAAAACCATAGTATTTAAATATCTTTCTCTATTATTTTTTATTTCTATGGAATCGAAATATAAATATTATTACTCTTTAGTATAAAACTGTTAGAACAATTTATTGGCTACCACAGATTTTTCAAGAGTCTATAGCATAAAACTGAGCAGAATCATCAGGCATATTCCTTTATGCAAATTAATCTTCTTAAAAGTTCCAAGTAAAAAAACCTAGAAACTATTTTGATCAACAGAAACTATTCATTCCTCTGCTCCAGGAGCTGCTCCAACGAACAGAATTTTCCTGTTTGCAATTTCAGCTGGCAGATGAGAAACGCATGAAGCTTTATCCAAATGGAAAACCCAGTCATTCTTGGTAAAGTGAAGAAGGAAAAAAGAAGAAAAAAAGTCTGTTAGCTCTAAGAATTTGTCACTAGGGAGAATATTAAGCTGATGTAACTTCCTTCCATAAGAACAAGATACAAGACATAACTAACTTCTAATTTACTGTATTTTCATCCCTATTAAACTTTCTCATCATTTTCTAGTTGTCCTGCAAGACAGTCCTCTTTCTTTCTTTCTCTGTCTCCCTGTCCATCTGTCTCTGTCTGTCTGTCTCTCTCTCATTTCTCATTCTCTCTCTCTTATTCTCTCATTTTCTCTCTGTGTGTGTCTCTCTCATTCTCTCTCATATGGTAGTTTCTGGGAATTTCTGGATAAGTTAGGAAGGGTAGGAGCTATGGGATATTTTTTTTCCCTCCTAAGACTATAGCCTGTCCAGTCAGGCCCCGATTATGGAAATTTAAGGCAAGAATGGCTCTGGTATATTCCTTCTGGGTCCACAATCATCCTTCACCCCCTGCCTTAAGTTGCATGGGAAAAATGCACATTGTTGATGACTGTGGAGTTCCTCCTGGGAGGAAAACTAGTGTTTACACAATTAGAGTTGGATTCCAAACTCTTCATTGTTTTGGTTGTCTGTTTTGTTTTAAGTCTCAGAGAGAATGGTTAGGAAGTACTTTGGAACCCTAACAAAGAGAAAAAGGACATTGGCTAATACATAGTTCTTGGACTTTAAGGTTTTATGGACAAGAATAGATTAAAAAATAATTTAAAACATTGGAGACCCAAAAGACAGTTGTCAACATTTATGTTACTAGGTATAGCTCTATTTGTTATCACCACGACTTCATAAAGGAACAATACTTGAATACCAAAAAAAGGAGAAAGAACCTATTCTTAGGATAGAGAGGTATTCTTCCAAGAAATGGTGGGGTGGGGGAGGCAGGATACTCTCAGGAACTTCCCAGATCTCAGGTTTTTCCCCTTGGTTCCCAGGGCCCATCCCTGGCTTCTTCGCTACATTTCTGGGTTTCCATCAACATACTTCTTCAGATGACAGACTTGAAGCTTCAAGAATTATTTTGTGTTTATCTCCACCCCTGCACCCAGCTTTCCCCTATAGGGTGCCAGCCCCAGAGGGAAACAAAACAAAACAAACCTCCTCACACTCTAGACTAGCCACATTGCTCAAGTAAGGTTGAAATTTCCCTTGAATTCAGATCCTTGTTTGGTTTCCCTCCCCTCCTATCCTGGTCCCCTACTTAACCCATTCCTTAACAATTCACTTGCACATAAATCACTCTCTTGGGGTCCCATTCTGGCCACCCCACATAGAAAACAAATGGATGAAAGTGTCTCCATGAATAGATATCAGGTTGTTCATGGGCTATGAGGATGTCCAGGGAATAGTCTTGGGTAGGAAGTTCCAGGCTCCAGGACAGACTCCATTACCAACCAGAATCCTTGGCCCTAGCATATGACAATATGGCTGGCCAAGAAGATATGGGTTGGGGGTTCTTCAGGACAATTCTACAAATACAGCTAACAACAACAGCAACAAAAGACAGAGTTCCCTTTTAACTCTTAGAGTTTTATTCCAAGCCATTTCCATTGCATTCAGAGGTTAACATGAAATTCCAATCTAATTAGCATAATTGTACCACTAACTTAAATACTACCTTTGAGTAGATCACTGCTTTTCAGGCAAGTACTGTTCTCCAGATTTTCAACTCCTTTCCAAAAGGGTGTTCTGCAAATATTGAGGGACAGGAGTGTTACTCTCTGATGAATAGAAAGAAGAGTCTTAGACTTGCTTGAGGCCTCAGATCTGTCTCCCTGATCCCTTCTGCCTGATCCCTCTCCAGATGCCAGGCCTCTGCTGGCACTGGGTGCTAAATCTTGGGCTTTTGAAAGAGCATTTGGATCTTTGACTTGATCAAATCAGATCCCATTCCCCTGCTGTTCCGAGACCTCAAACCTCTCCCTGGCATGAAGACTTCAAGTTTAACTGTGACTTCCTTTGATGCTCACCCTGGATTGTGCTCTTTATTCTTTCCATATATCACCATTCCTCTCCTCTGATAACTCCCTTTAGCAGGTTTCCCCTGCCCAGTCCTTGCAATATCACACCAAAGCAGAAACATGGGCACAACCTCTCTGCTAGGCCTCTCTGTGTCATCACCTGGTAGCTAGTGCTGAAGGGGCCATCCTTGAATGTGACCAAGACAACTTATCTGAAATGGGTCACCCTTCCAGACTTTACTCTGACCAAAGGTCAAGACTCAGAGTTCACGCTTCTCTTACCCCATCCATTTATCCTCCTCCCAAAGTCCACTAACAACCAGTGGGATAAGCTTTCTTTTGCTTTAATGAGAGCTAAACAACCTTTGCTGTATCTGGGGCTACTGTGGACATCTGTACAGACTGTGGTCTGTACGAGAATGTCTAAATGTTACAGCCCAGGGGATTTGAAATCCAGCCGATCCTCTGATCATCCCACCATGAGCTCTGGTACAGGCTGTGTCAAAGCACAAGTAGAACCTTCTGCTAATTCTCACAGAGGTATTGTAAAGACTAGCAGCAGCCTTGGTCATCTCCATTTTCTTCTGAGTGCATTCCCCTCCCCTTTTCCCTAGAGCTACAATGGCTGGGAAAAGACACAAGAATCATGCACACATTGCCTGATATTTTCAACATATGATCCACACGCCAGTTGCTGAGTCTTCTGAGACCAATGAGGATTGGGTAGTCAGTGAATCCACAGTGAAAAAAGTTCTTGTGCTTTTGTCAGTAATTCAGCACTGGTTAGAATGGGAGGAGGGACACAAGGGAGAGGATAAGACAGGAGGTTAGAGAAGGAGAAACCAAAGTGGCCTCCAGGGATCAATGCTACAAGACATGTAATCAGGCCCAAATGAACCCAGCTCTGTGAGGCCTTCTAGCACCCAGAGGGGACTGCCACCTACATCTGGAAAGCTGGTGGCAATGGCCCTGCTGATCTATAAGCATGGCATCATCTGAGTGTCATTTTGGAAGTCTATAGTCTTAGGCTTTTCTCTGTTCCATCAATTCCATTTCTTTTCTTAAAGAACTGTAAAACTAAGCTATCCAAGGTGGCCACTCTGCTTGCATGTTCCTATACCAGAAGGCCCCTCTAATGAGGAAAGAGACACCATCCACAATTTTCAACTTGATTTGCTTTGTCTGGTCAGAAAAAAGTCAAGCATGCTGATTAAAGTAAAACATTAACAACAACAAACCTCCCTGAGAAAACTTTTAGTTTAATTCTACTTCTCAGTGGAACACAGACCTGTCATTTAATCTGTCCTCTAGTCCCCACATCTCAGAAGACAGAAATTTGATTTGTTCATTGTTTATGAGATGAGCATCTGAGACATGATGAGTAGCCCCACCTCTATTTCACCTCAAATCTATTCTTCATGTTTCTAGATCATGCATTTGAATGCCACCCTGATTCACCTGTTGATTGCCCAATGGTAATTTGTGCCATTTGGAGCAATCAGTTCACTAGGAGATGACTCTGTAATCAGTATAATGGTTCAAAATCTCACAGACCAAGTAAAGGTCATGACTTGCCATTGAAGAAGAAGCAGGTCTAGGAGACAAAGGAATTGACAGATGACTTGTGTTTGGTGGACCTGGCTCTCTGTCTATTTCTTCTTATAATTACATCTACATTTCTATGTTAAACCTATAAATATTACAAATTGCATCTGATGAGTTAAGGGAGAGAGAATAAAGAATAAAACCTTTTGCTATTAAGGAAGATAAAAATTATATTTATGGCCCTTCTCAGGAGATGTTTGTGGATTTTTTTTCTTTTTCTTTATCAGAATAGATTCACTATGGGAAAATAATGCAGTACATAAATTCTAGTTATATTAGCATAAAAATGAAAAGTAATCACAGGAAATGATTACAGTATAAGTATGCTTATAAATTCAATGTTTTCTGTGTAAAAGATGCAGTGCATGATTTCTAGAAGAAAAGAGGGAACACTTTTTTCATATTTAAAATGGACTCTCTTTTAATATAAAAAAGGGCAAAAATACCCAGGATGCTTTGTGTGAGTTAACACAATTACAATTAGTCTGAGCAATTCTTTCTACAGCTCTGAAGCACTCACTATTGTTTAAAAGATATGTCAATTATGATGGGTTATAAAATGAGAACGGTAATATTCATACTTTCCCTGGCCATCCTCCATGATTGTTCTAGTAGATTTAAAAAAATAGAGCCACAGTGTCTACACAGGAATGTTCTCAACATCACCTGTACATAGGATGAATGTCTTGGGTTAACCCCCACCCAAGGGAGTGTGGAAGGAGTCAGGCATAGTCTCTGGATGTGCCAGATTTCTTTCAAGGGCAATCTAGGACCACTATACTGAACAAAGTGAGAGAAATAAACCTTAGCCTCTTGGGACAACAGCTCACACATGGGTTCTACCCTAGCTAACCTGCCTAAGAAAAGGAAAGAAAATAATATTGTTGTTTTTTGTCCTCTAACTTCTTCTCACTTTGACTTTACAAATAATCTTCTTTCTTAGCCTAGGTTCCAGATTCTGCAAGGTAGACAGGTAAATGGAAAGAAGAAAAACAAGACCAAATAGGTGACAGGAAGTAGGGAGGGTAACTGAAGACCAGGACTATAGGGGCTGAGACTTGCAGGAAAGATCTGATAAGGAAGTGAAAAGCATAGGATTTAAGGAGATGCTCTGTATCTCAAGGCAGTAGTGAAAGCCAGAAAGAAGATGAGCCCCTTAAGGTTTTCATGGGCTCTGAACTGGATTGTAAAGTTAAGCTGTTCAATAACAAAGTTCTTTCAAAAGCACAAAGACAGAAATGGCTCTTGGACAGCTTTGGATGCTAGCCTGTGTTTCTCTGGAAGATGCTCCTAGCAACACTGGTCTTGTGGCACTGTGGTGTTTATCCATGTCTCTAGCCAACTTTTTTTTTTACAGTACTGGATTTGAACTCAGGGACTCCTTTGTACTAAGCAAGCATACGACCACTTGAGCCACACCTCCAACCTTTTCTGCTTTTAGTTCACTTTAAAGGTAGTTTTGTGCTGTTGCCAGATTAAAATCCTCTTACTTCTACTTCCCAGATAACATAGCTAGCATATCAGATGTGTGATGACATGTCTGGTTTACTTTTGAGATGGGATCTTTCTTTTCTCCTTTCTTTCTGTCTATTCTCTTTACTCAACCAGCCTCTAACCAGTCCTCCTATTTCTGCCTCTCGGGCAGTTGGGATTATAAATGTGAACCACATACTGTCTAGCCAGACTCTTGATAATGTCCACATTGAATTATAAATCCGACCAACAAAACTCAAATGAATGATCTAGTGAGATTTCAAGAATTAGTTCTATCTAATGTGCCTCAAAATGCCTGTAATAGTAACTAGACTTCCTTTAGATTGCCACATTGATGTGTAAGGTAAGACTGACTTCTACACAATACAGTCTAGTAGAAATTAATGTGTAAGTCATGAGTCTTACTATTTATTTCCAGGTACAACCACAGATATATATATACTTTAGCTAAGCCATCCTTTATAACTCTCCCAAGGATGTAGTAAGAGGATAAATCAGCTTATCATTTGTATCAATTGCCATATTGAACATTTCAACAAGATAAGCAATATTATCACAAGACTGGAATATTAGTCTGGGTTCTGAGCACCGTATACATCTGTCAAGTTGACATTAAAGAATAACCCCATAATAGCTATATTTACAAAACCATAAACAAGAACACTATTTTTATTCTATATAACATAGTAAGAGATGTATCTCCGCTTGTTAGCCTGAGATTCAGTCAGGAATTGATCTTTTGGGTCAAGGCATGCCTTATTCAGTGGAATTCTCCTCACAGACCTTCTGCCTCTTGTGATGTCCATTTTTCAAGGCCAGTCTATCCAGAAGTTGAACAGATGGTAAGTATGGAGATGTGGGAGCAGGGAGGGTAGGGGCTGAGCAGAAGCCTGGTTGGAGTAAGGTAGCGATGCACACTGTCCATCTGAACTCCCCAGTCTTCTTAACCTCTACACCAGTAATTTAAGGACAGGGCAACTATGGGGTATATGCAGCTAAAGACACTGCCAGGCAGCACACAGAAGAAACAGAGAGGCCTCTTGGCTGGCTGCCAAACATCAGTAGTCTCAGTCTCTGTGCTTTTTGTTTTGCAACCAGAATACATTTCAGCTTAAAACTACACCTGAGCCTGACACTGGTGGCTCAAACCTGTAATTCTAGCTACTCAAAAGGCTAAAAGCAGGAAGATTGCAATTTCAAGCCTACCTGGGCAGAAAAATCTCTAAATAACCAGCTGCAGGGCTGGAGGGATGACTTAAGTGGTAGAACACCAGCCAAACAAATAAGCCAAGTGAGTGTAAGGTCCTTAGTGTAAGCCCTGATACCACCAAAATAACCCCAAGGCAGATTTCCCCTCGACAGACACCAGGGAACACACCACCATTGCTCTCATGGCCTAGCGGTGTGCTGGCAAAGAATGATTAGTATCATTCTTCAATGACAGCCTCTTTTATTGACTTATGATTAACTCAATACTCCCTCCCTCTCCCAAGTATTCTCTTCTCTGGGGCCCATCTACATGACAGTAAGTAATTATGAAAGGAGCAAATTAACTGCTTTACATAGGAAGATGCATTAATTTCTTTTTAAAACCAGTTTCTTTTTGAAACCAGTTTAACAAAATGAACCTATGTTCTTCAGTGACCACGTGTCCTTAGTTGATTAATTCTCATAACAAACAAGACTCTGGTATGCTAATTTATTGCCTAGTCTTCACACTAAAATTAATTTCTCTTTCTTCTCTCCCCTACTCCACTCCTAACTTCCCAACTTAGCATATACCTGTGTATCTCTGGGTTATATGCCTTATGGTACAATTATCTAGGTTCACATCTCTTTCTTGCTGTGTTATAAGCTCCTTGATCTTTGCAGGATTCAGCTTGATACCTGGCCCAGCATCTAGTACAGTGCTTTGCCTTTGGTAAGCACTCTAAAATCATAAATAACATAAAGAGGATGTCTACTTATCATTGCAAAAACCAATCAATAGCTCCTGAGTAGCTACTAAGACCCTAGCACTGGTGCTGTCTCTGTGAAAGGACATGGACTCCATCAAGGAGTGGCTTTGGACCACATGGATGAACCTGAGATCATTATGCTAGGTAAGATAAGCCAGACACAAAAAGCAAAGTGCTGCATGATCTCATTTATAACCAGAATCTTTCTTTTCTTTTTTTCATTGATCTTTTTAACTAGTTGTATAAAGAGGCAGAATTGTTTGTTGTTGTTGTTGTTTATTATCAAAGGCAAATGAATAAAAATGGTGTTACCCCGAGTGGAGAAGGAATCAATAAGAACAGGTCAAAGTGCACTAGTGTGCACTGGGATGGCATGAATAGGTATAAGTTAATCTACAGCTCTAGTGTACAACATGAAAGCTACAGCTAATAACAATGCATTCTGTATTAAAATTTGTCTGAGAGAAATTTTAGGTGACTATGGAAGGTGAAGGATATGTAAATTATATGCTGTCTTGAATTTGCTTCAAAATAATCAAGAGGCAAGAATAAAGTGCAGAAGGAAATAAAGTGGACATGAATTGGAAAGTGTTGAAGGGTAATTAGTACCAAGAGGATAATTATACCATTCTTCCCTTTTGTATATACTTGAAATTTTTCATACTTAAAAGGTAAGATATATACATACATATATATAGAAGGATATCACAATTAGCCTTCAGTAAATCTGTTACTACTATTAAAATTATGTTCAATCTATATGTGTGAACATCAATGGAAGACAAGTATAGTCTCATATATTTGGCTTAATACATCCTTCTCTCTTGTTTATTTCTTCAAAAATAAAGATCATCACCTCCATGATTCTGGCTGGACTATGTGGAACTTTCTTGCTGCAGAACAAGTAAGCCAGGCCCAAAGAAACATAGGTCCCATAGTTCCCCTTATTTGCAATAACTAGTATATGTCTGAGACAAGCAGAAAAGGTCAGATAAGATGATGTTAAGCGAAATGAACCCCAAGATAAGGACACAAGTGGTTTTTTCTTTCTTGCTATTGCTTCTAACGTATTTATAAGGTACCACATGATTTTGTTGTTGTTGCTTTGTATGTCCTTCCCCCACGGTATAACCCGTTTTCACTGTATTTAATGTTGGTATAATTTGGGGAGCAGAAGGGAAAAAAACAAATAATTTAAACGGGTACAGGTGGACTCGTTGCAACAATGAGATGTACAAGATGCTATGTGGAAAAACGAACTTTACAATTTAGGCGAGGGGCGGGGCAGGGGTGGTTGTGGAGATGGGAGGGAAGGGAGATTGGAGAAAAACAAAGGAGGAGACAACAATGCTTGATAAGAAATGTACTCCATGCCTTGCTCTTATTTAAAAAAAAAAAAAAAGACACTCTGAGACATGACTGATTGCACAAGAGAAAAAGGGTAGTTTGGGGGATCTTTCCATCCAAAACCTCACCTGAAACCAGACAGGAGCTGAGATGCTAGAAAGGGCAAAGTTCTGAAGCTGGCTGGACAGTAGTATAACCTATTGTGACAAGAGTAAACATAGCCTCAGATTTCTTGTTTTGAGACCTTCAAGGAAATTGAAGTGATCTCAGGCAGAGGGAAGTCCCTTGGTCACCAGCAGAAGCAAATCATATCTAAGAAATCTCAAATCCTCAATTTGACCATCATTAAGTAAGTTCAAACAGCTCACAACTCGAAATCCACAAACTCTGAGAATACAAGCTCTGAGAGACAACAGAAACTATAGGAGCCAAAATCAAACAATAAAATAAACAAAGCAAAAACAGAAATGTTGACCCTTTGAACCTACATATTGGAACTGTCAGGGACAGAATATAAAACAGTCATGTAGAAAACAAATGAAGTGACTCAACCACAATTACAACCAAATTAACATAAGACTATGAAGAAATCAGCAGCTTTATTTTTTAACTGAAATCTTTGAAAATGAAAAATAAAAATTTGAAAAGCAAACCTTAAGGTGCATAACATCAAGCTGATCTTGAAAAGAAAACAGTGTACTACAAAAGATCTATAAAAATAAATAAGCAAAATTATAACACAAATTAACAAGGAAAAGATAAAAGATAATTAGGATTGGATGAAAAGATATCAATCTTATCCAAATCCCAGGAAAATGAGCCCAGAATGAAAGGAAAAGAGCTAATATTTTAAAAGATAATGGAATGTCAAATTTTCCAGAATTAATGAAAATCACAGAGCCACAGATTACAAAGAAATTCATCCATCAGCGTGACATGCATGTCACAGGTTGGGCTGTCTGGAAGGTAGATGTGAAGCAGAATATTCATTAGAGATTGGCATCCTGATGCACATGTAGAGCGGAGGTCCACACCATGGGGCACTGGTACGTCTACAGCCTGTCAGAGTTGCCCTGTAGAAGACCAGGTCATTAAGCCTAATAAAGATTACTTTTCAGGGGTTGGAGGTATGGCTCCATTGGTAGAGTGCTAGCTAATGAGCAAAAGTGACAGGTACCAAGTTCAAATCCCAGCCATGAATCTAAAAAGAAAAAAGAAAAGATTAATCTGTAGAAATAGTGCACCCAGGATTGGCTTCCTCTTGAATCAAGTGGTTTTCTGCTATTGATACTATTAGAACCTGAGACTATCTGCTGAAACTCCTTCACCTGCTACAAAGAGTCATACCTTGAAGAGGAATCTCAACAGAAGCCTCCCTCTCTGCTCTCTACAGTCCACCCTTCGCAAATCAATTTCTTCATATGTACTCAGCACTTCCAGGATTGCACATGCCTGTTTTTCTGAGGAAATGCAGGAGATTTGATAAGACAAACTACTCAGCCACTGCTGCTGGTCATAGGCAAGCAACTAATACTCATCCTCTCTATCTTCTACTATCCAGTCTGTAATTCCCTTAGCTTTTGACCATCAGTGCTGCTGCTCCTAATGGTTAACATTCATGTGGGGCCTGAGCCCTTAATCACTATGCTCTTCTCCAACTGGGGTTCTTCAACTTACATTTTGCCAGTGGAACTGGGCAGAGCAAAAAGGGGGCCCTAAGTGAATCACTTGGCTGATACAAATCCCTCTGCTCTTTGAATAACAGCCATCCTTCTTCTGCTGTAGTTTTGGAAGACATCTCCAAAAATAGTCCTGATTCTAGGAACCCAAATGTTTGCTCATGTGTCAGGCCCCTAGATATCCACAGTGCTTATCTCCAACCACTGGAGCTGTTTCTTAATTCAAGTTTTCAGTCACATCTAATCTGAATCATCTATTCCAGTTAGCTCCATATCATTCATGTAGTGAGTCAGTGAGATGTTCTGTGGGACATCCAGATGGTCCAGACCTCTGCAGGCTATGTCATGACAGAAAGGACAGAGCACGGGGGTCAAATGTCATAGTCCATTCCATGAGAAGGTCAACTTCTTCCGATTCTTACCGTTTGTCAGAATGGGAAGAATACCCTGTCCCAGTCAGTAGCTGTGTATGCTGTATCTGTGGCCATGATAATCTATAGCAGCAAAGTTCCCTGAGTAGCGCAGGAGCCGCAATCACAGCTCCTGTTGGCTGGGTTGGTGGTGGCCTGCAGTCACCCTTTACAGAGAGCCCAAATTGGTCAATGACTAAGTGATAGGAAGTTTCCTACCACACCCCTGCCCCTGGTCGGACTATGAACCAACTTGTTTTTCAAAATAAAGTTTGACCAGAAGCCAGCCATAGCCCATGACTGATTTTTGCTACAAATATATTTATACTAGGAACCGGTTAAACCTACAAAGCCTAAACTATACACTGTCTGGTCTTTTACAGAGAATGTTTGCTTTAGCTCCTTAAAGGTGATATTAGTTTCCACGATGAACCCTCCCCCCCCCACACACACACAACACCTCCAGAATAAATATTGCTCTTCATGTCCTAATTTAACTGGGGGGGGGGGTGAGCTTCAAAGGCATCAACTTTACCTTCTCCATGGGCAAAAGAGTCACTATGAGCATTGTTCTAACTTGCAACCACAGACATTTCAACTGTACATTCTAGGAGTGAAAAAAAAAAATGTCCATAGATCGTGAGAATTCGCAGGCCTGGGGAGCTGCTATAAGTTGACTTCGGCCAGGTCTCCACTTTATTACCCGGCCCTAGTATGTACTGTGCTCATAGGCCATGATGATACCATACCCTCCACCCAACAATCCTCAGCATATATTGGCATTTCCCTTTTCCCATGGGTACAGTTATCCGAGTAAACGGCCACAGATCCCTCTGGGGAAGCTCTGGGGAGATCATTACCACATGCCTTTATCATGGTGTGGCTGGTTTCTTGCTTCTGGGGACCCAGCTTCCTCTTCATTTTCTGAGATATAGATTTGAAAACTGACAGAGATTTAGGACAAAAAGCAGGGAACACTTCATTAAGACAACTGTTGGCCATTATCTCTGGATTTTTTTCCTGGGGTGGGAGCTGACTTGTCAGCTGAGCATTTATTTTCCAGCTACAATGTCATGTTCTATTACCCACCTCTGTAAGTCTCTGTGGGACAGGATCCCCAGGCTGTCACTCCAACCCAACTACTCTACAATAACTGTGTCCACCTAGCTCTGTGGTGTCAGGTCTTAACATCCCCATGTCTTCAAAAACTCCTGTGGCTACACTGGACTCTCCCTGCTGCCCAGAACTTTAGAGGAGACCATCATTGACATGCCATTGATATTTCACCAGCAGTTTCCTATGGTCTAGCTAATAACTTGAGTTCTCATGGTCACCATGCATTTTAATCCGTCACTGTTGGCCAGGGCAATCAGGACATTTCAACTTTGTGTGGACCATCACTTTTCTACTTTTCTAGGACTCATTCCAATACCAAGTTCATAGTATCTTCTGAAACCTCTGCCATAGTATTATATTTCATATCTTGAGATAGTAATCCCAAATCAATAAATTCTCCTTGCTTGATTTGATGTTCCTCTGCCCAGGATCAAGCTTCCTCAGAATTCCACCTGACTCTCCTTGCTTGTTTCAGTATGCGCTGGCTAAGTCTAGGGGTGTCTTTAGAGCTTAGTGCCTTTCTTCTCCATCAGTTCCCTAGTGTCTCCTCAGTGGGTTAGTGCCATGACTTTCCCCTAATTATAGTTCAGTGGTCAGAAGGGATAATAGCCGTAGGTCCTGTGGTGGCACCCATTGCTGCATTAGGAAGAGATCTTTAAACTGCCTTAAGTAAGGAAACTGGGCTAATTCTTAATAGCAAGGGTAGGATACAAATGCAAACACAAAGAGTTCAGGAATCTTCTGAACATTCAAATGTTTGGAGTGATCTTCCCAGGTGTCGTATTCCATAAGCATGGCTCCCAATATTTTCCCCCAAATAGCTATAGTAGAATTGTCTTGGTTAGATTTTAACTTTCTCTGGTGTTTGGTCCCTTGGTTACATCCTGGGGCTGGACTTGACCTTCAGCTCTCAGAGTTCCTTCATAAATTACCAGGGGAAACCACTGGTTTTCATACCTAATTTCTCAATTGCTTATGAATCACTTCTAGCTTTTTTTTTTTTTTTCCAGTCGTGAGCCTGAACTTTGGGCCTGGGTGTTGTCCCTCAGCTCTTCAGCTCAAGGCTAGTGCTCTACCACTGGAGCCACAGCGCCACTTCCGGATTTTTCTGCTTATGTAGTGCCGAGGAATCCAGCCCAGGGCCTCATGCCTGCAAGGCAAGCACTCTACCACTGGGCCACCTTCCCAGCCCCTCACTTCCAGCTTCTTATCAGCTTCTTCTAGGGTACTAGCAGTGCTTAGCAGTAACCCTGCAATCTATTGTCCATAGAGGACCCATATTTTTCTCAACACATAGGTCAAACCAAGTCCAACTCTCCACCATTCCCCATCCCAATCTAGCTCTAGGTAAGGCCAGCACTGGACTGACTGCTGCTTGTGCCAGGGGCTGTACATACCTCACTCACCACTATGAAGGGAACTCATTGACAACAAGGAGGTAGGAGTCAGCTTCTGCACTTCATTTTGTCATCCATTTGCTCAGTTTACTCCCAGAACCAAACTGACTCAGAATGAGTTACTTACCCCTTTGGGGAAAATGAGGCTATGTAAGATAGCAACAAATAGGTTTTTTGAAATTATGGATTATTTTCCAATTCTTTCATGGATGTTTATTATATTACCTGGTAATTTTCACATGCTGCATAAACTCTTTTTAGGTGCAAAAACTAAAACTATTTTTGTTTGCTAGTTCTTTAAATGCCATAATAACTTACATTACTATAATTAGAAAGATACCCTCCAAAAAGCATTGATCACAACTAAAATTTTCATTTTAAATAAAAATTCTAAATACTTTAAACCAATCTGGTGCCTTCTGTTATTGTGGTTGAGAATATATGTTAGCATATGGAATTAATTCAGATTAGTAACATAATGTTATCTTTGTCACTTTTTATTGTGCTCTTTTCTTGTTAATTGATTTTCAGTGGAAAATACCTCAATTATCTTTTAATAAGTATAGTCTGCTTTAGCTTTTAACTAATTAATGTTTTAAATTTCAATTTTGAGGTATAAATAGAGATTGGTAAGTCTCTAAAATAAATCCCGATCTTCTAGAGTCCTGAGACAACATTTTCAAGATAATAAGGCAGCTCTTCCTACATCAAGTTCTGATAAACTGTTGGTTTTGGTCTTGCTTCATTAAGTTTCATCTTGCTATAAATTTTGCTGCAAATTAATGTAATGATTCTCAATTCTTTGTTTGATTGAATCCTTAATATTGATTTGAGATTACATAGACCAGTGTTATTATCTAAGATCTTAGAAAAGAGATTTTGTAAGCAAAAGAATAAATGATTACATCTTGTAAAAAATATATATGGCTGTTATATATTCTTATTATATATTCTGGCTATAATATTGTTCTCTATTATTAAGAATGGTAGAGGATAATGTAGAAAGAAGAGAGAAGCCACACTCCAGGTAGGAAACAGTATATGTTAGAATCAGACCATGATAAAGATACTGGAAAGGAAGGACTGAACTAAGAATTTTTTAATATACCCAAGAGAAGGCCTTGTTACTAATTAGATATATAGGTAAAGGACAAGAACTAATTAAAAGTAACTCCAGTTCCTAGCCAGGTTGACTGAGTGGAAATGATGACATCAGCAGTTTCACAGTCAAGGATAAATGGATAAAGATTTGACTCAAGTTTTAGCAAACTTGACTGGAATAAGCTGGACAAAGAACTTCAAGGATAATTAAACAAGGGCAATTACCAAAAATATTGTGATTTATAATAAATGCTGTAATTTCTCATTGTTGTTCTGATACTAGGGCTTGAAATCAGGGCCTCCTGCTCTCACTTGGTTTTTTCAGAAACCAAGGCTGGTATATAAAATAAAGGCTGGTATTCCATCACTTGAGCCACACCTCTACTTCTAGCATTTTACTGTCTAACTGGAGTTAAGAGTCTCCCAGACTTTTATGCCTGGTCTGACTTTGAACTGTCAGATCTCAGTCTCATGTATGAGTTACTAGAATTATAGACATGAGTCATCAGTACTTAACTTGTAATTTATTTAAGATATTCTGTTAAACTTCTTGCTGGCTGTTATCTCATTCACTAATTTCCTGTTTCTGCAGAGAAAACCACAGATGAGAATTGTCTTTCAGACCTTTAGAAAGGAAGAAAAGAGACTGTCTGATCTAGAAGATACCCTGGACACATCTTATAACCATGTGAAAATCCATGGAGTCCTAACATGGAATGAAATTTTTTCCCTGTTCTTTCAGATTCCACTTTTTTAAACCCCAACACAAAAAAACAAACAAACAAAAAAAAACATTCAAAGCTGGGCACCGATGGCTCACGCCTGTAATCTTAGCTACTGAGGAGGCTGAGAACTGAGGATCACAGCTCAAAGCCAGCCGGTACAGAAAAGTCTTATCTTCAATAAACCACTAGAAAACCAGAAGTGGTGCTGTGGCTCAAGCGGTAGAGCATTCGCCTTGAGCTGAACTGCACAGGGACAGTGCCCAAGCCCAGAGTTCAAGACCCACAACCAAAAAAAAAAATCAAAACTATAACAAATCCTAGTCACTCTGGTTGGTTGGTTAGTGATGTTGGCATTCAACCAGAGCCTTTCATGTCCAACTCTTTGTAAGTTTGTAACATACAGTTCACACTGGAAGAATTATATACTGACAACCACACAAGCCATAATTTCCAGTTGACCAACTCAGAGATAATCAATGTATAACAACAAGCCTAGTGAATAACAATATATAGCAATAAGCCAAGTAGTTCTTCTAAAATTGGGATGTATAAAGCTTTAATAACAGGCCTATCTTGGGCTTTTATTTTTAGTTGAGCTTAGCTGACCTTAAAATAGATTTGCAGTGGGGTAAATGTAAAACTTTCTAAAATGGAGTACTCCTTAATTCAGTATACACCTATGGGAGTGGAGGGAAGACTGAAGAGACTTTCTGCATGTTATTAAATATAAAAATATGGTCTCATACTGAGTTACCGCTGAAATTTTCACCTTCTAGTGAAGCTTATAAATGTGTTTTTAGCTTAACTCAAATGTCACCAACTGGTGTGACCCCTCAAAGCTATTCTCTCCTCTGGGATTTGTTTCTGAAGCTCTAATTTAAGGGTGATTGGGTCTCACTTTGGAAGCCACCCCTGCAATTTTGTTGTGATCCATCAAACTGCAATTAAAAAAAAAAGATATGATGATCAAACCTATGAGACTGTGTCCTGGGTATGCAAATTTACCAGGACATCTTCTTCATTAAAGATTTTGGCTTTCGTAATGACCAAAACACAACCACATTCTTGTGGGCACATTGTTAGTAAATGATCTTTGTCTTCTAAGATCTTGACTTTACCATTCAACTCCTTACTACTGTAGGTACTTCTTTCATTTCCTGGTATGCCTATCAGAATCTATCTCTGCTCCTTCAACAATAAGTACAATCTGTTCTGTGCCAACTTTCTCAAGTGTTAGTTTGGTTATTACTCAATGATACAAGTAAGCAAGGTATTCTTATTACTCTCTCACTGAAGATACTACTACTAGATGAAAATGAGGGTCTAAAAGAGTAAATAATTTGCTAAATATATTAGTTAGGGACTGCTACAGAAACAGTCATTAGAGTGTGTGAGTGAGTGTGTGTGTGTGTGTGTGAGAGAGAGAGAGAGAGTGTGTGTGTGTGTGTGTGAGAGAGAGAGAGGGTGAGGGAGAGAGGGAAGGAGGGAGGGAGGGAGGGAGGAAGGGAGAAAGATGACAGATGACCAACGACAGATGAGAGAAGTGAGGGGGATAAAGAGAGTAGAGGAAAAGGAGGACAAGAGAAAGGTAGAAGGAAAGAAAGAAGAAAGTAAAGAAGGGAAAGGCAGGAGGCAGGAAGACAGGAAGACAGGAAGGCAGGCAGGCGAGGAAGGAAGGGAGGAAGGAAGGGAGGGAGGAAAGATGGAGGGAAGGAAGGAAGGAAGGAAGGAAGGAAGGAAGGAAGGAAGGAAGGAAGGAAGAAATTAAAGACTTGAAAAGCATAATAGCCAATGTAAATACTAGCCCAAAGATAAGAGAAGACCAAGCTCTAGCTCAAATGAGAAGTCAGGAAGTATCTTTTATTTTATTTAAAACCCCAGAAGATTGGGTGATGCCCAGTCACTCTGCAGAGGATAACTTATTTTACTGAATACACTAATTCAAATACTAATCTTAGCTACAGTCCCCTCTGTAGACACACCCAGAAATAATATTTAATCTGAACAACCTACTGCTAGTCAAATGGACATATAAAATTTACCATCATATTGAAATAATCCAATTTACTGAAGAGGTTTCAATCAAGCCTAACTCCAAAACCTCAATTGTTATACTATATAGATGTCATCTATTCCCTAGACTCTTTCGAAGTCTTTAGCTAAAGAGAATCCTTTTGTAAATGATGGAATTTCTAGTATAGAATATTATAGGAAAATTAGACTTTCTCAGAGGATGTAGATTCTTTAGTTACTAGATCTACCAAACCCCCAGAGGACATGTTGGCCTACTTGACTCAATTGAATAGTAAGTTTAGCCCTGTATGTGCTAGTGCCTGTGCTGGCTCAGTATTATAGCAGAAAAAAATGTAAATGAAACCAAATCCTGACCCACAAGAAACTCAATTTGTCTTCTGAACATTACTGAACATCATCATTTCGTTTAATGACAGCAGTAACAATCTGAGATTTGTTAAGTGTAAGTTAGCAAATGCCTTATTTGGATCTTTCCCAACTCCAAACATTCCCTAAAATAAGAGCATCAAGGACTATTTTGGTTGGCAGATATACAATGTGGATAGAAAGAAGAAGCAGTTAATAACCGTCTACTATAAGATCACCAGAGTTCCATGGACCACTTACATGTTATTGCAGGCGATTTTTGTTTGTTTGTTTAGGATCATGCTTTTCTTAGAGAACCTACCTCTTTTGTAAATGATGCACTTCTGATGGGCTGATAATCACACAGCCCCACCTCCTTTTGGCCATAGGAGGAGCAAATGGCTTGGGTTATACAATCATGCCCTCAAAGAATAACTATTGGTCCAGATGTGTACATGTACCCCAATAGAGCTGATCAGGATCCATTTCTAGGATTAATGTGTATATACCAGTAAAAGCCACTTTTTCCACTGTGAGTTTCAACCAAACACTATCAGAAACCTTCCCACCATAAAGAAAGAGAATGCAGATGAAATAAAGGTAAGTAATTCAGGAGTTCAAAAAGGGCCACAGAACTGTTAGCATCATTTTAACTCTTAGATATATTTCAGACACTTTCAGCTATATGACATAAACACAAATTCATGCAAACAAAACATTGTATATGTCTTCACTTGGAAGTGCTTTTTGTGTTAATTTATTTCATGTAATGATAGTTTAAGACACAGCATAAAAGGTTCGGTTGAGAATACAAGTTAGGTTGAGTCTCTATTACTTTGGAATCAAGAGTCCTAATATGAAAAATCTATTAACCTTAAACTTTGTTTCGGCATCAATTAGTGGAGCTGCACTGTTAAATCTCTGAGGGCAACAAGCACAAATTAGAGGGCCTGGCTCAGATCTCCTACCCTTGATTTGCTGTGCCCCATAAAAACAGCACTCTTGGCTATGAGTTCCCTGTTTCCCAGGACTCTTCCGGAAGGATTTGGAGCTATCTCTCCCACTCACTGTAAGAATCAAGGAAGTCACTGAGAGTAGCATCTGTGGAATCCTAAGTATCCAAATCTGGCTTCACCTCCCTATTAGCAATTTAAGCAGTTTTGCCATCAGATCTTGGGACTTGACCCTATTTCCTTTGCTCTCACTCTCTGCAAATGCTGAGCAGTGAACTGAGATCACTGATGTAAGGTTCTACCTCCTAGGTTTTAGACCAATATTTTATCTCATTCTTCTTGGCAGTGGATACACAGACTTCCAATTTGGAATAATCTGGAGTTAAGCATTTTTGTGGGCTCTCATCATTGTTAAATCAGTAAGTCATTAATCAATTTCAATTATTTGGCACAATGTCTGGGAGCTAGCGTCATGGCTGATAGGTGTTTGTTTTGTGGTCTTCAGGTCTGCATACACTGGATACATTTTGGTCTTACAAGCTCTGATGATTTACCACTAAAAATAAACATGTGCTCAAGAGACAACTACTATGTAAACATGCTCAGAAAGATTTTTCAGCATCTGCATAGAGAAACTGCCATCCTATACCCAGGGAAGCTGAGGGCACAGCACACAAAGAATGCTTTATCTTTGGGGGAAGCCAGCATCTGCTGAGCATGAAGGAAAGACAGGACAAAGAGTTGCTTCTCTGGTTCAGGCAGAGAAAGGAAATGCGATTCATTGTTCAGTCTAAAGCAGTTCAACATTTACTGTTCCCTAAGTGTGTGACAAAGTGGAGCTTGTCTTTCATTAGAAACTTAACTCTACTCCTAAGCATTGACCTTGGGTTACAAAATACTTATTGACATGCAGAAACATTCAATATGTCTTGTGATCACAGAGTACTCACAGTCAGGTCTAGCATACAGCTCGGTGCTCAGGAGGTGCTTAAAATGTAGAAATTCTCATCTATCTTTCATTAATACTGTTTTGTCCTACTTTTAGCAAATGTGATTTGTAAAAGTCAGAATGATATGGCAGGTAAATTAGAACACAAACATCAGAGTCTCTCCTTAAGATGATTTTAAATTGAAAATCCCCTCACTTAAGGATGCATTTAAAAATATAACAACTTACTACTCAAATCCTCCTTGAAACTTAGCATGCAAGAAAAAAAAGAAAGAAAGAAAAAGAAAGAGGACACCATTTTGCTCCGCTGGAATTTACAACCCAAGGGCTAGAATAGCTGTTTAGTGAGGCAGGAAGTTGAACCCATTTAACTTAAAATTAGGTTGGGGGGATTATCTGTGGTTCTCAAATATTCAACAAATTGTATTTGTTATTACCGTAGGTAAATAGGAGAGACTGCTGTGTTGTGCTAACAGTAAAGCTTCCAGAATCATCAGTTGGTGGATTTAAAGGTGTTAAAGGTGGACTTTTACCATGGATCACACACCCATCATGATGCTTGCTCTGGCTAAACTGAGTGAGATGTGGAAATGCCTTCCAGGAAGCAGAGGGCTAAGGAATGATACTAGCCAGGAAGAAGTGTATGCTACTTTATACCTGCCTGTAGGCTTGGTTGGAAGGCTGAAAGCCTAAGCCCTCCCTCCAAAATAGACTATTAAGACCACCCTCCCCAATGAGCCTTCCTCCCCACACTACCCTGCTCTTTATGTTACTGTACACCTCTAGTGGAGGAACTAGTGAAACTAGCCCTAAACTTGGTGTCTCCATTCCAAATGTAGGCAGATGATATAGTTCCATTTCTCTTGTTCTAAATTTGTTTATGGTTTGTGATTTTATATAATTACACATAAAATTATCAAAAGAGGAGTGAGCTTTTCATGGTTCCTAATTATCTAGGATATGATTCTTGCTTTCAACATTAACTGAATGATAGTCAACAATTCTGGCTGCCAGCTAGTAATTTCTTTCCAATCTTATTCCCCCAAATCTGAATTTATGAAGACCATTATTCTAGTGCTCAGTAAGCCTCCTATGGGTAACTAAATGTCAGATGCTAAGAATTTTAGAAACAGCTCTGTGACTGGTTAACTCCGTAGACTTGGCAAGTCATGGGCTCCAGGATCTTCAGTCTGGTGTATTAACGTGGCCAGGCCCTAATGTTCAGATATGTGACCAAACGTTATTCTAAATGGTTGTGTGGGAATGATTTTTAGATTACTTGGCTTTAAGTAAAGTAGATTGCTATCCATAATGTAGGTGTCCTCATCTAATTTGTTGAAAGCTTAAAAAGACCAAAGAGACTGATTTTTTTCCAGTGAAGAATAAATTCCACAGCAGACCATGAGTCTTCAAACTAGAACTACAATATCAGCTTGCCAATCTATCTACACTGTCACATGTTGTTGATTTTGGACATGCCAGACTCCACAATTCTGAAAGTGAATTCTTTAAATCCAGGACTCTCTATCTCTGTCTCTGTCTCTGTCTCTGTCTGTCTGTCTGTCTGTCTGTCTATCTGTCTCCCTCTCTCTCTCTCTTGCTCATTCCCTCTCTCTTAATATCAGACTCCCTGTGTCTCTTACTCAGCTCTTGATGAGTTCTGATTCATCTCTCACAAGATCTTATTCTCTCAATGAGATACTTAGGGCTTTCCCAGATTACCTCTGCTATTCATACACATTTTCCCTGCCAAGACCAGCCACAACATTAAACAATTTTTGTTTAATTTGCTCATTCTTCCAACAAGGCTTTACAGAAAATTTATGATGGGCCAGGTGAGGAAGACATCATTCCCATACCTAAAAATATATACTAACGACTCCTAAAGCTTCCAATAACATGGCTCTCATCCCTAAAAGTCAGGAATACAGAATTGTCATTTTAGACTTCTAGATTTTCTTCTGAATCATATTTTTACTCAGTCATATATATCCTATGAATATTTTCACACCACAAGTTAACCACCTTTCAACTTCACTCAAGTATGATCTCTTACAGAGAAGTCATTTTTTTCTTCTGCATATAAATAACTGCTTTGTTTCTTCTATCTCTGTCCCGTTAGCTAGAGAGATATTATCAGCAATGGGTAGAAAGCTAGTAGAATTGATGGGTCACCGGCTGATCCATTTACCTTAGAACCAGATTTGGACCTGAACCCTACTGGCTCCTGTGGATGGGAAATTCAGTCTCATCATTCAAACAATTCAGCTGATGGCCCAACTCTGCATATTGACATTTTTCTTTCTTCCAACATATGTAATAAATGCCAAACATTGATTGCAAAATATACCTTCCTTTTGCCTTACCTGGCTTTCTAGTTGCTAATTCCGTTGTGTCAACTGGGACTCCACACCATGCCTCATCTCTCCCTTCACCCCACTTCCTCACACACCTGCCTCCAGTGTAGAGGCTGCCAGATTCTATCAGCCAGACCTGAGTCCTCTTTTAGTCCACATTGCTCCATTTTAGTTTAATCCCAAACCCTGATGAGAAACTAGGCCAACATTTTAACTTTTTGTTATATTGAAAGTAATTTATATGAATATCCAGGAAATTCTTTGATGTTTTATACTATATGAAAGTCTTCAAGACTGGGGGTGGTGGTAATAGCTCAAATGGCAGAGCACTTGCTTAACAAGTACAAAGTCCTAGGTTTAACCCCCAATGCCACAAAAAGATGCCAGTCTCCAGCACTGTTTATTTGACTGTTATGAGCAATCTCTTTATCTTTTCTGTTGTAATCTTATCTATGATATAAACATGTACAATTGTAAGTAAATGAGCCTGACTGGCTCAGATTTTTAAAAATTATCAGGACCCTAGAAGTCATACTTGTGTTCTGTTTTAGTTTCTACTTCTTCCTAACAGAAATCATTATCTTGACCTGTCTGTTTTTAACTGAGTATAAATGGAATTGAATTGCACTCTCCCAACTGACACTGTTTGAGCTTCAGTCAAGTCCTCAGTGAAGATCTGACATGACCTGAAATGCATAGCTGATAAGAACTTGCCCAGAAAGAAATACAGCTATCACACTGCAAATACAATGTGCTAATGCCTACCTTATGCCAAACACGGAGAGAAGCAATCCTTGGCCTGCCAAATTACTTCCAAATTCAATATCTTCATGGTGGAAAGCATCATAAACTGGTTCCAGTTTTCTTCACCAGGTGAACCTACCTTTACCTCATACTTAACCTTAAAGATGGATGTTCCCCCATTTTTAGGGCTCCTTAAGATTTCCTGATTGTCTCAATCCAAACTGTAAGTCTCATCTGGACAGTTCTGGACATCCTCACCATTTATACTTACAAAAGTAGAACTTTTTGATCTATGATTATTAACAGGATATAGGGAAAGAAACACTGAGCTGAAAACTTAGAGAGCAGAGTTCAAGACCACCTTCTTCCCCCTCCTCCTCCTCCTCCTCCTCCTCCTCCTCCTCCTCCTCCTCCTCCTCCTCCTCCTCCTCCTCCTCCTCCTCCTCCTCCTCCTCCTCCTCCTCCTCCTCCTCCTCCTCCTCTTCATCTTTGATTTGAAGAAGTCACTTAATCCTTCTGAGTCTTCTTATACAATGCAGAGATTCAACTGGATTGTTCTAAAGTCTTTCATAGTCTCATTGAAAATCCCAACCTAAATGATTAAATGGTAAAGATAAGACAGTATTGGTGCCCTTGGCACCAATTATAGCACAAATTATAGCATGCTCTTAATGGTCCAATGACTTTCACTTAGTCATTAAGTAGGATATATTCTTTTGAGCTTCTTGTCCCAAATAACAAGTAACCATACTCTCCATCTGGTACCTCTTCTGTGGGATTTTGTGTACTTCATTTTTTTTTGCACTGGAGTGTTGAGACTCCTAATTTCTAGCTAGGGATATAGGAATAATTGGCCTTGAATTTCTCACCTTAGAAAGGATGATAATAATTCTACAGTTCTTTTGTGTCATAAATGTATTCACACCTAAAATCCAAAAACTGTCACTAATACGTAACAGCTGCTATTTGTATGAATAACTTTGATTTTTACTTTAGGAGGGTACAATTGCATCATTGTTGCCTTTGGTGTAAAGATCTTAAAATTTTAACTGTGAGAAAAATTTTAGCTGTAAGAAACAATATTCAGAAGTCTAGAATTCCAGAATCAGTCAATTAAGCATATACTTTCATTTTTTAAAATCTTTATTAAATATCTAAAAATAGTTGAAGTGCTTTTTTTAAAATATGAATTCAATTTGACTTGATCATCTGTCATCTTAGCTCCTATTTTTCTTCTACTCTGCCTGAATTTGTAATTCTTGAAACTAGATGTTATAGTAGGATGCAACTATTCCCAAGTAAAATGCTTACTGTTAATGTGTGGCATTTTGTAATAATTTAAACACTTAAAAAGGTTTTTTTTTCTTCACATAGGTATAATTGTTGGTAGAGCCTGGGGTTTCATTTTATTTTTGAAGAATATTTTCTTGATAGTTTATAAATGGTTAGAGAGAAATCCCAGATAAATATGTGACAAGAAATTTAATAAGGAAGTGGCGCTGTAGCTCAAGTGGTAGAGCGCTCGCCTTGAGCTGAAGAGCTGAGGGACAGCGCTCAAGCCCACGACCGACAAAAAAAAAAAAAAAAAAAAAAAGAATCTTGAAAAAAAATTTATTACAGGACCGGGAAAGGAAGGAAACTAATATTTAGTGTGTGTGTGTGTGTGTGTGTGTGTGTGTGCATGTGTGTGTGACTTGTGGGCTGTGACAGTTGTGTAGCTCATACTTTCACATGTTATTGATTTAAAAAGTGTATAACAAAGGAAAATATAGATAATCTTTGATGATTTTAGAGTAGTGCAATGATTTTGCTGAACGCTTGTAGTACTTTTCCAGTGCCTACTTTAAGTTCAGATTAATAATCAGTGTTTATTTGAATATCCAGCAGATATCAGCTCTAGAGTGTAATTAAAATGGACCCTCCTGGACTTACCTTAATAACTAAAACATGTTCAGCATTTTGACCCTGCCATTTCTTCTGTTCTGTCATGTTAATATAATATTAACACTCCACTTTACGTAGTCTCTTCTTGCTCACCTTCATTTTCTAGGAAATCTGAGAAAATATTTGCACTAGGTGTGTTATGTTTTTCATTAAGTGTTGTAAAAATTGGTTTTGTTTGTACTTAATAGACTTCATTGACATAAAGTAAGACATTTTTAGGTTACTCCTAATTCAAGTTTTGAGTTGTTAATGAATGTGTAGAAAAATAGTAATTTAAAAAATAATAGCACTTAGGAAGACCCATTTATGCCTCTAAAGTGTACTGAAATTGTCCAAGCATGTTAAAATAGAAACCACTGCAGAGGCAAAAGATCCTTTATCCTACATGGCAAGTCACTAAATTTTTTTTTCCAATTTATCCTTGTATCAAAGAAGACCAAAGAATAGGAGTGAGAGATCTATTTGCAGAAGATATAGGAAAAAAGACTTTCTCCAATTATGCATAAGTAGAAAAACATGGGTGAAAGCATTTTGGATAGTTGCCACATTTTATCTTAATTTGCTAAGTGGAAATTTCATATGGCTTAAAGAATCATATTATTAACAATATTTATTACCATTTAGGAGCAAAGAACCATTGCATCAGTGTCTCATTTGATATGCACAAGAGCCCAGTAAGTTCTGTATCAGTTATTGTACCTTCTCACAGGTTATATTGCTGGTAGACATGGGCCATGTCCCTTAGTAAATAGTTTGAGACCCCTTTCACACCCTTTTCCAATAAATCTCATTAGAAGTATCAGAAAAATGTGATTTTTTTTACTTTAAAAAATGTTTATTGCAAAGGTGATGTACAAAAGGGGTTACAGTTACATAGGTCAGGTAACAATTACATTCCCTTTCCAACTTCCCTTCCCCCAAGTTACATAGTTCAATTCCAACATCGTGTCTGGTATCACTGCTGAATTGGTTCATCCTTTGTCCCACCATTTCTGTGCTTCCTCTTCCCACCCTAAATCAGATAAACTTATATACAAGACCAAAGGTACAGAAATCAAATACAGGGGCAGAAAGAAAAATAAAGAACTGCAAAGAGTACAAAAAAAAATCTCTTCTCTGATTCTGGGAGTTCATTTTGATAAGCATCATCTTGCATGGTCCTGGGAACATCGCTATTGAGCCCTTGTGATCCTCTCTTAAGAATATGCTCCCTTGTTCTCATTATATAAATGTTTAGATTACTGTTTAATTAACCATGTTCAGGTGTAATTATATGTCTTTTATTATCCATTGGGCTTATATATAGTTTATAGGCACAGATTGTATCAAACTGAAGAGTTTCTGCATGGCAAAGGACATAGCTATCAAGATAAATAGAAAGCCCACAGAATGGGAGAATATCTATACTACCTATGCATCAGACAAGGGCCTGATATCTAAAATATACTAAGAGCTCAAAAATTTAGTCCTCCCAAAAACAAATTCTTGAGGAAACAACAACCTAATTAATAAATGATCTAAAGACTTAAAGAGAGACTTCCCCAAAATAGAAATAGGAATGGCCAATAGACACATGAAGAGATATTTGACATCTCTGGCCATAAAATAAATGCAAATCAAAACAACACTGAGATTCCACCTCACCCCAGTTAGAATGGCCATTATCAAGAAAACTAACTACAAATGCTGGCTGGGAAAGCTACTACACTATTGGTGGGAATGTAACCTTATTCAACCATTCTGGAAAGAAGTATAGAGATTCCTCAAAAAACTAAACATGGAGCTTCCCTATGACCCAGCAACCTTTCTTCTGGAAATCTATCCAATTGACCACAAACCAGGCCACACTAAAGCCATCGGCATGATCATATTCACTGCAGCATTGTTTACCATAGACAAAATAGGGAATCAACCTAGATGCCCCTCACTGGATAAATGAATGTTGTTATAGATACCTACCTACCTACACACACACACACACACACACACACACACACACACACACACACACACACATATAATGCTTCCATCAGAAAGAATGGCATTGCTAGACCCAAAGAAACATAGGCTGCACAGTTTCCCTCATTTGTAATAACAGAATGTAAATGATTATTTACTTGTGTTAGAATCTCACTTACACTCAGATTCCGTTAGTTAGCTAAACTCAAGAGAACATTCAAATTATAGACCTAAGCACCTTAAACTTGAACTTGAATAAGAATTACCTCAGGAACTTACTAAAATATCGATTTTCAAGGCCAACTTCCAAAGATTCTGACTCAGTAGATCTGGTGAGACCCAGAATTTGCTTACTAAGTTTTCAGATAATGGTTCTGCTGTTGATCTATGATCTATTCTTTAAACAATATAATTATAGGCTTCTAGTTTTATGTGGTATCTAATAAAGCCATAGACCAGTAGATCCTAAGGAGATAGCCACCATATCAGCAATGATGACCTTACTGCTAGTAAAGCCATTGGGATGATTAGGAATTGTATAACTTCAGAGGGTTTAATTTATATAGTCTTCAACAACCTGTACAACTACCAACTTCATCCTTGAGTGTTTTAAGAGTAGAAGTGAGAGGGAAAACAGACAGAGAACCAAAGAAAACAATATTGTTTGGATCATTGGGTTTTGGAGATTTCCCAGATGAAGGAATATTCTTGCCTTACTGGTCAGGGTGATTTGAAGTCAGAATGTTTACCTAAATTTGAGATTAACTAGGATTTGAGGGGACTTGATACTACGCATACAGTACTATTTAGGGTCCAGGGACAAAGTTAGGGAAGAGAACATCCAACTTATCTCTGTACGAAGCTCACATTGATGTTGATGGCATAGACTCTTGGAAGTGTTAAGAGGTGACAAGGTACAATCAGTTGAAATATTAGCAATAGATACTGTGCAATGAATCCTCTAAGTGGCTGGTAAAAAAAGGAGTTTCTTTACAAAGGATGTGTCAGAAGAACTGAGCCTCTGAGGGTTGCCACCTGGGAACATTAAGAGCTGGATCTGAGATCTGGGCACGATGCAGATGGGAAATACATAGCTGCTATGTATTATTAATAATGTAACTTTCCTTATACTTAAAGACTGAACAGTTCTGAAGATATCCAAATGAAAGAAATATAAAATTAGTATTCATAAGAGTACAGATTGTAAGAACTCACTCTGTGACAGTAATAACTTTGTGGTGTTTTACTATGACTCACACACTATAAGTGATTCCCTTTTTTTCTGATTGATCTCTGCTGCTCATAAACTGACACTTCCATCCAGTCATACTGCACCCCATCATTGGGTTAGGATGTCTGCTCCAAAGGCACAACTATACTTATGAAAGAATCAAATGAGTGGGTTTTGCTAAGCTTGCAACCACGGAGTTGTAGACAAACATGGCCATCACGTGCCAGCATTCTTTCTATGGCTCACAGAATAGGCAACCCACCTCATTGAAAGTAGCAGGAGGAGAAGGACTGTCCTCACCCACCTTAGACCTCTCTATAGGGAAGAAGGCAAAAAAAAATGTTCTTAGCTTAGTTCTTTCTGCTTTTGATATGGTTAGCCTTACAGTGAGAGGGATTCACCTCTGCTGAGAAAGGGCTTGTTTCTCATGGAAGAAAATCCTGTAGTGATAACAGGGAATAATCTGGTTCATAGACATTTGTATGCTATTTCAAGCCACAATTTTCCCTCATGATCCCAACAATAAACAGATAATACAAAAGTTAGGCTACTTTGAGGAGGATTTACAAAAGGACTTTTTACAAAGATGGGATAATAGTACAAGAAAAGCCAAAAGAATAGTCCCAAGGCAGAATTTATGATAGTGGGGGACAGGGAGAGATTATTCCAGAAGGAGAGTATCATATAAGAAAGGTCATCTAGGCAGGGGCTGGGATCTTTAGATGTAAAGCAGTAGCCTTTGGTAAAGGAACACAGTCAACCTGAGACATTCCCATAGGAAGAAAGTGAGGAGGTAAATATTCAAGTGATCACTCCTGTCTTCCTTCATCTTCCACCAGAACTCCCTACTATCTGAATGTAACCAGAGGCCAAGGCCAAGAGTCCATTGTCATAGCTGTACACTATACCATGCAGAGCTCCACACAGGTCTATGCATTGTCTTGTGGGCCTACTCAATGGCTTCTAACTGAGAGTGCCTGCAACTCTACCTTGATGGATTTCTCAAGCCAACAGAATCTATTTGACCTCTACACAAAGAAGCCAAAAGTTCCAGATAAGTAGTGAGTTCTGTGAACCTCACTCAACCAGTGACTGATGGGAAGTTGAAAGATAAACACTCCGGCCACTTGCCCCTTGGACATAATATCAAGGCATATTCTACACCGTCTTCTAGAATTTAGTGGTAGGGTCAAGAATTAATATATTGTCCACAGTGGCAACACTTGATATCATATTCTTCATTGGGCTTCCTTCCCTTCCCTGTCCCACTTCTTTATTTCCCTATCTGCATGACTAAGTGTTATAACCTAAAGAAACTATTTTGCTCAGGTCCTTGACTCAAGGTCTATTCTAGAGACACCTAATAGGACATGTAGGACAAAATAATCAACAGTCTATAACAGTTTAAGTGTATTATTTAGAAATGTAGGCCAGAATAGGCAAAACATGGTGACTCTCTCTGGACATGCAAGGTATAGGGCAGGGGAAACAGGTGGAAACAGAATGGGTAGTGTTTGTTAAAACTTTGTAAGATTATTTGAATTTCTTAATGTAAAAAAAGGCACATTCAAATAAGTTTTTTATTTATTTGACAAATAGGAAAAGAAAGGGAGTAAAGGAAAAATAGAAAGACACAGACTGATCAAGCCAGAGGAAGAAAGAAATTTTGTTGGGAGAGGCATCATCCTTGTGGCAGACAATTTTGTGGAGACAGGCTGTAAAGATATGAAAAGAAAAATGAGATACCAGAAATCAAACTTACTTTACCCACTATGTAAAGGGTCATGAAACTGTGTCTAGCTACTTATAAATATAGGAATATATCACAGAGCTCAAAATGTGAAGTGGAAAGACTCAGAGCTCAGGAAGCAAACGAAGGGCATCTCTTGAGAGAGTTAGACCCCAGAAGTACTGAATAACATTGTCTTCATAAATTAGATGCCCAGAAAAACTACTAACTGGAAGTTCACCTTGAAGAATGAATGAAAGAAAACTTGGAGGTTTTGAATGGAAAAGTTGGAGATAGTCAACATGGACTATGCAAATACTCTTAGGCAGGTTAATCTTACGATGACCTTGTACCAAGAATACAGGCATTGCTGGACCTAAGAGAGAACACACCTACAAATCTATAGAATCCAGAATATCTGCTTCTAGGAATGGTGGTATATGCTCCTGCCAGACTACAGAGAACAACTATCAACTCTAAGAAAAATATATTAACACAACAAAATCAAGACATTGATAGTGAATAAAACCAGCCCAAGTTTGGAAGGAAAAATGACAAGGGGTTAGTTTTCCACTTTTTTATGGCTTTAGCCCAGAGCTGAACTTGGCACCAGTCAGAGCAGTTAGAACTCAGATATAAAATCCAAAGTTATTCTTCCCTAAAGAACCAGAAAATAAAATGTGGGGAAGTCTAGCTGCAAGAATATTAGAAAAAGTATTACCCTAAAAATCATTTAGAGGAATGGAGTCACAAATAACTCTACAAGTCTCTCCTTGATTCTGGAGGTGCAGAAAAAAGTAAAAGAACTGAATTGAAATTTGAAATCACCCAAGAAGTTTCAAGTTTTGAGTATAACCAGGTTAGTTCCTTGACCAACCTCCCCTTCACCCCCCCCCCCAAAGAGGGAGATAAAAGAGTTTATACTCTCCAGAGAAATGTAGTCTCTCCAGGGGAATCCAGTCTCTACAATATAATCCATATCTATGATACAACTTTAAATAGCCAACATATAAAACTAAGATACTATAATTCATCCTGAAGATAAACCATAATATAGAACAAAGCTATAATGATTCAGATATTAAAATTAGCAGACAAGAATTTTAAAGCAATGATTAAATGATTAAATGAATGAAGTAGAAGAATAAATCTGATTTTAAAAAGACAGAAACACAGAAAGAATCAGATACAAACTCTTAAACTGAAAAGGGAAATCTTGAAATTAAAAAAAAAAATCACTTGGTGGAGCATAATAAAAATGACTGACAAAAGAAAATTTGAAAATAGATCAATGGAAATTATTGAATCCAAACAATAGACCATCAAGGAGAGAAATAAAGTATGGAAATTCAGACAAGACAAACAATATTATCAAAATGCCTAACATAATTCAAGTAAAGAGAATAGGGATGAAAGGAATATATGAAAAAGTCATGACCAAAAAAGCTCTTCAAATTTGGTGAAACATCATAGTTGATGGATTAAAGAAGCTCATCAAACTTCAAGCATCAATATATGGAAAATCATGCCTGGAAAATTGTTAGACAGACTTCTAAAAGTAAAAATATTTAAAAAATGTTAACAGCAAGTTCCTTCAGGTTATTGTTCAATAGAAACCACAAGACAAGAAAAGAACATGTTTAAAGTGCTGAGAAAGTTGTCTATGCAGAGAAAATACCCTTCAAGAATGAAAATGAAATAAAAGCATTTTCAAATTTAAATATATATTCAATATATAATGCATAATTACATATAATTATGCATCATGATTATATAATATAAATCACATATGTTAATTATATATATTATAAATTGTATTTTTTTCTGAAAGACTAAATGTAGTGGCACATACCTATAATCCTAGCTACTTGGGAGGTATAGGTAAGAAGATTTTGTCCAAGGCCAATCTCAAGTAAAACTGCAAAACCCTATGCAAAAACTAAGTCAGAAAAGGACTGGAACATGGCTCAACTGGTAGAACATCTGCCTAGCAACCATGAGACTTTAAAAATCAAATCCCAATACTGTAAAATAAATAAATAGAACAAAAGATTCCACATCAGAAGACTTATAAGAAATATAAAGAACATTCTTCAGACTAGGAGGAAAATAACATTAGATAAAAACTTTGACCCTCGAGAAGGAATACAAAGCATAGAAATGGCAAAGTGTTGGCTAATTATAAAAATTTCTTTTTTCTTCCACCTTTAGAAATGCATAGCATTTAAACTTACAGAGAAATGCAATAAATAGAGCAACTATAGTATAAAGGAAAGATAGGATAAATGAACCCCTACTGCACAGTTTCTACATTTACATAATAAGTAAGTAATAACTCCCAGGCGGTCATTAAACGTTAAGGGCAGACACAGTAATTCTTAGAGCAATTAGAAAAATGTATGATGCAAAGTTTAGTTAAACAGCCAAATAGCAGATTGAAATGGAATTTTAGAACATATTGGATTGATCTCAAAGAAAGCACAAAATGTGGAAATAGAGGAGCAAATCAACAGAATAGTAGAACAGAAATAGATACTAAAATAGTAGGCACGAATCCAACTAAGTCAATAAACGCAATAAAAAAAGGGAAGAAGTTTTTTTTAACAAAAGATTTTGGAGTACGTAGGTATGTCCTTTACTTCTAGCTCATATAGTGCTTAGCAATTAATTTGCAATGGAAAATTTTAAACATAAAATAATATTTTTAGAAGCAAACAGAATAGTTTCATATGTTGGCATAGACAATATTTTGTTAAACAGTACATGAAAACAAATAACTGGTTTGAGGAAGATAAATTAAACTCTACCAAAAAGAAAGGGTCCATTTAAGCCTATAATCAAAATATAGGGGAACTGTAAGAAAATACCAAAGCAAGCCAAGCACTGGTGGCTCACACCTGTAATCCTAGCTATTCAAGCAGCTGAGATCTGAGGATCATGGTTCAAAGCCAGCCCAGGCAGGAAAGTCCATGTGACTCTTATCTCCAATAAGCCACTAGAAAACCAGAAGTGATGCTGTGGCTCAAGTGGAGGAGCGCTCACTTGAGCTGAAGAGCTAAGGAACAGCACCCAGGCCCAGAGTTCAAGACCCATGACTGACAAAAAAAAAAAAAAAAAGTGAGCTGGCTAACAGCAGAGGGCAAGGAGAGGGAGAGGTTAGCAGAACCTAGAAGGAGAGAGTCAAGAGGAGAAGCTATGGAATAGTGAATCACCTCTGTCAAAGGACACAAGTCTAAGACATTCCTGTCAAAAAGAAGCCAAGACAGCAAGTAGCCATCACTAGGAATTCCTCTTGGCTGAATCCAACAAAAAGTCTCTCTCTGGCTCTGTTTCTGTCTCTGTTTCTCTCTGTGTCTGTGTCTGTGTCTGTCTCTCTCTCTCTGTCTCTATCTCTCTGTCTGTCTCTGTCTCTGTCTCTCTGTCTCTGTCTCTGTCTCTCTCTCTTCTCTCTTTGGTGAAACCTGCTGAGTCTTCCTGATCTATTCAAATAAACCCAAGAAAACCAGAACAGAGCTCAGTACCTGGCAATCTTTACAAGCCTGATCATATCTCTCAGTTAAGTGACAAGCACAAAAGAAAAAGTAAATTCATGACCTCCCACAATTGAATGGTCTTGACGTGTTCAGGTATAGTTTGATTCAACAACTTAATAATACTGTCAATGGCTTTACTTCATTGTCTATCCCTTTACATATGCAGCTTCTGGGGCCAGGAGTATAATAATTTGTTAATTTGGTAGTGTTACATACCTAAAGATGTTGGATAAGCTTTTATGAAACTGCATGGACTCCCAAAGATAACAAAGGCCAGAAAAATGGGATAGCAGTGAATGGTCAGCAGCAATGCAAAGGTCCACAATTCTTAGCCTAAATAGCTACCCAAAGATATACTACTGTAAGCAATGATTTATCCAGACCTGACATTCCACTACTAGAAAGTCCTTTGGTTAAACTGTGATCATCTGCTAATATGCCAATACTCTGCTAAGAAAATGCATTCAGTCTGGCACTAATGACTCACACATAATCTTAGCTACTCCAGAGAATTGAGGTCTGAAGACAACCCAGGAAAACAAATCCACAAGACTCTCATCCCCAAATGACAATGTGTACCTGAACTCAAAACATATCATAACCTAAATTTAAAATCTAAAATTATAAAGTATCTGGAAAAAAGCGTGGATGAAAAGTTGTGACCCTTAGCTAGGGAAAGATTTCTTGGATATAATATTAAAAGCACAATCCTCAAGAAAACCACAGAAGATGAAAACTGTGTATGATGGCATATGCCTATAATCTTAGCACTTGGGTGGCTGATACAAGAGAGTCATGAGTTCAAGGCCAACCTGGGCTATATAGTCAGACCTCATCAAAGAAGGGAGGAAGGAAGAGGAAGAAGAGGAGGAGGAAGGAGACGAGGGGGAGGAGGAGGAAGGGGAGAAGAAGCCAGACGTTGAAAAACTAATATTCTTACTTTGGACATGGGTTTATTGTAGAAGAGACAGAGAGGACACAGCTGGATATTTGAGCCATTCCTTCTTAAAGAAAACATCATAGCATATAGGAACAATGAAAACAATGATACTGTGTGTGTTGATTTCTGTCTCTCAAATGAGCACAATTATAATCACCTGATTTTGATCAGACTGCATAGCAGTCATAACTCCATTATTCTTTGTCTCTTTCACTCAAGTCCCCAGCTTCTCACTTCTTTCGAGATCCATCTGTCCCCTTTGTGCCACTACAGTGTGGTCCCTCACCTGCCAACCACCTCCACTTCCTCTCTTACTTTTCTACGTTATCCTGAGGCATCCAAAAAAGCTAGTCCTGTTACAATGATGAGTTAGAGGGCCAGATCAACATCTGAACAATAGCGTTTTTCCAAATAAGAACAACCCCAGGAGATCTCAAAATTCAGCTTCTCCATGTTCCCTGGGCTTCTGATTCACTCTAGCACAATGGCCTACTTTGTCCTCTACCCTGGGATGGACCTTTTCTACTCACAGCTGCAGGCACTGCCTCCCTACAGTGGAAAACTTTGGGGTTTTGACTTAAGTAGCTCTCTTCTAGGCAAGTAGATTTTGAGGAGTGTGACTACTCTGAGTTTTGTCTGATATTTTAGTCCCAGTAATGTTACTTCTTCCTCTTTTCCCACCTTAAAGGATAATTCTGAAAACAAATTCCTCATTTTTGTGTAGTATTTCTTAGTGTCTGATGTCTTAGCTGGTCATCTCAGGCAGGAATTTACATTGACTGCTTGTAGTATCGAATATCTGTGACTTTTTATCTTATCTGTAAAAACGTTCTTTCATGTAAAAACATACCCAGAGTTAATCTAGAAGTGCTATGATAGCTCTTAGTGGACAGGGACGAAGGATGTTTATTCCTGAAACACTATCCATACCACTGTTTCCTATTCTCAAGTTTGCCTCCTGGCCCAAATTGTCTGTTGAAGCCCCAGTCATTTTAGTATGATCTTCTAAGGAAAAAGCAGGGCAAAGAGCAAAGAAAGTGGAGAGGAAAACACAAAGCAGCTGTCTTTTCTTCACAAGACTTCTCAAAAGCTTTTCCTTTATTTCCTTAGGTATAATTTAGTCACATGGCCAAACCTTGCTACAAAAACCAAATGAAATCAAGGCTATCAGTAAGAGAGAAAGAGTAGATTTAGGGTTGGCAGCCATCAGTCTCGGACATAATTGTTCAGCTTGGAAATGGGTGGTTTTCCTTATGTGCTCTCTCTTTTCCTCTACCAGCTTCATCCTATCAGATCTCTGTGACCTTAATGTGAGCTGTTGGGCTTCTCTACAGCTGACTGATGATGGCTGACTACGTACCTGGGTCTCCCAAACATTCCTGCTTCTAGAGTTTTTGGGGTTTTTTTTGTTTTGTTTTGTTTTGTTTTTTTTGCTTATGGGGTGCTGAGGAATCGAACCCAGGGCCTCAGGCATGCAAGGCAAGCGCTCTACCACTAAGCCACCTTCCCAGCCCCTGCTTCTAGAGTTTTTAAAGCCCAGATGCATCACCATGTATATGTAAGTTACCTGTTTATTCCTTACCGGCCTTCCATGCTTTTAGCAGGAGACTTAGAGTACTGAATTCCTGGTAAATTGAATATTTCCAAAAATGCTTGTAATTCCTGTGCAGAGGCAAGGATGAGCATATTGCATAAGACATAAATGTAGGAAAAGGGCAATGGTAGTCATTGGATTAGGCAATAGCATACCCAGTCTTGTGCAAGCAGATCCTTAATCTACTAGAAGTATGGCATATTCTTCCCGCCACATCTTTTGTCTAGTCAACCATTGATTCTAGCATGTTCCCTTGAAGACTTTCATTCCTTGCTAAGCAACTGTGTTGCCACTTTCACAAACTTCTCCTTTGGCACAGAATCACTAGCTACAGTCTTCAATCTTCTACCCCCATCTTGGGAATTATGTTTCTTGACTTTCTCCCTCACCTGGCTTTATCAGATACCATTATCATTAAAGACATTTCCTGAACATCTTCAGAGACTAGGATAAACAAGTTTATTCCCAGCTTATGTTGGCTCAGGCGAGACAACTGTTAAATTTTTTTTAATATATAAAAAATACAGTTTGTCAAACTGTTAGAAGCTTGAAATTGGCCCAAGGAGGAATATTTACACCATGTGAATGGACAACCACAAGTAATCAGTGCTTGCTTTTGTCCTGAAAACTCCAGTTTTCCAGGACACCATTTCTTATTTCTCTCTGTAATTGCCTCCTCTGCATACACACACACACACACACACACACACACACACACACACACACACACACACACACACACACACACACACACACACACACACACACACAGAGGAGAATTCTCACACAGACCTTCATCTCTTCCATCTACCTGAGCCCCCAGCTGCAAATAACCTTTCCATGCTCTGCTATATCCAGAGAGTTAACATTTTGCCTTCTACATTCAAGTGTCTACTTGTAATCTTTGATAATAGAATGTGTATTTTGAAAATGCATTCTGAACATTAGAAAGATTTTTCTAAAACAATTGACAACACTATTTGAAAACTGTTATTCTATCTTTCCAGCTGTCAGTATTTATCTTCAAAATGCACACACAAAACTCACACGGATTAATCATTTATGAAGAGTGGGGGGAGTCTAAGTATGTAAAATGGTTTCAGTAGAGAGAACTCATCTGTCAGCATCAGAGCTGACTCATCACAGAGCGCTAACTTCTGTGATGTTAATATCGGAGGAAAGGGACCAATTAATTATCACAGGTATCTCAGAAAACCTGGTATAAACTGTGCAAAGAGAAAACTGCATGAGCCAACCAAAATGCCAAATCGCTTTATTCTCAGCAGGAAGTATATCACTTCAAATCACACTATTGCCTCACATTGATTGAAAGTTGTATTGTATATGTTTCTGATTAATGATAATTAAAAATAAATAACTTATTGCTTATCCTGGAAGCATTTTAGTAAATAAAACCTGGAAATTTCTAAATCAAACACATGGAGGAAAAATAGTAAATAAAAAAAAAGAAAAAGAAAAAATGGATGAAGAAAGCCTGGAATATGTCAACCTTGACCCATTTTAAAGAGCTTGCCGATTTTTTTTATTACATAAGAGGTAGGTAATACTTCTTTGGCTAGACACAGGCAGAAGCTGCTAAAATAACTGGGTGGAAACACACATTGTGGAGATAGACTGAGTTTATACAGAGCATTGTCGCTCATTAGTTCTTGAATTTGCGACAGATTACTTAATCCCTACATGTTTTAATTTTCTCATCTGTAAAATGGAAATCAAAGCACTTCCCTCTAGTGATTATTTGTGAAACTAAGTGAAATTGCAATGGCACATCTACTGCTTAGGATGATGGCTGGCATGTAGCACATAATTAATAAGCATTTTCTCTCATTTCCATTATTGATGGTAGACACCCATCCTCATTAATGGTACCTCCAGGCTGTATACTGAGTCTATAGATCAATGTTTGTTTCCGGGGATTTTGCTGAAGCAGGCTCATATTGACTTGAGGGAGACAATTGGTAAAATAAAAATTAATATAAGATATAATTAAGGTTGGTAGCTTGAAATTGGTCATGGAACTATTTACATTATGGAATTTTATACACACACACACACACACACACACACACACACACACACACACACACACACACACACACACACACACACACACACAGAGTGGCTCCTGCTCATCCCAGATCCCTGGAGCATCTTCAATGAGACAGAAATTGTGCCACATGCTTCCCCAACATGAAGCCTGTTTATAAGAAAGGAAACTGGTTATCAGTGAAATGAGGCAACTTTTCCAAGTTCTAGTGGTTGTGACAATGAGCTTGTTTCAATCTATTTCAGGAGATTTCATATGAGTGATAGAAAGATGTAAAACCACAGCTGCTATTAGAATCTAAGCAGACTTGATATTTAGTATTCTATTGGGAAATTCTTCCTTCATGGTCAACTGAAGCCTTGCATGCTGTAGCATAAACTGTTCTTGTTCTGTCTTCAGCAGAGACTGAAAGGCTCATCAGCTTCCCTGTTGTTTTCCCTAGAAGAGTTTTAGTAAGCTGCCTTTCTAGCTTAGCTTCTCTAGCTTTTAAAAACACACAGTTCCTGTGGGCCTTCCTCATGAATCCCATTTATTAGCTATTGGATAATCTTCACAGAAGTTCCACTTTCTCCACCAGTAATTTTTAAATTAGACTTTAAATCTAAAGTTCATTATTAATGTAAGTAGGGCACAGTATCCTTTGGCTGAACTCCCTTTGTTTATGAAGAAGCTGAATAGAAGGATCCTTTCCCGTTTTGGATTTTCTTATCCCACCTTTCTATATACATTGCCAATCATGTATTACAATATGCAATGTGATGTAAATGGAGCTTTTCAGTTCTCAGGTTTGTGTGTTGTTTTATTTCACAGGAGTGAGCTAGACTCACTTTGCTGTGACAGGAAAATCAGTGGCAGTATGGACTGGTATCTTTAAAAAATTAAGGTTGTATCACTGTTAATCATTCACTCATTCATTTATTCACCTTTGTGTAGACCAGGCACTGTGCTAAATACCAGGAACAAATGACACAGTCCTGCTCACTAGAGTGCACAAATCTCATAATGGAGGTCCAAGTACAATTATGCAAGATAGAACAATACACAGCAGGCAACGGGTCTATGGATGATACTCTGGAATGTGTGAATAGTGGGGTCTGACAAAAAGTCCTAGATGACTAACCAGGTGCAGTGGCTCATGTCTGGCTACATCAGGAGAATCGTAGTTGGGGCCAGCTCATGATAGCCCATCTCATGAGTGGGGAGCATTTGCCTGTCAAACCCAGCTACACAGAAAGTATAAAACGGAGGACACCAGTTCAACCCACGTAAAAAAATGTTGAGACTCTGAGAGAAAATGATGAAAGTGATAAGAGTAGGGGAAGTGACTTAAGAGGTAGATTGTCAGTTTAGCAAGCACAAAGCCTCAGTACCAGCAGTGGGAGGAGAGGGAAGAGTCCTAGGTAATCAGTCAGATGCTATGGATTGAATTGAATTTTAACTGCTAATTATTATGCCATCTGTTGTGGGTTAAATTGTCCTTCCAAAAATGGTCTTTTGGAATCCCAATGTCCAGTGCTTTAGCATATGACCTTATTTAGAGATAAGAGCTTTAAAATGAGGTCATTAAGCATGGGCTCTAATGCACTACAACTAGTGTCCATAGGAGAAGAAGAAATTTGGACACAGAGAGACATGCATGGAGGGAAGACAATATCAAGTGGCCATCTCTGTCCAAGGGGAGCACTGGGAACAGATCCTTCCTCCTCAGGCAGTGGGCAGCAGCCTTCAACACCTAGAGATAGCACATTTTTGTTGTTTACATCACCTTTCCCCCTTCCCCACCCCCAATCTAGGCAAGGCCCCCACCCCACTTTGGGGAAGATTTGAGCAAAAGCACACAGAGCACAAGTAACTAAAAATGTGCTTCATTCTCAGGCTGTGACCCAGGGGATCTAAAGGATTCTTTTCTTTAAACAGAGAGCTTGTGTCTACAACAAGATTCCTTCATACTCCCTACTGTGGCATCTAAGAACCACACTAGTAGTTCTGTGTATAAAGTAAATTATGCACAATAATGAGAATTTAGACTACAGTTGGAATTAATAGATAAGACCGTGTTAAGTAATAAACGAATATGGTATTGCTTAAACCCAATAGCCAAGGAACGCAGGATAAAATGTTCTATCTCACTAGTAATCCATTTGCAATACAAACTGCCCTTGGTAAACAAAAGATGGTAAATACACATCACAGAGGAATACATGCCTCTTGGATGAATGATAGCTTATTGGCCTATAATTTCCACTGGGCTTCCATTTGTCTTCCTGTTGACACAGCCAACGTAGATTGAGCCTAGTTATCTGCCTGGAATACATAGTGACATGTAACCTTTAAAAACCAAACCCAATCTTCAATTAGTTATATGTCCACTTCAGAAGAGAAAGAATTCTTAACCTAATACACAAGTCTGAAGTAGGGAGAAGATAATCTAACAAGTTCAGCCAAGGTACATTGTTTGGGTTTTGTTTTATTTTGTTTCGACAATGTTTTTCCCTGAGGCCACCAAGGTTATGCTTTCTTCTTCTCATCCCAAGTATTCATTTTTTTCTGGAAGATTTCCAAGCAGAACTTTGGTTCCAGGTCATAACTCGGTCTGCTGCTCTGAAACACCAGAGGAATGACTCATTGCTTCAGATTGGCCTCAGCAAGTCTTCAACTGTCTTTGTTCCTGTGCCCCATTGTCCCTCAAAATCCCCACCCCTATCCCAGTCTTGGCCACTGTCCATAATGGACTTTCCTTTCATTTTTTTCTTACTTGCATCTTTTCACTTAATATATATATATATTATCATGTAAAAATGATATATAAGAAGGGGGAAAGAAGTGTACAAAGTTGAAAATGGAAGTTCCCAAATTTTGGCCTTACCTAATGGACAATAAGGTCACAGTGTGGATATCTTTCTACAAGGTAGATTCCCTTCCTCCCTCCTGTATGGAATGTTCTAACTTGTGCTTGTCACTCAAAAAGATATCACAGACACTCCTCTATGCCAGTACATACACAGCTCCCTTGTTTTTTAACCAGTTGTTCATTATTCCACAGTGTATATGTAACCAATGTAGCTAACCATTCTATACCTAGATGTTGAGGTGCTATCCAAATAATTCTAGAACATAAATAACGCTAGAACACACATTTATATAAATGTGTTTTTGCACAAGTGGAGAAAGAACATTTTTAATATTTATAACTACTGAAAATTGCTTTCCAAAAATGTTTATTAATTCATACTCCAGTGAATTAAAATGTGAGTCTTTACTTCCCATCAAATATTATTAAAACTATTTTTTTCAAGCTGACACATGAAGACAAGTGTAGTGGTATATGCCTGTAATCCCAGCACTCAAGAAAGAGGCTAAGACAAAGGAATTGTGAGTTTGAGATCAGACTGGTCTTCTAACTAGACTCTGTTTCATACCAAACAAATAAACACTCCGTTTTTCCTTTCCTTTCCTTTCTTTCCTTTCCTTTTTCTTTTCTTTCATGCTGAAGTTTGAACTCAGGACCTCACTCTACTACTTGAGCATGTCCACAAACCTTTTGCTTTTAGCATTTAGGATCTTAAGCTTTTGCCCAGTTGGCCTCAGATTCTGTCCCTCCTACCTCCTCCTTAGTATTTGGGATCACAGCACAATGTCTGGTTTTTTTGGTTGTGTTCATTTTCTTATTCTACTACCTCTCTTTTTCATATGGATTTCTAGGAGTTATTACTATTTATGTCAAACCTCTCCTTCTGTATATGTATGTTGCATATATCATCGCCTACTAAGTTAACATTAGTTTGAACAGCTCTCATTCATTACAATGTGAAATTTTTGTCATCATATCTGTCTTATCTTTTAATTATATTTCCAATTCGTGTTAGAAAGGTAACCTATATTGTGAACTCATCTCTTACATTTTCTTTAGGTCTCTTACAGTTTTTAAATGTTCAGATTATCAACCCACTTAGAATTTCTTCTGAAATATGGAGTAAGAGAGTGTATTTGTTACATACCTCTTACTGGAAGGCATTTTTACTCAGGCAACAATTAATTTCAGGTGGTTAGCAAGTAGATATTTTAGGGTGACTCAGAGATACAAGTTCCTCCCATCCTCCAGGTAAGGGGCCAGTAAATATTACCATGGACTCCACCCAGTCTTCTGCCAGTTTCTCGTAAATTAATGTTATGGAAACACAGGCAGTCCCATTTGTTTAGTGTCTGTGGCTAATTTCCCATAAGATAGCAGAGTTGAGTTCTTGTGACAGAGATCATATGATGCACAAAGTCTAAAATATTTACTATCTTTCTGAAATCTCAGGCCCTTTAGTTTCTTCACAGAAGAGACAGACTATGTAGGAGTTTATCTCTAGATGAGACCTGGAAATGGGGTATAAAACCTCCATGTGTGTCCCAGTGGTCAGAACATAGTCCCATGACTTCTTCTACCCAAGAACTTAAGAAACTAGAAGACATCTCCAGAATGGTAGGGAGTGATTAGTCCCTTGTGCCATCCTCTAATTATTATTTCTCTTTCCCTATTTTTGATCATAATAACAAACAATCCTCAAATTGCAGTGGCTTAGAAGAAATATTATTTGTTGTTCATACTACGTTTACCAAGGACAGCAGGAATGGGGCTACTCAGTGTTATCCCACTTAATGTGATTTTTCTTTGTAGAAAGAAAAGAAATGTGGTGACCTGGGCCTTAGCTCCTAACTTCTGCCCAGGAGTGATATTTATTACTTCTATCCATTTTTCATTGGCTGAAGGAAGTTGTAGAGCTATATTCCAGTTGAGTGGGGAAATGTAATCCCCCTCACACACTTGGAAGGAGCTGAAGCTAGGGTATCTGTGAACAACCTTAAGTAATAACACCACACACACACACACACACACACACACACACACACACACACACGCACGCACGCACGCACGCACACATGCACGCACCAAACACCCATACCTCTCCCTAGTAGATAAACTAGATTCCATCCAGTGACTACACCCAGTCAAAGTCCAAAATCTCTAGACAGACCTTGCTCTCTCTCAGGTCTGTATGGAGCTTAGCAACTAAACCATTCTTTCCATACTACTTACTCAGTTATCAAAATTCAAATAGATACTGCAAAACTGATCATGGCTTAATGCTGGTTTCTAGGTGCTGTGTTACTTCCATGCATGTGAACCCTGCTCTAAATGGCCATTTCTAGAGAATCAGGAATCCAGTACATGTGAACATTAGGAGCAGGGAATATGGCACTATGCTACAATCAATACTGTAGAAGTCAGCTTTATTGACTTTCATGCTTACAGTGAAACACATTAGGTGAAGGGTGTCAATGATAGTAGGGAAGAAAGCAGTAGGAATAGATTTAAAATATCCACATGGCAATATTAGAAAATAAAAGCGAACATTCTGTGCTCACTCCCCTCTATGGTTCTTGCTTTTGTAATTCTAGTTTGTTGGCTTCAATAGGCCTTCCTTTTTTAAAATTTGGTTTAGAAAATAGTAAAATGGATTATAATCATGGAGAATCATTTTAAACACTAGTCATATTAGGTTTCATTAGTTTATTCCGTAAGTAACCTCTCAAAAAAAATTTTTTTGGGGGGGTCCAGTCTGGGCCTGGGCACTGTCCCTCAGCTCTTCAGCTCAAGGCTAGTGCTCTACCACTTGAGCCACAGTGCCACTTCCGGCTTTGTTCTTTTTGCTTATGTGGTACTGAGGAATCGAACCCAGGGTCTCAGGCATGCAAGGCTAGGGCTCTACCACTGAGCCACCTTCCCAGCCCCTCGATCATATTTTTGATGTCATTTTGAAACCATTTTTAATGTACTTTTTTCACATACAATTTCCTTGGGTCTTTGTATCTCCATATAATAATAGGAATGTATTTCATGTTTTCTAAAAGCTTTATGCTCCACTCATCAAAACACTGCTTCATTAGTCATGCTCAGTATAGGCTTTTACTTATACTTCAATGAGCATTTTAAAATCTTCTCTTCCAGAATGTTTTTTTTTCAGAGAAAATTAATTTGAACAGTAATATGTCTAGATTTAAATCAAAACTGTCCATAAAAGTTTTAAAGGTCTGATTTCTTTTGCTAAGCTCTTAGCTAACTCCTAAGAGATACTATGATTATCTTCAGTTACTTAATACTTATCTTTTCATGGGCTAGGTCTCTCTTGTCGCCAGAGACTTAGCTTTAGTCTAGTTCCTGGTATAGTGAGTGCTACACCTCTATTCTCATTTTTTTTTATCAGGTTAGTCCTTTAATATCTTTTCTTTCAATACACATAGCAGTAGTTCTTATCTACTTACTGCGGAACAGCCCACAGTTAGCAAAGGGCAAGTATATGCTTTGGAATGCCCTTTCATTCCTTCTGGTCATATTTAGTTCATGAAAGTATTTTCCTGTCAGACTTCACTAAGCAAGCTAGATATTCAGTCCTAGGATGTATAGAAGGTAGAAATAAAGACTGAGTTCCGTACTATTTCAAAGCCATTCCTAGTAATTGAGTATTCATTTTGAAATAACCATCTACTTACATTTTAGTTATATCTTAATGGTCACTGAGATTAACTATGATTTGTCTGTATTAATAAAAATCAATAAAACTATGTTTTGTTAAAAATTCAAATTATGGAGGAATGACCATCCCATCAATTTAAATGAAGATCTTAAATGTGCATCATATCCTGAAGCATATTGTTGCAAGTTGCTTACTTCCTATAAACCTAGTGAATGATAGTATGGTGTCTGTCCTTTAAAGGTTTCAGGGTTTCTAGAAGAAAGCTGTTGCCATTTTCAGCCTGGTGGGCCAAACTGTCTGAGTTCAGGTTCTTCTTACACCACCCATTAGCTAAAATATGAATCTTGTTGTTTAACCCCTCTGAGTCTCTATTTTTTTTTTTAAATTTGTGAAAAAGGACAAGCTGGTACTAGTGGTTCATGTAATCCAAATTGCTCAGTAGGCTGAGATCTGAGAATCCCAGGACAAAGCAAGCCTAAGCAGAAAAGTCTTTGAGACTCATGTCCATTTAGCTAGCAAAAAGCCAGAAATGAAGGTATGGCTCCAGTGGTAGAGCTAGCCTTAAGTGAAAAAGTGAACACACACACACACACACACACACACACACACACACACACACACACACACACACACACAGAGGTTCCCCAATGGAGATGTTTGATTAAATCAGAACATGCTTATAGAACAAATTTGTGATCCACACAACAATCCAGTGTGGAGATAACCTGTGGAGAACCACCACTCCAAGGCAGTTAACAAAATAAGTGCTTTGTCAACAAGGAATGATATATGAGCAGATTTGAACTTGACCTGAAAGGTAACACTTTATTTCAAATTATGAATTCCTGAAGTAGGATGATGGACGATTCTGGTGTACAGGCGGTGACCCACTACAGTCTGGAGCTTGAGAGGCATAAAACCGACCTCTGGTTTGGTATTTGTAAGGAGCTTTGACACCCATGAAGCTGCTGAGAGAGACACAGTCACTGGTCCTGAGAAAAAGCTAGGCTTGGAAGTCCAGCTTCAGAATTAAAGTGGGGGGGGGGGCTGCGTGTATTTCACCCCCACTGCCTCTGGGGAGAGGTGTGTTCCCTCAAGAATAATGATTGGGAAACTGCCTTCATCTCCCCCCCCCCCGACTACCACACGCCTAGGCAGAAAACCCCAGGGCCGATGCCCGCAGCGTGCACCCTGGAGCTCGGCTTGCGTGGCGTCCGGCGCCTGGCGCCCAGCCTGCGACCCTCAGCGAAGGCAAGGCGGTCAGAACACGCTGGGGTAGCTGGAGTTCCGAGGTCGATCCTGCCCCCCCTCCGCCCCCCGGCCTGATGTCTTGGGGAGGGGGAGCATTTCGGAATCAACGATCTGTGTTTACAGTTTCTGAGTTCAGCTCATTCCGCAGAAAGCATTCCTACCGTCCAGAACCAGAAGCATCGTGTTTGCAGACCGTGCTGGAGGAAAGCAAAGTTCTTTTTCCTGGGTAGGAAAAGATGATTCTCTGGCTACTCCGTGCGGGTTGGATCACAGTCTTTTGGGGCGGGGAGGAGGAGAGAAAAAATAAACCCACACCGAACAAGGGGAGTTTTCAGTGAGGTGGAGGTTGGGGGGGGGGGCGGGAGGAGAGGAGGTTGGTGTGGGGCAAGCCAAGCAAAGTGCGGAAGCTGCATGGGGATCCTTCTAGAAAGTAGGGTGGGAAAGGAGCTAGGGAGGGCGGGGGGGGGGACGGGATCTGTGTCAGAACGTGCGTGTGAGCGGATACAAAACCCGGGAGAGGCGCGAGCCGCGCTGTGTGTGTGCGAGCGGGAGCGAGGGGCGCGGGCTGGCTCGGGAGTGTGCGCCTGGTGAGTGACACCGCGGGGCGGGCGGCCGGCGGGCGGGCGGGCGGGGGCGCGGCGTGGAGCCCGCCGAGCCGCACTTGGGGCACTGAAGGAATCCAGCCCGGGGGTGCCGAGCCGACCGTGGCCTCCGCCGCGAGCGCCCGCAGCGCGGGGCGAGCTCGGGACGGGCGCGCGGCCCAGCAGCGGCTCCCTCCCGGCCCGCCCTCCGCGCCGCAGGGGCCGCCGCCGCCGCTCCGCCTTCCCCGCGACCGCGCCCCCGGTCTCCAATCCCGGCCCGGGACCAGAGCGGCCGCGCTCAGCATCGAGGTAAGCCGGGAGCCCCCTCGGCCGCTGTCCCGGACCCACTCCTCGCCCGCCGGGCCGGGACGCGGGGCACGGCGGGGCCTGTGCGGCCGGGATGGAGGCTCGGCCCGGCCCCGCCGCGCGTTCTGCAGCCCCGACGCCCAGGTCCTCCCCCCCCTTACCCGGATTGCCCCCCCCCCCTCCCCGCCGCTGGCTTCCCGGGGCTCTGGGTGTGGCCCGCGCTCCGCGCCGACCGGACGCGGCGGTCGCCGTCCTTCCCTTGCCCCGGCCCCGCGCGGCTGAGCGGGAGGAGGCGCGGGCTCGGCGCCCTTCCGCGCGCCCCGGGCCAGCGTGCTGCCGCCGCGCTCGACGTGGACCCGCCCGCCCCGGATCGGGATGGCCCGCGGCTGCGGTCCCCGCTCTGCCCTGCTCCGCGCGGGCGCCCCCTGGCACTGCCGAGCGGCACTGGACCCTCCCCTCCCGCCGCGCGCCACCCTCCGGCGCCGAGCTGCGGGGCCGCCCACCGCAGCCCTCAGGTCCTGGCCAGGGGTGCGGGCCGTCTGCGGGGTTCCCCGTCGAGAGCCGATGCAGGTCCCCCGCACCCTCCTCCCGGTGTCAGGTTCCCCGGTGCCGGATCCCCGCGCGTTCGCTTCGGTGCGGCGTGGACCGGCCGAGTGATGGCTGTGGACGCCGGGCGCCCTTGGGCGCGGGACGAAGCGGGCCTGGGCGGGTGGACCCGGGGTCGGGGAGCCGGAGACCCAGGGCGGTTTTCCAGACGCAGAAACAACTTGAGTTTTGCGCTCTGCCCTGGCTCTGAGACTCTGCCCCGGGGGCCGTGCGTTCTGCAGACCTCGGGGTGCAGAACCCAGTCTTCACCCGGACTGGGAGGAGACCGAAGCCTCCCATCTTCCCGTGCTTGGCGGGGCTTGCCGTGTGCGCTGGTGAACTTGAGGGGCCCGTGGGCTCCCCGCAGCCCTGGTTTTGGCAGATGCCAAGGTTTTGGAGACCTGACGCTTTCATTAAGGATTCTTTCTGTATTGCTTTGAATGTGTTACAGCCTCTGTAGCCTGAGAACTAGTGGAAACCCTTGAACTTCAAACACAGCTTCTTCCCTTAACATAAAATGGTGGGAGTGTAATATTTATACTTGGGTGTTGAAAAAAATTAAAAAAGTATTCAAGCCTCCTTGCAAGCCCACAGACTTAAAAAAAACAGCAGAAATTTTAGAACCTATGCAGATAAAGGGGTTTTGTGCTGCGTTTGGAAGTGTAGGGTCCTGTGACCTGACCTTTTATAACATGGTTTTATTTGGTCTTAAAGGAACAATTCATTGCTACTCTGATTTTGTTTCCTAGAGATTAAGCAGATGTGCAGTATGGCAGGGAAAAGAAAGGACAGGAAGCCAGAAATAGAAAAGACTATTCAAGTAGTAAAACCAATTATTTTGAAAGCTACACTTCAAATAAAGTTGCCTTCTGAATAAAATATTATGTGGGCCTTATGAAATTGCTACTTAACCAGACAGCATTGTGTTGTGTAGATGGGAGCCGGCTTATCAAGAAACTACTGTTTGAAAATATCTGTGTCTAATGTTTGTTAGGTCCTCGATGGGGAAAAATCAACTATGGGAATGATTTTCTGTTTGGATGAGGCAAGTGATACTGCAGTCTCTGATTAAAGCTTTGGAAGAAGCTCAAGCTAGGTTAAAACCTTTTCTGTGGAGCAGCAGGGTAGAAAATAATGTCAAATTCCACATCTGTGTGATTTTAAACACATCGTGTGCACACTCGCTTGCATACACACAGGAAACTAGCTCCAAAAGATAATTTGCATGACAAATGCAGTCACTTCAATGCATAGAATATTTAAGAGGTTAGTAAAAACTGGACCTCTGGGAAAGGAGTGTGTAATCACTGGCAAAATATTAAACAATTTCCTAGGAATCAGCTTAGTTAATGTGCGCATTTGGGTAGGCAAGACGATCGATACTTATTTTGTATTCATTTTGTTTGGGGGGAGCCCCCTGTAGAAGGTGTTAAATTGTTAAGTTTCTGGGTTCCCATTAATTTTCAACCTAGCTTTGTGGAGAGCTGTGTCTGCCTGCTTGTGAAGCTGCTGCACCATGTCAGCAATGACCAAGGGAACTAAATACATCTTGGAAGCCTTTGAAACACTGCCAGTCTGAAGCACCTTGTAGGTCACAAGTAGCTATTCCTACAACATGGAAATGGTAATACTTTCCACCAGAAATTAAGGTTTAGAAATGTCTCACTGCTAGTCCTACTTTTTTTTTAAATCAGTTTTTCAGTCTACAGCCAGTAAAATTGTGCTATCATTAAACAGCGATTATTCATTTGTAGATCTATGTTAGAGGTGCATAGATGGGCATTCTTCATTTGACTACCTTTCCCAATTTCAGTAGAAATTTTACGAAGAGAGTCAACTTTTGGTTACAGTTTTGATGAGGCTGCTACCACCTGTCTCACCATATGACAAGAGTGGAGTGAGTTTTGTGTGCCTCAAACAGGTGCTGCTTAGTCACTGTTCTGTGCATGCTGTTTGGTGTTGCTTTCCTCTCTTCTGTGGTATTTTCACTGTTATTTGACCGTGATCATTGAATGTAATGACCATTGTAATTTCTGTACATAGGGTAGTCACTTTTATAAGCATGACATAGGACATGAGGGCAGATACATCATATGGACAGCTTGAAGTTATTGGTTCCTTGTATTGATCTCTGAATAGTTGTAATTCACCTAACCGGTTCATTTTATTACTGTTCTACCTTAAAGTGTAACCATGCAATTAAAATAGGATTTTCATTACACAAACAGTTAAAACCCCAGTAAACATAATTATAGAAGGAAAACAAACCTTTATTCTTCTTCCCTTTTTTGAAGTAGTCAGCTACAAAGGTGTTATTTTCTTGACACATCAAAATGGCTAATTTAGAGTTGTGATGCTTGTTATGTAAATAGGCCATATGTTGGATTTCTACAGAAGTTTATTCTTTCCTTCATGGTTGTTGTAATAGATAGGATCCCCTAAGTATCATAGCTGAGAAAAATAATCTGTTAAGATAAATCTTTGCCATGTCTATATAATTTCCATTTTTCTTGTTTAGTAACTGGCACTTTAATTTTTTTAATGACGAAAATTCTTAAATGTGATCTGTTTTGGCTTCATACAGATCTTTAGCTAGTACTGATATGGACTCCATTTCCATGTATCCAATTGCTTAATAGATTTTGCATGGTTGGGTGTCCTATTCTCAGGCCAAAGGCTACAGATCTGATAACATACTTTGCATATTCTCTGCTAAACTTATTCCTCTGGTGATGAAAAGACTTTTCCATTTCTAAGTGTTTTCAGTTTTCTCTGGATCAACCAGACTGATGGTATAGGAACTACTTGACTTATTTTCCCTCTGGGGACTATATCAAGTCCTCTAAAGTCTTCCTTTGGTATGGTTTTCCATCTCTTCCTTACTAGCCCACATTTCTCTTTTCCATCTTCACTCTCCCTTGGAGCACAGGTATAACCATCTCTGTTTGTTAATGATCATTATAGTCCTCTACATCCTGGTCTCTCTGTAATTGAGTTTCTCCTCTGTGTGCACTTCAACTATACCAGCCTCTCTCAAACACTTCTGCTCCAGTCTCCAGAGATGTCTCACCAAAATGGGCTAATCTGGTTCTAAAGCTAGTTCTGTTTCCAATACAGATAATTCCCAACAAAGGATAGTCTGACAGGATTTTTCAACTTTATAATGTTGCAAAAGTGATACATATTCAGTAGAAACCATGCCTTGGGTTTTCTTCTTTTCTTGGCTAGTATGTGATGTGATGCTGGTAGTCTTACTATGATGCTGAACAATCCAGCTCCCAGTTAGCCATGAGTCCAGGAGAAGAAATGATGGATACTCTACAGTGTACTGTTTTGTCATGTTTTTAGGCTAGAGTACCTGAGAGATTACACACTTTCAATGAAATAGATTTTGCATTTGATTATTTTGGCCAGCTGCAGGCTAATGTAAGTGTTCTGAGAATGGTTAAGGAAGACAGGCTGAGCTATGAAGTTAAGGGTAGGTGCCTGAAATACACTTTTTACTTAACAGTATTTCCATCTTAAAATGGATTTATTGAGGCCCCACAATACATTGGAGAGTACCTACAGTTCAAATACTTTCCATGGTTCTGCCTAGCCTTCTTGCTGTTGGCATAAAGTCCATCTTCTCAACCTGAGCCTTTCATGTACCTAATAGTCTTGCTCAAATTTAACCTTTAAATTTTACTTTGTACTTCTTTCTAACATGAACCTTCTCTTCCTACTAGGTTGCTTTTACTACCCTTCTAAGATGACATGCTCATGTGTCCCTCTACCCTTTTGTTTACTCTGTATTAGAATGGTTTTTTCATTTTTTCTCTGACCAAATGTCATTGTTCAAATTCAGGCCCTGATCATGTTACTCTCCTTAGTTTACTTCACTTCTGCCCTTTTGTCTGCATCATTCTTTAGGCCTTAGGTCTTTATTTATACTGTTGAGTTCCTCCTTTGTGCTCTCCTGACTAGATTGCAAGGTCCTTGAAGCCTCTGATGTACTTTTTCTTCTATCTTTGAACCATCCATTTGGGCCCTTGGCTATAACATGCACTTGATAAGTATAGTTATAGAGTAAATAAACTAGAACGTGATTTGTTTATAAATGATGGCCTTTGATACTCTTCCCATGCTGTTCACCAGTGTATTTTGAGAGCCTACCTCACAGCCTGACACTGAATCATGACCTCAATAAATATTTGTTAACGTCAGAATTAATGTTGACATTGGATATAAGGGGCCCGCATTTGAAGGAGGCATTTGTCAAGGAGTTTTTTCCCTTTTCCTTCAGTGGTTCTAATCAACCTCTCCATTCATCAGCTGCAAGGATTCTGAGTACTCGGCATTTCTGAGTTGAGATAATGATGAAGTCTGGCAGTTGTGAGTTAGAGTTAAGAAGGCTGTAGTTATTTTAAGGTGGAGTGATGGGTCCCTGTAGTGAGCAAAAAAGAAAAAGCTTAGGCTTGATGCCAGCATTTTATACATAAAACAATTAGGCTAAAGTTATCAGTTATATACAGGTTTGATTAATCAGCCTTAAAATTCTAGAATATATTAGTGCTGCCTCACCTTTCATTTAAATGCATCCTTGTAAATTGAAATGCAAAATCACCCATCTGAGGGTAGAAGGTGATGATAGAGGGAAGTTTGCCATTTCTTTTATGTTGTATACAGAGAAAAATTTAATTCTTCAGACCCAGTAAGACATTTTTTTTGGACAAGGTACAGTCTCTGCTGAAGATAGTCTATCAGGAGAAATAACATAAGCATCTCTAAAACAAAAGTCTACAAGAGTTCAGAGGGGAAATCTTCCTTCTGTTTGTGGAGGTGAGGTATAGAAACCTTCTGGAATGATAGTTAACTTGGGATGATTGTGTAAAGGATTGGGTAACTTTTCAAAGCTATTTATTGGACTCTCAGTATGGGGGAAGGGTGCCTGGGTGATGTGGGAATCAGAGACCTGAATTGTTGGATTTTTGTATACATCAGTTGCCTGCTAGTTCTAAGCTGAAACCCAGCAAGAATTTTCTTGGTGTTGGTGGTATGCAGTGTTCAATAATGGAACCTAATGGATATAAAGGTATCTATAACAATTATGTGTGATGCCAAGTGCTGAGCTGACCATGACAAAAAGCACAAAATAAATCTTATAAACTCTCTAACCAGTGTTTTCCTGGATAGCACTCAGCTTGCTTAGAATACTCAAAAAGGCCTCCTCCATTATGGGATGGCACTGAAGACTGACACCTTTACAGTAGTTTAAGAAATAACAAGCCCATACCAGATTGTGGTTATAAATGGTCAGTCCTCTGTGGGGCATTAAATAACTACCTCTGTAAGTGAGTAAACACATTGTTAGTTCTCATCCTGATTCTGTAGAAGTACTTCCATGGACTTTAAAAGTAGGACCAGTAGGTATAAAGTTTAGTAAGGCAGATTTGGGATGCGTGTAAGAAAAGTTGACTGTTCATAGAGCAGGTTATTTTGGGAGGTGGTAACCCTCCTTCCTTCATCACTAAATGTGTGCAAGCACAGTCTGTATTAGACAATGTCATTTAATTACACACATGGTGTCATTTCATCCTTAAACTAGTTCTGCAAAGAACATACATTTATCCCCATTTTATTGCCAAAGCAAAACTGAAGCTTACCTAGAAACGTAAGTAGCTAGTCATTTGTCAAGCAGCTACCAAACCCCAGCACTTTGAAGCCAGAGATTACCCCTGTACTGTGGTGAAATAAAGGGTACAAGCATCTAATGGCCATTTGGATTTTTAAGGTCCCTTACTGTCACTAGGCCTCATTTAATTGTTCTTAAGAAGTAAGATGGTAAACTGTGGCAGACAACCAACTTGTTAGCATCACTCCTAGAGATTCAGGACTAATTGGAAACACACCATCATCATCATCATCATTTACTGATGATCTCATTTAAACCTCACAGTGAGTGACCTGGCAATAAAGATAATATATGTCTTTTTGAAAAGAGAACACTGAAGCTCAAGGGAGATACAAAACTTGATTACCAAGTCTGACAAGTTGATAAGTGGCAGATGACTATGCATGCTGACTGACCTCCAGGCTCCTGTTTTTTGTTGTTGTTGTTGTTGTTATTTTTTTTCTTAAACCATCCTGTGAGCAAAAACACAGTGATGGTGAAAATATTTACCTGTTATGCACAGACACTGACCAAAAAGGCTACTAGCTACCAACAACCATTGTGACGCTACAGGTGCTCACTATCACCTGACGTGAAGTTCGTATGCGAAAGGCTTAGGATGTAGCAAGCCCACAGATTCAGAGCTCTGGAAAACTAGTGAAAATAGTTTTGCCCTGGTAATGACCTTCCTTATAAATGTTGAGCTCTTCCTCATCCCCTTTCTCTCCCTTTGTCTCATGTGAGATTGACCTTTCTGGATGCCAACCCTCTTGCGTCTTCGAAGATCTTGCTTTATTATCTCTTTTCTTCAAGAACTCAACCAAGCTTTTTGTCTAGTGCATGAACATATAGGTTTTTTCAACATTTATAAAAATTAGAAAATTAGACAACATCCTATTGGTACCTTTCTTGGTCTGATATGTTAATCCCATTCCTCAGTTTAGAAGGCAGATCTTTGAAGGACAGGTCCTCATGTGTTTCCTGTACCTCTTCTTTCCCTACAAATCTCTACCTTCCTGCCAATTTCTGTGTTTTGCAAGCCACCAGATCTGTTGTCCAGGATTCTCTTCTGTTTTTTCACCCTGGCTTTGCAGGTATTGAGCACTCTCCTTCTGTGTTTTTTAAGTCATCTTTGTCTCCTGAATTTTTGTCTTTTATTCAACCACTCTGCCTTACATCTCCTTGTAGGTTCCCTTCCTCCTTTCAAACCTCAGCATCCCCAAAGGCTACTCTCCTGCTTACTCTTTACATTTGCCCCAAGATAGCACATCTGTGGTTTGCTTCTGCTATCACATGTGTGCCACTGGTTTTTACATCTGTATATCTAATCGGGAATGCTTCTTGTTATCTGCCTCAGGTGCCTTCAGCTCAGTGAGATCACAACTCTACTTTTCCAACTCTAGCATACAGTATTCCTTTATGTTTTCAATCTCAAATAATGAACCCTATTTCACCAAGTTCAAAATCTAAAGTTTGCTCTGGATTTTTCTCTCTTCTTCACTTCTGTATTTTCTTGACCACTGAGCCCTTAGAGATTTTCTTTTTGAACTTTGGAATAGTGTCTTTCTTTTCTTTTGCTTTGGTTCAGGCCCTCAGTCCTTCTCTTGTGGATTATTATGGCAGCTTAGAACTGGGCTTTCTGCCCTCTGTCCAATCCTTTTCCCACACTGCTGTCTTTCAAAAGGACAAATCGGATCGTGACTGTGCTTCTCAAAGTTTTTCAGCACAGTCACTGCATGTGAAAGATGACGATGAAGCCCCCTGACCTGATACAACAGCTCCATTGTGAGCTGGGTGTGTATCAATGCGGCCTGTCACAATCTTGGGCCCTACTGTCTAGCTCAGCTCATAGCATACTCACTGTGAAAAGGCAACCAGTTGTTAAATAATGAAATTAGAAGAGAGATTATGGAACTGTGCTCTCTCTACTATAGTCACTGCTGCGCAAGGCTGTCGACCTACGGCTAGCTCAAATAAGAGTTGCTATTATAAGTTAGAAAAGAGAATGTAAAATATCTCATCAATATATTTTAATTTTGATTACATGCTGAAATAGTAATACTTTAGATATAATAGGCCAGATAAAATACACTATTAAAGTTAATTTCACAATGTTTTACCTGGCTACTACATTAGCATTCTGCTGGACAGCAGTGTTACAGAACATTTTTGCATGGCCAGGCATTGTGTACTGTACACACCAAGCCTATGAGCCTTTGGAATGATGAAGTCTACCCTATAGTAAGAGAAGCAGCAATTGTTCAGTCTCTCAAATCCAGAGGTATAAAGTGCTTTGGGTAAGATTTAGAATCAGAGAGACAGATTCTGAACACTACAGCCAGGAGCCGTACATCTGATGTGCACAGTGTGGAAAGCACCATTAAAGGACATCTGTCTCTGCAGTCACCCTCAGGAGTGGGGAGCAGGAGTTCTTACAGTGTGGCAGAGGGAGGGTTTGAGGTATAAAGGAGGTAGAAAGGAAGGAAAAGTAGAATCTCACTCCTTATTCTTGGAAGACTTCTGCTTGAGGGCATGGTGAGATGCTGAAGGCCAGGTCTCTGAGATCTCCCATTCTGCCATTGATATTGCCAAGTCGGTTAAATCTCAGGCCCCTCACTGTTGAGCTCCAGGATCCTGAGCAAGTTAATGAATCAGTCTTGAGTCAGTAATATATACAGCATACAGTCATTGTACATCAAACAAAATTAGGTGACAACAATACTGGTGGTAAGGGCTCTACAGAAGTTAGTTAAGCATTAAGTCACTGAAAGTAGCCATCTGTTGGCCCAAAAGGCTATAAGGGAAGGATATGTGAGACATCAGAAAGACTTGGAAGATTAGATATAGAGAGCGCTGTGTTCACAGTGGAAAATCCAACCAGTGCTAGGAAACCAAGTTTATATCAGATTGGAGCAAGAGGGAGAAGCCCTTCTGGAGGCAGTGAGAAACCAAGACTGTCAAGAGAAAAGTTCAACTATTATGCTAAATCATGGTATGGCCCCATTTACATGAAATGTCAACCAAGGAAAATCTATAGAGATGGCAAGCAGATTAGTAATGCCTGGGAGTGAAGACAGAGGACCACTCTAAAGGGATATGGGAGGCTTATGAGGGGGATGGGAATGGTCTGTAATAGGATTGCAGTGATGGCTACACAGTGTTATAAATGTACCAAGTCTCTGAATTGTAAACTTCAAACGGATGAATTTCATGGTATGCAAGTGATACCTCAATAAAGCTGTTATTCCCTTCCTACCCCCACTGTTCCTTCTGTGGGGGCTGGGTTCCCAGTACAAATCCTCTCTTCTCTTCCCCTTCACAAGAAAAAATTAAGGAGATTAGATTTCAGGGAAGTCTGAAACTGGTAAACAGTGACTCAGCCCCAGTCTGCAATGTGACTGTTTAGCACTAAGGTTCTGAGAAGAGCCTCCTCCCTTTTTGATTTCAATTGGAATAGTGGTTCTGGTTTGATTTACATAGTAGGCATTGTATAAGACTTTCTTAGCTCCGTGCCAGTGGCTTATGCCTGTAATTCTAGCTACTCAGAAGGCTGAGATCTGAGGATCTCAGTTCAAAGTTAGCCCAGGCAGGAAAGTCTGTTAGACTCATATCTTTAATTAACCGCCAGAAAACTGGAAGTGGTGCTGTGGTTCAAGTGGTAGAGCATTTGCCTTAAGCTGAAGAGCTCAGGGACAGGGCCCAGGCCCAGAGTTCAGGCCCCAGGACTAACAAAAGGAAAGAAAGAAAGAAAGAAAGAAAGAAAGAAAGAAAGAAAGAAAGAAAGAAAGAAAGAAAGAAAGAAAGAAAGAAAAAGACTTTATTAAAGGGAAATGTTCATACTCCTTTTTAAAACTCGGGCATCATAATTTTGCTTGGAGCTTTGTCACATCCACCTATGTGATTCACCATTGGTTTAACTGTGCATTATACTCATAGGCATAACAGCTTTGTTCTGGCATATCCAAGTTTTCATGTTATATGCTGGCTTCTCCTTTGTCTCCCATATTTATTTGTTGCTAGCTTTAAATTTTTGTTTGGTACCTCAAATCATTTTGTGTAAGGGCTTGGTCATATTTCTTCAAGTCTTTTTGGGACAGTAGTGTTGGCTCTAAGCAGCAGACTCTAGGGCTCAATCACTGTTGCTCTCTTGACTCAGTAATGACACCTACTACCATGTTGATAGATTTTTTTTTATAGAATTGAATAATTTGCCTACATAATGGTCCTAGTAGTCTGTTTTGGTTACTACAACAAAAGTACCTGTGACAAGTTAAAAATTTATTTAGCTCACAGTTTAGGAGGCTTAAAGTTCAAACAAAATAGCACTGTGAAGGCTCCATGACAGATGGCAGAATACATATGTTAAGGAAGAGGTCTTATCTCAAAACATGAAGCTAGAGAAAAAGGCTGAATGACAGAACTCCTTCCCAGGGTATTCCCCCCCCCATCCTGCAATGTCTGAAGGACTCCCCAGGAGGCCTTACACCCTATGACTGCCACAGTAAGGACAATGCTCCCAACCTCTGAACGTTTGGGGACAGTGAACCTTTGGGGACAATATCTAAACTATACCACTTTTCCAAGCTATTTTCTGAATTCCATTTGTACTATATGTGCAACTTAGGAGAAAGAATAAGGTACGGTGCTTATTTTCATTATTTAAAAAAATTATTTGTCTGCATAAGAAGGCTGGTCTTAGGAGTGAATGAGAAATCCTTATCATTTGATTTTAGAATCCATGCTGTTGAAAAGGGTGCTTCAAATATCAGTAGTTTCTTTCTTGCTTGCTCTCTAATAAGCAGGAAGCTCTCCTTTCATAAAATGTTTTCTTTCCTCGGAGAATATGATTTGAAGGAAAGAGATGAGCTTTGTCACTTGAAAGACCTGCTTTTGACTCCTGTAATTGGCTGGCTATATGAACTTAAGTTGTTCAATCTTCCTGAACTTCAGGTTTTTTCCATGATGAACTGAAATTAATAAAACCTACTGGGTTCTTTACTGTTGTTGTTACGATTTTGTTACAACTAAACAAGATAAAATATAAAGTGTTAAATGCAAGTGTTATGGAAGGTACAACTCAAACTTATTAGGTGATTCTCCTTAGGTTGAATGGTTTTGTAGATCCTCATCTGAGACTAATAAGAGAATAATAAATCCAGATCAGGAAGCCTAGAACCTAACCTTTCCATGGTAAAAAAGACCAAAAAGCTGGGCCTTTACCTTTTGCTGAAATCTAGTCCTGCCTAACGGTTTGCATTTGTGAAAATACTCATCTGGGATTTAGGTACAGCATGAGGCCATGGGGAGAAAAGGTCTGTGTACATCTTCTAACAGGATAACATAGCAATAAGCAATGCAGAGTTTTTGAATTTCTCAATACTCAGGTGCACTGCTGTCAAAATAAACATTTATTTATATTCTTTGCTGATAAATTACAAATAGAGGAATTCACTAAAATGCTTTGAAAAAGAAGATTCATATACAAATGAAACACCAGGGACAGATATATTTTTTTTAATACTCACGTTGGAGCCAGTCTTTCCTCAACTGTGAGTGTTTGGGAAATTCTTTTGTTGGAGCCTTTGTTGCTACAAGAAGGGAAAAGCTTTAGTACACTAAATAAAGATGATTTTGATTAGAGGCAATATTGTTCTCAGTGTGGGCTGACTTTTCATGCATTACAGTGATTGCCAGCCAGCTCCTAACAGAGGAAATCCTTCCTGAAGTGTTGTAAGGAGCAGTGAAATAGTCTAATCTGACATGCTGCCACTTCTGATGGACAGGTCTTTATTACAGGAATGTGGGTAGGCCTGTACTCATTAAAGGAAAAAGTAGAAGATGTTATCGGCCAAGACTGCTAATGACCTGTCCTAGCAGGTCTTAGTCCTTTCTTCTTTGTATTCCCTGTGAAATCTGAGTGGCAGACTGTATTCAGTACACACACTCAGCTTCTGCCTTTCTCAGCTTTTGACACAATTGATCAGCTCCGTGTACCATAGCCCCCATAAAGTGTCATCTCAAACTTGGGAGCACTCAAGGAGAAAATATAAATCTGCTGCCTCAAAGACTAAAAATAAAAGTCTTTAAAAATGTTATTTAGTACTGGCTTGTGGCATTAAATATGTAAACTCATTTATTGTCTGATAGTTCCTAAGCAAGAACTGTTTTGGCTGCTTGTGGATAATATCAAGTAAGGTTTCCATGGCAACACTAATTTATACTTTCCAAACTTTTGTAGAATTTCATCTTCTGGATTCTACTGGATTATATTTAAATTTACAGGTTTTTTTTTCATTTATTAAGGCAAGGCATGTTCAGCTATTACTTACATAAATGTACTAAGAAACACCTTCATGAAAGCTACTAGGAAGGACTTTGAAGCATAGGAAAGGGATAGTGGACACTGTGGTCTAATGTCCCACCAAATGCAGGAATCCTTTCCACAGTATCTTAGTTACCATTTGAACCCCACCAGGTCAGAGATGTTTGCAATTTAATGATGTCAAATTTCGCCTAATGACAGTTGTCTGCAGTGCTCCTAGATCTTAAGCTTCTTTAGAGTTTATCTTGTCTTATTGATGATTGCACCAATATCAAACACAAAGGACAAAGGTCATTTCTAAACCTTTTTCTTCCTGGTATACTGAAACCTGCCTCCCTACAACTTTCCTGTGGACTTCCTCCACTCGGCCTTCACCATGCCATGGAAGAAATAGGTGCCTTCCTGTAAAATATTTGATTACAGCTATTCTGCCTCTTACTTGAAGTATTTTCCTTTCAGGGTTATGTGTTCTCATTATTTTCACTCTGCTAATACTTCTCTGGAATGTACCACACTGTCCACTCTGTCTTAAAATACAGCATTTTGAACTCAAGACCCTCGGTTTGAGTTCCCTGAACAGTAAAAACACACAAGGCTATTGACTTCCTTGATCACATACCTGCTTTTACTAGTCAAATACCATAATGTCCTCCATTATAAATCAAAGACATTTCATAGCAATCAGTTTAGGAATTAAACAGACAGCACTCAAGTTAATAGTATCAAAAGAAATTGTACATTTCTGTACTTGTTATTAGGTATTGAAAGGGGAAAAACATCTTTTGGCTTTAATTATTAGTTATATACTAATTTTATATACAAAGGTAATAAAACTTTTTTTTTCTAGTTGAGTGCCGGTGGCTCATGCCTGTAATCCTAGCTACTGAGGAGGCTGAGATGTCAGGATCATCGTTCAAAGCCTGCCTGGGCAAAGAAAGTCCATGAGACTCTTATCTCCACTTAACCACTAGAAAACCGGAAGTGGTGCTGTGGCTCCAGCGGTACAGCGCTCACCTTGAGCTGAAGAGCACAAGGTTATCACCCAAGCCCAGAGTTCAAGCCCCATGACCGACAAAAAAACAAACAAACAAAAAAAACCCAAACAACTTTTTTTCTTAATACCTGCTAGAGAGTTAGAGACCTAGAGAGCTAGATCTCCCTCATTTTCTGCATTAGAGAACTTCACATTTACTCTTACTTCACATTTACTCTTAAATTTTTGTTAAATTATTTTTCATTATTATCAAGACATCTTTGAATTCTAACTATTAAAATTTAGTCTGTTAGTGATGAATGTTTTGTGTGGTTGTCAGAGTGCATGTATATGTGTGTGTGTGTGTGTGTGTGTGTATGTGTGTGTGTGTGTTAAACTAGCTCATGTAAACACAGGGAGTTATTTCTGAAGAATTAGTATTGCATAGTAATGAATAGCTTTTTGTTTTTGGAGTAATAGGGGAAAAAATCTCTAGAAGTTTTTTTAATGTTTACTAATGCACTAGGCTACATACTAGGGGCTTGCATTGAGGTTTGAACACACTTACTAGTCAGAGTAGGCAGAAGTACTTTAACATTTAAAACCACATCCCCTAGACCTTTTTTGCTTTATTTATTTACTTACTTTTTTTCAGATATGGACTCGTGAACCAGCTCCAGAGTCTGATCCTCTAAGTTAGGGCCTCCTTTGTAGCTGGGATCATAGGCACATGCCATCCTACCTGGCTCATTGGTTAAAGTAGGTTCTCACTAATATTTTGTTTGAGATGGCATTGAACCATCATCCTCATACTCAGCCTCCCAAATAACTAGGATTACAGGTGTAAGCCAGTGTCCAACATTATATACTACATTCTTAATAATAAATGTTTCATTGAAACCCCTTTGAGCTAACTCTGTTGCCCCATTTTTTGGATGAGAAGTCTCTGAGGACAGATAAATATTTTGCCCAAGGTCACAGAGATCATAGTGGGAGGGATGCTATTCAGTCAGCTGTGTGATTTCAAAGCTTAAGCCTTTTCCATTCTGGCATGCATTCATGCTTATCTTTTTGAGGTTGGAAGAATGAATGGTTATCATTGTGCTTTCTACAAAATGTCACTTGGTGCCACGTAAAAGATAGGACACTTGGCTGGAACTCCTGGCTTACTGAATATGTGCGTATGTTCTTATATGCTTTGGAAGCAAGTCTCATTAAAAGAAGGCATTAACTGAAGGAAATGAAGCATTGATAGGATTACTTGCCGAAAGGAAGTCTTGAGCAAGAAAACATCTATTTTAGTCAATAATACAAAAACTCTTCTTTGTTTTCATTTTATGGGCTAAGCTCATTGTGTGGACTTAGCTTTCTAGAAATCATAGTGTTTCATGTCAGTCAGTTTAGGAATTAAGCACTGAGAACACTCAAATTGGTGCTATCAAAAGAAGCCACACACTTCTGTACTTCTATATTAGGTATTGAAAAGGAAAAAGAAATCTTTTGGCTTTAGCCATAAAATGATATACTAGGACAGAACTGTAATCATTGCTATAGGAGTGAGTATAGATAGAAGGGAGACAAAGTGTGCTGGGATAAATAAACCTCCAAAGAACTATTTGGTTAACTGACAAATTGTCTTCAAAAACTCAGTCTTTTGGAACATTTATCTTGGCAGCTCTTAAGTCTGACTTTACGGCATAGAGTGTGGCAGCCAATTTTGTAGGAAAACTGCATAATTAATATGAAGAAGTACAGGTATTGCCAGTCAGTACCTCACACGGCTTCTTAGAACAAAGGCACAATTGAAGTCTTTTAATCCCAACTTGTCATTTTGTAAGTTTCAGTCTCTAGTAAAAATGATTTTTAAAACCCTAGTAGTACTATATTTAATATGGAAGAGGTTCTTTGTTGCAGAGTTTATAGCTAATTAACGTTTAGTCAGGAAAGCTATCTTTGATTTTTGAATTCTTCAATTAATATAGCCCTTGAGCTTGCACATTTTTATCTTAGAAATGGACTGTCTTCCTTTAGTCATTTCTCTTCTTGCAAAAGAGAAACAGGGTCTTCAAAACCTAAGGGCTGGGAAGGTGGCTCAGTGGTAGAGCGCTTGCCTTGCATGCATGAGGCCCTGAGTTTGATTCCTCAGCACCACATAAGCAGAAAAAGCTGGAAGTGGCGCGATGGCTCAAGTGGTAGAGCACTGGCCTTAAGCTGAAGAGCTGAGAGAGAGTGCCCAGGCCCAGAATTCAGGCCCCATGACCGACAAAAAACAAAACAAAACACAAAAAACAAAAACCTAATAGGTGTTCAGTCTTGAGAGACTGTCACCACCAACTTGGACTGTTGCTAGTATTTTCTCTCTCACCATGGTGTAGGTGGGAAGGACCCAGCAAGTCAGATTTGAGTTCTTTCTACAACTTGTGAATAGTTAGAACTGGACACAGTTAGCTAGTGGAATCTGCAGATTGGATTCAGGACACTGACCTGTCACTCTCTGGCTATCTAACTAGGAAACCTGAGGCTTCCTCAGCCTCCAGTGGCAAAGACACTACCCTAGTCAGAAATCATGTAGAAGATCAAATACACAACAAATCATTTTGTTAACTCAGAAGTTCTTTTATGATTTGTTTCTTGGTTAAATGATGGTAGATCAACTAACTAGAGGAAGGGCCTATTTATCATTTAAAGAATTTTAAATGAAAAAAATGGGCATATTTGGCAGATTTTTTTTTTAAACTGTACCACTCCTGCAGTTAACCTCATCAGACTTTGCTGTCTCTTTTCTTATACTTTGAACAATAATGGGACAGGCTGTTTCTCTGCGCTGGATACCATTTTGTGCCTTGATTGCAATCGCTCTAGACTTAGATTGGATGCTTAGTTCTAAGGCATAGTCTTCTGAGAGTGGAAGCAGGAGGGGCTAGAGAAGAAAGTTTGGCTTCAGCAGGTGTTACCTTTGAACACAATAATTACTTTGATGAAAGTAGGCATTTGGATCAATTGCATTTTTCTAAGATAAAAGAAAAATATTTTGTGTGTATTTTAGTTTTCAATAAAAATTCAAAGAAAATGATGAAAAGATACTCTACTGAAACTATACTATAGAAAATTGTAGTCTACTAAATAATTGTGTTACTAGATTAGAGAATGAAAGAGAATTAGAAGTTAGTAACTTTGACATTGGATGATATCCATTCAGGCTTTTCTGAAATCTTTCAGTGGTCCTACCTTTGGCCTTAGGTAGGTATAAGGGCTTAGAAACTATACTTCTTCCCCTTTTCTCAGCAACTATGGGGTAATCTCCCTGGCTTTTATGCCTAACAAACTTCTGTCGTGCTTAGGTTTTTTCCTAAAGTCCTTTAAGAGATGATTTGTTCATTGGCTACCCTTAATTCATTGAACTATACCAGAGGATACTTGGGAAAGTGGTTAAGGCAATTAATGATGACATGTCTCTATGGAGTTCCCTAGGGGTGGGAGAGAATGAGTCAAGTGCTAGATGTTTCAGATGAGAGCCTCTGTAATCTCTTAGCAGTAGGAAACTGACTCAAGGCTCCCTGAGCAGACTACTATAATATCTAGATCTCCTTGTTATTCTCCTTTTTTAAATCAGTTTCTCAATGTTGTTTCTCCTTCTACATAGGAAACTGTTCTGAATTTCCTTCCTTTGCTCTGGTACAAAGTAGTTACTCCACTTGTTCTTTTGCAGCTAGTTTCTGAGTGTCTGTTCTCTACTAGGCACAGCAAAAGTAACAAGGAGAATTCAGATGTTGAAAAGGAGGAACTAACTAGGTAGAAAGCAAGATGTGCCTCCAGAGCTGAGAAAAGGGAGAGGTTAAGTTTGTAATGATTTCCTTTTTCTGCTGTACTTTCTACAATAAATGTACTACATAAAAATCTATACCAATATTCATTTATGTGGCAAATCCCATTATAATGAAAATCCTTTTTTTTTTTTTATCTGTGATGCAGGCACATATCCATAGTACACAATTGCAATACAGCAGAAGATTTTGGACAGTCCTTTGGAATGAGCCCAAAGGGAATTTGACCTATATATCAAGCTTTTCATGGTTTTGATAGTTTTCATTTTCATGTGTCAACAAATACCTGACTTGATATTAAAGCCAGTTAAATCAATATTTCTTGCTGTAGTCAAGGCAGAACAACATATACCCAAAGGCACATATCCCCAACAGCTATATTTTGTTGAGTACATATAATTTATCATAAGCCTATCTGATTGGGCTACCTTCTGGTAAATAGGATAAAGATGTTAACATTCTACCATTAAAAAGAAGCTAAAGAATCTCTTGTCTTGTTCCTTACTCTTCTTTTAAGCAGTCTCACCATACCCACCTGCATGGTAAGGAATAACAATGTGCAGAAAGTCTTGATTGTGATTGCTGTGATTTATCTTTTATGGATCTGTCTTAATCTTCTCCAACTCCCAGCCCAGCTAGAGAATTTCTGGTCAGGTGTAGGTGGCCCCCAAGGGTTCTGGATGATTGAAATATGGTACATGTAATGGAAGGAGAATGGGATACTGAAGATATTGTTTCTAAATTCTCTTTTTCTAAATATTGTTAATTGAATGATTTCTGAAAGTTACCTGTACAGACTCACAGTATTTCTATGAACAAAGTCCTGAAGCAACAGTTTATAAATACCAATGAGTTGATAAACTGTTTGTTGTGAGAAAGCCTAATTTATTTTCCATGGGCTGAAGGCCTGCATTTTACAGATATGGAAGTGTGAATCTTTAAGCTGTTGAGTAACTTTTTAAAGGGTATCAAAATAGAGAAAGGGGATAAGCCAGGATTTAAACCTAAATTTGTCAGTTCTAAAGTTTTCACTTGCTACTGTGCTATTTTTTTTCATAATGTATCAAGAGCTTGAAGAAAAAAACCAAATTGTTAAATAAATACATATCATTATGTAGAAAGTTTAGAAAGCATACTATAAACAAGGAAAGAAATATCCATAGTTTCTCATATGAGATAATCACTGCTAAATTTCTATTTTGTGTCTAGGCTGAAGGAAGCTATAAGTTATAAGTAATATATATGATAAGTACATGAAATGTATATATTGCATATGTCCCAAATGAGTACTATAGCTCATACAGTTATCTTTAAAGTTTATTCATCAATGTTACCATTGCATAGAACCCTTTTACAATCCCTTTCAGAGACAATTTTGACATCAAATTCTCTATAGACTTTCATGCTCAGGCTATTTTAATAGAAGTAAACCAAAGATAGTGTATCTGTTATCTACATATCTATCAAATAGTACACTGCAGTATGCTTGACCATTTTGCACCTCAAATCATATACTGTAGCTCTTGTATTCTTCTGTAAAGAACATTATTTCTTCCCCTCTCTAAGAATCATAAACATATTGTGCTGCCTTCAAATGTAATAGAGAATGGAATTTACCAAAACACTGCATCTTCCTATGTCAAATATTGATGGATATTTTGGAGTATGTTTAAAAGCCTTTATTAAAAATGAAATCTATAAATGTTTAATATCTTATTTGACAACTCATTTATTACATTGTCAACACAACAAGGTTTGCCTTTTGTGGTGCATGAAGAAAATCAGAAAATTGCTTTTGTCAAAAGTTGGAAAAGCATATTTTGAAATCAATTCCTTTTTAATGGAAATATTACACTCTCTGAATTATTTCCCTCCAAGGAATTTTTATGGAAGCAAATGTGTCTTAAGTGTGATGAACTGGTCTTTAAAGTCACTAGTGTCTTATGTAACAGTGAATGTTTCCCAAAGAAGGAGGCTTCCATCACACACACATACACACACACACACACACACACACACACACACACACACACACACACACACATGCACGCATGCGTGCTCATGCGGGCACGCACACACAAGACATCAAATGGTCAACAAAGCAAAATTCTTATCCCTTCAGTTTGCTACATACAGCACTATCAGTTTTAGAAAAACAAACTGACTTCTAATCCAGTCATCTAACTGGTTGACCAGTTTCTACCTTATTTTTCATAGATACTCTTACCTAACCAATCAGCTTACCCTGGTATACTCCCACTCCTCATGGGATCTTGCTGGAGCCTAGATTCTGAATTCATCTAGGATCTGCAGGGCTATTTTCAGGGTGTAAGTTGGGGCCAAGGGAGTTTGTGTACATGTCCTCTGGGCTACATTTTCCCCTTGTCTTCTGATTGCCAGAATTTCTTGTGATAAGAATTCATCATGCTTACAGAGCTAATTATGAAATGTAGGTTCCATCTTGCATTTGGCACACTCCTGACACTGTGTTCATGTTTGTTAGGTAAATAAAGGGTGAGAAATTGGATTGTTCAGAGGAAAAGTTAATCTGACTGAAAGAAAATTAGAGTTGTAGATTAGAATCTTGGGGCTTCTAAGCCTCTAGGTCAATTCTAATTTATGAAATTTAGAGATGTCAGCTGAAGTGGAGAATCTTGCCTATAGAACTGGTCTAGTCAGAGCATTGGTATTTCCTGAGGTTTTCTTAGTCATTTGAGGACCTTCCTCACTGCTAGTCCATTGAGGTCAACTCTATGACTGTAAGATTTTTTTACCAGAGCATTTGAATACATACACAGCTCTAGAGATTTAGGGATTCTTAAGAAACAATGTAGCTGGGAACCAGTGGCTCATGCTTGTAATCCTAGTTACTCAGGAGGCTGAGATCTGAGGATCATGGTTCAAAGCAAGGCCAGGCAGGAAAGTCTGGAGACACTTATCTCCAGTAAATCACCAGAAAATTACAAGTGGCACTGTGGCCCAAGTTCAAGTGGTTGAGTTCTCCCTTGAGTTCAAACTGGAGACCAACTCGGACCCCCCCAACACCCCTAACCCCCTTATCCCCCCCCCCAAAAAATGTAGGTGTTGGTTGAGTGCATGTGTGAGTGATTGAGTTGATTTACGACCTTGGGATTTCTCTATATGGTTACTGGCTGAGTGGTGAGTTCTATGAGGTTGTAGGTTCCTTGTAATCTTTCTCTGGGAGAGGAAAAGAAGAAGAAGATGATGGTGGTGGTGGTGATGGCCAGCAGTTAGGCAGATAGGTAAATACTAGTCCAGGCTGAAGGTACACACTGGAATTTCAGTCCCACTATATCCCTGTAGTTTCATGAATTAGTCAGGTTATTTGACCTCTCTGTGTCATGTTTACTGGTACCTTCCAAATGCCAGTGTTACCAGTGTGGCCTTGGGAACATTGAAGGAATTAGCCTCTGAAAGACAGCTCCCTAGAGCAATGTCAGAGACTCCATAAACTAGCAATGAATGTTAGTTTTTGTGTTGTTAACTAAAAAAAACACTTTTTATGAGGTGTATTGGAAGCCTTGCATACATATTAACAACTTTCTGAGGCACTTTTGCTATTCCTATTCTATAGTTGAATAAATGAAGACACAGGGCTGTTACTCCACCTCCCCAGGTCATGTAGCTATTAAGTGGGTGAAGATCACTTCTCTTCCTCGCAGGCTCTAGAGCCTATGCTTGTGTGTGGATGTGACAGGAAATAGATCATGTAGTTGCTGAAGAGATCTTTCTGACTTTCCAAATTTCCTTTCTTCCCAGGACATTTCAGAACCCAGGTTGTTTTTAGGAACATCTTCGTGGATTCCCAGGTAAGTTGAGATTGTCCTTTCCTTCTCCATGAGCTGCCTTGGCTTTCTTCTCCTGTAGCATGCCTGAGGGTTCCTCTCATCCCCTTTAGCCTTGGGTAGTCTCAGCTGCCTTCCAGAGTCTCGGCAAGAAAGTTCTTGTTTGTAGTGTGTGGGCTTAGGCACTCTTGAGAGGTCCATAAAGGAAGTGGGCCTGAACCATTCCTATCTCACTAACATCCCCTTTCTCACCTATATTCACATTTCTATGACTATCAGTTTGCACCATGTAAAATGCAAAATACTTTGGAGTACTGCAAAAAGCAAATAAAAAGAATTCTAAAAAGCAGGCTTTTTTTTTTTTTTTTTAGATAATCCTGTGATTTTTAAGAGTAGCCAAGAGTAGCAGGCTCTGGAGCCTGACTACCTATTTTTCCTTTCTTACAGTGATAGCCATTTTGCCCTTGTCACTTCTGTGGGAGAGTGTGCCTCAGTGATTCTGGGAGTCTGACTTACCTGTTGCAGGGCTCAGCATAGAGCAAGAGTAGGAGGACACAGGCCTCAGAGCTGGCCTGGCTTTGCTACCAGCCTCTTCTGCCTAATAATTATGTGGTCTTTACACTTTACTAACTTCTTTGAGGTTCAGTTTCCTCCTCTCCGATAAGTTTGGGTAATTAATAGCAGAATTGTTGGGGTATCGCAAGTTCATATATGTAAAGGAAGATTACATAAAAGAAAATTGTCACTATTCTGTTACCAGTTATTGATATTCAAGTTGGTTTGTCAAAAATCTTTATTTCAGGATCATGCATTCTTTGATATTTTTCCCCTTGTAGTATATATTATAACTTGTGAAAAGATCATCTTTGGTCTAGATCCTGTCAAAAATCATAAATTCCAAATTGGTGTCATCAAAATTAAGGAGGCCTTAGTGCCTCCTAGATATTTCCATTAATGTTTAAACTTGATTCTTTTTCCATAAACCTGAGACTTTAGTAGTAAGATGACTGTAATGTTTTTAGATGAGCCATTAACATTGGTGGGTACTGGTTGTATTCCATGCATGGAAGAGAATATTTAACTTTCTTCTATCTGAGTCACCACGGTAACACTTCGGAGTTGTTGAGAGTTATTATGAAAACAACTGGTCCATTTTTCTCTCTTTCCCTGTGTCTCTATGCATATGTGTACACACACACACACACACACACACACACACACACACACTCACACACACACACACACACACACACACACACACACACACACACACACACACACACACACAGAGTTTAAATGGTTTTTTGGCTAGGCAACTGAAGAGTAACTATGTAAATCTGGCATTCTTCCCTCCAAGACAAGCAAGGACATAGTCAAGTCCTTGGAACATATACTAAATAATCAGAAACTGATTATTCTGCTGGAAGGCAACCACTTAATGGAAAGATGTACCAGTTGCAAACAATTCTGATCATATTTTTTTTGTCAGGAGAATGAGATGCCTCCAGCTATCTGTCACTAATCATATTAGAGGTAGAAAGCAGGAATGCTTTGGCCTGCAGAAGATTACTCTAATCACATGTTGGAACACTACTTTTACTGGCTGCTTACCCCAGAATGGTGACATTAGACATCCCTTCTGTAACTGGTCTTGCCAGTTGGTAGTAGTTGAAACATATGCCACATGAGCACACTTAAGGAATTTTCTAATTACAGCTCAGAGGCTTTGCTTTTATCTTTTTATGCGTGTACTTCAGACATAACTGATTGAAATGATTTTTCCCTCTGCATATTCCTATTGCCAGTGGTTATAGAAAAACAAGGAAGATGGCAAATGAAAGCCATAGTAACTGAAGAGATGTCCGAATTCAATTAGGAAGAGGCCTATCCCATGTGAACACACAAGCCATATAAATCCATTTTAATTGTGAGCTGCAATACTTATCTGGTTATGTTTATTTTGGAATCAAGTGCCAAAGCTGGATTTAGACCAGAACTCCACATCTTCGAGCCCTAATGACTAATTTGGGTACTCACCGAATCCCTTAATTTATTTCTTAATTAGTTTTCCCAGAATTAGAGAGTTGCTTGGTTGCACTCATTTTCACAAATTTCTCATGAATCAAAACAAATGTGCATAGTTTTTTTCTCTGTATGGTTCAAATATTTAGCCCTCATCTTAAAAAACTATTCTTGTTATCAAAATAGCAATCACAATGTCAATAACAAAACAAATACAACTTTACATTTTCGAAGGGAGTATGGTAAAAAGAAAACAAAACAAAACAACAAAAAACAGTATGAAAGTTCCAGGAGAACATGATGTTGAATTATGGTTCAACTCCTCATAGCTGTGGGACTTGTTAAGTTACTTGCCCTCTCTGTGCTTTGGATTCTTTTTGTAAAATGGGAGGAATGTTAGTATGGACTGCACCATGTTAGTCTCAGGGTTAAACAGATGAGTACATGTAGCATGTAGTGTCTGTGAGTTGTTACGTGGAAAGTTCCACTTAGCAGTTATTGTCTGTTAGCAATGGGACAGTGATAAACTGATCGGCAGATTTTGCCAGTGCCACTGTAGGGCCATCTACATGTGTCCTATTCCTGCATCCCAGGTGGAGGACAGTCTTGATCGTCACAAAAGCACTCGAGGCTCCAGATCTAGAATGAACTCTTGTAACTATTTATATTTGTCGTGCTCGTTAGCATTTTTGTGTTACAGTCTTGGTCAGTGTTTACCTGAAACCTTTTGATGAAAAATTGCTTTAAAATTTGAAAAAATACTTTATTCTTTCAGTATTCACACTATTGGCCCTCACTAAAAGGAAAATTGTGATTGTAGTACACAAAAACTGTGTGTCCATGAAGGAGGGGGAAGAGAGTTAGATAATCAGTTTCAAAGAATGCATTGGAAGGTTTCAAAAGAAAATTTTAGAAGAGTAAGGTGCACCGATGTCCTAGTGTGGTGAATATATAGGAATTACTTTACAGAAAGGTAAATCTGTAATTTAATGACCTTTTTCATGGCTGCCTAAGAATTAGTTAATACTAAAACTGATTTCCAAGAGATACATTAGAATTACTTTCCCTTAGGTTTAAAAAATGACTTTTAACTATTCATGTGCATAGGGGCCAGGTTATGTGTGTGGATTTACATATTCCTATGTATGTATGTATGTATGTATGTATGTATGTATGTATGTATGTATCTGTCTGTCTGTCTGTCTACCTACCTACCTATTTTGGACAAATGCATATTTGTGTGCATTCAGAGATAGGTATAAAGTGTGATCATATGTTGAAATACTATATACATCAATGGAAAAAATATCTGTAGCTATACACACAAAATGAATATATCCTACAGATACAATATTGAAAAAAGATAAAGAGAATAATACATAGAGGTCTTATTATATTTACATATATAAATATGAATGTAGGCAGAATGTAGGCTAAGGTATACACAAATTATGTGGCCAAACTTATAAAAAATCAAAAAAGTAGTACAGAAAGAATGAGTTATTAGCATATCACTTATCTCTAAGAGAAGGAAGGGAAAGGACCTGGTATATTTTTCTGGTGCCAGTACTGGGACTTGATCTCCAGGTCTTGGGCTGTCACTTTCCTTTTTTTCCTCATAGCTAGCACTACCATTTGAGCCACACCTCCAGTACTGGCTTTTTGCTCTTAAGAGTTTCTGGGATTTATCGTTCACTGGCTAGTTTCTAACTGTGATCCTCAGAACTCAGTGTCCTTGGTAGCTAGGTTATAGGCTTGAGTGACTTGTACTGGCTCAAAATTCAACAAAGCTTCACAAATGAATAGAATCTTCAAAAAAAGTATCCCATAAATTGAAGATAATTTTAGTACTGTAAAGACAAGAGTGTGAAAGCTTTGCACAAACTCTCAAGCACATATCTGATCATTTGATTGGGTCACATCTGGCAAGAAGCGGTCACTAACATCTAAATTATATGGATGATATATGGATTTCTGTGCAGTGATTAATCGTGAAACTCATCCTGTGTATATTCACTTTGAGATATCGCAACTAGTAAGTATTATGTTGATTCTTTCATCCCATTTTCTTGGTTTTGTTATATTCTATGACGTGTTGATACATGAACCTATGTATATAGACTATAAATAAGATGAAACATACATTAGGGGTGCATGTTCAAAACATGGTAAAAATATCTTGGATGACTACCATGCAGTTCAAAGATGATCACATTAATTATTAACATGTCTGTAAAGATAGTATCCATATCTCAACCTTAATTTCTTTTTATTGGTAAATTCAATACTAAGGAATTAGTTTATGTTTTACTGTTTAAAACTTTTTTAAATTAGTAGGTTAGGCTTGAGGTAGAAGACACACACACACACACACACACACACACACACACACACACACACACTTTTTTTTTGTTGTTTCATTTATATTCCCTATAAAATCACTTTAGGGATTCTGTATGAAAAAGTAAAAAGAAAAAAAAATCATTGATATCATCAGGTAGGTTTTCCCAAGGCAAGAGTAATTTAAAAAGCAAAGTGGTATGCGCCTTGTGGTCTATAGTGGAAAAGACCCTTTCCCAACAATCAGTGGGCCTCTGTGTCCCAAGCTGATTCTGCCACTTAATTCAGTGGCACACAGACAAAGTCTTGTCTGAGCTTCCTTCCTTCCCTCCCTCCCTTCCTTCATCCCTTGCTTCCACTATCCTTTATTTTCTTCTTTCTTTATTTCTTTTCTTTGCTTTTCTTTCTTTAACTTACATTAGTTATACAGGGGGGAATCTTTCATTTTTACATTTCCACACAAGTTTTCAATGTATTCCAGTCAATCTTTCTATCCCATCGCCTCATTCCTGTTCTGTAGATGATATACACATTTCTCTTGGCTTTACGGGGGTCACTGATATGCCAGAATCTTTAAAATGTTGAGTTTCATATAAATGTAAGAAATTATGATGATCCTGTTTCTCATACTTCTCTTTTCTTGACATGTAATTTTTATGATGTCCTTAATGTACAGGTTCTTTTGATTGGAAACTATAGAAAATGTTTGACTAATTTGACATGAAAGGCAGTTACTTGTAGATTTTCTTTAATTGGAAGGATCGTGGGATAACTTAGAATTGAAGCATAATGACCTGTAAACTCAAGGGATTTTAGCATAGGATTTTATATCTCTTTTCTTTAATGAGATATTGCTTAATGTGACAAGTAATGGATTATTTCCTCTGAGGTTCAAGGTCTTCAAGTTTGAGGCTCCTGGAGAGAATCTAATTGGTCCTCCTTAGGTTGATGAGCAACCTTTTGACAGTCAGCCTCGGTTGATGAGATATGCTCATATAGTATGGACATGATTCTTGGCAGCTCCCTCCTTGTATACATATCCTCAGAAAATCTGGGATGCTTATGAAATACCTACAACTGGTATTTATGTTTCAATAGTTGCTAATGACTCAATCTTCTTTAAAAAGATAATAAAAAATTGAAGAAATCCAAGTACACGGAAGTATGAATAAATGTGAATATCACCTGATTGATCCTAAGTTTCTCATATTCTTTTGGACTTAAACCCACTCTTCCCTAGTTTCTAGACAGTTCTTTGTAGGTCCCTCTGGGCTTCTTGGACTTAGCCTGCTTCCATAAATTTTGGCTTTATTTCCACATTTAAACTACTGAGTTGGCTCTTTTGAGAAAGCAAGCATTAACCAAATTTAAACCTTCTTAATGCTGACATTCTCTTTACCAATAGCCCGACTTGCCCTAGAATTTTATTCCAAGGGAAAGAAAGAGAGGTACACATTCTTTGTAAATTAGGTGAGACCTCATATCATTAAGACATCTTAAAATTTTTATTGTCCTTTAAACCTTTTAAAGCCCAGTTGAGTAATTCAGTCATTCCTCACCAGACATCTCTAGCCCTTCTTCATACCACATGGGTATCCAACACATAGCATGTGTTCTTCCAGGCTTCAAGAAAGTAATCATTTGTAATGTTTCAAGAATAGAAATAATGAAAGTGTTTATATATCTGAAAAACAATGAATAATCCCCCAAACAAATTAAATGTTGCTTTTTAATATTGTCCTAAATAGTGAGTGTCTTAATTGTCTCCTTGGAATACTCATAAGCTGCAAAGAGTGCCAAAATTCTTTGTGAAGGATTTGCACACACACACACACACACACACACACACACACACACACACACACACACACACACACACACACACACACCAAAGTTTCACATTTTCTTTCTTTTTTTAGAGAAAGCTTACCATTGAAGAAATGAATATGGTAATAACAATCATTATTTCACACAGCTTCCATTTTCCAAAGTACAGAGTTGTAATCTATAGTTCATTTTTTTTAGCCATCTCTCAATACATTATCTACCCAGTGCCTCACACAGTTACAAGAGTGATTTATTATTCGTCAAATTTTAAGTGCTAATCCATGAAATGTTAAACTTCTATTGGCAGCTATTATACATAGGTTTGCAGGTGTTCTGGCTAATGCTATGAAAGATCAGCATTTGCAATAAATTGTAACTGTAATGGAAAGAATTTTGCATCCTGGGTCTTCTAAGCATTGGTATTTGGAATGCACTTACATGGGATAATTAAAATAAAGGGATAAAACAGCTCAGGCTTTAACTCTTGAACTTTAGGCCAGCCATCATCAAGAGCAAAAGCATCTTGGTAGCTTTGTTCTTCTAACACTGAGATTTCCTGGCTATGAGCACTGACAGAGTGCCAAGTAAAGGCCTAATTGCATTCCTTGTTGCTGAGAAAAAAAATCTCAAAGGAAATTTCCTCTATTTTCATAGGGGTACCTAAGCATTAACATTTGGGGGAATAACATTGTTTATAAGACTAGAGAAACTTTCAAAAATGAGAGCTTAAAGACGGTTTCAGCAGGCAATTAAGAGGAATGTGTGGCTAACCTACACTGGTAAAGAATTGGGGGTGGTAAAGAGGAGAGATGTAGCTTTGTCTTCTCCTTGCTGAGGTCTGTTTTCTCCTTTCACTGTGGTCTGCTCAAAGACTAAGCAGGATAATACCTGACATTCAGATATCTCCACTGTGTACTATTGATTCTCAGTTCTGTTTTGTTTGCCTGTTTTCCCAGTCCTATGCCAACTTTCTAGTATAGTAGAGGCATGCCATTAGTATTTGTTGAGTGAGTGAATGAATAAATGAATGAATGAATGAATATATTCAAATTGATCATCTGTAATGTATGTGTTAGAGATTAGATCTGGGTCAATAGAAAGCCTACAGATTGGGAGAAGATCTTCACTAGCCATACAACGGACAAGGGTCTTATATCTAAAATATACTTGGAACTCAAAAAATTAAATCCCCCAATAACAAATCCTCAAAGAAACAACTGCCCAATAAATAAGTGGGCTAAAGACTTAAAGAGAAACTTCTCTGAAGAGGAAAGAAGGATGGCCAATAGACACATGAAGAAATGTTCAACCTCCCTAGCCATAAAAGAAATGCAAATCAAAACAACATTAAGATACCACCTCACCCCAGTTAGAATGGCAAAAATCAAGAACTCTAATAACAACAGATGCTGGAGGGGGTGTGGACAGAAGGGAACCTTACTGCATTGTTGGTGGGAATGTAAACTTGTTCAACCACTTTGGAAAGCAGTATGGACGTTCCTCAAAAGACTCCACATAGAGCTCCCCTATGACCCAGCAATCCCACTTTTGGGCATTTACCCAAATGTTTATAAACAAGACCATACTAAAGCTACCAGCACAACTATGTTTATTGCAGCATTATTTACTATAGCTAAGATATGGAACCAACCCAGGTGCCCTTCAGTAGATGAATGGATCAAGAAAATGTGGTATATATACACAATGGAATTCTATGTCTCCATCAGAAAGAATGACATTGCCCCATTTGTTAGGAAATGGAATGACTTGGAAAAAATTATATTAAGTGAAGTAAGCCAAGCCCAAAGAACCATAGGTCCCATGGTTTCCCTTATTTGCAATATCTAGTATATTTATGAGTCAAGCAGAAAAGGTCAGATAAGGTGATGTTAGGAAAATGAACCCTAAGATATGTATTTAAATGTTTTTTTCTTTCATGCATTTGTTTCTAACGCATTTATAAGATTAGTTCTTAGTTACCACAGTATAACCCCTGCTTTCACTGTATTTGATGTCGGTATAATCTGTGGAGGGGAAGGGGAAAAACAAGTTGTTTAAATAAGGATACAGGTGGACCCGTTGCAACAATGAGAAGTACAGGTTGTCATGTCGAACATGAACTTTACAACTTTGGTGGGGGGGTGGGGGGAGGCTGGGAAGGGATGGGAAGGGGAAACAAAGGAGGAGGCTACAATGCTTATAAGAAATGTACTCATTATCTTGCCCATGTAATTGTAACCCCTCTGTACAGTATTTTCACAATAAAAAAAAAGAGATTAGATCTGGGCCAGTTCTACCTTGAATAAGAAAAATTTTGGAATTAGTAGCCATCTATAGTGGATTGAATTCTTTTAATACATGGATTTTTTAGAAGTTTATTTTACTTTATTTTATTATAAGGGTGATGTACAGAGGAGTTACAGTTATACAAGTAAAGTAATAAGTACATTACTTATGGAACATTGTTGCCCCCTCCCTCGTTTTTCCCCATTTTCCACTCTCCAACCCCCTCCCTCAAGTTGTAAAGTTCATTTCCAACACATTGTCTTGTGAGTATCACTGTCCCATTAGTTCACCCTTTGTCCTTTGTCTCACTTTGTTATTCTCCTTCCTATCTCCAAATCAGATAAACATATATACAAGACCAAAATCAAAAACAGTAACAACAGGGGATAAGCCAAAGGGAAAAAAAGAAGGAAAACAGAAATAACTTCATACAGTACATTTAAAAAAAAAAACACCTCTTATTCCAGTATCTTGGAGTTCATTTTGAGTAACATCATTTTATACTAATTATTACAAATGAGGGAAACCCTGGAGCCTATGTTTCTTTGGGTCTGGCTTACTTCACTTAATATTATTTTTTCCAAGTCTTTCTATTTCCTAACAAATGGGGCAATGCCATTCTTTCTGGTGGAGGCATAGAATTCTATTGCGTATATATACCACATTTTCTTGATCCATTCATCTACTGAGGTGCACCTGGGTTGGTTCCATATCTTAGCTATGGTAAATAATGCTGCAATGAGCATAGATGTGCTATTGGTAGCTTTAGGGTGTCCTTGTTTGTGGTCATTTGGGTAAATGCCCAGGAGTGGGATTGCTGGATCATAGGGGAGCTCTATGTTTAGTCTTTTGAGGAATCTCCATACTGCTTTCCAGAGTTGTTGAACCAGTTTGTGTACACCAACAGTGTAGTAGTGTTCCCTTTTGACCACATTCTGCCAGCATCTACTATTATTAGTTTTCTTGATAATATCCATTCTAACTAGGGTGAGATGGAATCTCAGTGTGGCTTTGATTTTCAAACTCTATTATAAAGCTGTAGTTATTAAAAAAAAAAAACAACAGCTTGGTACTGGCACATGAACAGGCCTGAGTACTAAGGGAATAGAACTGAAGACCCAGGAATGATTCCACAGACCTATGGCCACCTAATCTTTGATAAGGTAACTAATTATCAGATGGAAGAAAGATGGCCTCTTCCACAAATGGTACTGGCATAATTGGCTCTACATGTGTAGAAAACTGAAGTTAGATCCTTATGTATTACCCTGCACCAGAATCAACTCCAAATGGATCAAAACCTTAATGTAAGAGCAGATACCCTGAAAATATTACAGGAAGGGATAGGGGATATACTTGGACTCCTTGGCACAGGTAAGAACTGCTTAAATAAAGATCCAGAAACATAACAAATCAAAGAAAGACTGGATAAATGGGATTGAATTAAACTGCACAGTTTCTACGTGGCAAAGTACATAGCTGGCAAGATAAATAGAAAGCACACCGATAGGGAGAAGATCTTCACTAGCTATACAACAGACAAGGGCCTTAAATCAAAAATATACTTAGAGCTCAAAAACTTAACCCCCCCCAATAATGAATCCTCCACCCCATTAATAAGTTGGCTAAAGAATTAAAAAGAGACCTCTCTGGAGAGGAAATAAGAATAGCCAATAGACACATGAACAAATGTTCAACATTCTGGCCATAAAAGAAATGCAAACCAATACATGGATTTTATATCCTAGTGATGGAGCCACCCAGAGAATCAATACAGGATTTATAGGTAGTGATGAGAGCCAGAAAAGACCTAAGCAAAGTGAATGCTAAGATAGAGAAACCCGGAACAATCTGAAAACCTACTGGTAGAGAAAGAATGTTTATAACTTTTCAGGAGGCTTAATTTATCCTAGAAGCTAACATATCCAATGAAAAGATTCATTTTATTAGGCCTTCTTTTTTGTAAGCAAACATTAGCTGTACAAAGGGGATTTCATTGTGACATATCCACGCATTGTCATACTTTTTCTTAATGTAAGTAAGTTTGCAGAATTCTTACCCTGCCATAATATCAGTTCCTACTTTGTGGAATTGCTCTCAGCAGCTCAGTTGGTTAGTGCCTAGTGCCCAGGCCAAGGGTAGTTCTTAGTTTCACTTCTGTTCTTCTCTAAGCCTGTTTTTCAAAGCCCAGTGACTGTCCTCCACAATGTGTACCACAAGTCATATAGAAAACCAGGTGACTAAAAGTGGGTAGATCAGCACAAATTTATCATCAAAGCTGAAAGAAAGATCCTCAAAGTGAACATCCTGCTGACTGTGGGTCAGAGTGTTATCTTTGTATCTCAAGGATAGAACATCTAATAAAACTTGAGTACAAAGTATACTTCACCCTCCAAGCATGCCAAACTGTGTCAACCAGAAAACTGTTCCTTAGGGTTTACAATTTCCTTTTTCCTAAATTAAAAAAATGCTAATATGAACTGTTGACTTTCCACAATACATGTTATTATCGTATATAGGGCAAAGAGTAAATAAAACACTTGCCTAATGAAATAACAGTTCATTTTAACTCAGCAAGCTGGAATTAATTTTAGCTTTATTTTTTTTCTTTTTTTCCATGCTTCTTTATGAAAATAAGCCACAATCATTTTTATTCTACCATTCTTCATAACCTTATAAGCAAGCTTCCTGCTTATGCTTTTAGGAGCCACTTTTTAAGATCCTTAAGGGATATCTTTTTAGTACTTTCCTTTTTAAAGTAATTATTCATCCATAGCACCTCCTTAGAATGTTTGAGGGTTTGGAAATACAGAAACTTCTTAATGAGATAATGGTTAATGGTCTGTTCAGGGTATCACAATGTTTTTATGTCTGTCTTAGTTAACATAAATTATATTTAGTCATTCCAGAAAAGACATAGGTATTTTAGGATAGATTTAGTATAAATCATATTGTTTGCTTTTTTTGTTGTTGTTTTGGTTGGTCATGGGGCTTGAACTCCGGGCTTGGGCACTGTCCCTCAGCTCTTCAGCTCAAAGCTAGCGCTCTACCACTTGAGCCACAGTGCCACTTCCAGTTTTCTGAGTGGCTTATTGGAGATAAAAGTCCCTCGGACTTTTCCTGCCCAGGCTGGCTTTGAACCACAATCCCCAGATCTCAGCCTCCCTGAGTAGCTAGAATTATAGGCATGAGCCACCGGTGCCCAGCATGTTGTTTGCTTCTTATGTAGAGTGGTCATAGATTAGATCCTATGGGTAGTATTTATAGATTTAAAAAATGTTTGTAGTAACAAAGTTAATACTTAAGAGATATTAAGAATAATATGGGGCTAAGGATATAGCTCAGAAGTAGAATGCTTGTTGAGCATGAGCAAGACACTAGATTCCATCTTTATCACTGAAAAAAATAACAGGAAGAACATGTCTTAGTAGTCCATGCAAAACATCCATGCAGGACAGATGATCCCTTTTATTATAAGTATTCTTTTTAAACTTTAAAATTCTGTACCAATGCAGAGTAATCATGTCATTGTTGATTTTTACATTTGTGGCCTGTAGAAATTGTGGGCTAAGTGACAGTCCATAGCTATTTTGTTTTGATGAGGGAATACGTTGGTGTTTAGAGTGAAGATATCATTCATTATCTCTGTTAGAGGTATTCTAAATTCATACTACATTTGACATTTGAACTATCCAGACCACCCTGGGACACCGACTGATGCTTCCCAAGAGTCTTCAGAGCAGGGTATCATTTCTAGGAAGTAAACTCAACCATGTCACATCTGAGGTCTACAGGTGATGAAGAGCCTCATAGAGGCACTCTCTACAAAAGGTCATGTGCACTCCAAAAGGTCTGCAAAATCACCAATTGCTGGTCTTACATGGCTCTTTGCTATGGTCCCTGACAGTCAATGTTTGATGACTTTTACTGCTTTGGTATTGTTTGGGGGCTGGTACTTATTTTATAAATCACCTGCACTTTTTCTCTGCCAATCTTATGTTTTGATGGATCTGTCTCTGCTTCTTTGTCCTCCAACACAAAATTCTCAACACTTTGCTTTCTTTATGTTATCCCCTCTGCTACAAAACAATGTGTGTCCTGGAAATATTTACCTGTGGATTTCCTTCCTGTACTCTTTTCCACTGTACTGCAGAAGTCAGCTGCATTCTTGCTGTGTGCTTCTCTCCGAAGGCTCACGTGGAGTGGGGGCAGCAGGAGGCACAGCCCCTCCTCCTTGGAGTGCTCCTCCAGAGAAGTGTGGCATTGTCCCTGCCCAGGACCCTGCCATGGGAAACACACTCCCTTAAATCACCATAGCTTGCACAAATACTACTTCCATTTAGCCTAACCTTTCATTGTGCTTGAAAATGACAGAAAGTACTTCAGTCCTACACAGTGTTTTTCTGGAAACAAAAATAAATGGGGTTCCTTTAAGCAACCACACTTGTACTTTTGCCCTTACATTTCCTTTTTGAGTTGTCATATACAATTCAGGGTTTATCACGTATTTTCATTTTGTGAGAATCAGATAATTTCTCTACTGATAAAATTGTGAATTATAGAAGTAATGTGATTGTTAAAGGTAAAGACACCTCATATAGCCTTAAAACATTTGGAATGGAGTCTTGCTGACATTTCTTAAATGTTCATACATACACATATGTGTCACTGGCAGAGTGACTTAATTCTCTAACCGCTTTGATGCATTCATCCAACTAATGCTCACAAAGGCCTGTGAGGTGGAATTGTAACATTTGTCCATGTTTCACAGATGTAGACACAGAGGCTTGGTAAAGTTGAATGACTTTCCCAAGGTTATGTAACTGGGCGTGAGTGCTCCCATCCATAACAGGAACCACCGAACAAAGCTCTATAAATGACCCAAGTCCTAGCTGTAACCTGTAGAAGCCTCCCTTTCCTCACCTCTGAAATGGGAGATGTAGTTCCAATTTACTAAATGATGAGGATCAAAGCAAATCATAGTTTGAGAGAGCTCAATGATATGAACTAAATGTTGATAAGGATATTTCCTATTAGGCAAATACTACTCTTGCATTTTCTTCTTGCTGCTTTGATGTGCTGATAATTCATATGAGGAATTTTTTTGTCTTGAAATCATAGAAAAACTCAGGTTCCGCAATGATAATGGACTTTGGAAGCATTTAAAGCATAAGTAGATCTTACTATAACATTTAAAAAATGTTAGATAAGTTCAGTGTCATTGTTCCCCTTTAATTCTAGATCCCATTTGTCTAGTTCTTAATGCCCTCTTTTTCAATCAAGCAGAATAAATTTTCCAAGTACCTGTTCACCATATACCATGGACTTGTCACACATTGAAAGATTTCAGTGTGTCATAAAGCATATGGCACCATGTCCCTACTGCCAGCCTAGGACCTCAAAATTGTAGAGAGACAATGAGTAGGCCACAGACTTAAAAGAGAGCAAGAGAACAAAAAGGAAGGGAAGGAAGGAAAGGAAGGAAGGAAAGGAAAAGAAGGAAAGGAAGGAAGGAAGGAAGGAAGGAAGGAAGGAAGGAAGGAAGGTAGGAAGGAAGGAAGGAAGGAAGGAAGGAAAGAAGGAAGGAAGGAAAGAAACTTTCTGCAAAGTGTGAGACAGGAGACTAGAGCAAGCACTGCAGAAAGATGTGATAGGTGGTGGTAGAAGAAATGGAGGAAGGAGGAAGAAGACACTGAGGATGATAAACCTTATAGGAGACTGCTTGATTCCTGGTTCACAGGAGAGCCAGCAGTTTTTCCCATCTCTGGTTCTGGGCCTGCCTTTCCTACACGGGCTGCTCATGTCTAGCTTCAGTTCTCATCACACTCTCACAAGTCAGGATGTCTGGCTGAGCTCTTATCATCCCTTGGGGAGACTAAATAGCCTACAGGCCTGGCTTTGTGTGACTCTTTAGGACTCCTAGAAATTGAACTCTTTTTTTTTTTTTTTTAAGAGACTGCTATTATCTGTTTAGGGCCACCCTGTTTGGTGGGTCTTTAGCTGGGATTTGTGATCATAATGCTTTATCTTTTTTCTCTTTTCTGGATTAAGAACAATATCCTTGCCATTTAGTCTCTAAATATAGCAAGTATTTATCATAGAAAAATGTCCTTATGTTAGGAAAGAAGTTGGCAGTCTCAGTGATGTGAAAATGTCCAATTTAGAAAACATGTTTTAAAGGAAAAGCTGCTATAAACCCTTCTTGGAATGAGGTGGAATATAAATGAATAAATAAAAAATTTAAAGCAAATGTGTTGTTTGATAACACATTTCACTGTTATCTTTCTAGTCTTACAGGTACTTATTGATTTTGCCTAAATTTCAGATGTTGTTTCTATTCATTTGTTGAAATGTCAGGCTACAAATTGATGCTGGCATCTAATAGAAAGCATAACTTAGATGAAGATTTTTCAGTTGATGAGTGTACTACAGGCACTCCAATACTGTTGCTAGGAACTAACTACTTAGAATTTACGAATACTGGTGAGTGTATAAGAAAAGTACTTAGTACAGAGTAAGGAAATGGCATCAAGCCCCAAAGATATGGCCAAAATTCAATGTATCAGTACTCCCTTTTATCTGTGAGGTTATACTTCAAGCTCCTAAAAACCTTGAATATGACAAAATCCTATATATACTGCTTTGTTCTTCTTTTTCTTTCTTTTTGTTTTATGGTACATGTGTGTCTTTGATGACTGGTAACCAGCATTCAGGTAGCATTTACAGCAGGCATACATACACTGGACAAAGGGATGATTTGTATCTTGGGCCAGTGGGGCAAGATGGCACAGGCTTTGATTGCACTGTTCAGAATCACAGTGACATGCAATTTAAAACATAGGCATTATCTGTTCTTGGAATTTTTCAATTTAATACTTTTGGAATGTGATTGACTGTAAGTAACAAAAACTGGAGGTAATGAGAAACTACTGAGTCCATGGTAATGATTGCCTGGGAATATATAAACAGAGTATCTGGTATGACATCATCTAATTGATTAAGGTGGTAGTAGTTAAACTCATCAGAATTATAAATAAAAGCACATCTATTACATTTGACCAACCCAAGTCTGACTTGTACAATTTCATTCAGAGATGAACTGCTCAGAGCACTTGACTTGAATACAACTCAAGTAAATTAAATCACATGACTCACTTTCTAAAGGACAGTTTGACAATATGTTTTTATTCGTTCCTTTAAAGTAAGTTTTTATTATTTTGTCACAAATATTTTTTCTATGAATTTATACCAAGGATGTAATTTGGGAACATGTAAAAAGGTTTTAGCCACAAAGATGTTCATTATATCATTGTTTATAATATGGTAAATAGGAAATTGTCTAAACAACAACAACAACTAGTTAAATACATATATTGTTAAGTGATTCAATATTACAAAAACAGATATGTACAATACGATCACATTTTTAATATATTCTTGTTAATATATTGTGAGGAATTACCTAGAATTTTAATAAAGAGTTTTTAAAGTGGTTCTCTGGATGATAAGATTGTGGGAATTAATAAGTGTTCTTTTGCTATGTCCTTTAATCTTTCTGTTCTGAGCATATATTGCTTTCTTAATAAGGAAGACAGAAAAAATAAGACCACATTTAATTGAAAGGGAAAGTATGTGAGCCAAACCATATGAAAGAAACTGAGTCTGGATAATAGGGAAACTTGATGTGATCATTTTTGGCTGCATTTATTTGTAGCATATTTTAGCTAACATAGGACTTTAGAAACTGTTCTTTAGTACACTTGATTTAGCAGAGCTCATGAAGTTTCTTCTAAATCTTCCCTGCAAAGTGAAGGAACTTGATTTATTAGATCAGCTCTAGGGTTCCTTCTCACTCCCAAATACCAGGTCTCCATTTCTGAGGAGATCTACCTAGAGAAACTGCTGCTTGGGAGACTGCATTCCTTATATTTGCAAGTTGCCAAGTGATGAAATATATTCCTAAGAACTCATTGTACTATTTGTAGTACACTCTCACTAACCCACTCTGAATATTACATTTTGCTCCTTTGAAAAGAGACATTCAAAAGACATAGCCTTCCATCATCTGTTGATTATCCTAGCTTTCTACTTTTTTTTTTTTTTTGGTGAATTTAAGGTCAGGGTTTCATAGCTGAAAAGTACTCATTGTTTCAGGGGAACTTCAACTGATGGTGAGAAGTTAGTTGAAACAGACCATAATGAAGAATTCACTCGCATCAGAAAATAAAATCCTCACCAGCTGTAAACTCTGGCAACCTGTCAGCCTCTTCCTTCTGTACAAAGAAAATCTCTGTCTGCTTACCCTTGGACCTGATTTAGTTCAGACAGTCATGATACTCTGTATTTTTCCTCATTAATCACACTGGGCACATGGCATAGTAGGATGGCAACCTGTTTCTCTTACCTTTAAAAAATATGATTTTTTAGAATGACTTCACAATAAATGTAGAAGCAAACAAGTTACACATGGGTAGACTGATTGCCTCATTCTATAATGCCTGAATGGACATTGGTGGAAAGAGCAATGCTTAACAAGTTAGGTAATCATTATTATAATCCATTTCTTGTGGAATACTAGAGAGGTGTCCAGCTTTTTATAGGTTCAGATTTTCCTCCCACATAAGGGAGAAGCTTGACGATGATGTATATAGGGCTGGGAAGGTGGCTCAGTGGTAGAGTGCTTGCCTTGAGCTGAGGAGCTGAGGGACAGTGCCCAGGCCCAGAGTTCAGACCAACTGACCAAAAGAGAGAGAGAGAGAGAGAGAGAGAAGAAAAAGAAAAGAAAGAAAAGAGGCCAGAACATAACTCCCATCCACTACCGCTTACCTCTGTTGGCCCAATAAACCATTATTTTCATGTTTGTCTTTCTTGTCTCATGCCACACTACATAATTTCAGAGAGAATCTCATTTTTACATTCTCTATACTCTCCCATGTATGATACGTTTTTTATGACTGCTGAAAAAAATTTCCTAAACAGCTGCTTCCGTTATTCTCCAATTTTAAAAGCTATCTCCTGGGCATTAAATGTCAATCCAGAGATTCCCACATTTGTTATCATTTCTAACCTAACCACTAGAAGTCTAAGGTATTATTTTAAACAGAAAGATTCTTGCCTGGAGACAGTGGGCCCATAAATATGTAGTTTGGTTTATTTCTATAATTTGAGAAAAATTAGGGTTTAAAACATTCTAGCAACATTTTATTCAGTGTTTAAATTGAATACACAGAACTAGGCTGCTGTAATACATGCTTGCAGATCCTATGTGTTTAATTGTAAATATATTATTTTTTGAGTTAAAACTTCAGATGAAGCTACTGTAAGGTAAGCCAGGGTAGTAAAGGATGAAAGATTTTACAAATCAAATACTTACGTGTTTTAACTTGCTTTCTTAAAGACTCAAAAATATATCATTCCTCCTTTTCATGTGCCAAATATGTTGAATATCTGCAATCCCCATTTCATACAGGCAACTGATTGCCTACCCAGTACCTATTCTTTCCTTATTTTTAGTATAATGCACTTGAGTTTAGTCATTGGAGTAATGTGCCCTACCAAAACACTGCATTTCCTTGGTGGCCAATACAGAAATCAGTACATAAGGCTTTCAGATTTTAATGGGACTTGATTGGGCTTTGTCCTTGGCTTGATTTACTTATTGTTGACTTCTTTCTGAGCTCCACATGGTCACCAGATGACCAATGCAACTTGAATCTTATTATCTACTTCATTCAAACCCAGCAGGGAAGAAAAAATCCAATTTCCCTAGGAAGTTCAAACCCTAAAGGTTGCCTATGGGTCTTATTGTCCATTTGGGTCTATGTTGAGCTCAAAACTGAGACACATGGAATGATGTGGTGAGGGATCAGATAAACCACCCCAGGGCCCAAATTGGAGATAGCTTCACTGGAACTCTCATAAAAGTAGGGTTTCTGTGGCTAGAAGAAAAAGGAGTGGATGGGTACTGTCAAGCCACAAATATCCACCCCATCATGTTTTCCAGTTCATTCTCTGAGTCATTATAGGCTCTAGCAATGTAGTAAACTGATTGCTTGGTTTGCAAAGTTACATAAACAGTGATTTGTTACTGGATTCTTTTATAGTCAATGAAATTGATGACTCAAAGCTACCCATTAATCCAGATTAGATATCAAAATGTATTTCTTGTAGTTTTCTAGAATGCCTTATGTCAAGCTGTATGTTGTCTCTTCTTCATTATCACCCTAGATAGGGCCCCTCTCAAAAGACTGAGTGAAAAGTCACCAGAAATAAAATCAAAGTCTTTTTAAACCTACTTCAACTCTATTTTCTAATATATAGCATGCTGATGTAGCAGAGGACATTGTTTCTGAGCATAAAGTTGCATAACAAATTAGAATTAAATGAAGTTTAAAACAAGTTGTAATAAACCCTGAAAAAGGACTGCTTAAAAGTGATAATGTCAGCAGGCTGTCTATTATATAACTATAAAACGGAAGTTCTGAGCTTCGATGGAGGAGTTACAGGACAATGACAAAACAATGTTGTCGTCTTCTCTTTGGTATGGGTGAACATGTAAAAGTGATACTGAAGAGATTGACTGCAGATGCATGTTGGGACCTGGTAACCAACAAGAAAGATGATTATAGCCTCAGTTCTGAAAGTGTTCAGATAGCTTTCAATTAGCTTTGAGCAAGGCAGCTGCTTGCAAAAGCCAGTATTGATTGTGCAGAATGCCTCGTAGCTTTTCAGCTGAGGGGCCAATTATGTTGATTCTTTGAAGAAGCCACAGGGAACATCCTCAGAGAATGAACTGGGGAAAATATTCCTTCAGTGGCCAGAGCCTGGCTATCAGGGCCAAGGATAGTAGGGACTGGGTAGTGACAGGCCATCACCTCTATACTAAGCATGGCTTCAGACACTGGTGCTTTCTTGTGTAAATTCTTTTAGGCTCAATCTTCCTCAGTTGTGAAATGGCAGTATGTACTTCATGTGAAATAGGTCAGTGCTATCCTGAATATTCAATATACGTCAGCCAGTGTCATTTCAGAGCTGACCCCTATAAAAGAAGCGTGTTGGTGTAGTTTCCTTTAATTTTTCCTGCTGAGTTTTGTTAAGGAGAGAAAAAAAGAAATAATGAGTGTGACATTGAGTTTGAATTTGCCTCAGTTCTAACAGTGCCTTTACTTTGTCGTGTGGAAAAATGGAGAGTCAGTATTGACATATCTATGTATTTAGCTACATTGGGATCTATCCTATACTTTAGTGCATATTGGTTTTAAGTGGCCTCTCTTTGGAAGACTGGTGTCATTGCATCACATCTAAGAATGCATGTGATCACTTACTCTGTGAGAAGAACTTGAAGAAATCATCAGAGGCTCATGTTTACATGCAGTACCATGTGAAAGGCTACTGACATTCTGTCAGCATATACCTACCATCTCAGAGTATCAGGACCCAAAGACAATAGCCATTCCGTTTGAAAAGGAGAAAATTGAGCCATGTAAAGGAAACATGACTCAAAGACCACATTAAGAATCATAAGAGGTGACACTGTTCCAAAAGAAATGTACTCAATACCTGACTTATGTAACTGCAACCTCTCTTACATCACCTTTACAATAAAAAATTAAAAAAAAAAAGAATCATTGACACAGATAGGAACTCTTAAGCCCTGTGTTCCCCATGCATGGGTCAGGGAAATAGTGACCATAGTGACCGTAGCCACTAGACTGTGTGACTTGTCCTCAGAACCTCTTTTTCCGGTCTTCTGTCTGCCCTATCTACTAAAGGATAGGATATTCCTTTAGGCAAAGACATTTTGCTAGAAGCCACTTTCCACTCTCCAAAATGTCAACATCTCTCAGTCTTTCAACCATGGCCATTTCAGCTTCCCAGTAATTAAGTCTACATCTCCTTAAAAGCAGCTCCCCCCTGCTCTAAACTGTGAATGGGAGAACTAGCGGCCCTCCTGTTCATGTCCAGACTTCCTTCTGAAGTCTCTTCTTTTCAAGATGCCTCAGCCTGCCCTCCACAGTATTTGGAGTCTTCCAGTCTCTTCGGTTTAGGTTTTCTGGAGAAAATCTAAAAGTAGGAACTAATGGTCAACAGTTGTGTTGCAGGCTGCTCTGAGTGAGGAAGATCTTACACTGAGTTTTCTTGGGGTTGTGGAAGGACCACATAGCTGTGTTCTCCTTTGCATACTAATCTGCAGACTCTTGAATCACAGCTGTCTCTTCTGAATCAAGCTATAATCCCTTTGCGCTTCTCAGCATGTAGAATGTTTGGATCAGCTATTTTTGTCCCTTGGCTTATACCTTTATTTCTTACCATACTCTTTATTTATTTTGTTCTTACCATGCTTTTGGAAGGAAGCAGAGATCAGCAGTGTGAGCCTCACCATGATAATAACCATTTTTACAGTAGATTGTCTAAAATTTCACCTTTCTTAATACAAGTCTCTAACTGATGGTGGTCTGTGGTTTTTTTTATTGTTTCTTTGTTTTGAATATTGAGGATCTTGGCCTTCAGCAATACAGAGTAGGTAAAGGAAATCTCACTTCTCAAGTGTGAGGAGTTACCATGCATGAAGATCACACTATATGTTCAGTCACTGCCAGGAAGCTTCTGAAAACAAATCTTCTCAGGTTTGGTGTTATCACCAAAAATTAACCTCACAGCATGGTTCACAATCATGTTTATGAAAGTGTTTTGAAAACATTGTACACCACTATGCAGTCCATGGGTGGGAATCAGTGTGAAAGCTGAGGGAGAAGGCAGACTGGTGTATTTCCCACTGTAGCTTGGCTTGTGGGAAGGGCATGCCAGACATCTCTGTCAATGTTTGTGTTGTGAGGTACTCTAACCAGCAACAAGAAGCTATCTCCAAGTATGTTTCTACTGGAAGTGCAGAAGAATAAATGCTTTTTAAATGAATGAACTGAATGTATGAAAGAACATTCTGTGACTATAGCAACATGTTTTTAGTAAAAACATGAGAAGTTCAAGACATTTGTCCAAATCTAAGAAATTAAAATTCAATGAATGGCACTTCTTTTATTTTTGCTAAGGACTGAAATCTTTCAAACATATAACCTTGTCAGTGACTTTTCTCCAACACCTGATATATGTTTGTTAATACTACATTATTCTTGGAGTTCTGACATGCATAATTTTACCAAAGGGATTCATCTAATATACTACTCAGAACTGATGGCTGATTTACAAAGCCTTAAACTATGAAGGATGGGGCAGTAAAATTTTTGTATTCTTTCCTCCCCCCAGATAGTGAGGCACTATTATGGATTGAGTTTTTATTTCAATACAACTACAGTTGTAAAGTATAGCTAACAATAATGTATATAGTGATATTGTAGACTCTAGCATAGGTGATTCTGCGTGGGCTGTTTATTCAGAAGTATGGATTATAGAAATGTCTTGTCCCTCGTCATAGTTCTTTGAGATGGTGAAAAACTATTTGCTATTTCAGCTCTATCATATGGATGTAGTACAACATTGCTCAGTTAATGGTTCCTTTTAATGGATCTTGAGTATGTATGTCTTCTCCAGTGTATTTGGCTGTCTTTCTGGCTTCAGTAGTTTCCCATTTAAGTATTCATTTTTTTGTGTTTAAGTGTTTGAAGAAAGAACCAGAGGCTGATGGGATTTTGTGTCTCATCTCTTGCTTTTCTTAAGTGCCTAATGACATGACAGTGCCTTTTTGGTTTAGGAAAAGAGTGCTTGCTGTGTTTGCATTTTGAGTTTGTAGTGTGTGTGTGTGTGTGTGTGTGTGTGTGTGTGTGTGTGTGTGTGTGTGTGTGTGTGTGTGTGTGTGTGTGTGTGTGTGTGTGTGTGTGTGTGTGTGTGTGTGTGTGTTAGAAAAAGGTTACACTTGTGTGTGTGTGTGTGTGTGTGTTAGAAAAAGGTTACATTTGAAGACCTAATATGAGCTCTGTATAAAATATAAAAATGTTTTAATTTTGAGGCGCCTGTATAATCAGAAGAAATTAACACAAAAGCATTATTTTTTTCTCTTTTTTAAACATTATCCCAGATAACTGGCTTAACCAGTTTTTTCCCCACTGTATTGATCAGTTGCTCTGGCTTTGTGCAGAGACAGCTCAGAGTACATTTTTTTAAACCCTTGGCTTTAAAATAGCTGGATTTAATGGCAGGGGGCCTTAGCTTCTGTTTCTGAAGGCTGTTTTTCTTCCACTTCCTCGGAGAAGGAAGTATTCTTAATTTCTCCCCTTCCTTTTGATTATAGGAAAAATCAGGTACAGAGTGACTCATTGCCCCCACACCTGAATTCAGAGTTTGGCTTCTCAAACAATTGCTCTCTTGTTCCTTAGCCTCTTGGGCCAGAGAAGCAGAGAAGGTGAAAAGGTAATGAATTCCTCTAGGTGGTGATAAGACCTACATTCCAAAAGGATTAACAGCACAAAACCCTCCATGTATGAGGGGGGAAAATGAGAAAGTGGGGAGGGGGAACACCCACATTGACTCACAAGCACAGCCACCTTTGCAACTTTTTCAGGTGTTCTCAAAGCCACATCCAATTTCAGCTACAGCAGACTTAAGCTACTCTGACATGACCATCTACACACTGTGAATGACGGGAGCTTTCTTAGCCTTAGAGCATTGTTACTGTTCTGAGGTAGGTGCCCTTGGAGTGTCCTTGGTGCTACAACAGAATCACAGCTGGCCTTTGTCAAGTACCTCCCTCGATCAAGGAGCAAAAATATTTCCCAATACCTGGATTTCAGATTTTTCTACCTAGGGGAGCAAAGAATAATAGATGGAAGAGCCCTTGTAATCTGTTAACCACATCTGGGAATGGTTTTGGAAATGGAAACTTGGCTTTATTTAAGCGTTCCTAAACCAGCGTGATCACTGCATTGAAATTTGGGGTCTTGATTGTGCAACTCAAGAGGAGGTCGCTTGTCTATGTTTTGACTGATTTATTTGGTGAAATTTAAAAGCGGTTTCATTACTGTCTGCTAATCAAGGGCCAGAATAAACCCACACACATCTGCCTAGCTATCTTACTGCCTGTTATGAAAAGAAACCTTGATTTTTAAAAAAATGAAGTTACCTCCCCACCAACGGAAACCTAGAAGAGCAAATGGATATAGTCCTGGAGAGTTTTACCCCTTCTGACCCTTCTCCATCTGACCATAATAGGTGTCATCCCCACATTTTCAAACTCTAAATCTAATAGCCCTTATCTTGTCTTGCCATAGCCCTCTTTCAGGAAAAAATCTAACATGGTTCAACTTATCCCTTAAAAGAGGAGGAGGCAGAAGAAATATGGAGGTATTTGCCATTCAGACCCATTGTCCTTGAGACATAAACACAGAATTAGCTCATAATTAACTCGTAGTGACTTTTACAAGTACTGTGCTATATAATCTAGAAAAATGTACTACTGGCTTTTAATCCCAGCTGTTTGGGAAGTATAAGTAGGAGGATTGCAGCCAAAGGTCAAATCAGGCAAGAAAACCCAAGAAGACATGGCATCCTTATGCCACATAATAAACGCCTTCTCTGCCCATCATCACATCTCTTTGTTTGGTATATTGGTAGGAGTTAGTGACCAGTGCCAACATTGTAGAACTCCTAGGGTTTAGACCTTGAGTCTAAAACTGGCTTCACCATTATGTGAAACTATAGCCTTCACACAGAGGACAATCAAATAAATATAAAAATAGGTCTTCAGTAAAAATAGTCCATGTTTTGCATGTGGTATCTATTGGAAATACATGTTCTTGATGTCAGTGCAGGTTTAATGAAGTTAAACATTTGCTGAGTGAGTTTGTTTAGAGAAGAAGCACTTCAGGGAGGCATTTTGGAACAAACATACGCTTAGTTAACTATGTGTAATTATTTACTGGTGTTCGTAATTTTAGCAGTGTGAATCATCAGTTCAGACCCTATCTTTTCACTCCAAGAGAAAAGATGTATTTGCTAAAACAAAGAATTTTAGTGCAAGCATTGTTCTTAGTAGAAGTACATGAAGTAACTTTTATATATGAAATAACTTTGACTTTAGACTATTTTCCTGAATATAGAATCATTGGTCTTGTGCTGTATGGCCTACAGGAAAGGTTATTGGAGAGTGAAGAGAGTGTTTTACATACATGTAATATGTGAAAATAGCAAAATGAAACCTACCAAACATTGAAAAGAAGAAATGATTTAGAGGAATTAAGGGAATATAATAAAGGGGTAAACATACTCAACTGTGTGTATCTTTGGAATAAAATTCCCTTGTACTATTAATATATGCTAATAAAATAGTGGAAAAAGGACTGTTGAAGAGCAGGAAAAAAATGAATGAGTGAAGGAATGGAAGAAGGACACTTACCTACTTGACTCCCCTGCTTGATTCTGAAACCTTGCCCAGTATGTAAGGGTAGTGATTATCACCAAAAATTCTTTGTTATTTTTCTTACTACACATTGGGGGCAATTTGTAGAAAATGCACATAGCCTTTAACTGTCTGTAGATGTAATTTAAAATGCTGAGATACACAAGAAAATATTTTCCAATTCAAGAGAAAATAGCCATGAGTGTGTTAGTCATTTGCTGTGACTTGAACAAACCAGATTTTAGCAACAAAGACAGTACCTTTGCCGTCTTTCCGGGGTGTGTTTCATGGCTAAACATGACATTTAGGAAATGTCAACTGTGAATGGCTTAAAAAAAAATGTAGTAAAGTATGGTTGGATATACTTACAATCCCTGACTTACAAGAACTTGACAAACAAGTTTGCAGTGGACATAAAAGGTGCCCTTCCTCCACCTCTCCCTTTTCAGGCATCCCTTTCATTCTTCCCCTTTGCCCTTCTACTCTCTGCTTTGGCAGCCCCCTTCAATGCCAGAGCCCCTTCAGCACAGCAGTGGAAATTTCCTGTGGAAAAACTGCTTTCTAGAGTAAAGCAGAAGCTTTCTTAAGTATGCAAAGAAGACAAAGTAAGGCGGCTCCACCCCAGAGTTAGGACCTAGGCAGGGAGGTCCCACCTCAGTTGTGTCTAATTTCAACCTCATTTACTTTGATTCATTTGTATTTATGTGTATTCTTCTTAAAATCCCAGTGTCTGAGAGAGATAAGGAAAATCTCCTCTTCCTTGAAATGCTCACTTGAGAATGTTGAAGGGGTGACATTGATCAAGATATATTGTATTCATAAACGGCTTTGCAACTCAATTGTACAACTACTTAATGATAATTTTAAAAATAAAATAAATTAAAGGCTCACTTGAAAGGGGTTTAGTAATCTCTCTCTCTCTCTCTCTCTCTCTCTCTCACACACACACACACACACACACACACACACACACACACACACTCACTCCTCCCACATGTTCAGTGATTTCTGCTTTTGCTTAAGTAAGGTTTCCACATACACATTTGGTCTTCACAAATGGCTAAAATCAGAGGTAGAAATTATTTAAATTCTGACTCTGAAGTTTCTTCTCTATTCTGTATTTGGTTATATGTTCCTTTGTAACTTTTTAAATAGGGGTGGAAACACACTTATGGGTTATTTCCAAACAGAATATAATTCAGAGACTTTCAAACAATCTCCAACTTCAGTATCCTGCTATTTTATAAGATCTTTATACCTAGAAGGTATATATGAGATGATTGAGTTTTGTATGAAAATAGGCAAGGTTGTTTCCTTACATCCGATTCTTTACGGATTGAGTTTAGTGTGTATACTTATGGATATACTGAAAACATGAATCTTAACACTTTTACAACTTGACTAAGAAATACCTACTTACTAGTTGATTAAAGAATTAATAAAATTAAAGAATTACATTCTTATTTATAGATCTAAACTCAATACTATTAGTCTGTGTGTGTGTGTGTGTGTGTGTGTGTGTGTGTGTGTGTGTGTGTGTGTGTGTGCGCACGCACGCGCGCCTATGGTTTTGAATTACTTAGGCAATTTTTGGTAATATGAAGCTTATTGGAATTCATTCCAGAAAGACAAGCTTATTAAATATTTTTCATGGATAACCTCTCTGATGAAGGCCTAAACAACACAATTCTGAAACTTATAAACATTCATAAAAGCATACTACACAGGTTTATTTTTGGTGATAGTAACAATGGCTGTCCACAGATTGTCTCACTGGCAGTGAGCATACAATAGGAACATCATAGGAGATAAAGTAGTGCTATTTTCTCAGATAGAAACTCAGATTTTACAGAAAGCCAGAAGTAAAAATGGTTCCAAGATGAGAAAGCATGTGTTAAGAATTTCAAGTGTTTATCTTAGGAGAAGGAAAAAAGGGTATCACCAACATTGCTTTTCTTTCCTTTAAAAGTATAGAAATGGTTTCCATTCTCTTAACTCCATGATGTCATGTTTCAAATAAGACATAGTGAAGGAAATGGAATTACGCAAATGAGTGATAAATTGTTGTCAGCTGATTAAATAGGAAGTGAAACTGAAAATGGCTTGGTAAATTGCTCATAAAGCCTCAAGAATCAAGGAATTACTGTTTTCTTAGGATATTGATGAATTTCAGGACAGAGACTATAGAATAATCTTCCAGCCTTTACAAATCGTTTATTCCATTCATTTTGGCCTTATTTGGGGTCCAGTTTTTGTTTTTGTTTTTGTTTTGTAACCTGTCCCTTTGAAGAGGTTAAATATATTTGTGATGGTTCTTTCATTGGAAATACTGGGAGGATTGGGATTCTTCTGCAGTCTTTAACATCGCTGGCTAAGTGAGATACTGAGAGAGAAATAAAGCCCAAACCACAGTATCATTAAAAGGCTCCTCCTTCCAGCCCTTATCTGAACATTGGCACAAGTTTAGATGCTCAGACTCTCGCACAGCCTGTCTTTTTCTTTGGAGATAAGTATATAATTACAAAGACCATTGATTTCTGCCTTTTGAAAAACCTGGTCTGGAGAGAAAGCAGGTATAGAACTAATAAGGCTTTTAAAAGTTATGATTATCAATAAATACCTCTTTTCTTACTTTAAACAAGATTTTAAAAGTCAGCTAGGACTGAGTTACTCTTTCAGTACTTGAATACACCTTGGCTAAATGCTAAAGCACAGATTGCATTTTATATAATGAGAAAAGAGGAACTATATTCTCATTCCACATGAAGTGACAAGTACAGTGACTTGGTGTAGATAATTTACATCCAGGTAGTCGATGAGAATGTTACCCATGAGCTAGCACTGGGTTTTGAAGTCTCTGTAGTTAATTTTAGAGCATTGGCATATGTACAGGAGCAATACCTGTCTCACAGCACACTATCTTTGAGAGATGACAAGGATAATCAGTTTGACTTCATAGCTGAAGACATCCAAGCACACACAGTTTCTTAACCACTGAGACAAGGAAACTGCCCTGATGTCAAGCAGCTAATGTTCTGTCACTTGCCAAACACTCTTTCTGCAGTCATGTTCTGGAATTTTCATGAACCAACTAGATGAATAAACTGTGTGGTCTGGTTTAAATAATGTCTGCCTGAAGAGAAAGTAAAGATAGCCAGAAGGCCAGATGGCAGCTATATGTTCTGTAGAATTCTATTTGAAAAGTTTTGTGTAATTTTTGGTCATCTCAAATGGCATTGGAGAACATGTTCTCTTTTTTTTCCAATCTTATATTTTTTATTGTTTTTTTTTTTTTAATTGTGAGAATACCGTACAGAGGAGTTACAATTACATGGGCAAGATAATGAGTACATTTCTTATCAAGCATTGTTGCCTCCTCTTTGTTTCCCCTTCCCATCCCTTCCCATCTCCTCCCCTCCCCCCACCCCATCCTCACACCATCCCCAACCCCCACCAAAGTTGTTAAGTTCGTTTTTCGATATAAGGACTTGTACATCTCATTGTTGCAATGGGTCCACCTATATCCCTAGTTAAACGATTTGTTTTTTTCCCTTCCCCTCCATAAATTATACCAACATCAAAAACAGTGAAAGTATGGGTTATACCGTGGGGGAAGGACATACAAAACAACATAGAAATCATCAATATGATAGAAACGATTGCATGAAAGGAAAACAAAAAACAAAAAAATTTCAATACTTATCTTGGGGTTTATTCCACTAACATTAACTTATCTGACCTTTTCTGCTTGACTCAGACATATACTAGTTATTGCAAATAAGGGAAACCATGGGACCTGTGTTTCTTTGGGCCTGGCTTACTTCACTTAATATAATTTTTTCCAAGTCTTTCCATTTCCTAACAAATGGGACAATGTCATTCTTTCTGATGGGCAAAATTAAATCCCCAAAAACAAATCTTCAAAGAAACAACTGCCCATCTAAAGACTTAAAGAGAAACTTCTCTGAAGAGGAAAGAAAGATGGCCAATAGACACATGAAGAAAAGCTCAACCTCTCTAGCCATAAAAGAAATTCAAATCAAAACAACATTGAGATACCACCTCACCCCAGTTAGAATGGCTAGAATCAAGAACTCTAATAACAACAGGTGCTGGAGGGGATGCAGACAGACGGGAACCTTACTGCATTGTTGGTGGAAGTGTAAACTTGTTCAACCACTTTGGAAAGCAGTATGGAGGTTCCTTAAAAGACTCCACATAGATTTCCCCTATGATCCAGCAATCTCACTTTTGGGCATTTACCCAAACGATCACAAACAAGACCACACTAAAACTACCAGCACGACTATGTTTATTGCAGCATTATTTACCATAGCTAAGATATGGAACCAACCCAGATGCCCCTTAGTAGATGAATGGATCAAGAAAATGTGGTATATATACACAAAGGAGAACATTTTCAAAATAAATCATTGAGTAATCTAGCACACTGTCTTCAAAAATAAGCCAAGCATGATGGTGCATACCTATAATCCCAGCACTTGGGAAGCTGAGGCAGGTGGGTCATGAGTTCCAGACCAGCCAGGGATACATAATGAATTCTCCCAAAACAAAACCAAAATAGGAGGAAAGAGTGAGGGTAGCAGGGTTGAAAAGGAGGGAAAGGAAAGAGGTAAAAGAGAGGGAAGGTGTGGGGAGAGCGAGAAACTGAGAGAGAGGGAGAGAGAGGGGGAGAGAGAGAGAGAGAGAGAGAGAGAGAGAGAGAGAGAGAGAGAGAGAGAGAGAGAGAGAGAACACTATATAGATGAAGACATATCACATGCTTAAATTTCATTATCTTCCAGCTTTTTTTGTTGTTTTCTTGACTGAATTATCCAAGAGCTCTCCTAACTAAAAATACTATGGATTTTTACAGATAGTAAGAATCTTGCTTAAAAGGTACATAAAGCATATTTCTGGTTTTTATCTTGTGTTTTATTAGGCTGTTTGCTTGCAAGCAGTGAATGTCCATTGTATATGTACAGAGTCAATGCTTCCTTTTACTCAAAGCAGAGCAGTTTCTCCTTTTTTAAAAAAATTATTATGTGCTAAATTGCAAGGGGATCCTCACAAATTTTCTTAAATACATATAAAGTATTTTGATTGTACTCACTCTCTCTATTACTCTTTCTTCTCTCTCATCCTCTTTTCTTTTCTCCTTTCACCTCCCTAGTAGTCTACCTTTCACTTTAATTGCCTTGGATGTTTGTTTTGTCTCTACCTGCCTTCCACAAATGAGAAAATATATGATAGATACTTGTTTTTGTGTGGTTGGCTTATTACACTTACATGATGATCTCCAGTTCCATTCATTTTCCAGCACATAACCTAGTTTCATTCTTAATAACAGAGTAAAACTCCATTGTTTATATTTAATCACATTTTCTTTACTCATCTGTTAATGTGCACTAAGGCAGATTTCCTAATTTGTCTATTGCAAATAGTGCTTTGATTCTTTTGAGTATATGTATACCCAGAAGTGGCAAGACTGGATAGAATTAAGAGTTCCATGTTTAATTTTTTAAAGAACCTCTATACTGCTTTCCATGATGGGTGGAAATGTAAATTGTAATCTTCCCATCAACAGTTCCCTGCATACTCACCATCATTTGTTATTAATTATTTTCTTGATGATAGCGTTCGGACTGGCTTAGCCTCTAATGGACGACATTGGTGAGCATTTTTTCATGTATTGATTGACTATTTGTACTTCATTTTAAAATGAAGTGTATGTTCAGCTAATTTGCCCATTTATAATGGACTGTTATTTTTTGTTTAACTTTTTGAGTTCTTATATATTCTGGATACTAATCCCAGGCAAATAAATACATAGCAAAGATTTTCCTCCCTAGGCTGTCTCTTCACTCTGTTAATTGTTTCTTTTGCTGAACACACCATTTCTAAGTTACATCTTTCAGTAAACCTAGTAATACTTTGGGCTTTTAAAGACTTAGTCTGTTTTTCATTTTCAAGATTTTTTTTCTTTGAGGCTATAAGGCTAACTCCAAACTTTAAATAGAAGCAAAAAGAAAAAAGAAAAATCAATGCATACTTGGATTATTTAACATAGTATATTAGGAAATTAAGAAATCCTTTTTCCAAATGCTGTGTCATCTCTTTGAATATTCAATTTCATGTCTTTTTTCATATCTATTTGTTTATGAATATCTCCACTATTAACTTTATCCTGCTAGTCAGACTCTGCTAGTCTCCTTGTAGACTCTTGAGCCATTCTAACCAAATCCAAATATTTTTCCATTCAGTATGCACTTTAATTCACTCTAAGCTCCATCACATATGACATCATGATTTTGTTTACATCTTAAAAATTCCCAGTGCTTCTATATATGATTCTAAATCAAATCTAGACTTCTGTGCCTCAATTTTATAGTTCAAACTAATCTCCCCCTTTCTCTTTTTACTCTCTCCTCCAATAACTGATTCTGGTTTTTGCTCTTCTGCAGTATGTTCATTCTCAAGTTAATGTGATAAAAGCCAGCCTCTCAAATTTCTGTGATAAGTCCATTCTTGGAATAAGGTATTCCAAGATAAGTCTGGCTTGGAACAACACCCTTCTCTTTTTCCTTCTAGCTCTATAAATCCTATCCATTCAGCAACTCTTGGCTCATTCACCACCTTCTCCTTGCATTTCAATTCAACTCACACTAAGCATCTGTCATTAAGTTGAAATTCACTTTCCAGACCATAGCCAGGAGCTCAGGGCTGTGAACAGGCTCCTACTACACTTCTGAACATGCCTTGAGTACTCCAGACTTTCAATGCTTTCCTTCTGAATATTTGCAGTCCTTTTAATATGGACCAGAAGCCTCGGTATGGAGTGCTCAAAAGATATTGACACTTTTCGTATCTTTTTCACATTTCTGTTTGAGGATTTCTATAAAGAATATGGTATATTAATACAGAAGTACAAACTTGTCATTTACAAATAAATAATCTATGTTCAGTTGGTCTGCTGTACCTGTGGGTTCTGAATCTGTATTTACCTGCTGTGGAAAAAAACCATAATGAACGCATATCAACCTCATTCTCTGGCCATCATTCCTCAACAGCACAGCATAACAATTGTTTGCATTGTATTAGGTAAGACAAGTAATCTAGAGAGGATTTAATGCATATAGGAGGATGCATATAGATTATATGCAAATACCACAACATTTTATATAAGGTGTGTATTAGTGTGTACTTGTACACCTATGTGTGCCATTCTGCCTGTGTATATTTAATTTTTCAAAAATTGCATAGCTGTTAACCATACTGAAGGATATGAAACCCCTTTCCTATGTCTACTCCCCTATTATACTCACCTAAACACCTATACACTGTTCCTACTATTCAACTTTGCAGATTCTGGCACATTATAGAATGCAAGATATGTGGTTTTTGTGGGAAAAAGGCAAAGAGAAACAAAAGCTTGTTCAGTGTGTGTTTGGGAGAGAGGGCAAGAGGCAGACAAGAGAGGAAAAGGGAGGAAAGGGGAAGATATTGAAGCACATTTAGGCCAGGGAGCCCAAGTCCCTGGATCAAGGACTTCCGTGAGGTTCTGTGCGTTCTTGCTTGCCCTCAGAGGGCAGAGCTCTTAACATTTTGGAAAATTTAAATATTACCTAGTTTTAAATTATCCACAAAGATTCAATACCTAAAATGAATAGCCACAGTCTTAGGGAACTATTTTCTCCAAGAGAGGAAGAGTTATTTTTGCTTTAGTTTTAAATGATTTCCTTTCTGTCATGGGAGGGACATCCTTGGCATGATAGTAATATTAAATTGACTATGAGCTGTGTGACTGAACAAGCCAGTCCTATCACACATCTATTTCTATGCATTTCGCTCTTTGCATTGCCTCTGATTTTCCACATCTCAAGTCAGTTGTGGAAACTCAAAAATAGGAGTACTTGGTGCTTTCTATTGTATCTCTCCCAAATACTCAGCTTCTAAACATTATAATGCTAATTTGCAGACAGTTCTTTATCTGTCCATCCTAATTTCTACACACATTTTGAGGGAATTAAAACCTTAATCCTGCTGGAAATTCAGGGAAGTTGGTGTGGGAAGGTGGAAATATTAATTAAGATATTGAACTTAGTTGTATGGATATGCCCAACTGCATGTGTCCAAGGGAAACTGTGACCTTACTGAGTGATCATGAACCTGGGTAGAAAGGATATTGGGGACATGAGTTCACTGTGCCTCCAGCCTTGGAGAGCCAGGCTGAGATGCACGTTTTGACCCTAAGTTCAGCAATGGGACTAATAATAAGCACAGCACAAAATGCCTCAGGATGTGAACTAGGAGAAAATCTTGCTCTGCTGGAGAAATGTGGCATTTCAACCACATGCTTCTCTGGCCTCGGGTCCTGCAATAAAATAAAGCTCCCTCTTGCTTAAAAAAAATAAATAAATAAACTTCCTAGGGATACCTTTAGCTAATATTGTTTATAACAAATCTTGCAAGTGAAGTTTTCAGACTTGATAGGTTTAATATAAAACCATGATCATCCAGTTGCATAGTCACTGTGACTTAAGGCCACAGAAATCTTGTTGTCCCTCAACACAGATCCTTCTATTAGTTTAACTTATTGTTACATTTCTAGGCAAGGGGAAATAGTGTAGACCTAAGTCCTGTCATGATAAAAGTGAAACTTTTTCATGCTCGTGAATAAAAAATTTGTTTTTTTTTTAAATAAAAAAGTCGAACTACTACTTTCCCTCCCCATTGTAAAATCTGCAGCCCTTTAGGAAGGGCTGATCTAGAAAAATAGCCATAAAAAGACACTGCTGATTACAGTGCTATACATACTCCACCTGGGACTTGAATTTGTTTACACGATTAGGCAAGCACTTTTTCCTGTTAGTGTCTACATTCATCTGTTTCATTTAGAACCCTGGTTTTCATCTCAACCTGACAAGACCAAGCTGGTTTTTGACAGTCACACTGATTTTTATCTATTTAAACTGCTAGAAGCAAAATCTGATTTTGCTTCTTGCTTTCCTTACTGGGAAAAGTAATAAAAACCAAGATGGAATTAAATCAAGGACATCCATTATGTTAGCCAGAAACAAAAAACAAATATATAGTTCTACCTGAGTATTGGATTAATTTAAGTGTACAGGGGGTATAAAAAATTACATTTAAAATATGTCTTTCAGATGGCATTTATTTGATACACAAATACTAGCATTTCAACGATCATAGAAATAATGTAATAGCCAACTTGCACTGGCTGAGTGGTTAGCATATATCTCTCCTGCTCCAGTTTCTTCAGTACAAGCTTAAAGTCCTGGTCGGTCCACTGGAAGTTCCTGAATGATCCAACAAAGGAAAGGAATCAGTGAGATTTGGTGGAAGGTAAACAGTAAGCGCTTACTTCAATATCATTATTGACGTCCAGACATACCATACATTCTGAACAGGAGTGGTATTTTTGAGAATTGGTTCATGGGATTTGAAAAAGATCAGTTATTTTGGCTACATCAGAGACAGGTATGACTGCAGGAAAGCGGTCAGAGATGGGATATTGTAGGCTTTAAAGATAGAGGAAAGTGGAGGACTAGGAGCTAAGGACCATCTTTGTACAGCTTCTAGAACCTGGAAAGCAAGTGAACAGATCCTCTTCTAGAGCTTCTAGGAACAGTGTATGATGAGCTGTCATTCCCAGAACTCCAGGGCAATAAATTTGTGTTGTTTTCCACTAAACCTGTGCTAATTTGTTGGAGCAGTGCTAGGAAATAATTTTCTTCCTGCTTAATGAGAATTTTCTCTTTTGCTTAATGAAAAACTTAGAGTGATACATGTTATTTTGTTTTGAACACTATTTTGAACACTGAGTAGAATAACTTAGAGAAATCTTAGAATGGGAGCAATGATGATGTGCTGCAGCTTCCTCAGTATTCAAACAGCCGAAATCTGCATCTTGCCTGTACATATCGCATGTGTAAGGCTGCAGATAGGCTGCTCTCTTTGATTATATTTGGGACAGCAATCATGTTTCATACTGGCAATGTCACTTTTAGAGGCTTTGCAGATCTTCCCTAGATGCATCTTGACTTTATATTTCAACTCTCAGAAGACATTTTTATTTCCTTTGTTGCCAAGTCATTGCAAGTACCTTCTGGTGCCTTCTATGTACTACCCAACTCATGTGGCCCTCCCCAAATCAGCTTCCCTTTTATTCTCTTCTCTTCTACCCTGACTACACTAGTTCCTGGAGATGTGTTGGCATGTGTGGCAACTTTAGGGAGGGCAATTCCCACTAGAGAAGAAAGGACAGATGAACTGCTAAGCACCCAGGAAAGGATGTGGAGGTCCCATATAAGACTCCTCTTACAGAGTGGTGTTTTTCTAGGGCTTGGGAAGAATAGATGGGAAGAATAAACTTTGGTGCATTGTTTTCTTCTTTAACTTTTTCTTTTTTTAACCTTTAACAGTTGTAAAGTTTTCCTGTTTTGTTTAATGACTGAGAAAAATCTCTCTGAAAAGGAAAATCTTCATAATCTAACTTCCATTGTTGTCTTGCTTCTGGTCCATTAAGTTATTTGGGCAGAGTCTGTTGTAAATGAAATGAAAGTCACAAGATGTTTTCTTTCTTGAGTCAGTTGAAAGTTATATAGCTTTTGTACTGCTCCAAAAGAACAGAATTACAGAATTGTGTTCTGTTACTCAACTGCTGTTATTGTTGTGAGTTGATATGTTACCTTTTAATCCTTACAACATCACTATGAAATAGAAAAACAGACATTATTATCACTGTTTACAGCCAAGGAAGCAGACGCTTATGGAAGATGTAGCTGAACCAATCTGCCTGGGACACAGTACAATTGCTGCCTGGGGCTGGGGCTTTCCATTGCCTTTGTGGTCCTCTCAATTGACTCAATTTTTTCAAAACCTGTTTTGGGTCTTCTGCATCTATATTTTGGAATCATTATGAACTCAGATGATAAGACACTACAAGGAGCTATTATTTTAATGTGAATGATAGATGAACCAGAAATGTTTGCTTTTATCTTGTATTTTCTTTGTTTCTAAGAATTGTATTCTTCCCTTTTTCATGTATCCTCACCACCTTCCCATCTGTCTGGCTAATTCAGGATTCAGTTTAGATCTAACATCCACCTGAAAACTTTTCTTAATTTGCTAATCTCGTTTATCTACCAGCCTTCTTCATTCAAAGTGCCCAGTAAAACATTGAACTTCCTCTATAATGGTTTATAGTAGATTGTGTTCTTTTTTTGTGTGTGTGTGTCCGGTCATGGGGCCTGAACTCAGTGCCTGGGCACTGTCCCTCAGCTCTTCAGCTCAAGGCTAGCGCTCTACCACTCAGCCACAGCGCCACTTCTGGCTTTTTTTCTTTTTGCTTATGTGGTGCTGGGGAATCGAACCCAGGGCCTCAGGCATGCAAGGCAAACGCTCTTCCACTGAGCCACCTTCCCAGCCCTAGTAGGTTGTGTTCTATGCACTTGTTTGGTAACTCTTAACAATCAAGAGTTCTGAAGATCAGTGTCCATAGTTTGCCTGCCTGCCTTTCTTCTTCCTTCTTCCTTCTTGTCCCTCCCTCTTTGCCTCCCCTCTTCTTTCTCTTCTTCCCTCCTACTTCCTTCTCTCCCTGTCTTCTTTGGCTCTCACTTTGTAGTCCAGGTTGGCCTGGAACTCAGACTCTTGCCTCAGCCTCCAAAGCACTGGGATTACAGACGTGTTCCACCATACCTAGCCAAGAGTTCATATTTCATTTATCATTCTTAAACTTCTCTTTGACATGTTTATCTACATAAAGATAATAACACTTTCTTGAATGAATGAATGAAAACCAATGCTAAAGTCCTAGCCCTGTTACTTTGTTATTTTGTAAATTTTAACAAATTTCTTACACCCTCAAGGCCTCAGTTTTTTGTTTCTAAAAGAAAAAAAATTTTTTTCTTTTAAATGTGAGCATCTTGGGATACTAATGCAATTTATAAGCCATCCAGGAAATATAAATCAGCAACTGTGTCTTGCAAATGATGAGAGTTGAGAACACCACCATGAGCTTCATTTCTTAAATGTGAATTAATCCTCTCATTATATCAACTTACATACGTTAATGGTCAAAATACTTATTCCTGTTTTTGTGTTGACAATTCTGTTCTCAACCCTAGAGTTTATTTCCTACAGAATACTCTTCATTTGGACTCACTAGCCTATCTAAAAGACTTTTGAGACTGAGCAAATAATAAATTTTGCTTATGTCTCCTACTTTATTCTTATGTGCATCTGTTTTTACTATACAGTTAATGAGACCATTTGCTGTACTAAGAATTTTAAGGGAAGATAATTAAATGAACTATTATATGAGAACAAAGTACCAAATAAAAAGAAATCTGAAAATACTGCTTATTGCTCATGAACTTGAGTTGTTATTAGACACAATACTTGTATTAACTGGATGTAGTATTTGAGAAAGTAATAAAAGGAAGAAAGCTTACTACTAGCAATCCAGCAATAAAGGGGTAAATTTAATTTCTAAGTTTTTGTAATAGTTCACACATGATATCCAAGTTAACTACAAGGAAGAACAATCCATTTCAAACCACAAGATTGTATTTGAGACACATTTTGAAAGTTGCCACCTTATTTTTTAATTTATTTTTAATTTATTTATTGTAAAGATATTGTAAGGAGAGGTTAAAGTTACATGAGTAAGGTAATGAGTACATTTCCTATCGAGCATTGTTACCCTCTTCTTTGTTGTTTCCCTACTATCCCTTCTCTCCCCACCTCCCTAACTCCTCCCTCCCTTCAATTTCAACATAGTGTCTTGTATATCTCATTGTTACAGTGGGTCAACCTGTATCTTTGTTTCACCATTTTGTTATTTCCCTTCCTCTCCTCAAATCAGAAAAATATACATACAAGATGCAGGGCACCAGAATCAAATACAGTGACATCAGGGGTTATAACATGGGAGTTGCACCTTCTTAAAGTTTATGACTACTAGGTGCTAGGGGTTCATACTTGTAATCCTAGCTACTCAGGAGGCTGAGATGTGAGGATCATGGTTTGAAGCCAGCCCAGGCAGAAAAGTTCATAAGAAATCTCACCTTCAATAAACTACTCTGACAAAGCTGTAGGTACCGCTATGGCTCAAGTGGTAGAATGCCAGCCTTGAAGAAAAGAAGCTCAGGGACAGGGTCCTAGCCCTGAGTTCAAACCCTAGAACTGGCAAAAATAAATAAATAACACAAATAAAACATCACTATAGGAATCTGTGTCTTAGGTATTCCTTTCTAGAAAACACATCTAGATACATATAGTTTATATTAAATCCAAGTGGTAATTTTACTAAGAATTAACTATAGTTGCAATTAATTTTTATAGTGATTATGACTAATTCAAAACTCAAAAAAGTCATTTTTAAACTTTTTTTTACCTTATTGCAAAGTCATTTTGTTGTTGTTATTACTTTGGGTTTTTTTTTGTTGTTGTTGTTGTTGAGATTCTGACTCAGCTAGAGTGGACTCCGGGTCTCAGGTGATCCTCAGGAATAGCTGAGACTTCAAGTGTGAGCCACCTTGCCAGGCTACCTTACCACACTCTTAATATTGTGAAGTGATAAAACACAAGTAAACTAAGTAAACTTATTTATGAATAAATTTCAGTCTATATTTGACTTTTTTGCCGGGTGCAGAATTTCTTTTATCCTTGGATAAAAATTGTGTTCAGGCTAGTTGATAGGCTAATTAGCATTAAATTGATATTTCTTCCCTCTCTCTTTCCATTACTTTCATGACTTGTTGCTTATTTGGCATTTGATGCTGATCTCTGACCTACTGAGTCAGCAAAGGTCACTTCCAGGTCAGGAGCCCATGACCTTGTGTGACTAGAGCTCAGGGTGTTAGCAGCACACCAGGAAAACAGCAGAGACAAATGGATTTGTTGTTTCTCTGTAGACAAGTTATATTCTGAGCTCATGTAACAGCCAATAAAAATGATTTGATGACTCAAGCACTTGGTACAGACACTTGAATGAAAATCTATACTTTTCAAGGGCATAAGAATATCTTTATTTCATACTGAAAATAAATTGTAGTGGTTTGTTTTGGGGGCAGCTTTTGGATATGATTAAAGATTACTGAAATTATTCTTTTAAAAGTAGGTTAAAGAAATGTTTATATGTTCCTCATGAATTGAGAGTGAGTTCTAATTTTTATACCACATACGGGGTATGGATATATAAATTAAAGTTTAAATCCTTAAAAGTTGCTAATCACATTGGTGATCAATTAAATAATGTAATAAATCTGGTTTATTCCTTGAAGATGTTAGCTCCATCATTCAAGTCATTGGATAGTGAGGAATGCCATTTATAAATAATGTAGTACTATATCTGCTAGTTTTGATTTTAAATTAGTTTGGTATTTCCATGTAGCATTAAAAAAACAACAACAAAATTTATATTAGCAGAAGATTGAGAAACCTGGCTTGAACTCATCTGTCCTAAAGGAAAGCTGGTAAATGGCCGGTGTGTAGGAGCTTTTCCACTGGCATGGTGCAGGGGGTATTCATTTGGAGTGAGAATCCAGACTTAGCTTCTGTGGAGGCTGAGATGTGAGGATCTCAAAACTTATTGAAGTGGACAGGAAAAGGAAGAAAATGCTAGGTCCAGAATAGTTCCTTGAACTTAGTAGAAGAGTTTGAGTCTTTATCCACTCAGTCATATCTGGCACTGGTACAATTGACTTGTAAGGTAGCAATAACACAGGGGCATCATGGGGCAATAAGTCAGAGTGATGAGAAACTTAAGTTATTTGGACATCTGCTAGAAGTCGTGTTCATGTTTAAATGAAAACAGGGTATCAGATACCAATTTGCCTCACTGACATTTTCATCTCTAAGATAGTAAAGGAAATGAACTGCTATTTTGGATCTAATTGTACCAAGAAGATAGTTGTTGGTGAAACAGAAGTAGAAAGAAACTTCATTCATTTACTCAATAAATATGTATTGAAAAATAAATTGGTAGTCATTTTAGCTTTAACTTTTTTGTGTGTGATAACCAAGGAGCAGATGATGGATAGAGGCAGATGTACTACATTTGGCTTCTGGGAGGATATTCCAAGTATTTCAGAAAAGTAAGAGAAGCTGCCTAAAGGAATGAGAAACCTAATCCCTAAATTCAGATTAGGGCCCTTCCTGCATCCCTCCCAAAGCTCCTTGAGCTCACAAATTAGGTATTGTGCCTGTTAATTGCCACTGCTCTCATCTCTATTTACTAGGAAACTGAGTCTTGACAGGAGCCTACTGCACCTACCATGTATGTCTTTTGTCACAGTGTATCTGACAGTACCAGCCTCATAGCTGATTTCCAGTAAAGTACATTCAGTTGTAAAAATGAATCTCATCAATAAGCAATAATAAAATTTCAGTAACAAAGCATTAGAATTTTCCTAGCTTCCCAGAGGTCTTGCGCACATTCTCATGTGAGTACATGAGCACGGATTATAAGGCTAGTATTCCAGGGTCCTTTGAATGACTGGATTTAGAGACGTGATTGTTCTTATAAATGAAGAAAAGAGGTGTCTGTGGCTGCAAAGGGAACTCTCAAATTAACTCCAAATGTAAGTGTTCATTTGAAGAAGAATACAAGGGAGACAAATAACAAATATCAGAGAGAGATAATACCATTAGAATCACGCTAGGAAGCCTAGAGCCTAAGGTAAGCTTTAGTTTGTAAAAATATTTCAGAAACAACAAAAGATACTTAAAAAAACTCCCAAGAAACAGTCATACAGAAAATAAAGTTGGCAAAATAAGTGAGATATATGAAACTGGAATATTGGTGATGTTGAGTCTATGTTAGATATCTTAATATGACATTGTTATACTGTCAAGACCAGAAAACTTTCTATCAAATTTTTATTATAGGATTTTGTTTCACCCTTATGGAAAAACAAATGAGAGACAGAGAAGACCTCTGATAAGGAAAATAGAGGAGTATTCATCTCTTCTTAATCTTGCCTTTTAATCAAGGATACTGATTTCCTGCCCAGGAAGGACAGAACAAAGTGAGTAAATGATTGGGGCCCCAGGATTGCAATATGAGGTTGATCCTTAATCCCTCATCATGCATCTGGGGCTCCTGATCCAGGTTGTTTTCTCAGGCCTCACATACCTTCAACTATTCCACTGCCTGTTTCTGCCCCCATCTTGGAGGCGTCTGGGGGTGGTGGTGGGGAAAGGGCAGTGTGGAGATTTCAGACAGAAAATGCCCAACTGGGAAATCACAAAAAGGGAGAGCACAAAATCCCAGTGGAATTCTTGAATTTATCATGAACACTTAGAACAAGAAGTGCTAATCATGAGGAACCAAGAAGTTGAGGTTGAAGAAGCACCTGCTTAGATAAGTTGAACACTGAAGATGCTTTCTGTGAAAGCTAGATTGACTTACAACGATTTGACAAAAGGTATCTGTACTTCTTGGTGACAGTTTCTTTAAATTTTGCTTCAAATAGTAGGCTATAAAATCGTTTCTTCACAAAGCCATTAGTCCTTGAGGTATATCTGGCCCTGTCTGCAGGCTGCCTCTTTTCATAACCATTTTAGATTATTCCAGTCACAGACAGCTCAAAGGAAATCATTGCTTTTTTAGAGTGTGCCTCTGATGTTTGGGCTGGGCCTGACTTGATCCCAGTTTTTATTTGAAGCTTTCACACAACACGTGTCTTAAGACTAAGTTCTAGTGCCTCCCATGCCTCATGGGAAGCTCAGGGTGAAGACTGAGTAAGGAAAGATGGCAAGAGGACCTTGTTTCCCCTGCTGCAATTCTGGAGTTACAAAGCGCTCACTCAGAGGTCCCTGCCATCCTGAGTGGATCAGTCTCCTCTTCATCATCTTCATTGTGTGGCCACTCTGAATATATCCAAATACATTTTGGGGCAAGAGTACTGCCCAAAAAACTGTTCTTGCTCTTTGAAGATACTAGCTATAAAAGGAGATAGGAAGTTAAGGAAATGGTGAGAAGGAATAAAGAAAATAATTTGGGGAAGAGTATTTCGCCGTGACTTGAAAAGTAGGGGGAGCAAAATAGAAAACCTTAGAAGACATTGTTCTTCCCATTGATCCTTTTCCTTGCCTCTTGGGTTTTCTTTTTAATCAAGTCCTCTTTGCATTTATGATACTAGTTCTTGTGAATACTAAGATGTCTCAATTGAAATGACCCCTCTAAATGATTTTTAAATTATTCCCTTACGCACATTGAATCAAAACAGTAGTACTCAACTTTCATCTGAATGAATGCCTGTTTCAGAGTAACTAGCCTTGCATTTAATCTGATCTGGAACTCTTGTGTTAACATAGAAACCTTCATTCTGTCTAGAAGACAGAGACATTGATCCTGTCTTGCAGGTCTATTGTGAGGACTTTGTGAAATAGATAATAGATAATCACTCAGTGTGGTCCCTGAAGGTGACTTTATTTGGTTTGTTTACTGCTGTATCTCCAGCACCTACTACAATATCCAGAAGAGAGCAGGTGCTCAATTGAATAGTGAGTAAGTGATTGTCATCCATAGATCAGAGCTATTATAAATGCATGACAAGCTGTCAAACAGCAAGGAGCTGATTATTCAGAGTTCTGAAGAAGAATCATATGCCATAGCTAACTTCATCATTTCCCACTATGCAGTGTGGCTTCGGGAACTTTCAGACACCAGTAATCTGTGACCATGATGTGTCTTTATAGTATTTCCTCAGTTTCATCCCCAGGTTCTCCAGGAAATGTCTGAGAATGATCTCATCCTAAATACTCATGTATTTTTTGAAATGAAACATGAACCCAAGTTAAGCCTTGCTTGTAGTCACTCAGAAATAGATAAATACCTAGATATAGTTTCAAAGACATTTTAATATATGTATTATTGTAAAGATACTGTACAGAGAGGTTACAGTTACATGAGTAAAGTAATGAGCACATTTACAATCCAGCATTGTTACCCTCTCCTTTGTTTTTCCCCTACCATCCTTCCTTCCCCACCTCTTGAACTCCTCCCCTTGCCCCTCCCACCGAAGTTGTAAAGTTCATTTTCAGCATAGTGTCTTGTACATCTCATTGCTACAATGGGTCAACCTGTATCCTTATTTCAACATTTTGTTATTTCCCTTCCCCTCCCCAAATTAGAAAAATGTATATACAGGATGCGGGGCACCAGAAACAAATGCAGTGAAAACAGGGTTTATACCATGGGGGAAAACATACAAAAGAAATAAAAAAAATCACAGTACATCATAAGCACATTAAAAACACACACAGGAACAAAGGAAAAACCTCTTGTGTCCCTATCTTGGGATTCATTTCGCTTAGCATCATCTTATATGGTCTTATGTACATAACTTTTGACCTTTTCTGCTTGTTCTAGACATATACTAGCTGTTGCAAATAATGGGACCTATGTTTCTTTGGGCCTGGCTTACTTCACTTAATATATTTTTTTTCAAACTCTTTCCATTTACTAACAGATGGGGCTGTGTCATTCTTTCTGATGGAGGCATAGAATTCATATATATATATATATATATATATATATATATGTATATATATATATACAAATACATACATATATATATATATATATATCACATTTTCTTGATCCATTCATCTACTGAGGGGCATTTGGGTTGGTTCCATATCTTAGCTATGGTGAATAATGCTGCAATAAACATAGTTTTAGTATGGCCTTGTTTGTGATCATTTGGGTAAATGCCCAAAAGTGGGATTGTTGGGTCATATGTGAGCTCTTATGTGGAGTCTTTTGAGGAACCTCCATACTGCTTTACAGAGTAGTTGAACAAGTTTACACTCCCACTAACAATGCAGTAGGGTTCCCTTTTGCCCACATCCCCTCCAGCATCTGTTGTTACTAGATTTCTTCATTATAGCCATTCTAATTGGGGTGGAATCTCAATGTTATTTTGATTTGCATTTCTTTTATGGCTAGGGAAGTTGAGCATTTCTTCATGTGTCTATTGGCCATTCTTAATTCCTCTTCAGAGAAGTTTCTCTTTAAGTCTTTAGCCCACTTATTAATTGGGCAGTTGTTTCTTTGGGGAATTGCTGTTGGTGGATTTAATTTTTTGAGTTCTTTTTGGCAAAGTAGAAGGGTATAAAATTAACCCTCAGAAATCAATGGCTTTTCTGTATGTCAATAACAAGAAGAGCACAGCTGAAATCAGGAAAGCAACTCCTTTTATAATAGCCCCACAAAAAATAAAATACCTAGGAGTTAACTAAAGAAGTGAAGGACCTCTATAATGAAACTTTAAAACCTGAAAAAGAAAATTAAGGCAGAACCAAGGAAGTAGAAAAACCTCCCATGCTCCTCCTGGATTGGGAGGATTCACATCGTGAAAATGGCTATACTGCCAAAGGCTATCTACAAATTCAGTACGATACCTATCAATATCCCAACCTCATTTTTCAAGGAAATAGAAGAAGCAATCCAAAAATTCATATAGAACAGTAAAAGACCCCAAATAGCAAAAACAATCCTTAGCAGAAAGAACAGTGCTGGAGGAATATCAAAGACAAGTGTTTTTTTTTTGGTCAGTTGTGGGGCTTGAACTCTGTGCCTGAGTGCTGTCCCTCAGCTCTTCAGCTCAAGGCTAGTGCTCTACCACTTGAGCTACAGCACCACTCCCAGTTTTCTGATGGTTTATTGGAGATAAGAGTTTCATGGACTTTCTTGTCCGGGGCCAGCTTTGAACTGTGATCCTCAGATCTCAGCCTCCTGAGTAGCTAGGGTTACAGGCATGAGCCACCAGCACCCGGCTTCAAAGACAATTTTTTGAGAGAAGCATGTAGTGAAATGCAAATGTCTTCTCAGTATCTGATCATCTCTTTGTTGAGACTGAGTTTAGTAAATTACATATTAGCTGTTTGGTCATGCTCTAAAGCCAAGTGAAAAATTTTATGTATTTCTTTGTTTGTCACAGGATCTCTCTGTGTAACCCACAATAACCTTGAACTCACTGTGTAGCCCAGGCTGGCTTCACACTTGAGATCCTGATGCCTCAGCCTTCCAAGTACTGGAATTTTCAGGGCATGTCATACTAAATAAATCTTTTTTCTTTTTTTTTTTTTTTTTTTTTTGGTCATGAGGCCTGAACTCTGGGCCTGGGCACTGTCCCTGAGCTCTTCAGATCAAGGCTAGTGTTCTACCACTTGAGCCACAGTGACACTTCTGGCTTTTTCTGCTTATGTGATGCTGAGGAATTGAACCTAGGGCCTCATGCATGCAAGGCAAGCACTCTATTACTGAGTCACCTTCCCAGCCCCCTAAATAAAATCTTGAATGTAACTTATGAGTTACTTTCCTGGAGCTAAGTGAAACTCAGCTATATAGTTTTTGTCTTAGGCTTCTTTGAATTTAGTCAGAATTAAAGTATGCCTGTGTATATGTGTGTGCATGTGTGTTTTGTTGTTGTTGTTGGCTAAGCTAAGAACAAAAAGGCAAGTTGGATCAAAATTAAATCATTTTTAAAAAGTCATTTCCAGCATTTCATGGAGATAATAGAAAAAAGAAGATAGGTTTTCGATTTATAACCAAAGTGACAGGGATAGGAGGGAGAATTGAGGTGGGATGGTAATGAGGAGGAGATGCTCCTATTTGCTAAAAAACAAAACAAAACAACAACTACTACTACTACAGAAAAACAAGTAAGGGAGATGCCTCTTTCTTCCAAGACAAGTGTGTAATTGAAGCCACACCACCTAATACCTCCTGCTAAGCTGACTTCTGATATCATCTAATTACTTACTACCTGCTAATCTTTTCTCCCTGCAAGAGCCAATCTTAAAACTACACTGCATTACAAACTAACTAAATACATTCCATCTAATAGAAACATAATAATTCTTTGATAAATTATTTGCTAGCTGACTTGTAGGCCCAAAGCAGGTAGATTTTCTTTGTTACTTCACGCACAACTCCTTATTTTTTCTACAGAGGTTTCACTTCTAAACTTCCTTTTACCTGAAATATCATTCCCATCATTGCTAGTACCTATAGGCAAAAAGAGAACCTTGTTTTCCAAACTGTCTCTGATTAAACCCACCTAAACGAAACCATCTCAACCCTTTCAGAAGTTATAGTCATGTTTGAATGATTCATTTACTATTCTGCTGCATTCCTCTTTCTTCTGGTCTGATACCTCCATCCCACACAATATATACCCTCCCTTCACAAGTAGTCTCAATAGTGTCAAGCTTTTGAGAAGCAAAAGACATGTTTCACAACTGGGCAATGAAATTGTTAGCATTATTTACAAAAACCAGAATCCAAACCCAGACAGCCCTGATTGCTTGTCTCTGTAAATCGACCCAAAATGGTTACAAATAGAATCAGGGCTCTAAGAGATGGATCTATTTCATCAAACAGGTGATCAAAATCTAATATATTTGTACCTCAATTTTGCTTTAAGGTAGATTGAATGACTAGCAGAAAAATCTTCCAATGGGAAATAATACACGGTATCATATTTAGTTGAGAGGCCTGTACAATATTTGAGCTACTATACAAAAACAATTTTGATTCATTCAATCTTTAGAAAAATGATTTGGAAGAGACTAAACTACATATTGCTACAGCTTGTAGACATATCATAAGCATCTGGTACTTTCTGAATTTTCCCCAGTGAGAGTTGAGCCACAGGGCAATCTGGAGCTCAGTAAAATTAGAGAACTTGGTATATGTATGTAGAGCTTTTGTGCTGTAAATTAAAGGGATAAGAAAGGCCCTAAAAAAAGATTTTTCAAAGAGTTTTCAAAGTACAATAGATTTCAACTGCTACACAATTACCTGTCTGTACTGGGGTTACCTGGTTGTATACTGGCAAGGTTAGTGGTCAAATATATAGAACAGGTAATTTTCATCTTTCTTATTTGGATAGAAGTGTAGGCTTTAGTGACTTGGTTACCCTGGGTACAAGTCTTGTGTTAAAAAGAAGTAAAATCCGTGGCGGATGTTAGAAAATTGAAGGGCTCAGTGTCCTGGGTAGGGGAGGGAGGGAGCCACACCCTCCATCACTGAGAGCTACAGAGACAGAGCTAGAGCAGCATTTCACAGTGCTCCTCCCAATGTGTCATTTAAAGAAATAACCTAGCCAGAGTATTAAAAACTGGCAAATAAATTATTGAAACCCCATTGCTCACAGGAAAGGAATAAAATGAGAGAATGTATATTCTCTTCCCACAGGTCTTTATCGAACGCTTGTTACAGGCATTGTACTCAATACTTTGAAAGAGAAAGGAAGAATGGAATTTATCAGAAAGACTTTTAAGAGGAAGGGATTGTTTTTGTCAGTCAATTATATCTGTCGTATATTTGGAGCATTTTCAAAAATATCTATTAATTACCCCATTACAGCATGTCAAGTGTTTGTGTGTGTGTGTGTGTGTGTGTGTGTGTGCGTGTGTGTGTGTGTGTGTGTGTGTGTGTGTCCGCCGTGTCTGCGAACTCTCAGATGCGCCCATGCTACTGCTAGACCTTGAACTCAAGCCTCAAGTTCTCACTTAGCTTTTCTGCTCATAGCTGGCACTCTGCCTCTTGAACCATACCTCCAATCTGCATTTTGCTAGTTAATTGGAGATAAGTGCCTTACACACTTATCTGCCCAGCCTAGCTTCAAACTTCAGACCTCCTGAGTAGCTAAAATTACAGGCATGAGCCACTGACTTCTAGCTCTGTTATTATAATTAGAAATTGAAAGGAAGTTTGGTTAAATAGTAAATATGGCCTCTGAAATTTGGAGCATATTAAAAATCATCAAGATGAATTACTATATTAGAATGAATTCCACTGATACACAATTATATTAATTCCTATATCTACCATAACACATTTGCCTGAAATTAGAATGTATAGAAAGTTTAGTAATTTTTAATTTTTTTCCTACTTAGCTCCAAGATGGTACTTGAACATTGCTCTCCCTGTATGAGCGATATTTATTGTCTTTGAAAGATAAATACCTTAGCTATGAACATAGATACTAAAGCCCTGATCACATCTTGGTTTCCTCAAGGCAGACCCAAAGCCCAGCATGGTCCATGGTGAAAAGATATTGCAGTAGTAGCTTTGCTTCTGCTTGCAGTGGAGTTTGAAAGACATGGAAAATAAATGAGCCTGTGGTCATAGACAGAACTCTCTGCTTTCATATCCTCCTTAGCATGCCTCAGGGCCTGCCACATCAGTTATAGCCTCAGTGAGGGATGGGGAGTGGAACCACATGAAGGCGGTTTATGATCAGGTCAATCAGCTTTCAAGGGCCAGTTCCATCACTAGCTCAGTATATGGTCCTGACCTTGTAAGCCTCAGATTCTCACCTGTGAATTGAGGATGGGGGAAAACTAATGCCTAATGCGTAGGGTATGGAGAATCCACTCTATCCTTTTATAGTGCTTTTATAGTGTGTACTGTATGCTGGCACTCTTGTAATCACTTTACAAACACAATTCAATTGTACCACCACCCTACAAGGTAGCTACTGTTACTGTCCACAAGTTACTGATGAGGAAATGGAGGCATTAGGAAGTAACCTGCCTCAGATCCCCCGACTGACAAGAACAGAAGTCTTGTAAAATGTCTTATTATTTTTTAGCATAAGAATCTGTATAGCAGAAATAGATAGTTTTTTGTTTTTGTTTTTGTTTTTTCTCTGTGATGGTGATAGAGACCTTTCCATACAGACTTTTCTGACAGTGGCTACTTTGGGACCAAGTGAGGCCAGATCTGAAAGAGTTTCTATGGAGTCTGAGAAGCTGTAGAACATCATAGTTTTCCAAAAAACAACAAAAAAAAAAAACCTCAGCAAACTGGCAGAATATATAGAAGCAACTCATTTGTAGATAGAGCAGATCTGACAGGCAAGAAGTCCTTTCAGCTCTGACTCTACCCCAACCCAGGATCCCCATGTAAACCTTTCACTGAAGACTAAACAATCTACATTGAGGCAGCTTTTTTCCTCTGGGTGAGAGAGTGTCTCCCTAATAGACTACATATTTCTAATGGTTTGTATGTCCTCATTGAGTACAGAATTAGCTACTAGATGCTTTCACTTGGGTCTAGAATCAGGAACAGGCTTTAGAACTGAATCACTTCAGGAAGCAGTGCCAGAAATGTTTGTTAATTGATTAATATGTCAGTACTAGTGTCACTGGAAGACGAGAAGCCCTTAGCAGACAACCATACCCAGAAATTGACCTTTGGAATGATGGCTGCAGTCCCAGCCTGTACCGTCTTGCAGCTTCTACAGCAGTCAGAGTAAAGGTTACAAGTTCAGTTTTAACAGCTTTGCCTTCCCCAGGGTAAGAAGATCGAAGAACTGGACATTCACTAATGAAAGCCTAAAGGCAAAAACACTGAGCAGTTTTATAAAAAAAAAAAAAAATACCACCACCAACAAAAATACAGGAAACCATCAGGAAGTGAGGTGCTGAATTTCAGGTGGGTGCTGCCACCAGTCCCTTCTGATTACTCAGCCACACCCAAGATCCTGCCACAACCCAGCTTCTGGCTCCACCTGCGTCACTATCACAAAGACTTTCTGGTCACAGTAAGAGCAAGGTGATAAAGGTTAGGCTACTTGGGTAACAGAGTGTATCCGGCTGTGGAGAAAGCCAGTGGTTAGGGACTGTGCACTGGGATCCCTGATCTGGAAACCTTACAGAGTGAGTGTGATGCTGGGGAAGCTTAGGAAAAGTAGATGGATGGGAGCAGAGACATGGTGGGGGACCACACTGGTGAGTTATCTTCTGTTGGAAATCTAGACTATGCCTTAGCCCCCTGGTATTTCCTTCCCTCCTGTATATCCTGAGTAGTCTTCATATACTACTTTATTCAGATGTATTCAGTGACATTTCAAGGAAGTAGGAAGAACCTGACTTTTTGAACTACTTTGAGAAAAATCATTAAATGTTTATTAAGAGAGTTCTGACTTCATACTTTGTTGGACTAGAGGGGTTTTTGAAACTGGAACATGCTCTGAATGGATAATGGGTGTTTATTCAGTGACAACCAAGCCTGCCTCCCAGAGTTAACCATAAACAGGTAAGTTTTGTTGGTAAGGTTTACTTGGGAATTTCTTTACCAATGGACCGTTATCGGGCAGATCCACAATCATATTTTCCTTGGAGATACTATAAAAAAAGTTTAAAAAACATCCAGTCCCACACCCTTTACTAGCCAGCCTGTCTTCATGTGCGTAGTGTCAGAGATAGACTTTCCACCTGTGCAGACCACATCCCAAAGCTACTCTGCCAAGAACCTGAACCAGGTCGTTTCCGACTCTGAATTTTCTCCTCATCTCTTCATTGACTTCCTTCCTTCCTTCCTTCCTTCCTTCCTTCCTTCCTTCCTTCCTTCCTTCCTTCCTTCCTTCCTTCCTTCCTTCCTTCCTTCCTTCCTTCTTCCACCTTTCCTTCCTCCTGTAAGCGTCTTAGGAGCTCAGGAACTAGGAGTTCCAAGTTCAAATCTTTGCTTGGCCACTTAATAGCTGTGGAACTTGAGCTCCTTGCCTCTCCATACTTTTTCTATAAAAAGACAATGATGAGAATACAGGTCTATACTCTACAGAGCTACTAAGAGAATAAAATAAGTTAATACAGAGAAGCACAGAAAAGTGTTTCGGGGGGAAGGGAAAGTGGGAGAAAAGATAACACTGTTCAACTGTGAAATGTACTCTTTACCTTACTTGTGTAACTGTAACCACTCTGTACATCACCTTTACAACAAAATAAAAAAAATTAAAGAAAAGTGCTTTAAAAAGTATGCATTTGGTTAAGGATTAGCTTTAACTACTCGCAGCATTCTCCACCATGCATGGTACATTATCAGTATTAAATGAATACTTTCAAATAATAAGGGGATATGTTGCCTATTTGTAGTAATTACCCATAGTCCGTAGAAAAGAAGGGAAAGAATGAAAAGAAAAGCTTGCAGTTTCTCTCCAGCATTTGGGAAGTGGTGGTCCTGGGTTTTGGTATTCTGGGGTATAAGGAACTAAGTAAAAATGGATTGTCTAAATCCCTTTGGGGTTTGGGATTTTCTCAGCAGGCAGTGGGGTTAGTGGAAGCAAGCCAGTATGATCTTCAGGGAGACAGCCTATTATGGCATGCTTGGAGAGGGTGGAATTTATTCTTCTGAACCTCTTCTCTGCTTCTCAGCTTCACCGGCCACTTCACCTTTCTGAGACATCTCTGAGCATGGGCATATTTTAAAGACATGAGCTTACATCATCGTGTCTTAAAAGAACCAAGTATAATTGAATTGCTGATACAAGTGGGTACTTGTACCAGGCCCAGGTCACAGGCATCTCTATGGAAACACATGTTTGCTTTAAAACCTAGCAATCAAAAGTGGATCTTTATAGAGCCAGTGTCGGGTCACTTTTAGAAAAAGGCATTTATTTATATTCTCCAGTCATCAGAGACCTATGAAATCAAATAATTTCAAATTAAATAGAAAATCCGTGCCATGGATGAATGCTAATGGAGCTTTCCATGCCTGCTCCCCCCTTCCCTGTGCTTGTACTGCCTGAGCTCTGCTGCGTTTATTTTCGCTGTCCTTTGCTCTTTTGCTCCCATTTGCATTCTGCTGCGGTGGGGAAGTGGTTTGGCAGTTTATGCAAAAATGGTTAATCTTCATTCATAAGCATTTGCCAGTACTAAAATGGAAAATTCAAAGTGGACCTGCCATGGGGTATGCTTTGTCCTGCCTGCCATCTCTCTGTATGTACCGCATTCACAATGCAGAGGGGCCTGCCGCCCACATACACCCAGCCCTTATGTGAAGATGTTCTCCCTTAAAGGTCTAAACTTTGTATCAGCACATCTTGCCCCCAGATCTGCTCAAGTGATATTCTAAGTGATTGGAAGCTTTTATCTGCCTCTGAAAGCAAGCTTTTTCAAATAAGTATTGACTGTTAATGACCTGTTTAAATAAAACATTCAATTTTCTTCCCCCCCCCATAAAGCAGTGACATTTCTGAACCAAAGGCTAACCCTTGCTTTTCAAAAGAGGCTGAGCCAAAGCTTTTAAATGTGAACATTTTCTTCCGACATTTGCCCTTAAAATGCTGTTCAGTGAAGTAGTGCTAACGGAGTACATTGAAGAATCTTTGAATAAAAATGCAACCTTGAGATTTATTTTCTCCAAATTAAAAACAGCTAAGTGTCTCCATATAAAATTCAGATTTCAGACACCACTCTCGTTCATTGTTTTTGTGTCCTCACTCCTAATTTATTAAAGCAACTTTCCTCTAAGGGACAAAATGCCACACAAGAGCTTTTATTAAACTATGGGGATTAAAACCACAGAGGAAAAAGAAAAAGAACTAAAGTATTTGGAATATCAGAGACCTCAGTAATTATAAAGCCATGGTTGAGGGAATAGGAAGAGGGCACCCAAACAGAAAAGAAAAGATTCCACAATTGAAATATTCATCAACAGTAAACCTCTTCAACACTAAATTTAGACCCTTTTAGGGTCTTTTTTGTAGGGGAGTAGTGGGATTTGAACTCAGGGCCTTGTACTTGTTCAGCTGGCATTCTACCACTGAAGCTATGTTGCTAACTTGACTTTTTGCTAGCTGTTTTGGAGATAAAGTTTACAAGCCTTTTCTGCCTCAGCCTTGAGCCCTGATCTCAGCATCCCAAGTAACTAGGGTTTTAGGGATGCACCAACTGCACCCAGTACAATCTCAGTCTTATAGAAGGATCACTGTTTCCCTCTTCAGCTGGTATGCAGGTATTACCCCAAAAGTGCCTAGGGCACTGGATGTTTGTTTATTAACTAGCTTAAAGGTGATCTATAGAGAGAGATACCCTAGTACCTCGGAAATAGCATCCATACATTTTTTTAAATTTTTATTTTAAGGTGAAGTTTTAGCTTCCTGCACTATGGGACAGCTAAGTGTTCCCATCAACTCCAAGTCCTTTACGGACTTTCATACCCAAGAGCTATGGAGGACATCAGGTCATTTATTCCTACCTCATACTCCACAGCTAAGAGACCCAGGGTCCATAGGCTGGACAGTGGCCCATCAGGATGAATGGTGCCAGTACAGAGAGGTGTCAGCTTTCTCAGCTTTCCCTGTCAAATCCAATGCCCATTCTCCATCCCCATTTTCTCAGAGCCCTCTGTCTGCAAGGGGCTAACAACTGATAGCAATAAGAGTCTGCAATAAATCAGTCTGATTTTGCACTTTGATCTATGCCCTAAACTAAATAAGGATGCAGATGTCTCTTAACATCATGCTCTGGGAGACAGTTGGACGCCATTTCAGCTGAGAGGCTTTTTGCTGCTTTTCAAATCGTGTCACATTATTGACTTCCTACATACTCTTCCCCTGGGAGGCAGTCATGAGAAAATGTCTCAAAGTCTACATGATTGCTACCACTGTCTAGCTGTATCAAAGTCAGGTGCAAACACATTTCAAATCATTCATAATGAAGAAACAGCTGTAGGAACCCCCCCAAGCAGCATCACAGCACCTAGCAAACACCCCACTAAGCACATATTTCACATTCTCACCCAAAGCAGGCAGCTACAGGGCAACAACCATCTCTTTATAATAAAAGCCCGCCTGCCCATTCCTGAGAAAGGCTAAACCTGAGAAAGTGTTGCTTGTATATAGTTCATTTGCCCTACCTATGTACATCACCTAGTGGCCTAGTGGGCTGAAAAGTTAGGACCCTTATGAGAAACCATATTTCTTTGTTGAGTAAATTCTTCCTTCACTTCATAGGCCATTAGCCTCATGATTTGTTTATGATGGTCTTGAGGAACTATTAGCACAATGATCATGGGCTCCAGTAAACCTACATGGGTTGACTCCTGGCTCTGCCACCTCCTCTGGGACCTAACATGACAAAATGTTTTGTGCCTCACTTTAATAAGTATAGAATGGGGATTATCATAATTTCTACTTCATAAGGTTGTGAGGGTTGAATGAAAAATGTGTGTGTGGAGATCAGAGCACCTGGCACATTGTATCGTCTCCTTAAGCATGTTAATTATAATGAACAGTATATCAGTAAAAGTAAATAGTTAATGATGTTTCATTTATAGGTAAATGACCTCCCATTTACCCACCCAGGCTTCTGTAAGAATATGTTTGTTGTGTGTAGGAGGTAGGATCATGGAAGATGCCCTCATGTTCCCATAAAGGAGACTCTAGAATAGTTCCATAAAGTTGAGCCATTGGGCATCCAGCCACACTGCATTCACCCTAGAGCTCCTGATTCTCTTCGTCTAGTGAGAGGCAAGTTATTTGCATTTTTAAGAACTTCCAGGATGGTACTGAGGCTGTTTCTCTGAGAACCTACTCCAAGAATCACTACTCTAGGGTGGCTCTTCCCAACAGTATGATCTACATATGCAAATTGTTAGTTTTCTAGTAGCTGCATTTAGGAAGTAAAAAGAAACAGATGAAATTAATAATTATATTTTGTTGAGACCATAGTCTCAACATATAGTCAATGTAAAATATTAATGACACAGTTTGAGTTCTTCTTTTTTTGTACTCCACAAAATCCAGAGGCTATTTGACACATCTAGCACAGTCTGCCCCATTCTGGCTCTATAGGAAAAGTGACCTGGTGCCAATCACAACCTTTTCCTCTCCCCAATTGATATTAGGTCCATAAAGCTTTTCAATGTTCCTCAGTTGGTTCTGATGTTAACCAGAAAGTCAACTGGATTCCCCATCCTGTACCAACCTGCTTATTTTCCTACTCACTTTTTTTTCCTACTCTTAAGTTAGAAATTCTGTCTTTATTTCTCTGCCCCTTTTGGCTTACATTGTAGTAATGTATTAAATGCAACCCAAATATGCAGTATTTTTTATGATTTTTATATCTCAGGGGACAAATTGTGCCAAAAATGATAATATCATTATTTTGAAGTTCCTCTTCTGTCTTCCCTATGGCTTCCTGAATCCAAATCAGTGATGTAATAACTGAGAACAGGAAAGTGAACCTAAGAGCTGCCATGGTTTCCCAGAAGCAAAAGTGAAACCTTGCTAGCTCCTCTCTCCATAGGAGGGAAAACTGAGAGGAAAGTCATAAAGAGCATTGTTGTAACTTTTCAAGTTTAGTATGATTTAAGGAGAAATATAAATATGTCTTTTTGAACTTGGGAGTTCGGTAATTGATCAAATTGCCATACATGTAAATCTCACTGAATTATATCAATTAGAAATGCTGAAACAAACTTACATGCCAGAATCTCGTAGTCATATTTATCTTTGTTTATAAGCTAATAGATCTTGCCACTGGCATTAAAGCATAGTAAACAACTTCTTTGTTCAGTGAGTAGTTCACTTTGATGTAACTTGGTGCCTGAAGTGACTGGTGATAACTGTTTTTGTGTTGTATTAATTTTACCTGAGAGAAATATAGAAGTGATATATTAAAATGATGACTTTTTTCTTGATGATTGATATCGTTACCTAGCAAGTTTTAACAATTCCCTTGATCTTTGTTTTTCTCTAAGATATATGTAAAAGGTAGAATACTTGCATATATTTGTATGCTATTTCTGAAATCAGAACTAAAATCTTAAGGAAACAAATCTTAGTACACATGTTTTTAAAATGTTGTATAACTACCAGCGCTTATTTTGGGGGGACATCTTGTTTTCATACTGATTAATAGATTGACATGGAATATATATCCATAGATTTAAATATAGTTATGTCACTTAAAAATGTGGACACATCTTGAGAAATATGACATTAGGTGAGTTCATTATTGTGTATACCTCATAGTATATGTGTACACCCCTAGAAGAGATGGCCTATTACATTATAGGCAATATGCCATATACTGTCATGTCTGCAGCCTGGCATTGACCAAAATTTGTATGCAATTCATGACTGTAATTAGGTCTTGGGAATTGATCTGCTCCAATAATAGACTCAAGTGATAATAAGGATTAGAAACTAGGAACTTTCTCAAAATGTCAGAGATCCCTGTACTTTTCTTGCAGATTGCAAGCTCTTGTCATAGTATAGTGAAGGACTGAGCACTGAGCCAAACATGGTAGTCCATGCCTGAAATATCAGCTGTGTAGGAGGCAGACATAGGAAGATTGAAGTTAAAAGCAAGCCCACGCAAAAATGTTTGTGAGACCCATTCCCCTAAACCAAGTAGTCCAGTTGGTCCATACTTGTAATCGCAACTATACAGGAGGATATACTTGTGATCTACGGCAAAGCAAGAACCTATATGAAAAATTAAAAAAAAATGGTTTGGGGAAAAAATGGTTTGGAGGGCATGTCTGAAATGGTAGAGCTCTTGCCTAAGCAAGCACAAGACCCTGAATTCAGTCCTCAGTACTGAACACTCCTCCCCCCCCAAAAAAAAATATGCCTACTGAATCATGTCTCGCACCAAACACATATTAACAGATTTGATGACTAATATGAGGGAATTAGGAAACTGTTGTCCCCAAACATCTGTCACTCACTGTAAGACCTAAAAATGACAACACAAGAGGTTTCTCTGGCTAAGCTAGATGTCTGCAGCTTGAAGGGCTGGGGTTTCTTGTTGCTGAATCCAGGATTTGACACGTGGAATCTGGTAAAACTGTGCTTCCTGGAGGAAAAGTCCATTATGGAGTTCACTGGCCAGATCCAGTTCAGAGCAGAGCCCAGACTCCGTAAAATGGAGTGGCCCAGCACAATTTCATTTTCATAGAGGACAGGGAGGAGTCTGCTCTGAAACATAAGCAACTGAGGCCATATGGGTTCGAGGTAGGCTTAGGGACTCACCCCAGTCAGAAGGTGCAGACACTGAGCAAGTGCAGACACTGTGCTTCACCCTCTCCTGTGTACGGCAGAACCGAACTTAATATCTAACCACCTACACTCCTAATTCTTTAGAAGAAACCAAGTTTTTTATCTGTTTAGATAATAGACCTTCAACTAGTTTCTGTAACTGGAGCCACAGCCAGTTTCCCAACACTCTGTTGTACTCTGGCCAGGATTTGGAAAGGGTGCCGGGATCCTCGTGGGGAGAAGAGCTCTGTAGGCAGCCTTCCACGTGGAAAAGAAATTTGGAACGTGAAATGGACAAAGAACAGCTCCCTACAATTATTTTTATCTTACCTTTGCATCTGAGAAACTCACAATAGCTTGTCTATCCTTGTAGCTGACATCACACACATACACACACACACACACTCTGACTGGTTGATCTTATTGGCATTAATACGAAAGAGTCTTCCTCTGGGTCAAGACTTTTAGGTCAAAGAGAAAGAAGAGGGTGTGTGTGTGTGTGTGTGTGTGTGTGTGTGTGTGTGTGTGTGTGTGTGTGTGTGTGTGTGTGTGTGTGTGTGTGTGTGTGTGTGTGTGTGTGTGTGTGTGTGTGTGTGTGTGTGTGTGTGTGTGTAATAAATGTAGGTCAAAGAGAAAGAGGGTGTGTGTGTGTGTGTGTGTGTGTGTGTGTGTGTGTGTGTGTGTGTTTGTAATAAATGTAGCTTATCATCCAGTGCTGCCATTTAGGTCAAAGAGAAAGAGAAGAGGGTGTGTGTGTGTGTGTGTGTGTGTGTGTGTGTGTGTGTGTGTGTAATAAATGTAGCTTATCATCCAGTGCTGCCATTTCCACAGACCTCAGAAATGTCTGCACAGTAGACTGCCTGTCTGATTCCTCTGTGGATTGCAGCACTTCAGCTTTACAAGTGCTGCATTCCCAAATTCTAGACATCAAAGCCCAAATGCAAAAATGTAGCAAAACTTTTTCCATCCGGTTTTACACATCTATAATGGCCAAATGGGATGTGTTGAGAAGATTTAACTGGTGGTGGGCGTTTGTGGCCCCAGGCCCATCCTAACAGTGCCAAAACCAGTTGCCACTATGTAATTATTCTTTCCTGTTCTTTTTTTTTTTTTTTCTGGTCCTGGGGCTTGAACTCAGTGCTTGGGCACTGCCCCTGAACCTCTTGTGCTCAAGGCTAGTGCTCTACCATTTGAGCCACAGCACCACTTCTGGCTTTTTCTGAATAATTTATTGGAGAGATAAGAGTCTCACAGACTTTCTTGACCCAGCTGGCCTCAAATTGTGATCCTCAGATCTCAGCCTCTTGAGTAAGATTATAGGCATCAGCCTATCAGTGCTGGGCTTGGTTTTGGTTTTTGATACAGAGCCTCACTATGTAGCCCAGGTTGGCCTTGAAGAACTCATCATCTTCCTATGTCAGCCTCCCAAGTATTGAGATTATAGGTCTGCACCGAACCTAGCTCTGTCACTGTATATTCTTGTAGTTCCATAGGGAGCCCTCCCTCCCCCAAACCATACATAACTCACACACTGAAAAAATCCATGTATATATGATATATGTTCACACAATGCTGGAACTTTCATTTGGATAAGGAAATCTACCCTCCAGATGTCTTCAGATACGATTCTAGGCATCTTGAAGGCATTGTGATGACAAGGCTTTACTTATCCATGCATTCTGAGCAGAAATTCCCAATCATTTGTTCCTATTTCTCACTTACCATTTCTGTCCCCTATTAGAGATAATCAGAAAATAAACTTGTCTTTTACTAGTAACTTTCAGGGGCCAAGAGAAAACGAGGATACAACTCAAATGTTATTTGCTAGCTAGTACATTGACTTTCTTCCATATGCCAAGTCAGAGGACTAGACTTTGCCAAGTGACAGAAATGGGAGGTATGTTCAGTGAGCTAACAATATTTGATAGTGTGCCCAAATATGCATCCGTGGCAGTACTATTTGGAAACTTCTAAGAATAAAATCTGATTGCCTAAAAATATTTAATAATACTATATGTGGATTCCTATTTGAGAATAGTGGGAGCAGTAGTACAGTTAACATTTGATGTTATCAAGCTTTTATCCTAAAATCAGCCAAAAAAAAAACAGGCTGATGGATCTAAATCTATCTTTAAGGCTTAGGTTTAACAGAAAATAATTGGAAAGTCAGGTGTGGTAGTGATGCATACCTGTAATCTCAGCACTCACAAGACAAAAGTAGGAAGATTCAAGTTGGAGGCCAGACAAGTTGGGCTACATAGTGAGTTCAAGGCCATCCTGGATTATATAGAAATGCACCTCAAAACATTGTATGTCTATCCAGGATGATCTCTAAACAAAACAAAGTAGGGGAAGAAAGAATTTATTTAAATTATGTTCCTAATGTGTCATCTTTAGAGACAGAGAAACTGTATTACAGTAGTAGAAAGATGCAAGAAAGTATTTCAGTAGTATTTGATTGGCAAAAAGCATTCAACATGCAAATGGAAGTATATATTGATGATATTTTGGCCCAACTGGCTGTTAATTTCTGTACTAATTTGTACATGCCTTTAAGTCATGCATTTATTTTTCATCTCAAAAAGACTGGAACTGGGGGCTGGGAAGGTGGCTCAGTGGTAGAGTGCTTGCCTCATATGCATGAGGCCCTGGGTTTGATTCCTCAGCACCACATAAGCACAAAAAGCTGGAAGTGGTGCTGTGGTTCAAGTGGTAGAGCATTGGCCTTGAGCTAAAATGCTGAGGGACAGTGCCCAGGCCCAAAGTTCAAGCCCCACGACCAACAACAACAACAACAAAAGACTGGAATTGTTGGGTGAAGGTGTGACTCACCTCTAGAATCCTAGCTACTAATCTGAGATCATGGTTTAGTGATCACTCAGGCAGAAATGTTTATGAGTCTCTATCTCTAATTAACCCTCAGAAAGCCAGGCTGGAGATTTGGTTCAAGTAGTAGTAGAGCACTATCTGTGAAGAAGCAAGCTGAACAAACAGAGTGTTCAAGCCACAGTACCACCAAAAATAAAAGACTAAAGCTATTAAAGACTTAAGATATATTTTCCATAATAATGGTGAAGGACTTTGACCAGATAAGAGAAAGAAAACACTATGGCTTGATGTTAGGAATATAGCTCTCAGAAGAAGGCCATCTTATAATAGGTGGCCACAGGAGGATTATTAGCAGTATTAAGGGATTGTTGAAATTAGAGATTATGAATATATGCTTTTAAAAAATTACAGGATTGACTGGTACTGGTGGCTCACTATATTCCTGGCTATACAGGAGAATGAGACCTGAGGATCGTGGTTTACAGCCAGCCTAGGCAGGAAAGTCTGTGATCTCCAATTAAATACCCCCAAAAAAGCCAGAATTGGAGTTGTGACTCAAATGGTAGAGGGCTAGCCTTGAGCAAAAAAAGCTTGGGGACAGCTCTCAGATGCTGAATTCAAGCCCCAGGACCATCACACATACAAAAACTTGTGAGATTGCCAGAAGGTTGTTCAAAACATGTTGGCAAGTGCAAAATCTGGGAGTAAGGACGCATGCCTGTGGACCCAGCTAATTGGAAGACAGAGGTGGGAGAATCACACACAGTTCAAGGGTGGCCCTAGCAAAGTTAGCTCAAGACTAACCACAAAACAAATAAAAAGCAAAAAAATCAGGGATCTGGGGATGTGGCTTAAGTATCAAGAACTTGAATAGCAAGCATGGCCCCTGAGCGCAGTCCCAATCCCAAGTCCTAGAGGCAGCCAGTGCTAGTGGCTCATGCCCATAATCCTAGCTGAGATCTGAATATCACAGTTCAAAGCCAGCTCAAGCAAACAGATCCAAGACTTATCTCTTAATGAGCAAAAAGCCTGAAGGGGAACTATGGCTCAAATGGCAGAGTACCCAACTTGAACAGAAAAGCTAAGGGACAGCGCCTGTGTGCCGCTGAATTTAATCCCCAGTACTGGCACAAAAAGAAATACTGATGTAGAAGAGAGTGGAAAGTATGGCAAGCTCATGGCTACTTTAGCTGGAAGAGTCAGGAAGTAAACTTGACCTGAGATGAAAAGAATGGGAAAGAAACAATCCCACTAAGATCTGAAGTGACAGCATTCCTAAGGGAAAATGAGAGGAAAGTGTTTCTCTTGCTTACACCCAAACCATTTGTTTTCTCCTGTAGTGCTTGATACAGCTGTATCCATGCAATAAACACTCTGAACATGTATGAGGTTACCTGGGTGCTGGCAGAAGCTTTGGGATGATGAGGATTTCAATGAAAATGCTTAAATTAAGTAGTTTTCCTCCTCCCACTGTTTCTTTTTACTACCTTCTTTTATATAATGAGAAGAAACAGTTCGGGTGCATTTCCATCTGTCTTTGTCATTTTCCACATGAATACAGTATGAATAAAAGTTATTTTATTGTCTTCCAGGGATCTCATAACATACTTTTAGGACATACCTAAGTCAAATGCTTCACTTGAAAGTATCTTTTACATTATAAAATAGTATTTATGATTACAACTGAATGAAATTGTTTACTATGTTGGAAAGAGAGCACAATAATAATACATTGAGCAATGAATTTTTAAACCTTAATCATTTTGTCCTCTTTTTCAGGGCTTCTTCTACTAGAAGCAAGATGGCTGAACTCAATACTCATGTGAATGTCAAGGAAAAGGTAAGATCAAGTTATACGCTAGCCCTAAAAAAAACTCCAACCTGGATAATATAGTCTCTAGCTTGTGCTGGTTAAAAACTGAATTACAGTGGAAAAAGGAAAAATGTTTTGGTCCGATACATAGTAAGTTTGTCTCACTGGTAATCTATTTAACAGAATCCTAGGTCCCATTTACTGTCTGTATGTTAAGCATGTTACAGTTGTTTTCTTCATCATAACCTCATGAAGTAGATACTATTTTCCCCGCATTGTGGAAATTAAGAAACAAAGAAGTGACATGATTTTGCTGAATTCCCATAACAAATAGAGAACAGAACTGAGATATCAACTCAGACAGTGGCTCTTCTCAACCACCTCACTGGGTTGCGTATAACAGCTGGGGTATTGTATTTAACTCTCCAGAAATGGTCTCATCTGGAGAATCAATGCTTCATCTCCTGGTCCTCCCGTAAAGCATTTTTCCCTGAGAGTTTCTAACTCAGAAAATCTCTCCTCCTCATTTGTTGGAGGCTGACCTAGGCCCTTTCTGGTTCATGAAGAAGCTTTTTCCACCTAGGGTCACATCCCTCTCTTGCTGATAGGCGACTTTATTCTGTTAGGTCTTAACCATGAACTATAGACTATGTAGATAAGTCTGTCTAACCCGTTCTCTTGGCATCATAGGAACCAAGACCCTAGAAATGCTTTATCCATGGTCACTCAGCTGAATAGTAGAGTCTGGCCAGGAGCCTAGGCTAGCCCATATGCATGCCACCTCCCCTAGGACCACCCACAGCCTCCACTAGACTCCTAACCACTTAATGATGGGAGTTTATCTCTCATATCTTTGTATCTACACTGTACAAATATACAGAGCAAAGATGAGAACTAATACTTGCAGAGTCCTTGTTACATTTTCTTTCGTTTCTGCAAATATATGTGCAACTCAGAACTCTTCTGAATGCCAGCAGTTTGGCAATGAACAGATAGCTGAGGTTCCTGTTTGTACAAAACTCACATATAGGGCAGAGAAGCAGGAAATAAAACCCCAAAACACATAAATGAGCACAGTCATTTCCAGCTGTGATGACTGGGAGGAAAACAAGATGAGGAAGAGGGGGACTACTTTATTTTACATGATGTGATCAGAGAAGCACTCTTATAGCAGGTGATACTTTTAAGCTGAGATCACAGGTGATGAGAAAGAAACAACCATGAAAAGATCTGAGAGCTGGGAACTCCAGAAAGAGAGCAAAGCAAACAAGATACTTAAGATGGGCCAGGCTGTATGCATTTGAAGAACAGGTGGCCATTGTGGTGGGGGTAGGGGTGAGAGGTGAAAGGCATTTGATGAGAGAGATGAGATTGGAAAGTACTACTTCACTGAGGCACATTGATCTCCAAGGGACCACTGGGAGGATCCAGAGCTCTTTGTATTAGAAGGGGAACAAATACATTCTTATCCTACAAATGTACATTTTTAAACAGTCTTGACGAACAGCTAAAGGAAATTTAGCATTTCCTTCAGTCATGAATGTTGGCAAAGAAGAAAAATAAATTAGTAGTAGTAGTAGTTGTAGTGATGGTGGTGGTGGTGGTGGTGGTAGTGAGCTCTGAAACTTTGACAACTAGAAATACCACTTACTTTTGGTATGGATATTCTGATGTATTATTTGCTCACTCCTTCAAAATTACTGTAATTCTAAAACCTGCTGCTGCATTGTTATTGGATGTGTTAATAGAGAAGCACACATATTATGTAGCATAAAATTTGTTTTTTATTAATATATGAACCGTAATTCAGTATGAGTAGTTTCTTTTATGATTATAGGCATTTTACGACATGAATTTTAACACATTATTGTGAGAAAGTCCCCAAAGCTTTCACCAGACTACTGAAGGGGGTCTCTGTGTATCAATAGGTTTAAATCATGAAAGAGCCGTAGAGAACTATTTCCAGGGCAAAAGCAAGCTGGTGTAAGCAGGAGAATAACTTAGACAAACAAATTTTTAAAGTCTGTCTATCCTAGCTTTACCAACGGCTCTACTACGTGTAACTCTTCTCATTAAGTAACTTTGTTTCACGAGCATACTGAGGCTTGAGGTTAAACTTAATTTGTTCCAAAATCACACTGGAAAATGTGCAGGACCAGTGATTTTGACTTAGTGGTACCTGCTAGTACCTGAGCTGGGTTTATCCCACAAATGCTCCCAGAACATGAACAGATGTCTTTTTTTTGGGGGGGGGGTCTGGTTATGGGGCTTGAACTCTGGGCCTGGGCGCTGTCCCTCAGCTCTTCAGCTCAAGGCTAGCGCTCTACCACTTGAGCCACAGCGCTACTTCTGGCTTTTTTCTTTTTGCTTATTTGGTGCTGAGGAATCGAACCCAGGGCCTCAGGCATGAAAGGCAAGCGCTCTACCACTGAGCCACCTTCCCAGCCCATGAACAGACTTCTTATCCCAAGGCTTTGAGGACATAATTCAAGCCGACTTCCAATTCTGGAGGCGTCTTATGTGCTGTCTTAAAAACTGATGCAGATACTTTTACAGTATTCCATAGTGCATTTCATGTATTAATTTTAATGTAAAAAATGTTAGCTTATTGATCATTGAGTAAAGCAATAGCTGACTCTTGTACCCCTTTGATATCATGGCTCCATCTTCTTGATTCACAGTCATACATTCAAGTGAGAATATGTATTTCCCAGTTTGAGAAGCTAGGGTGGGCACTACAGGGCAGACCAGGGGCTGGTCCCTTTCCAATGAACTGTCTGTTGATAGATTGAACAGCTTCTCATGATGGGCTGTGGGAAGGAAAACACTTTAAAAAAAAATCAGATTTTTAGCAGTTGATCCCTGAGACATACAGCTAGTGGACAGACATATATGGCAGGCTGAGTAGTCAACATTAGAATATCTTATTGAATACAGAGGGGGCATTGAAGTAGTAAGAGGAAATAAGTGGATCTGTCAGCACACAGGCCACGGTGGATCAGTGTGAAGGTTTCTGCCTCAGGTACCACATTCATCCGCTCACCATGAGCACTGCCAAATACCTATGTGAAGATTAATGGTAGAGGTGGGTATGGTGGCATACAGAAAGCTGAATTAGGAGGATATTGAATGCAACTTCACCCTGGGCTATATAGTGAGACCTTGTCTTAAAAAAGAAATAATAGAGTAATAGTAGATGTTTTGGTCTTGAACTTCAGTAACTTATCAAAATGTTGTCAGTATTTTCAGTATTTTCAGGAAGGATGATGTTTGGGTTTTTTTTTTTTTTTTGTAAATATTGTGAATCTGGTTGACAATGAAAGTAGAACTCCATAACTCAATTAGTGAGTTGTCTTCCATGTCAAGTGGTTAATAGGTTTCTGAACTCAATAAAGAGAACCATAATAGACAACTGAAAATTCTGATCATTTATAATTCTACATTGATTTATCTTACTATACTTTCTTTAGTTATTAGCTTTTATGGCCTTTTTTATGATTAGTTTGTTTCTCAATCTGTCACACAAAGCAGTGACATTTCAGTTCTGAAAATTAAGAATAATAACAACTGTTATATCTTAAATTACAAGCTTTTGAAAATTAGAAAACAGAACCGTGTAGTCTTTTTGATTCAGTAACTATTTGAGTGCCATGGAAAATTAAATAATACAAATCTTGTGTGTGAAAACCAGGAATGATGATATGTACCTATGATCCCAACATTTGAGATGTTGAGGCAGGAGGACTATGAATTCAAATCCAGTCTAGGGTATATTGTGAGTTTGAGGCCAGTCTGGACTACAGAGAGAGGCCCTGTCTTCAAACAAGCAAGCAACGAAGATAAAGGAGTCCTTCATTTATTTCTAGCGGGTCCTTGATCAGATGGATTGAATAGGAGTAGTGCTATCATGCAGAAATAATTTTTATTCACAAGGAAGCTTTTAGCCTAAAGGGAGAGCTCATGAAGTTTAATGATAAAGACAAATGAAACTTACAATAGATTCTGTGAGTGTTAGTTGAAAAGACCTGCATACTGTTGGGTCACAAATGTAAGGCTATAAATTGGAAATGTGATTGGAGTTAGTGTTCCTTCTCTTAGGTCACACACACACATACACACACACACACACACACACACACACACACACACACACACACACACACACACACACACACACACACACACACACACACTCACCCTCTCTCCATGACTGCACCCCTATCTTCTTTTACAGTGTCACCTGCTGCCAGCTCTTCACACATCTTTAGCCCCATTATCCTGACCATGAACTTGTTTCCCTTGGTGCCATTGCAAAGGCACTTTCTGTGTATAAGCTGTCCTCTTCAGAGACCTGCCCTCCCCTCATCCAGTGTTCCTTTCAGGAACCTGTTCAAACCTCAGACCTGTCCTGACCTAATTACTTCCCTTCCTCTGTTCTCTCTGAACATTCTCTGCATGTTTCAGAGCAGCTGTTATTCCCTGTCAGATAAAATTGTTAGTGGTCTGTCTCCCAGTGTAAGACTGGCTGTTTCTTGAGGGTAGGACTGGATCTTATTTTATCCTTGGGTTTAACTCATAGTTGACTTTACAGTTAAGTGTGAGATAAAAGAATGGGTAGTAAATTATCTAACACTTCTGCTTGAATATTTAAGTTCTTTAAAGACTGAATTTCCTATTCATGATATTCTGTAAAATCTTGTCTTCTTAAAAACTGAAATGCAGGTTAATGGAAATTTCACCTCATTTTAGTACTCTCTTTGCCATTAAAGCATGTTTTAAATTGCTTCTAAAAACAGGGACTTAGGTTGATGACCCATGGTTCTGCAGAAAAGTAGCATCTTTGTGAGATAATTATCAGACATAAGTTGTCTCAGGTCAGTTTCACAATAACAAATGAGATTGTTAGGTGAGAACAGTCAAATTCTGCTGCACCCGAATATTATTTTATTTAATAAATCCCCAAATGTATTTTATTAAAGAGAGCTATCATAACAAAAATTTAGGGCTAATTAGAGCTCTTACATTTAGGAAATAATTTACTTTTTACTGCTTTTCCTCTAAATGATGTAGCTTTTTTTTAAAAAAAGAGAAATTAAACATTAGAAACTCATAAATGAATTAGTCAGCAGTGACTATTGGATTATTCTCGCTTGGAACACTTGAGTACCAAGCTAAATAGACTTACAGATTTTTAAATGTGATTGTCAACAAAATAGAAAAGGGTTATTAGAAATAGTATAGACAAAATATAATTTTTATCAGATTTTTTTCATGCATTTTTGTGAGCCAGTTTAAGTTGGATTGAATGCAGCAGTGAAGCTTGGTGTTGGAAAATAAAAGGCATCCTTTTAAAAAATAAGGTGAATTAAACTTATTAGGTATCCAGTGTAGTAGGAATCTCACTACAATGATGAGTGGACCCTTAGCCGCAGTGGGATACCCAGTTCCCTGGGAAAATGGTTTTCCATGAGGTCAGGTTATAGGAAGTACATGAAGCTTGGAGACAGAAACAGGGGCTATTAGCCCCCAATTACTAGTTAAGCAACTTGAGCACTTAATTTTTCTGGCCCTCAGTTTCCTAGTCAGTAGATTGGGCATGATTGTAAAACCTACCTCACGGGATCATTAAATCCACTACTAAGTTTGGAAATGCTATTTGAGCTCTTACCAGTATCAACAATAAAGGATCTGGGAGAGCTCATCTGGTTATTTTATCATTAAAGGGTGGGAAAAGGAGTTCTAATTAACATTTGTTTGGAACTTAAAATATACATTCTCACAGAGCCAAGATAAGGGGAAGGGAAGGAAAGCCCAAATGAGATAAAGAACATAAAACTAGACTTAACTTTTGCAAAGAACATAAAAGTAGACTTAACTTTTTTAAACTTGTATAGCTATTGCTGCACTTCACTAAAAATAATTGCTCCTAGACAATATGATGATACAGAAATGAGGAGTAGCTCCATCTTTGCTGAGCTATGCTGCTTATTGCAAATGGTCTTTAGAGCTGTTACAGCTATCTAGGTAAATTGCATTGTAAACATTGTAAACAATAGTCGTATAGTGACATTAAAATGAAGCGTGGTTGGAAGAACTACCCTCATCCACACCAGTTATAGAAAGGTGTTATTATCTGTGTTTCTGAACTTCTCTGAGATTGAGGGTGTTCATGTTTGAGGCCAGGAGTCTGTCTACAACAGGTGGACAGATGTTACGTTATTTACAAATAAATATATTCTGTTTTATCATTTTTCATGTAACTGTGAATATTAAAATATCATTCAGATCTTTATATGGAATAGAATACAGTCAGAAAAACCCAAGTGTTTGATTAAAAAAATTTTAGCAGGATCAGAGAGAGTACAAAAGAAACTTGTTAGTGTGTATCTTTGAAATATTAACTTCATTTAGTAGAGAAGTCATTTCATGAGATTTAGGATGTGTTTTAATAATATATATTTGTTTTGAAAGACCAAACCACAGCCAGCTTGGGGAAAATCACAAGTTCATAATTTTTCAGGAATGGTTGTGTTCATTTAGTCCAACCTTGGATTCATACTGCAAGAACACCAGCTACTCGGCCTTCAGATTTCACTATGGATCAATTCTTGTCATCATTTTCTCACAGGAAAGGGTCATTACATTACCCTTTCAAAGAAAGGAGAAACATTGACAATAGTTATTGCCTAAAATGCTTATGTACAGAACTGCTATTATTGTTGCTTGGCAACTAGAAGAGATTTGACAAGGAGTCTAAAGGAACTGAATGAATAAATGGAAATGTCAGCTTCAGTTACAAGGGATAAGAAGAAATTTACAAGTGCAGGATTAGCATTACATTGCCGTTTCCAAACCATATGATTGGAATGCACAGTGTTTCTGCCCTGCTTTTTCTCCTCCCCCTAGGCTTTCCTCTCCCAATTTATCATCATATATAGTCCCTCTTGCACTGTGGCTGAGACATATGCAGAAGATAGATGGTTAATGCTAAAGAATACAAGAGCATGTCACAAATGAAATCCTTTGGAAGCAGGAAAAAGTAACCTCTAGTGAAAGTCCCTTGGAATTAATAGCTACTTTACCAACATTCTAGTTATTTTCTCACAATGAGATCTTTTGTATTAAATTATCCAATTTTTGCAATAAATGACAGTGCTTCAGCAATGGTTTGTTCTCTTTTGACCTTGCACACTGAGAATTTGTCAACACAGAGTACATCGGCAGACAGACAGATTGACTCAGTGCTTAAAACTGCTTGTATTACTCTGTGTGTGTGTCTGTCTGTCTGTCTGTCTGTGTGTGTGTATGTGCGCGCGTTCATGCATGCGTGCGCGCACTGGTCCTGGAGCTTGTACTCAGGGCGTAAGAGCCGTCCCTAAACTGTTTTGCTCAAGGCCTATGCTCTACCACTTGACCACAACTCTGCTTTTGGCTTTTGGGTGTTTAGTTGAAAATAAAGAGGCTCATGGGCTTTCCCAGCTGGACTGGCATTGAACTGTGACCCTCAGATCTCAGCCTCCTAAGTAGGTAGGATTATAGGTATGAGCCACTGACACCTAGCTGCTTATATTATGATGATGATGATGATGATGATGATGATGATGATGATTATGATTGTGATTATTAAAGCTACGTTGTATATTCCATTTCCCCACAACTTGATGACAAATTCCTTATAAGGAGATAAGGAATTTAAATTTATTTTTTATTTGCATGCATACAAATCAGTATTTATTTATTTATTTTTAGGAATTTTAATTTATATGTGTACTTAATAGCTCCTACAACATTGACTTTATGCCCCCTTGAATTGCTAATTTATCAATATTTGGCTTAGTAAGTTAGCCAAGATTCTGTAGTAGCAATTATAGTTAAATGTGAATTGAAAAAATTAATAGGGAGAAGAAGGAAGTGGGTCATGCTTCCTTTGGTATGGGCGAGTATTAGAATATCAGGGAAATGACAGGAATAATTAGAAAAAGGAAAGAAACCCACAATTGTGTTGATTTGAGTCTCCTAAGAAGCAGACACCAAGATGAGATGGGATTAGATGAAAGGTATGTTGGCACTAGAGGGGGTTGTGCTTGTAAAAGAAAGCAGGCAGAAGCCACTGAGAACAGCCTTCAGACTTCCATGCAGGTCTGACATCTTCTAACAGAAGGAGAAAAGAAAATCAAGCAGAGTCTCAAATTTGAGATTGGGAAGTAGAGGTAGGAGGATTGAGGTCCAAGGCCAGCCTAGCAAAAACCCAGATAAAAACAAAACTAATACTAAAAGTAAAAGGTCTAAAACCATGGCTCAAGTAGTGTAAGGCCTGCTTAGCAAGCATGGAAGCCAAAGCTCACACCTTAGGACTGCCAGAAGAAAAAAGTCTCTAGCAGTTCAGTGCTAAATTGTCAACAGGCTGGTGAGGAGTGTTCAGGCCAAAGTTGCCAATTGGAAGAGAACTCCCATGTCCCTCCAGAAGCGAGCATCACTCATGTAGGCTATTTCAGTCATTGACCAGCACATGTAGTAAGAATATGATGAGATGCCCATGCAGTAGTGGGGCCAGGTAGAGTACCTAGGCAGACTGTGGTTAATGTTAATTGTAGTTCTCATAGCAGATTTTTATCTATAGCCTCCACAATACAGTATAGTAAAAACTGTGTATGCTCTTCCTCCTGTGGTATATCCCTATTGTCACTCTATTTGATTTTGGTACCTTGCCTCTTGTATATACATTTATCTAATCTGGGGAGGGGTAATAACAAAATGCCGAAGCAAGGACACAGGATGACCCATTGCAGCAATGATACCCACAAGACACTATGTTGGAAATGAACTTTACAACTTTTGGTTGGGGGGGAAGAGTGAAGAAGGTGGGAGAGAATAGGGTTAATAGGAGAAACAGGATGGGGTAACAATGCTCAACAAGAAATGTACTCATTACCTTGCTGATGTAACTGTAACCCCTCTGTACAGCATCTTTACAAGAAATAATTTTTTTAAAGAAGGAAAAATGAGGGGTATGCTAGCATAACCGTACGAGAGGTTATTACACACATTAATCTGTAAAAAGTCACATATTTTTAAATAATATGTGCAAGAAATGTAAATATAGTATCCTACTATATTTACTATATTTTGTGGCTTATAGGTAAAAAATTTTTTGCCTTTAAAAAAAGAAAAAAGGTAAAATCCATATGTTGGAATTCAATTATATGATAAAAATGTGAGATTTTTATGTTTGTTGACAAAAATGAATTTTAAAAAAGTTTGAGAACCAAGGTTCTACCGTATTTAGTAACCAAAAGAACATCAATTGTAGAATTTCCTTTCCCTTTGAAAACTGGGCCATATTGCCACTAGTATTGGGTGTCTTCTCTTCTCAATTCTAGGTTAAACAATGATTTAGTACACTTAATTTGTAGCTCCATTTCTCACGTGATTAAAGTAAAAAAATGAGATGTGTTAATTCTCCTGAAAAACTGTCTTTTGGTACATACGTCAACTCCTTGGCTTCAGTGTCTTTATCTGCAGTGAGAGAATTCATGTGAATGAATGATCTCCTGAATCCTCTCCAGTTCTAACACTGAGTGAATCACTGACTTTCTGACTTTGGGACTCTTCAGAATTCTTTTTTTTTTAATTGTGAAAATACCGCACAGAGAGGTTACAATTACATGGGCAAGGTAATGAGTACATTTCTTATCAAGCATTGTTGCCTCCTCCTTTGTTTCCCCTTCCCATCACTTCCCATCTTCAGAATTCTGCTTCTCAGTCTTTGAAGATTATTGTCCACAAAATGTTTTGAAATGATGATTGAAAATATCATAACAGTGTTTTTCTTTTTTATTCTGCTATGAAAATGTAACATGAGATTCTTTCTCCCTTAAAGTTATAGTATAAATATAGTGTTGTTAACTGCATGCATATTGCTTATGTCTAAGTGAAAATTCATACCCACTAGATAGCTACTCCCTATTTCCCACCTTCCTGGATCCTGGAAATCACCACCTTACTTTCTGATTTGATGAGTTTTTTGCCTTTTTTTTTAAACTTTTTGTAAGGAGTCATGTGTTATTTATCCCATCACTGGCTTATTTCCTTTAGCACAATGTTCTTAAGGTTACCCATGCTTTCATATTGTTGCATGCTGAAGAATTTCCTTTTTGTTAAGGCTGAAATAACATTCTATTAAGTGCATATATCTGTTCAACCATTAATGGACAATGTTAGTGTTTCATATTTTTTTTAGTAATTATGGTGACTTAAATCATTTGAGTAATTGGACTAACACTATCAATTCCTTTTATAGTCATTAAAGGAATAACAAACAGAATTATAGAGAAAATAAGATGTGGTCAGTTAGATGGCTATTTTGACAGAGATGTAAACCAGTTTAATTTTTGTTTAAAATTGCCCAAACCCAGCCAGGCACCAGGGGCTTATGCTGTAATCCTAGCTACTCAGGAGGCTGAGATCTGAAGACTGCAGTTCAAAGCCAGCCTGGGCAGGAAAGTCCATGAAACTCTCTCTCTCTCTCTCTCTCTCTCTCTCCCCCTCCCTCTTCCCCCCTCTCTCCTCTCTCTCTCTCTCTCTATATGTGTGTGTGTGTGTGTGTGTGTGTGTGTGTGTGTGTGTATGTTTATTGTAAAAATACTATACAGAGGGGTTACAATCACATGAGTAATGAGTACTTTTTTTTATCGAGCATTGTTGCCTCCTCCTTTGTTTTTCCCCTACCATCCCTTCCTTCCCAACCTCCTGAATTACTCCCCCTGCTGTCCCCCCACCAAAGTTGTAAAGTTTGTTTTCAACATAATGTCTTGTACATCTCATTGTTACTATGGTTCAACCTATAACCCTATTTAAGCATTTTGTTTTTTTTCTTTCCCCTCCCCAAATTAGAAAAATGTATATATAAGATGCAGGGCACCAGAATCAAATCCATTGAAAACAGGGGCCATACCATGGAGGAGGAACATACATACCAAAGAAACAACAACAACAAAAAAACACGTAGTACAGCTTTGTATGTCCCTCTCCCACGGTATAACCCCTGTTTTCACTGTATTTGATGTTGGTATAAGTTTAAATAGGGATACAGGTTGACCCATTGCAACAATGATATGTACAAGACACTATGTCAAAAAACAAACTTTACAATTTAGGCAGGGTGGGGGGAGTTAGGATAGTTGTGGAGTTGGGAGGGTAGGGATGATAGGAGATAAACAAAGGAGGTGGCAACAATGCTTGATAAGAAATTCTTGCTCATGTAACTGTAACCCCTCTGTACAGTATTTTCACAATAAAAAACGTATTAAAAAAAGAAGAAAAAATCACATAGTACATTATAAATACACTAAAAACAATAGCAATAAAGAAAAAAACCATTTGTGTCCCTATCTTGGGGTTCATTTCATTTAACATCATCTTATATGGTCATATGTACATAGCTTTTCTGCTTGTTCTGAACGTTTACTAGTTATTGCAAATAAGGGAAATCCATGTAACTCATATCTCCAGTAAACTACCAGAAAACCAGAAGTGGCACTGTGGCTCAAGTAGTAGAGCTCTTGCCTTGAGCTGAAGAGCATAAGGATAGCTCCCAGGCCGAGTTCAAGCCCCATGATGGACAAAAAAAAAAAAAAAAATTGCCCAAACCTACAAAATAAAAGGTGGTATGTTAACGTGTAAGTTCCTGTCAGAGAAGATGGGGGTTCCTGGCTTCCATGCACAGTACAGTGAAAATATCTAATGTTAATATCATGTACAGATTAGGTTAACTCCCTATTCCAGTATCAATTAGAGGGTAATTAACTTTCTAATTCTAGTATTGATTAAAGGGTAATAGTGTCTTATATATCTTTATAGTACTCTTTACTGAAGATCCTGTGAATGAACAATACATACACAAAGAATAGAAGTCAGTAATTACCATTTTTCCCCAAATGGAGACTTTAAATTCCAAAGAAAATAAGGAAAGATTTCCTGAATATCCCTTTAGAAACAGGAGAGAAATTAAAAATGTCTTTCTTTTCTCCAAGACAGGGACACAAGTGATTTTTTCTTTCCTGCTATTTTAACGTATTTATAATGTACCATGTGATTTTTTTTTGTTTTGTATGTTCCTCCTCCATGATATAACCTCTGTTTTCACTGTATTTGGTGTCAGTGCCCCACATCTTATGTATATACTTCTCTAGCTTGGGGAGGGGAAGGAAAAAAACAAAATGCTGGTTGACCCATTGTAACAATGAGATGTACCAAGACTACGTTGTAAAAGGAACTTTACAATTTAGGCAGAGAGGTGAGGGGGGCGGGGAGTGTAGTTGTGGAGGGAAGGGAGGGTAGGGGAAAAACAAAGGAGGAGGTAACAATGCTTGATAGGAAATGTACTCATTACCTTGCTCATGTAACCCCTTTGTACAGTATTTTTACAATAAAAATGTATTTAAAAATACCAAAAATGATGGGGCTGGGAAGGTGGCTCAGTGGTAGAGCGTTTGCCTTGCATGCATGAGGCCCTGGGTTCGATTCCTCAGCACCACATAAGCAAAAAGGAAAAAGCCGGTAGTGGTGCTGTGGCTCAAGTGGTAGAGCACTAGCCTTTGAGCTGAGGGACAGTGCCCAGGCCCAGAGTTCAGGCCCCACGACCGGACCCAAAAAATAAAATAAATAAACTAGTTTGCTTTTGGGCTTGACAAAGTATAGACACTGGATATATAAAATACATGAAAGTGGCTTGTTACATTTGTTACCTGTTGAGGCAGCAAAAATGCAGCCTGCAAAAAAAACGACTATAATAATGTCTCCCAAGGAAATAGTCTGTGATGTCCTCCTCCTTTCAACTAGGGAAGCTTTTGTAGCTGGCTGGCAAGAATAGTAGTGAGTAAGTAGATCCCCTAAACAGGTGATTCTACGTTTTCTTCACTAATTGAGATACTTGCTAACAGCACTAAACCAACATGGAAACAACCTATTATAAGACCACCATGCTATGAGGAGGGAGAATCCATGAAAGGGGGAGAGCTGCCCAGCCAGCCCCCAAGTGTCCTAGCTCTTCTGCCCACTATCTATCTTATTAAGATGAGAGCAGACTCACTCAGCAAAGTCCTCCCGATTTCCTGCACCACAAAATGGTGAAAGCAAATGCACTGTTGTTCTAGGTCACAAGGTTTGTGATGGGGGGAGTATTTGTTATATAAATGTAGATAACTGGAATACCATCTGCAAGAGAAGGAGTATCCTCTCAAGCAGTTTTTCTATATAAAAAGTAATACTGTTCTCAACTACCGAGATGACTTTAAAACTAGAATACTATATTACAACAAATAGGTATGGAAGACCTGTGGCACTCAGTAGATTAGTTGAAAGGTGAGCAGTTATACCTAAGAACTTTGTCCTGTGCCATCTTCTTTTCTTTTTCTTGCCCACTTGCCCTTAGCAGTCTCTGGCTGCCATTTTATCTCTTACGCGTGTCTCTTAGATGGGATTACCCAGGAAGCCCTTGTATGTAAATATTTTTAAAGTCAGTTGACAGCCTGGTTTAAGGCTCACTGTTTGATCCTAACAGTGTCTGAATCTCTGGCTCAGTTCTTCCTTAGGACTCCAGATGTACAGATTCATCTACTCTATAGATGTGTAGATGTCTCTCAGGCCTCACAAAGAGTAAATCGAGGTTCCCCTCAAGCACAGTGCTCTATTTCCATTATAAGTCCTTTCTCAGGAAACTGCCCCACTAGCCACATAGAAACTCAAACTAGAAGTCTGGCAGTCATCCATTCACAGTGTTTCATCTGCCCCGTTCCTTTCATCTAGTTAACCACAAATCAATTGTGACCTCCCAAATAATTTATGAGTGCTTCTCTCCTCTGCCCCACCTTGGTCCATTTTCTCTCTGATTGGCACCTATCAGAGCTCATCCATAACAAAGCCAGAATGACCTTCTTAAATACACAAATATATTCCTCCCCTGTTAAAAAATAAAAAATAAAACATATGGTTTACAAGGCATCGCCTATTTTGACTCCTTCCCTTTGTTTCCAGCTTCTTCTGAAATCTTCCTTTTAACGCTTGATGTTCCAGCCATCCTGAACCAGCTTTCCTTTAGGTCCATGTTAAAATTCAGTCCTCTCCATTCACAGTTGTATAGTATACTCTGTCTAGAATACTCGATCTTGTCTCCACTTCTGGCTCCTGACTTAGTGCTACTCAGCTTTGATCCTCAGTTTAGATTACTTTTAGTCCTCAGGGCTCCCAGGATTCTAGATTTGGTAGGACCATCCCCCTCCCAAATGACAAAGCATCATTACTTTTTTTATCACAGCCATCAAACATCCATCTTCCTGCACTATTCCAAGGTAGATCAGGAAGAGTACCTGTCACTGCCAATGGCCCTGATTCAGAGACCGTTCATCATGATGGACTCTAAATGAGTAAACAAAGGAACACGAATGGAAAGATCAATATCAATTCTGAGAGAAGTTCTTGTGGTGATTCTCCAGCCTCTGTACTTGGCTGTGGCCTATTAAATTTCAAATCAACTTTGGCTCTGGCCTATATTAAAGCAACACATGTTTTACAGTATAGAAGATAGCAGCTAGTTTTAAAAAGGTACACACTTGGAAAGAACCATTTCTAGTGGTAAAATGCAAGTTTTCAAATGATAACAGCCAACTGGAATGATGAGTCAGAACTTAAATATTGAAATTTTACCAAGATGGATGTAGAAATCCTACTTTTGTATTTTAGTCATCACACATGTACAGGACAGGGGACACTTGTCATGGAAACAGTCTAACAAGAGTTAATAAGCAAGTAATTAATATGGCTCCTTTAAGTACTTTAAGTGCTAATGGTATTTTAGACAACTCTAATGGACAAAAGGGGTCCCACCAAAGCAAGCCTTGGTCCCATAGTCCTCTGCTCTAATCCAGCTGCCTCTAGAACAGTGTGCTTCATTTACGGAATCACATTTTAACAGAAACACTCTGAAAAATTTGACCTGATGTAAGAGCATGGAAATCACAGCTTATGAAAAATTGCTGAAGAACATGGTTACACCATAAAGATGGAATTCTAGGGATTGCTCTAGTTCTTCTAAATAAGCTAAGGGCTCATGTGTAGAGAAGAGGTCATGTTCTTATACACCAGAAAGCAACACGAAGATTGGCAGTCTCTACCATCCCTTCTCTTACCTGGCCCTGTCCTTCTTACCATGGGACTCTCTCATTCTCTGTAACTACCTGGTTTTTGTTCTCAGAAGCATCTTTCATCTCTTTAATTCTGCCTAGCCTCCCAACTCATCATCCCCCTTCATAGACCTCAGATGTATTGATCAGTTATCCTAATAAACAAATACTGACCATGGCCCTGAGGTCTGAGCTCTACGTGTGTGTGTGTGTGTGTGTGTGTGTGTGTGTGTGTGTGTGTGTGTGTGTGTGTGTGTGTGTGTTTCACAGTTTGAACCTTGGGTCATTCCTTTTCTCTGCTCCTGCTTGTTAAGAATTGCTGGGGAAAGCCATGCATACAAACCGGCTCCAGGATAAATCTGTGCTATCCAGCATTAGTGGACCTTCCGGCTTGCCCTGCATTAGCTCACGCATTGCGGCCATTTCCTATCTCAGTCTCATCAGAGAAGCTCCAAAGCTTTCTACATTTTTTAAGCCCTAAAGCATACTTTAACACACTCACTCAGAGGAATGGTTTCCATAAATTTTTCTCCTCACAATCTCAAATTTTTATTATATCTTTCTACTCTCCTATCTCCTTTCCCTTGCTGAGAAAGAGGAAGGAGAATCACCCCTCCCTTCTGAAACTCGCTTTGCCACATGGATTGGATACCATTTTCTCTTGTTTCCTCAGGGGGCTTTGTTTCATAATTTATCCCCTTTCTCTCTTCTCTCTTCAAATTCTTTTCTCACTGCTGGTAACTTCCCTCCATCACTGGACATGCTCAGGCACTTTGGAGAGATAAATTGTACAGTGATTGTTTTAAGATGGATCAGAGAGCGAGGAAGCAAGCCAGAAAATCCAATTAGGAGACTGTTTCCAGCGTCGAGGTGAAAGATAAAGGAAACTGTCTAAAGTAGTGAAAGAAAGAATAGAGAACAGGTGTGATTCCGAGAGCATTTTTTTTTTTATTATCAGAAGACTCCAGTTAGTTGTTATTTATGACTTTGCCTTATTTTTCTTACTGTTTGGAGCAAAGATTGTGTCAGACTTACTTCACTTTCACTCATAACATCTAGCTTGAATGAGTGAATAGCTAGAATTTTCTCCCAAAATATCTGGTGGGGAATGCTTTCATGTGGAAAGTAGACTTTGTAAAGAGCGGCAGGTCAAGCATGGTGCATACCTATAATCCCAGGTACTTACTTATAAGGCAGGGATCAAAAGAATCAGGGTTTGAAGCCAACCTAGGCACAAACTTAGCAATATTCCATCTCAAACAACAAGTTAGGCAGAGTGGTATATAACTGTAATCTCAGCTATGCAGAAGGACTAGGAGGATTGCTGTCCAAAGCTAGCCCTAGCCCCAGGCAAAAATACAAGACTGAATCTGGAAAACAACTAAAGTGAAAACAGCTAGGAGAAAGGTTCAAGGTGGTAGCTAGAAAAGTGCAAGGTTCAAGTTCATACTCCATCACACAAAAGGTGAAGGAAAGACACTGACTTTTTTTTCCCCTTTAAGAGTGGTCCATTGTATGAGTTCATCATTGCTGTTATAATAGGGTGCTCCAATGCTTAGAACCACGCAAATCTAGTGTGCTACTGTTGTAGAGATCAGAAATCCCATGGCCTCAAAGCAAGGTATCCACATAGTCTCATTGTGTACTGTAGGCTTTAGGGAGAATTTCTTCTCTTGTCTTTTCCAGCTTTGGAAGCTGCCGGAATTCCTTGCCTCATTGTCCCTTGTATTTTCAAGCTCAGCTGTGGCCGGCTGGGTCTGTCTCATTTTGTACCACTCTGACACCAATGTTGGGCCCACTTGGATAATCTAGGATGCGCTCCCCATCTTAATTCCATCTCAATGTGCCTCATTACCTAACATAGTCACAAGTTCTGGGACATTAAGGAGCCATTATTCCACCTGATGTGGAATAGGTGGTGACATAGGTCATTTCTTAGGAATGCAGAATCTCAGGGCTTTCACTGGAATCCCTGAATCAGAATCTCCCCAAGTAATGCTTATAAAAAACAGGGCAGGGGGGAGAGGAAAGTGGGGAGCACAACTAGACTGTCTCTAACACCTGCCTTCACTTCAAACTTTCTATGATTCTCTGAAACGTGCAGGAGTTTCCCCCATCTTCAAATTATGTTCTTTGTAATACTGGTTTTGTACCCCACCCTAAAGTTAATTTTGATTTGTATAGATAAAGTAGACTGTAACAATAACTCATGTATATTTTTGGCTAGCAGGAGGTAGATGTTTGAAAAGACACTTAAATTACAGAGTTATCCGGGATGCAAAGGTATTGCCTGCAGAGCATTTTCTTCCCAGAGAATATTCCTAGGAGAACTACCTTCATTAATGTTTAGATAATGTTAGTGCCCAGCAAGTGAAGCAAAAACATACACAGATGGGCTGTTTCTAAGGCATCTCTGAATGGCTCAGCATTTGAAAAATGTGACCAAAGATGATTATAAAACTTCTTTCAAAGATGCAAGAATGGAAAAACCATAAATAACTCTGGTTCTCGTCGGTGGGAAAAGGTTGTTGATTGCTGTCCTTATTTTGGGTGGGGATAGGATCAAGCTTACCTCCAAGATTGCAAGCTAAGGCTGGAACCAGCCATATGCTGTGCCCAGAATGTAGGAGGCTTTCCATATATTTTAGACACTTAACTCTTCTAAGCTTTTTTAATGCTGTTCAATTATAGAGATTTTTGTGCTAAATTATACTGAAAATTATGCTAGATTCATTGAAAAATGGATTAAAAACCTGAAACATTTCAATAACTAATTTGCTATATTTTTCTGCTGCTTTTCACTCATGCAGTTATTCAGTCATTCGGCAGACATATATAAATCCATCTACTGAAAGGTCACCATTGTTTGATACCCTACAGATTTAGAGACTTGTCCCTTGTCACTTAGGAGTGAGTGGGGATGGTCACAGAAATACATAATTATGATAGCATGAGTTCTTTAAGAGGTGTCTGAGCAAGACTCATGCCTTCCCTTTTCCTGATCTCTGACTGGATTCATCTTTAAAATCTTCCATTATTCCCAACTGGATTACTTATTTGTCAGTATAATTCCTATTTCTAGTCCTATCTGTTAATATTTCTTTCCTTCAAGCACTTGCTATTTGCTTTAGAAAATAAAATCCTCCCAAGTTGGTGGAAATAAAAAAGAGGTCATTAGACAGATATGGCAAAGTATCAAAGGACTTTTAGAAGTTAAGGAAGAAGCAAGCAAGACAGCTGTATGCCCCTCTTCATTCTTTGGCTTCTTTGCCTTTGTGTAGAATAGTTGAGATTCCTGAGGCAGAGAGTCTGTTTGGTCTACTTTGCCTTCCTGACAATTGTAACTCAGTGTTAGTATACTCTGATTGCTTCCTGTATAATGTGAGGTACAATTATAGACCATTTCTGGCTTATCAATTTTTCAACCTTACAATGATAGGAAAGCGACATTGATATAACTATTCTGATTTTTTTCATTTTTAACACAGTATTCAATAAAATATTTGCTTCTTTGTTAAAAAATAGGCTTTGTATTGATTTAATTCATCCAACTATAGATGAAAATAAATGGTCTGAACACATTTAAAATAATAGGCTAGCTGACATGATGATGTTTTGTAGATTAAGTGTATTAAATACACTGTTGACTTATTGTGAACTTTGTATAAGATTTGTTGGGATGTGCAACTCTTGTAAGTCGAAGTGTATTTGTATACTAATTTTTAGTATATGCATTTGCATCTATTTCCTTCTCTAGGTTTGGTTAGTTACTGTATCTCTTGTTACTGCTATACCAAGCTACTAGTTCAATGCTTGAGCATTTAGTAAATAATTGAATGAAAGAATAAGAAGGAGCAAAAGTATTTATTAGTCACATATGTGTAACATAGATGGACTTCCTTATGGTGCCAATAGCTTATAGGGGAGGAGAGCTTAGGGAATGTCTTGGGTCTACTGTCCCTCAGGTGATGCTATAGAGGAAGGACGTCCTCCAAAAAGGGGCACGATCAACATTCTTAGCTATATATTCTTGCAATTTCAGAGCATACCTTCTTCAGTTCATGGCCCTCTATAAATGTTCCCACTTTTTTCTGTTTAAAATTTATTGAGTACCTAATATATGTCAAATTCTATATCAACCACTTTGCATGCATCATCTCTTCCCATTTTTACAGACTCTCTAGCAAGTAATATCCTTATTTTATAGCTGGGAAACCAAGTTGCAAAGATCCAAGTAGTTCACCCAAGGTCACAGAGCTAGCATGTAGCAGAGCCAAGATTAGAACATGGGCTTGTTTAATTCTAATGCTCTTTCCATGGCATTTGGCTCTCCCCTCTGAAAATATTCTCCATTCCTTGGGCAAACTTAATTACATCTCTGTAGTAGTATAATGCCTTGTTCATAAAGACAGTGAAGCACTTATTACATCCTCTTATTATAGACATTTCTGACTGTACGGCTAGTCTGTGACTCCTTAGGGCAGAACTATCCCTGGCTCTTTTCTGTGTCCTCTGTGCCTGTCACTTACTCAGGACTTCTAAGCTGGGCTTTGGCATGATCAATAGCCAGTTACTATGCTTTTTTCCCCACAAAAATACCCTGATATCCTTATTACACAGAAGCAGAATTATAAGAGATTTTAAATCTCATAATCTTTCAATCTCTTTTACTGAAATATAAAGAGTCTATATATGTTTTCTATACCTGTATAATGGTTACTTCATAGTCAGCTGACACCCATCCCTGTTACTGTGGATGGGAGATACAGAATGATGGGGTGGTGGCCTCATTCTGATAGAGTGTTTCTTTGACATCAGGCAGCCTGGTGTAGCTACAGTCAACATTTTCTCACTCAACAGATATTTACTCAATATCTACTGAATGCCCCAGACTAGTCAGGCTGGGATGGGTGTGATAACTATATACAGAAATGATAGAGGATTCTGTCCTCATATTGCTTGCTGCCTAGGTGATGTATGTACACAAATCTTTAGGATATAAAGGGAGAAAGTGGCAAATGTTGGCAGACATTTACTGACAAAGGGCTATGTATATTGAGGCAGGGACACTCTGGCAGGATAGACAGGGAAGGACTTCAGGGAATACACAGTACCTCCTCTGGAATGGAAGACTTGGGCAGGAATCACCTCAGGTCAAAAGGAAAAGCCTAGATAGAGGTGAGTCTAAAAAGCTGAAACGTGTCAGTGATGGGGTAGATTAAGAAGGACATTTAGAAAAGCAGGTCAGAGCCCAGCTGTTAATAGACAGATTTCATCTCATTATTAAGTTCTCAAGAAAGAAGTAAAATGGTTATGATTTTAGCCCTCTGTATTCACATGTTCCACATCCAGGGATTCAGTAAAGTGTGGTTCAGAAATTTTCAGGAGCCAGGCACCAGGCACCTGTAATCCTAGCTACTCAAGAGGCTGAGATCTGAGGATCATGGTTCAAAGCCAGCCCAGGCAGGAATGTCCATGAGACTCTTCAATTAAGCACCAGAAAACTAGAAGTGGCGCTGTGGCTCAAGTGGTAGAGCACTTGCCTTGAGCTGAACAGTTCAGGGACAGTACCCAGGCCCAGAATTCAAGCCCCATGACCAACCAAAAAAAAAAAAAATAGGAAAAGATTGCATTTGTATTGAGCATTGCATAATTTATTTCCTAGGCAACATGGTATAAAAACTGTTTATATAGCTCTTGCACTTTTCTTGATATCATAAACAATCTAGAGATGATTTGGGATATATAGGGGATATGCATAAGTTGTTTGAAAATATTATGCCATTTTCTCTACAATTCTTGAGCATTGATAGATTTGAGTATTTCTGAGGACCTTAAAACCAGTCTTTCACAGTACAGAGGGAGTTTTGTACTTCATAGTTGAAGCATGGAATGAATTTTCATGAAAAAGACCCCTGTTTTGTGTCCATCTCAAAATGTTGGATCTTTGCTAGCCTCACAACTGAGTAGGTGGATTGAAACCTTTGGTGATAATCACTTTTGAAATTCAGGCACAGTTTAAGTGACTCATTAGTAAGCAAAGAAAAATGTCTATAAAGAGTCATCACAAACAGGCCCAGAAAATGCACAGGAAGGAATGAAGGACGAAACCTACTAACAGCTCTTAAATTAGGCGGCTCGGGTACAGGGGAACTGAAACTAGACAGTGTCCATGAAAGTCATACCAAGGGCTGCTCAGTTTAGTATAGACAGGAGCCATGCTGGGGTAGAGGAGTTGAGGTAGAATGGACCAGAGACTGTAGGTTCGGAAAACTCCAGAATGAAAATACTCAGAAGATAGCAGCAGAACAATTTCTTTTTAAAGAGCAAATTCAGTGTACTAAGCTTGATTTAAAAATTAGTAGACACAAAATAAAGGAACATGATCTTGGAAAAGTAAAGAGTTGGTAAAATGGGCCATTAATCAGTGGTTCTGATTGTCCCTCAACAGTCTGAGTGGCCACCTGGTAGGTACCAGGTGGACCATTCTAGTTTGGGTGTGAAGAGCCAATAGGTTGCACTGGGCAGCAGCTATCAGCAGTGGACTTAGATGTGAAGCTGTGGCAGCCACTACACCAGCCTGGGTTGTGGGCAGGATGGTTTGGCTGTGTGTGAATCTGCATCAGAAACAGCCTCAAAAACAGCCACCGTGGGGGCATGAGTTTTATGAATTGTCTATATGCAATTGTCTATTAGTCACACATTGATTGATCTGTCCCTCCTGGATCCCTGGCTCTAGAAGCTGCATTTCCTATTGCAGAGACAGCTGTGAGCACAAACTCACCATACCACTGTCGTGGCCATCCACACCCTGTATTTAATGCTACTTCATAATGAGTTCTCTCTTAGCTTTAAATGCTTAAACCCTTATGGTACTGCTGAATTCCAGGTTGACACAGAGTTTCCAGCCTGTTTATTTGCATATATCAGCTTATGCAATTGCTCCAGCCTTCTCAAAGAAATTTCCATAGGAAAAGAAGTGGAGTGAATTTATAAATAAAAAGGTTGGAAGATAGTGGTGCTGTCTCCACAGATGCAAAGCTCAGTGGTCAAAGCAGAAATATAGTTTGGCCCAGAATTTGTTAAAATTTAATGTTATTGTAGATTGTTTGCCTTTTTTCTTAATTCCTATAAAACTTGACACACCTATCTTAATGAAGTATTATTGTCTGGGAATTATGTCCAAGTTTCATATTTGATTTTATATCAGAACTCAGTTATTGACAATTTCCAGAGTTAGGACACATAAGATGACAGGATAGAACACATTTTCATCACCTTTACACCCAGGGTTGCATAGCTTTTGTTTTCTGTTGAAAGAATAGCTTCTTAAAAAGGAATTTTCTCTCCAAGCAATTTTTATTTTGTCTTCTGCCTTAAGGTAGTAAGACATTGTTTGTTTTACAGGGGAGGGACAAGACGCAGAGAGAGTAATTATTTCTATGATTATTCCATATTACCGATCTTTACTGTTGACACAGCTGTGTATGTGGGTTGAAAACATTGCTCTAATGTAACAATAATACAGTCAATGTAATTAATAGCTAAGCATTGTATTTAGAAAGGCATGCTTGATATTATAATAATGATAGTAATTATTAGGAAATTATATATAATATGAGCCAAACTACAGTGCCTGGAATTGCTAGGATTTTATTTAGAAGTTATCAGGAGGGTAACATATAATTTTTTATATATAACTAATACACTAGTAACTGTGAGGAAAATTATTATTAGACTGTTAAAATGACCTTTCTGGGCTAAATATAAGATTTTTTGGTTTTGCTTTAATTTTCCCCCTTAGGACTCTCTTATTATTTCAAAAAGTAGAATGAAAAAGCAAACCTTTTAATATGAGGAAAGAAGGAGAAAGGACCAGACAGTAAAAGGATAGTTGAGGGTTGCTCACAAAGACCTGTATTATTTGCCCAGCTTTGTAGTGTCTGATTGGATTCCTGTCCTTGTCTGGCTTCCTCTGTACTTTACAAGTCTAATCCTGTACCTCCCTCCATCCGCACCTCCAGTTACTCCTTTCTTACTATGCCTCTTTTCTCACCAGATTCCTTCTTCCCAAAGTGTTTCCCCCAACCTATCTCTTCTCACATCCTCCATATCTGAGAATAGCTGTAAAGTCATTTCCCTGATAATCATTTCATAAAATTTATGAACAATTGATAAATATATATTAATTGTGTCATTTGATCACTATATATATTCCCCTCAAGTTTCTGTGTTCTAACAAGTCCCATGTCTTATTATACAATGATGTTTAAAAGTACTCACTGCCTAGGCCTGGTCATCATACACATAATCCTAGCACTTAGAAAGTTGAGACAGGAGGATTATATGTTCAAGACCATACTGACCTCCACAAAGAGACCCAGTCTGAGTGAATGACTAAATAAATAATATTCACTGACTTGGGCTGTATGAAGAGGGAATAGTGAAGAAGCAAGAGAAAACCTAGGTTTTAAAGAGTTACTTTTTTAATGGACGCTAAAAAATACCCAATAGCCATGGGAAATATCAAAGGAATCTTGAGTCACATATATACAAATTACTGTTGCATTAGAGTCCTTAGTAAAACTTCAATATTTAGCATTTAGAAATGTCAGGATTTGGAACCAACTTTCTAATCAATAATTGTGTCAGCACCTCTATAAGTCATATGCTCATAGCTGGTGCTGTTTCCTCATTATAACCTAAATATTCTTACAAACAGATCTACATGGAATAGACTGCCTAATTTATAACATAATCAAGAAGTGGGCTGTACAGCTTAGTTAAATGTTATGGTTAATAGTGTCACATTACATACACCATTCCGCTTTAGTCCATATTGCATGACTGTAATTATAATAAACTGCATTTACCCTAAAACTTACTGGTCACAATGGAATCATGAATGAAAATATATAAAGATTGCACAGTGCTTTAATGGTCACTTAACCTTGGTGCCATGCAATACTCTAATGGTTGTTAATATTGAAATCCTTATGGTAGAAAATGGGATGATCTGGTTTCTTCTACAATAGAGTATTCTATAATAATAATAAGATAAAGGCCAATTAATTCAGATAGGCAACAAGAAAGAACACATGCCGTTTGGTTAAAATGCTTATAAGGTCCTTAATGATTGAGTATAATAAACTTGCATCTATCAGAATCCTTAGCTCCTATATAATCCTTAGCTCCTTGCTTTTACTATTCTCCAAGGTTGATTTTCAGAAATGTAAGAACACTTTTTGTATTTTAGAAAAAACTGTAACCTCTGTGTACATCGCCTTAACAATACAATACAATAAAATTTAAAACAAAAATACTACTTCAAAAATACAGCAATCCACATTGTCCTATCTTGATAAACACTAATGGAATGTGACTGTTGCCACTGTGAGATTGAAGCTTGAAGCTATTTCTGTAAGTTTTCTAAAGATACCCCCTGAGCCAGTAGAAAGGAGGCTGGAGACAGAAAAAGATTCTGTGTCCTCACTAAAAGCACATCTTGTATGCATTTCATTCTTGGGGGAGGGTAGATTCCAAACTGGAGTTGGCTTTTCACCCATGTTCCTACATGTCTAACAAGGGATTCTCTGTACAAGTGTGTCCACAAATAAAGTGAGTATCAAGGTGATTACCAGGATGAATGTTCACTGGTCTAAAATGCCTGGAGTATGTTTGCTGGTAAGAAGATAGATTAGTTGGCTTTTCTAGACTTTTCTAGCCAGTGGAGAGATTTCTAGTTGAAAAAAATATTTCAAGTGGTTTTTTTTAACTTTTTCTTTTCTTTTTTTCTCTAGATCTATGCAGTTAGATCAGTTGTTCCCAACAAAAGCAATAATGAAATTGTCCTGGTGCTACAACAGTTTGATTTTAATGTGGACAGAGCTGTGCAAGCCTTCGTGGATGGTAAGTATTCATGATCCGTGAAGATGAACATTGGAACTAAATATTCCATGTGTTCTGCATTTTTTGTTCTTAATGAACTGAATATTCGTTTCTAATATTTTACTTCTCCCAAAAATGTACTCGATTTAAAAAATACATACATATACTCAATAAGAGTAGACGTTAGAAAACATAATCCCCTCATTAATATAAAGAGATAAAAAGATAATTCCCAAAGATTATTGACTTAATGCTTCTAATTACCTTGCCTACAGTCAGTCCAGTTTTCTATTGATGTATCCTTATACATGGAGGACAATAAAATTGATTTCTACGCTGGAACACCTTCTCACCTCTTCCACCGGCATAATTGTGCTTAGCACTGTGACTGAAATTCTTGAGCTAAATACTTAGTCTAAGTGGACTGGTTCATGCTTAAATGTCCTTAGTCTATGAATTTTAGACTACTTCATTAAATGAGATATCAGTTAACTACCGCAAAAGCATTTTACTTTCTAAAATTTTGTTTATTGTTTCCAATGGTCCATCACCAGTGATATTATAGAATCTAAAATCTCAAGGATATGTTTATCCTGTAAGCTTGCAGTGTTAAGCTTACATTTTTGTAAATTATGGAGAAATGTTCTTCCCATAAACAAACAAAACAAGTATTGCTTTTAAACAAAGATCTCTTGCCTGTCCTTAGAAATATCTTCTTTCCTGCTATTTGTTTCTGTTTTGTAAATAATGGACTAGTTAAACCTCATCTGACAAATAAGGTTAGAGAAGACCTTTCAGCACATTTCTCAGTTGTACTCTATTCACACATTATTTGACAGTATGGTTTAGTTACAAATAGAATAAGTTTCTTGAGTTTCTACAAGTATAATTGCATTTCAGGGCAAGATCTTGGAACCAAGCAACATATTCACATTCTGATATTGGCAGTCCAGGTTTAGGGGTCTTAATTAGATTAAGTGATTATCACTCAAAATAGACCTGCAGGCAAATCTCTTACAGGTAACTTTTCTCAATGTTTTCTCCTGTGAGAGTCAAAAAATTATTTAATAGGACTCATTTATGAGGTATGTTGATGACACTTAATTCTAAGTGGTTTAAAAAAACCCAAGCAGCTTGAGTATAACTCAAATTTAATAACATTTTTAAATCCTCCATAAATATGAATATTTCTTCTTCAGAATTACTATAGGCATATACTGCCCAAATTACAGATAGAATGTATGCTAAAAGACAAAAATTAGAGGACTAATTAAATATAGCCATTGCAGAAGCAGTAAGTAATCCATGCTCTCCTGATTAAAAAGAATAGTGCTTAGTAAAAGTAAGAATGGCTCTAATGGTCAACACTGGAATGACTTACTAAGAAACCTCATGAAAGTGATTCCCTTTAGTTCATCAGCAGGAAAATGCTAGGAAACTTTAATTCTCTGGGAAAATTAAGAGAAAGACCAACCCAGTCAATAGGAGTCTAAATTATAGCTTATTTTTAGGCACAATCTCATTACTTCAACTGTATGCAACTCAAACAAGTCTAACAGGAGGCACTGAATTGGAAACTTTGAAGAGATAGGAATAAATTAGCCTGCCTAAACATTAGCAATATAGTTCTCTGCTTATCTGTCAGTGACAGCATACTCAAATAATTGGGACCCTACTAGTTTTGAATCTGTTAAAAAGACCAACCTGAAGTTTATATTTGTTTAACCAACACTTTGTACAGAGTTATTAGTCTAGTGGGATCTTATAAGAATACTTCAAATTGCTACAAGAATACATTTTAAGAGCCACTGTTTTTAAGAAGTACCTCTTTATATGAAAACAACTGTTACCTGTAACTTTTTCTGGAAATTACCCCAGCACCATTGGAATAGATGAAGTCTGTTGGACTACGTAAGAACATTGATTGTGGCTGACCAGGGATGAAACATTTCTTTGAAAATGTGGTCTAACTTCACTGGATCAGGCTTCTCCTTTAGGTCCATGCATAACCTGGGACCCAGTAGACATATAATGAACTCAACTATTTCAAAATGGATGCCTTGTAAAGACCAAATCATCTATCTCCATGGTGAAGAGAGAGAAACTAACATCACAGGCTCTGATTTCCTTATTCTCTTGTAGGTCTAGGAACATAAAGAGCAAGAGCAGAAAAAAAGAGAAGGAATAACCACACAGAAAGCTACGAGGCAGCCAGGAGCTGGTGTCTCATGCCTGTAATGCTAGCTACTCAGGAGGCTGAGATCTGAGGATCACGGTTCAAAGCCAGCCCGGGCAGGAAAGACCGTGAGACTCCTATCTCCAATAAACCACTAGAAAAAAAACTGGAAGTGGTGCTGTGGCTCAAGTGGTAGAGTGCTTGCCTTGAGCTGAAGAGCTTAGGGGCAGTGCCCAGGCCCAGAGTTCAAGCCCCATGACCGACAAAAAAAAAAAAAAAAAGCTACAAGACACATGGTTAATGGAGTTTTGTTTCAAAGATTACGGTAGTATTATTCATCGATTGAACAGAGCGGTTTTAATTCTATGTATGGCAATGAAGCTATCAGAAAATTCTCATGGTATTGTTCCTTTCCCCTAAGACAATATAGTGATAAAATAAAAACAAGCTTCATGTACCAGGGCTTAATATTTTGATAAAATCATGTTTGTGCTGTGAATTAAATGAAAATCTTGGAAATAAGAAATGAACTGGCATTTTTATTAAGGCAGATCTATCAACACAATGAAAAAGTCTCCCCCCTAAAAAAATTGCTACCAAGATGAAAAAAGATGAATTTTGTGTAGTGTTTTTATTATATGGATATTTATTGAAGATTATTTATCTTTATCTAGGCAGTGCAATTCAAGTTCTAAAAGAATGGAATATGACAGGAAAAAAGAAGGTAAGATTAATGTTGATCATACATTAATAACATGTTCAATCCAAACCTTCATAGCTGTTATCATTTTAAAGAAGCTGCCAATTTTATCCTTCTTTCAAATTCATTAATATGTACACCCAAAAAACTTCCAAATTCATGTCTTTCTTAAACTACCAGCCACGTTCATGCCTATACTCTTCTTTTCTATTCAGTATTTTTAACCGCCAGGTAAGTTGAAGAAGTGCCAGAATTGTGTTTCTTTGAAAGTATTCAGGGGAGTTCAGCCTGAGAATTCAAAACATTCAAGACATTAACTTGCCCAAACATATCCCATAGTACAAAGGAAAAAAATTAGAGCATTTTAAAGATAACTTGAAAAGCTCTGAATATATGTTCACATTTTTTAATGGAAATAAATCTGTCCAAGGCTGTTTTGAGATACTTTTCTGCTGAACTCTAAAGCTGATCTTTAATAAAAGAAGAACAAAATGCGTTAAAAGCAAAAGGGAGCATGGGATCTTCTTGAACACGGTGCTCCCTGGGAGCAGAGAGGAGATTTTGCTCTGTCCCAGATAAATTACCCTGTCTGTTTTCTCCTCTAGTCATAAAGAGGCCTTGACTCCTAAGCATAAACACAGTGAGCCTGTACACACACCAGCAAATTCTTCTGTTCTTTTCAGCCATTGACCCACCCATCTCCACAGTAACATAAAAGCCCTGTGGTGTGGTCCTTCCAGAATGTAAGATGCTGCTCCATACTTTCCCCACTGAAGAGGAAGATCACAGGCCTGTAGAGCAGGTTTCAAAAAAAGTAGTATTACTTTGATACAACCCCAAGATTACTGAAACTATAGAATCTTCCTTTGCTCTTTTCCTTCTGGTATCACATAAAATAGGAAGCATTTTTCTTTTCCATGTTGTATGCCACCATCTCTGTCAATCTCTGCTTATCTTTAAATCATAGCTTCCCAGGTTTCTGCATGAGATGAAGATAATTTGCCAATGATTGAAAGGCAGTATTTATCTTTACATGGAAAAATTTCAGATGTGTGGTTTGGGTTTTAATTTTCTCTGCTGTGAATAAAAGAGCAGTTGGCAGCTGGAGACCTAAGTAGTTACTCAGCCTCCCTCTTGGAGATTCAGGCGGACAATGATTCCCCTACCTGCATGCAGGTGCTTGAAAACCAGAAGTCACTAGGGGGTCCATGAAAGAGTAGGTGCCCCTTTTTTCTGCACCTAATGGTGCCTTACCAAGGCATGATTGAGGGTTCGAAGGAAAAGAAACAGTGGACAATAGAGTGAAAATAAGGAAACATTTTCTTTCTTTCCTAGGAAAGAAGTTCAAAGCCAGGCTGCTGCTTAGCTGGTACTCACAGATTCCATAGGTGCTCAGGTGTCTGTTGATTGGCTAAGGTTGGCAATACTGATGGTTATGAACATTGAATACCAATTAGATACAAAACCAAAGAACAGTAAGACATAATTAAAAGAAAAATGTTCTTCATTTCCTACATAGTGTTATATGTTTGCTACCAGGATGTTTTGAGGAAAGAAATAAAACACAGACATAGTGTGCTATTGGGGTCTAAAAAGTTTCGGTTGCAGAAACCATAGGGTTGTGCTATTTCAAAGTGAATAAAAGGAAGTCTTGTATTGCTGTTCAACTAATAGCCCAGAGATCCAGAAACCCAGCTGCACACTCCATATCCAGAACAGTTTGGCACACCCTTATACCTATTGTCTGCTTCAGTTTAAGGGCTGAGGTTAATCGTGGGTCCTGTTGATACCTGGGACTTTGGGAACAGGGGAGCAATTCCAGCACCTTTCTGCTTGGTTAGTGCTTGTGTGGACTTTGAGGGCCTTCCTTCCCTGTCCTCATTTTGCTGCCTACTTTTGCTCCTCAGATGGTAGAAACTCCATGCCCACCTGGCCAACCTCACCCATAACCACTTTAAGTGATGGAGCTATTTCCAAATAGTACCAATACTGAATCCAAGTTCTTTCAAGGCTATTAACATTCACAAGATGTTAGTACATTACTGTATTATCATTCATACATTGGTCTAAAGTTGCTCACTGTCTCTGCTATTTAAGCCATTTCTTTCTGGTGTTCTTCCTTTTAAAGGAACCTTTTTGTTTCCTTGTGAAGTAAAAGTTTAGGCAATGTACCATATACAGAAAATATCTAAGTTAATTTGAATTTTTAATAAAGATGTAAAGATTTTCTTAAAAGAGCCAGGAACAACCAAAAATTTTAGTGTTCAGATTCACTTTCATTCAAGAGTGTGAGCTGAGCATTATTTTCTCATTTGTTTCTCTTTGCAGAACAATAAAAGGAAAAGGAGCAAATCCAAGCAGCATCAAAACAACAAAGATGCTAAAGAAAAGGGGGAGAGGCCTGAGACGGGGCCCCTGCAGCAGCAGACACCCCCAGTGCAGAATGGCCATATCAATGGCTGTGAGAAGGACAGTTCATCCACTGACTCTGCCAATGAAAAACCAGGCCTTGCCCCTCGTGAAAGAAAGATCTCAATACTGGAGGAACCAACAAAGGCATTTCGTGGGGTCCCAGGTCAGTCATTCCTTCACTGCATGGAAGGAAGGCAGTGCAGATGGAGCTCACTGGGTTGAGGTTGTTGCTAGTGAAACCGTGGAAGTGAAAGGTGGCACTGATATGCTAGCTTCAGGATGTGGATCTACAGTGCAATATGGCTGAGGAGGAGTACTCAGTCTGGCTCAGTGCCTAAGTCACTGGATTCTTTTTCCCCCTAAAAGCACCTCTGGTTGTAGTCCATATCAGGATATTCAGGTAAATAGGAAACATTAGTTTAAAGAGATTCATCATAGACACCCTTGCTGGTTTTTACATGAAATAAAGGAAAGGCAATTGGTGACCAAAGGAAATATTATTAAATGTTTTCTTTTAGAAGGGGTCAACCAAATTATTTTAAGTCCTGCTGATTTTTTTAAGAGCCAGAATCATCAATCTTTAATAACTTACAGGCAAAATGCTAAAAAATGGTTCATAATAACAGAGGGTACACATAGCTTATAAAAAAGGGTAGTGGGGACTGCTGATTTTTATATAAAGTAATAGAACATCCAGGGTGTTAGAATCTGCACTGTTATTTGTGCTACAAGCCATACATTAATTAATCTAAACAAAGCGGCTTCTTAATTATTGTTTGACCTTGGGTACATCATTTTACTGTCCCATTTCCTTTCCATGAAAGCAGAAAGCTCTTTTAGTCTGTTTTCTACTATTTCTATACTAGAATGCCACAAATAGTTAATTATAAACAACTGTTTATTTGGCTCGTGGTACTAGAGGCTGAGAAATCCAGGATTCGGGAAATGAAGGAAAAGGAGGAAAGAGACCAAACTCTCTCCTCCATTTATAAATCATATGTTCATGCAGTAACAAAACTACCGCAGAGATATCAACTTCAACTCATCTGTAAGGGTGGTACCCTCAGGACCTAACCACCTCTTAAAGGTCTCACCTCTCAAAACTGTTGCACTGGGAATTAAGTTACCAGCATGTGGATTTTGGAAGACACATTCAAACTATAGCACACACTGTACCAGAATCTGATAGATCAGTGGTTCTCAATTCTATTTGACCCACTGCTCCACTTTTATAACATCCTAAAATAAACTTTACATAAAATGTAACCTACTTGAAATAGACTTTAAATAAAAACATATGAACTTCAGGAATAACTAAAACAGAAGTCCTTATAAAGTGACAAAATGGTTTAAGCCCTTAAAAGAAGTAAGACTGTACTCAACTGAATAGTATGAACACTGTTTCTTTATCTTTGATAGGTGAAGGAAGGATCAATAAGTATGTTTGTATGTGTGTGTACTTGGAATACAACTGTCACAAATGCAGAATGATGAAGGGTGTTGGGGGCTAGCTTTAACACAAGAATTGGTATGTGGTTGGTCACTGAAAAACTTTCAGTGAAGTTATAAACACTATCATCCCTTAATTTACACAGAAGATGAGTTCTAGTCATCTGACCATATCCTGGATATCCACAGTGAAACTTTCTAGGCTAATACAACTTCTTTAGTAGTCATAATTTTCCAGGTAGACATAAGAAAGTTTAAGAAACAGGATAATATTTTGTTGTGCAGGACATTTCCTGTGATCGTAATTCATCGAACATCCTGCTCAACCTCATCTACAGTCATTTTGGTAAATGTTTAAAATGTTCCTTCAGTTTTTCAGAATGCCTCTCTGATTTTTTTATTCCCCAAACTCCTAGTTATAAAATCTTAAGAATACTGAATTGATGGTGTGTTTAAAAAACTCTTAATGTTCAGGGCCCTGGGCTAGCTGCCACAGGAACCTCTGAGGAACTGAGTGAATGAATCCCATTCTCATCTTGCAGAAAAAAGAGCAGGTACATTACTGAATTTAAAGTTCGGAAAACAGAGGTGTCATGTCCAAACTGAGCAATCCAGGAACATTTTGTGGTCTCAAGGATGGTAGAGATGACTTAGAGGATTCAGAAGCAATTTTGAGATGTGTACTCAGGACCCCTGGGTATTACACCAATGATGTTGAGGCGACAGTGCAATCTTATGACCAACTAAAGATGAATAAGGTACCATCCCTGTCTAGAAAGAGTACAGTCTGGCCCTTTAGACAGACACAAACCGAAAATTGCATGGTGATAGGTACCAGATGAGGGACACTGTGAGGAAGCATGTATAATAATAACTGAAACACTGTACAATACACTTCTAAGTCACTCACAAAGCACTAATTTTCTTCCAAAAACAGATTTCCTAACAACTCTAAAAATAGTCCCTGTAATACAGTCCTTCCTTAGTGACTACATGATCATTTCTTAAAACCAGAGAGTAACAGCAAAGGTAACTTATTTTCATTTTTAATTCAGATCCCCCTCACACACAAAAAATTTAATTCATTTTGTACTATGCCTACAGTTTTTAGAATGTCTTGATTTATTGTCAGGGCAGAAAAAAGAAATTAAGTAATCGAGCGGCAGATTCCTAACTTTACTTGTTATTGCTCTCCCATGAATTACTTTCAAAATCTAATTACTCAAGTTGCTGTTTTGATATCAATCATAAACTAAAAGCCTGGCCCATAAATTTGTTTATTTCCTTATAATTTATGCCTTCTTCCTAAAACAATTTCAGTAGCTCTATCAAGTAGATGACATTGGAGTTCACTTCACAGTGGAGAGCTGCTGTGAAAGTTAAATGCTGGCTAAGGGAGTTTTTATGTGAGGGGCTTTGGCAAACCCAAACATGAAACTTTCTAGGAAGAATTCTTTTTTTAAATTTAATTTTATTACTATTATTAAGGTGTTGTACCGAGGGGTTACCATTTCATAAGTCAGATAATGAATACATTTCTTTTTTTGGACAATATTACCCCTTATTTACTTTCTTCTAGTTTCCAAACCCTCCCATCCCTGTCATGAGTTACATAGATTGCTTTCCACATAGTGTATACTGAATAGCATGATTTCAGTTTTTCATCCTTCAACCCTCCCTTTCTGAGCTTGCTTTTCTTCCCCAAAAGAAAAAAAAAAGCAAAACAAATACCACCACCACCAATAATAGTAATAGTAACAACAACAAAAATGCATGTTTCCATTTCCTAGATCTCATTTTGATAAAGTTTAAATGCTCAGAAGTTATACCTTTGGGTTCCTTCTCTAAGGATAATCTCCTCCTTTAGTCTGACTGCATATGAACAGCTAGAGTCCTGGATAAGTTATGTCTGGTTATATTTTAGATCTAGCTTCCATATATGATAGAAAACATGCACTGTTTGTCTCTCTGAACTTGATTTACTTCACTTAGTATGATTTGTTTTAGGTCCATCTATTTCTCTGCAAATGACATAATCTTATTCTTTCTAATGGATGAGTAAAATTCCATTATATATGTGTGCCGCATTTTATTGATCTACTCATCTATTGTAGAGCATCTAGGCTGTTCCCATAACTTGAATTTTGTGAATAGTGCAGCAATGAACATGGATGTGCAAATGTCTTTACTGTATCCTGACTTGTAATGTTCAGCATAAATACTCAAGAGTGGTATGTCTGTGTCATAGGAAAATTCTAACTTCTGTGTTTAGTTTTTTGAGAAACCTCCAAACCTCCTTCCAGAGTAGTTATACTAGTTTACATTCCCACCATCAGTGCAGTAGGGTTCCTTTTCCCCCACTTTGCTGCCAGCATTTGTTGTTGTTTGAATTCTTGATGTCAGCCAATCTAACTGGGGTCAGATGGAATCTTAACCTTGTACAGTTAGGAAGAAGTTTTTATTGCCCAGAGAACAACCCAGTATCCCTTTGGTTTTATAGTTTAACACAAAGTGATGGTTTGTTAATGTCCTCGGTTCATTACAAATCTTCGTGTTGAAGAATAAAGGATGTAATGGAAAGTTATTAGGTGTGTTTGGAAAAGGAAGAGAATTCCCTGAGTTGATCATTAACTTTATTATCAGCCCACATGTAATGATCATAAACTTAAAAATGAGTTTATAACTAATTTAGGTTATACTTTCTAAAGATAATAAAGGTTCATCAGGAAGTTATGGTCAAAACTGTGAGGTGACATTTAAATGCTTGTTCCATCTATCAAGAAATTTTGAAACCCTAGAAGACAAGTCACAAGTGAGGGTTAGGGCTAAGATACTGCCTCCCATGTTGAGTAGAATGTTGGAAGTGAGGAATTTAAGCAACATTTTTAAATCCTGTCTCTTCACCTGCGAACTGAAGAAGCTGAACCTTCCAGGTTAAGAATCTATGGTATAATTCCTCCTCCTCTTCTTCATCTTCTTCAACATCATCATCATCTTTTTCTTCTTTGTCATCTTTCTCTCTTTTGTGTCAGTCCTGGAGCTTGAACTCAGGGCCTAGGTGCTGTCCCTGAGTTTTTCTGCTCAAGACTAGCACTCTACCATTTGAGCCACAGCTCCACTTCTGGCTTTTCTTGGTAGTTAATTGGAGGTAAGAGTCTCATGGACTTTCCTGACCAGGCAGGCTTTGAACCACAATCCTTAGATCTTAGCCTGCTGAGTAGCTAGGATTACAGGTGTGAACCATTAGAACCCAGCAGGATAACTCTTCTTAATTCTCTGAGGTTGGCAAAATCCTGACTCAGGTCCAGGAACACAATGAAGAGTTACTACTACAATCATGAGCTCCCTAATTCAAAAAAAAAAAAGTATAATTGAAAAGTTAGAGAAAAATAATAACAAGGCTATATAATGATATTCTATACTTGAATTGGTTTACAGTATGATCCTAAAAAAAATCTCCAGGCTACTAATTGTGGAGCATTCATCAAGCTCTTTCCAGTAATGAAACTGGCTCCATAAAGCCTGCCCTGAATTGCCCCACTGGGCAGGAGGCTGAAGGCACTTGCAATGTGTACTTTATCTTTTTATAACACCTTGACATTCAGGATCTCTCTTTTTAAACATCTTAAACAGAATCATTATTCTGGTAGGGGAAAAGTTAGCTTTAAGATATATGCAGGTGGCTCAGGGGTGTTAGTGTGACTTCCTACATGAAAAATAACCACCCCAAGCACCATCATTTCAGGCTGTAAATATAGCACTGTCAAGTGGGACAATGCTATGTGTCAGCATACAGCTTAGAAGTTTCCAAATATGTGTTAAGCCTGAAAGTGGTTCTTTTTTTTTATATTTCAGAATTTTTAATAACAACTTCAATTAGATCTTTTACATAATGCGATCAAAATCATCCTTTTTAAACAAATTGTATTGTTTTCAAATACTGTGTCAGACAAAGTAGATCAAGACTTTATTCTTAACCAAAAAGTAGTGCCAGAGATGATATATTTCCCCGAGGGCTCCCATCTAGCTGTGCCTAACACATCTTAGACTCTGATTTTCCCAGCCATTCCTTCTGTTCTATGCTTCATGAAGCTCAACATGCTAAAATATATATATATAGGTTCTTATCTCCATTTAAACCAGAATAGGAACTAAATTCTCTGTTGTCTCCTACTGGGCCCAGGGCTCACTGAATGGGAAAGGAACAGTATTGTAGGCTACCAACAGCTTTCCTGAGATAAACGCTCAACTCCTCTGGTCAGCCTCAGAAGCTAGTCTTTATGTCCGCACAACATTCTGGGAAGTCAGGTCTTCCTTCCCAATTTCTTGTCTCAAATAAAAGGTTCTCGGCTGTGGTTTTTCTGACCTCCACAAACTGGACCTCATAGTCTTCCCTTTATTATAGATCATGAACAGTCCTTACCACTTGCCCTTTACATAGCAAATGACAGGTTTCTACCCAGAAATGCTCATTTTCACTATGAAGTAAACCAAATAGAGATTCGAGGGTACTAATATTTTAGAATATTGGTTGCTTTTTCCTCATTGATGCTTTCTGAAACAACAACACCCTACCACTGTGTAGGCTATTTTTATCACTGTGAGCAGTGATGTCAGATGAGGTCATCGATGACATAAGCATTGGACAAAGGTACATGTATGCTGAGATAGCCAGGCACTCAGTTATGTTAGGCAGAATAGCTGATGTTTCATTTAAACTTTACCACCTAGTCAGCGCCCTTATAATAAAAATGATTGGATTTTCGGGTGGGGGGGGAATTCTTAAATGAAGGTGTATGTTATTAATATAAATATATAGCTGACATTAAGTACTGTTATGTAAGCATATGTCTCCACATTGTTTTAAAGCTTTGTTCATTATATTTACTCATCTTGAATTATTATTTTAGTCTCTACATTGTTGGCCTTAATTCTCATTTATAGATGTGTGTTGTTCAGCCCCAATCTCTGCTTTAAGTAATATTGTCTCTCAACTGTGCAGATAGTTTTAGGAGAGACCTTACATTATGTTCCCAACCACTCAGGTCTCTGCTTCCTGGTACAATAAAGCAGAGAGATCAAGGCACACATGGGATGTAGTGATCAGAAGATCTGGCCAGGTCACAACTCTCAGGGGCTTCTTTGTGAAGCCCCAAAGCCTTCTTTTTCTCCTTCACAACCACTTTTACAACTGTCCAGCAAAAGTACGAGACTGTTTATTTTGAACTGCCAATTTGATGAAACTGCCAATTTCCATTCACACTTTATAGTTGCATTCTAAAATGTACATTTCAGTTACTAATGGACTTAATTAAAATAGAATAACCATCCATACAAATACCAAAAGGCTTTCAACAAAAAGCTTGAGTTTTAGCCAGCACCAGTGGCTTGTACATATAATCCTAGCTGCTTAGGAAGCTGAGATCCAGGGGATTGAGGTTCAAAGCCAGCCAAGATTTTTTTTAAAGTCCTTGAGACTCCATCACCTAAATAACTAGCAAAAAGTCAGGCTGGATGCATGGATTAAGTTGGTGGAGAATTGGCCAGGCAAGCAAACCAAGCAAACACGTGGCCCTGAGTGTAACCTCCACAACAATAAAATAACTATTATTGTTATAAAAGAAAATGAACTAAGATTTAAATAGTTATATCAAAATACAAGGAGGCTTCTATAATTGACTCCTATAATTCATTCAGAACACAAATATTTTTGCAGGGAACTAAAAGAGGGTACTTTCTTTGTTAACATACTTGTATATGCTGTTGACAGCTTAATCCATCGTTACCTTTTTACTATTACTTTAATATAAAATACTTATAGAGGCATTAAATAATATGAGATATTGCAAGACAGTATAAACAAAGCTGAATGATTTATTGCCAGTCACAGTGTCACCAGCTTTAATGCCCTCGGGGTCAACTCAAGTTTCATAGGATTTTGGATAAAATAATAAAGTCTATCTGTATTTGATAAATTATGAAAAGGCAGAAATGACATTATATCAGAGTGATCCTATCTGTTTGACTAGTCCAAAATTATTGGTTTCTCTGGATGACTGTTAATTGTCCTGTCATGCAGAGCTGGAAGAATAATGAAACTTGCAAGTCAACGGGAGTAGGAAATGTGGCATTTTCTGGGGGCTTCCTCACTAGACCTTTGTTCTGAACCATCTCAGGAGAGTTTGTTTATTGAATGTCACCATTTCTTCACTTTCCTCTCACTCATCAACCTTGTTTGTCTTATCTTATAGACTCTCTCCAAAGAAAGTACTCTCACTAGGTCAGGTTTACCTAAGCCTCCGTGTTATTGAATCTAGCACATTTTTTCCTTCAGCAGTGTGCAACATTGTTGACCTCCTGTCATTAACCATACATCTTTCTATTTGGTTTCTGAGACTTGACACTCTCCTAGTTTTCCTCTATCTTCATGCTTTTTCTGTGTTTCCTTTAAGGATCATTTTTCTTTTCCTGGTCCATTGTTGAAACTCATCAAGGTTTGGTTGGTCCAAAGCCCTGCATTATGTAAAGCTACCTCTCTCCTTAGATCATTTGAACCCTATCCTAGCTTTATGTCATGTAGCTTACAAACTCATCTTCCCAGTGTAGGCTACTCCCCAAACTTCAGATTCTTGTTTGGTGTTTTACTTGGACATTTCAAAGCACTTCAACAGCACATTTAAAACTAATTCACGATCTTCCTTCGAGTCTTGGTTCTCATTCTGAGATTTTTTTTTATCCAAATGCACCATATATCCAATTGTGCCAGCCAGAAATCCAGGCATCAATCATGATGGGGTCAATCGTGATGTCTCCCGTTATTCTTATCTCTCATTTCCACTCCACCACCACTAAGTCTGCTGATGTTCATTTCCATATTTTCCTAGCATCTGTCTTACTTCTATTTGCCTGTCAAAAGCTACCACATTCTCTTGCCGACCCTGCTGTAGTTGTCCACATTCATTCTTTTCCCTTGTAGCTCCTTCTGACTCCTGTAATTGATTCAGAAAACAAGTATGAACTCTTAAAAGGCAAAAAGGCCTACCCTGCCCTGAACATCCAGCATAGTCTGTCCCTGTATCCAACTCTGCCCTCATTTTAGGTTGCTATCTGTTGCTTTTAATAGTATAAGTATGGAATTTGTGTTATTGGACTTAAAGTTACCTTTTTCCTAATTGAGGAAATTTGTAAATTTCGTTGATGTTTAAGAAAAAAAAAATCTTACTTTCCCAAAAAAAGTTTAAGAAAAAAATCTTACTTTCACTATTATACTTCAGAATTATTTTAATGCAAAATATATCATCTTTTTATAAAAAAAAAAGCATGTAAACTCTGTGTGTGTGTGTGTGTGTGTGTGTGTGTGTGTGTGTGTGTGTGTGCATGCACGTGCACATGTGCTGATCAGGGTTTGAACTCAGGGCTTGAGAGCTGTCCCTGCGTTTCTTTTGCTTGAGGCTAGTGCTCTACCACTTGATCCACAGCTCCACTTTCAGCTTGTTTGGTAGCTTAGTGGACAAAAAAAGTCTCAAGGACTTTTTGCCCAGACTGGCTTTGAACCATGATCCTCCTGAGTAGCTAGGATTACAGGTATGAGCCACTGGAACCTGGCTGGCATATGAACATTTATATTCTGCTTTTTTGGGGGTAGGAGGGTCAAGCGTGGGGCTTGAACTCGGAGCCTGAGTGCTGCCCTTAAGCTCTTCAGCTCAAGACTGAGTGCTCTACCACTTGAGCCACAGTGCCACTTCTGGTGTTCTGGTGGTTTATTGGAGATAAGAGTCTCACGAACTTTCCTGCCCTGGCTGGCTTCCAACCATGAGCCTCAGAACTCAGCCTCTTGAGTTGCTAGGATTACAAGCATGAGCTACCAGCACCCAGTTATATTCTGCTTTTTACACTCTCAGTGTTACCTCATATCATTGTTTTTGAAGAACATGCATTTATTGGTTATATTATTATCATCACATATTTTCTTTGTTTCTTTTAATTATTCTGAAACAATTATCTCTGTAGATTGCTTGCTTTATAAACAACACTGTAATAGACACCGTCCATATATAAACGTTTATACACAACTATGACTATTTATAAACAACTGTAATTACTTTGTCTCATATTCTTAGAAGTAGAATTACAACTTTAAAAGTAGAATTGTTTTTTTCAATGTGGAGACCAAACTTAGGCCCTTATGTATACTAAAGCAAGTACTTTACAACAAGCCATACCCTCACCCTAAACACTTTTTATTTTATTGTAAAGGTGATATATATGGATACAGTTACACAAGTAAGATAATGAGTACATTTCTTTTCAAACATTACTACCCCCTCCCTTGTTTTTCTCCCACTTTCTCTCCCCCCCAACCTACCAAGTTGTAAAGTTCATTTCCAACATAGTCTTGTGAGCATCGCTGTTGCATTGGTTCACCCTTTGTCATTTATCTCACTACTTTGTTATTCCCCTTCCCTTCCCCAAGTCAAACACACATTTTTTTAACACACAGGGTACCAAGTTCATAAAACACTACTTTCCAGAACAGTTGTACTAATCTGATTATTTTAATTGTAAAAATAATTAATAAGGAGATGGATCATTTTTGCATTTCTTCTAAGTATTTAAGAACAGTAAGACTGACTACTTAATAACTATCAATTCTATTGTGATCAGTTATTATAACCACTACAATATTGTTATGTTCATGTAAGTACTTTTTAAACAATGGTAGCATACTTATAAATAACAGACATTAGGAATTTTAAGCTTAATTTTGTATCAAATTTGTGTTTTGTTTCTTTTTATTATCTTTTAATTAGTTGTATAAATGAATTGCCATTCAAGAAAATATTTTATTAATACAATACACCTGGATCAGTTTTACCCCTTTCATCAGCCCCCATTATGCTTTGTTTCTTTATCAGTTTTTACAGGTAGAACTACTTGATAATACTTAGCCATCATCAGATGATATGCATTTGAAATCATATGTATGCAGGAGACCATGAAACTATCTATTTAAAAAGCAGAGATTGACAGACTGGCCTTAAAAAAAAGCAACTAATGTGATTATTGTGGTTATTCTCAAAGATACTCTGAAACATAAAGATAGAAACCAATGACATTTGAAATATAAAAACTGGTACTGTTGGGGCTGGGAAGGTGGCTCAGTGGTAGAGTGCTTGCCTTGCATGCATGAGGCCCTGGGTTCAATTCCTCAGCACCACATAAGCAGCAAAAAGCCAGAAGTGGCGCTGTGGCTCAAGTGGTAGAGTGCTAGCCTTGAGCTGAAGAGCTGAGGGACAGTGCCCAGGCCCAGAGTTCAGGCCCCACAACTGACACACACACACACACACAAATAAATTGATACTGTTAAGAGTAAGCATAAAAATTCACTATGGTTATATTAACAACAAAAACTTCAGTACCAGAAATACTGAAGGGTCACTTTATAGTAATAAGTAAATCAATTTATCAGGAGAAATGATCATTGTGAATCTGTATGCACTCAGTAAAATAGCTTCAAAATATGTGAAATAGGATTTGATAGAAGAAGGCAAGTATAAGCTAGATGTAGGTTTTAATACCTGTATTTTTAGTACTTGATAAAATGAATAGATTGAACATCAACTAACAGTATAGATTTGTTCAATACTACTACCAGCCAGCTTGACTTAATTTATATTTATAGGATCCTACACCAGCCAAACTGACTTAACTGAAAGTTGTGAGTTTGAGACTAGCTTAAGCAACAAAGAGATCCTGTCCAAAAAGAAAAATCTTAAGAAATCTACCAACAAAATTAAAAATAAAGCTATCAGATCTAATAAGAAAATGAACTAGATCTCTGGATATAAGATCAATGTATAAAGTAACAAATTATGTACTCTGGTAACTAACATTTGCACATTGAAATTTTTAAATTTTATATACAAAATCAAAATAAGTCTAAAATGTCTAGGAATAAATTTGATAGAGACACATAAGTCTTAAAACTAAAACAATACTGAGACAAATGATTAAAAACTTAAAATTGTGTAATATATCATGATCAAGGATCAAAAGGTTCAATGTTGATAATATACTAGGTTTCTTCAAATTTATAGTTTCAACACAAGTCCAACCAAAATCTGGTTAGATTTTTGGTTGAAATGGATGAACCAATTTTTAAATTTCTATTGAAATGTTAAAAAAAATTTAAGATAACCAAGCAGTCTTAAAAAAGAGAATACAATATTTGAGGACATACATTGCTCTTATTAAAACTCCTACATAACATAAATAAGCATGTTGAGTTGAAACCCTTTTGTACAACTACTTAAAGATAATTTTAAAAAATGTTTAAAGACTTGCTGCATAAGTGCAATGAGTGAGCCAGTGTGGCAGTGGTATGGTGTGAGTATAGATAACTAAATTATTGGAATAAAGTCCAAAAATTGATACATTACATACATACAATTTTCAGTAGAGGTGCCAAGACAATTTAGTTGGGAAAGGTCACCTTAGATTTTTCTATGCTAATTAGTTTATATTAGTTTTTCACATTTTACATACTAATTGTTAAGATCAGAGTTACTTGTCCTATATATAAGCCAGAGCTAGCACAAGATGAGCATTTCATATGATGTATATATTGAATCTACTTGATTCAGAAATAAAATTATGTTCAGTAACTTACATTCCATCTGTAACAGGATCTGAAAAGTACTTTTAGTAAAAAGGCGGCTCAGGTAATATTTAAATTCAAAACCACATGAGCTTTTAGGAGCCATTGCCAGATACATTGACAAATATTACATGAAAATGTATATAGTTTTATTCTTGTCTGAGCAGATTGGGTTTTTTTTTACAGGTAATTTTTCTTTCCAAGATATGGCTAATTTGGTTCAAATATTTTATGATTATTAAAGACAGAGTTAGAGACTCTTTTTTAAATATAACTTTATTGTTATTATTAAAGTGTTATACAGAGAAGTTACAATTTCATGTCAGGTCATGAGTACATTTCTTTTTTGGACAATGTCACCCTTCCTTTGCTTTCCTCCAGTTTCTCCCTCCTGTCCTTGCCCTCAAGTTGCATAGTTCGTAATATACCATAATACCATGACTGTTTACCCTTCCTCCATTTCTTTCAACACCTCCTTTTTGCCTCCCATAAAAAGACAATAAAAAGACAACAACAAATACCCCATGTTTTCATTTCTTCGAATTTGTTTCAATAAATAGTATTTAAAATGTTCAGAGGAATTACGAGTTTGGGTTCCTTCCCCTAAGGGTATTCTCCTCCTCAAGTCTGACTATGTGTACATGCCTAGAGTCTTGTATAGGTTACCATGTCCAGTTATAATTTAGATCTAGCTTCTACATATGAGAGAAAATAAGTGCCATTTGTGTCTTTGAGCTTGGTTACCTCACTTAGCATGATTTGTTTTATGTCCATCCATTTCCATGCAAATGACATATTCTTATTCTTTCTAATGGAAGAGTAAAAACCCACATTTTATGGATCCACTCATCTATTGTAGAGCATCGAGGCTGTTTCTGTAACTTGGCTTTTGTGAATAGTGAACGTGAATGTACAAGTGTCTTTACTGTATCCTGACATAGGACGTTCTGGGTAGATGCCCAAGAGTGGTGTGGCTGTGTCATAGGGAAGTTTGATGTTTAGTTTTTTTTGAGTAACCTCCAAACCTCCTTCCAGAGTGGTTTTACTAGTTTACATTCCCACCAACAGTGCAATATCATTGCTTTTTCCCCACATCCCTGCCAGCATTTGTTGTTGTTCAAATTCTTGATGTTAGCCAATTAACTGGAGTGAGATGGAATCTCATAGAGATTCTTTTCAAACTTGGCCCTCTTCAATTGGAAAGGACCTAGAAATACAAAGTACTAAAATAATACTGATTCATTTATACATGCCTTCACACATATTCACTTGAATATATATCATGTATCCACTAGGTTCTAGCATATAATGATAAATAAGATATACATTACTATTTCTGTTTTCCAATGTTTCAGAGGGTATTTAAGGCACATTCAAGTATTTTTACATCCTAAAATATAAATGAGTAGTAATTAAATTGTACTACCTCTTAATGATTTATATTCATGCCATCCAATAGATATTCAGCCCAAGCTGCACATATAGTTTATGTTTTCTAGTAGCTACATTAAAAACACATACAAATAAAGAATTAGGGTAGAAAAACTACACCAACTTCCCCGAGGAAAGACAACTGCATCCCAGCTTCCCAAGCTTAGACCACTTTACTCTGTATGGAGTGGGTCAGTGGGTGGTCACTCAACTTCACCAACACCTGCTCGAGAGTTGCATGATGAAAATCTGAAAAATGAAGATGATGGAAATACTGGACTACTAGGGTTCTAGTCTCTGCTTATAATATTCCTAACTGCCAGATTTTCCTGTGGCAGCTTTTCATGGACAGTGACTTCTTTTGATTGTTTTCAACCAGGGATGTTTTCTCCTACTCCTGTGTTACCTGCAAAGTTCAAAAAAAATTAAGTGGACATTCTCTCCGTATGGGCTATAGCATGGTGATTTGGAATGACATTGTAGCCGCTCTTAAAATGGCAGGGTGCCTCCCATAAACTGACACTATTGCGAGCTGAAGTCATGATTGTTTAGTAATAACAGAAAATGCAATCACTGGGTACTGAGAAGACTAGGAAACCATTAAGTGTTCAGACACATGTCATAATCATAATGAAGGAGGACCTTTAAAAGCATTCTTCTAGAGTCTAGGCATTTGAGGATATTGGAGTGTTGTTTCATGTACTTTCTTCAAAGTAGAAGATATTTATCATTTTACCTTGGTGTGTGTAGTTATTATCAGTTGTAGAGAACATTTTTTTTTTTTTTTTTTTTTTTTTTGTCGGTCGTGGGGCTTGAACTCCGGGCCTGGGCGCTGTCCTTCAGCTCTTCAGCTCAAGGCGAGCGCTCTACCACTTGAGCTACAGCGCCACTTCCGGTTTTCTGGTGGTTTATTTGAGATAGGAGTCTCACTGTCTCTCCTGCCCGGGCTGGCTTTGAACCGTGATCCTCAGATCTCAGCCTCCTGAGTAGCTAGGATTACAGGCGTGAGCCACCAGCGCCCGGCTTGTAGAGAACATTTTAATGATGATCAAACTTGGAAACTTGAATACCTTTCTATGTGTATACTACATTTTTTGCTAAGAAATGCTGATGTTGCCATTTAATCAAGATGATATTTCTTATTTATAATAACATTTTGAAAATAAATAATGCCTGCTATGACATTTTATAGAAGCTACTTTTTCAAATCAGGGTGGTTTGGGATATTTATATAATCACTAGAAGTATATTTATATTTCTTATGGGCTGTAGTTCCTAATGTGCTTTGCACACTTTCCTACTACCTATTGAATTTATGTTTTGAAAATGATTACATCTAGACAACTGTAACTGTTATGTTACATTACATTACCTTTCTTATAATTGCTGCAAACTTGTCATTTTTACTAAGTATTTTCTCCTTTTATATAACACAAAAGCATGCTGACCTAAGTTTAAAATTAAGTAAATTTATTTTTTGACAAAAAATAAAAATCACTGAAAAGGTAAATTATTTAAGTCATTTAAGTATTGAGAAATTTTAGGCTGTTAACTGTTCTCTCCCACATTTTTAAATATTTGATGTATTCATGGTTACTTCCACCAAGTATTTTAATAAATGAAATTTTGTAGTTAGAAAAAAGTAGGGGAAATAAATTGGCTAATGTATTTTTGTTAACATACCTATAATATTATCATTTCAATAAATAACCAATATTTTATTTATTTATTGTAGTACTGGAGATTGAACCCAGGTCCTTGCACATGCTAGCAAACCCTCTGTCACTGTGACACACCTCTAGTTCCAGTGTTTTTAAAATGATTAAAGAAGCACTATACTATAAATTTTTTCTCTTGCACTAAGCCTTCAAATTTCAGTGTATTTTTTCCCACATAAAGAATATCTCGATTTAGACAAGCCGCATTTCAGATATTCAGTAGTCACATGTGAGTAGTGCTGCCTTATTAGTCTGTGCAGGCTTGTGTGAATCAACTGCCACTCATCTACAGGCTGCAAAAGTTCACAAGGACTGATGGTGTTTCCAATTTACTGCATCTAGGGGAAAACTCCCATTATTCTATTGCCGAAGTTCAGGATTTGTGGTCAAGACGAACATGATTCTGTAATAGCTGTGTAACTCTCCACCAGTTTTCATCTGAAAGTGCCCCCAGAGCTTTACTATATTTAAAGGCAGACCTGTACGGTCAACGTGCAAATGTATCAAAGCAGTCTTTGAGAATTTTAAATCTTCCCAGGGTTCCATGACCCCAACCAATGTTTTTCAGAACCTTACAAAAACACTGCTACTCGTATTTCTCAGTAAATATGTTTTATGAATGATGAAATGAACCAGAAACACTCCTATCAGTTCTCTGATACACAAACAAAATATCTTTAGCTCTAGGTTAATGAGCCTATGCTCATTAGTATGCTTGTCTTCTGTTTAAAATTCATTTGCCTCTTCACAGAATAATTTTTGTTCCCCTATCTAAGGTCATTATTTCCATTAGGCTGTAACTCCCTTTGTTTGCAAGAATATGATTAATTTACTACACTGTGAACAAAGAGCCATTTTAGAGTCTCAGTTTATAATACCTCCTCGAGACTGGATCTCAGCCGTGACATAGAAAGGGAAGATGCTGGAGCCAGGGTGCACTTACAGATGCCTCATCAGGTGGGTGCTGCCCACCATGTAGCACAATCGCCTGGGAGGCAGAACACTAGCCCACTGCTGAGTCAGAATCTCTGGGAGAGTCACTTCACACTGCAGTCCAACCACCACTGGCCTACAGTGAAGTTCTGCTTAGAATAGCTAGAGATAAAATGGCATACTACCATTTATTGGAGAAGATGCCGTTTCTGGTATTTACTTGTTCACTACCTTTGTTGGAATCTGTGTGGTATATAATAGCCCTTGAAGTAAATTTTTTATCATCCAGCCAATGAAAACTCGGTGGAAGCTTCTTGACATGTAGGTTATGAATGACAGATTCAACAGATCATAAGTGAAATAATGGCTGAAACCCCAGATCCGATTCTTTTGCACTGTAATGTTTGTGACAATGTGAGGAAAGGTGTTCCTTGTTCCTTTTTTTAAAAATATGTATTTCCATGAAATCATTTTAAGTGTACTTTTGTGCCATCACAATTCTACAGAAAGTTATTGAGCCAAACACAAGGATAGGGCTTCTAAATATGAATCTGATCCGTGTCTGCTTCTAGGAGGTCATAGCCCTCTGCAGGGCTGTGGTCAGAAGCAAACAGAAGCCTTGTGTTAACATAGAATGCATGGGCTTTTTCAGCAGCACCATGGGAGAATAGAAGCAGGGTGGGATGACTGTACGAAACAGGCACTGCGTTTCAAGGAGACGTCTGTGCTCTGTGTAAACGCAAGCCATGGCTGCCAGAGAAGTGAAGACTTGCCTTCAAGGTTGCCCAGGATATTTGGAAGCTTCCAGAACCAAACTGCATTTTTTTTCCCACTAAAGCCAGCTTTCTCCAAAAACATAGCCTTCAAAATTAGCTTCCTTTTTTCATACCCAAAGCCCTCAGTAAGATCTTAAGGGTGATACATTTCCCTTTTAGGCCCTGCTATGCTGTTTAATTCACTCCAGCAATAACTACATAGGAGCCTACCTTTAAAAGATGCCAAAAGCAATGTGCTGCTAATTTATTGCCACATCTATTAAAGCTCTAGAGAGGATCTAACTCCCTGGATTTTAAATATAGTTGAGATATTATGATGATGTTTCCTGATTTAATTCCTCCATAAATTAGATGAAATGGTTATAGTACCTGTTGTCACTTCATTCTTGCCCTATCTCCAGTCACTCTTCTGCCTTCATTACTTCAGCATAAAATACCACATGGCATTAATGTAGCACTTGGAGATAGAAGAGCTACATTTTTATGGCTTTAATATGAAATCATACTTAAAGATGCCTAAGCCTTTACTGGAATGGGGGGAGGGTGTGAAGGAAACGCATGCTCATCTCCTGTGAGCATCTCAGTAACCTTGCTGGATAGTGAGGAAACCAAAGCTCAGAGATATTAAGTGAATTGCCTTGGCTAACTCTGCAAGCAATTACAAAAGCCAAACACACAGCCAGGTCTTCTTACTCAAAACACAAGATTCTTTCTAGTACAACCTTTGATCTTCTGGGGGAAAAAAAATTTTTTTTGGTTGGTTGTGGGGCTTGAACTCTGGGCCTGGGCTCTTCAGCTCAAGGCAAGCGTTCTACTACTTGAGCCACAGCGCCACTTCTGGTTTTCTGGTGACTAATTGGAGATAAGAGTCTCACAGACTTTCCTGCCCAGGCTGGCTTTGCACGGCAATCCTCAGATCTCAGTCTCCTGAATAGTATTACAGGCGTGAGCCACTGGCGCCCAGCTTGAGGATTCTTTTAAAACAGTTTCTTGACTGTTTAGCGATGAAAGGCACTCTTACCTACATGTATACAAAGCCGGAAATCTTGGCATCTTCCATCATTTTTGTTACGTGTTTTTAGTTTTTCCCTTCACAGTCATTGTTTGGTATTCTCTTACAGAAGGCAACAGACTACTGCAACAGAAGATGTCATTAGATGGGAACCCCAAACCCATACATGGAACATCAGAGAGATCAGATGGCCTACAGTGGTCAGCTGAGCAGCTTTGCAACCCAAGCAAGCCTAAAGCAAAAATGTCTCCTGTTAAGTCCAATGTCCCTGCAGCTCATCTTGAAATAAAGCCAGATGAGTTGGCGAAAAAAAGAGGTAAAGTGGGGGGGGGGGGGGGTTTGTACAAATGTTTCAACACATTTTTCACACAGAGGAGAATGCCAGAATGTAAGAACTTTGCAAAAGATGATGCTTAATGAGAAGAGATGCACATGAAATTGCATTTTTTTCTGTGACCCAGATTGATTAAAAGGCAGATGTGATTTCTCCCGTGTAAATGAAGTCTTGAGTGTTCAGATGCCCCTCCTGTGCCCTTTGTGGCTGCTCTCTTTGTAAGCAGGGATAAAAATGCACCACCCTTCCAACCCTAATTGCTTATATAGCAAGTGTTAATGCAATTCACAGAGAAAATAAGACTTAAGTTCCTAACTTACATGATATCACTTCTTCAGAGATGGTCTTCCCCATGTCAATTCACTCTAAGGTCAGAACTTTCAGATACTCTAACTCCAAAAGAGAGTATTATTATATTTGACACACTGAATTTTAATTGTGTTAGCTTTGATAAATGTGATTGATAACTAGCCTTAGAAAATAAAGGGATTTAAAAAAAGGAAAATAAAGGGATTGATCTTGACTACTTGGGAAGCTGAGATAGAGAGAATCATGGTTCAAGGCCAGGCCAGATATACACTCAAGACTCCTTCCCAACCCATAGCTGGGTATGGTGGTGCCTATCTGTCATCTCCATGACAGGGGAGGCTATGAACAGGAGGACAGCAGTTCCAGGCAAGCCCAGACAAAGATTTCCTTGGTGTTGGTTTAATATATTTCATGAGTGACATTTCTTCTAAGAACTGTACTCTTGTTGGGATAAGTACACTCTGCCTATTTTCCATGCACTAGGTGGACCTGGGTGACAATTTTAGGAAGTCAGATGAGGTGGGTACCCAGAGAGCCACTTTAAATGCTGCTGCTCTAATTACAGGCCTAGCTTATGCCTGGTGGGCCAGAGCCAGTGTACCTGGCACGAGTACTCCATCTTCTCTCTGGCTCATTTGCACCTCTCTCAATCACAGTGTCATTTTCCTCTTCCAAAAGCCCTGCTGGCTTTTAGCTCCACACAGTAGTGTTTATGGAGATTGCCAACAGCCTGAATGGTCTTTAGATTCTGAGACACCACGGTTTGTGATAGAACAGAATGATCAGGGCCTCTTATTGAAGAACAAAGGAGACAAGTGTACCCCAGATAGATTGGCCAAAGAACTTATTGGAAAAATTATGGTAGTCTGGAAAGCAGAATGAACCTCCCATTTTATAGAATTTTGATTTTCTTTTAGAACCCAAAGAGAAAAATCTATTTTGGTTTAGGTCAGTTGCTTTGCAGTTTTAACTCAGGAGCTAAAGTTAATCTTTCTTTTAAAATCAATTTTAGGCCCAAATATTGAGAAATCAGTGAAAGATCTGCAACGCTGCACTGTTTCTCTGACTAGATACCGTGTCATGATCAAGGAAGAAGTGGACAGTTCGGTGAAGAAGATTAAAGCTGCCTTTGCTGAATTACACAACTGGTGAGTAATTCGCCCAAGGAACTATAAATTCACAGTGCTCGAGCTGTTCCTGTAGTTTGTAAAAGCATCAGATGGAAAACGTTGTTTGTTTAATACATGAACATCACACAACAACTCTCCAGCAGTTTTATTTTTTAAGCTTTGCAGGCCAAAGCATATATCTTGGGAATAAAAAGGAAGAGAAAGTATTTGAATAAGAAAACCAATAGACATAATTTATTGGAGTTTAAAGTTGGACCCAAAACATATGAAGAATATAGAATAAACAAAGAATAAAACTTCAATAAATATTTTTGACAAATCCCTGAAAGGTGAATAACAGGAAAGCTACTAAGAAAACACTATTTTCAACATTATAAGAAAAACTCCTTAGCCAAAAGTAACAACTTATGTAAGCTTAGTGGTAGAATCACGTTATTGGTTATTGTTAGGATGAGAATTAGAAATAGTGTATGATGTAGTTTGACTGCCCTTCCTTACAACTAACTTTGATGGAAGACATTTCTTTGAGCCCTAAACATCTGTTTAACTCCATAGTTAGAATGAAATATTGCTTTGTATGTTCCTCCCCCTCGGTATAACCCCTGCTTTCACTGTATTTAAGGTTGGTATAATTTGTGGAGGGGAAGGGAAAAAACAAATAGTTTAAATAGGGATACAGGTGGACCCATTGCAACAATGAGACGTAAAAGTCGTATGTCGAAAACGAACCTTACAACTTTGGTGGGGCGGGGGGGGGGCAGCGGGACAGGAGGGTGGGGAGGATTGGGTAGGGGGAGGATGGGAATGGATGGGAATTGGAAACAAAGGAGGAAGCTACAATGCTTGATAAGAAATGTACTCATTATCTTGCCCATGTAATTGTAACCCCTCTGTACAGTATTTTCACAATAAAAAAAAGAAATATTAGTATAGGTTGTTATGATCAGTACAAAAATATTTTCTGTGTATTAGTAGGACTCTAAATTTCCAGTGAGTGAAACTAAAGTTACCCTAGTTAAAGACATAAGAGAATCAATTGGGTGACATACATGAAAATTCTAGATTTCTTCATACAAATTTGCTTTTAAACCTAAATTCTATTATTCATTTTCTTCTCCCTCCTCCACTGAAAGTGTCCCCTTTAATCTTCCAGTTCTGGTTGTTGTTTTGCTTCTTGTTGTTTTGTGTAGATTTTTTTTTGTTTTGGGGTGTGTGTGTGTGTGTGTGTGTGTGTGTGTGTGTGTGTGTGTGTGTGTGTGTGTGTGTGTGTGTGTGTGTGTGTGTGTGTGTGTGTGTGTGTGTGTGTGTGTTCTGGCACTGGGGCACTCAGGACCTTGCACACTTGTTTGGCTTTTTTCTCTCATAGCTCATGCTCTCCCACTTAATCCACAGCTCTAGTTCCATCTTTTTTCTGAGTAATTGAAGATAGAGTTTTCTCAGACTGTTCTGTGTGGTCTGGCTTCAGATCTCAGCCTCCTGAGTAACTAAAATCACAGCATATAATAGCAAAATAGCCTCATTGTCGACTCCAGACTGCCATAACCCTTAGCCTCTGAGATCTAAGAGTATTTCTGGCAGTTCCAGCAAAAAAAAAAAAAACTTATTAGCTGGGTGCCAGTGGTTCACACCTGTAATCATAGCCACTCAGGAGGCTGAGGTATGAGGATACCGTTCAAAGCCAGCCTGGACAGGAAAGTCCACGGGACTCTTACCTCCAATTAACTACCAGAAAACCAGAAGAGGTGCTGTGGCTCAAGTGGTAGAGCACTAGCCTTGAGCTGAAGAGCTCAGGGACAGCACCTAGGCCCGGAGTTCAAGCCCCACGACCGACAAAAAAAAGAAAATTTTATTAACTGGTTTGAATCACATATCTGTCTCTTAGCCATTAATCACTGTGTCCAGAGGGATAGTCTTCTCACTGTCGAGACCAGAATCATATATTGGCAGTGGGGAGACTCTTACTTGGACCCTAGGGACCAAGAGATGGAGAGCCACAGGTCTCCAGAGGAAAATCAAGGAATTCACATCAAAACAAAGAAGAAAATGTAGAAAAAATAAAATACATATCCGTAATTCCCATGCTCATGCGACATGTTTCCTACATCCCTTCGCCCTCCATAATAGAATTTTATCTCATCTTCTTCGTTCTTTTTTTTTCTGATTTCCAAGTCTTCGCTTTAACATGGATGGCCTTTTAGCAGAAACTGTGGAGTTGTGTAAAACTAAGGATTAAGCTTCACACTAACTTTATTTAAATTCATGAATTTTAAACCATCTGCTACTTATAATATCCTAAGGTTGTGGATGGGTCTTGGGGAAAACACCAAAAACATTTCTTTCCATCACCATTCAGAACTTCACAGGACCTCAGAGGTAAGGGATCCTTTTCCTCTACCCAGCCATGGCATCGGGATCTCACCAGAACTCTTCCCTTTTGATTAAATGATAGCTTCTTTTAAATCCCATCCAGGAACACATTTGAGTATGTAGAGAAAGGAAAGACTCACTACCAATAAATGCTCGTATTATTGTTATTATTTTATACTTACTTGGCTCTTCCCATCTATCCTTAAATTAAGTTGCCCTTACTTATATCTATCTTCCAAGCCTGTTCTCTAAAGCCAGGGTCAGTGGAGTTGATCTAGAGACTGGATGATAAATAATCTGTAATTATTATGAGCTCCACAGACTCTATGCAACTGCTCAGCTCTGCCATTGTGGCTGCCAAAAACAGTGAAGAAAGGCGATGTTACCTAGACATCATGAAGGTGGTGTTTTGCCAGTCCCTCTTTGGGGACCTTTGACAGAGTCATAGAGAGAAGCATGTTCTGTCCTAGCCATTTCCATGGCTCTTAAGAGACTGCTTCCTCTGGGGCTCCTGTATGATTCCTTCTGCATAAGTGACTCACACACTTACTGACCAAGCATAGCACTAACCTCAAATTCCCTCTCTGTTGTACAGCTGGTCTGAATACTTTTTATTTCACTCCACTTCTTAGTAAAATGAATAGCACATGGGTCACGAGACATCTTGAGATTTACCACAGATTCTTGGAGTGTTTTACTCCTCAAGAGCCAAAAGCATTGGGCCAGGAAAGTCAGCACCCAAGGATGCTATGCTTTCTCTGCTGGAGTTTCCCAGTATGCCCTAAACTGATGTGGCAATGCTCTTCAAAGTCACCTGCGTGACAAGGGGACCCTTCTCCACGCTGAAGGAGAAAAGACGTTGGCTAGCTGTTCCCTGTGTGCAGTCACTGGAAGAGGAGTGAACTCCAGCGCTCATCTGTTGAGCTAACCCTTGATTAAAAAATAAAATGCTCCACAATACTTGCGTAAGTGTTAACTTTAAAATAAAACCAAAGTACTTTTTTTTTTTTTACTTCAACCCTTTTTCGTGTATTTCTGCCAAATGGAAAACTTCGCCTCTGCTCCAAATAAGCCTACAGTCCAGCCAACATAGTGATGGACTTGGACAAAACCTCCCACTTGTTTTCTAAGGAGGAAATTTTAGGAATGGAAGCTCTTAAAAAATAACAGGTTGCAGAATTGAAGAAGGCAGCTTAGAAGTTTTGGGAAAAGCTTTTGTGTTGACAAATCCCCCATTGTAAGCCTTAGAGAGATCTGAAAATGTTACCACCACCCGATTAAATTCCATCACAACCTCGGATCCTATCACTAGGAGAATCTAGCTATGGAAGGACAACTGGTTCTGAGACAGAGGTTCATTCATGTGGCCCACTGGGGCATGGGTGTGAACATTCATTTCCACTCCTTCCTCTCCTCTCCTTGCTTTGGGACCACCGAATCTACCACCTTCTAAATGGTTAATAGGCACCGTCTCTCATATAGAAATAGCTAAAAACTCTCAGGAAAGAAATATGAAATATCCATTTTGCTACCAGAGTTCCAGCTTGAGGACGTGAGTCCTGCGGGACTAAAGTACTCTCTCTCTCTCTCTTTCTCTCTCTCTCTCTCTCTCTCTCTCTCTCTCTCTCTCTCTCTCTCTCTCTCTCTCTCTCTCTCTCTCTCTCTCTCTCTCTCTCCCTCCCTCTCCCTCCCTCCCTCCCTCCCTCCCTCCCTCCCTCCCTCCCTGCTGGGATTCATGGGAATGGTGACTTCAAGAAGCCAGGAGAAAGGAGAAAGCAGTTGTTTGCACATCCTCATTACCACCCAAGCACATGCCAGGGCAAAATGAGCCGACTGCTTATCCTTCCCGTCAGTCTGTGAAGGATTCTTCTTCAGTGCAGTTATTGAAGTAAGCCATTAAGGAGCTACAATTTATAATCGAACTTGGCATCTAACCAGGACAGAGTTACATAGGGCTGACTAACCATGACAGAGGGCACTCTCCTTTTTTCCCCCCAGAAAGGACAGGGGATTTAGGAGGTTAACAGAGATGCCACGATGCTCTCACAATATGTCTGAATGGAAAATAACTTTGGCAACAAGAGCATGAAAAGTCACATTAGAAACTAACGTGAAACAGCTGGTTTCTTTTCTGTGTGATTGGCCTCCTACCACAACTGGAAAATATTCATTCTTTGGAATCATAGCTGCCAGAGTTAATTGCTTTCTGTGCAGAGTAGTCTAGCTTCTCATCACAAATCGGTGTATGTCTGTCCATGTTGATTGTGAAGGCTGGAAGTGAGCAATAAAACATTAAATTTAAAAGAAAAACACCGAGAAAAGATAATAATGCTTGATATATGTGCCATATGCTGGAGTGGAAAATATTCCCAAATTGAGTTAGGTGCAATTGTCAATTTAACATCTAACAACACTCTTAAGGAAAATGGAAGTCAGTCATGAGCCATCAAGGTAGACTGTGCTGGGGGGAGGGGAGGGGTGGCGAAGCAATGCAGAGCATGGGGAAGAGGAGGACAATCTTTTAAAGCTGCTTTGCTTTCAAATAGGAAAGGGAAATCAGTCAAAATACAAATTTTGTAGGAAGAAGCCAAAACGGTTCCTATACCTTGTGTTTGTTTTTCCTGAAGCAGTGCTAGGTCTGGCCTAGGAGGAATTTGGATGTAGGTCAGATCTTTCAGTTCCCTCCAGCCTCCTTCCTTGCTCTTTTCTCTGCCACCTTTCCCTTCATCTTTCCATTATTTCTTCCTCTATAGTAGTAGTGGTGGTGGTGGTGGTGATGGTGGTGGTGGTGGTGGTGGTGGTGGTGGTGGTGGTGGTGGTGGTGGTGGTGGTGGTGGTGTGTGTGTGTGTGTGTGTGTGTGTGTGTGTGTGTTTCTCCTGCCGTCCCCTACAGGCCAAGAACAGTCATTGTACCATTGAATTAGAGACAGGAATTTAGTGTTTCCAGTGTCATCCTTTTTTCCTTCTTTTTAACCATTGAAAATAATTTGTCTTACATGGATGATGTGTCCTTTCTCCAAAAGTAATATATTTTCATAGGAACACATGCTCTGTTGAGAATCTATCCCCCAGCCAAAAGAATAACTCTAAGATTATTATCTTTAGAGTTCTTCTTAGCTGAAGGAATAACTAATCTTCTATTATTCCTTACTTCCCTCTGTTTTTCACCGGAGCTTTGTAGCCAAGCAAATCCATATACACATTATCAAAGTCATCACCAGAGTGGCCACACACACGCCAGATAGCACCTCTGTATCATTTTAAATATTACAGGTGGTTGTTTTCTGGGATATAGATTTGAGAAGGCCACACAAATAGGAAAAAATGAGGCTGTTGTGTTTCACAACTATCCAGATGACAGTCAATGCCATTTCTCAATTTGTTGTTCCTTGAACGGCCAAATAGTATAAAATTATTTGAAAATATGTCCTTGAAGTCACTATGATTCAAATCCAAAGAAAATCATTTCTTTCACTTTTGGAGGGTTATCATCCACCATAATTCTTGTCTTGTCTGGTGGAGAATGTTTGCTCAATACAGTTATTGAAGAAAACCATTAAGCAGCAAAAAATCTAAGTCGGCATTTAACCAGGACAGTTACCTAGGGCTGGCTATATCATAAAACATTATCATTTTCCCAGCAGGGACTAGAGATAACAGAACCCCAGCTCACACTCACTGAGTTGCTTTTGTATGAAGCTTGCCTTCCCATACAATGCGGGCAGCTTGGCTTTTCTGTGCCCTCTGTTGCTTATTTGTTTTCACTATGAATAACTTCACATTGACTGATGATTCCTATAAATCAATATTTAGTTCTCTCTATACCAAAGTATGTGTGAAAACTGTAATTTAAAGCTCAAGGCTCTGAGTTCTCCCTTGCCAAAGTGCAAACTCCAGAGATGCAGATGTCTGTAAAGGAATTTTTTTAAAAAAAAATTCTAAGTAACTCTTGCACATCTGTTGTTGAAAACCAGTAGTTGCCTGGCCTGGTGATGTACATGTAAAGTTCCAGCATTCAGGAGGCTAGGGAAGGAGGTTCATGAATTCAAGACCAGCCTGAGATACATAGTAAGAACTCCATCTCAAAAAACAAAAGCCGGGTGCCAGAGATCTGAGGATCGTTGTTCAAAGCCAACCCAGGCAGGAAAGTCCATAAGACTCTTATTTCCAATTAACCACCAGAAAACCAGAAGTGGCGTTGTGGCTCAAGTGGTAGAATGCTTGCCTTGAGCTGAAGAGCTGAGGGACAGTGCAGTAGGCCCAGGGTTCAAGCCCCAGGACTAAAAAAAAAAAAAAGGTAGCAAAGACCACTAGTTAGAGTGAAAATTCCTGAAAAGTGAATACCAAGTCTAAGGCAAAGTAATGGTTCTCCACAGTGTGAGTTTGTCCTCCATGAGAGTCTGGCAATGTTTTTAGTTGGCATAATAGTAAAAAAGAACTGTGGCAACCTGTTCTAGGTAGAATCAGGGACAAATCCACAGGATAGCCACTCCCCTGTCCCACCCCCTCTTCTTGTGCTCCCATACAAGGAACTCCAGCCCAAGAATTCCCCTGCTCAGAATTCCCCTGGCAGAGTACACAGTCTCTGTAGCAGTTTCTGCCATCGCTCTTGAGGATAGGACAGACTCTCCTTTTACATTCTTTACAGATGCTCTCCCTGAGCATCTGTCCTCCCCGCCAGCTGCCCTCCAGATCAACCACTGGCCAATTGCTTACATACTCAAAACACATATCTTCATGCCCTCTCTTTTCAATCAGTGCAGCAGGAAAATACTTTTTCCATACTGCTTGAAACATAAACCTCCTAGCTACACGATTTAAAGGTCAAATTACATTTTTGCCTCCTTGAGATCAGAAAAACAATTATACTGTAGTGTAGAAAAATTGAGGGCTTTGCTTTTTTTGTCGGTTTTTCATTATAGAATTCAACTCAGTCTTTAGAAGAAAATGGAAAAATTAAGAACTGAAGGCTGTAGCTAATGACAAGCAGTCACTTTCATTAGCCATTCTGTCTCTACCTGAGTCTTTTTCTCATTTTGCAATAAAACCAGGTATCACAGCAGGGACCAGGATTAGGAAGAAGATCTGAGGCATGTAAAGATAAATACAGTGGGGAAGTGTTCTATTAAACATCTGTTATAATTCTTCTTTGGCTTCGGCCAGACAGCAATATTACTTGGTGTGCTTGGGCATCTGTGGCATATGTCCAGTCACTTTAATGCCAACACCAGGTTGTTGGCATTAGACTGCAGCAGCCCTGTGCTCTTTAAGCTGAATGAAACAGAAGGTCTTTTGCACAGCCAGTGGTGCAGTAGTGCTTAAATAAATACTTCTTTGCCATTCATTTATCCTTTATTAATTGAGCCATTATTTGAGTTATGGAGATACATCAACTTTAATAGAAAAGACACATCTTAGGTGGTAAAGGTCCCAGAAGTAGATCTGTGTAGCAAGCGGATGTTGCTTTTTTATTCAGTCACATGAAGGATGTTGATGTAGCCTGGAGAATGAATAGAGATCTCATTGTAAAGCCAGTGTGGCCAAAAACTAGTGACCATTCTTAGTATGCAAACTACAATCAAAATATCTGAGCCGTGGAGTTGTACAGACATTTTCTGTGTGCCATTCAACCAGGTGTGGATATAATGGGATAGCCAGCAGAAGACGTGAGGAGCCTTTCAGTCACTTGCCGTTGTTCAACGATGATGGCACAGTGCCTTCAGTTCCCTATGTAATTATAGAGAACATGTTAAAAAAAATTGCTAGCTTTTTCCAGCTCTTAGACAAAACATATAATGAAGGCAAAAATGAAGCATTTGGCTTATGGGGGTGGGGAGTTGTTTTGGATTTTTGCTTTTTGACTAAATCAAAAGTCTAGATTGTGTTTTTAATATTTTTTAAAAACATTTTTAATAATAGGTCTATAGTCTTCTGCTCTGGAAATAAATAATGCCATCTATCCATTGATCAAAACCTGTGCATACAAGACTTTCTGATAAATTCCTTTCTTATCAAATTTTTTTTCTAAGTGCCCACCTGTGTATTGATTGTACAACACACTTTACAAAGGAAATTAAACTATTTTTTCTCCCCAATCCAATATTCTACAGTGTATGAGAATATGAAAAGAACACAGTGTGGAGATGAGCACACACTTGCGAAAATGTGAAGGGACCATAATAAAAGAGGCTAATAAATACATTTATACCTCAGGAGAACCATATGGAAGGTTTGTGTTACTGTCTAGCTGATAAATGGCACAAAATGACTCCTTTTCCTCACTCTGCACAAGTCCAATAAACAGAAATAAGTTCTTGGATCCATTCTGAAATTGTGAAAAGGGGCAAACACCTTCTATCATGGAGAAATTCAAGGTGACTGCAACTTTGTGACTAAGGCAAGTCCCCATGGTAACAGTGTATTTCCCATCTTGCCTCATTTGTGAATATGTGTCATTCTAAATAAGTATAGCTTTTGAGAAGTGAAATCTTCTCTTTTACTATTTTCTTTCCTCCCTGAGGTTTTTCTCTGCAGTAGATGTTTCCCCAGGGCTACTTTGAGGACTGAATGAATCAGTTGATGTGAAGGAAGAGCGGGTTGATAAATACAAAATGTACTGAACTGGCCCTTTCAGTTTAGGTATAGTTCCCAGGAAAGCAGCATAAATAGCAGCTCATGTTAACAGCTTTCCTGAGCTGCAGGTGGGAATTGCTGCCATACTTTATGTCAGCCACACACTTGTATGGGAAGACTCCCTTACAGACTAATAGACTTTCAGTAATAGCTGTGACAAGAAGTTGATGCTGAATTCAGTGTGAAATTAAAAAAAAAAAAAGATTTCAGGATTTTTTCAGCAAATAAAGGCTACCAGTCAGCTAGCCGAGTAACATCATCTGAAAATGGCAGGTACTGGTAGCTCACACTTGTAATCCTAGCTATTTAAAAGTCTGAGATCTGAGGATCAGGGTTCAAAGCCAGCCCAGGCAGGAAAGTCTGTGACGCTCTTATTTCCAATTAACCACCAGAAAACTGGAAGCAGAGCTGTAGCTCAAAGTTGTAGAGCACTGGTCTTGCGCAAAAGAGCTCAGGGACAGCAGCCAGGCCCTAAGTTCAAACCCCATGACTGAAAAAAAAAAAAAAAGAAATAGTTTCTACTGGAGAGTAAAAATATAAAAAGAAATTAAGCAAATAGTTCTATCTACACATTTCCATAGGGTACTGGAGTATGATCATTTTAAGATTTATAATATATTCCATTTTCACTGGGAAAAATAAGATGAATTTGTTCTGTATTAACATAAATATCAAATACTTCATAATATTTCAGAGAGCTATTCTAGATTACAATTTCAAAAAGGGTCTTGGAGCTATTTCTGCTTGTTGGACTGGTATAGAATATGACTAAGGAACCATTTTAGACACTCTGTCAGCTAAAATGGCAATAAATCATGTAGTAAGGCTGCACATGAATTGAGTATAATACAAATCCTTATATGTATGCTGTATTATTCTTTCAGTGGCTATAGATTCTTCATTCTTAGGAGGCAATATTTTAAGGAAAATCAGATTTATTAACCACTTCTTTGGGAAGTAAGGGATGTAGACTTAGAATTGATTTTCAGTCTCATCTCTACAAAATCTGCATCTGAAGCTGGATGGGTTTTGTAACATCTACTCCACTACAAAGCAGGGCATCATTTCCTGTGAATTTTGGAAAGATTCATATACAAAGCAGTGCACTTCTCAGATCATTTTGGACCAACTCTAGCCCAGCCTCCCCTCATGGATGTTTAATCTATATAGTTTATTTTCCTTTTCAAAATAGCATGTCACAAAAAATGACATATCACAAGTTTGTTGTTCTCTACCTCCAAGAAACTGGGAAAAGTTATCCTTCTAAAACTTTCTGTGTGTTTAGCATACAACTGATCTTAGCTCCAAAATGTGGATATTTCATCACAGTTTTACTGTTTATTCCTGGGAGAAAGAGAGAAGGCAAAGGGACCCCTGATTCTGCGTGACCACAATCACCACCATGACAGTTCTTCCCATAGTCTGTCTTGCCATACCTCTCCCATTCTTTTCCTCTTTTCTCCTCCCTCTGTTCAATAAGTAGATAGATATATGTGTAGTTCTCAAACATCTGTGTGTGTCTGTGCATGTACATGTGCACACATGCATCTGCCCCCACTTCTGATTCTGATTCTGATTCAGTGAACGTGGACCATAGAATTTTCTGGAGCCTCAGAACATACATTGGCTGAATTTCATGAGTTTGAATGAAAATGATCTGGGTATGCTTGAAGGCTCATAGTGAAAAACACTAAGGGATGAAGACAGTCTCTCTCCTTAAAAAGTCTAGCTGGGCAGAGTTGGCTCACACCTGTAACCCTAGCTACTCAGGAGGCTAAGATCTGAGGATCTTGGTTCAAAGCCAGACCAGGAAGGAAAGACCATGAGACTCATACCTCCAATTCAACACACACATACATATATACACAAACACATACCACCACCACCACCACCCCCAAAAAAACAGAATCAGAGCTGTGGCTCAGTGGTAGAGCACTAGCCTAGAGCAAAAATGCTCATTGACAATGCTGAGGCCCTGAGTTCAAGCCCCCAGACCTCCACACACACACACAAAAAAGGCCTAGGGGCTGCAGGCAGAAATAAGCTATGTAGTGTGCAGTGTGACAAATACAGTAATAGAGTTCTAGGGGATAGGAAGGAGGAAATCAGTCCTGGCTGGCTAGTTGTAGAGTGGCATTTGAGCTGGATCTTGAAGGATGACTAGAGATTTGCCAGATGGAAAAGGGAAATGGAAAATTCCCGACAGAAGGAATCAGAAGCATGAAGAAGGACCATAATATGCTCTGGGAGGAATCAATCCCTTAGGTCCTACTCCATCAATAAATGAATTTTGAGCACATGCCTCTCAAATCGGAAAAATCCATAAATAAATTATACGTGTGAATTAATATTAATCTGTATACTAAAGATTAGAAAGGTCTACATTTTAGAGTTTAATATTTTATTTATGTCCCTACTTTGGGAGTCACTGGCTAGAGTGAGGTATTACTGAGAAAGTGAGAGCATGTGAGACTTGGGCAGACAGGTGTGCACATTCATTCTCACCTACCCCCACCCCCTTTATACCTGAGAGCCAAAGAACCCAGGAGCCTGCCAGAAGGCCAGAGACAGGAGAGGTTAGACCTGGCTGCCTTGGGTTGGATGTGGGCCAGGGTTTCTGATCCTTCTTGTACTATATATCAGTCTCTTACAGTTTCTATTCCCAAATTATTCATGATCAGCTATAATACCTTCCATGAATATTAATACCTCTCCCCCATGTTTTTACAAAAGTGTTCTTGGAAAGAAATATAACAGAAGATGCAGAGTTGTTAGTCCTAATTTTTGTATGAAGACAAAGAAGAATTTTTATCTTGTTATAATTTTTGCTTTCTTTTATCCTACTTTTTATATTTTCCATTTCTAAAAAATAAGCATGTCAAATGAAGGAAAAATGTGAAAGAGAATGTTCACTCAGTTCTGTAAATCATGCCCTTAATTTGCTTTTTTCTTCCATAGATGTTACTATAAATGGGGGTCAGGGGAGGCATGTACTAAGTTCTGTTTTGTTGAAACTGAAATAAAGGTAAACTATGCCTCCTGACTACAAAGAGAACAAGCCCTAGGAAGCAATTAAGAAAGATAAGAAATGTTATTATTAATTAGTCCTATGTTAAATCCCATATGATGAAAGTATATGAGGAATATAGATTTTTTTCCAGTTGAGCATTTGATAATGGGGAAATGGTACACATAAAGAAATTTTCAACTCTATATTTGAAAATTTCCAACAAGGAAAAGGAGTCCCTGTGGGTTAACTATGTCATTTTTGAGGAACTCTGGAATTGTGTTGGGAGTTATTCCTTACATTAAATCTGCACGTATTTCACTTCCAAAATGTACTTCAGATAGTATGATGAAATATAAACTGTGGCTTTAGATTATTACATGATTCCAATATAAAATATTCAGGTTAAAAGATATAAATACATTGTATTACCTTTGACCAAAAAAATAGAAATCTGATGGACTCATATGATTAGTAAGTTGATTGTTGTTGCTCACAATCAGAGGGATATTTACTTTGCTTAGTATATTAAGCATGGTTCATGCTTAGAAACACTGCTTCTTTATTTCCATGACTTGTCATAATTAGTGGGCAATTTTTCAAATGATTGTGTACCAACCCTAGTCTATATACTGTAGACCTAAGTTGAGTTTGTGTCTACTCATATTCAATTTACAATTTGTCATTATTGCTACATTTTGGGGAAAATCCACTGTGTTTTTCCAGTAATGAACAGAATTCAGGTTGTTGTAAAGCCCTAAATGCAAATATGTGGATTCCAAGGTGACAGATCCAGGATCTCTAGCAATGTAACAAAAGGTAAATAAACATAGCCAGCTACTTGATAATGAGGTTAAGGTTAAATCAGGGAAACATATCCAGCATAAAGGGTGGTGTAGGAGAGGGGACAAGAGGAAGAGCTACCTCTCAATGGAGAAAGGAAGAACTGAAAACTCATAGCATTGAAGAGCAGAACATAGACTCTACTTACACTTAGAGCTGTTTGTCCTCTGACTGCAGAACTACCCGTGGTCTTGCTGCATCTGTGGCTACCAGGCCAAAGAAGAGGTTTTGTTGACAGCTAAAATAATTGAGAAACAGGTTAGCTGAACCCCATCTCCACTTCCTGGACCCACTTCCTGGATAGTAAGGAAGTTAGACTGGCAATGGAACCCATAGGGTCAACACAGTATGGTTTATGTGATTAGACAGTACTGGTCCCTCTTCCTTCAGGGCCAGCTGGCAAAGGGAAGTGGCCCATTTGGCAGTCACAGGGCCCTGCTAGGTGACATCACAGTTCTTCCTTCTATGTAATAATGAGGACAGAACCCAGAGTGAACAAAGTGTTCTTTCCTTTTCAGTGAAAGAAATGGAAAGTTTTAACTGGGAAGCCTGGTTTGGTGGCTTATCACTCGTTTGTGTGCTTTGTGCTGTTTGGGAGAGGCCAGAAACACTGAAACATTCCATTAGCATTAGCATTCATTAGATTTCTTTCTCCCCAGAAGCTCCAACTTCTCTTGGAATACAGATTCTTCTACCGCCTGCTCATCCTGTCAGGCCCTACTCTAGATTTTCTGCCCTTTCTGCTGCCCCAGCCTACTCTGGTTGGCAGGTGATGAATTAAGTATGCTCCAACAACAGAAGCACTTTATCCCCAAGAAGGAACTGAAGCAAAATTGTCTGGGATCAGATGGTCCCCTGCAGTTTCTTTCACTGCATTCTTCCCCAGGCAAATGCATTACAGGTGGGATGTGGCCTAATTTTAACTCTTAAACCTCCAACTCTGGCAGTTATTGCAGATGGATTTTTTTTTAATTTCCTTTGAAATTCTGCTTTTATCACTTCAGTGTCCACCAGCCGGTTCTTGTGAGAAGGTCCTTCAGTGGCCTGCCAATCACAGCCTCTTTATTTCTGAAGAACACTAAGCCTGACATGGCTCATCCACGCTCCCCAAAGAGGCATTTTGTCACTCAGTGTCTTATTCTCCAGTTTTAAAGATAGATCTTTCACAGAGGAGAAAATCATAAATCTATTCCTACTAAAGGGCTTTCTGATTCTATTATTATTATTATTAAAATCACTGTATTGTCATTATTATTATCAGTTCCTTCAAAAAGGAATCAAAGCAGTGGAAACGTTTTTTAATAAAATGACACTTTATCTTTGTGATTAACTATATAATAAACCATAAAGTCTTTGCCATAGTAATCTCCTCCTTACATCTTATTGCTTTGATAATAAAAGCTTTTTTATGGCAACAAAATAAAATTTTACTATCCAAGCAGTTTAGATAAAAGAAGATGTGGTTTTGGAAGAATAAAGGGCAAGATTGAAACACATGAGGTTACAAGGGTTTTATGTGCTGTCTGTTTATGTAGAGCAGGCTTAATGTGGCATAAGTCCAAGCCAATTAAAGAGTTCTGTATTTTTGTCAAGTTCAGAGGATCGTTATTGAAAAACAAAAACTGTCAATACTTAAAAATCTCAGATTAATGGGGAAAGCAGACATTTCAACAATTAAGCAAGCTATCCCTAGTTGCAAACCGAATCACCAACAACCTATTTTGTGTGCTTGGTGAAGATCATTATACTTCTATTCATAAGCTTGTGTAGTAAATGATTAGATTCTGTCTATGACCAACATCACATAGACTTGTGCATAGACATGATTAATTATGCAAGCACTCTGGTGTACCAGTTAAAAAGTTTCATCACTGTTCTGCCATAGAGAATGAGGGGGCTGCCTTCCCTAAAATGCAACACTATTAAGGAATTCCTGTTGAGCAACCCATAATAAGATCTAAAAGTTGAACAGAAGGTTTTAAAAACTCACCTTTGGGGGGCAAGATGAATTAAGCAAAGATTTGAAGGAAGAGTTAAATTAGATGAACAGAGCAGATTCGGGAGGAGGTTGACTTCAAGGAATAGTGGAGGGCACCGGTCAAGGCCAAGGCGATGTACAAGGTGAGCGCATTGTTCACACTGCCTGGGGTGCCCTGAAGTTTAAATGAGATCATTCTAATAGGGCACCAGCAGGGCTGCCTAATGTACTTAGGGGCAGTTGTGCTTGTTTGCACAACTCTCATTTTGAAGGACTGCAGGCTGATAACCTCTCTCTACGGAAGTACCTAGAAAGCAAACGTGACCTTTCTGCTACCCCAGTTAAAACAGTGGTTTGTGACATGTCTCTGATTCCTCAGTGACTCATCAGCTCTGATGTCCTTCCTCTCCCATTATCTCCCTCTCCCTCGACATCAGATCATTCCAAGCCAGGGTTCTGCCAGACTACCCAGGTCCTTATCCAGCTTGCAGAGCTGTTTTTCATCAAGCAGCACTTCCCCTATGTGTCTCTGTCCTGGGACCTCTTTCGTCCTTCCGCCTTCTCTTAATCTGGGGCTCAGCTTATATGAAGCTGGCTCCTCACTGTCTGACAGCTGGCTGTCAGTGCAGGCTGGACTGCACTTCTTCATCTGCCACATCCACTTTCCTTCCCCAGCTCTACTGCCTTGAAAGCAAAACTCGCAAAATCCAGGTCCAAAGTAGCGAGATTCTCCAGGGAGGGTCAGGTTTATCTGCCTCAGGCTCCCCCCTGAGCTTGCATTGCTTCTGTCCACCGGTTCCTAGCCGGGTCCTGACTCAGCACATCCTTGCCTTGCCTTTGTGCGGTTGAGTTTTGAAAGCAGTCATACAGAGCCGTGCTTGAATTAGTAAGATGCCTGAGGATGATCTTCCTTTGTTGAAATACCCAGCGGAATGGAAGCATGGTTTGATGCCAACTTCACAGGCTTTTTTACATCCCCAGTGTGTGCATTAAGCAGATTAACAATTTATTGTGTAAACCTTCATCCCTCCTGTTGCTAGCCTGGAAGGTCTGAACTAACCATTGTAGGACTATCTGGCTTTGGTTAATAAGTGTTTGACCTGGAGATATGTGATATACACAAATGCCCATCTTGTAAGCTCTCTGGGCACAGAATTGTGTTAGCAAATTTAATGAACAAAACCTTGTAGGAAATAGTAAAGGCTTTTCCCCACATATTCTCCCTTCCCAATGGACACAAAGCCTGATGAATTCCCAGCTCCTGGAGTCTGCACTTAGGTGATATGGAGTGGGTAACTTTGTGGACTTTCTCATTACAGTTTTCTCCTCCATTATCCACTAGACAGCTAAAGGCAGAGCAGTCTTGGGTCACATGAAAGTTTTCTCCTTAGCCATGTACTGTGCGTTTCTCAAAACCTGGGGACTCTATTGAGAAGCCTTCGAGTTCTAACTTCCAATCTTACCATCTGCATCTCTTTTTCCTGTATGTAGCAAGTCCTACATACAGGCCCTCTCATATTCCTCCCAAATCATGTGAAAGGAAAGGTAGACACCATAAGGATGGAAAAACTATTGCTTTCCCTCCTAAATAATTGGTCAATGGAAATTGCTCTCCAGAGAAGGATTCCTATAAATAAATGAAGAAGTCGAAGAACCTGATTATTCCTATTTTGTAAACTCTGTTGATCTAAGCAATCATCATCAGTGACTGGGAATATCATAAAAACAGAGACATGTCCTTCATGTTTACAATAGCATATCACTTGTTGTAATTATTACGTATAGAACCTTGAGGCTCAGATTTGATTTTTTTTGAGGATGTATACCTAATGATATGATTCTATCAGCAAACACAGAAAGACATTATCCTCTCCAAGCCAGGCAATGGTAGCTCACACCTGTAATCCTAGCTACTTGGGAGGTTGAGATTGGGAGGATTACAGTTCCAGCCCAGCTTGGACAGAAAAGCCTGTGAGACCCCTCCATCTCAACAGAAGGAAGATGGACACAATGGTACATAATGGTCATGCCAGCAACAAGAATAAAACCTGAAATAGCAAGATTGCGGACAAGGTACATGCCTGGATAAGAAGCAACACTCTTATCTTCAAGTTAAGCAGTGTAAAACAGGGCTGGAGGCAGGAACTGAGACGCTGTCATTAAAATAACCATCAAAAACCAGGCTAGAGGTATGGCTTAGCAGTATAGTAAGGTTGTAGGTTCAAATCCCAGTGCCACAAAAATAGACAATTTTTTTAATCTGAAGAAAATCAACTTGAATTCCATCAAATTTTAATATTTGTTAACAGATTTATAGGGAATGTAAAGAAAATAGACAAAATAAAGCCATGGTGATGTAATTAGAAAAATTCAGACTTTGGATAGCTCTTCAGGACATACAACCTGCTTCCTTCAAGCAAATTATAGAAGAGATGAAAAAAACAGAGGAGAGAACTGATAAATTGAAGTACATTTAAAGTGGGCACATTTGACTCATGCCAAGTTTCTCAGGAGGCTAAGATCTGAGGATCAATGTTTGGTTTGGAATAGCCTAGGCAGACTCCTACCTCCACTTAACCAACAAAAAGCTAACTGGAAATGTGGCTTACGTGGTAGAGTGCTAGCCAAAAAAGCCTAAAAGCCAAGCAAGATCACAAGACATTGAGTTTCAATACTGGAACACATGTTTGCACAATACACATATACTCATTTAAGAATCAACCAGCTAATTATAATGAGCAGGTCTTATTTTGATCCTAGTATAAACAAACTGTTAAGACTCATAGGACAGTTGGAGAAATGGGAATACTAAGTAGATGTTGGCAATATTAAATTATTATGCAATTGTTATATAATGTTTTAGGTGACAGAGTAACAAGATGGTTATGGTCCTCAAAGGCCTTAAATTTTAGAGATGCATTTTGAAACAGTTAGGGTCCAAATAAAAGAAAAATAGCATCTGACACCTATGTTTATTAAACATAAACAGGTAGAATGAGATCTAGAATCAATTTTTTTAGTTTTTACTTTTTATTGTTATTATAAAAGTGGCACATAGAGGGGTTACAGTTACATATATCAGGTAATGAGTACATTTCTTTTTGGACAGTGTCACTAGAAGGGATTTTTAATGAGTTGTAACTTCTGAGAAAGGAACTAGGAGATTAGGGAATAGGTTGAGAAACAAACTTGGACAGATAATTACTTTATGTAGGATTAATTAATTAATTAAGTTCTCAAATGATTAAGCAAGAAATAAGAGAACTATAATGGGATAAAGTTCATTAGAACTTGGACATGCTTATTTGGAAGAATGAGAAAGGCATGAATTATATTATGGCCTATACAGATAGGTTGCCATGAATTTGTCAAATAGGCTCGGGACCATTTACATCAGAACAAGGTCTACTTCATACCCACGAGCCAGGATCAAGGAGAGTAGAGCACACAGTCATTTGGGAACTACTGTCCTCAATGATCTAAGTGCCAGCTTTTCAAATACTTTGTTTAGGAACTTTGGAATTACTCAATGGCAAAAATACACAAAAATTTAGATTAAAAGCAACACAATTTTGCAAGTCTGAAAGGTTCTTTATTTTTTTGACGATGCTAATCAGCAGATGTCACTATGTAACCCTTGAGAACATGCGTTCCACATTGCCTGAGTCTTTGGAGAGAGAGAGTGTGTGTGTGTGTGCTACTGGCATTGGAGTATAGAAACAGCATATTTTGATTTTGTTTAATGAAAATCACTTTTGTTTTAATCCTTAAACTGATTAAAGTTTAAGCATATTCTTTTTGTTTTTGTTTTTCCCTAGCATCATTGACAAAGAAGTATCATTAATGGCAGAAATGGACAAAGTTAAAGAAGAAGCAAGTAAGTTGATGGATAGTTATCTGATAAGGTATCTCCCAACCAGAAGCAATCCACAGTCAGAGTGAGAAAGATACTAGATTATGGGCATGTTCACATTCACTCTGAAACACTAATTCATGAGCTCTGTAACCTTACACAAGCCACAGCTGCACTTACACTCATAGCATTAAGTACATGACAGTGTACTCAGTAATCAGGAGGTTCTGGGTAACTTCTTTAAAATTCAAGGAACTTTTCTGCAATGGAAAACTGTCTGCTTAGGTGGATTGAAAATGACATTACATGTAGCATTAAATCTTGATACTCCTTTTAAGCCTTTACAACATAGTAATTTTGCTATATTATATAGTCATTTTCACGTACTCTTTTCTAGGTTCAATAAAAAATTTATCAAATTAAGATCCCTTTCAAATTTGTCCCATTGGGGCTGGGAAGGTGACTCAGCAGTAGAGCGCTTGCCTCACATGCATGAGGCTCTGAATTCGATTCCTCAGCACCACATAAACAGAAAAGGCTGGAAGTGGCACTGTGGCTCAAGTGGTACAGTGCTAGCCTTGAGCTGAAGAGCTCAGGGGACAGCTCCCAGGCCTAGAGTTCAAGCCCCACGACCAACCAAAAAACAAACAAAAAAAAACCCCAAATTTTTCCATTGACTCTGTTTCTTAAATTCTTCATATATTGAATTACATATAAATGGAAAATATCTGTCTCATCTGAAGCACTTCAGATGCTTGCCACACACATACAAATCTAACAAACAAAATTTCCTGAGTTTTTAAACAACTTCTGCAAGATTAATAATTCAAATGTAGAGATGTCTAAATGAAGTTTTCTTAAAACATCCCAATTCTGTTTACAAACTTCATCAAATATGCCAACACCTGCCAACTTAAAACCACAAGAGAAAATCAATTCCATGTTTTAAATTGAAATCACACATTAGACTGCTTAATGGACCAAATTCCCTACTTAAATAATGAATACACTCACACTATCCCAGTAATGCAAAACTTTTCCTAAACTTAACACAAAATATTGACATTCTGAGTTTGCTCTCTTTTCATGTATCTGTCTAAACCTTTCCACTGGGGTACAGTAGTAGCAGAGCAGATTTATCATCTTAGGCTAGCTGAGATTAATGGGTTACAAATTTCAACAGAGACAATTCTGTATCAAGAGATTCAGTATCAAGCCACAAGTAGACACTCTGAGTCCTTTGTATTGAATTCAGTCTACTATGTGAATGTGACCCTCAATGCCATATTTTCCAGCCAGGACTTAGTTTTATAATTATTGCTTCCTGGTTGTTATGGATTCTTTATCCTTACCCAGATTCTCTCTCATGAATTAGCTAATTGGAAACGTGCACCCAACTAAGTTTCAATTAAATTGCTTTTCTTTTGACTGAAATGTCTTTCTCATCAGGAATGAAAGATTAGACCAGATTTTTCTTGTAATTTTCTTCCCTGGATCTTGGCCATAATTCACTGTCATTTTATCTTTCAAAAATAGCCACCATTATCTTTTATTATTCAATTCTCTAATTTTAAACAACATTTTAGATCTAAAATACATTGATGAAACTAATCTAATCCAGGGTGAACATCCCTCTGGGTGTGAAATTATTTTCTTCTTTGAAGTCCATTGATTTCTTCAGTAAAAGTGGAGTATACACATGACTTGGGTTTTCTGCTTCCTAGGTATAGCTTATTTCTAAAAATGCTAACTAGAAACCAACACAGCCACAGATGGTTCTCTAGAGCCAACTTAGAAAGATGATAAAAGACTTCAGTTTTCACATATTCATTCTTCCTTTTTGAGAAATGTTAGGTTCCAAGATGTGTGGAATTTGGAGCATCCCTGTCATTAAAACTCCTTCCACCAATAAACATTCACTGTGTGCTTCCTTGCACATTGAGCACTGTGAGAGCAGGATAAACTGTAGAGAAAGCAGGTTCTCACTAAGACTTCACCAACCCTCAAACTGCTGGATTGGCTGGCAGGGTTCACCTAACTTCAGCACCTAATCTCTGCTGCAGGTTTTAGTTTTCAGGGCTGCCCAGAGCCAGGGGCTAGTCCGCTGGCATGTTCTGGACACAGAACTGGGTCCAAATCCAGCTTTCACCTACTCACTATGTGAGCTTGAACCATTTTTTTCATTTCTTATATTCTGTGGTGCGTTATCAGAGAAGAGGGAAAAAGAGTAACATCCATCTCAGCTTATTATAAAGGTATAACGAGAAGCTAGAGGCCAGGCACTTAGCACAGTACATGACACAGTATATGTACACAAAGAGAAAAGTTCTTATCAATAAATAGATTAGTTCATCAAATATTCTGGTAGAAATGAAGGTCCAAGAGATTGTGCTACATCTCTGAGGTGATACACTTGTGTCAACAGGTATGTATCTCGGGGGGGGGGGGGTTAAGGGAGAGCTGAAGGTACTACTGAACCATGCATACCATTAAGTACAAATCTGTCTTTTTTACCACCATCTTGAACTTGCTTATCTATGGTCCCAAGAATATTTTTCCTATAGGTGACATGAATCATATTTATATATGGTATAAATCATATTTCCACAATTGTAACATAAACCCCTTTCTCACATGGCACTTAAGACAATGCTGAGAAAGACCATCAATATTAAGAAAGACCATAAATATTTAAGTGAATTACGGTAGTCAATTTCATGTCGGTAGACCATGAAATCCAATATCTGGGAACACTAATGTGATTATTAAAAGAGGAAATATACTCTGGATGAATATACCCCATTTTATTAATAATACTTATAATTTACATTTTGAATAGAATAAACTAAACACTTTATAAATGTTACTTTGTGTGGTTGCATGGTAACCCTAGGTGGTTAGTATGATGATTCCATTTTACAAATAAAGAAAGTAAGTGTTATGGTAACTTCATCTGTCTCCTCCAGGGAAGTGGACCTGAACAGGCAGATTCTTGGAGGAGAAAGTTTGCTAAAATATGGAAAGAAAACACTGCTTTGTATTAACAGGAACACAGACATAATATGAAGCAAAGTGTTTAATTCTTAAGAATTTTTAAGGAACCAAAAGGCTTTCAAAGAAAGAATACCTCTGCTCCAATATCTGGCTTGCCCATTCCAGAATGCACTTTTAGCTGATGAGTATCATTGAAGAAGCCTGAAGATTTTCCATGGTTCACATAATATGAACCAAGCTTCCAGATGCTAAAAAAAAAATTGAAGGAATTTATAAATCCTATTGAGAAAATGGATTTTAGCATGCCAGATACTATTTATAAAAACGCATAAATAATATTAAGTCTTCCATGCAGTGAAAACCTAAGTTTTATGGTACTATCTCCCTCTACAGAGAAAGGATAGTGCTTTCAAACATACTTATTATTCTATTTTAAATTACAGGATGAATGAATCTTAAGATCTGATCTGGTCTTTTTGTTTTGTTTTGTTTTTGCTTTTTATATCTGTGATTGATGTTTTTGAGGTGAAAATGTTTGCCCCTGAAGAATACTGGCTTTAGATCTCAACTTTTAAAGCGTTTTTTTTTTCCATAATGAAAGGCTTTGAAATGTTAATGAGACTATATGTAAAATGTATCCCAACACTTGCTGATGCAATGCATTCATTTTCATGCACATTTGGTTGAGTTTAAAACTCTGAATTTATTGGTGAACTTGCACCTGCATTCCCATTTTAGGGCCCATTTATATCTATTTCTACAGAATCTTCTGTTTGGTGTGAATGCCCAAGTTCTACATAATCAAAAAGAACAATGACCCCCTAATTGTCACCAATCCCACAAATGATCCATTAAGAAAAGTCAGATCTGCTTAGCTGTGCAGTCATCAGGGTCTGCTGACCCCTTTTCCAACTACTTGTCAAGTCTGGGTTTTCTGAATTTATTTTTTACCCTCCTTTGCAAGATGAAAGTATCTCATTTCCTATTTTTACTAGAGAAACATTTCCTCATGCAACAGACTTTAGTCCATCCATCTGTTGAATTATAATGGCAAACAAACAAAATAACCCAAAATATGGGTACCAAATTCCCTTAAGTAGCCCCTGAAAATGAGAAACTTCAGTCTTTCTATAGCTATTGCTTTCAAGTAATGCATTCTCCAAATCCTTCACTTAGTGAATATCTTCAGCTCCTATGTTCCAGGCGCTAGGTTACCATGGACATGAAGAACCACATAGTTAAGTCTGCATTGTAGTTCCATGACTGACTGAGATCTATACGAACAGATAACATGAATGTGTGGAGCAGGACCAGTGGGAATGGTGGCACACTGGGCAACATGCTATATCTAGAATGAACAAGAGCTCATCAGCTTTTAGCCAGTGATTGCTACATAGGAATGCTAATGTTTTAAGAGACACCAGAAAACAACCTTTCAAATGGCACTCCCTGATTTTTAAATATAGGCATCTAACTTGTTAAAATAATGTGTGGGCCAAACAAAACATACATCCTCTGGCCAAAAATGATAACTGGAGATATCACTCAGTAATACATGATTGACATTCGGGTGATAATTCCTTTTACTCACATCTCCTAGTTTTTCACTAGCTCTTCTGTTTTCATAAAGGCCATTAAGCATATACCAGTCTGCCCAGCTACATGGTGTTATAAGTGGGGGAGAAGGCAGGAGAAGCCCCAATAACCAAAACATGACTGTTGTAGTTTGGCAGATGAATATGCTTTATGAGTTATACCTTAATTATTTTTATTAACTTCTCAACATTGGTATTAACATAAAAAGAGAATGTCTCCCTGTGTCTACAAAATGACATCGTTTGTAAGGAATCTTAGGCCTTGATTCTATACTTCTTTCTTGATATTTGACATGTTCATTAACATTTTATATGTTAATGACTCTTAAAATCAGAAGTCATATTGGAAAAGATCTGGAAAATCACAAAATTGAGGCCAGCATTTGGAACATAGCAAGACTGTCTCAAAAACAACAACAAATACCTTCATATTGTCTGACTATACATATGTACTGTAAATCTAGTCTCACAGAATTTGAATTCAACATGCATTTTATCTTAGATGAGTTACAATTTTCTTAGGCTCAAATGCTTATCCAAAAGAATTGAAGGAAATTCACATATAATGAGTTTGAGAGCTGTAAGTCAATCTATTAAATGATCAAACTTGGGCTGGGATGTAGCTCAGTGGTAAAGCATTTGCCTCGCAGGTACAACACCCAGTACCAAAAAGAAGAAGAAGGAGAAGTGGAAGAAGAAGAAAAGAAAAAGCAATTTTAAAATAGACAGAGTTTGCATTTAAATCTTACCTGTGTGTCTGTATTTATTGTTTCTCTGCTTTATAATCATTTGGGAAATACACACGTTAACTTCTGGGCTACTGCATCTATCTGAACCTTTAGTTCATCTGACAGAACTGTGAGACTCCCTGGTGTCTCTTGTGTATGTGCAGGTGCTAAAGAGTGCACACAAATCCAGTTCAAGCTGGCTTGGCTCGCCCTTGAAATTTTTCCACTGGGGACACTTGCAACAAAGACACAAGACACTGTGGTCTGGAATGTCTCTATTTGCAGAATGGAAATATATCTGCAGAGCATCAAAAGCAAAGACATTTTTTAAGCTCACAAAAACTAATAACGTAAAAGTTTAAATCATATTCCATTAGCAAGGTTGCTCTAAGTGAATATGTCTTAAAATTAGAAGGTCTTCTGCACCTAGAATTAAATGGTATGGCACATGCATACGAATAGATGTTTCTTAATAGACTTTTTTATCTTTGCAGTGTCATTCACTAGAATTTTGTGTGCACGTATGCCAGTACCAATGCTTGAATTCAGGGTCTTGTACTTTCACTTAGCTTTCTTGCTCATGGCTGACACTACCACCTGAGCTATGCCTCCAGTCTGGCTTTTTGCTGGTTAATTGGAGATGGAGACTTTTCTGCCCTGAGCTTGCTTTGAATTGTGTTCCTCCAGTTATCAGCATCTTGAGCAGCTAGGATGACATCAGTGAGCGATAGCTGCCTGGCTTTAATTATATATATATCTTTTTTCAGAGATAGTTTTTTCTGAAGAACTCACACACTGAAAACTTTAAACAAGTGAGGTCAAATGCTAGTAGAGAAAATGAAGAAATGTAGGTGCATAGTGAATCGAAAGGGTCTGTGTTTTGATTTGGGACGGTAAAGACACAAAAGAATTGGATTTTTGAAATGGGCACCAAAGAAAACCACTTCAGTGACCAACTCAGAAAATAATAGTCATGGTCCAACAAAGCAATCAGTCTGTAAAGAAAGAACAGATTCCAAGAAATTCGGTCATGTAATTATGTTTAACTCTGACCCTAATGTATCCTTCTTATTTGGCAGTGGAAATTCTGACTGCTCGTCAGAAGAAAGCAGAAGAACTAAAAAGACTTACTGATCTAGCCAGTCAAATGGCAGAGATGCAGCTGGCCGAACTCAGGGCCGAAATCAAGGTCAGTTCTGAAACATCCCAGCCTGAACCCTGAGCAAGAGATCTGATCCCTATTATGTTTGTTTTGCATCCCGACTGCTGCTCCCTGAGGGTCAAAACCTATACACATAGCACTTTTTCATGAGGTTAAATATAGAATATAAAATACAGTAAAGAACCATCCAATCTCTTTATTTAAGGACAATACAGAGTGGATAAGTTGTTATAAAGGAAAGGGCCAAGCTATTTTCTTAATCATTTGGGATTGATCCAAATAAAGTGTACTCAATCATGATTCAGAGCTGGCATAGAGCATATGATAATTTCTATGTATTTTATAAATACACACTTGTGAGCACATTCTAAGTAGAAACTTAATATTTAACAGTAAAGATTATAAATCACGCAGACTGTGGAGACTTCTTAATCATTTTCTGTCTTAATTGTCCTTTTTTTGTTAGGATCACTACTCATAAATGTGTACTTATTAGATTAATTCTACTGCTCTAAGCAACAGAAACTGACCCTGGTTCACCTCAAGAACAAGAAGAATCTGATATAATGTTGATTGTAGGTCACCAAAGCATAGCGTGCTCTGCAGAGCTGGGTCTACAACTAGTCAGGAGCCAGGGAAACTCATGTTGTAAGGAGCAGTAATTCCAAGCTCTCCAGGGCCCCATGGAATGAGTGATCTTCAAAACTCATTAGCTCTCGTGCCACCCATCTGATTCAAACCCCTAATAAGCAGCTCTAACTGTCCTCCACTTGGGTCCCACCAATCATTTGCCCAAAAGAGGATGTAGCACCTTGATTTAAAAACCCCTCAAAACTGTAAACCTTTTAAACAGGATTGGGGTACAGTTGCCAGAAAGGGAAATGGTTTCCAAGAAGACAAGAATGAATATTTACAACAAGGTAGTAAGATAAAAGTTATAAATTCCTCCTCTCCTCCTCTGTTTTCACCCAATATAGGAAACACACATACATGCACACACACATATATCTGTGCATGTGCATGTGCATATCCATACACATGCACTTCTTACCCACATCTAGAAAATTAGATTCCTTTTAAGACAGAGTTGTGTCTAGCTTTAGAAGAATTGTCTACCTGTTTGGATATAAAACTAGTTGAACACGGTAGATAATGGCAAGTGACTCTTTAGTCCCCTCCATCACGCCTTAGGCATGAATGGGAGCTCCTGGAGGAAAGAGTTGTGGGGGTGTTTCCCTTCTCACCTATTCTATTCTTGCCTTTGTTGTCTCCCATCCAGCCAATTGCAATGGCCTCTTAACTAGTCTTTCTGCCTTCACTGTCCTTCTCCAGCCTCTACTCCACCCTAAGTTCAGATATATGCACCCAAAGCAGATCTAATCTCCTCTGGTATGATCCATCAGAATACAATCTATGACTAGACTCCAAAATATATTGCAACTTCTATTATATCATCAAGTGATGAGTATGAATTACAGCTTTCTAGTCTGTTGAAATCAATGCCTCCTCTGGGTTTAATTTCTGCCCATCAAAATCCCACTCATCATAAACTGGTGAGTAGCACAGGCTCTGGGATGAAACCGTCCAGCTCGAAAATGTTCTACTTCTGTAGCTTGAATACATTATATATTGTCTTACATTCTTATAACATCTATTCCTTACCTGTAAAATAATGGCAATAACAGTGCTCACTTCGAAATAATGTGATCAGATGAAAATGTAAGAATTTGGTCAGTGACTGGTAAATGTTCAAGAACCTTTTTCAGTGTTCCAACTCAACCTTTTTGAATGTTCGTTTTTACATAACTCTTTTCCCATTCCCCTCAGTCAGAGATTACTTCTTCCTTTTTCATATTCCTAATGCACCATGCACATTTCCACCTTGTATTTAATGGTATCTCTCCCTTGCTATGTGGTAAACTGCCTGGTAAATTCAAGAGGGGCTGAGTCATAGGTATTTCTGTATTTCACACTCTGTCATCTACACATAGATTTTAATTTTAAATTGAATTTTAAATGAATTGAAAAATAATCTTTTCTACTTCCTATAACAGCAGTTGAAATTTTACCATTAAAAATGTCTTCTACACACTGAAATTTTTATTTGGACTTCCAGATTCGCTATTCCAATAGGGATGGGTTTCTGGGTGTCTATGAAGGATGACCTGTTTTCTCTTGACCATTAATAGCTTACCAGACCCTTGGCCAAACCAGAAAATTGCTCTATCAAGAGGTGCTAAGGTTAAATAGATGATGTCAGACATACATTTTGCTTCATCATATTTGGTTTATATCTAGGCAAAGGCAAAACAAGACCCATTGGTGTTCTAAAATCATGATCATGGTTAGGCAGGTTAGAACCACAACTGACTTACTAGGACCTCACAGTGACTGAGCTGGAGTGATCCTCACCCAGTCACTACTCTCAGGACACTGGAAGAGTGGAATGAATGAATCTGCAGGTATCACAGACATTTCAGTGACTGTGGGGCTTCTGCCTTACTTCTCTTTCCTCCAGCACTTTGTCAGTGAGCGTAAATATGATGAAGAGCTTGGGAAGGCTGCCCGATTCTCCTGTGACATAGAACAGCTGAAGGCCCAAATCATGCTCTGCGGAGAAAGTGAGTTTTGCATACGTGCTAAATAATTCTGTGTGAGGAATCTTGCTGCTGTTTGGAGTTGATATAGGAAATGTCAGGTATGCAGTCCCCTGGGGGACTACAGCGAGGTCTAAAGAGATTTAATGATCGAAGGTCATGACACAAGTCACTAGAAATGTCAAGATTTGAACTTAGACTCTTCAAATGCCACTGCCCATCAGTAAATCCCTGGGATTTATTAAGCGGAACAGACCAGGTCAACTGGTTTATACCTTCTGCAAACTTTACTAAGCACTGCCAGATAAACTGCTCCTCTGATTTCAAAGAGGCCCAGTTCTACAGAGACTGTTCCAAGTGAGTGAGTTTTCCTCATCACTTGCAACAATCAGCTATTGTGTTGGGCCCAGCTGTCCTGTATTCTGCTCCATGATGCCCTGAGCTCCCTGCCCTCACCCCGGGCTCCTCATGCTGAGTGAAGCCTGCAGATAATGAAAGACTTCACTTCAGTCATTAGCTTTAGTCTTGTTCCCTATTAAGCTTTAATTAGAGAAGCTAATGTGCAACAAAATTGGCTGCAATTTTTTCCCCTACTCTAGCCCACCCACAAGGAGCTAGATGTAAAGTGGCTTTGAGGAGACCACAAGAAGGCAAGAAGGACCACTGAGGATCAGAACAAATCCATTGCTTCATAGTCAGATGGACAATTGAGACTTGACAGCATTTTTTTCAAAGTAGAATTTTTTTCTCTAATTATAAGAACTGTAAGTTTGAACTACACAGTATCAATCTATGTTAAATAGATCATGAGCATCATACTTTTTACTCCATCCAGTATAATACAATGAACTATGCTAGGTATATACATACATAGTAAAATGATTTATTTGATTACTTTATAATAGATGGTAGACATTTTTTCATGTTAATATATTTAACTGATAATTATGTTTTTATTATATGTATTATATTTAAATCATTTAAGTATAAACAATGTAACCAGTTCTTTGATTGTGGCTTTTGTTTCTACTTTTTCACCACCAAAACAGCAATGTTGTGAGCAAACTTGCTCCCATATCTTTGGCTATTACCTAATTTTTTTGACTGCTTTTTTTTTTGCAGGGGTGGGGGGATAGTGGTGGTGATGGCACTAGGATTTGAACTCAGTGCCTCATGCTTACTTACTTGAGCATGCTTACTTACTTAGCCCTTGACTGCATTTTTTTTAGATGATTACTTTTGCTCCCTTCCTTATTAAAGAATCTGTTTGCCATCTCCATCCCCCGGTGTCTGCCCCACCCCTAAAAAGTGAATAGTCTTGGTTCACAGTTGGAAATTCTGCCTAGGCAGCTTAGTTCCCACTACAGCCAGATCATGAGCAAGATGCTGTTGCTGAGTGACTGTGTTCCACTGATCTCAGATGGAGTGGGAGGTGTTACCACACCCGATTTCCTCCAAGTGCCATCTAGTGGGAGAAACTGTCCCTTACTAAATGACACATGATCCATATGAAAGAGCCTCCATCTCAAATGTTTGAAACAGGGCTCATTCTTTCTTGGCTTTGCTGAGGACACATTGAGTGCCCACGGCTACTGAATCAGAAGTAGTGTGGTCTTTGATTTGCAGGGAATATGACCCCATGCAACCAAAGGTGGTAAACCCAAGAACCACCCAAATCCCCTGGTTGTGTTTGGACAGCCCCAAATTGCTGTTACACCATTCCTACAAAAGGAAAGGGCTAGAGCTATGTCACTGTCCTTTCCACTCCTAATGTACTATGATCACTACTTAATCCTCTCACAGAACCCTGGGATTAAGTGTGATCCAACAAAGGGAAGAGAGAAAATTGCTTTTAAAATTTGGTGACAATTTTTAAGATTCAGAGAAAAGTCATACTGTCCATTCTGACAGTCAAATCCTGGTAAGCTGTGAGAGTAAAGTCACAGTTTTATCCTTGAATTGATTCTTCTGCCCCTCTTTCAGCATAATCACATAGAAATCATCCCGTCAGAAACTACCACTTTCAAAAACAGCAGGAATAGCAATAATAAATGCTGCACAGACCTGCCTGAGCCTGAGCTTGGCAGGGGTCTGCTGATCAGCCTGCCTTGCCTGTAGCATTGGAAATGGTACACGTCACATTTGCAGTGGGTCTGCATAAAATGGGGCTAATAAAAGGCTATATAATGTAGCTCCAGTCTAATGGAGTATAAAAGATTCATTAGGGTCTGGCAGGCCTGGTCCTATCATCAGAGATATTCAAGACCTAGTGACAAAATTCCCAACACAATGTTCTCCCATCGCCATATCCTCAGAATATTATGGCTCTAGCAGCCCAAATGTCTGTGCACCTCTTGATCCTTCTAGGCTTCTGCAATTTCAACTAGTATAGGGGTATAGCAAGGACAGCAAGAATGAGTTTGGTAATGGGCAATCTAAGAGGCAAAATGCATTTACAGTCAGTACCTGAGAGGGAAACTCAAGGTTTCATTATCACACTTCTCTTGGTGGTTCTTGAACTAAAGAATAATATTTAAATTGCTTAGATATGTGTTATTTCTACAAATGTCTCCTAAAGTAGATGCTGTAGCTGTAATCATTGTTCATTGATTCTCACAGGAGAAATTGGGTGGTCTCTAAGCACCAAGGTGCCCTTTCAAATGACATCTTAAAAAAAAAACAAAAACATACATTTCTGTAGAGCGCCTGCTAATTTCTTCAACTCCTAGCACTTCCTAGTGGGGTCAGCCTTTAACACCAAGCCTTTCCTGTTGCAGTCACACATCCAAAGAACAACTATTCCTCAAGAACTCCCTGCAGCAACCTGCTGCCTCTGCTGAATGCTCATGCAGCATCCTCTGGCAAACAGAATAACTTTGTCCGGAAATCATCCATTCACAACAAGGCCTTGGAGGGGAAAGCAGCAAACCCAAAAATGATGAGCAGTCTTCACAACACTGCTGATCTCTCTCACCAGGCTATGCCAACTAACAAGCAGGTAAGCCACCCTGGGGAGTGAGGTGCGGGTCTCCTGGTGCTGCCTGTGGGGTCTTATAGACTATGGTGAGTCATGCCACGGAAGACAATAGCAACAGCTAGCTGTGAGTTCTCTGGGAAGCTCACTCCAGCCCCAGAAGTACTGTGTGGTCTCCTGGGACTTCCCCAGTATATCCAGTATACACTTCATTGACGTTTCACACATGGAGGAAGAGGTCACTTGATAGCATGGACATCCCCAGGTTGTCACCATCCCCAGGTCCCTATTATCAACTCACATGTGGCTGACATCCACACAAAGACACAGACACAAGATTCAGAACTGGGCCACTGAGCCTATTAGAGAAAAACCAAGTCTTTGGTTTCATTTTTAAGATAATTCAGTTCCCACTTTTGTTTCATGTTATTAGTAAGAGGCCAAAAGTTAGTGCCAACTATTCTTCTTCTCTTGGGATTTCAGTAAAGGAAATGCATTTTGAAATTACTTTATTTGTTCTTATCTACCATGGCTTCTCAAAGTTTTCAAAGGTCAATTTTCCATCCCTTCCTGATTCTCCACTTCATCTTTAAGAACTGATTCTTCCCTTATGGATGGAGAATGAATTATTTTAATAATGGCATTTGATTATATAGGAGTTAGGCATGCTACTTTTGTGATCACTGACACTCTTTTTTTTTTCTTCAATATTGCAAAGTGCTGATTTTCTAATGGATACTGTTTGCTCTTATTGTCTTCATCTTTTAAGAGTTCCCATTAACAACATTGACAGGCATGTCTCTGATCCTGAATGTCTTAATGGGCTTTAAAATAGCACTTTGATAAGAAGAAGTCTATACATTTGTAGCAGAATCTATTTTGCTGGCTATTTACACTGCTTTTGTTCTTTGCTCATAACTAAACACCATGATAATACTGTCTAAATTTTTTTGGGGGGGGTCCGGTCATGGGGCCTGAACTCTGGGCCTGGGCGCTGTCCCTCAGCTCTTCAGCTCAAGGCTAGCGCTCTACCACTTGAGCCACAGTGCCACTTCCGGCTTTTTTTTTTTTTTTTGCTTATGTGGTGCTGAGGAATCAAACCCAGGGCCTTGAGCATGCAAGGCAAGCGCTCTACCACTGAGCCGCCTTCCCAGTCCTAGTGTCTAAATTTTAATCTAAGAATTTTCCTTTCTAAATTTCTTTAAAAATTAATTCATATTAAAATATTAAAAATGGGGCTGGGAAGGTGGCTCAGTGGTAGAGTGCTTGCCTTGCATGCATGAGGCCCTGGGTTCGATTCCTCAGCACCACATAAGCAGAAAAAGCTGGAAGTGGCACTGTGGCTCAAGTGGTAGAGCGCTAGCCCAGGCCCAGAGTAAGGCCTCATGACCAACAATAAATAAATAAATAAATAATTTTAAAATGAAATATTAAAAATGCTATTATGTCAGTATTTTTTACCCAGTATCTTAGCCTTTTAGGTGATGGCCTCATATAAATTGAAATATCCTTATGTATCACTTACATATAAAATATCCTTATATGTACTTATAAAAAATTTCCTTATGCATAAAATACAACAATTATACATCCTTACAGAACACTACAGACCCAAACAAAAAGGGCCTTAGTACTTCAGAGTAACTCCTTCTGGCTGTCTCCAGCATGGTGAGTTCAGTGAGATCAAGGAGACATGACCACTCAGACACTGTACCCTCCTTTCTGAACTTCAGTACTTTTAAGTACTCAAGATACTGGAATTCTAGTCTCATATAGCCCTGAGCTACTCTGTTTGGACCATTTTTCTGGAGATACATACATACATATTTGTTCCTGGTAGAGAACCACCATTACTCTTCCATTGTATACCTTTCATTTGTTATAACCTTTCATTTGTTTTTACTTGGTCTACTTTTTTATCTGGCTTATGTTTCTTAACCTCTCTTTTGGTATTAGTAATTTTCTTATATGTTCATTTGTAAGACTATTATGCTAAGATGAAGGATCGTGGGGCTGGGAAGATGACTCAGTGGTAGAGCGCTTGCCTTGCATGCCTGAGGCCCTGGATTCGATTCCTCAGCACCACATAAGCAAAAAGAAAAAAGCCGGAAGTGGCACTGTGGCTCAAATGGTAGAGTGCTAGCCTTGAGCTGAAGAGCTGAGGGACAGCGCCCAGGCCCAGAGTTCAGGCCCCACGACTGGACCTAAAAAAAAAAAAAGATGATCATATCAACCTGACCTTGCTTTTGTGTTGCCATATTCTTCTGAAGTGTAGCTGTAGCTTCAGTTTCCCTGTGGTTATTAGTGTTTTCTCTGGATTGCTAATATCTGACATTTTTCTCTTTTTTTTTGCAGAATGGACCTTCTAGCCAAAGACGAAGATTTAATCCACAGTATCATAACAGGCTAAATGGTCCTGCCAAGTCACAGGGCAGTGCTAATGAAGTTGATCCAATGGTGAAGGGCAACAATCGGCATGAGCACAGAAGACAGCCACACAATGGCTTCCGTCCCAAAAATAAAGGTGGCGCCAAAAATCAAGAGACCCCCTTGGGGACCAAACCCCCTGAGGTCCCAGTGCATACTGAAAAGCCCCGGCGAAGGCAGCATGTTGGAGACAACAGCGAGGCCAGGCCTTTCCGGGGTAATGTCAGTAGGGTTTCACAGTGCAATCTCTGCCCCACAAGAATAGAAGTTTCCACAGATGCCACAGTTCTCTCTGTCCCAGCTGTGACACTGGTGGCCTGAGCTAGGAGAGAAGAGCAGGTTTTGCTCAGTTCTGGTTCCCTGCCCGAGGTGCTGACCCAATTCGCTGCCAAAAAGAGAGTCAATCAGAATATATAAACCCTGTATGGTTGTGTCATCCTCTCTTAATCATTTTTACTAATTCAAATACTCAGCTCTAGCTTGCTTCGTAAATTTCATGGCTTTGCTTGATCTGTTGATGCTTTTCCTCGAGACTTTGCAGCATTGTAGCCAGACAGTATTTACTCATTTGTTAGGGAAATCAAGGCGTGGCTGAAGATCAGAGCTCAGTTAGCAACCTATGTTGTAGCCGTGATGTCAATCCATTGATTGTCTTTAGAGTTAATGTTGAAAAATACTCTTCATGATCAGACAAACATGATCTGCTGAAGACACATGTGCTTTTGTAAAAAATTAACATCTGGTGTTTTCTGAAATATATATATATACATATATTCCTTTATTTGAAACAAATTAAATATGCTGCATTTGACACTTGGCTTGTTTCTTTTGTCGATGCCTTCCTTTATTATTGATGGTTTTCTGTAGCACTTTTTAGAAAACTAGAGACTGGAGATTTCCTTGCAAAGTTCTGCACAATACTATTTCTCTTGGAATAAATAACCTTTCAGATAATAAAGCATTTTTTAGGATACAGATAGGTGATACATACTGCAGTCATCTTAGACATTATATGGCAGTTGGTAACCCTGGTTTGGAGTAACATGAATCTCAACTCAGTCTAGCTTGAACAATAAGACCATTCATTGATTGGTTCAATGATTGAGAAATCCAGCATCAAAATATGTGTTAGGTCCTATTTGATCAGGGCTACAGATCCTTTCTCTTAGTTATCTAAATTATTTCTTTCTCCTTCAACTGATAATATATTCAGAATGGTGGCAAACAGTTGCCCTCTTTAGATTCTTAACTTCATACTGTCCAGAAAACAAAAGAAGCTCTCCGGGTAGCCTATAAATGAAATTTCACAGAAATTCCAACAAAGATTGCACACCATGGCTTGTAGGCCTGATTGTAAACCCATTGAAAGGAAATACTCATTAACATAGCCTAATTAAAGCCCACCTCCAGTGCCCAAGATGGGTCAGCTCCTCAGGTAGGAGCCACAGAAGGGCCATATGGAGAAGGGCTATTGTTACCGCAGCGAGGAGGAGCATATAGGGTGGCCCACACACCAGAGCCCTTTGGTCCCCTCCGTTTGACATCAGGGCTTCCATGACCACAACATGTGCCCTCCACATTTGTCAACCAGCTACTTTCAAATGCAAATGCTGCTTTTCAGTTTCATGTTAAGATTGTTTTCTGGCAACCCAGGTTCACTCTTTTTTTTTCCCCCCACAGAGCACCCCTAAGCCTCCAAGCCATGCAAGCATCCTTTTTTTTTATGCCAAGTACAGGGGGATGTTTGCTCTCTCTCCTTCTGAGGTCTCTGGGTGTACCCAGAGATTTAACAGGAATTCAAAATGTCAAGTCACATTCCAGGAAGGAAGGAAGAGTTGCTCATTCAAATAAGAAAGATGAATGTTCAGGACTGCAGTCTCTGCAGTCTCTGTTTACCCCATCTGAAGCCTTGAATTTATATTTTACAAGTCAAGAGGAATTTACACAACTTTTGTGTAGCAAGATTTTGCTCAGCCCCTGTAAAAATGTCAATTGAAACGTGACAGCTTTAAAAGATAAGACAGATCATTCTTGTAACAGAAAAGAAAATAGACTTGCCAGGTCAAGAATGTACCTGCCTTAGACCTAACCACACTCTTTAAATTAACCTTCCCTGGCTGCCTCAGGTTACTCTGGAGTTAAACAAACTCACATTCCTAACCACACAGCAAAAGCTTAGCTCACTGAAAAGAAACCAAAGAACTTTGGAAAGAGACAAAAGAATGCATAAAAATGTTCAGATCCCTTTGCTTTTTTCCTCTAGATTTTTGCCTTAGCATTTAAGTATGTGAGAGTTTGTAACATATTTTTTAAGTAATTTCAATATTTAGTTCCTATGTCAGGCCCATTTCTCAGAGCTTCATCGATTCTTCTATGATAAAACCATTTGTTTGATCATAGAGCTCTCTCTGGGTCATATTCTGACATTCTTTTAAAATGTTCTAAATTCCTTTTGAAAATCTAAGAGCTATGAACACTCTAATCTCCCTACATAATGTAAAAAGGTCAACAGAATGGATCTTTCTTGTTGTAACATCTCTCTTGTGTAGAAGTCAGAACAGTTTAAAAAGATTATAAAACTTCAAAACTCAACTACCCTGTACCACATAGATCTTAGACTAATCTGTGAAATCTACACTACGTGTTGTACTCCCAAATTTACAAATCTACATTTCATTTGAGAATCTCCATATTCTAGCTATCTTCTATACTCAAAGACAACAAAGCACAGGAATTTAAACATTAAGTCACTACCAAATTCACTAGTGAAGGCTATATCATAGTTTGGAAGAACAACAAGTCATACAACTAATCCAATTTTTTTATCTAATTTTATTTTGGCTTTGACTTTTTTTCTTTCTTCCTTTCTTTTTCTTTTTCTTTTTTTTCTCCCTAGTCCTGGGGCTTGAACTCAGAGCCTGGGCACTATCCCTGAGCTTCTTTTGCTCAAGGCTAGCATTCTACCACTTGAGCCACAGTGCCACTTCTGGCTTTTTCTGTTTATGTGGTACTGTGGCTTCATGCATGTTAGAGAGGCACTCTTATCACTAAACTACATTCCCAGGCCAACAAATCCAATTTACAGCTCAGTTCAAGAACTGTGAATTCTGCTAGCATCGGAAAAAGAGAGTCTAATTAAGCATTCTTACAGAAGGGACATCAAACAAGGTTAATGGGAAAAGTGACCAAAGTTTTTTTTCCCAAAATAACAGATGGAAATTCTGACTTTCAAAAAGACTAGATTTGAACTGAAGTCTTAATCATAAGAATAAGGGATTAAAAGCTTATATATTTCTTATCCTAGGCCAGTCTGATGAGGAATTGGGAGTCTGATCCCCATTTACCTAGAGAGATGCCTGAATTCTACACTACCTTCAACAAAGAGCTACTTACTTCCTTTGTACATTGTCTGCACTGCTACCTGTGTAGAGCTCCCTCTTGTGCATATCAATAGTAAAAACTTTCTCCAGAGATGATGCATGAAATTATCAATTCACACTTTGCTTTTTAACCAAGTTTGCTCCAGAGGCCATACCTAAAATCCAGCATAGTAGAGCTAGGACTCCAGATTTCCCCACATAGCAAAAATACAGCAGCAAAAGTGAGCCATTTGCTCCCAAATTTATGATGCAAACTATAAAAGCAAAAGAAAGAATAATTATTATTCAAATAACTGGCTAATACATTTCTCCAACACATTCCTGAAAGGATTGAGCCAACTTAATTGATCTAATTTTGAGGGAGAAAAATGGAAGAGTTGTAAGTCCCAGAATTCCCATCACTTAGCTAAGAATTTGAAGTACAATTTTAATACTACTTTTGTAAGTCATTACAAGGATTTTTTTCCCCATTCTTTTGCTTCTTCTAACAAGCCTTTGTAAATCCTAAGATGGTTTCTTTTTTTTTGGGCTATTCATAGTTTTAAGGAATCAGTTCCCATCCACGGAGGCAGATCAGCCAAAAGCAGTGCTTAATCTCATTATAGCAGCCCCGCAGGCAAAGGCATGCTGGGCTAGATCTAGTTATTCTATCTGAGAAATACACAATGTTGCTCTCATCACACAAGCTTCTTACAAGTTTTTTTTCAGGATTAATTTTCAGAAGCCTTTGTCTGAACTCTGCTTCATCCCAGGGCTCAGAAGAGCTCCTGGGGCTACAGCTAGGTTCAAGTTTCACAGGAGAAATTGCTACACACTACTTTCATCGAAGAGTACAGTTCTAAAGCAAATTTGTTTATTTGTCTGGAAAAGGGTGAGGATTTCTGACCAAAAAAATAAAATAAAACAAAAAACAAAACAAAACTCAGAACCATGACTATGATAACTACCATAGGACTTACAAATCTGTAAAAAAAAAATCATTTCAAAAACTTGGGATAGGGGCTGGGAAGCTGGCTCAGTGGTAGAGTCCTTGCCTTGCATGCCTGAGGCCCTGGGTTCGATTCCTCAGCACCACATAAGCAAAAAAGAAAAAAGCCGGAAGTGGCACTGTGGCTCAAGTGGTAGAGTGCTAGCCTTGAGCTGAAGAGCTGAGGGACAGCGCCCAGGTCCAGAGTTCAGGCCCCATGACCGGACCCAAAAAAAATATTAAAAAAAAAAAACACAAAAAACCTGAGATAGTTATGTTTGAGTGAATGCCACCAACACATACTAGCCAGACAATAAACTGCCCCGCTGCCAATACCTAACACAATAGTAAGAACTCAATAAATTCTGATTAGAAGGAAGAGAAAGATGATGCCAATGAACGTTCAATTCAACACTTCTAGATAATTCTGAAGTCTAAAATGGCCTGGTAAAAGAATCCTATAAAACAGTTTCTGATAAAAATATATATATATATATATATATAGGAAGAAATAATAGAGAAACTCAAGCCCTGCCCCTTCAACAATCTTCCAGGATTCAAATCCAAATCCACCATCAACTACCTGTTTAAACTTGGGCAAATCTGTAAACATGTAATTGCCTTGGCTTCTTTTTGGGTAAAATGGGAAAGAGCAAATAATCATACCAACCATGCGTTTATTTTAAGGACTAAATTAATATTTGCAAAGTACTAGGAATAATGCCTGGCACTTTATATGGGTTTCAGAAAGGAGATAGCCAGAGTGATATGATGAAGAAGCTTTATAAATTCATTTAGAAATATATATGTACATATGTACATATATACATAAATAACTTTTAGTACTGAGATTGACTACTAAAAAGTAATAACTCTAAAGAAATTTAAGAATAGCAGACACAGATATGGAAGAACCACAGTATCCAAGGAGAGACAAAGTAAAGAAGAGCTTTCCCTCCTCCACTTCCATCGCTAAAGCTGACTTTTGGACCTTGACCAGGAAGATTGGCTATGGCTCCTCAGCCCACTGAGGTGCTGCAGGCCAAAACTGGCAAGCAGGAAACACTCCTAGATTCCTGAAGAGTAGCAGGTAGCACCCCTAAGGGATTCTCACCAGCCTACCAAGAGTCCACCTGTTGGGATAACACTGAACTACTCACTGGAATCCAGCCATGGCACCAGCACAACTAGCATAGAAGCCACCCAGGAGCCCTGGAGAGCACCAGGTAGCATCCCTAAGAGATTCTAATTTAGAATCTACCTGTTGACACAACACTGAAATCGCTGGGAATCCAGCCACAACACTGGCAAAAATGGCCAAGAAGCCACGCACCCAGGGACTGCTGTTTCTCAGGGAGCATGCGGAGGATGCCACCAAACTAGAAGCTGTGCAGCTTGAAGCAGTGCTTGCTGGGAAATGAGAGTCTTTAGGTCCCACACCAAACCAATCCCTGCTGGAGCAAGAAAACAGGAAGGCACAGGAATAAAAACTCCTTCCTCCCATAGCTTCCTTCCAGTAAAGCTTAACATCATGTCACCTGGCAAGAGAGGTGTTTACAGGGTGTGGTTCCAGTAGGACAATCAAAATTTATGAGTGAAATATGGTAACTAACATTCCCTTAGCAATTTAACAGTACTTGATAAATATATGATTTGATAAACATGATACCCAACGGACATATAGAAGATGTTTTAAGGACCATCTGGCTCATCTCAGTAGTGATATTAACAAGATCCTTTAAGAGCAGGCCTAGCCTAGTATGCAGGCATCTGGACTTTCAAGTAAGAGAACATGGAGATGAATTTTGGATACACCACATGCTAGGAGCCCAGAAGCTTACTAAACACCTCTGCGTTTTAGTTTCCCCAGCTGTGAAATGGGGATAAAACTACACTATAGGTGAGTATAGCAAATAAATGAACATATAAAATGCACAAGAGTACAGCTGAGTTTTCTAATTGCTTAGAAAAGCAAACAAAACTTGGTTTCTACAAAAAAACAAGAAATAATTGGGAGCTAAGAAGATAGATTCCTCCCTCACTGGCAGACCTGAAACAGTGCTTGTTTATATAATCCTCTTTCTCAGTGGATCCTCAAGGATTCATTCCTGCCTGTGATTGCCAGCTCCAATGTTCTCTTACTCATCTATACCTCTACTAATTAGAAGAGCCAATTCTTGGATCTGGTTAATTCACCTAATTAGAGCAATGGTTCTCAATTGAGGACAATTCATTCCTACCCCCTCACATCCACAGGAGTTATCTAGAAAAGTTTTGAGATAGTTTTAGTTGTCACAATTCAGACAAAGAGGTGCTGAGCAGGAATACTCTACCTAAAGGGTAGAATATAATCCTAAAGATAAAAGAATTGGGGCTGGGAAGGTGGCTCAGTGGTAGAGCGCTTGCCTTGCATGAGGCCCTGGGTTCGATTCCTCAGCACCACATAAGCAAAAAAAAGCCGGAAGTGGCGCTGTGGCTCAAGTGGTAGAGCGCTAGCCTTGAGCTGAAGAGCTGAGGGACAGCACTCAGGCCCAGAGTTCAGGCCCCATGACTGGACACCCCCCCCAAAAAAAAAAAGAAAGAAAGAAAAGCTCAGGGAAAGCTCCCAGGCCTTGAGTTCAAGCCCCATAACCAAAAAAAAAAAAAAAAAAAGATAAAAGAATTATCTGATTCAAAATATCAACAGTGGCACTATGGAGAAACCATAATCTAGAGGCTTGAATGTACCTCCCCCAAAAGCATGTGATGGATATTAATCCCCCATTACTACAGTCATGGGAGGCAAGGCTCAATGAGAAGTAGTTAGGGTATGAGGATTCCACATCTATGAATGGACATTGCTTGTTAGAAGAGCTTGAAGCTGTGACTTCAGTTTTTCTCACTCTTCTGCTTCTAGCCAGGCCTGCACTAGATGTGGGGCCCTCAGTCTTGGGCATCCAGCTTCCAGAACTGTAAAAAACAAGTCTGTTCTTTATAAATTACAAGTCTCAGGCACTGTGTTATAGCAAAAGAGACTAAGGTAAGAAAGTACTAGGGATTTGAAGAAAGGAAACAGTGATGGCATAGTCAAGCATGAACACAGTAGCTAGATTCCTCCACCTATACTCAGGTCTTAACTGGTTCCAAACCATGTGATTGACCTACAACCTGGGACATTCTTTCTGACATTCTTAGGTTATTAATTGCAGCTACATTCCAACTGGGAATTCTCAGCGCTTTCCAAATAAAGAAACAGGGGATGAATTCTTGAAAGAATTGGCATTGAAGCCAGTGAAGAAACAGTGGCAGAAGGAAGCATATTTTCCTTTTTTAACTTTTGCAAATGTATTGTCTTTTTCTTTGGTGATACACTCCTTGCTTTTTAAAACAAGTTTCTCTTCTAAGCCCAGATCCCCAGATTCATACCTGGAGCTCAGCAGAATTTTAGTAATGAGGGCTTTGGGGTGAAAGAAGAAAAAGCATAAGAAGCAACATTATAAAATGAACAGCTGTTAAATAAACAAGTAGGGCAGAATACTGACTGACAGTTACTATAAAATTCTATTTGTGTTAGCCACAGCCTAATATCACAAACAGTCTAGCTAGCAAATATGAATGTGTATGGCTTGTCTGAGGCAACACACATGTGAACAAAGAAAAATTAGGTTATGTGTAACAATGAAAACCATGTGTATTTCATGAGGCTGACAGGACTCTAAGTGGAAATGGCCCCTTTGAGACTACACCACCAACCAACTTCCGTTAATATACAATTCTGGAAACAGCTGGAAACCGACTTTTTTTTCATGCTAGCTATTCATGATGTTTCTTTTCTTGGCTGAACTATATGCTTGAGATTGCGCATACTAATTGCAGTTCTCAACAAAGAATCTCTCATCTAGTATTCACTGACTGGGGTAATGGCAACTTGTTGACAGTTTTCAAGGGAAAGTTTGAGAACATAGGAAAATAACAGTATTTTCCTTATTTGAAACATTCCTAGCACACTTATGAATACACATATGCAAATCATTTGGAAATATTTTTATTTGCTTTAGTCTCTTTTCCTTCATTTCCTCAAGTTCATATTTTCTACTGGGTATCTGGCCATGAGACCAAATAGTTAAAGGAATGAAAAGGGAATGAAGGTGAAAAGCAATCCCTTATAAGACAACCTCTTATTGATAAAAATGATAGCAGTCTTTCCTTTACAGGACAGGCCTTGGTACACACTCAAATCCAAAGTAAATGTAAATCAAGTCTTCCTGTGTATGAGCTGGATACCAGTGGCTCATGCCAGTGACTCTAGCTATTGGGAGCCTGAGATCTGAGGATCAAAGCCACCTGAGCCAGGAAAGTCCATAAGACTCTTACCTCTAGCTAGCCACTGAAGAGCTAGAAGTAGCGTTGTGGCTCAAATGGTAGAGTGCTGGCCTTGGCTACAAAAGCTCCAGGGCCCTGGATTCAAGCCCCATGTCCAGTACACACACACACACACACACACACACACACACACACACACACACACACACACACACACACACACACACACACACACCCTGGATTCAAGCCCCATGTCCAGTACACACACACACACACACACACACACACACACACACACACACACACACACACACACACACCCTGGATTCAAGCCCCATGTCCAGTACACACACACACACACACACACACACACACACACAAATTTCCTACAAGCAAATTCTCAGGAAAAGCTAAATATGCTTGTAGGTTAATCCCCTCTTTAAAAAACGAAGTTTAACTCCAGAAAGCAGTATGAAGATTCCTCAAAAGAGAGCTTCCCTATAAGCCAACAATCCCACTCCTGGGCATTTACCCAAATGACCACAAACAAGGCCACACTAATGCCACCAGCACACCCATGTTCAGTGAAGCATTATTTACCATAGCTAAAATACGGAATCAATCCCGATGCCCCTCAATGGATGAATGGATCAAGAAAATGTAGTGTATATATACACAATGGAATTCTATGCTTCCCTCAGAAAGAAAGACATTTGCCCCATCCATAACGAAATAGGAAGACTTGGAAAAAAAAATATATTAAGTGAGGTAAGCCAGACCCAAAGAAAGGCTGCATGATTTCGCTCATTTTTAATAACTAGAATATGTCTACAAATCTACAAATTAATCCAATAGATAGTAAAAGACAAATAATTACACTTGGACATGATTAATCAAACAGTACTCTAAGCACCACACGGTGAGAATAAAAGAAGATATTCTGAGGCAAAGATCACAATAGCGCAATAGCTATGTGCGTATGACCATATAAAATGATGCTTATCGAAATGAGCTCCAAGAAATGAAAACAAGAGGTTTTTGTTATTGTACCATTGTCAGTTATTTCTTTTTTCTTTCTTTTTCCTCCCTTTGGTTTATTCCCTATTGCCACTGTTTTTTATTTCTGTACTGTGTCTTGTATATAACTTTATAAGATTTGTGGAAGGAAAGGGGAATCACAGAAATGGTGGGACAAAGGGTGAGCCAATTCAACACTGATACCCACTAGGAACTGTTGGAAATGAACTTTGCAATTTAGAGGGAGTTGGGGGGGGAGTAGAACCAAAAGAGAGAGGGGGTAACACTATTCAAAAAGAAATGTACTCATTACTTGACTTATGTAACTGTAACCCTTCTGTACATCACATTTACAAAACTTAAATTTAAAAGAATACATGAAGAAGTGATGCTGTGGCTCAAAGTGGTAGAGCACTAGCTAAAGAGCTCAGGGACAGCGCGCAGGTCCAGAGTTCAAGCCCCATGACCAACCAAAAACAAACAAAACAAAAAAAGAAAAAAGATTTCAATAATTTTGAACATTAATTTTTTTAATCAAGGCATAGCTGAGTAAGCACTAAGCCACATTTAACCATAGGTAGAAATGAGTCAAATGTTTCAGTACTAGCACTTGCTAAGGAGGCAATAGAATTCAGTCTGTGAAGAGAGAAACTGCATCAGCAAAGATGATTCACTAGAGTAAGGAGAGGAGGTCCTATTATTGCTTTCCTCTCAACAACTATCAGGAAGTACTTCCCTGGAATCTAGTGATGAATGTCTCTAAATAAAGTAACTTATAAATTGCTTTATGAGTTATATAATGATGATGGTCATTATTAATAGCAATTATGGTTATTAATAGTTGTTCTCCTGCTAGCAGAAATTCTGCAAGGCCAGAAATCAATTTGTGTACCCCTTGCAGATCACTAACAGAAAAATGGTCTACAGTAATTCTGAGCCTGGAGTTGCCCTCAACTGTACAGAAATTTATTAAAAGCTTCCTATGTATCAGTCCCTACAGGTACAGAAGAAACAGTTTCTAGCTAGAAGACAGACACATAATGCAATGGTTTAATATATTCCTGCTCAAAAACTTCCCAATACTAAGCACACTCACAGGCTTTTCTGTTTACTTCTTCCCTCTAGCTTTTCCTTGAATCAGATTGATGCTGTGTCATTCTGCAGAAATTGGATCATGGGGCCAAAAATGAGAGTATATGATCGTTATTGTACAGCTCTAACTTTTCTGAACCTCATTTTCTTGTATTTAAGAACCAACCACAGCTTCTTTCAATTACAATGTTGATCTAAAACCAAAAAGAAATAAGTAAAACATATTAAAGTTCTTTTTTATAAATTCCAACATAAGGCAATACAAGTAAAATAAATCCCTCAGAAGGATTTATTTTGCTGGCCTTAGGCTCTCCATGACAGCTAATCAGACTTAACCAGGACAAGCCAGTTTTCCTCACATGTTCTCTGGTAGCACACAACTCCTTTATGAGTAGTTCTTAAATATCCTACTTACCACTTGGTATTTCTATATGACTCCTGATCCAACTGCATGCACCTACTTCTCCAATTGCTACTTTTCTTCTCCTTTCTGTCCAGGAAGAACAATGGCTTATAGCAGTTACCTAACTCTTATATTTGCAGAGTCTGCTAACATAAAGAAGGCTTTAGTATTAAAAAAGCAAATTTTTAAAAATCTGACAGAAAATCAAGATAAATTCTCAGTAAACTACCCCCAAATAATTTAAGCTATTTGAGCATTCTGAATTTGGCTTCAATTGCTGATACCCGTGAGAGCTCTACCTGTTACTTTCCCGTCTCACTGCAGCAGCTCCCAATGCTTGCTCTACAAAGCAGAATACTTACAAAGGCTAAGTGTACTGAGCACATTTCCTTTCAACTACTTGATACAAACAAATGGAAGCTATTGAATGAATCAAAGAAATGTTTATTATGTATAAAATGTATATTATAGACTTTATTTGTATGAAATTTTCTTATACAAACTAGAAACTTAAAATGTCTTAGATCACATAATACTAATAAAGTCCAAAAATTCTCTATGATTCTTAATTTTAAGAATATTTGGGGGGGCCTGGGAAGGTGGCTCAGTGGTAGAGTGCTTGCCTTGCATGCCAGAGGCCCTGGGTTCGATTCCTCAGCACCACATAAGCAAAAAAGAAAAAAAGCCAGAAGTGGCGCTGTGGTTCAAGTGGTAGCCTTGAGCTGAAGAGCTGAGGGATAGCGCTAGGCCCAGAGTTTAAGCCCCACGACTGGACCCCCCCAAAAAAATAAATAAAAAGAATATTTGGGTACTTTATAATACCACTTTTTAAAAGATGACATTCTCTAGTAGAGAATGTCAACATGGATCTTAACCATTTCTGCCTAAATCAATCACCTATTTAAAAAGGTACCAGTAAGTAGATGGACAGTTAGCCAAAACTGGTTTAATTATTTTCTACTTTATCTGGACAAGAAAACAATTTTTGCAAGCAGAAATAGAAACGTTTTATAAACTTCCATATTACTAAAGGATCCAAGGCTTTAATAAAGCACAAAGAAAGTGTCACTTTTTATGGAAAAGCTTTTATTTGAAAAGTAATAATTTGAGTAGATACTTACTTTACTATTTCAAGGCAATGCAAGTACAGTATTAAGCCCTGGAGGTAGTTTTACTACCCTGCTTTCTGAACTTTATGCTTTATGCAGGCATAGTGCTCACTGAAAGTAGAAATATGTGATCCAATTATAAAACATAACTTGTAAGAGTAAACATACAAACTGAATAGCCATGAAAAAATAGAGGATTAATCAAATTGTTTGTTTAAAAATATTGTTATACAGAAATCTTATGCACAAAATCATATTATAATCAGAAGGACTTCAGAGTCACGTCTGAAGAACAAATACTAACTTTAAGCTAAAAAGTTAAACATTCACATTCTCTTTTTCAAATTATTTTAAAAACTTCACTCTTCCAATTAAATGTGATATTTTAACAATTCATTACAAAACCTTGTTATAACCATGTTTTCTTGTGGTGATATAAATAGATCAGCTAACAGGAAAGAGTTTTTTAAAAAAGCTAATTCAGGAAAGAAAATAAGCAAGACTCAAAGTGCGATCTCTAATGTCTTTTTTCCCTTCTTATCATTTCTTTCCATATTGTCTTTTGAGACCAGGAGCAATCATGGGTCCCTCACCTGATCCACACTTTCTCTGGAACTTCTCCTGGCTGTGACACAGTGAAGGCTGGCATTGACACCACCTTCTCCATCTCACCAGATGGAAATGTCTTCCCCCACTCCTCAGACCCCTTCTTGGGCTGCAAGAAGTGGCATTACAAAAATTCATGGTGTCTATAATGATAAAGCAAGAAAGAGGACTTCTCTAGTAATTACTGTGCTATCCTGCTTCATTGTCTCTACACCAAATAAGTTAAAGAAAGATTAAAAACTAAAAATCACACTGACCATAGACAAACAATCCTTTAAAAGTTAGGAAAAGGAGAATAACTCCAACAACAAAGTCACACAAGTCATTCCATTCCTACATCACATAAGTCACTTTTCTAGCAACAATCCTAAGCAGAAACATGTTTTCCCTCCTACTGCATAAAGGAATAGTGTCACTTATTAGTATCAAAAGTGTTGGAAGCTCTGAGACAAATGGGAAATTTCAATTCCATCATTTTTATCCATCAGCCTGCTCTTTCCCATTTTCAGTCTGTCCACTTAATGTGTTAGGGGCTTCCAGAGAAGGCAGCTCTGGGGAGCCAGCCTGCATCCCCGCTGTGGGCGTGGGCACAGAAGGAATCACAGCACACAGTGGAGTCCTCTTCAGCTTTATCACTCGGTGGGATGTAGACTTCTTGTCAGAGAGTAGCACCTTTGCTGGCGAGGGGTGTGTGGCTCCATTCTCAGCACTCCCGGCACCATCACAAGCTGGAAAATGCCCAGATGCCCTCATACCCACATTGGGCATGGAGCACTGAGCTGCCTTTCTACAGCTGCTGTTGTGAGAGGTCTGGACAGTATTGGCTGGAGCCACCCTGACTGATGCAGAGTTCTTTACTTTAATTTGGGTGCTTGTGGAAGGGCCCAAAAACCTGACTGGCTTAGGACCAGCCTTATAGTTCACACCTTCTTCCTCTTCATTAAGGGTTATCAATCGCCTAGAAAATACAAAAGTCATATCTTTTTTTCAGCATTTTCACTTTTAGTAATGAATAAAAATGTTTCCAAAGCATATCTTTTGGCTTAACAAAAAGGCTTTCCTTAAAACTGGAAGTTTAGAGATAAACCTACCTCATCTTTCATCTACCGGGTCAATATGTAAAATAGCAAATTTACAAAAGATTATTCTCAATTTGAATGCAAACTTCATCTTTTAAAATCACACATAGTGTTAACATCAGCAAGAAGTTAAAATCTGGACCATTAACTAAGGATTATACAACATATCACCCTCTTCCTAATAGTCCAAATGTGGCCCAGAGGATCACAAGAATAATCAAGGTAGATTTTCCTACAACTGCAGTGTCAACAACTGAAGAAAAAGAAACAGAGGGTTCATAGCCAAATACAGATGAAAAACTGCTGCATATGTTTTCAAATGGACCTTTAAAATCCATTCTGACATATGAAAGATGTTTATTTAAGTTTGTTACATCTGCATTTCCCAGTCACACTGTCACCTTTGACAGCCAGTAAAATTCACATGTGTGGTTCACATTTTGTTGGAGACTACTAGAATAGTCAAACTCATGGTGTGGGTATGGTTAGATGATTTCCAATTTGAAGTCTGGGCAAGCCTTCAAAGACTCCTGAATAGTTTACCATTCATTATAAACAGCCTTAAGACAACATTTCTAAAAATTACTTAGAATTGTCAAAACACTGCCAGTTCCTCCCATTGCTTTCCACCATCTCCCCATCATAAGGTCCACCTCACAGGCACACAGGTAAGGCAACTTTCTCCCAGCCTAGAGAGGAACAACCAAATTGTCTCCAAACACTGTCAAACATCCACTGGAAGGACAAAAACACCGCCAGTTCAGAGCCACTGCTCTTTAAATAAACAATATTTGTCCATCATAAAGCTTATCTCATAGTGTCCTTGAGAAATGAGATGTGTTTTAACAAAAGATGACCAATTTTTTTAAAAATTAATAAGCTGTATTTCTGCAAAAGAAGCCAGAGGCAAAACTTAAAAAGTAGTCTGAAATTCCTTAGATATGAATCAAATCCTAAAACAAGCAATCAAAAAAATCAGAATATTGAAGGCCATGAATAAAACTTAGATACTAAAAAAAAAAGAAACATTAATTTAAATAAAAACAATGAAAGAAACAGATATGGGATGAATTTAATGCTAATAATTTCATGGAGCACAAGAAAATATCATCAAATAAAAATGCTATTTATGGCAAATAAATGAGAAAGGAATTCAGAATAACCCACAGGAAATTTCAAGTATTAAGTCTAAACAGATTCTTTTTCTACTGTCAAATAAAGCCTGGAATTCCATTTCTGTTGGGGGTAAAAAATGCCTACCAGAGCATTCCAGTGGTCTCCACTAGTATTTTTTTTTTCCAGTAAGGGGTTGGGGGAATACCAACACCAAGGTTTGAACTCAGGGCCTCTAATTTGCTCAGCAGATTGCCTACATTTGAACCACACCTCCAACACAGCTGTTTACTGGCTATTTTGGGGATGGAGTCCCACAAACTTTTCTACCTGAGCTCCTTCAAGTCATGATTCTTTAGATCTCAGCTTCCTGAGTAGGTAGGATTACAGGCATGAGGCACTGGCACTATGCTATGAAGTTCATATTTTTTTTCAGTAGTCTTAGGGATTGAACTCAAAGTCTCATGGTGTTAGGCAAGTCATACCTCTAGCTTCCACCAGCATTTTCCAAACCATACTGGGCTAGGCACAGTGGCTCATATATGTAATCTTAGCTGCTACATGGGAGGTGGAGACCATCAAGCTCATAGTTTAAGGCCAGCCCAGGCAAAAAAGTTCGTAAGAGCCCGTCTGAACCAATAAAAGCATAGGTATGGTAGCACTAACACACAGTTATCCCAGAAGTCATAAATGAGAGTATTGCAGTACAGGCTGGTTCTGGAATAAAAACAAAACCATATTCAAAAAATAATACAATAGGATTTAGGGTGTGGTTCAAATGGTAGAGAGCCTGCCTAGCAAGCACAAAGCCCTGAATTCAAACCTCAGTACTATAAAATACACACAAACACACAGTCCTTCACCTCCAGATTTAGGGAATTATTTCAACTCTTATACACTATTTCGGTAACTTTGTATTTATTAAGATCTATATTTTGATGGTAAGGTAGACTATCCATCTAGGTCGTTAATAAACTTAATAAAATCAAGGATTATTTCTCTTTTCTAAAGTCATTAACAATATCAATTACAGAGTTTTAAAAATATAACATAACTCATTTGTACAACTACTTAAAGATAATAAAATTATAATTTTAAAAAAATCACAAAGAACCTCTTTCGAATTGGGGCCATGTGACGCAGGCTTCCAAGTAAAGGCTGTTCTTCCAAAGTCCAACATTCTATCAGCTCATGAGGGACCCGCCAATAGCTAACACCTTGAAGATAAAAAGGCATCATTAAGGGAGCTCCAAATACCATAAGCAATGAGCAACAGTATAAGACCAACAAGTTGTAGTATAAGGTTATGTCTCTCACCTAATGAAGGGTAGGATGACAACACAAACAGGAAGTGCTCACTGAATGCTCTAGGACAGTAGAGTGTCACAGCTCATGACCTGGGTTCAGGCAAAGCTGATTAACTACCCCTAACTACCCCGTCTTGCCACTGACTGCTGAGATAATCAACTCATGATATATGCCCAACTGGCAGCTGAGGCACTAGCCAAAACTAACTAGATATGAATCCTACTCTCACTCACTGATGTGACCCTGGGAATGACATTTTCTGGACTGAAATTTTTATTTCCTCAGTGATATGCTGATAAAAACAGTATGCACTGTTATCAGTGCATACAGTTATGAGGTAATCATTGAAGGTCTCACAACCAACTAAGCACACAGAAAGTGTCAGGTGCCTTTGTAAGTCAGTCGTAGTGTTGGCAGTATAGTAGCACTTGAAAGCAGTGATTATATCACTTGCCCTGTAGACTTCATGAGGTGGGGTTACTAGAACTGCTCTGTAAACACCACACACTGAAAACAGGAAACATCACCACTCTATGAAAATGAGAATAGTGATTCCAGACAAATTCATATTCAATTTTAAGTTTGATATTCTCTTCTGATTAGAAAGTAAAAGCTATATTCTTTTGAGTCTCCAAAACACTGTTATCAATAAAGAGGTCAGATACAAAGAGTCACATAGTACATGATTCCATTTGAATGAAATATCCAGAATAGTTAAATCAATTAAGACCAAAAGTGGAATGATGGTTGTAAAGGACTAATAAAAAGTAGAATGGGGACTAATTGTTTATAGAGGTTACTAGAATTGCCTCTGAGGTGACAAAAAATGTTTTGGAGATACCCAAGTAAGAGTTATCAGTTGTCCAAATTGTAAAAGTAGTAAATGCCACTGATCTATATACTTTAAAGTAGTTAATTCTATATTATGTGACTTTCAATTCAATTTTAAAAAGTTATATACAGATACATGAAAAGATGCTCAAAGAATTATAGTAAATAAAAACTTCTCAGCATTAAAAAATAATGCCCTAATAACTCTTTAAGTTCCAAGAATGGACTTGGTGTCTTTTTTACCACTAAAGTTCTCTTAGTAATTACAAAATGGGCTTCTTAGAATGCTATTTTAAGATACAACCATGTTAATGTATATGTCAATGATCTTTTTTTTTTTTTTTTTTTTTTTTTGTCGGTCGTGGGGCTTGAACTCTGGGCCTGGGCGCTGTCCCTCAGCTCTTCAGCTCAAGGCGAGCGCTCTACCACTTGAGCTACAGCGCCACTTCCAGTTTTCTGGTGGTTTATTGGAGATCGGAGTCTCACGGTCTCTCCTGCCCGGGCTGGCTTTGAACCACGATCCTCAGATCTCAGCCTCCTGAGTAGCTAGGATTACAGGCGTGAGCCACCAGCGCCCGGCGTCAATGATCTTTTTATTGATGAAAGTAGCATTTCCTTCCATGACTAGTCATTGCCACTTGTTTAAATAATAATTTTTCATAATTATTAAGGTAATTCACAGTTACTGTACAAAACCTGGGAAATATAGAAAAATAATTTAAAATGTAAAATCACACTTAACCTGAAAACTATTTTATTCCAATCTTTTTTTTCTGTTCATGTGATATGCTCGTAACTGAAAAAGTTTTATAGTTGTTTCCTGCTTTTTAATCATTGATTTTATCACAAAGCTCCCTTCTATATAAAAAGTTACACATAATTTAACAGTCATCATATTGGATTATATAATCATATATTACACTATATAAACATATTCCATGTATTGATATAACATATAAATAATATTCCAAAATAATCTTAATGGCTGTATTCCATCTTGTGATTGTACCAAAATGTATGTAGCTAAATTTACTTTTTTAATTATCTATTTTGAGCTTATAACTTATATCCCTATTAATAAATCAATTGTTTGATTAAATGATATGAAAATTTTGTTTTTCCTCTCAAGTATATTTCTCAACTACTTATTAAGTAATCTATTTTCTTCCATTGGTAATTCATACTTTGTATCACATAGCATTTTTATTTTTATAACTTCATTAGAGTTTACTCTGTCTGCTCTATTCCTAAACCAGAACACATGGTTTTCACTAAATCTATAGCATGTTTTACTATCAAATAGAGTTAAGATATATCCCTTTCATTACTTCTACTTCCCAAAATTTTCATTGCTATTTTACATGTTCATTCCTACATAGGTCTATATAATATGGATGTACAGATAGTTCAATGAACAAGGGGAGAGATGTCTAAAGGAGATGCCTAAATACATATTAGCAATTTTCTTCATTAGAAGACCCAAGCATATCTTGGCCTGTCCCATGAATGGGATTTCCCCCTAAAATTGCTAAATGATTTATCAAAGCTAGCTGCTGCTGATTCTATAACTACACTCAATCCAGCTGTTTTTAATCTATTAAATTCAACACCTAAAATACCACTTTTTTTCTTTTTTACATTTTGTAAAAAGACATATGCCCATATAAAACAACTGTCTTCTCCCTTCCATAGACTTTTCTCTTACTTTTGTTTCCTGGTTTAAGGATTTCAAAGCCTCCTTGGAAACTGTTAAATAACAATGATGCTCCATTATGTTTTTGAAAGAGCTAAAAGTCAATCAAAGGCTTTATAAAAAGTGAATGATCCTAGCTTTCCTCTTCAGCTTCCTAGTCAGTAGATAAAGAAGCCAGGCCAGGGCCCTCCCAAAGAATCCTGGGCATCCTGCCATGAGAGAGACACAAAAGAAGACACAGAACTCCAACCCCCCCAACACTGTTCCTCAACTTAAGCATAAGTGTCTCAAAGTACACTAAATCACCAGTAATAAAGAGAAAAGCACTTCTTTCATTATTATATGCCACTATGCTTGCTTGGAAAGTGTAACAAGAGAGGAGAAAAGAGAAAAAGTTAAAGAAACACAATTGATCAAAAAAGCAGAGCTGGGACCAGCCCCCACCTGAACAAGGAATGGCAGATGTAAAGTTTGTAAAGCCGCTTCCTCTCTTTTCATTTATTTTCATGCAATCTGCAGTCTGTCTCTACTAGCTTCAAGGTCATTTTGAAAAAAGGATACTGGATCTAACCAGTGCCATCTTAGCCATGTGGTGGCTAGATGCTAGGGTACTGGGTTTAACTGGCACCATCTTGTCTTCATGGTTAAGGCAGAGAAGTTCAATCCCCAGGTAATGGGTGAGCCTGAATTCCTAGAGGCAGGGACTTGAATGAGAGGTTACTGGACCTGTCCTTGCTATGAACCCTGACCCTTGACCCTGGCCCTATTTAGGCCCAGATCAACTCAGGCACTTTACTCCATGCCTCATGACTGTGTATCCTGGCTCTCTAGTTGCCACTTCAGTCTCTCCATTGGTGCTGATACGGTTTGTTGGTATTGGTCTTTTTCTCTTTCTTTCCTGCTCTCATGGCTCACTTTTCTAACAGTGTTAAGTGTATTAGATGGTCTGCAGGTCTTTGAGACAGGAGTCTACCTGCAGATGCCAGCTCTTTAATAAAGACTCCCAATTTGACCTCTCTGTTTGTCCATAACTGAGTTCCAATACATTTTGAGGACTGAGATGCAATTATCACAGGATGCAATTTTGGAACTTACAGTGGTGTGTACAATACAGACATTCCATATTTACATGTTAATTAAAAAAAATATCGCTCCGGGATCCTTAAGCTAGTCTCCTTTCCAAGACTTGGTTTTCTTGTCAAATAGAAATAGCAAATAGTAGACAGGGTTGTTCAGGACTAAGAGATATCTAATGTGAACTGCATACCATAGCGGGTTTAAAGCATTACTATCCTTATCAACTCTAAGTAGTTTAATTAAAAATGGTCATTTTTCCAAGTGTGCATTTAAAGGTTTTGTTTTATTTGAGCTCTTTATACATGTCCTCCAGCATTATTTTCACTTCCTCTCCTTTTTTATACATTATATGCTTAATTTAGGACAATGCTAGGTATCCAATAGATCCAAATAAGCTCATATTTAATTGAATTAAGTAGAAAAAGTATGCTTGATATTACTGAATTATATTATAGTAGCATCAAGATAGTGTAATAATATTTAGGAACTAATAGACTTTAAGGACATGTAAGTAAGCTGCCTCAGTGTTAGCAAGTAAGTAACACCTTGACACACTAAAAAGAATGCTTTCTCAAAAAACTATGTACACACACACACACACACACACACACACACACACACACACACACACACACACACACACACACACACACACACACACACACACACACACATATATAATTTCTACTTTGTCTTATTAAGGAAAAGTCTACTTACTTCCATGAAATGAAATAAATGTACTGTACCTTTTCCTTCCCAAGCATCAAAGGCATCCATCATTTTCTTCAACTCTGCTACTGAATAATAGCTCCAAATGTACTGAACATTATTTCCCGCCTCTCTAGAAATATTACAAAAAAGAAAAGAAAACAAACTACCTAGGTGTGGATATATATACATACAGTCAACAGGCACTCTATAAATGGTAAGGGGAAATACACACACATATATCTATATGCATACAAACATACAATATGAATTTTTTTATTGTGACAATATGAATTTTAAGCATGAACCATAACATATACTAATCTATGTTTGGTCTCTTTTTGCTGTAATAAAGTATTAATTTCATGATATAAACAAATTTTTTCAACAAGATTTTTTTTTCTTAAAATCAGCTAACTAATACAATTAGAAAAGATTCAACTTTCACTCAGATTAACCTGGCATCATGCCAGGTTTTTACATATTTTATATACAAACTTCCTTATCTGTAAGGAAGCTGGACACTGATGATATCTCTAAACAACTAAAACAAGCCTATACAGTCATATATTAGTCTCTAAGCTGTGACATAATCCAATTTCCCACAGAATTAAAGCAATAAAAGCTTCCTAAATAAATTTACCAGTGTAAGTAAAACTACAGAGAGATTACAACTCTTAAGAAGTTAATATGTTCAAGTCATGGAATTCTAGAGCTGGAAGAAAAAGAGAAGGCTTTCTTTATTCTTAGTAGAGAACCCAAGGCACAGACTAGTCATTCAGTGGTCTGCCAACCTCTAAGCTAGTACATCCACTCCAGACTATGGTCCAAGGGAAACAGTGGGCATATAGCTTTTCTTTTCTTTCTTTTTATTTTTTTTGGGGAGGGGGGTCCAGTCATGGGGCCTGAACTCTGGGCCTGAATGCTGTCCCTCAGCTCTTCAGCTCAAGGCTAGCATTCTACCACTTGAGCCACAGTGCCACTTCTGGCTTTTTTCTTTTTGCTTATGTGGTGCTGAGGAATCGAACCCAGGGCCTCAGGCATACAAGGCAAGCGTTCTACCACTGAGCCAACTTCCCAGCCCCTCTTTTCTTTCTTTTTAAAGGCTTCTTCACTTTTTAAAGGCTTCTACAGGGTCTCTGGTGCTCAGTCCCTGTTGAGAACTGCTGTCCTCAATCACAAAGACGGCCTGTGACTTACAGCTCTGTGAAATACTCTGTATTATCACCTGCTCCAAAGCAGCCTATTTCCATAGCTGAGAGCCACTCTGTCTGCTGGGCCATGATGTCTTTTCTAATCCACAACTCTCTTAGTAGACACTGGATGATTTGGTTAACTTTCACACTATTTGCACATACCTTTTAAAAATGCTTTTACTGTAAATCCTTCCTCCCAGCTGCTTATCAATAGCATCTGTCCCATCTGTTTTGGTGGCATATACACCAATAATTCTACTCTCACAGCTCGCACCAGATGTGTTAAGATAGTGGAGAACCCAAACTGTTGGCTTATTGCAAACTAGGCCATATGAATCACAGAAGTCTGTTAAGGCCTAAAGCAAAAAAGAAAGAAAAAAATATAATAACATAAAATTTGGATTTAATTATGGCATAAAATAAAGAATGAATGTGCTCTATTACTTTCATGAACAGCTGCAATTTGAGATGGTCATAACAGAAAAAAAGAGATTTCAGACTAGTCTTTAAACACATACGTTATGAATTAACTGGAGGAAGGAGGGGAATAAGCACAAAAAAATACCGCCCAAACCTTAACAACTTTTTATTTAGAGACTCCTTTTTCACACCAAAATTTTATTTTATCTTCTCTTTCAGTTTGAATATCACTTTTAATTTTATAATCTTCATATAAGAACTAGTGTTTTCTCATTCCTTTGTTTTTCTTAAAGTGTCTCATTTACCTGTATCTTTCCTTCACTTTCTACTGACTATCTCCATAGCTGGTCCCCAAATTACAACCATGAGTTAATGAGATAAACTTATTTTTTTATACTAGCAGACATATGTAAACTCAATATATACTGCCTGAACTCATTTGGCATTTATCCACCTATTCATTCATTCATTCATTCATTCATTCATTCATTCACTTGAACATGTGGAGGTACCATCTAAGGTCTAAGAGATATAAGATATAAGATGATATTAACTAGTTTATAGCTAATACAGAAATCAGAAATCATTCAATGAGCCTTCAACACATGATATAATACTTATTATATGCCACCTGAGAAGAAGACATGATGCTACAGGGCTAAGAGCAAGGGGCTTCACACAGTGGAGTGGCGGGGCCTTTGCTGGAACAAATGGTATGATTGCTTTGAGGACTTTTAGGACAGGCATCTTTGTTTTGTTCACTGAAATAGACCATGTTTCTGCAATAGGGGCTGGCACAAAGAAGATGCCTAGTTGCTTACCAACTCAGTAATGAAATTAGGCCCCCTTACATGTCTTGTACTGGCATCTAACATTGCCATCTAATTTCTGTATTTGGTTCTTAACTTCCCTTGCACATCTTTATTTTCCAATTATACCATAAACTGCTTGAGGGTGAAAACTGAATGTTAAATACCTTGATGTCCCACATAGTTCTTGTACAGTGCCATACATGTCAGAAACATTTGAAATAAATATGTGTTGGCTGATAGAATAAGTGTGGGCTGCCCTTGTTCTTTTTCAATACAAACCAGAAATAGAACAGGATTCAAAAGAAGATAACCCTCTCCAACCTATCACCAAGCTTTTGTAGCCCCATTCTGCAGATGTAGGAAATAGCATTGAAAGACTGCATTATTTGACAGTTAAATTATAAGTAACTTCAGGAGCAGAGCCCATGCCTCCCATGCAAATTCCAGAAGGGGATCTGGAACCAAATTAGCTTTTCTTTTTGTCTGCATGCCTAATAACCAAACATCCACCAGTTTGCTTATCTACACACTAACATCCAAATCAAATAATTCAAACCACTTAAAACATTCCCTAGGTAAGTGTTAATAATTAAAATTGACAGTTTTCATTACTGACAATTTTCTAGGGAGTATTTTTCTTGAATGTTAACTAGTAGCAAATATAAAAAGATAAAAAAAGCTTTTGAACTCATGTAAAAATCTTTAAAATGTGATTTGAAATATGAACACCTTAAAAAAGATTTACCAGTCTCAAAGAGAATTTATCAAAATAATGTTTTAACTTAGTAACAAACTGCTATACTCACTAATTGAAGAGATTTTATTATTTAGCATGACCATTCCTTTAAAAATCACTTTATAAGCCAAAAATAATTAACAATATGTTCTCATATACTACAGTTTTCTTAACTTAAAAAGAACTTTAAGCAAATCTAAGGTCATGAGTTCAATCCCTAGTAGAAAAAAAGAAAGAAAAAAACTTGTAAAGGAGAATGTTTTATTAAAAAGTCATCGAAGGCACTGGTATGTAGTAGATGACTGTAATCCCAGATACTTAGGAGGCTGAGAGCTGAGGATTGTAGTTCAAAGCCAGCCTAAGCAGATAAATCTAATAGACTCAGATCTCTTAAGTAATCAGAAAAAAAAATCTAGAAGTGGAGGTATGGCTCAAGTGCTGGAATTCCAGCCTTGAATAAAAAAAGCCAAGAAAGAGCACAAGGCCCTGAGTTCAAGCTCCAGTACCAGCATACAACAACAACAAAATTATCCAAGCCAAGCACTAGTAAATTATGTCTGTAATCCTGACTACTAAGGAGACTAAGATTTTGGCTCAAAGGCAGCCCAGGAAGAAAGCCTGAAAGACTCATCTCCAAGCTGGGCTGGAGACATGGCTCAAGTAATAGAACAAGTTTCAGCCACAAGGAAGCAAGTTAATAAAGAGCATGAAGCTCTGAGTTCAAGCCACATTACCAGCAAAAGGCTCAAAGTTCAAATTCCAGTACCACTAAAAAAGTTATGGGAATTTGATAAGTCTTTTAGCAATGTAATATACTTTTCTAGAATCAGATCTCAGCTTTATAAGGTGAGTAGGAGTAATTAAGAAACATGTGCTCAAAACTGTAAAAGCTGCCTCCTGTTTGGTTTATGTGACAACACAAGCTATGAAAAATGGTATATATTGCTTTGTGTATAATAAATATAGGATTTTTTTAAAACTTGAGAAAATGTCAAGACCTTTTTAAGTTCTATATTTGACCTTAAAGAATATGCCTCCATTTCATTGGCCAAGTGGTCAGACAAGCTGTATGGATAAGGTATGCCAAAGTAATCAGCTTCCTCCTGTAGGGCAACTCGAGTCTGCTCATCTGTGGGAATGTGAACTTCTCCGTGAAGATAATCCAAAAGGTATTTAAACAGGTGTCCATCTCGATCAATAACACAAGCCCCTAGAAAACATTCAGTTCAAAGACAATGATCAATTACAACTACAAGTTTCTTTCACCAAAGAAGGTTAACATCTAATAAAAGAGGGTTAGCCACTCACGCTGAGCTAAAGTTTTGATGTTTTGACTTAGCAATAATACTTTAAAACTGAATTTGAGTGAATTGCTTGGGAAAATCATCTGAATTTACAGAACACTGCATATGAGTCTGGATGCAAATATATATCATCAGGAGTGCCATATCTGGTTTATATGGTGTTCTATGTACAGAGGGGGCAGGCCATGGGAATCAGTGGAGTTAAATCAAACCCATGCTTTACTCATCTAGCCATGCACTATGCCATGGAACTGTATTTTCCTGAATAGAAGGCCCTCTTTCATAGTTTGCACAAAGATATTGTGTGGCTTAGTGGTAGAGTCCTGTAGTCTTACTATTTAGGAAAACATACTCCAAGATCCACTTTAGTTATTTAGGAAAACATACTCCAAGATCCACTTTAGTTACAATCACTCTATCCCACTATAGGCAACTGCAAAAGCTCACCCCTAGCCTCAGGCCAGTTGGACAAGAACAGAATGTGGCATGATCATCATATGACCAGTTAGTGAAAGTCAACTACGCTACAAGCATTGAGCAGGTGTGCCCTTTGTCTGGAATGGTTGGATTAATCACATGGAGTATGAGAATCTACACTTAAAACAAGAAGAAATACTGTGTTGGCACCATTTTATGATAAAAGATGCTCTTTAGGAATTTAGTAGAATTGAAACCAAAAAGCTTCTGCATAAAGAAAATAATTTTTTCTCTTTTGATTAATGTAGAAAAAAAAAGGACTAGTGAGGTAAAAATCTTGGGAGTAGAAACTAAAGCTCAATCTCTGCTTCCTTTCATTATCAAGCTCTGGGTACCAGCTAGATATTTTCCCACTCTTTCAACTGCCATGTAGCTGAACAAATGACTTTCCCAAGCCTTAAGCTAGTGACAGCAGCCAACCTTTCATGCTCAGGACCCCTTGAGCTCTCTCCTCTACCACAGAACCACAGTGGATTCTAGGGCTCATGGAAGGTCCAAAACATAATACAGAAAGCCTTTCTTGGACTGATAAAGATTACTTTACAAATAGCAGTAGGTTCATCAGTGGCTCCCACCATACTTGAGGCAGAGACTTTATCCTATATTCTAGTTTCTTCCAAAACATCATTTCTGGTCCTCTGCCTCCACTGGCATTTCTTAGCCACGCATCTCAGCACAGAGGAGACCACATAGGTATACCAGTGTTAAACACAACACTAATTCCATGACTGTCATTAACAAGGTGGCCAGCTGCTTTCGCCAGAGAAAAATGTTTTCTAACTTGAGAGAAAGAGAAACTGATAGACTTCAGCAGCTGTCATGTCACATGTGCTAATCTTGATAATTAGGTCACAGTTGGTCCTGACACCCTCTCACTTTCTTGCCAACTTTTAGCAACAGTATCACAGACTTTAGAAACTAGTGCTTAATTTCCCTATGTACTTAATCTCCATACAGTCCTAATAAATTCAGTAATTAGTAGACTAATCTAATGCATTCCATGGTAATTAGGAAAATCAAAAGGAATTTAAAATAGATTCTACTTTAATGAATATTCACCATCATGCTTCCAAACTTTGGACATTTACCTGATTCATCTGTTTTTAGAGGAAAACGACCACTGAACATAGACGCCAGCATAGAGTCCTTAAAGCGGCACAGAGACTCACGCCGGGCTGTGAAAACACAGCCCCCGACATTGAGTCGAAGAACTTCTAGCACCTCTTCGTCTACCTTATGGTCCGCCATTGTGTCCTTAGCCACTCCAAGTTTTGCCTCACACTTTAAGTAACTTCAAAACTTCCTCTGTCAAAGCAAAAGGAAACACCACTGTCATTTTACCACTACATGGATGTAAAACAAATACTTTTATAAATGATTTCAAATGACATCTTTGGAACCAGCAATGCTAAAAGATGCCATATAATATGAATAAAGTTTGAGATATGCTAAGAAGTTGGAAAACTTTGACCTGGGATTTGTATCAGATAATAAAATATCAGCAAAGTATAGCTGCTGAACCAACTTTTTAAAGAATTAAAGTTACACATGGTCTATCACATGTAAAGCAAAGGTAGGGAATATGTGTAACCTTCAGTACACATGTCTTTATAACTACAAAGTCTGCAGAGATCAGTATATTGCATGAAACTGAGTTTTATGACTTGGGATAAAATGCTAAGAACTTGGACAAATTATCTTTTTCTTGTTTTCTCATCTATAAAATGGAGGCAGCAATGTTGGCTACATCAAAGGACTGTAAGAAGCCAGGCGTTGGTGGTTCACACCTCTACTACTAGCTACTCAGGAGGTTCAGATCTGAGAATCACATTTTGAAGTTTCCATGAGATTCTTATCTCCAATTAACCATCAAAAAGTTAGAAATGGAGTTGTGGCTTAAGAAGTAGAGTATCAGACTTGAGGGGAAAAAAAAAAAGCTAAGAGATACAAAAAAAGGACCATCAGAGAATAATTAACAGATAAAGAGAAAGTAGTTATCATAAATTAGCGTCAGCCCTAAGTTGACCACTTTCTCTTAAGGAAAAAGAAAGACAAGGACAATGTAAGGAGACTGGGAAGGTGGCTCAGTGGTAGAGTACTTGCCTTGAATGCAAGAGGCCCTGGGTTCAATTCCTCAGCACCACATAAGCAGAAAAAGCCAGAAATGGCACTATGGCTCACGTGGTAGAGTACTAGCCTTGAGCTGAAGAGGTGAGGGACAGTGCCCAGGCCGAGTTTAGGCCCCACAACTGACACAAAAAAAAAAAGAAAAAGACAATGTAGGTTGTGATTAGGAGTTTGGCCTCAACAGCCAGGTTCAGTTCAAAATCCACTTCTCCAAAGTAAGTGCCAGTTACTGTTAATTAAAAAAATAAATGCATATATATATATTATTTCTGGCTCACAGAGTGAGCAAAATAAACGACAAATATACTTAGTACGACAAGTTTTATCCTAAGTTATATACTCAGGAACTTGATAGTGACTTTGGAGATTTAAGAAAACAAAAGAGCAGAATTTGTAACAATGATAGTTTTAAATCTTGTCACAATTATAATACTAATAGCCAGACTGGTTTAGAACTGCACGTTTAACACCTGTTAGATGTTATAAGTGTTTCAATTTCTTCACACTAGAGTGAAGCTTTAAGAAAGTTTTAAATGATTTAAGTGATTTTTTTCATCCACGTGTGACCCAAAAGTCACTGTTGTGTTCATTTAGAACCAGAAATGATACTGTGTGAAAAAGGTATCCTACATAATCTATACATTTCATAGCAAGCTTCAAATGGTTGCCAAAGGCTCAACTACGTTACTGTCAATTCACTTTTATTAAGTGATCAACTATAATCCTTTCCTAGATGTTTCAGTTTGGCCTGCCACCAAAATAAGAAGAAAAAATGGGAACTAAAGGTCCAGCCTTCTAGAAAGATCCCTGTTAAGACACACCTGTGAGGCGTGGGATGGAGCCAGTTCTCACTGCCAGTGAGTGACCAGCTCCCCTGGGATCCTGCCTCTACTTCAAGATCCTGGGCAAACCTGACTTCCCAAGTATCCATCCTGAGTTCGAATTCTTGCACAGTGCTTCAGGAAGATATAATGCTCTGTACTTCTTCCTCATTTTATCCCACTGTTTTCAGCCCAACTTTTGGGTAGGGTGGGGCAGTGTCACTCTTAAAATAACTCCACTTACAGAATGCTTCCCGGATCCGCTTCTACGATAGGAATGGCTGTCCCTACTGGCACAGATAAAACAAACTCAAAACCCCCAAACAGCCTTGTGGGATGTCCCCTTTAGAGCCAGGCCCGCTGTGTCCCCAACAGGGTCCCATCTAGCACTGCCCCGAGGCCGTCTCAGGCCTGTCACTGACTAAGCGGCGCCGGGATGTGTGTGTGTGTGTGTGCAGGGGGGGGGGGGGCAGCACCCCAGGCGGCCCAGAACTGCTCTCACCCCACCGGGGCGATCCCCAGTTCCAGCTGGCCCCGCGGCGGCCTCGGGGCGGGGGCGCGGTCCCGGGCCCCCCTCTCCCCTCATCAGAGCCCGGGCACGCCGACGTGCAGACTCCAGGCCCCGCGGCGTCCTTCCCGACGTCTGCGCGGCGGGACCCGCTGACCGCGCCCGGGGTGGGGGTGGGGGTGGGGGGCGCTCCTCCTCAGAGCCGGGTCAGAGGGAAACGTGAGGAGCCAGGCACCCTGCCGGGAGGGGGGCGCCTCCCACGACCGGAGGGAAAGACGACCCCGATTCGGCCCCAAGCCACGGCCTGAAACCCCGGCGCCCGGGTCATCGGCGTCCCGCCGACTCCTGGGCCCGCGGCCCACCAGGCGCCCAGTGGCTGCGCACCGGCGACTGCCTGACTGACCTGCGACCCGCCGGCCCTCAGTGCCGCCCCTGCCTGACACCGCGGGGCCGGACGCGGAAGAAGGCGCCTCCTCCGCTGCTCGGCAACTCCCGGAACAGAACAGCCCGACGGCGCCCCCGTGCGGCCTGGCCCCACGGCGCCGCAGGAGGGAGAGATAGAGAATGGAGAGCGCGGGCGCGAGGGAGCGCGTGTAGGAGCTCGCGATAGGCCACGCCCCGGAGCGGCCACGCCCCGGCACGCCACGCCCCTCAAGCGCCAGGGCTCCGCCCCCGTCAACCAACCCAAGGAGGAAAGGGCGCCTTCCAGCTTACTGGGAAGGGTGTTCAGCTAGGAATTACTGGTATAATGGACTTGGCCAAGTCCGTTCGAGTAGTGTGTGCGATTTACAAAGCTTTTCCACACAGAACTTCCTTGTTTAATTTACAATTGAAAGTTATATTTTGGAATCTTCACTCCCGTTTCTTTTTTAATTGTAAAGATACTGTACAAAAGAGTTACAGCTACGTAAGGTAAGAATACAGTTCCTATCAAACATTGTTACCCCCTCCTTTGTTTTTCCCCTACCCATTTCTTGGCTGGAAGGTAGAAACTGTTACACTAAAATAGGTGAAAAAAGGAGAAAGAAAGAAAAAATAATTGTTTTCTTGATCCAGCAAAGAAAAATTGAAGTTATAGCAAACATTTATTAACACTTTTGTACCTCTAACCCTGTGCTAAGTCCTTTGCAGAACTACCTAATTTCTCGTTCACACTAAACCCCAGTCTCCATTTCCATCTGTACTCTACCTTGTACATGGTCTTGTCTCCAAGGCACATCCCCAGAGTTCATGCTGATTGGTTCCTAATTCCTCTGTTAGGGTCTCAGCAAGGGAGAAGGCAGTGAAAGGTAAGTCTGCCTCCCCCCTCAGATATTAACAGTCTTGGGAAGCAGGGAAGGAGTGTCCAACATATAATTATTGAGCATTAGATTTGAGCCAGACACTGGGACTGAAGGATTGAACTAAAGCAATGTCACTGATCCATGCAGCTTTCATTCTAGTACAATGGTCAGAAAACTTTTTCTGTAAATATGTTAGATTTTGTGGGTCTAAATGGGTAACATTAAGAGTATGGACCATAGAAAAACAAATGGTAGCCCATGGGGCTGTTCAAGTGGGAAAAACAAACAGTAAGCAAAATAGAATAGAGTCAAGGTAATAGTAAAGATGATAGCTTGGGTGGAGAAGTCCTCACTTATGAGGGGAATGGATGTTTGACAGCTAAAAATGAGAATAAGCACAGCTTCCGAAGTGATGAAGAATATTTAAGAAAAAAGGAAGAGCAAGTAGAATGGCCTTGGCTATTTGTATAAACAGAAAAGAATCGGTAAAGGTTGCTGAAAGGAGACTGTCAGGAGGTTGTTCAGGCAGAAGTGAGTTTATTAGGAGAAACCAAACTGCCAGCAACCACCATATGTAGATGAAGGTTTTCAGAGTGCAAACTTACAGTGGGGAAGAGAGATTATATAGGGGAGGGTGAGGCACGGCCACAGCAGATGCAGAAGTGACCTTGGCACTTCAGGTCCTTTGCTGACTCAGTCAGGTGATTGACAGTTACAGGTGATCACCAGTTTTGGGCAGGTGATTTCTGGTAAGGGTACCTACTGTCTTTCACAAAGGAGGGTGGGTGGAAGGGCTGTTCTCTCAAAGCAGACCTAATTCCAACCTTTTGATTGTTATAAAGGGGCACAGATTCTCTCTGGCTACTTCATGCTGGCAAGGGGCATTGGTTTTAGGGGTAAAAGGAGAAGATGTCATCTGGTCTGGGAGAAGGCAGCAGTAACAGTTCCTTGGTGGTGAATGTGCGTTTGAAGGTTAGTGAGCATTGGCACACAGGAAGATGATAGGAATTAAAGACTGAACAGAGAGATAGAAACCAGGTTTTATTTATTTATTTTTTTTTTTTGGGTCGAGTTGTGGGTCTTGAACTCTGGGCCTGGGTGCTGTCCCTCAGCTCTTCAGCTCAAGGCTAGCGCTCTACCACTTGAGCCACAGCGCCACTTCCGGCTTTTTTCTTATGTGGTGCTGAGGAATGGAACCCAGGGCCTCGAGCATGCAAGGCAAGTGCTCTACCACTGAGCCACCTTCCCAGCCCCAGAAACCAGGTTTTAAAACATCTTGTAGCCATGGTAGGAGTAAACAATTACTCTAAGCACAATGAAGCCAATGGAAGGCTTTAAGCAGAGAAGTAACACAGTTAATTCACCATTTAAGAAAATCACTCTGGCTACTGAGATGAGAATATATTGGAGAGACATAAAACGCCATGTAGCCAACTGCTGTGCTACTCCAGGGGAGGAAAGTTGTAGCTTTGACTTTGAAGGCAGTAGAGTAGGTGAATGGATACATGAAAGATATTTAGGAGATGGAAATAACATGAAGTTTGCTGATGCACAAACTATAAGGTGTTAGTTCAGGTCTTCTGAGCAGCCTACCAGATTGGATTAGACATTCAAGAGATTTATTGAGGAAAACACTCGTGAAGGAAAAATAGAGAAGCATCTGAGGTGAACTGGGAGAGATATTAGAATACAAGTAAGTGCGAAACAGGGAAGGAAGGATAGAAAGTTTGTACACAGTATATGCTTCTAAGAAAATTCCATCAAATCCAATGTGGAGTCTCCAAGCCAAAGTCTACATTCTGAAGAGTCTGTATCTCCTGACAATGGACTTCAATATTCCTGTTGCTCTTAAATTACTGTCTGGGATTAGGCCAAGGGAAGCGCAACGTGGAACATGGTGATGGATTTCAGAACACAGAGGCCAGGGCAATCAGTCAACAATGCTCTCTGCAACTGGAGATTAGAAAGCTATTTTCATGGCTGCTACACACAGGAAACAAAGAAAAAATGGGGAATAATTACCTCTAGATTGTTCACTTGAAGGACCAAATGATGGGAAATTTACCAACATGGTGCATTATGGAAGTAGAATAGCCTTAACAAGAGATCAGAACCTGTATTTTGCACTGCTGACATTCAGATATAACAGATAGCCAAGAGAGACACAACAATTAAGTAAATTGGAGCTCAAGAGTGAAGTGCTGTGATTAAAAAATATAAATTTGGAAAGTATAATCATTTAAAGCCATGAAACCAGATGGAATCATTGCAGTGACAAGATGCCTAAAATAAACTATGTATAAGTTTCTTCTGGAGCTGGGAAGGTGGCTCAGTGGTAGAGTGCTTGCCTTGCATGCCTGAGGACCTGGGTTCCATTACTTAGCACCAGATAAGAAAAAAGAAAAAAGCTGGAAGTGGCGCTGTGGCTCAAGTGGTAGAGTGCTAGCCTTGAGCTGAAGAGCTGAGGGACAGCGCCCAGGCCCAGAGTTCAGGCCCCATGACTGGACCCCCCCCCCCCCAAAAAAAGTTTCATCATCCCCTGGTATAGGAAAAATAGTACTGTGGCTTAAAAATACACTGAAAATTTATTGAAAATGTTACTATCAACTAATAACTAAAAACAAGCAGCACATTACAAACTAGAGATAATATTTGCAACAAAATTGAAGACAACTCTTAAAAATTGAAAGGGAAAATGAACAATCCAAGAGAAATATACAATAGATGTAGATAATTAAGAAACACAGACACAAGCACACAACAACAAAAAATGCTAGTTTATCAACAGCATTTTATTTCTCACAGCCTTGGAGCCTGAAGTCTAATACCATGGTGTCAGCTGACTTTCTGGGAGGGACTTTTCTTCATTGCTTATAGGAGATTGCCTCCTGCTAAGGTCTTCTCCCAGTCCTTCCTTATTAGATCTAGAGCTGTGGTAGGAGATAAGGTTAATCCTGTTTCTCTTCCTCTTTCAAAATGCCATCAGTCATAGGAAATGTGAACATCATAAAAAATATCAATCATCTACTTTAATGATAAAATTAAGATGAAAGAATAAAAGTAATCTTTGGTACATTAAACAATCAGTAGTTTTGTTTTTTTAATGGAGAAAGACGTTGCTTTAAGATTGAATGTATAAAGGTTTTCCATACCCAATCTTTGTAAGAAATATTTAGATTATTGCTATAAGTTTATAGAAAAAAAACCAGGCCTTAATTGTTTTAAATGTTTAGAACAAATAGCTACATTTTTTCCTGCTTTGGCAGAGAAAGTGCAATGAGGCTGTTTGGGCTTATATACATTATCTAAATTTTGTTTATAAGGAATCTAAGCTGATCACTCAGATTCCAATTTGCTTTGGTCAGCAGGACACCCAGTTAGAAACCAGTGCTTTGTATTTCTTTGTATGATTAATTGTATGCTAAGAGGGCATTATCTTGTGGCATGGTTGAAATCAGAACAGCTTAAAGTTTAGGCTCCAAAGAATAATTTCCTTTTTATTCAAATAGACAAACTATAGGAGATAAAGAAGTTTTGGTCCATTTTAAAATAATACTTCTGTTCTTAGTGGTTTTTTTTTTTTTTAATTAGATATACCAACACATTTTCAATGTGGAGCTGGTTATTTTTAGTACTTTTTTTTGGGAGGGGGAGGGGGGTCAGTCGTGGGAATTTAACTCTGGGCTTGGGCTCTTTCCCTGTGCTCTTCAGCTCAAGGCGAGTGCTCTATCGCTTGAGCCACAGCACCACTTCCGGTTTTCTAGTGGTTTATTGGAAATAAGAGTCTCACGGACCTTCCTGCCCAGGCTGGCTTTGAACCATGATCCTCACATCTCAGCCTCTTGAATAGCTAGGATTACAGGCATGAGCCATCAGTGCCTGGCTCTGGTTATTTTTAAGAAAGCAGAAAATGTTTTAAACAAAGTGATATATAATAGTCCTACACTCACATTTGAAAGCTTATAAGCCACTTACATTTACAAACTCATCTATGCTCACAAATCTGGTCCTTTTCCTCTTTATCCACCCACTGAGAAAGAGGTGACCTTCAGCCCCTGGTGTAGCCCACATGGTAGAGCTCAAAACAGATGAACAGTAATGGAAATCATAGGCATTCATTATGTTATACAAGTAGAGAATGTAGGAGTACAAAGAGCTAGAGGGAGCATCCTGCCAAACATCAATGTATAGTGTTCATCAAGAAAGATGAAAAAGATAGTAGAGAGACTGTGAGAGAGAGGAGAAGACATGGCTTTCATGGAGGGAAGAGAAGAATTCATTTCAAAGAGGTAACAGACAAAAAAGAAAGACCTAAGGGGGTGGGGAAACCGAGTCCTGGAATTCGACAGGCACTCCTTGTGTAGTAGAAAGGATGGAGATGATTATGAAAAGTAACAGTAGTTACATGGAATCCAGGCTGGAGGGAGGGTTTGTACTCTACTTTTAAGCTGCGGAGGAATTGGTAGAGGAGAGTGAATATCATAGGAAAGATAGTAGTGGTGTGACATTCTGTGAAACCAGAATTTGAACATGGACTACATGGAAGACCCTACTTCTTCCTATGAGTTAGGAAGAAAAGACAATGGGCTAGATATGGGCATAGATTATTAAAAATATAGGAAAACAGAGAGGAACAAAATCAATTAATACAAGATCATATCACAATAAAAGCTTACAGTTTTAACAAAGAACAGTATATAAAGGCCTTATCACCTGTATGTGCGTGCGCACATCTATGTGTGTGTGTGTGTGTGTGTGTGATGTGTGCGTGTGATGTGTGATGTGTGTGTGATGTGTGTGTGTGATGTGTGATGTGTGTGTGATGTGTGTGTGTGTGATGTGTGTGTGTGTGTACCGTGTGTGTGTGTGTGTGATGTGTGTGTGATTTTTGAGGCAAGAGCCTGCTATATGGCCTGGGCTAACCTGGAACTCACTATGTAGCTCAGGCTAGTTTGAGATTCACAGCCCTCCTGCCTCAGCCTCCAGAGTACTGAATTTACAGGTGTGCCCTACCGCATTTGGCTCTGTCTAGAATTTTAATCCAGGGCTCTGCCTCTATCTATTAAACAAAGAGGCAAATGGCAGAAAGCAAACTGAGATCCAGTTAAATTCATCTACTTTTTAGGTTCACGATTGGATATGATAGGAAGGTACATTTTCAATGCTTTTTACAATTTGTAAAGCACTTGTACTGCTCTCCCTGCACTAAAACAGCAATTAATATCTTTTGGTATTCTAATCCAATATCGAATATATCTCCAACATCTGACTTCTCTGTCTCCCTTTTCTATTTATTTTAGTTCTAGGGTATAGCAATAAAACAAACCAGTTGGGAAGAAAGCAATATTAATGTATTGGTACAAAATGGTCTGTTGATCAGAAACATCATAAAAATATATTGGATGTCAGTATTAACCATTATTTTATAAATGAATAAACTGAATCCCAGAGCGATTAAGTGATTTGGTAGAAATTAAATAACCATTAGGTGGTAAAGATATGACAAGGTTCATTTAAAGAAGCATAGATATTGAGCATGTAACGTGCTAGGCTAGGTAAACAAGATACAGTGCTACTTAACTCATAGCCATAAATTATATTCTAAACCACTATTATTGAAGTTTTTATTGTAATTTTGGCAGTTGGCCAATAAATAAACATTTTCCCAAAGAATCATGCAACTTGATCTACTTGAAGACTGATCAAGAAACATATTATTAGACTAAAAGGCTTTAAATCAAAAGCACCATTTGAATCACTTACCTATTTTCTCTAAAAAGATGAAGTCATGATTCCCAAATGAATGAAACATTGCTAAGAATATGAAGTTGGCATGATCAGTTAAAACATAAATTTACAGGCTATTTTTATTTTTCAATCTAATGGAATACAGAAGGGAAAGATTCTATATTTTCTGAAAATTATTTTCATATTCTATTTTTTATATATTTTTTATTGTAAAGATACTGCACAGAGGGGTTAATTACATGCAGATACAAGAGTAAGGTAATGAGTACATTTCTTATGGAGCATTGTCACCCCTCCTTTGTTTTTCCCCTACCTTCCCACCTCCCCTCTCCCAGCCCCCCACCAAGTTGTAAAGTTCGTTTTCTACATAGTGTCTTGTACATCTCATTGTTAAAATGTGTCAACCTGTATCCTATTTCAGCTTTTTGTTATTTCCCTTCCCCTCCCCAAATTAGAAAAATGTGTATACAAGATGCAGGGCACCAACATCAAATACAGTGAAAACAGGGGTTATACCATGGGGGAAGAACATACAAAGAAACAAAAAAATCGCATGGTACATTATAAGTACATTAAAACATTCTATTTGTTTGTTGGTTAATTTGTCTTTTAGATATGATCTCACTTTATAGCCCTGGATGGTCTGGAACTTGCTAGGTAGCCCACACTGGTCACTAATTTACAATCCTCCTGCTTCAGCCTCCTAGTGTTGGGATTACAGATGGAAACCACCACATCTGACCTTATATACATTATGAAAGTTATGTGTGAAAAGAACCAAAATTAATTGCCTTGAAAAATAAAGAGGATAGTACATGCATAAACACAGTTGTAACAGCGATTAACACCATTCTCTCATAAAGTTAAAAAGGAAACAGGAAAGACTTTTAAGTGAAAACTAGCCAAGCACTGGTGGTTTACACCTGTAATCTTGGCATCTCAGAAGGCCCCAAACTGAGGCTTGAAGTTCAAAGCTTCAAAGTTCAGGCAAAGTTCAAGACAAATCTGAGAGACTTTTGAGAACCAGCAAAAAGCTTGAAGTAGAGTTATGGCTCAAGTGGCAGACAGAGCACCAGCGTCGAGCAAAAAAACAACAACAACAAAAAAGCCAAGGGAGCATGAAGCCCTGAGTTCAAGCCGTAGTACTCGCATGGAAGAAAGAAAGGAAGGGAGAACGAGATAAAGAAAGAGAAAGAAAGGAGAGGAAGGAAGGAAGGAAGGAAGGAAGGAAGGAAGGAAGGAAGGAAGGAAGGAAGGAAGGAAGGAAGGAAGGAAGGGAAGAAGGGAGGGAGGGAGGGAGGGAGGGAGGGAAAGGAAGGAAGGGAGGGAGGGAGGGAGGGAGGGAAAGGAAGGAAGGAAGGAAGGAAGGGAGGAAGGAAGGAAGGAAGGAAGGAAGGAAGGAAGGAAGGAAGGAAGGAAGGAAGGAGGAAACTAAAGGCCTTCATCAATGTGAAGGCAAGGATGCAAGATGGGAGGTAGCGGGTGACTTACAGGAATGTAAGCAACAGAGGAGACACGGCTCTCAAGCCTCTTAGACATCAGATTAACGAAGGTAATTTCGCTAGAGGCCCGTTTCCTTTCCCACCAGTGCGTGGAGGGGGCCTCCTGGCTCCCCGCCCCACAGAGCTGTCTCGGGAGCTCCCAGCGCTCGGCAGCGCGCCAGCGAGGTCCCGCCCGTTCCGCCTACCACTTCCGGGTAACCATGCTCCTTTGCGCGGCCCTCACGGAACCCGATTGGCTGCCATGGCAACCGCCAACGGCTGCAGAGTTTAAACCCGAAGCCCGGCCCGCGGCGGCTGCGCGCGCCACTCCCGACGGCGGTGCCCTTCGCTCACAGAGCCGTAAGTCCGTCGCGGTCAAGCAGAGTCGGTGTTTTTTTGAGCCTGAGCTCGCGGCCCCGTCGGCCTCGGCCCCAGGCCCGCCCTGGGCCCCGCCGAGGCTCGGGGCCGGGGCCTACCTGGTGGTGTCTCCCCCGAGTGCGGCCTTTGGGGGCGCGGCTGGGCGAGGGGCTCGAGGTAGGCGGTCGGCTCCCGGAGGGGGCGGGACGCCGCTGAGCGCCCCTTCGGCGCGGATTTCTCCCTGGTGGGGAGCCTGCGGACGTTCGCGGGGCGGAGCGTCCGCCGTGGGAGCGCTCGTTGGGGAGCGGGGCCGACGGGGGGATCCGGGGTCCGACGCGGGAGAACCCTACGTGGCCCAGAGATGGACCAGTGCGGGATGGTTCCTGCAGTGCTGCGTGCCCGCGCCTCTCCGCGGCCCGGGGCCGAGGGTCAGTTACCACAAGGGGCTGAGATGATGTCTTTATCTTACATAGTTTTCTAAGTCTGGAAGTCGAGACGTTACATAGATTGGTTTTTAGAGCCGGGGCTACACAATGCACGGTACTGTCACGATGGTTCAACTCGCCCCTACACCAGATCGTGCCCCTGGGTGAATTCGTTGATGTGGTAGGTGACAGGGCAGGGCTAAGGAAAAGGCCTTGGTTGCTAGCTCGAGCAACGGTGGATAGGGTCGTTGGTTAAGTTAGGAAAACTGTTAAGAATCAACGTATTGGAGAGTTGGCAGTTTAACCTTGCTTCCCAAACAAAGATGAATTTGATTTTTCTTGACTGAAGGCTTTGGGATAGGAGATGGCCTGAATTTTTATGTTAGATGTCCTTTCAAGTGTAGAAGGATGCAACGATTTGTGTGGAGTTTTCTGCGTGCTCTTTTGCTTTCTATAGGATAGAGAGCGGCTTTGATTCTAACTTTTTAAGGCAAATCTTAGAAGTATTTAGCCTTAATGTTGTAAGGTCATTTTTTTTCCCATTATTTGTTAACATGTCCATTCCCTTAACATCTGCTCAGTATTTTCTAAGGTGACTCATTCCATTATTTGGCAAGTTTTACAATTGGAAGGTCCTTACATTCATCCACAGTTACTTTTTCCACACACATTTACCCAGGCATAGCCCAGGCTATGTGCCAGGCACTGTTCTAGACACTTAGAGGCCAGTGCCAAACAACCTTGACCAAAGTCTGTGGAAAGAGAAAACAAACAATAAGAAAATTAATTAATGTATTTTTGGTGGTGTTATTAGACATTGATCAATGGAGAAAATAAAACAGTAAGAATTGTGGCAAGTAATTTTAAGATGTTTGAGTTGCATAAGCTTACTAAGAAAGTGGCATTTAATCAAAAACTTAGGAAATGAACAAGCCTTGTGGTTATTTGAAGGAAGAGTTAAAGGATAAAAAGTATGTAAATGGGGGCTGGGAAGGTCGATCTGTGATAAGAGTACTTGCCTTGCATGCTTGAGGCCCTGGGTGCTGTGGCTCAAGTGGTAGAGGGCTAGCCTTAAGCTGAAGAGCTGAGGGACAGTGCCCAGGCCCAGAGTTCAAGCCCCATAACTGACAAAAAAAAAAAAAAAAAGTATGTAAAGGTCCTATATGTCAAAAGTGGCCAATATGAGGCTGGGAATGTGGCTTAGTGAGAGTGCTTGCCTAGCATGCATGAAGCCCTCAGTTTAATTCCGCAGTACCACATTAACAGAAAAAGCCAGAAGCGGCGTTGTGGTTCAAATGGAAAAGTGCTAGCCTTGAGCAAAAGAAGCTCAGGGACAAAGAGTGCCCGGGCCCTGATTTCAAACCTCAGGACTGGCCCCCCAAAAGTGACCAATATGTTAGTGAAGAGGTCAGAAGAATGCCCTCATGGGAATTTTGGGAAAGGGACATGTATTATTGTATTGTCCAGGAATCAATAGACAGTAGGACCCAAAAATTACTGATGAGTTGTGAGTTAAACAAAATTTTATTTGAGCGAAAGAACAAAGTGCTGATGCGTCAGGACCATGCCCAATGTCAGGGTGTTAGGGCATGGCCTTGAGTGCCAGCTTGCATCAGCTTTTAAGCATTCTTAACTGGAAGGGAGAAGGGGGGAGGACTTAAGCCTGCACAGTTGGGCTCTTTGAACATTTTGGCCAATGATCACTCCAGAAGTTTTTACAATTTCTGCCAAGGCCTTCTGCCTAGGGGACTGTTCACAAGAAGCTTGGGGAATAGAACAAAAGATGGGAGTGATCCTATTCGTTAGTAGCAGAAGCCTAGTTACTAGTCCAAAAACAAAGTTACAAAATCATCCATTATTGATAAGCAGAAGCTTCTAATTTCTTTTTTCTCTTTTTTTCCATATGTTTTTATTGTAAAAATACTACTGTACAAAGGGGTTGCAGTTACATGAGTAGGGTAATGAGTACATTTCCTATCAAGCATTGTTACCTCCTCCTTTCCCTTCCCTCCCCAACTCCCTGCCCCCAAATTGTAAAGTTCATTTTCAATATAGTTTCTTGTACATCTCATTGTTACAATGTGTCAACCTGTATCCTTATTTAAGCATTTTATTATATCCTTTTCCCCTCCCCAAATTATAAAAAATGTATATACATGATGCAGGACACTGGAAGAGGCTTCTAATTTCTACATGGCCTGAGTACCTAAATCAAATATTATATCTTTAATTTTCATAACACAACAGTATCAAGTTGTGTTTATAAGCCATCATAATGATTAAATGAGATGGAGCGTTTTAACATGGGAGTTACCTACATTAACTTAAATTTAAAAGTATCAGTTTGCCGGTGCTGGTAGCTCAAACCTGTAATCCTAGCTACTCATGAGGCTAAGCTCTGAGGATTGCAGTTCAAAGCCAGCCCCTGCAGGAAAGACCTTGAGACTCCTATCTCCAATAAACCACCAGAAAACCAGAAGTGGCGCTGTAGCTCAAGTGTTCACTGAGCTGAAGAGCTGAGGGATAGCGCCCAGGCCCAGAGTTCAAGCTCCACGACCAAAAAAATAAAGTATCATTTTGATTGTTAGGTTGACAATCAATAGTAAGGTAGAATATAGTATCAGTGATATTATTTGGGTAACTGTAGTAATAATATATATGAGAGAGAATACTATCTTGGATCAGAGTGTTAGCAGTATACATACAGTAAGTCACATTTAGATGCACTATAAGAGCATAATTGATGAAAGAGTGGATGTGTTTGACAGAGAAAGACTTTTTTTTTTGGTCAGTCCTGGGACTTGAACTCTGGGCTTGGGCGCCATTCCTCAGCTCTGCAGCTCAAGGCAAGCATTCTACTGCTTTGGCCACAGTGCCACTTCCAGTTTTCTAGTGGTTTATTGGAGATAAGAGTCTCACGGACTTTCCTGCTCAGGCTGGCTTTGAGCCATGATCCTCAGATCTCAGCCTCCAGAGTAGCTAGGATTACAGGTGTGAGCCACCAGCGCCAGGCTGAGGAAGACTTTTTAAATATAATATTTATTCTAAATAGAGAGTAATGACTACAAAAGACTTGCAGCTGAAAAATACCTGGCATATCCTAGGAAGATCTAGATGGTAGTGACCCATATGGTAAAAACCAGAATGAGCTAGAAGGAAAGAAGGAGAAGTTCAAGTTAGAGTACCTGGGGAAAAAAGGAAGATATTAGAGAGACTTTCGGACAATTGTAAGAAATTTAGAGAGAAGTGGGAACTATTGGAGAGTTTTACATTGTCTGATCTACTATAGGAAAACTAGGCTTTGCAGAAATTCAGGTGAGATGATATTTCTAGGTTGGTTGCAGTAAACATACTAAAAAGTGGTCAGATTCTAAATATACTGTGCAGATGAATTGCGATGTGACAGTTTCACAGTTTTGGCATGAACAACTAAGAAGGATGGAGTTACCATTAACTCTTGAAAATAGGGGTAGGCTCTTGGTGAAAAAAATTTGGATGGATTAAGTTTGATATGCTTATTTGATGCCAGTGGAATGTGGGATAGTCAATTGACTATTCAAATCTAGCAAAGTTCATGAGACAAATACAAACAATAAGGAATTTTGGAGGTTTTGACATCGGGGTGGCATTAAACTTTGGGATTATGAGATACTGTAGACAAAGACAAACAGTTCAGAGGAAAGCCTATTATAGGTTGGAGGAACCTATAAAAACATTCTAGGAGAGTGACTCAGAAAGCCAAAGAAAGATAGTTTGTTTTATTTTTTGTTGTTGTTATTGGTTGTGGGACCTGAATTCTGGGCCTGAGCACTGTTACTCAGCTCTTTAGCTCAAGGCTAGCCCTCTACCACTTGAGCCACAGTACCACTTCTGGCTTTTTCTGCTTATGTGGTACTAAGAATTGAACCCATGGCCTCATGCATGCAAGGCAGGCACACTACCACTAAGCCACCTTCCCAGCCCCAGAAAGATAGTTTTTAAGGAAGGATAAATAACCACATCAAATTATGTAGATCCTGCTAGATCTATATAATTAGATTAAGACCAATAACCATACATTAGATTTAGCAATATGGAGGTCATTTGAGACCTTAGCAAAGTCAGTTTGGTAAGGTAGTTAGAATAAACACCTTACTAAAATAGGTTTTTGAGAGAATTCTGCCTGAGTAGATAATTCATAAGGTAAGATTTGCAGAGAATAGCAGTGGTAATTTGAAGATAAAGTAAAAAGAAGATAGGACTGTTTAAGATAAGGGAAATAGCTGTATGTTGATGAGAAAGACATAATGGAGGAGGAAAATTGGTGATAGAAAAGAATTGTTGGAGTAATTGCTTTGAGAAGGCAGGAAGGCAGAGGATTCAGTGCACACATTCATATCTGCTTATCCATAGTAACAGCAGCAAGACCAATATGCAGAAACAGATGTCAGTAGAGAGGTAGTTGTTTCAATATTCTCAGAATAATCTAAGGTATGAAATTACTAATAAAGTGACCCAGGGATGAGGGTAATTCATAAAGAACGGACTAGGAATTTTTAGGGGTGAGGGAAGATGAATGATCTGTAGAGACAAGACAGGTTGAAATTGAGAAGACTGAGTATTGGGAGTAAGTAGTGCAGTTAACAGTCTTTTTTCTAGATTTATACATACTGAGGCAAGGAGGCTTGGAGAGGGAATGGAGGCTTGGAAGGTTGATTTTGTCCATGTACATGGCTAAACATCTGCCCTTATAAGTGAAACATTTTCTGATTTTTTTCATTACCCAGACAGCCGCTTCATCAAATTCTAATGTAATATGTTAAATGTATAATTTATTTTCCTAATTCCACTATTAGACCTTAATATCTAATTGAACATAGATCTAATAAACTAATGACAAGTTTAAAATTTTCTACCTTTTTCTCCAGTCCTTCTCTCCTTTGAGTTTAGCATTGCTCTTATGTGCTTCTATTAGCACATCTCTAAGATTACTTATATTCCTATCTAATCAGTGTCTGTATGGACATAAACTATTCCATTCCTTTTTTGTTTGTTTTTGCCAACCCTGGGGCTTGAACTCAGGGCCTGGGTTCTGACCCGGAGCTTCTTTTGCTCAAGGCTAGCGCTCTACCACTTGAGCCACAGCACCACTTCCAGCCTTTTCTGAGTAGTTTATTGGAACTAGGAATCTTAAAGACTTTCCTGCTCAGGCTGGTTTTGAATCATAATCCTCAGATTGCAGCCTCCTGAGTAGCCACTGTGCCTGGCATCCATTCCTTTCTCAAAATAGGAAAATCCTGGCTTTTCTGTTAGTACCCAGTCTAGAACATGCATATAGACTATGAGTTTAAATGAAGAAGCAATGTCATTTTTGGATTCTATTTTAAATTATTTTTTTATTTCATTTGTGCTTTCAGATTTTATATAAAAAGTTCTGCAAATTGGTACAAATGAAGCATATCCTAAGTCACGTTTGTCACTTTTTTTTTGGTGGGGGGTGCAGGTCCCAGCATTTGAATTTGCCCTTTGTGCTGTCCCTGAGCTTTTTTACTTTTTTTGAGCTTTTGTGCTCAAGGCTAACACTATACTATTTGAGCCATAGCTTCACTTCTAGCTTTTTCTTGGTTAATTGGAGATAAGAATCTCACAGACTTTTCTGCCCAGGATAGCTCTAAACCATGATCCTCAGATCTCAGCTTCTTGAGTAGTTAGGTCTACAGATGTGAACCATGAGCGTTTGGCTTACTGCCACTTTTTTAGAATTTATTTTTGTCAGTTAGCAATCAAACTCAACACCTTTTTTCATTTCCTTTTACTTCAGTCAGTGATGGAGTATCCAAGGATGGAAGCTAACTCAGTTACTTCAGTAATTAAGAGGCGTGTAAAAGACAAAAGAACTTCAAAAATGAAGTTGAATGTTTCTCTTGCTTCAAAAATCAAAACAAAAATATTAAGTAAGTACCATTAGTTGTAATTTGTATTCATGTATTTTACTCTTTCTATTTTTTGAATGTATTTGTTACTTTATTTGATCAACTGTAGAAAATTACTAAAATGTCTACTTTGTTAGCTGATTGGATCTTTTGATCATTTGATCTTTTGTATATCCTTGAAATCGTACATATGGGTAATTTTGATAACTGAATTTTCAACAATGAGTCTGGGGTAGCCCAAGGAAACTATCTTACCTATACCTTTCTGGAAAAGTGAAAAAAGAAGAATAATTGCTCTAGAATGCTGTGGCAATTAGATTATCGGTAATCCAGAGGTTTGCAGAGGTATCACACTAGTGTGGGTGACTGTATATAGCCAGAAAGCTCATCAGGAAGACACTACTGTTTGAAATCGAATTTCATAATTTCTGGAGGTAAGATGCAATGAGTAAAAAAAAAAAAAAAAACCCAAAGCATAAAAAGATAGGGAAATTCCCCAAGATAACTTTTCATTACTTCTGCAATTTTTTTCAATGGTTGTATTCATCTTAGCTAGAGTAGGAAAATGGGGGGTATATTCTTTTTTCATTTCCTGCTAATATAACTCCTTTGCTTTATGGAACAGCCAAGCCTCCCGGGAATCTTTAAATCATATTATTGCTCCTATTGTTCTCTAGGGCCATCTTTTAAACTAATCCCTCTCACACAGAAGCTGTATTCTGCTCTCTTTGACAGGATCATTACACACCCTGTGTTATGAGGATATATTCTGAGTTTGGGAAGTACAACAGAAAAATGTTACTAACCCTTCATTTTCTGGAAATCCTAAACTGTTTCTAGTCTGTCTATACTGGCTATGCCAGGAAAGGCTGTCTGAAACTTACCTGGATAAAGTACTTTTAGGAGCTTAAGTTTTATATACTTCATCTTTCTCTGAATACCTAAAAATCTCAATATATTTTATAAAATTTATTTTAGCTGAGTATATTTGCATAATATTAACGGTTTAACAGTTGAGAGGCTGAGGAATATGAAAGTTTATTAAAATAAAAGTTTAATATTAACTTTTTTGTTGGTTGTGGGGCTTGAACTCTTGTTAATATTAACTCTTAAAAATCTTTTTACAGACAATTCATCTATTTTCAAAATCTCTCTAAAACACAACAATAGAGCATTAGCTCAAGCTCTTAGTAAAGAAAAAGAGACTTCTAGAAGAATTACAACTGAAAAGATGCTACTGCAAAAAGAAGTGGAGAAACTGAATTTTGAAAATACCTTTCTTCGCCTAAAGCTAAATAACTTGGTATAGAAGATTTATTGTTTTTGTGACTAAAATCCTTAAAGCTACATTATAGAAGATCTGAAAATGCTTTGCAAACCTCCAATTGTAAGGAATTAAGAAAGTCAATATGCTATTCAAATTTCTGATATAGGCTAAACACCTATGAGTAATAAAATAGACATCCTAAGTCTAATTCTAAATATGTACTATGTGTTCTACAAAGCAGTATGATACATTTGATTGTATTGATTAACATTTGATTGCCCCTTGTAAGTAAAGTTTGGTGCATTATTACATTTTAAAAAGATAAGCATGGTTCTTACAGTGAATTTAAAGGAAAGGAGGTCACAGAGAGTTTGTATTCTCTTTTAATCTTTTCATTCATTGTCCACAAGCTAAATAGAGTGACATTTGTAATCCTTGCTTTTTTTTTCAGCTATGATTATTTTTAGCTATGATTATTTACCTGCATTTATAGATCTAAGTCTAAAGCAGAAATCAAATAAATGTGGGCAAATGTTCTGCACTGCTTAAAAATTAAGTTTCTATGACTGACTACTGTTTAGTTGCTGCCATATATGTTGTTATAAGACAGAAAAATGGAACATAATATTTTTTATTACAAAATCCATTTAATTCTGCAAATAAGTACCTTAACCTGCAATTGAAAGTTATTGATCTGCAACAGTATGCTAAAAGGTACATGCTAATAGAATCATAATATTTTTAAAGCATTCAAAATTTGTACGGACTATTCAGTATAATATAAAACCTTTTTACCTGAATATGATCTCAATAAAGTCTTTTAACAGTGATATATTCATAAATGTATGATATTATACTAAACCCTAAATCTAATTTGATTAAAAGAGGTCTTTATTTCACATATACAGAATAAGAAGCTTATAGAAATAGAATCACTCATGAACAATAACTTAATAACTGCAATTGAAATGAGCAGTCTTTCTGAGGTAAGTTTATGTGTGAGCAGTGTCATTTTTCAGCATTACTAAAGATAATTGAGATTAAATAACATCAAAGTTATGAATATCTATTCACATTCCAAATTTTGTACAAAGAAATGATAATCATTAGTAATATCCAATTTAAGAAATAGAACATTACTAGTCTATGTAATTGATACTGAAATTCTTACATAAAGACAGAATTTTGTTAAAAGTAATAGGATTAGCTGGGCACCAGTGGCTCACATCTGTAATCCTAACTGCTCAGGAAGCTGAGATCTGGGGATCATGGTTCAAAGCCAATGTCTATGAGACTCTTATCTCTAACTACCCTCAAAAAGCAAAATCCATTTAATTTTGCAAATAAGTACTTTAACCTGAAATTGAAAATGATTAATCTGCAACAGTATGCTAAAAGGTACATGCTAATAGAATCATAATATCTTAAATTCAAAATTTATATATTTGTATGGCTGTTTGTATGGACTACTCAGTATAATATAAAACCAGACTCAATTAGTAGGGCATTAGCTTTGAGCAGAAGCAGCTCAGGGTCAGTGCCCAGGATTGGTGTTCAAGCTCCCAGACTAATACACACAAACACACACAATCATTTTCTTCAATTTTGAATTCAGTTTTATCATTGTAAACTTACTGGTTTTTATTTTTACAAAATAAGCCTTGCCCTTTTGTGGTTTACTTTTTGTTGCTTTTCTAACTTTGAGTCAATGTTTATATAGTTTTTGTTTTTTTTGGGGGGGTCCAGTCATGGGGCCTGAACTCTGGGCCTGGGCACTGTCCCTCAGCTCTTCAGCTCAAGGCTAGTGCTCTACCACTTGAGCCACAACACCACTCCCGGCTTTTTTTCTTTTTGCATATGTGGTGTTGAGGAATTGAACCCAGGGCCTCATGCATGCAAGGCAAGCACCCTACCACTGAGCCACTTTCCCAGCCCGCTTATATAGTTTTTTTTTTTTTGTATGTGTGTGTGTGCCTGTGTACTCACATGCATATTAATACAAGGACAAAAAGCCATACTGGTTTATTGGGGAAAAGAATCTCTTAGATTTATCTGCCTGGTCTAGCTCTGAGATCAGTGAGATATCAGTCTCCTGAGTACTTAGGATTATAAGCATGAGCTACCACAGCCCAGTTTTTAAAAATTCTTCTACTGATTTTTTTCTTTTTTTTTTTTTCCTTTTAAAATTTTTCTTTTGATGTGATTTGGCATGAATTTCTTTTTTTTTTTTTTTTGGTCAGTTGTGGGGCTTGAACTCTGGGCTTGGGCACTATCCCTCAGCTCTTCAGCTCAAGGCAAGCACTCTACCGCTTGAGCCACAGCGCCACTTGGCATGAATTTCTTTATGTTTATCCTTTTACTTGGTTTCTTAGATTTGTAGGCTGAACCTTTTGTCTTTCTATTATTTCTCTTTTTTTTCTTAGCTATTTTAGGAATTGATTGGTAAAGTAGTTTTATGGTGGTGCTTTAGATGTCTTGTGTTACAAGATTCCAGATCTTAAATCTTCTATTTTAGCAGAGTCTATACTGTCAATAAGGGGAAGCATTTTATATTGCCACCTAAGGGTCAAAGTTTAGGCTCCCTGTTCAGCTTCTGCCGACAACAGCTTGGTGGGAGACATCTTTATAGAAAGTATATAGTTTCATTTTCTAACCTTTATTCAAAATTACTCAAAAAGAATGTTAGTGTCAAAATTTAGAAAGCATAAGGATGCAAAAGATAACAATGAAATCACCTGGACTTCCACTTTTCAATATGAATAATATCCAGTAATTATATTAATGTATGTATACAATATAGATGTCTGAGTGTATACACATATTTATTCCTATACATAGAAGAAAATCTGGAAAACTGATTAACAGAATATCAGTAGTGATTATAATCAGATGTTTTGTTCAGGGATAAACTGTTTTAACAGCTTACCAAGATAACGTTTAAGGATAAACTTTATCACATTGTTCTCACTCATCTGTAAAATATAATGTAAAAATAGTTCTATTACTGTTGATATCCTTGTGTAATTTGGTACTTCAATAACAAGTGTAGCATAATAAGGTTAAAAACTGTTTAATTCCATTTTTTTTTGTTCTTTTCAAAACTAGTTTCATCAAAGTTCTTTTTTACTGCCAGCTAGCCAGAAGAAACAGATGAGTAAACAATGCAAGTTGATGCGCCTTCCATTTGCAAGGTAATCACATTTTACCTAGGCTGGTCTCAAACTTTGATCCTCAAGATCTTAACCTTCTGAGTGGCAAGGATTATAGGAGTGAGCCACCTCCCCCTGGCTAAGTTTTTTAATTTTTGTAAAAATATTATTGTCAAGGTGATATACAGAGGGGTTACAGTTGTATAAGTATGGTAGTGAGCACATTTCTTGTCGAACTTGTTATCCCCTTCCTCGTTTTTTTCTCCCACTTCCTCTTTCCTGTCAACCCCCTCAAGTTATACAGATCATTTCCAACATACTGTCTGAGTATCGCTGTTGCATATGTTCCCCTTTGTCCTTTCTTAATTCAGATTAATATATATACAATACCCAGGGTACCAAAAACAAACTCAGTGACAACCAGGGATAAACCATAGGGGAAACACACACACACACACACACACACACACACACACACACACACACACACACACACACACACACACACACACACACACACACACACACACACACACACACACACACACACACACACACACACACACACACACACACACACACACACACACACACACACACACACACACACACACCAACAAAGAAAAATCTCTTATGTTCATGTCTTAGAGATCATTTCCCTTAGCATCATATATGGTAATATGTATGTAACTATTGAGGGATAAACCATAGGGGAAAACACACACACACACACACACCATTAAAAAAAACAACAAAGAAAAATCTCTTATGTTCATGTCTTGGAGATCATTTCCCTTAGCATCATATATGGTAATATGTATGTAACTATTGAGCTATTCTGCTCATATGCTAGGACTATCCTAGACATATATTAATTATTACAAATGAGGGAAAACATGGGACCTATGCTTCTTTGGATCTGGCTTATCCCACTTCTAGGCATTTACCCAAATGACCATAAACAAGGCCATACTGAAGCTACCAGCACAACTATGTTTATCTAATCATTATTTACCATAGCTAAGATATGGAACAATCCCGATGCCCCTCAGTAGATGAATGCAAGAAAATGTGGTATAGTATACATGCATATACATGCATACATGCATGCACACACACAATGGAATTCTATGCTTTCATCAGAAAGAATGACCCCATTTGTAAGGAAATAGACAAATTCTTTTAAAGGACTTGTTCATTTCTTTTATCTAAATGGTTAAATTATTGACATGAAGTTTTTCATCATGACATTAAGTTATCTCCTTATATGTGTTATATATTCATGTTCTATAGTCTTTCTAAATTATTTTTGTAAAATATAAAATTTTACTCATTTCACTCGCCTTTAGGGTCCCACTAACTTCAGATGATGATGATGATGACATTGATAATGGTAAAGAGGAAACGCAGCATGACAATATTGTACCAAAAACATCACCCAATATTTCATCTTCACTATCAACAAGACAATCAATATCAACTCATTGTAATTTGGAGATGTTATTTCTTAAAGAAGATAATCAAAACATGTATAATTTAGGTGATTCAGAACACATTTCTTCCACTGACAGTGCACTTCCAATAGGTGAGATTGCTTTAAAAAGTTAAGTATATCAGTATCAATAAATAATTATATTCATCAGACATTTTTCTTGAGGGAAATGTAGGGGATTGTTAATAAGCTACAGATTTGCTGATTTCTACCATTTAAAATGACTGTTGAAGGTTTTAATTTAAAAGTAAATATTCTAGCCAGGCACTGGTGGCTCATAACTGTGATCCTAGCTGCTCAGGAGGCTAAGATCTGAGGATTGTGGTTCGAAGCCAGCCCAAGCAGGGCTCCAAGAAACTACTCAGATAAAAAGCTGGAAGTGGCACTGTGGCTCAAGTGGTAGAGGGCTAGCTTTGAGCAAAAAGAAGCTCAGGACAGAGCCCTGACCCCTGACCCTGATTTCAAGTCCCAGGACTGGCATAAACAAACAAATACTCTGAAAATTTTCCTGTTTTTTTTTTTTTTTTTTGCCAGTCGTGGGGCTTGAATTCTAGGCCTGGGTGCTGTCCCTCAGCTCTTCAGCTCAAGGCTAGCACTCTACCACTTGAGCCACAGCACCACTTGTGGCTTTTTTCTGCTTATGTGGTGCTGAGGAATCGAACCCAGGGCCTCATGCATGCAAAGCAAGCACTCTACCATTGAACCACCTTCCCGCCCCAATGCTGAAAATTTTTAAGCCCACAGTGGCCTAATCTGTTATTTTGCAAGCAGTACCTAAGGAGATTTATTACCTTACCTTATTATTCAAAAAGTACCATACATTTACTTAATTTTGCCCTCTCCTTTTCCCATGAAAATTGGGGACCTAGGTGAGTATAGAGTATATAAAGAACATAATTATTTCTAAAGCAAAACTTGAGCCTGCATAATGACTAGTGAAAAAAATGGTAATATTTACATTTTATTTACATTATATTCCTAAATGATAATCCTATGGTATAGTTTATGTTGTTTACATTTGTCTTCAATTTTTCAAATTGTGCTATTAAACTTAGAGCTCAGAATTATTGTTCCTTGTTACAGTTATACATAGTGTAATCACTTTTTCTAGAATTGTATCCTTATAAGGGCTACCACTATTATTTGGGTTCATTAGTTGGTCTCCTTCAACTCTCATAATATGTATTAATGTCTTTACTGTTGTCTATGTTCCATTTTTCCATTGGAGCTTAAGCAGAGTAAATTCTCAGTAGTGTGTATTTTCCATAGATAAGTGTAAAATATGATTGAGTACTCTGATTATTTCTAACGTACTTTTTGTTAACATGATGTAAGGATCTAAACAGAACAAATTATTAGAAATCCTCACTGTAAAACAGCTTGTTTCTAATTTGTTTCAAGCAACTTACTACTTATTTGATTACTTAGAACTGGATCTTTTCTTTGTTCATATTATAGAAAGTCATTACCACTCAGACCAAACTTCTAAGAATTCCTTAGTGAGTGAGATAAGAAGTGACTCATCTATCAGCCACAGAAGGGAGAATTCATCTCTTAACAATGTGACTGAAAGGAAGAAGCGTCAGTCTTCTTGGGAGTCAAAAGATCCTATTATAGACATCTCCAGTGCTACAGAATTAGATCACCAGCAGATTTCAAATTCAGGAATAAACTGGAATAATGAGATAGATGACTGTATTAATGAAAAAAATATTAAAATGCAAAGAAATATGTTATCTTCTGAGTCTGCCAGTGAATCTAATGTAAAGTACATGAATCAAGTTCAGAGTAATGATGACTTTCATTTGAAAAAAACAGTGCATGAAAATGCTGACATAGATTTACCAGCTAGTGAAGTAAGCAAAATTGTAGTTTCAAGAGGCAGTAAAAATAAAAGAATTAAAAAAACAAGTTGTGGAGTGGAAACTTTCAGGAAAGTAAGAATCCCAAGCTCTGAAGAAAAGAGAGAAAGATCAAAGAAAAAATGTAAAAGCAGTTCAGATGTGGATATTGAAGAAAAGATTGAAAATAGACCAGAAGGACAATCTATTCCGAATGGCAAAAACGATGCAGAAGATCCAAATCTTGTTTTTGACACTGAAAAGCCAATTGAGGTAAACATACTGAAGAAAATAACTCTACGGAATGATTTTGATCAAGGTGACAGACAAAATACACACTATAACACAATGAAGAAAAGAATTCATGAAACAGATGAACAAGAGGAAGCATATTCTTTCTCCCAGAGTTTAGACATAGTCCTACAAGAGAATAAATTTGATATGGGTCAGAACTCCATAACTTATGATAAAAGTAAAGCTTCTAGACAGACATTTGTGATTCAGAGGTTGGAAAAAGATAACTTAGACACCACTTCTCAAAACCCAGACGGTGCAAGTGAATTTCAAATGGCTCATCTTTCCTTCAAAGATTATGGAACAGTATATGACTATGAAACTCAGAATATTCTTGGTTTCAAAAAGTATGTCACTGATACACAGCCTGCTAAGCAAAATGAGTCAGAAGTAAATACACTCAGGCAGAAAGTAAATCGGAGGACAGAAATAATCTCTGAAGTGAGCCAAGTATCTGACCAAGACAAAAGCAACAATTTTCCCCAAACCCAAGTGAATAAAGAGACTATATCTCAAAGCCTAGAAAATTCAAAACAGTTTCAAATACCTACTCTTTTCACAAGAGATAATGGGAATTTACATAGCGATGAGATACAGAATGTGTTTGGTTTGCAAAAGCAGATCACTGATGTGTACCCTATTCCACAAAACAAATCAAAAGTTAAGCAGCTTAGACAGAAAGTAAATCGGAAGACAAAAATAATTTCTGAAATGAATTTTGATAGTGAAAAAAGTCTATCTTGCTCAAAAAAGGATAATTCTCTCTTTATTCAAAAGGATAATGAAATCATTCTTGGAAACCTAAAAGACTCTAGGGAGTTTCAAACTCCTGGTCTTTGTACCAAAGACAGTGGAAACCTCTGTGATTATGAGACTCAAAGTATTTTGGAAATGAAAACACATGTTTATGATAAGCAACCTGCTTATCAAAATGATTCAAAAATAGATAAGTTTAGACAAAAGGCATATAGAAAGACAGAAGTAATTTCTGAAGTCAAACAGACATATGAGACTGATAACAAAGGTGGACATGACCTAGAAAAAGATCACATAGTTTCTTCAACCCAGAAAGATACAGATACTATTTCAGAAAATCTAGAAATTGCAAATGAATTTCAAATAGCTGATCTTCCCACCCAAGAGAGTAGAAATTTTTGTGATCATGAGACACAGAGTGTATTGGATTTGGAAAAACATGTTACTAATAAACAAGTTGCTCAGCAAAATGAATTAAAAGTAAATAAGAAAGTTAGACTGAAAGTAAATCGGAGAACAGAAATAATTTCTAGAATGGACCAAATATATGAAGACATTGATGTTCATGACCAAAAAACTGATATTAATGATTATCTTAAAAACCAATCTAAGCAAAACCGAGAATGCCAAGACATTACTAATGAACCCTATATGAAAGTCAATAGTAACGAGAAGGAAAGTTGTGATCAAATTCCAAATCCTTACCAGGTACTTAAAAAACATGGAAAAAAGTCATCAGCCAAGGCAAAGAACAGTTTGACAAGAGAAAAGAGCAAATCTATTTTGCTGTTAACAGATTCTTCACAGGCACCTGTGACCTTAGAATCTGATTTAAAACATATCACTAAGGAAGCAGATTCTGAGCCTGGAAACCAGATTGAACTACTTAAGAATCAAAAGCAAAGCACTGTAACTCAGAATACAGAAAGAGATATTCCATCCATGGGAGTGGAGGAAGAAAAGTGCTCAGTCAATAAAGTAAACAAAAGGACATCCAAATCAAAGAAAAGGAAGACTTTCCTAAAACCTCCAGATACCCAGGAAGTGATAAAGATAATTCCTGACACTGACCACAGACAGCCAGTTCACTCTTCTCAGGCCAATAAGGAAAATTATTTGGAGAGTGAGAAAATTGTGCAAATGAAGTCAGACTTTTGCACAAAGGAGTTAAAACCATCTTTATCTGAGAAATACTCATCTTATATACAGAATTCTTCCTTTAACAGTGCTCAAGATTGTTCAATACCCTTGAGTATTTCTTCTACAAATTTAATACAAGAAAACTGTGTCTTGGAGAGCTTACCCATCTTTCCAGTAGGTGATATACATGAGAAGATAAAAGCAGTGAAACTTAAAGTTAACCAGAGAACAAAACAATCAGAAATAGGTAAGTCAATGCCTAAAGTAATCACATTTTTAAGTGCTTTCTTTTTTTAACCTAGTAAAGAATATCTTACTAAAACTGGCATTTTTGGGGAGTTTTAAAACAGTACATAGTATCTATAAAAGCAGCATGAAGAAATTAGAGTTGAAGCAATTAAAGAAATTTGGAATAATAACAGTATATTGAACATTTTTAACCTAAAAATCTTCAGCCTTTGCCAATTATCTAATAATCCTGATAGTTTCTCTTGTCATCTGGGCCTGGGCACTGTCCCTCAGCTATTCAGCTCAAGGCTAGTGCTCTACCACTTGAGCCCCAGCGCCACTTCCAGCTTTTTTCTTTCTGCATATGTGGTGCTGAGGAATCGAACCCAGGGTCTCTGGCATGCAAGGCAAGCGCTCTACCACTGAGCTACCTTCCCAGCCCCGGAAAGTGAATATTTTAAATGTAGTCAAGAAAATGCTCTCATTTATTTTACCAAAAACAGTTGTAGATTTCTTAAGTCTGGCTCTGTCTATCCAGCAACATACATTTATTGTGATCAAAGCAGTTATAGGTGTTATTAGGGAGTGAAAAGTAAGCCTGGCCTCTATCCTCAGAACATGTGTATGTGAAAGTACAAAGACAGGCGTGATAAATTTTAAAAAGTAGACCAATTATGCTAGATGATGTAATGAAGGGAAATTTTGATTAGAGGAATCTGCAAATGTGTCATTACATAGGCAGCATGTTAAACTATAAGATGTTTACTGGACATTCCCATATCATTTTTTTCCCTATTAGAAACCTACCATTTAAGAGTGTGTGTGTGTGTGTGTGTGTGTGTGTGTGTGTGTGTGTGTGTGTGTGTGTGTGTGTGTGTGTGTGTGTGTGTGTGTGTGTGTGTGTGTGTGTGTGTGTGTGTGTGTGTGTGTGTGTGTGTGTGTGTGTGTGTGTGTGTGTGTGTGTGTGTGTGTGGATTACTAGGATGTTGATGGATAAAGATATTCCAGAGAAAAGGTACTAGAAGCAAAAGAAGTCCAAAGATTTAGTCATAAGGTCTGTTAGAGGACTGGTGAACCATTTTCCACCTCTCTGTCACTCACAGTATTTCACAGACTGAGCAACCAGTCAGTAATGTATGTGTTGAGTGAATAAATATCCAGTAATTGGAGTGGTTCTGTGGAAAGAGTTGAAACATGAAGAATTTTTTACATTCAGTGTGTGTTTCAGAGCAGACTTTTTGGATTTTTTTTTTAAGTTTTAAGCCTCTTTTCCTTACAAAGTTAAATTATGTTTTAAAATTCGTTCCTTATGATTTACAGACTACTAAATACTTCATATTTATTTTCATATCTCTGTCATACATACTTTACAAATGTTTGTGAAAAATTCATTTCAGGTAAAAATAAATTGCAGGACTTGACAAATACCTGTTTTATTTCAAATAACACTGCACAATTGGAAAATGAGTTTAAAGATCTATCTTCAGACTTGCCAAACAGAAAAAGAAGGTGTATATCTCTCAATTTCAAAGAGCCAGACCTCAGAAGGCAAGTATTTCAGTTATTTCACAGGTTTTTATAAGCATTTCCTGAATTAGTATTTGAGTACTTCTAACTATTAGTAAAACCTAAATATTGTTGACATGTATTCTTAGCCAAGTAATGTGGCTCACATCTTATGATCCTAGCTACTCAGGCTGAGATTTGGGAATTTTGGTTCAAAGCTAGCCTGAAAAGTCTGAGATTCTTATCTCCAGTTAACCCTCCCCCCCCACACACACGGGGAAAAAAATCAGTGGAAGGAGGAAGGAGTATGGCTCAAATGGTGGAATACCTGCCTTGAGCAACAAAAGCTCAAGGCCCTGAATTTACAACCCCAGTACCAGCAAAATAAATAAATAAACAAGCAAACAAACACACCAATAGAATTTTTTTTTTTTGGTCGGTCCTGGGGCTTCAACTCAGGGCTTGGGCGCCATCCCTCAGCTCTAGCTCAAGGCGAGCGCTCTACCGCTTGAGCCACAGCGCCACTTCCGGTTTTCTAGTGGTTTATTGGAGATAAGAGTCTCATGGAGTTTTCTGCTCCAGCTGGCTTTGAACCTCAGGGACAATGCCCAGGCCCTGAGTTCAAGGCAAAAAAAAAAAAAAAAAAAAAAAAAATGAGGGAGAGAGATGGTATTTATGGGAGCAATCAGAAAATGTTGATATACCTATATTTCATTTCCAATCTAAGACAAAGAAAAAAGTAGCAACTGGATTGCCATCGTTCACTATGTGTACTGGATGTGCATTGCAATATTTTGTAAAGTTTCCCAATTCTGCTTAACTCAAAGCAGGAGTACAGCACGGAGCAAAGACCACAATAATATTCATGTAGTCTTTGCTACCTTTTAAGTTTGGGACCATGAGTACATTTCATACAAAAACATGTACATATATGTAAAATATAGAGAAGAAATAGAATGCTACTTCTTGCAACATAGAGTACTAGGTAGATTGACTCTCTTAATAAGTAAAATTACTGGGTAAATTTTTTTTGTTCATTTATTAGCTAGTAGAAAAGTAAGAAAAGCTCAGATTTGTGATTGAGTGATAGCATGAACCCAGAAAGGGTAAGTGGAGCTTGAAATTGGCTTTTGCCTGAAGGTAATTATCTAACTAGGTGAAGCAGAGCACTAGATTCACAGCCATATGAGTCTGGGTACATGATATAAATCCTAGAGTCCAGCTGAAATGAAGAGTCTTAACAGTTGATTCTCTTTAGTAAAGTTGAGCTGCTCTCTTAGTAGTGCAGCAAGCTAAAAATAACTCTTCCCTAGCTTCTTCAGCCTGAAAAAATAACTCTACTTCTGAATGGAGAAGAAAAAAAAGTATTCTGAGAATTCATAACCAATATTGAGCTCTTATGAAGATTATAACTGGAATTCCTAATAACTGGAAAGCACAAAACCTTCAAGCTGAGGATTTAGTTTAAGGAATCCATGAATTGTAGTGCACCTGTGTCTTTAAGGAGCCAATATAAATATTTTCTCCAGGAGTTTTCCTTCATCTCAGGCCTCAGCACTTTTTTTTTTAATTGTAAAGGTGGTATACAAAGGGATTATAGTTACAGAAGTCATGTATTGAGTTCCTTTCTTTCTAAACCTCTTCCCCTTCCGCCCCCCCCTTCCCATTTTCAACATGGTGTCAAGTTGAGTATCACTTTGTCCCACCATTTCTGCCTCAGCATATTTTCCACAGCTCAAATTGCAAAGTAAATGAACAGCTAACTTTGTGTGTGTGTGTGTGTGTGTGTGTGAAAATACCGTGTGTGTGTGTGTGTGTGTGTGTGTGTGTGTGAAAATACCGTGTGTGTGTGTGTGTGTGTGAAAATACTGTACAGAGGGGTTACAATTACTTGGGCAAGGTAATGAGTACATTTCTTATCAAACATTGTTGCCTCCTCCTTTGTTTCCCCTTCCTATCCCTTTCCATTCCCGCCCCCCCCCCCCCCCAAACAGCTAACTTAAGTAAAGAAAAACACACATGTACAAACCATGGAACAAGGTTCCAGTAGAAACAACTGATGGCAGAATCAGGTATAAAATATAAAATGAGTATATTTAGTGTTCTTAGAAAAGAGAAGTTTAAAAATGAGTAAAGATACTGAGTAGAAAAGCTAGTCACAGAAAAATACCCATAGGATGATTCCATTGAGCTGAAGGTTTTATGTCAAGAAAACCAAATCTATTAATTTTCAGAGTTAATCACGGACAGTAAACACTTTAAAGAAAAGCACTGACATGTGAGCACGTCACGTGCAGGCAAAGCAGGTTTTAAGGAAACTGTCTTTTTACTAGTATGGGGAAGTTTTCCAAAGCGGAAGCCCTTGTTTGGGGTTCTTACTAATCTGCCTTGTTTTCTCTTCTTCAGGAAGATAAGAAGATGAGGAAAACCTATGGATTCTAGTTTTTCTGAGTTCTCAGAAGCATAGTGAAATCAGAACAGAAATACAGCTAGGATCAAGATTGACAAACACTTGAGAAAAAATGTGTTTCATTCTTTTTTGGCATTTCATGTATGTTTGTTTATCCATCCCTATATTTACATATATGTACATAACTACTTTTGTAGTATTTGAAATAATTTTGTCACTATGTAATATTTTCTTCTTCATTTAAGTTTCTACATAACATTCTTGAACCAAACAGCTCTTACCCTTTTAATTGAATAAAATATATTAATAAATATCTACATATTGGTTATCTTGCATACCAAATTACCTTGTTTTGCATTCAGTGTATGTGAATATCTTTTTTTGAACCATTCAATATATATGAAACATCTAAGAGAATTTAAAATTATCTCCTGCCTTGACCAGCTTTAATTTTTCTCTTTCACTCTTTGTTGTCATTGTTGTTAAGTTATATGCAAAAGGGTTATAGTTCCTTAAGTCAGGTTATCAGTACAGAGCCACCCTTAGTCAATGTCACATCTTCCTTTTCTTTCCCCTATTTCCCCCTCTCAATGTCACTCTTCCCTTCACTTTCCCCATTTTCGGCCTCCCCTATCCTCAGGTTTCATAGTTCATTTTTCATATAATGTACATCGAATAGAAAGAGTATATTAGCTTACCCTTACTCCCTGCTTTCCTGTCTGCCCCTCATTGCTCACACCCCAAAGCATGTTTCCACTTCCACTGTTTTGATAAAAAAGTACTTCAGTTGTTCAGGGGAGTTATACCTTTGAGTTCCCCTAAGAATACCCTCCTTTAGTTTGTGTGTAAATGCATTAAGCCCTGTATATGGTATACATAGTTATATTTTAGATCTAGTTTCCACATATGAGAGAAAACACGTACCATCTGTCTCTCTGAGCTTGACTTATTTCACTTAACATGATTTGTTCTAGGCAAATCCATCCATTTCCCTACAAATGACATTATTCTTTCTAATGGATGAGTAACTGGATGTGGCATATAGATATATATAGATAGATAGATATACATATATATATATATATATATATATATATAATATCACATTTTCTTGATCCACTCTTGTAAGGTATCTTGGCTTTTGCAGAATTTGGCTATTATAAATTGTGCAGCAGTGAACATGGACGTTCAAGTGTCTTTACCATATTCTAAGAGGCCTATAAGTGGTATGGTGGGCTCATCCGGTAGTTCTATTTTTAATTTTTTTGAGGAATCTCCAATCCGCCTTCCAGAGTGTGTGTACTTTACATTCCCACCAGTGTGTAACAGGGTTCCTTTTCCCCCACATCCCCTCCAGTGTTTGTTATTGTTCTTTTTTTTTTTTTTTGCTGGCCATATTTTATTTGTCCTTTTTCTTCAAACAGGATAACCAAAGATACAGACAGTATTCAGCAAAATAAAATAGATGGAACCAACTCTAAGACTGTGCTGTCCCATGCTACATTTAACCTAGTTTATCATGCTTGCCTTGGGGATGAGGAATAATAGATCATTCAGCAAAAACAACAAATGTCTACCGTGTACAATTGGGAAACTACATAATGATGTACCTTATTTACTTCCATGCACAAGTCTAACGTTACAGGCTTTAAAAAATAAACACAAGACTTGTAGGAGCATTTTATAATAAAGTAATTCCTAAATTTTCTTTGTAGATAGATCAAGCACCTCCAAAATACAAATTCCTGTACACAGTGAGTACTTAATTAAACGAACGCATAGTAGTGGTGAAGCAGTGGCAGCTGTCGGATGGGCTGACTTGTAGGTTCAGCTAGGTAGGCAACAGACCAGAGTGCCACGTGGACAAAGTGTAGCTGCAAGTAAAGGTTTTGAACAAGTTAATTGTTATAATTAAATACAGAAAATAGATTGATTTGCTAAAATAAATAAGATGTGATGCACTAGGAATCAGAACACTTGAGACGATGGCGGCGACGCTGCTGCACGGGGCGCCCACGGGCGCTGGGTGGAACTGGTTCTGCCACGTACTTGTTACCTTGAGGTAGATAACACGTGTGTACCAAACTCGGCATTCATTTTCAGTTGCTGCTGGTATCACGTGTTTTAAGAAATGTGTACAGTATGAAAAACTTGAAAATAATAATGAATGAAAAATGTTTTTGGAAAAAGGCATTTTCATGCAAGTATTTACAGTCTCACTGTGTAAATTTCAAGGCCAGGTTTTTGTTTCCTGTAAATCAGCTCCTTGTAGTAGGAGAATGCGGTGTCTGAACACTCGTCCCCCCCTTCCCACCTCCCCCGCATTGCATTAGCTTGCTCTATTCTGTGTGTGCAAACGACATGCCAGTTACAATGAAAACTCTCACGTGGAGAGGGAAAAAAAGACTGGGTTTTAAAAACCAAGAACTAATTCCTTACTAAATGATACCTTCTGATTCAAGTAAAAAAATGGCAAACACTAGTAATAAATACAAAACATTTCATGAAAAACACGAAGGGAAATGTCTGCTGAGTATTTTAGTTCAGGTGTTTCAGAATGCTGCTGTGTGTCTTGTGAGGAATTTGAGGGGAGGATTTCAGCGCAGAAGGTATTTAGGTGGCCTGCACTGAAGTGGTGACCCCATGGGGCTGAGAAACTGGGGGCTGCCTATGGACTGGAGCTGCTTGTTAAAGAGGAATTCCCCGCTGTGGCTGGCCCCGAGCCTGCCTTCTTCCTCTGGCTCAATTTCTAGCACTCCAGACTCTTCCTTCCTTCTAAAGAACTTGTCCAAGTAGGTGGTGGACGTGTTTTCCTTCTCCGCCTGCTCGTCCTTCCTGACCTCCCAGCAGAACTGACTGATGAGAAGCACTCCTCCCTGCTGCCCACAAACTGGCTGTCCCAGGACGACTGGTACCAGGCCCCCAGCTGCGCCAGGTTCGCCATCCCCTTCTCCTTCTTCTCCTTGATCACTGACTTTGCTATCAGACTTTTCAATTCTAGCTGGGACACGGAGCTGTTCAGGTCATTTAACTTGTCAACAACATGAGCAGTGGGCTCATGCTGCGAGCTGAGCTGAATAGTTCCTGCAATGAAGTACTTGAAATCAAATCCCTGCTCCTTCTCTCTCTCCTTCTCAGCCCACTGCTGGGAGGCTTCCTTAACACTATCTGGACCTTCACCAATCCTTTCCGCTCACATTTGGACTTGCCTCTCCTATCCAATTTGTCTTGCTTTGTTCTTTCCAGTTGGAAAGGTCAATAATAAGCTTGGGCTCGTAATAATGGTTAACCTCGCTCTCTCTCCACACTAAGTTGTCAAGGTACCAGGACGACCTCATTTTGTAGTTACAGGTATGGCTACACTCCAGGTCTCAGTACTTGTTCTCATGGTGGTCCAGGTACTGCCAGCAGGACTCTGTGGAGTAATGGGTTTTGAAAGCAAGGTCCTCCAGATACTTCTCTGGGTCTCCAAGTATTTCTGAGGGTCCACTTGCACCTCTTCGTCATGACTCAGACAGAGCTCTCGGGTCAAGCTGAACTTCTTCAATATCAAAATTGTTGTGTATAGGCCAATCAGGCTCAGAAAACTGACAGTCATGGTACCTTTCCCAGTTATAAATGTGACTGAATTTCATCCATAAGCAAAATATCCACTTCATCTTCGATGTGAAAAGGATGGCTGGAGATGGGCTCCTATGTGGGGAAGGAGGAAATACTCATGTAGGGATGAGAGAGCACCTCCTCCACAGTCAAGCCATCCACGGGGCTAAAGGCCAGAATCTGCTCCAGGAAACCCAGTGCTTCTCAGCTAATTCTGGGAAGCAGCTGAGTTAAGGGTTTGTGTGGCTCAGTCGTGTCATTTCTAATGTAAACGGGAATTACGCTGAGAAGCTCCTGAAGATCCTCCTCATGGACAACAGGAATAGATTCTAAAATCAGTTGCACCTGTCCAAGTTCATGTGCACCTGCAAAGAGGATTTTACCAGTCAGCATTTCAGCAAAGATGCAGCCTGCAGCCCACATGTCAATGGCTTTAATGTAATTGTTAGGAGAAAGTAAAAGACATGGAGATCTGTACCATTTAGTAACCAATCCTTCTGAAAGATGACCCTTATGGGAATAATGAGGATCCATAATCCGTGCAAGACCAAAGTCACCTATCTTCAGCACCAAGTCTTCAGTATTGATGAAAAGATTAGCTGGTTTGAGATCTCTGTGCAGTAGGTTTGCAGAATGAATGTACTTGAGCCCGTGCAGCAGCTGGTATATGAAAAGCCTGGCATTCTCCTCCAGGAGAGGGCCCTGCTCTAGCACATGAGCCAAGTCTGTGTGGGACCAAGAATTTCAAACATTTTCACAGTGTTGTCATGGTCAAGTCTTCAAATAATTTTGATTTCACAGAGGGCATGCTTGACACTCTTGATGGCTACCCTTTTGTCACAGTCATTGTCTGAAAAAAAAACCAAGCCATTGCTTCCACAACCCAATGGTTTTAATTCCAGATACCTAGAGCCCAGATCAAAACCATGAATGTTCGTGAGACTTTCAAATTTCTCTGCCATTTTGAAACCCTTACTATTGCCTTTTCCTTTCCAATTGTTGAACTTGTGTAAACAAGGAAGAAAACTGGCATCAAAAGAGAGATCTTTCAAAAAGGGAGAAGAAAAATAACTATGCTTCCACAGCGAGACGCTTTCTGGATATTCATTGCATATGCCAACCAGGCCCGTTGAGTTCCTTTTAGATTTAAAACTCAAAAATCTCTATTCATATTGGGACTTAAAAAGATTGCAGTACTCATAGTTCAAGAAAGGGGCAGCAGCTCTGCAGACATTTAAAGAAACACTCCAGAAACTCAAATGGAATGAAATGACATACTATGCACTCAGATTTACTGTGCTAAACGATTTAACATTTAACAAAAATGTGAATAAATACGCACATGACAGGCTTGTATGAACATTCTCCTCACAGTGCAGATACATTCAGTGTTGGACTGGTCCTGAGCAGCATCGTTCTAAGGTACTGGTAAGCATTAGTTCCGTTTAGCTTCTTTTCTTCCTCTGTTGCTGTATTTCAACAGGAAGCCCTGTGGCTGGTGGCTGACAGAAGATGTCTTGTTAGTGATCAGGTGGCTCCAGCTCACCACAATCACAGTCAAAGCTTATTCTTTTTCTTTTTTTATTGTGAAAATACTGTACAGAGGGGTTACAATTACATGGGCAAGATAGTGAGTACATTTCTTATCAAGCATTGCAGCCTCCTCCTTTGTTTACCCTTCACATCCCTTCCCATCCTTCCTACCCCCAACCCAACCCCCCCCCAAGTTGTAAAGTTCATTTTTGACATGACAACTTGTACTTCTCATTGTTGAAACAGGTCCACCTGTATCCTTATTTGAACGACTTGTTTTTCCCCTTCCCTTCCACAAATTATACCGACATCAAATATAGTGAAAGCAGGTGTTATACTGTGGGGGAGGGACATACAAAGCTACAAAGAAATAATCTTATAAATGAGTTAGAAACAAATGCATGAAAGAAAAAACATTTAAAATACATATCTTAGGGTTCATTTTCCTAACATCACCTTATCTGACCTTTTCTGCTTTACTCATACATATACTAAATATTGCAAATAAGGGAAACCATGGGACCTATGTTTCTTTGGGCTTGGCTTACTTCACTTAATATAATTTTTTCCAAGCCTTTCCATTTCCTAACAAATGGGGAAATGTCATTCTTTCTGATGGAGGCATAGAATTCCATTGTGTATATATACCACATTTTCTTGATCCATTCATCTACTGAAGGGCATCTGGGTTGGTTCCATATCTTAGCTATGGTAAATAATGCTGCAATAAACATAGTTGTGCTGGTAGCTTTAGTGTGGTCTTGCTTGTAAACATTTGGGTAAATGCCCAAAAGTGGGACTGCTGGGTCATAGGGGAGCTCTATGTGGAGTCTTTTGAGGAACCTCCATACTGCTTTCCAAAGTGGTTGAACAAGTTTACACTCCCACCAACAATGAAGTAAGGTTCCCTTCTGTCCACATTCCCTCCAGCATCTGTTGTTAGAGTTCTTGATTATAGCCATTCTAACTGGGGTGAGGTGGTATCTCAATGTTGTTTTGTTTTGCATTTCTTTTATGGCTAGGGAGGTTGAGCATTTCTTCATGTGTCTATTGGCCATCCTTCTTTCTTCTTCAGAGAAGTTTCTCTTCAAGTCTTTAGCCCACTTATTTATTGGGCAGTTGTTTCTTTGAGGATTTGTTGTTGGGGGATTTAATTCAGGATGGAATAGGAGAAACCCTAGCCTACTTGGCTCAGGCTGAAATTTTCTTAATAGAGACCCGGAAACACAACAAATCAAAGAAAGGTTGGACAAATGGGATTGCATGAAGTTGCAGAGCTTCTGCATGGCAAAGGACATAGCTAGCAAGATCAATAGAAAGCCCACAGATTGGGAGAAGATCTTTACTAGCCATACAATGGACAAGGGTCTCATATCTAAAATATATTTACTGTCAAGAATATGAACAATAAGACAGCTTCGGAGACACAGCTGCCACTGGCACAGCTGGAGACCAGAGCCAACCATGGGGTCAGTCTGTGGCCCCACAGCCCCTCGATGAGTCAGAGGAGTCCCATGGTACAACAATAAGCTTTGATTACTATGGCTTTATAGTAGAGTTTGAAATTTGTTATTGATATTCCTCCAGCAGTGTTCTTTCTGTTGAGGAGCGTTTTTGCTATTCGGGGTCTTTTATTGTTCCATATGAATTTTTGGATTGCCTCTTCTATTTCCTTGAAGAATGAGGTTGGAATTTTGATAGGTATCGCATTAAATTTGTAGATAGCCTTGGGAAGTATTGCCATTTTCACGATGTTAATCTTTCCAATCCAGGAGCATGGGAGTTTTTCCCATTTTCTAAGTTGTGTTTTGATTTCCTTTTTCAAGTTTTTAAAGTTTTCATCATAGAAGGCCTTCACTTCTTTGGTTAAATTAATTCCTAGGTATTTTATTTTTTATGGGGCTATTACAAATGGAGTTGATTTCCTAATTTCAGCCCCACTTTTCTCATTGTTGGCATACAGAAAAGCCATTGATTTTTGAGGGTTAATTTTATACCCTGCTACTTTGCCAAAGTTTTGAATCAGCTTGAGTAATTTGGGAGTGGAGTATATGGGATTCTTTAAGTACAAGATCATGTCATCTGCAAAGAGGGAGAGTTTTATTTCTTCTTTCCCTATTTGGATCCCCTTTATGTTTGCATCTTGTCTTATTGCTTAGCTAGGCATTCTAATACTAGGTTGAAGAGAAGTGGAGAGAGTGGACATCCATGTCTTGTTCCTGAGTTAAGAGGAAATGGCTTTAGTTTTTCACCATTAAGTATAATGCTGGCTGTAGGTTTGTCATATACAGCCTTTATTGTATTGAGGAATGTTCCATGGATTCCTAATTTTTCCAAAACCTTCATCATAAAGGGGTGTTAGAAATAATAGCAAGGAAGAAAAAACCACTTGTGTCCCTATCTTGGGGTTCATTTCACTTAACATCATCTTATCTGACGTTTTCTGCTTGTCCCAGACATATACTAGTTATTGCAAATAAGGGAAACCATAGGACCTATGTTTCTTTGGTCTGGCTTCACTTAATATAATTTTTTCCAAGTCTTTCCATTTCCTAACAAATGGGGCGATGTCATTCTTTCTGGTGGAGGCATAGAACTCTATTGTGTATATATACCACATTTTCTTGATCTGTTCATCTACTGAGGGGCATCTGGGCTGGTTCCATATCTTAGTTATGGTAAATAATGCTGCAATAAACATACTTGTACTGGTAGCTTTAGTATGGTCTTGTTTGTGATCATTCGGGTAGATGCCCCAAAGTGGGATTTCTGGGTCATAGGGGAGCTCTATGTGGAGTCTTTTGAGGAAACTCCACACTACTTTCCAAAGTGGCTGAGCAAGTTTACACTCCCACCAATGCAGTAGGGTTCCCTTTTGGCCACATCCCCTCCAGCATCTGTTGTTATTAGATTTCTTGATTCTAGCCATTCTAACTGGGGTAGGTAGAATCTCAATGTTGTTTTGATTTGCATTTCTCTTATGGCTAGGGAGGTTGAGCATTTCTTCATGTATCTATGGGCCATTCTTATTTCCTCTTCAGAGAAGTTTCTCTTTCAGTCTTTAGCCCACTTATTAATTGGGCAGTTGTTTCTTTGAGTATTTGTTGTTGGGGGATTTGATTTTTTGGGTTCCAGGTATATTTTAGATATGAGACCCTTGTCCGTTGTATGGCTAGTGAAGATCCACTCCCAATCCATGGGCTTTCTTTTGATCTTGCTAGCTATGTCCTTTGCCATGCAAAGGTCTGCAGCTTCATGCAATCCCATTTGTCCAACTTTTCTGTGATTTGTTGTGTTTCTGGGCCCCATTCACTCTTTTATTGCTAATACTACATTTTTAATGAATGACATTGTTGTCTCATTTCTAGACCAAACTACATTTTGCCATGTAATTCTGAGACTCGGAAAAATAACATTTCTACTTTGCTACCTGAATAATTCTAACTCCTGACAACAGGGGGCACTAGAGGAGTTGGAAAGAGACAAAAAAAAAAATTGCTTGCTTTTCTTGTCAGTATCTCCTCAGTAATGAATGCACTTCACCCAAGGACAGAACCCTTTGTTACACTTACGTCCACTTGAGTACTTCTAGAACACACATCCTGTTCTCTCCAAGGTACCAGCACCTATCGGGCTGTGCTCCCTCAGAGGCCATGGAGCTGCTTTATCAGGGAGACCTCTATAATATCCTAATATGCCAGCACCACCCTTGCATCCTCGCCATAGAGATCTCAGTTCTGAAAGCTCTTTACCTAGCTTCTGAGGGATACATAGTGACTGAGCAGTGCCTTCCTTCAGAACTTCCCCAAAGTTTCTGGTAATCCAACCCCTTTATTCTGTTACCACATGAGATTATTCTACACTGCTGGGAGGATGTAAAAATTATGTAAGTACAGAAAAGATTTTGACAACAGCCAACAAAATTGTATCATTTATCATTTGACCCTGCAATCCTACTTTTAGTCAACTATACCAAAAGTTTCTTGCAAAAAAGGTCACTATGTTACAGTTTGTAACAAGAACAATGTAAATTAAATAAAAAGTGAAAGTTTATTTGATAGCAACCCCATATGAAAATAACTTCCTGCCAAGTGGGTGACAGAAAACTGAGATAAATCACCTGGTGGGTGGGGGGGCATTTGAGTTTACATATTCAGTAGGTTCACTTTAAGGATAACAAGAACTATAAAGAGGACTTTCACTCACTATACTACTGTTACTGTTATTCTACTGTCTACTGTGTTTTTTGTTTTTTGTTTTTGTAAGTCATAAGGCTTGAACTCTGGGCCGGCCTGGGTGCTGTCCCTGAACAATTTTGCTCTCAAGACTAGTACTCTACCACTTTGAGCCATAGCTCCATTTCTGGTTTTCTGGTGATTAATTGGAGATAATAGTCTCACAGGAACTTTCTTGCCTGGGCTGGCATTGAACTGTGACCCTCAGATCTCAGCCTCATGAGTAGCTAGGATTACAGGCATGAGCTACCTGGCTGATGAGTTTGTTTTAAAATTGTTCTGTGAATAGGATAAAGCAATTAATGTTAAGGTTCTAGAACCAAGATTGTTGGCATAAGAAAATGATAACAATTATAAAACGTTTTGTTTTTTGCTATATAGCATATCAGAGATAGGGTAGTTTATTAAAGGTTTATTTGGCCCATAACCTGGGAAGCCAGGGCCTTGTGCTGTTTGAACCCACCACAAGAAGTGGAAGGGAAGCTGGTATATAGGAAGAGGTAACAGGAGAGGCAGCTTTATGGTAACTAATCCAAAGAGACTGAGAGCTCATAGAAGAAAGGCAATAAACCACTCATGAGAGTTTCTCTCCTTAACCAAATACTTGCCATTGGACTGCACCTCCAGTACTGTTGCTTCAACGTAAGTTTTGATGGGGACAAATCATGGCAAAATCCAAGACTTTTTTTTAAACGTTCACAATCTTGAATTTTAATTAGAGACATTGATATGAACTTAGGATTTTTCATCCCTTCCTTTACAAAATTTTATATTTCCTAGCTATGTTCACTGAACATGCTCAGAAATAATGACAACTTATTGGCTATGATAACCTCTACTATTCAGATTATGGTTCCTAAATATTATTACCCATTCATAGGAACCAGGGCTCTATGGAGAAATTACTGATTCACAAAGGGGAAGGGAAATAACAAAATGCTGAAATAAGGATACAGGTTGGCTTATTGTAGCAATGAAAAAATATATATTTAATAAATCTGGGACAGGATATAAACCAAGTGAGTGTGGGATATCTTATTGTACCTGAAAGTGATAAAATTATAAAAAGGTATGAATCATTGAGAGTGGTGACTACCTTGTGGTGCCCCGCCAGCCTGGATAGAAAAATCTTAACAAATCTCTCCATGGAAGGGGGGCTAGGATTGATGGAGTGTGTCTGTCATCCAGTGAAGATAGGAAGTCTAAAACTAGGCAGATCACAGCTCAGGCATGCCTGGTAGAAAGTAAAACCCTATCTTAACAATACCAAGGAAAAACAAGCTGGAAGCACACAAGGGCCTAAATTCAAACTCCCTAATGTCATTAAAAAATTGATGAGTGATATGCACTAATTAATCTAATTATACAACATAAACATTAATCAAAACCACACTGGGCTCCCATTAATATGTACAATCATAAGACAACCCATGAAAATTATTTTAAAAAACATGGAAAAGAAGAGCATGAGGGCACTTCTAAATTGAAAGAGGAGCACAATATAAAGTAGCCTTTGTTTCAAAAAAACATCAAAATTAAAAATACCTTATTTTTGACAGTTGAAAATGATAATGTGTTTGAATTCGAAGTTTGTGTCTATCTAGCTCAGGCTTTAGCACACTTCAGAAGGAAGCACTCACTGCTTCCTAAGACATATTAGTTGTCCTCTTACAAGTTTTGGGTGTTTTCACAAAAAAGTTTACATAAATCAGATAATATCAGAAAATGTTCTAGGTATGTTACATGAAAAGAAGTTTGGAAAATAATATTACACCTGCAATCCTAGTGATTCAGGCAGCTGAGATCTGAGGATTGTGGTGTAAAGCCAGCCCCAGCAGGAAAGTCTGTGAGACTTGTCTCCAATTAATCACCAAAAAAAGAGCCAGAAGTGGAGTTACAGATCAAATGGTAGTGCACCAGCCTGGAGTATAAAAGCTTAAGGGACAGCACCCAGGTCTTGAGTTCAAGCCCAGGACTGGCACATGCACACACACACACACACTCATACACACACACACATATACACACCATATACCACATACACAAGAGTTAAAAAGTGGTCTTCTGGGTGATTCCAATCTTTATATGTAAGTATTTTCCAAGCTTTATTTTTTTTTTAAGTTTTCCAAGGTGGGTGTTTTAGGTCTCTTGATGTACACCCGATAAACATTGTCATTGGTGTGAACACCCCATCCAGGGTAGCTCTTGACTTTAAAAATGAACTTGGCTTGTTTTTTTCTAAAGCAGAAAGCAGTGCATGTGCCGCTGTCCGTCAGCTCCCTTCCCGCAGAGGCGGGTAGAAGCGAGTGTGGTGCTGTGCCCAGCACGCCATGGTGTGGCTCAGTGGCAGAGTCCACGCTTGGCCGGACTGCGACCCCCGTGTCCCGGCTGGCACCAAAAATGGAACTTTTGTGGCAGGTCTGATGGCCGGCGAGGACTTCAGAACGAGCTGAAAAGCCGCTTTGAAGAATGCACCAACAGGAGACGGATAACGCGAGGCTACAGCAAGGGTGTGGCGTGGACTCCCAGCGGCCGGGACTGGGGCGGGGGGGGGGGGGGGGAACAGGGGCGGGGATGGGCGGGGAGGGCCGGGGAGGGCCGGGGAGGGCCGGGGAGGGGCGGGAGGGCCGGGAGGGACCGGGGAGGGACCGGGGAGGGCCGGGGAGGGCCGGGAGGGCGCTGGGGGGGGGACGGGGAGGGCCGGGGGACGGGCCCCGGCCAGCTACTCATTCGCCAAAGTTGCTCAGCCCACCCAGAGCGCGGGTGACCAGGGCGCAGCTGTCTGAGAGGACGAAAGTTCCCCGGAGCCACCCGGGGTGTGGGTGTGGGAGGACCGCAGGTGCTCCGGCCTCCCGCCGCCGCCATGGACCGGGCCTCCGAGCTGCTCTTCTTCGTGAACGGCCGCAAGGTGAGCCCCCCTCCCCGCGGGGCCACGCTCGGGAGCTCCGGCCTCGATTGCCCGCCCGGGGGTGGCTGGGCCTCTGTGGCCTGTCTGGATGAGCGGAAAGCAGGTTCCAGGGGTGACAGGACCATGGGGCTCTGAGAGCCCCTGGTGGTGCTTAGGGGCCCAAGAGCCTCACAAGGCCCCCCGCTGCTTCTGTGGCTTCTGTCCTCTGTCTCATAGATCTGACTGTTCCAGAAAAGGTCCAGAGCTTGGGGGCAACAAACTTCCCTGGACATCCTTTAAAACACTCCCTGGATGCAGGCACCGACCCCAGCATCTGCTATGAATGTCCTCAGCACACACTGGCACTGCTTTGAAAAGGGAAGCTGAGGCACGAAGGTTAAAAGTCGAGAGTCCTCCCTTCCACATGCCCAGTGCTGGCCCATTTAGAGCCTTCTGTTTCTGGCTAAGAAGGGCCCCAGCCCTGGTCCAGAGGACGCCAGCTCTGGCTGAGGTTTAGCACCCAGCCCCTCATTCCTGAGCCCTGTTCTAAGGCTTAATTTCGCCTTGTGCTTTCATCATCTGCTTCCTGAAAGAGGACCCCTCAAACTGTCCAAGCCTCCATGAAAACTTCCTGTGCCTCTGCTGCATGGGATCCCAGGATCCTTGGAGGGTGAAGTGATTGGTATCCCCATCGTGTCTTCTTTTTGTATAACAGAATGAGACCATAAGCAAAGTGGTTTTGTGGTTGCCTAAACCAGCAAGGATGAAATTCCAACTCTTCATTGCAAATAGAGACACAATTCCTTTACTATAAGGGGACGACACTACTTACTCCTTGAGAGTGTTCCTGACACTCAGTTCATTTGTTAAGGACCAGCTATATGCCAGGCTGTAGTTAGATTTTATCGAATGCAGAAATTACAGAGTGCCTGCAGTGCTGGGAAGACAGCCAATAAGCATACACAAATGCAAATGCATGGTGTCAGGCAGTGATGTGTGCTGGTATAGAAACAAAGCCAAAGGAAGATGGACAATGACTGATGCTTTAGGGGAGATGGACATTTTAGCCTCTTAGGCTGACCTGTGAGCAGTGTCTGGGGTGAAGTAGAAGTGAGCCAAGCAAACATTCAGGAAGGAGCATTTTGAGAAGAGAAGTCCCAGGTGCAAAAATCCTGGGGCAAAAGGTGTTTTATGTGTGTAAGGAATAGATCAGTAGGATTGAACAAAGGCAGATTAGTAGACTTTTATAAGTTATGGTAAGGATTTTTAGTTCAATGAGGTAACAGGTGTTTTGCGTATAACACCTTTTCTCCCTTTTTCTCTCCCCTACTTCCTATACAGACTGTATGGTAATTTGTTTTTGTCAGTCATGGGGTTTGAACTCAGGGCCTAGGCATTGTCCCTGAGTTTTTTCACTCAAGGCTAGTGCTCTACCACTTTGAGCCACAGCTCAACTTCGTTTTCCTAGTGGTTAATTGGAGATAAGAGTCTCACTGACTTTCCTGTCAGGACTAGCTTCAAACCAAGATCCTCAGATCTTAGCCTCCTGAGTAGCTAGGATTACAGGTTAGCCACTGGCACCCAGTTGTTGTTTTTTTTTTTTTTTAACACAATGACTAACATCAGTTTGTATACTATTGATTTTTTAATAGAGTAGATAAGCTGGTTCTTATCTTTAGGCCCATTTTATATCTTGTAACCATTTGTGTACTTTAGAGATAAACTCTCCTTTTACAATTACCCCATTAAAAATTATCTTAGCCTTCCCATACTTTACTGCTTGGTATGTGAATAAAACTAAGATACACCTTCTGGTTTGAGGGTAAAAGTCTAGGAAAGTAGGAGATAAGCCACAGAGACAAGAGGTGTATTAAAGTCAGATATGACCTCTGGGATTACCACCTTGTTTTTAAAGGAATCTTTGAAGGCAGTCAGGATGGTCTCTGGTATGTGCTTTTTGTGAAAATCTCAGGTCTTCAAAAGGTGTTATCAAGCTGAAGCTAAAGTTATTGGCAAGCAAGCTCTGTCATGGTTGCCAGAGGTCAAGTTATAGAGAAATTTCTAAACTTGCTCTATGAGGACCCTCAGAAGTACAGGGTACCCATTTAACATGGAATTGAGGACGAAACCCCCCAGAATAGTGCATACCATACCATGCTTGGACATCGAAGAATATCATTCCAGGAGACACTGGCTCCTGGAGTCCAAAGGCATGAATCCTGAACTACCCCCTGCTCCTGCAGCCGGTGACTGAGGGGGGCCTCAGCTCAAGCAAAAACTGCTTTCTAACACTGAGCCTTGGTCTTCCCCTCTACAAAATGGAACCAATAGCTATCTTTACCCTGGACCTGAGGGGTGAAATTTAAGCTCCATACAGAGGGGTTGGGAAGGAAGAGGCCATTGCTAACAGCTGGACAGGAAAACAACCTGCTGCATTAGTAGCCAGAATCTGCTCAAGCATCAGAAGACCAAGGAACAATCATTGAGCATTTACTCATGACTCGTTTGGTATTAGTGGAAGAATCTGGAAAGAGCTATCTTTGAAGGATGGAGATTAGTGCTTCCTTCTCTTCTTCTGGAAGAGAAGGAGATTTCTGGGCTGTTAGGATGGCCTCACTAGTTCAGAGAAAAGAAGAGGAGGTGAACATGGCAAGAAGCTGGAAGAGCCAACAGATTAATTTGGAAGCAGCCTGCAGGTCAGGTGGAAGTGCAGAAGTCAACCCCTCCGGCCTCTAAGACACTGTGGGAGTGTCTGCTGACTGTGCCCAACAACACTTACCTCTTTCTTCCCACCTTCTCCCTCTTAGCCTGACCCCCTTCTTCTCTCTCTTCTCATCCTTCCTTCCTTCCTTCCTTCCTTCCTTTCTTTCTTTCTTTCTTTCTTTCTTTCTTTCTTTCTTTCTTTCTTTCTTTCTCCCTTCTTTCTTTCTCCCTTCTTTCTTTCCTTCCTTCCTTCCTTCCTTCCTTCCTTCCTTCCTTCCTTCCTTTCTCTTTCTTTCTTTCTTTCTTTCTTTCTTTCTTTCTTTCTTTCTTTCTTTCTTTCTTTCTTTCTTTCTCTTTCCTTCTTTCTTTCTCTCTTTCTTTCTTTCTCTGTTCTGACCCTGACTTTGATCCACTAGGGACTTTGGCAATGGGAACTTGAACTCTCAAAAGGGCAGATTCAACTCTTGTGACCCCGTGATTTGTTCTGGGATGTGTGCCTACAACCCCCATGACTTGGCCTTTGCCCAGGGCAGCCAAGTTCTTACATCCTTGTTCTAGTTCAGAGCCAGTGGGAATTAATCTATTCCCCATTACCTCACCACCTCTCTCTAATCCCCAGCCCTCATCTTAGTCTCAACTTCCTGGTTGAAGAAGAGCTTGCAGAATAGGATCTTGCTTAAATTCTGTTCCCACTCTCCTCCCCCAAATATGACATCTACCAAATCAAGAAAAAGAAATGAATTTTAAGGCAGTATCCCTTTGAGCCAGACGCTAATCTCTGGCAACATCTTCTGAAACAAATATCTAAAAGAGAATGACCTTCTTCTTCTGCCAATTTCTTCTAAAAAATACATAAGTATCCTTTAAGCCTATTACGATAATTTGTACTGGCTAGGCTACTCAGATTCTGTCTTTCCATTAACTGGGTTTCAGTGTGCTCACCATATTATTAATTAGCTTTAGCTTCAGTTGCAACAGTATAGGCTTAAAACTAACAGTTGTTCAAGGCCTAAGTAAAATTTCCTTTTGTAGAAAGTACACCTAAAAACAGAAAAGTTGAGAAAATACCACAAGTTTCCTCTTATTATCTAAGACCCAAGTTCCTTCTTTCTTTTACCTGTGTTGCAATTACTATGTGGCCTCATAGTTTAAGACGGCTACTGGAGTTAGCCAGTTCATCCCTACTCCAGGCAGAAGAAAGAGAATAGATAGGCTGGGATAAACAGTGAATAGATTCTTTTTAAATTTTTTTTTATTGTGAAAATACTGTACAGAGGAGTTACAGTTACATGAGCAAATAACTTCTCTGATTTTCTTTATTTTCCTCCTATATAGGGATCAGGGAAGGAAGGGTACACTGAGTGGTAGTGATCTCCACAGAGAACATTTGAGCATAATAATGAATGGCATGAAGCTTTTTTTGTAGGTAGAGAGAGGTCCTTTGCACAGAGAAATACCTTGCATGCAAATATAATGAAAAGCCGAAGACCACACACCGCTGGGAGCAGCCATTTCTCTAAGGCAAAGCTCCCAGTCAATAATCAGGGAGTGAAAAAGGCAATTTACCCAGTACACATTGCCAAGGAGTTTGAATTTCTTCTTGTTCTTCAGGATTTCTGGAGTATGTGTTCGCCAGAGACCCCGGCAGCTTGCTCATTAAAGATGCAGAGTGTCTGGCTCCATTATTCCAGAGAGGGTTTATATTAATAATCCCTGAGTTCCCAGCAAGGTGATTTGGCCATGAGCAGATGTGTGAGATAGACTTGGATTTGGTGTAGTGGGTGGCATTGTGGGTGTCAAGAGTGCAAGTAGGTAGGCCTGTGGGACAGAGGTTATAATTATTCAGGCATGAAGTGAAGGGCTTATTCTAATAGTGACAGTAGAAATACAGGTTCTTCAAGGGACGTGGCAGGATGTAGTTACATGATTGTATTAGGTTCAAAGAAGAGTTGAATGTAGCTCAGGTTTTAAAGGGTAGATGATCTAGCAGAGAGTGAGGCTGTGAAATGGTGGGGAGAAGAAGGAAATAAAGACTTCCATTTGGGACTGGTTAAGCTGAGGATGCCTAAAATATGTCCCACATGCTTTCTTATATTACAGAATGTGTACATGCACCTATGCACATACCAACACACACATACTCACATCTCTTCCTGTATTGCCCATTGATGAGGGGTTCTGAGCTGACCAGAGTAACTAGCAAGGGAAAATGACCTTTCCTTAGTGAAATGACCTTTCCTTATCTGACTTAGGAATTTGTGAAGCTAATCATGCTAATCATGTGTTATGAACATAAAAGAAACCTCAAATTGCTCTTCAGGAAAGAGAACGCCTCCACTTGGGAACGAGAGCAGTCATGATGTTCCCATCATCCCAGCCATGGGTGCAACCGCTTGCTGTGATGGATCTGTTCATTCTTTCCTCCCACTTGCTCATGTGTGCCTGGCTCATGGTTGGAATATCTTTCTCTTTTTCGGGTATCTATTTGGTAATCTCGCAGTTCTCAGGAAGTTATTCTATTCCAGAAGCTCCTCTGTCTCTTTCTGTTTTTCTTCATCTACTCTACTCCACTCCACCCTCATATTCTGTTCTTCTCCTGTCTTTTCCCTCATCTACATCAGGTGTTCTATGAGAAGCTGAACAGGGCTCATTCATAGTCTTTTTTTTTTTAATTGTGAAAATACTGTGCAGAGGGGTTACAATTACATGGGCAAGATAATGAGTACATTTCCTATCAAGCATTGTAGCCTCCTCCTTTGGTTCCCCTTCCCATCCCTTCCCATCCCTTCCCATCCTCCCCCCGCTCCCCCAATCCTCCCCACCCCACCCCCCACACCAAAGTTGTAAAGTTCGTTTTCGACATAACGACTTGTACATCTCATTGTTGCAATGGGTCCACCTGTATCCCTAGTTAAACGATTTGTTTTCCCCCTCCACAAATTATACCAATATCAAATACAGTGAAAGCAGGGGTTATACCGTGGGGGAGGGACATACAAAGTAACAAAGAAATCATCTTATAAATGTGTTAGAAACAATGGCATGAATACATATCTTAGGGTTCATTTCCCTAACATCACCTTATCTGACCTTTTTCTGCTTGACTCAGACATATACTAGATATTGCAAATAAGGGTAACCATGGGACCTATGTTTCTTTGGGCCTGGCTTACTTCACTTAATATAATTTTTTCCAAGCCTTTCCATTTCCTAACAAATGTGGTATATATACACAATGGAATTCTATGCCTCCATCATTCATAGTCTTTAATGGAAACACAAGTACTACCTCAGAGTAGTGATAATTCAGGACCAAGGACAGTGGCGTCAGGAACAGAGCAGGAGGACTGAGCTGACGAATGAGACTCCACACTTCAGGGTTGATGTGTGCATCACAGACGTACCTAAATATGAAATCAATGTGAAAATATGAGTAGAAGTGTTAGCTAATTCCCTAAAAATATACGTTTTCCTTAAATTAGCACAATCCTCCCCATGTGAGCATCATACCAGCTTTCTTGATTTTTTTTTAGCATAACTACTTTTTTTTTTCTCTTGTATAGGTGATAGAAAAAAATGTGGATCCTGAAACAATGCTGTTACCATATCTGAGGAAGAAGTGTATCCTTGTGTGTGTGTGTGTGTGTGTGTGTGTGTGTTTCTGTGTGTGTCTGTGTGTGTGAGTGAGAGAGAATATGTGTGTCTTTAGCTTCAATGACTTTATTATATAATATTTGAAATACCTTTTTATAGCCATATTGAGTCTCTTTGTTTCATCTTTAAACAACTTTATATTCATCTATGTCTCATCTTTGAAAAAATCCTATATCTTAGTTTCACCGCTGTGGCTGTCAGAAGAACCGAGATTTTTAGGTTCTCTGTTTTAACACTAAATCAATGGTACAAATCAGAGAAACTAGCATTTGGGAATTGAGGCAGTGGCTGTTTAAAGGGACTAGTGAAGCATCCTTTAGAATTATTAGTCATAATATTTACACATTTTTCAATGATTCATCCTCAAGGCCAGGCAAAAAAGAAAGCACAGAAATCTCCTAAATGAAAGTAAAACATGGAGAAATTTGTTTTTTTAAGTATTTGACATATTTTTCTTCAAGAAGTTACACAAACAGTCTTCATTTAACACATCAATTTATGTCTATTATAGAGAACTTGAACCTGAAAAATGTCATTGTAGGAAAACTTTCTTACCATGCTGGTCTTCCGGAGACCAGTACACCCCACAAAATGATCTGCAAAATCAAGTGACAGCTGGAGGGAGGGAGGGGGAAGAGAACATCACCCTGAGGTATTTAAAGCTACTTTTTAGACACAGAAGTATGCTCCTGAGAATCTCCTGAGATTTTTGAACATGAAAACAATGGGCACTGATATCTGACTCGGTCAGATGTATAATATTTAAAGTTTAGTTTACACCCTAGTAAACAAGATGGAAGACATCATCTTGTTTTGATTCTTCAAGAAGCATGCCCTTCCTCAATGGAGAGAGACGTGAAAGAGTTTTATTAGGAGATATGTCTCTGTGAAAGGAATCAGGGAAGAGTCAGAGAGGTTTGGGAGCTCTTAGACCGCAATGAAAGTCTGATGAGAGACACACAGACAGAGACAGAGAGACAGAGACACAGAGAGAAGAGACAGAATGAGGGGGGCAACTTGAGGTCTAGTTTCCTTCAGGGTGGAGGGGTGGGATACTATAACATGCAAAAAGAAATCAAGAATTTACAAAATACAGATAGCAGCTAAGACATACCTACATCGTTTGTTAAAAACATATCAAATAATTACATACTTAACAATCTATAATAATGATGCCTCCTATGGTCAGGGCTGGCTATCCTAGAAAGAAAATCATGGACAATATTTTATCTTTAACTGTGACTCTTCAGTGCGACTCACAGGAACAAAGTATGGCTGTGGAGGGGGTGGGTGTGGCGCTTGCACGGTGATGATCTCGCAATACAACTCTAGAACCAAGAAGATAAGGTAACTGGTAGCTAAGTCCAATTATTTGGTAAATGAGAGGTATTTATTTATTTATTTGTTTGTTTGTTTATTTATTTATTGGGTCCGGTAGTGGGGCCTGAACTCTGGGCCTGGGTGCTGTCCCTCAGCTCAAGGCTCAAGGCTAGCGCTCTACCAATAAACCACCTTCCCAGCCCCAGGTTTTTATTTTTAAGAGTTGTTTTGAACTGGATATTTTCTAGCAGTGTTTTTTCCCCTTTGTGTGTGTGTGGAGGTGGGGGGGGGGGCAGAGAATCAAGTTCTACATGCCATACCCTACCTACTTCTTTTTCCAAAAAAACAAACAAACAAACAAAAAGCAAATTCAGCTTCCTGGTCAGACTAAGCCTAGCATCTTCCCAGAAGATGGAATGGCATTTAGTGGGGGGAGTTAGTTGCAAACAATTAGACATTGTCAGCCCTTATCCAAAGAAAATCAAGTAAGTTGTTTGAGATTAGTCTGGAACTGTAATTAAGATATCTAATTTTAATCCTGCCATTTGATCCTCCAGCTGAGTTGATGAGTAAATTACTCTGATCCTCAGTGTCTACTTCTGTAAAATGAGTATGTTCATTTTCAACCTAGGGTCTAGTGAGTATCAGCTAAATTAGTTCACCCTTTCACCCACCATTTCTTTCCCAAACAGATAAACTTACATACAAAACAAAAAGTACAGAAGTAAAAAACAGTAACAAAAGGGGAACAAGATCCACAAAAAGTAATTTTTTTAAAAAAGAACCCTCATTTTATTTCTTCAAGTTCATTTTGATAAACATCATTTTACATGATCATATGCACATGGCTATTGAGCCTTTGTGATCCTCTCCTAAGAATTTCCCCCTTTGGTCTCACTGTGTGCATGTTTAGAGTCTTGTTTGATTTATCATGTCCATGTATAATTTTACTTGTGGAGGAAGGGAGGTTGGGAGGGAAAAAACTATGAGAAAAGAAGAGAAGAGGTGACACTGTTCCAAAGGAAATGTCCTCATTACCTGACTTATGTGAACTTCAACCCCCTTGGTACATCACCTTTACAATAAAAATTAAGTAAATAAAAAGTAATATGAGTCTGCATTAAGAACAAAATGTAGAGGCACAGCCTAGAGACCTCATACAGAACCTGCCTGTAAGAGACTCTGAGTACTTCCTCTTTCTCACTGGACATGAGGTAATTTGTAATGAGTGCTTCTCTGTTGCATTCTGAAGGCATTATCCCGCCAATGCCTGTCTGACCCCCATCTGTTCTCTACATGGCACTGCTGTTACCACAGTCGAAGGCATAGGAAGCTCCAAGACCAGAATTCATCCTATTCAGGTGAGGCTGTACCTCTTCCCTTGTAAGTCTTCTATGATTCAAAAACCACTGATGACAATGTGAGCTCCTGGGATTGTAGAGGTAGAGCAGTCGGGGCCTGCTGCTTGGTTGTTGCTAACAGGTAAAACCCAGCTGGAGCCAAGAATGAAACCTGACGTGTTGATATTGAGATATCTGAGTGTTCCATGACTAACTTCTTGGAAAGATGTTTTTGGGAGACTAGAAGAGTTTTCCTTTTTAAAGAAAACACTGATATGGCCTGGTTTTGTTCCTCTATTTTTGGATTATGTGGGACCTGTCTATCTACTTTGTACCTCCCCAAATCAAGAAAAAATGGAACTCAAGTACATTTTGGAACACTACTCTCTCTCCCTCCCTCTCCATCTCTCCCCCCTCTCTCCACCTCCTTCCTTCCCTCCCTCCCTCCCTCTCTCTCTCTTTCCCCCTCTCTCTCCATCTCCCTCCTTTCTTCTTTCCCTATCTCCCTGTCTCTTTCTTTCTCTCTTGCTCTCCTCCTTCACTCCCTTCTTCCCTCCCTTCACCTACTCCCTCTTTTCCCTTCCTTCCTTCCTTCCTTCCTTCCTTCTTTCCTTTTTCATTTAGAAAGTAGAAAATAACAGGATTTTATAGCTCAATGAAAATCTCCATCATCAAAAGCTTTGTCAAGCTCAGGGTTTGTACATAAGACATGGGATGGGCACTACAGTGGAATCTGTGGCTTTCCCCTACAACAACTCCTTTGAGAGCCTTCAGTGAGAAGGCTCCTTCAGACTCCTACTTTGGATTACTCATACATTCCCCAGATGCCATTGCTATCTGCTTTGTTCTAAGTCAATGAAGGTCATTTATGAGGTCATTTAGATAGGAGAAAGGCAGAAGCAACATAGAAAATGCAAAACCTCACATTCTCTAGATGTAAAATCTCAGCAGCTCGTGAGGAATACCTCAGTACTCAAGTGCACACAGGCATGGAGCACTCTTTCATTTTCTGCCAGTGATTCAATGTTGTCAGAAGACAGATTCTAAAGTGTACTTGTCCCCAAGAAGTTCGACTCCAAAGATTACATTTTAGGGGGTGAGGGAAAGGCAGTATGGAAGCAATATAGTATTTCCTTGATTATTTTTTTCTGGATTAAGATGGGTGCTTTATAAACTGCACACTAGAACATTGGTATACTAATAGGCAGATGAAAGGCAATCGTGAAAAACTATCAAGTTATTTTTCAAATTGTTTCTTAACTTGAGTGTAGTTTGGTTCATTTTTCTGAAGGACTTCCTTTATTTCAGTGATTCTCAACCTCAGCTGTACATTGAGACTCTCAGTAGTCTTTCACAGATATGTGTCTGTGACTCAACAATCTCCCCAGAGACTCTACACCAAGTGATCTGGGTTCCCCTGGGGTCCCAGCATTTTTAAGCTCCCCTTGATGATTCCAAAGGCTCAGAACCACTGTCCAAAGTGAAGCTCATAGCATGGTTGAAGGAGAAGAAAACTCAGCAATCAGTCAACCCAGCTTAGTTAGAGAAGTCTTGAAATGAGCTTTCAGGGGAGTCTTCCCCAGCAGAGGGCTCTCCTGAGAACCATCTCATGCCGTAGGTCAGCATTTCTACTTCCTGTGCTTCCAGGAGAGGATCGCCAAGTGTCATGGCACCCAGTGTGGCTTCTGCACCCCTGGGATGGTGATGTCCATGTACACGCTGCTCAGGAACCACCCCGAGCCTACTCTGGATCAGTTAACTGATGCCCTTGGTGGTAAGTTATACATGGTTCTTCCCCTGCCCCTCTTTTTTTGGTGCTGGGGCTTGAACTCAGGGCTTGGAAGCTGTCCTTGAACATTTTCCCTCAAGGTTGATGCTCTACTACTTGAGCCACAGCTTTTTGATAGTTCTAGCTTTTTGGTAGTCAATTGTAAATAAGGGTCTCACAGAATTTCCTGCCTAGGCTGGCTTCAAACCACAATTCTAAGATCGCTGAGAAGCTAGGTGTAAACCACTGGCACCTGGCTCTATGGTTCTATTTTTAAATGATGATGCCACATAAATTGTACACCTACTATATGCCATGTATTGGATTAAAAGCTATTTGAAGATTACCTTAACAATAATTTGTAAGATAGGTATTATTATCATCACCATTTCCTAAATGGGAAACTGAGGTTTAGAAACAAGTGATTTGTTCAAAGTTATGCAAACTATATGTTAGCTTATTGAAATCAAGCTCTAAACCAGATCCATACATTACATTTCACTGACACATTTCTTTTTTAATGTATATTTTGGTGTATTTCCTAAATCATTTAATTTTTAATATTCCCATAATTATAAGTGCCAGTAGTTGTCAATACTGTATTGTATACTGAAATACTGAAATATTTGCTAAGAGAGTAGATCTTCTGCTAAGTGTCTTTGTCACTAAATAAATGGGTAAATTAATAAATAATTGCTTGCTAGAGGTATAACTCAAGTGGTAGAGTGCCAGCCTAACAAGCAAGCCAGGCAGGAAATTTCAAGGTCCTTAGTTCAAAAGCCAGTACTGCCGATAGATAGATAGGTAGGTAGGTAGGTATATAGATAGATAGATAGATAGATAGATAGATAGATAGATAGATAGATAGATAGATAGATAGATAGATAGATAGATAGATAGATAGATAGATAGAAATGGCATGACAAAATTGAAGTGATGGATATATACACAAACATCAACTGTGAGGCTGGATTCTCAGATGCATTCTTTTGTTAAAAATTGTACTGCTGTCATTAAGATATTGTACAGGGGAATAACTATTTCATAAGTCAGGTAATAAGTACATTTCTGTTTTTGGACAATGTCACCCACAGGCATATTCTTCTCTCCAAACATATCATATGGTATACGCTTCATATACATAGCATTTTGTATATGGGCAATTGTGTCAGTAAAATAGCTTCTTGAAATTAAACTTAGTTCTGCAGTGTGACAACAGAGCAAGTTTTTAAAAAAATCATTGTCATTTGAGCACCTATTATGAGGAAGGTATAAAAATTGCTTAGTAGAAGCCAGTACAAATGGCTGAGCTGTGAAAATCTATTTCAAATAGGATTTTCTAGATGAAATGGACCAAAAAATTAGGCAGACCTTCCTTGTGGGCTGGGGTCCTTCCTTCCATCATGTACTTGGCAGCCTGTGCCTCTATCTAGGTCACTCAGTGAACAGAGCTGGGCTTTTCTCCTTCAGGTAACCTGTGCCGTTGCACCGGATACAGACCCATAATTGAAGCAGGCAAGACTTTCTGTAAAGTAAGTAGAAAGGCACACAGGTATATTTTTCCCAATGAAAAATGGTTAGGGCTAATTAGATGTGCTAGGGCAACAATCATGCTTACTAATAATAAGGATTTAAATCCGCCACTGCTATTCGTTTTTTCACCTTGGATGAAAGGTTCCTCCTCATTCATTGAGCTTGTTTAGGGAGTCACATCTTAAGCACCTAAACATTTTGACATTGCCTTCAGGTTATTGCTTCTAGGAGGTTTTGTTTATCAGGGCCAGGTACCCTGTCCATGTGTTCCTGTAGCTCTCTGTGAACATGGGATGTGCATTCCTCAACATAGACTTGTTCACTAGACTGTGTGCTGCCTGACAACAGAGCTCTCCTTGTGCACGACCATCACGATGCACTCATTGAGGAGCTTTGAAATCAATATTTGTTGAATGAATGAATGAATGAGTGAATAGATGAGCAACAAACAACCTTGACATGTATAAAGATTGCCTTTTGGAAGTTAAATTATGACAGTAGATAAAAACAGAGTGATGATAGCAATACTTTATAATATTTATTGTTAGCATTTAGAATAGTCAATATTAATGATTGATCATGGTTAGTATGTATCATTATACATCAGGCTTAGTACAAAATCTTTACATAGTTTAACTTATTTAATAATTACTATTATTCAAACTTTCTTATAAATTCATTTAAAATTTTTTTGTTGTTGTTTTGGATTGAGCTCCAGGCTCCACACTTATTAGGTGGGTACTTTTCCATGTGAGGTACTCCATGACCATTTTTACACAGGGGAACAATTTTGTTAATTTTCAGATAGGATCTTGTACTTTTTTCTTGGGCTAGCCTTGGACCAAGATCCTCCTGCCTATGCCTCCCATCTAACTGGCATTCCAACTCAAGCCCCTCACAGCCTGGGCACTGTCCCCGAGCTTTTTTACTCAAGGTTAGCACTCTGTACTTAGATCCACAGCTCCACTTCTAGCTTTTTCTGAGTAGTTTAGTGAAGACCTTGCCTGGGCTGACTTGACTTCACACCCCAATCCTTAGCTCTCAGCCTCCTGAGTAGCTATGATTACAGGCATTAGCCACCAGTGCTGGACTATAGGGCTTGTTTTATTGAGATGGAGTCTTACTATTTTCTTTTCTTTGAATTGGTCTCAAACTGTAATACTCCCAATCTCTCACCTGAGTAGCTGGGATTGCAGGTATGCTAACCCCATCCTAAACTCAGGTTTTCATTAGAGTGGGTTAGAATGTTTGCATGTAAGTGATTTGCTTTCATGACATCTAATAATCTTGATTTTAATTATTCTTTATATACTTTTTTGGTTTGTTTTAAAATGTATTTAACATTTTCTTATAAAGAGGCATTATGTTGGATGATCTTTCCCAACTTTAGAGTAATGTAACATTGGCAGGCTAAGGTTTAAATTTCACTATATTAGATGTATGATCTCATTTTTGAGTTATCAGGTGTTGGCTGGAATGTAGGTCCAGGGGAGTTAAGTATCCCTATTGATTCTATGTTATGATGTTTAGATTGCTGCCACTCCATTTCTTTTATGGTAGAATCACCATTAAATTTCTTACTGATTTATTTTCCACCATTAGACTTCTGGCTGCTGTCAAAGTAAAGAAAATGGGGTTTGCTGTTTGGATCAAGGAGTAAATGGATTGCCAGAACTGGAGGAAGATAACAAGGTCAGTGAAATGTAAAGTTGTTATAAAGTTTCCTCAGCACATAGGCAGCAGATAACTTCCTCATTGGAGGAGTAAGTGCTGCTCAAGTTGGCCAAGTTGAGCTTCTGCTGACGTTCCTTCCCCCATTCTCACACCAGCTCTATATAGAAAAAAGCCAACCTAGGAAGGACTCAGGGAGATGTACAGAAGTTAGCTAATAGATACAAGGGTGCAGTTGGATAGAAAGAATATTTCCAAATTGTTCTAGTAAAGAGGATCTTTACTGTTCTTAACACAAGTGAGAAATCATAAATTTCTGAAATAGCAGGTCAGTTACCCTGTATATAATTATATATTATATACACATTGCAATCTCAATACTATGTGTCATTTAAAAGAAATATATACTATATACATACATACATACATACATACATACACACATACATACATACATATACACATAGAGTACTGAGGTTTGAACTTATGGTGTTCTGCTTTGCTAGGCAAGCTCTCTACTACTTGAGCTATGTCCCCAGCCCTTTTTGTTTTAGGTGTTTTCTAGACAGGGCCTCTTGTTTATGTCTAGGCCAGCCTGGACCTCAGTACTCCTATTTATGCTTTCCATTTAGCAGTGATGACAGGCAGACATCCCCACATCCAGAGTTTTACAGGTCAAGGTAGGATCTCTCAAACCTTTTCTCAAGCAGTCCTCAAACCATAAGCCTCCTCAGTAGCTAGAATAACAACCATGAGATATCAAGTCCAATTAAAAACTAGATGTAAAAATACTTTAAAAAATGAGAGGCAACTTGGTCTCTCATTCTGGACTCAAATATAATTATCTATATGAGGGAAAAACACATTGAGCCCTGCTGTCACTCAGTTTTTGAAGAAGTTCTCTTTGAAGACTTTTTAAAGGGCCAGAAGCAAAATAGCTATGTGAGGAAGAAGAACAGGCAGTGGAAGTAATGAGGAAGCAATAGAGGAAGTGCTCATGATCACCTATGTGTGGGTAGCTGGCTCACTTCCTTTCCTGTCCCAGGGGCCAACAAGAAGATATGGGGTGTTGAGAGGATCGGAGCCCCAATGATATCTGCAGAGTTGCCAGAAAACTGTCTTGGAACCCTGACTGGGAGCTCAGAGATGGTGATGGATTGGCTAAATTTGGTCTACTGATCTGTCTGCTCCCAGCCTCATTCTATAAAGGATTTAAAGTAGAGTTGCTTGAAAGTGACACTGTAGGCAATCCTTATATAGACTTTCACTTTTGTTGTAGCTTCAGTCATTTGGGTTCACTATGGTCTAAATAGTTGAATGGAAAATTCAAGATATAATCCCCATGTGTCAAAATGCATTCATGCCATTCTGAGCTGTATGATAACATCTCATCTCACCCTATTCCTCTCAGCTCCAGTTGAGACATGAATTAGCCCTTTTCCCAGTGTTTCCACACCATATACCCACCTATTTGTCACTTAGTAGTTGGCAGGATATTGCAATGCTATGTTCAACTCTGTGTGTGTATCTCTCCTGGGGCTTGAACTCAAGGCCTAGACATTGTCTCTGAGCTTTTGTGCTCAAGGCTAGCACTTTACTACTTGAGCCACAGCTCCACTTCTGGCTTTTTTGGCAGTTTATTGGAGATAAAAGAGACTCACAGACTTTTTCCTTCCTGTCTGGCTTTGATCCACAAACCTCAGATCTTAGCCTCTTGAATAGCTAGGATAACAGGGGTGAGCCACTGGCACCCAGTTCAAGTCTTATTTTTCTTGCTAACATCCTCAAAACACAAGACTTTGGAAAATCATATTTGCCAGAGGTAGCTGCAGAGTGTTTCCTTTAAGTGAAAAAGTAAAAGTTCTAAACATAATAAGGAAAGGAAAAAATACATGCTAAGACTTATAATAAGAATAAATAAGAAAAACCATGCCATACATAATAAGTTCAATACTATCTATAGCTTCAGGTATCCATTTGGGGTTTTAAAACATATTCCTGGGCTGGGAAGGTAGCTCAGCGGTAGAGTGCATGCCTTGCAAGCATGAGGCCCTGGGTTCGATTTCTCAGCACCACATAAACAGAAAAAGCCGGAAGTGGCACTGTGGCTCAAGTGGTAGAGCGCTAGCCTTGAGCTGAAGAGCTGAGGGACAGCGCCCAGACCCAGAGTTCAGACTCCGTGACCGGCAAAAAAAAAAAAACCCAAACATATTCCTTGAGAATAAGAGTGAGGGAGACTACTGTAATCTCTGGTATTCTCTCTCTTTTTTAAGACAAGCTCAGTACTCTTCTCAGAAGTGGAGTTTCTGCCATTGGATCCAACCCAGGAGCTGATATTTCCTCCAGAGCTAAAGGTAAGAAAGGAGAGTTGAGCTCATCTTAGAGAAGAACTGACGGTGAAATCTGGGAGGCAGGAGAAGGGGATGATTGATTTTGAATTCTTTTAAAAGCTGATCAATAAATAGGCGACACTCATCTGTCATTCTTATTCTAAGCTCTGAAGAGTATGGTCCAAGGGAGAAATGAGCAGATGGTGGTATCTATATACAGTCATGAAGATACAATGTACATAGGCATGATCCCCACTTCCTCTTTTACAGAAGTTCATTTTTCCATTGGATAATTTGTAGAGCATATCATTAAGTACTGAAATGCACTTTATGGCATATAACCACTACATGGAACAGCCTTTAGAAGGAATTAAACACTGGCATATTTGTATCCTGAAATCTGATGCCTGGCAAAGCTCTACTTTTAGATCACTAGTTTTAGTTTTCAGATCTCTATTTCCTATATCTTTTACAACACAAATAGAATGGAAGCAGATGGCAGTTTGGTCACAAGTATCTTGAATCCCTGTTGTTTTTTTTTTCCCCAATAGATAATGGCTGAGAAACAACCACAAAAGACCAGGGTTTTTTGTGGTGATAGGATGATGTGGATTTCACCAGTGACTCTGGAAGAACTTCTGGAAGCGAAATTTAAGTATCCCCAGGCCCCTGTGGTCATGGGGAACACCTCTGTAGGTATGTAGATCCCAGGGACTTCTTGTGAGGAAACTGAGGGGAAAGACGAAGGAAGATAGCTTCATATAGGTCAATTCTTAGGAAATGCAGCCTGAGGTTGCATCTGTAATCCTTTAATCTTGAGCATTGCTCAAGAGACTTTCTGTCAGGAAACGAACAAGTCCCTGTGTATTCAGTGGAGCCAGCCTATGTCCTAAATGCCTGCTTCATGACGAACCATGGTGGCAGTGACCACGGTTCTGGCATGATGAGAGGACCTGGGCCCCATTTTGAAACTTCTCTTTATTTCATCTCTCAGTGATGTCTTGATAGAAACCCAACTACTCCTGGTCTATCTAGGAAGTTCTCCAAGAGAATTCTAAGGAAGCTGTATTACCTAAGGTTTAAGGTTGATACTTCTAAAGAGTCCTCCAAGCTTAGAGAAGATCCACCTGCCAATCTTTCTGTATATGGTTTGGCAATACATAGCCCAGTAGGAAGAATAAAGATGTTTATAGAGATAATGTATCTGTTAAATTATAATTTCTAAGTTAAAAGGGCAATTAGTTCCTTTTTATCCCTATCATGGTGATTTCCCTCTAATATTTTAGGTCCTGAAATGAAATTTAAAGGTGTCTTCCACCCGGTTATAATTTCTCCTGATAGAATTGAAGAACTGAATGTTAGAAAACATGCATGTAATGGTGAGTTCTTAAGGGTCTTGTGTTCATCAATTTACAGACAAAGACAAAGAGAATTATCCCCAGCTACTATATGCACAGAGATTCTCCTTTTATCTGAGCCATGGCATTCTGGAGGAAGGTTCTAGAAAAAGCTCTCTAAAGTTACACAAGAGATGAATTGCCTGAATTGTCAGATTTTTACAAAAAAAAAAAAAAAAGCTTTGTCTTCACTCTAAGAGAAATGTAACCACTATTCAGTGAAGCTAGTGTCATACAGAAGAGAAAGATGAATGGGTGTGATCCCTCCCTTTCCAGAAGCTCACGAGTAAGCAATGAAATTTTATGTATTAAGTAGCTATCTGATTGGCTTTCCATGCCTGTAAAAAAATTGATCTAATGGAAAAGATAAGAAGCAATTATCATAAGGTGGATTTTGGAATCCAGTTTGATCCTTGACGTGTGTGTGTGTGTGTGTGTGTGTGTGTGTGTGTGTGTGTGTGTGTGTGTGTGTGTGTGTGTGTGTGTGATTACTTTTTTGTCACCTGTGAAGTGGGTCTATTAATAACTCAGAGTTTTATTCACATTCATGGGGATATCCACAACATTCAGAGCAATACCTTCTAGTGAGTGAGCGTTCAAAGAACTTAGCCATCAGTGTTTCCACCACACCTTCCACCACTTCTAACACCAGCCATGCTCACCGACACAACCCATACCACCCCCCACACCATCCTATCACCACCTTCACCTCTATCACAGTATCACCACCTCATCACCATTACCACTAGCAGTAAGCAGGATAGCAAGTGTCCAGTAGCCTAATGGAAATCTTCAGGTAAGAAGCTATCATGCTGTATTATTTATTTCAGGACTGACCTTGGGTGCTGGCCTCAGCCTGGCCCAGGTAGAGGACATCCTGGCTGAGGTGGTCCAGGAACTCCCAGAAGAGAAGACACAGACATACCATGCTCTCCTGAAGCATCTGAGAACTCTGGCTGGACAACAGATCAGAAACATGGCGGTATGCATTTGACAGCGGTAAACTCAGTGTGCATCCTGAGGATGACTGTCCTTGGTGAATCACTTTTTATCTTCTGGAACACACAAAAGGATTAGTTCTCCAGAAACTTGCTTAATCCTGATTTCTTTTTTTGGGGGGGGGTCCAGTCGTGGGGCCTGAACTCTGGGCCTGGGCGCTGTCCCTCAGCTCTTCAGCTCAAGGCTAGCGCTCTATCACTTGAGCCACAGCACCACTTCCGGCTTTTTTTTCTTTTTGCTTATATGGTGCTGAGGAATCGAACCCAGGGCCTCAGGCATGCAAGGCAAGCGCTCTACCACTGAGCCACCTTCCCAGCCCCCTTAATCCTGATTTTAATATTTGTATTTTGCAATTACTTAACAGAAGTGAAAATATCTTTATTTTATAGTCTTTAGGGGGCCATATTGTCAGCAGGCACCTTGATTCAGATCTGAATCCTCTCTTGGCTGTGGGTAATTGTACCCTCAACTTGCGATCAAAAGGTAAGTGCTAGCTCCTATATGAGGAATTTTTTTTTGTTCTACAATAGCATTTTAATCTTTAATGTAATTAATTTCATTTCATTTAACTTCATGATATTCCATAAGTAACAAACACATCACTTATTTTAGAATACCCATTTCTAATATTTTCTCCATTAGAAACATTGTAAACAAAAATATCCATGCCACTAAACCTTTACAGATGTATATTATTACATCTTTAGATAAATTCCTAAAAGATGAAAGTAGTTGATTAAAAGACATGCCATTTCAGGGAATTAATATAGTTCACCAGATTGTCCAGAAACACTATATCACCATGAGGGACAGTAGGGAATAAATATTTTTCTCTCCTTAGCAACAGGGAGGATTTTGTTTGCTTTTTTAATTTACTATTTGCCACTCTGATGGATAAACAATAATCCTTTGCTGTTTTAATTTGCATTTCTTTCTGATAAGGCTCACCATTGTTTATTAGCTATTTATTGGTTCAGAACTACTTGGCAATTATTGAATCTGTTCCCTCTACCTTATTTTTTTCAGTTATTGAAAAATGACCATTTCTATATTAACAATTTTCTTCACTGGAGAAAAATTTCTCTGCTGGAGAGAATTATGAATATATAATATTCATTATTAATAATAATATAGACTCTTTTGAAGGCTAGAAAGTTGATCAGTCTGGTCTTATGCATGCCACACACTCCCAATCTGATCATCTGTTTCTTTTTGAGATCTTCCATAAGAAAAATTTTTTCTCATACTAGTCATCTACATCGAACATGCTTGCATTGGTTTGTGTCTCGATGTGATCTGACTGTTGAAAGTAACTACAAACCAGGAGGACTACTGGGACCCTTTATTTAAGATATTTCCCAGATAGTCCAGGAGCTTTGGACATCCATATCATGCTTTATACTTCTCAAATGCCTACAGCTGTGTTTTTTAATTTAACAATATATGTAAGTAGGTAATACATGTTTTTAAGTGAACAAAACCACCAAATTTACAGAGGGTCATATAGAACTTCCTAGTAATTGTTGGACAAGTTGGAATAAGAGAAATAAAATTCCAAGACTTAGTTCCAAAAATAAAATCAAGTAAATAAATAAATAATAAATAAATAAATAAAAATAAATATAAAAATTAATAAATATATTAAAATATATTAATAAATATGAATAGATATATAAATATATTAATAAATACTAATCAATCAATCAATATTTATTTATTTACTTGATTTTATTTTTGGAACTAAGTCTTGGAATTTTATTTCTCTTATTCCAACTTGTCCAACAATTACTAGGAAGTTCTATATGACCCTCTGTAAATTTGGTGGTTTTGTTCACTTAAAAACATGTATTACCTACTTACATTGTTAAGTGCATTGCTAAATATGTACTCCTTTTAGCACCAAAAAGAATCAAGGACAGAAATCATATGAATATCTCAATAGATGCAAATAGATCCTTTAAGAAAATCTAACCATCTTTTATAACAAACTTTCCAAAGGAACTAGGAATAAAAGTAATGTACCCCAACATTATAAAGATTGTATTTGACTATAGCCTTTATGTGTGCATGTATGTTCTGTATGTTTGTACGCCAGTGTGTGGCCATTTCCTCTAAAGTCAGGAGCAAGACAAGGATACCTAGTCTTCCAACTCCTATTTTAATCCAGCACTAGTGTAGTGGGGAGGAGCAGTGAGACCACTCATTCCGCAGTGAAAATGTAAAAGATTTTATTGAGTGAAAAGTGCTGACGCGCCAGGACCGCACCTGGAGTTGGGATCCCAGGAAACGGCCCCGAGTGCCGGCCCATACGGGTTTTTAAGCATTTTGGGCTAGGGTGTTGGTTTTAGCCAATGATTCTTACAAGAAATGCACACCTTAAGTTTAAATTTCCTGCCAAGGTTTTGCTTGTGAAAAGAGGGGAATAGAACAAAGGGTAGTAATGGTTCCTCTGGGTTAGGGCTCCCATTGCTCAGAAAACTGCAGAAGCAGAGTTACAGAGTTACAAGGTTATGGAGTTACAGAGTTACAATTACAGTTACTAGCTAAAGTAATGAGTTACCAGGGAAGTCTTATCTACAGCACACTTACATATATACCTTAAAATCATTCATTATCCATTTTTCATAATCTAAGTCAAATATCATATTATCTTTACATCCTCCACAATATCACTAGAAATCCTAGTCAGAACAATAAAATAAGAGAAAGAAATAAAAGGGAAGGAAGAAGTCAAATTATCCTTACTTACAGATGATAGGGTTTTATTACTAAAAGACCCTGAAAATTCCACAAAAACCCTTAGATCTAATAAACAACTTTCAACAAAGTAGCAGGATACAAAAGTCAATATACAAACCCCTGTTGCCTTTCTATGTACCAATGATGAGCAGAAAAAGAGATCAGGAAAACAGTCCCATTCACAATAGCCTCAAAAAATTTAAAAAGTACCCAAGAATAAATTTAATTAAGGAAGCAGAAATTGTTAGGAAAAACTATAAATTACTGGAGAAAGAAATCTAAGAGGGCACCAGAAGATGAAAAGACCTTCCTTGCTCATGGATTGGCAGCATCAATATTGTGAAAAGTAGTATTATCAAAAGCAATCTATATCCAATGCAATTTCCATCAAAATTCTAATGACATTCTTCACAGAGGTTAAAAATAATCTCAAAATTCATATTGAAGCATAAAAAACCTTGATCACACAAAGTAATCCTGAGCAAAAAGAATAATGCTGGAGATATCACAGTACTCAATCTCAAACTAAAGTACAAAGCCATAATAATGAAAATGGCATGGTAGTGGCACAAGACAAATATGTAGAACAATGGAACAGAATCAAAGACCCAGAAATAAGCTCACACAGTTAAAGCCAGCAAATTTTTGACATAGGTGCCAAAAATGTGGAGAAAATATAACCTTTTCAACAAGTAGTGCTGAGAAAACTGGATGTCCTCTACTAATATCAACTCCAAGCGGATAAACTACTAAATAATACTCAGGAGAAAGATTTCAATGTTTTCAATTTAAGTAATACCCTTTTATAAAAAGTCATACAATGAAACGTTTTGTGATAGGATGCAAACACCAAAATGTTCTTAAGCCAAGTGCCTGTGGCTCAAGACTGTAATCCTAACTACTCAGGAGGTTGAGATCTGAGGATCAAGTTCTTAGCTAGCACGTGCAGGAAAGTTTGTGAGACTCTTATCTCCAATTAAGCAGCAAAAAAAGCTGACAGTGGAGCTGTGGCTCAAGGGATAGAACACCAGACTTAAGTAAAATGGGGCAGCACTCATTCCCTGAGTTCAAGCCCCAGTATTGGCAACACAACAAAAACCCCTTAGCTTTCATACTGAAGTCATATTTTCTTACAGCTGTAGGCTATTCCTACCTTCAGTATGTTGATTAAAGAACTGAAATTCCTCAGTTGCTGGGCAGAGATGTAAATGACTAAAACAACAGCTCACTGGCACAGAAATTCATTGGAGGGGATATTTTTTAACTCACTACTTACTGTACTCATTGGGTTCCTGGTTATTTAATGGGTGTTTGTTGACTGACTTGAGCAGCGATCAAAAGTAATATTAGTATCCACTCCTGGCAAGGCTGTAAGAGAATTATACTTCCAGGAAGAGAGACTTCAAGGGTCTCATTGAGCTAAAACTTGTTGTTACTCTGCTGAGTATCTCTTATCTATAAGCAAGCAAAAAAGAAAGGCGAGGAGAAAGAGGGTCCTAGACTAGAAGAATCTTAGCCAGACGCCATCAGAGGATAAAAGGCGTGTAAGCATAGAAACAGCACTTCTTTCCCCAAGCAACTAGTTTCCTGATGAATTTGAATCACTTCTCACATTTTGGAAGTTACTTAATAGACTGACTACTCCAAGGGAAAATGTCAATTCTTTCCACAGAAGGGGAGCGGCAGATCCCTTTAAATGAACAATTTCTCAGCAAGTGTCCTGGTGCGGATCTGAAGTCTCAGGAAATCTTGGTCTCAGTGAACATCCCCTATTCCAGGAAGGTGAGGAAATCCTTTCAGGTTTGCCTCTGGGTCCATAACTCCTTTATCCCAGCATTGAGGGGCTCAGAAAAAAATGTGGAGTGTTTGCCGAGGAGAGAAAACTCCACTGGAGGAGTAGCTAGAGCCACTGTTTTACAGGCCTTATGTCTAGCTGGCTTTCATTTGTGTTATACACTTTCCTAGTATTCCTAGAACTAGAACTTTCTCATGCTCCCCTCCCCACAAATCCTAAAGTTACTTTTTAACATCTGGTAATGGTAGTTCATACCTATAATCTCAGCCACTTGGAAAGCAGAGCTTATAGTTTGGGACCATAAAAGTTAACAGGACTCCATCTCAACCAATAAGCTGGATGTGATAGAGTGCATTTGTCACCTCAGCTACACTGGAAGCATAAATAGGATTTTGATGTGTGTCAGTGGCTCACTACTAGTCATCATACTACTAGGAGTCCGAGCTTGGGAAGATCATGGTTCTAAGCCAACATGGGCATATGCAGGAGATACACATGCACATGCATGTGCAGGAAGGAAGACCAATCTCATAAAGGAGGATAACAGAGGAAGAATGCTGGCAAATTATTTGCAACTATGAAAAAAAATAATGTGCAAAGGGGCTGAAGGAGTGGCTTTGTGGCAATGTGCAAACAAAAGGTCCCAAGTTCAAACTCCAGTACTTAAAAAAGAGAAAGGTAAAATACAATTTTTGTACCACCAGGCTTTTCCCTAAATGAGACACAAGAATATACCTCTGCTTGTTTCTTGGGATTTGAAAGAGGCTAAAAAATACATTTGCAGTAGAACTTAGTGGGGGAAAGCAAGGCCTTCGAAGGCAGAGACTTAGGTTTGAGTTCTGGTTTCAAGATCTGAACTAATCATTAGATCATTCCAAGCCTTTGATTGCTCATCTGTAGCATGGGAGTAATCATGCCTGACTCGGGACATGCTCATTTCCTAAGGCTGTCAGAGCAAATAAGTACGGACTCCTGGCTTGCACAACAAAGGTTTGTTTTCTAGAAGTTCCAACAGGTATCTGATGTCAAGGTCAGACTTCTGGCCTTGGTCATTTCCTCCTGCCTTCACATGATCTTCCCTCTTTCATGTCTATGTCCAAAGTCCCTCTTCTTACAAGGCCCCTGCCTAATAATCCCATTTTTAAATTTAATTTTATTATCAAGGTAATAATCCCATTTTAACTTTTGCTCTCTGAAGATTTATGTCCAAAGTACTGAAGTCCTGGGGGTTTTGAACATCTGACTTTGAGGGGATAGGATAAGAGAGGATACAACATGAATTCAGTGGCACAGTATACACACTGGCACTCCATTGTCATTCTGTGTTTCTGTATGGGTCACCTAAATTCCTTGCAGTGGGAATTTGTGTCCGCCTTCCGACAAGCCCAGCGGCGACAGAATGCACTAGCCATCGTCAATTCAGGAATGAGAGTCTTTTTCAGAGAAGGGGACGGTATAATTAAAGAGTTGTCCATCTTGTATGGAGGTGTCGGGTCAACCACCATCTGTGCCAAGAATTCCTGCCAGAAACTCATTGGAAGGTAAACATCGAGTTCTTACACTCCAGTAACAGCCACCTGATCAGTGGCAAGATGTAATTATTATAACTTTCCCATTAAAAAATGTGTCTTGTCTTTAAGTAGTTGTACAAAGGAGTTGCCATAAACCAAAGTAGATTATGAATATAGTGCCTCTCGACCAATGTTACCCCTTTCAACATTCTTACCCACCAACCCAGTCATTCCTTTATCTTCAGTTTAGGTTATGTATTGATTTTTTTTTTTGCAATTTAACAAAGCAATTTATGTTTACAATGAATCTTGTTTTGTTATTGTTGTTGATAGTGGTGCTTGAACTCTGGTCCTGGGCACTTTCCCTAAGCTCTTCAGCTCAAGGCAAGCGCGCTACCACTTGAGCCACAGTGCCACTTCTAGCTTTTTCTGCTTATATGATGCTGAGGAATCGAACCCAGGGCCTCATGCATGCAAAGCAAGCACTCTACCACTGAGCCACCTTCCCAGCCCTACAATGAATCTCGATCTGTGTCACCACTTCAACATCTTCACACACCCCTTCAACCCACCCCTTCCCTTGTATATCTCAGTTCTGAGATACTTACAATGAGTTCTTGCCTGCATTCTCCCCCTTTCCCCTTTCATTCCTTTTCCCCCTCCCCTTGGCTCCACCTTGCCCTCTTGCAAGTACCCACTTCCTGGCACCTATTTTGTTGTGCTTTGACTTAGTCGTTTTAAAGAATTTTTACTGTTTGTGCTCTTCATAAAGTCTATTGCATTTCAATTAATTCACTGTAACCTATTTAATGGCAGGAAATTCCAGGAAGATATCATGATTGTTTATATATGTATGTATGTATGTATGTATGTATATATATATAAATATATATATATATATAGAGAGAGAGAGAGAGATAAGAGACAAGAGAGAGAATGCCCATCATCCCATATTTTTGTCATAAAAATAGATTATATAAGTTTGTTCTACAATTAATTGCTAGATGTATTTACTTACCTTACTTCCTCTGTCTACAGGTAATAACAAAGTAATAAAGAATCACAGTTAAAAGCATACACTTTAAGCCTTTGGTGAGATAGACTGCTTGACCACAATCTCAGTTCAGCCTCTACGTGATCCCAGTCAGTTCACTTAAATTTATGGTCCTTCAGTTTCCTTGCCTGTCAAAGACAGGCATCTCCTAAATATTCAATTGAGAAGATTAAATGAATGAATGCTTTCACAGTGTTAACGTAGAACTGGACACACAGTAAACGTCCTAGCAACAGACAGAATGGATTCCTGATGTAACAACAGTTTGTTTCATTTTGGTTTGTTTGTTAGTCTTTGAGACAGACTCTTATTATGTAAGATGGCTTTGAATTCTTAGTTCTCCTGCTCAGCCTCCCTAGTGCTGAGATTACAGGGATGTACCACCATTCCCAGACAGCTAAGGATTTTGGTGGTGAAACTCAAATTAGACACTTTGAGAAATGGTACACTGCTGTGAACATGGCTTGCCTGACACCAGAACTTTACTCTTATTTCTTACATTACACAGTAGCTATTTGTCTTACAATATTCACTGAAACTGTATAACTAGTATACAGAATATATACAGTATATACACTAGTATACTATATACTAGTTCAACTGTATAACTAGTCCTGCCAGCCTAGGAGTCTCTTCCTTTATCTCTCCCAGGCCCTGGAATGAAGAGATGCTGGACACAGCTTGCAGGCTGGTTCTGGATGAAGTCTCCCTTCCAGGCTGGGCTCCAGGAGGGAAAGTGGAGTTCAAAAGGACCCTCATCATCAGCTTCCTCTTCCGGTTCTACCTGGAAGTGTCACAGATTTTGAAGAGAATGGTAAATGGAACTGGCCATGTATTAGTTCTCCCAGTGTTGGAAGGATATGGCGATGTCCACAGTAAAGGCCCCCGCCCTGCTGAGTTGCTTTGGAATAGAATGATCCAACCTCTTTTCTTCCGCTTGAAGAGGTTTTGCCTTCTTGTGTTTGGCTTTCCTCTCTGGGCCCTGCTGCTTTTCTCTCATGCAGGAAATGATGGTGGCACCTACTGCATGGTCATCCTAGGAAAGGGGTGGTTCTGGACCCTTGTGCTTCAGAGTACTGATTACTTAGTCAGAACCACAACACAGATAAGACAGACATTCTGTGTCTGGTCTCACTCATGCCAACTCAAGTGACAAAACGTTTGGCTAGCGAGGACAGAACTAAAAGAAAGAATTCTCTGCATTCCTTTTGCTTGACCCAAAAGAAACTTGAGCCATGGCTTCATGAGCCCCATACCACAACCAGCCAACCACACTAGACTAGAAGCTATTATTGGTCTGGAAATCATTTTATTAAAATTTTAAGTAAGTGCCACAAAGTCTCCACTTATTATTTTATCTATTTAACTATTTTGCCAGTAGTGAGCCTTGATTCTCACGGGACTTTTTTTGTTCAAGGCTGGTGCCGCTACCACTGGAGTCATGCCTCAACTTCTAGCATTTTGCTGGTTAATTAGAGATAAAGGTGTTGTAGATTTGTCTGCCAGAGCTAGCTCTGGACCACAATTTACAGGTCTCAGCCCCCTGAGAAGCTGAAAATATAGGAATAAGCCACTGGTGTCTAGCTTATCATTGCTTTGAAGGAAGGTATCTTCTCAGTATAGAGGGAAACCAGAGGGTTTCAGATGGGAGTCTTGAGATCATAGATAAGTGAAATACTATTGCCAGGTCATAAGAAACAAAAAATTCAGCCAATGCCAGACTCTCCTCAAAATGAACAGTGTACTAAGACCATTCCTTAGTGAACCAAATAACATCATTTAAAAGTTCCACTTTATAGTTCTAATATTATCTAAATATCTACCATGGTTCTCCTTTTTTCAGGACCCATCTCACTGTCCTAGCCTGGCAGACAACTATGAGAGTGCTTTAGAAGATCTTCACTCCAGACACCATTGGCAAACACTAAACTACCCGGTGAGAAGCCTTTTTATCTTTGCTTTTGTTGTTGCTCCCAAGATTCTGGGCTATGGTAACTTCACCTGGACACCCTGCCGCCTCTCAGTGACTCTCAAGCTTAATAGGCCCAAGCAGCTCTTCTCATGAGTTCACAGTCTCCTTCAGTGTAAATTAGAAGTTTAGAATCAAAGCCAGATGAATGCTACCTATGGAGGAAGTGGTCAGGCAGGGATCAGAGGATTGAGGTTCCAAGTCAGCCTGGGCAAAGTGTGACCCACCGGCCTCCCACCAATGGCTGAGAAGTTCATTCCAATCAATGTGGGAATAGGTAGTAGGATTGTATCCCAGGCCAGCCTGAACACAGAGCAAGACCTCCACCTTAAAAATAGCCAATGCAAAGCCAAGCTGGAGGTGTGATTCAAGTAGTAGAGTACCTACCTACCAGGCATGAAGGAAGTCCTGATTCAATCCCTAGTACTGCCCAAAAAAAGAACAGTTCAAAACTGGGCTAGAATTAGCTTGATAGTAGAACATTAGCTTAGCAGAGGCAAGGCCCTAGGTTAAACCTCCAGCACCACATGTGCATGTGCTGTGCGTGCATACGTGCACACGCGCGCGCGCACACACACACACACACACACACACACACACACACACACTTCAAAACCAATGAAGATTCACAAAGAAAAACAAAACTAGCAGTGGTAATTTTAAACAAAAGCATCTGTTTTGATCTTAGCAGTCATATGTTTTGTACTATAGACTTGTGGCATTAACATAAAGGAGCTACCCAATTTGCCATGCTTTCTGCCCTTAGCTTTGTGATCAAAGTACAAAGTTGTGTCTAAATTGGGCCTTGAGTTGCTCTGGCTTCATCTGAGGAGACAGACAGTACCTATAAGCTAATGTAAAGCAATGCCACATTTATTCATTTACCTATTTATGTGTGTATGTATATATTTATTTATTTGTGTGCCTGTACTGGGCTTGAACTCAGGGCCTGGGCACTGTCTCTTAGCTTTTTCACTCAAGGTTGGCGCTCAGCTCTACCTCTCATTTTTTAGTGTTTAATCATTGATAAAAGAGTCTCACAAACTTTCCTGCCTGGGTGAGCTTTAAACTGTGATCCTCAGAGCTCAACCATCTGCGTAAGTAGGATTACAGGTGTGAGCTACCAGTGCTTGACAAGGAACAGTTTTATGAGAGCTGCTGATTTGTTTTGTAATCAAATGTGGACATGGTCTACGAGATATTGACTCAATATTTTACCTCAAATCCCTCCTAGTTCTAGTAGGTTTTCTATGAGTTACAGTTTAGAGATCAATCAAACATGACTTCTAGCTGTTTACCAGCCTTTCGAATGAAAGCTATTAAAAAGAACAAAATTTCTCATAACCTTCAAATGGAATTTTCTGACACAACATCATAAAGTACATCCCAAATTAGATGAAACTTGATGTGTTTTTCCTTGGAATTAATATTAAGAAACTTGACAGAGAGTATAAGTCAAGAATAAGGAGAGAGTTTTAAAAACACCAGTTCATTAAATCTGTTGTTGGATTTAGTTATAAAGGCCTACAGTGTGTTATAATGAAAAATCATGTTGCTGTATACCCCTTGAAGTTTTAAGTTCAAGATGTTCAAAAATTCAAATATACCAAAACTTATTTAGAAATGAACATTTTGAACATTAAAAACAGCTGCCATCTTCCCTGGCATTTTGTGAAATATAGAATTCACAATCTTCCACTTACAAATATCCTAACAGTGCCTTGGCAAGGGAATGCATTTCAAAAAGGAATAGCAACAAATCAGTGGGCATTCAAGTCAGCTAAACTGAGGGGGTTGTTATTATAGATTTCAAGGCAATGTTTGGGATGCAGCTTATTTTCCACATGGAGGAGTTTTGTTTTTGTTTTTCCTATGTCTTTCACACACACACAAGTTCCATGTTGCTAGAGTAACTTTACAACCTTCACTATGAGCATTTTCGCTCAGATTATTTTATTAACACAAAAGAATTTTACTAGTGTTTCAGTTAACTTTCCATCACTGTAACCAATACCCGAAATAATCAACTTAAAAAGAGTTTCTTTTTCACTCGTACAAACTTTGAATTCATGCTTGCTTGGCTGGTGCTCTACCACTTGAGTCACTCCTCTACACTAGATTTTTGCTGACTCTTTTAGAGATGAAGTATCAAGGAATTTTCTGCCTGAGATGGCTGAGATCCTCTGATCTCAGCTTGCTGAGTAGTTAAGAGTTATAGACATGAGCTACTAATGCCCAGTTGTTATTTTGGCTTACAGTATGGGATAAATTCTAGTTCATGGTTAGGTAAACCTGTTGCTTTTATATTTCTGGTAGAGCAGATGTTCAGAGTGGAGAAAATATTGCCTCATGGCCAGGAAGTGAAAAGGAGAAAGAGGAAGAGATGGAGACAGCTCTGTTCAAGGGGATTCCACCAACGATGTGAAATCCCTCAGTAGGCCCTACCTCTTAAAAAGTTTTTACTACCTGTCAAAATCAGCCTGCTGGGGATGAAGCCTGTAATGTCTTTGGGGACATTCATGATCTACACTCCACCATGTAGCTTGAGATCATCTGCTGTAGGACAAGAGAACAGGGTCTTAGCCATAGCATAGAGCATGCAGAAAGCAATCAAATAAATGCATTAATAGATCATTACAGATGACTGCAGTGTACATGTAATCTGTTTCATATTTGCCTACTCAAAAGAAGAAAGATATATTTTGGAAGTTTTCCTCAATGTTTTGGCAGGCCTCACACAGTAAGAATTCAAAGACTTCTGTCAATGTTATGATATGTTTTATTCTTTACATTAAAAGTGTCAGCAACAGAAAACTCTAGGAATAAGCTTGAATTAGCTACCATTTTGCTTTTTAGAATGATAAAATAAAACAAAAAGTCTCTTAGTTTAAAAAAAAGATGAGGTTTCTTTTTTGTGTGTTCCTCCCTCATGGCATAACCCGTTTTCACTGTATTTGATTCCAGTGCCCTGCATCTTGTATATACATTTTCCTAATTTGGGGAGGGGAAGGGAAATAACAAAATGCTGAAACAAGGATACAGGTTGACCCATTGTAACAATGTTGAAAATGAACTTTACAACTTCGGGGGGCGGGGAGGTTTAGGGGAGGTGGGGAGGGAAGGGATAGTAGGGGAAAAACAAAGGTGGGGGTAACAATACTCAATAGGAAATGTACTCATTACCCTACTCATGTAACTGTAACTACTCTGTACAGGATCTTTACAATAAAAAAATACTAAAAAAATGTGGGTAATTTTTACTGAAGTATTGTGGGAGCTGAGAGCCCAATATGACATCATCATTCCACACTTTAGGGAATATTGTACAAAGGAATCAGTTCCTACTATCTGAAAAAAATGTAGCTGTTAAAACCCCCATAGCACTTTTTCTTTTGATCACCATCTGATCAAAAGGAAAGAGAGAAGAGAATTGCTAAGAGCTCTGTTCATGAAGACATAGCACTATATCAGTGGGTCTGGTGTGTACTGGAGCTGCTTCAAATCCATACTCATACCTTAATCTCTATATGCAAAATATATGAACACTAGCAAGAGAATGTAATTTTATATTTCTTCCCAGAAGGAAGATTTAGGTTCATTTACTTATGCAAATGGAATTTGAGATGTACAAGACGCTATGTCGAAAAATGAACTTTACAATTTAGGCATGGGGCAGATGTAGTTGTGGAGATGGGAGGGAAGGGAAGGTAGGGGAAAAACAAAGGAGGAGGCAACAATGCTTGATAAGAAATGTACTCATTACCTTGTGATTGTAACCTCTCTGTACAGTATTTTCCCAATAAAAAAGTTAATAAATAAAAAGATTTTAGGATCTCAGGAAAAAGCGCTGCAGGAGAGGAAAAGCCTTGCATCATAGCTATCTAGTCTAATTGACTGTTGAATTATCATAAAAAGACTTATTGTCCTGGTGCTATTATGAATTGTGACTGCTTTGTTTTCTCAACATGTCCTGGATAGGGGGCAAATTGTATAACTGCCCTTCTTGTGGGAGAGATGCATTACATGAGTATTCCTGTTTTTGCTACAGAAATATAAAAATTATATGTTGGTTGTTTATTAAACAGAATGTCAATCCAAGGCAGCTTCCTCAAGACCCAATTGGCCGGCCCATGATGCATCTGTCTGGTATTAAGCATGCCACTGGGGAAGCCGTCTACTGTGATGACATGCCTGCGGTGGACCAGGAGCTTTTCCTGACGTTTGTAACTAGCTCAAGAGCTCATGCTAAGATTGTGTGAGTGTTCTACCCATAACCCTCATGATTGCCTCCTTAGCTGCCTCAGTCCATTCGTGGAAAGCTATGATATGCTTGTTGGCAATATCCAAGGCAGACGAAAGGTGAAATAAGATGAAATAGCAGATTTATGACCAGATTTTCTTTCATATCATAACGCCCTAATCCCTAAATTTCTTCCCAGATATATGGCAGAGAATGACTTGAGTAGCTCTTACCTGTATCTTCTTTTCTGACTGTTCTCAATGCACTGTGGGCTGTGTGCATAGCCTCCTGAAGGGGTCCTGTGTGGTATGTTGTCCCCTAGGTCCATGGATCTGTCCGAAGCTCGCAGCCTGCCAGGTGTGGTGGACATTGTGACTGCAGAACAGCTAAAGGACATGAACTCCTTTGCTGAAGAGCCACTTCTGGCAACGGATGAGGTATATACCTTTGTTCTCTATCTGAAAAAATAACGTTCTCAGCTAATAGCATTTTGGATTTTCTTAAAGATAGCATCTAATTTGAAACATCATAAAATACACTGGTTTTTAAAATATATTTCCTATAAAATATTAATATTTAATAGATTTATTATCAAATATTGATATTCTATGAAAGTAGAGAAGTTGACTTAGTTATATGAAAGCCACTTTGGTGTTTTATATTTTCTTATAGTGTCATTAAGCACTATTAACAAAGACTGTGTGTCTCAGCCCGTGCTGGGAGTGAGTCTGTCCTCTGCCTTCCTGGACCACAAAGTTTTTCTGTGTCATAGGTATTTTGTGTGGGTCAACTTGTCTGTGCCGTGGTTGCAGATTCTGAGATTCAGGCAAGACGAGCTGCTGAGAGAGTGAAGATTGTCTACCAAGACTTGAAGCCACTGATCCTAACAATTGAGGTAATGCGAATAAAGTAGTGTCAGTTTAGAGGCAACAAGGCCAGTGGTATATCAGAAAAATGCTTTTGGCATCTCCTGACTCAAGGTAACTTCCAAAATCACATGCTGCTCAAAGACAGCATCTAGAATTCTTGGCTTCCTTCTTCATGTGAAGGCACAATATTGACCCAGCAGAAATCTGAAATCCAGCCTAGTTAGGTCCTATGTGTATCTTAGCATTAATGGGTAGCCAGCGGAACCAAGGAACTGTTGGTCAGCTGAGGCCGAAGGTGAAATCATGTTTTTTTTAAGCACATGACTGTCTAGAGCAGTAGAGACCTAAACAAAAATTGTCCCCCTGGACTGGAGAAAAGAAGAAGGATACTAGACAGCCAACAATGTCTAGGACAATAGATCCACCCTGTAGCTCTGGCCTACCTTCTCTCAGGCTCTGACAGGTACAGCATGAGCACTGATAAAGTGGACTATTCAACAAAAACTGAAGACACTCCATTTAGATTTTATTGCATATCTCAAATGCGTATGAGGCCTGGGTCCTATGATGCCATCAGGCATTCTGGCAACTTAAAATTAGAGTTTATTTTCTTTTTTAACTTTTAATTGCTTTTATATAGGTGATGTAGAAAGAAGTTATAGTTACATTAAGTCAGACAGTAAGTACATTTCTTTTTGGAAAATGTCACCTCACTTATTCCCAGTTTTTCCATTCCATCCCCACCCACAAGTTGTATAGTTCATTTTCAACATTGTGTCTCATGAGTATCACTACTGCATTTGTTTACTCTTTGTCTCTCCATTCCTGTGTCCCTTCCCTACCCTCCCTAAGACAGATAAATGAACAAACAAGAAAAAAGAAAAGAAAACAAAAACAGCAACAAAGAAAAAAATCCTCTGTTTCCATGTCTTAGAATTCATTTTGATAAATATTATTTTATATGATCAGATGTACATAGGTATTGCACCTTTTTGGAGAGTTGTATTTTCTATCCTAGTTTTTTTCTATCCTAATTTTTTGAAAGAAAATTGGAAATTTATAGATTTATTTCCATGAAATGTTCTTCTATAGACATTTTATTTGTTCTTATAATTTACTAAAGAATTAAAGAATAAAACCACTGGAAGTGGCACTAGCCTTGAGCTGAAAAAGCTCTGGTACAGAACCCAGGCCCTGAGTTCCAGCCCTAGGACTGATTTAAAAAAAGAATAAAAACACCGAGTGGACTAGATTCAATATGTACAGACTCTGTGTCCTCTTGGAACAATAAGATCTTCACAATATAGTGAATAACTACTAGGAGATTAGTGTGGCCTCAGGCAGAAAATGAGAACATGACTTGGTCAAGACTAGTATCATCAGGAGAACTTGGTCTTGGATGTGTTTCCCATTAGATAGGTTGTGCTAAGGGAGATGGCATTTCCCTTGGCATTTTTAATTATGTATTTTATTTTAGAGACAAAGTCCTGTGTGGTCCAGATTAGCCTTGAACTCATGATTTATTGCTTCAGCTTTCCTAGTGCTGGGATTATAGGCATATGCCGCTATACCCAGCTAGTATTTTTAAATTAAAATAAATTTTTATTATATTTTAATACAAAATACAGAAGTTTGGTTGGAATTAAAGTGTGATTAGACATCACAAATTTCCCTGGATGGTTTCAAATTCAAATTCTGTTTTCTTCTCAGGCCTTCTATCCATTTGTTGCCAATGCAACTTTATATATATACTTTATATATATATATATATATATATATATATATATATATATATATACTTTATACATGTATACTTTATATATTCTTTTCTCCAAATACTGTCTGTGAGTTAGAATTACTTCTAAAAAAGAAAATATTTCTAAAACACTTAATCAAAAGTTTTCATGCAAACTGGCCACTGGGGGCTCATGCCTTTAATCCTAGCTAACTCAAGAGGATGAAATCTGAGGATACCAGTTTAAGACTAGTTCAGGCAAGGAAGTCTGTGCGATTCTCATCTCCAATTAAGCACCAAAAAGCTACAAGTGGAGCTGTGACCCAAATGATAGAGTGCTAGCCTTGAGCACAAAATCTCAGGGGCAGAGCCCAGGACCTGAGTTGAAGCCCCAGGACTGGCCTTAAAAAAAGTTTGCATGCAATTCCTTCCCCAATATGGTAGCTTAAATATTCTCTCTTCCTTTCCCTACCCTCCAGCCAAATAAAAGTCCAAATAAATAAACCAGTATCATTTCTTCCTGTCTCCCCACAATGAAACCAGCAGATCCCTAACTGCCTGATTTGACACTGTGGAAATAATTACCTTTCATAGATCATAATATAATCAGAAGTTAAGTTCTTCAAGGCCAATCACCTGAATCAGAATGGATTAAACCAACACCATCACAGAGAGCTATGGTATCTTTACAGGCACATTTCTGGGAAATTGGTTCAAAGAACAAGCAGCTAGTAGTTGAAAATGATTAAACTTTTAAAAATGGGACTCAGATAATTTTGTTCCTTGTTTCAACCTGAGGGATATCTGAGCTTTGATTAATAAAAAATTAAACTCATACATTGATTCTAGTAGGAAGAATGTTATCAAAATAGGTGAGGTGTGAGCTACTGCACTAGCTCAAACCCACTTTTTCAATGGAGGAAACAGTAGGATCACAAAAGAGCATTCCTGCAAGGTATATGGTTTGAATAGATGTAGGCAGGTATAGGCGTAAGTGGCCAAAGCATCCAGAGTGATGAAAATCCTCAACTTTCAGCAGGCTAGAATTCCATGGATGGCCAATAATCCATAGTGGATAATGCTAGCACAAACTAGAGGTCACATTTGCCAGTGGACCCTTACAGCAAGATAAATGTCCAGAAATTAAGCTAGATAATTGCAGTGACATCCTTGATTATAGATAAAAGAATCATCCCAGGTTATTATAATGACATCACAGCACTTCTTCTTTGGGTAACCAGGGGAAACCAGTATATAAGTGGATTTGTGGTACCCAGGCAGAACTTGTAAAGGTTGGTGTTCCAGGGTGTTATCTGGTGTTATCTGGTGCTCCCCTGTCTGGTGAGAATGAGCATTTGTCTCCCTGAAAAAGGAGGGTGGGACTAGCAGGCGAGGCCTCCACTATTCCAAACATTAGTGTGTTCATTTAGCATTTATTTAACACTTAATTTATGCCAGGTAAGCTATTTACATGTCTGATTTCACAACTGTCCTGGAGCAATATGTACAACTGCAACTTCTATTGTGTAGATGAGGTTCAGGGAAGGGAAGTACCTGGCCTACAGTCAACAGCTAGTAGATGGAGAAAATGTAGCTCTAGATCTGGGTCCAAGCCCAGTTCTGAGCCCTTGTCCTTACTGGCCTTGGATACCTTAAAGGGGTTTTCTAAGAGAATAATCTGCCCAGAAAATGCTAGTTCAATCTAGGATCACCTACACACCAAGTTTTTTGATTGTTTGTTTCATTTTGTTGTGAACATGCTTAGTTTCTTTAGACTCAGTGGTCAAATTTACATTTAATCCCTGAGAATCTCTAAAGTCTCCTGAGCTCAGCTCCCCAAGGCCACAGAAATGGTGAGTGAATTCCAGAGCAAGAGGAGAAACACTGTATCTGTGGCTACCGCCATGGGGCTGGAGCTCTTTCTCAGGCTGCTTCACCTTTCTGTCCTCTTTCTAGGATGCTATACAACACAAGTCCTTCTTGGAGCAAGAAAGGAAACTGGAATGTGGAAATGTTGATGAAGCATTTAAAGTGGTTGACCAAATTCTTGAAGGTAAGATTATGAGAAAAAATGATGAAAAGGGAAACAATCCAGTAAGTCTTCTAGAAAGTTTTCTAGTTTAAGTCTTCGTTTGCCTTTTAGAATATCATCTGACCATCTCAGTGCGCTCTGCTGCTTAGGAGCTGATAAACTCATTCACAAATTCATCTCCATGTGTCTCAGGTGTAAGATTTGCTAGAGCTACTCACAGAACTCTGAAACAGGTTACCTTTCCTATGACTGACTTGACCTGTTTGGTTTAGTACAGATAGACATGTTCATATCTAAGTGGCTCTTTGGTCTTTAAGGGTCTCTATTAAAATGAAAATATCTGGGGAGATCATTCCTAAGCCCATAGTGAGATAAAATTGTAGCTCAATGATTAATTTGTCAAACTGGTTTTAGCCTTGATAGAGAGTTGAAATATATATGGACTTTTTTTTTTAAAAAAAAGTTTACATAAGGAGAGATATTCAAAAGGACGTCAGATAAATCAAATTGAAATTCCCAAAAATGTCCAGAGTAACTCCCAAGAATGTAGAGAAGTAGTGAAAAACAGAGAGAACCAACAGAGTGTATGAGGGAACAAACAAGTATGAGTGGCTGTCATATTAAGTGGAAATAAAACTTTAAAAAATGAAAAAATTCACCTGAGGGTGAAGAGAAGGAGGCACTGTGAAGTAGAAAGGAGAGATTGCAGACATGGGCAACGCTGTGGCATAGGGCATTCAACTCTGCTGATGATGGCAAAGGAACACTCCTATCCAATGCTTTTTAAGATCTGCATATTCTAAATAAGATGAAAATTGAATAAAACAAATTTATTACTAAATAAAGCATTTGACAATAGTTTTTAATAAAATAAAACAAATGAATATTTAATAAAGTAATAAAGCTATGAATTTGAGCCTAATTATACCAATGTGGGTTTTCCGACTGGTAAAAACTTAAACAAAATCTCAGATCTTAAAAAAATTGACATTTATATTTTATAAATGAAACAAACTGTTTATTTTTCTGGTTTATCTTTTATGTGTGACCTTTCCTATATGTGATATTTTGTTCTCTTCCTTAATTCTGATTTTGAAAAGAGATAGAGAGTCCAACTGCCCAATGCAATATGTCTTCCTCCCATAGACAATTTGCAAATAATTTTGCAAGTAATTTTGTTAAGTTCTGCTTCCACCGAATATGGCAGCCATCCATACTTGGTTGTTCCCTTATACTGTGTTGGTTCCCTCTGCTTTTCACTATTTCCCTACCTTCTTGGAGGTTACTTAGACATTTTTGAGAATTTCATTTTGATTTATCTGTAGTCTTTTTGAATGTATCTCCTTATATAAACTTTTATAAAAGCCCTTTTATATAACATTTAAAACATCTATTATGTATTTATATATAAATAGTTTATTATCTGTGTGTATCTCTCTATAATTATATCTTTGTATCTATGTATGTATCTATCTGTCTGTGTGTCTGTCTACATCACAGTCATATTCATATATCAACAGTTTATCAATTCATGTAGAGTGTCAAGCCAAAACTCTCTTCCTTTTCATTACTCATCTCCATTCATAAGATTCTTAATACTTTTCTTAACTATTAATAATTTTCTCAACTATTTCCTATACTATTTTAGAATCCAAATTATAATTGTGTGTGTGTGTGTGTGTGTGTGTGTGTGTGTGTGTGTGTGTGTGTATACCAGTCCTGGGGCTTAAAGTTAGGGCCTGAGCCACTTGAGCCACAGTTCCATATTCAGCTTTTGGTGATTAACTGGAGATGAGAGTCTCATGGGCTTCCCTGCCCAGGCTGGCTTCAAACTACAATCTGCATTTCATTCTCTTGAGATACTAGGATTACAGGTGTGAACCACCAGTGCCCAGCTTATAATTTTGTTTTAGCACAATTTAGAAAACTTAAGAAAAGAGTCTGTTATATTTATCTGTACTTTTGGTCTTCTATATTGGAAGAAAGAATAATATTGAAACAATCTAAGATATTCATGTTTTAAACCATTGTTCCCAAATTTCCTTTTTATTCATTATTTTAGGGTAGGTTTGTTGTAAATAAACTCTGCTGATTTTCCTTCAGCTGAGGATAACATAATTTCTTTTTTGTTCTTGAAGATCTTTTTCACTGGGTATGCATTTCTGATTTGAAGACTTTGTACCATTTTGATTGGTCTCCATAGTTACTGAAGAGAAATCTACTGTCTTTTTTTTTTTGGCGGGGTGGGGGTGGGGGTGGGTGGGGGTCCGGTCATGAGGCTTGAACTCTGGGCCTGGGCGCTGTCCCTCAGCTCTTCAGCTCAAGGCTAGTGCTCTACCACTTGAGCCACAGCCCCACTTCCGGCTTTTTTCTTTTTGCCTATGAGGTGCTGAGGAATCGAACCCAGGGCCTCAGGCATGCAAGGCAAGCGCTCTACCACTGAGCCACCTTCCCAGCCCCAAATCTGCTGTCTTCTGAAGTGCTCTTTCCCCACAGATGATGTGGTGTTTTTCTCTATCTGAAAATAGTTTGTTTTTTTTCAAGATAGTTTCTTTCCATTCAGTTTTCTGAAATTCAACTATGATGTGTGTTGACATGGATTTCTTTGGTTTTATCCCATTTGAATTCACTCAGCTTCTTGAATCTGTAGGTTTGTGTCTTTGCCAAATTTGCAGAATAATATGACCATTATTTCTTCAAATATTTGTTTTCAATGACACAAATGTTAAGAGTCTATAAGAGTCTGTTCATTTTTTTTCCAGTCTATTTATTCCATTGTTTAGATTGACCAGTTTCTGTTACATGTTCTTGTTCATGAATCATTTCCTCTGCTGCTCCTATTGTGCTGTTGAGCCCACCCATTGAGTCCCCACTGGCACTAGCAGCTTTTATGTTCTGACTGGCAAGTATAGATAGCTGATAGGCAAGCCTTGTTTTCTTGGAGTTATGGTTAGGCCCTAAGTAGTTTGAATAGGACTTGTAATACAGTTTTAGAAATGTATACAATCTAAGGGGGGGTTTCCCCTATACTTATTGACACCAGGTTTTAGTATGACATAGTGACTCAATTTTTTTTTTTTTTTGGTCCGGTCATGGGGCCTGAACTCTGGGCCTGGGCACTGTCCCTCAGCTCTTCAGCTCAAGGCTAGTGCTCTACCACTTAAGCCACAGCGCCACTTCCGGATTTTTTTTTTCTTTTTTCTTACGTGGTGCTGAGGAATCGAACCCAGGGCCTCGAGCATGCAAGGCAAGCGCTCTACCACTGAGCCACCTTCCCAGCCCGTGACTCAATTTTTTTATGATCCATTCACACCCTGCTTGTATTAAACAGGAAGAACAGGGAGAAGTACTTTTTTATCTTGTCTTGGAACTGGAAATTGCCTTGCTATAGTATTTTTGAGTCTAGAAACTCCTCACACAACTTCCCCTAAGACTCTGCAGCCTTTTATAGTGCCCTTGCACATTTCCCTATACAATTCTCCTTCAAGTGATATACTGGAAGCTAAATTCTGTGTTTTGTTATCCATTGTGTGGTCTGGGGCAAGGTCAATAAAGTTTCTGCATAATGACGTTAGATTAGGGGCAACTACCATTCTTCCTGATGAGTTCCTTGACTTTCAATATTTTTCTATAACAGGTGAAATACATATGGGAGGTCAAGAACATTTTTATATGGAAACTCAAAGCATGCTTGTTGTTCCCAAAGGAGAGGACCAAGAATTGGATATCTATGTGTCCACACAGGGTCCCAGCTACATACAGGTATGGATGTGGAAGGAAATGGCTGCACAATTTCTGTCAGCAAAATGTACCAAAAACATTTAGAGGTAAAAAAGTCATTTCTTCAGGAACCAAAGTAATATTGAATAAAAATAGCCATATTGATTTGGATACTAATAGTCATATAATTTCCAAACCTCTGGAAGAATTTTACTGAAGCAAAGGCTTTTGTTTGTGGATCTGTGACATTAAAACAATGCAATCAGCACATAGCTTTTGCTCTGTTCTTGGCATTGAAAAGAAAGAAAAGAACACAAGAGAAAATCTGCTTTCCAAAGTGTATTGCACTTAACTCACAGGAAGCCGATTAGAAAACAATATTAGATAAAGTGTGCCAGAAAGTCCCATGAAAAAGAAGCCTGAAAGTTGGCGTTATGGTCAGAAAAAGGTTGGTCAAGGTGTAGGAGAAGAAAGGATATTTCCAGACAATTCCACAGCAAGATCTAAATCCATTCATTCCTTCACATGCCTCGCTTTGTCCCATGACTACCACAATAATTGCCTAAACTGGTGTGGTTTATGGCTTAAGCTTCAGGGTGAAAGTTAGGGAGACAAAGCAGAGAAGTCTTAATTTAGAGGGTAATATTCATCTAATCATAGTACCAGAAGAGGAAGAATATGACAATGAGGAGAATGAGGCCTTGGAGATGTTAGGACAATAAGAAGAACCAGATGAACTCCATCTTGGTTCTTTTTTGTTCTTCATTCCCAGCATCACCTTAGGGCAAACAAACTGATTTCATGAGTAACACGATAAAGAGGAGAGAAGTGCTCATTTTTTCAGTGGAAACAGAATAGAATTCAGGGGGGAAAAATAAGTTGAAGAGTCTTGGAAATCCAGAAAAATCTTTTTGCTTCAGTAAATTTATTCCTAGGGATTAGTGTGAAAGTGCACCTGGGTTGGTGTTCACAGGAAAAGAAATGCAAACACAGAATTATCTTCCACCTATTGATGGGCTACTTAATATTAACAATCGTTCTGGCATTATCATTACAGTCAAATATGGTGAGATCAGTTGAGGAACATGGCAGGGTTATTGGTGGGTTTCCCCCATTATTTGGCATAACCACATTATTTGTGTGTCATGTACAGAATTACAGAATCACATGTATAGTGCCCATCATATCACACTCATATTTCGATGACAGGTTCTTTTTGTTGAGGTTGTGGATTGTGACAGTGATGCTTACAATTAAGTCTTTACTGAAGATAAGTCAGATTAATGAAAACTATTATAATTCACAGGATATCGTTGCTTCAACCTTGAAACTCCCAGCTAACAAGGTCATGTGTCATGTAAGACGTGTCGGTGGGGCATTTGGGGGAAAGATAGTCAAAACTGGCATCCTGGCAGCCATCACTGCATTCACTGCCAGCAAGTAAGTGGAGGAAGACTGCTATATAAATAAAACAAAAAAGAAAATCAAGTCACGTGGAATATAAGAATTCTGGGTGAAGGATCATCTGGGCCAAGATTATTTAAAACCGTGCATGATATCAAACACAAATAAGCAACCGATCACAAGCCCTTTGCATTCTGTTATCAATTTATATACAGTTAGATCCAAAATAAGAATCAATTACAAAAAAATGAAATAAAAAATATTAGCACACCTGCAAAGTTGACCAAAATCAATCCCAAACAGGTGAGGTTACTTGACCTTAGTACCTTGAACTGACCAGTATATGTATAGGACTGTGACTCTTTGAAGCACATATAAGTATGTATATGCACATACATTCTGTTTCTTGAGTTAAATAGAGCATTTGCTTTTTTTAGGCTTATTTATTTATATTGTTGTTTGCCTCAAAATATTACCATAGGAAATTACTTTTGTCACAGACACAACTAGAAGATGTAATTTCTTACTGAGAAATGTTGGTCAGTTCTTTTATCTTGAGAAACAAGAAGATCTTGATTCTAGACTTGTCCTATCAGGAATTCTTAAAAGTCAGATACCACTTGTGCTCCTCCATTTATAACTAGTCTAATGTGTGGCTTGGGATCACTTACCTTTGTACTTTCACAATGAGAAATATCACACCCTGGAGCCTTTGGTACCGAAGAGCCTCTCTCCCAAAGTAGCTAACATCAGGCGTATGCCCTAACCTGAAGCCAGGATGCAGTCAGAAGAGGCTGTGTGGGAGTAGGTTTGCTCTTCTGTGATGTGCATGGATATCACTCGAGCTCTCCCTAGGAGCTGCACGATGCCAAATAATAACTACTGGATAAGATTTTCTACCCTTTGCCTTTTTTTTTTTCTGTGTCAGACATGGTCGTGCAGTCCGCTGCATTCTGGAACGAGGAGAAGACATGTTAATAACTGGAGGCCGCCACCCTTACCTGGGAAAGTTCAAAGTGAGTAGAAAACGGGTGGGGGTAGGTCTGAGGTTGCAAATACAACATTACATAAATGCAGAGGGCAGCATTTGACTAATCTAATGGGGAGTCACAGTGGGCAGATGAACAAGTGGTATTCCTATTTAACTCTGTATTCCTTGTGCTGTTTAATTACTGGCTGGCTCAAAAAAGCTTTTTCTGCTTTGCTCAAATGTGTCCATTAGAGAAAAAGTACTAGCTCAAATGTGTCCATTACAGTGGGAATAACCAGAAAACCTGTGAGTATATAAATTTATGAAAGTAGATCTGATAACTGTATTTATTTTCACATATATGAGGTAAAGTAGAATAATTCTGATAACAACAGTGTTATGTGAAATTGTAATTATTTGCAAATGGGTTTTTCATTTTTAATGTATCAAGGGCATTCTTCTAAAACTGTATCCTATTTCCATGTAGCAAATAATTTTTTTCCTTTTTTTATTGTGAAAATACTGTACAGAGGGGTTACAATTACATGGGCAAGATAATGAGTACATTTCTTATCAAGCATTGTTGCCTCCTCCTTTGTTTCTCCTTCCCATCCCTACCCATCCTCCCCCTGCCCTCCCACCCAATCGTCTTCCCCCACCCCTGCACCAAAGTTGTAAAGTTGGTTTTCAACATAATGACTTGTATATCTCATTGTTGCAATGGGTTCACTTTTATTCCTATTTAAACGATTTGTTTTACCCCTTCCCCTCCACAAATTATACCGACATCAAATACATTGAAAGCAGGGGTTATACCATGGGGGAGGGACATACAAAGCAACAAAGAAATAATTTTATAAATGTGTTAGAAACAATCGCATGAAAGAAAAAAAACATTTGAATACATATCTTAGGGTTCATTTCCCTAACCCATGTAGCAAATAATTATTCTTTTGTTTTAGAAGGGATCATTCTACTTGCCAGAGTGGTTAACTAGTTTGACAAACAACTAAAGACTCCCTGGATTTTAAATATGTATTAAGTAATTTCTTATTCAAGTAACAGCCTAATGTCCCCAAGCAGGTGGTAGGGGGTGGGGAAGGGAAGACTTAGCCCCCAAAAACTCATTCAGGGATCCAAGTTTTCTTCATCTGGTGGCAACTAGTCCCCTCAGACTGTACCATCTAATATATATCCAATAGGTGTATGTGACTATTGCAATTTATATTTAAATTTACTTTAATTAAAGAAAGTTAAAATTCTGTTACACAGTTACACTAGCTATATTTTAAGTGCTTAATGTCCATGCGTGGCTAATGGCTACCATATTTGACAAAGAAGACAGAGAATATCGCTACCATTATAGGAAGTTCTATAGGATAGTTCTGTCCAGAGACTGAGTTTCCCACAGGATTATGCATAGCAGGCAGCAGCAGGGAAGAGGGAGGAGATGGTGTCATGGGAGATGAATTTCAGGCACCAGACCTGTGAGGAGTGGACCTTCCTTGAATTTAAATATCCTTGGCAATAACTTTGCCACCTATCTACAAGGGTGGTTAGGAAACATGGTTTTTCTGCGTATCTAGAACAAGACTACAGGATTTGTTGAATGCCTAACATGGCCTCTACCACAACAGGTATACCTAAATACATATTTCTAGAAGCTAATAAAAATATCTCTTTCAAACTAAGTTGAATTTTTAGCTTGGTTTAGTTTTTTGTTTTAGTGGGGGGTTTGTTTTGTTTTGTTGTCAGTTGTGGGCCTAAACTCTGGGCCTGGGCACTGTCCCTGAGCTCTTCAGCTCAAGGCTAGCACTCTACTACTTGAGCCACAGCACCACTTCTGGCTTTTTCTGCTTATGTGGTGCTGAGGAATCGAACCCAGGGCCTTATGCATGCAAGGCAAGCACTCTACCACTGAGCCACATTCCCAGTCGTTGGTTTAGTTTTAAAAGATTTATTAAGGTGAACTTTGTCCTGAGAAAATTATTTTTGGGGAGAAATTGGGGAAGGAATTCCTTCCACAAAAGAATAAGGTGTTTTTTTAGAAAAAGAATAAGGTTTACACATATGATGTCAGCATGGAAACACAGTAATTGCAGGGTAAAAGATAAAGTACACAAAGTAAATCTATGGGAAGAGATGCATATAAGTTGGAGTATGTTCAGAAGACTTCTAAGACAAGGTGAAACACAGATGGACCTTCAAGAATAGAGGGGCAGAAAGAACACATATCAAGTAGTAAGATGAGTGAGAGTAAAAATACACATACATAGAATGATCATGACACATTTGATATGAGAGGAAGGAGATGGAAGAATTAGAACTGAAAATACTGGAAATAAGACTGGCTGTGTGCGTTGATGAGAGATTGAGGGGCCTAGAGACACAGAATGGGAATTTAGTTTGATCTAATGTGAGAAAAATGAAAGATGACTTGATCACTTAAGTGCCATCACTGAACGTGGGTGTTTGGAGCAGTTTGCATGATGATCACGAGAAGATGACCAGGAGTGAGGCAAGGACCAGACCAGTAGGCCACCAGGACACAGATGCATTTAGACATGAAGCAGTTGGGTCTGAGCCGAAGAGTGTAGAAAAGCTTGGCAAATACAATGGAGAATAAAATTATAAACATGGCTTGGAGGGCTCTAGAAGAAAGAAACCAGTTGGAGGGAGAGATCCTTGTGGAAGGAAGGACAATGATGATATCGTTTATATTAGATAGAAATGACAGAACATTTAAACAGAAATGTCCTTCATTATCAGAGGACTTTATGGAAGACCCTGTATTATGGTTACTAAAGCCATCCTGGTGATGATTCATGCTAGGAAAAAATGTTTTCTAATGGAGAATAGTGTGAGGATAGACAAGAACAGTATTTATAATAGTAATATTAATGATTTATATCTAGACTGCTGTGTATCAGTTGTGTGTCTATGTTGTCCATGTATTGCCTTAGTCATTTTCATTTCACAGAGAACCAGAGAGATTATATAGCTTTCCTAAAACTACTGAGCTAGCTTATATAGCTACATGTCAAGAAATAACTGTAAAATCTATCAAGAAACTTTTTCAATGTGTGGAAGATTCCCAAAGGGCAAAGCAAACTTCAGAGAGACTTCCCCCCACCCCCCGCCCCTAGTGCCAGTATCAAAGGCCATTTTTCTTCTTCTAGGTTGGGTTCATGAATGATGGCAGAATCTTGGCCTTGGAGATGGAGCATTACAGCAATGGAGGCAGCACCCTGGATGAGTCATTAATGGTAAGTGTGCAAGGCAATTCACTTTCTTTAACAAATATTGTATAAGATGGTCCAAGACATAAAATGTTCAATTTTAAACAATATTTGATTGTAAAAGTGTAGAGACCACATGCTGGAATAGTCTAATGTTACTGGTAATCACAGGTGGAGCCCAGAGATTTTGGCCGGGTCTGTGTTATTGCCACACTTTGAATACTTAGAACTCTGCTCTCAGGTGCACGCATTGGACAGACTTTCTCAATGTTGGCCTTCCTAAAATTTTGAACTACAAGATGTTTAGCAGAATCCTTGTCAATGACACCCTACTTTCCAGTCTTAACCAAAAATACCATGAAATATTGCCAAATATCTCCCAAAGGTGGAGAGAGGGCTACCTATTTCTGAAAATCAATGCAATAGAACAAATACCCTTTTTTCCTGTTTTCCATAAAATTTTATTCTGCAGACCTAGTGCTTAGGGCTTATGACTATTTCTGAGGCTTTTAGAAATATTTGAAGTGTAGAAATGAAAATATACTACTCTAAAATATATAAAGAAGAATGGTTTCAAAGGGAAACTTGCTCAGGTTCTTTAAAAAATCACTTAGCTATTTAACTGGGGGAATGGTGTGTTTTAGGATGTTTGTTGAGATGTGGAAAGGAGATATAGAAAGGTCTCAGAATGGCAAAACAGGTATGGAAGGATAAGGGTCTTACCACATTGACTCTGGATTTCTCCAGTTGATAGAAATGGGACTTCTGAAAATGGACAATGCTTACAAGTTTCCCAACCTACGCTGTTTGGGTCGGGCATGCAGAACCAACCTGCCATCCAACACAAGTCTTCGTGGGTTTGGCTTTCCTCAGACAGGATTGATCACCGAGTTCTGTATTACAGAAGTGGCATCCAAATGTGGTTTATCCCCTGAGCAGGTAACATTATCAATTTCACTATTAAAAAATGTCAGCTGGGAAAGTGGCTCAGCTGGAAGTGGCACTGTGGCTCAAGCGGTAGAGTGCTAGCCTTGAGCTGAAGAGCTCAGGGACAGCACCCAGGCCCAGAGTTCAAGCCCCACTACCGAACAACAACAAAAAAAGTCAACTGTCTGACATGGGAGGACTGCTGGGGGTCATTCAAGATGAAGAAATTGAGATCCAATGAGATAAAGGTTTGTCCCAGGTCATCCAGTCAGCTAGTTAATACACATTAAGAAGTTAGCAATCCTGTCTTATTCAGACTTCTCTAAACCCCTGGAAATAGGATTTTGAGGAGTAAACATTGTTTCTTGCCCATTTAGTGAGAAATTTCTATTGGCTGGAGTTTGTATTTGTTCATTTTTCCATTATCATAACAAAATATTCCTGGCTAGATTATTATGTAAGGAGCAGAAGTCTGTTTCTCACAGCTGTGGGGGCTCGGGAGAATGGTGCTGGATTCTGCTTGGCTCTGGTGTGACTGGATAGCTAGACAACTTGGTTGCCAATTCTGGAAACGCAAGAATGCTACTCAATGCTTCAAATGTCTTGGAGTAGAATCTTCTAATTTCTTTGTCCTTCTTGACATCAGTTATACTTATTCTTTCCTCTATGTATGGGAAGTAAGGGGTCTTTGTGGTGTGTGTGTGTGTGTGTGTGTGTGTGTGTGTGTGTGTGTGTGTGTGTGTGTGTGTGTGTGTGTGTGTGTGTGTGTGTGTGTGTGTGTGTGTGTGTGTGCATGCGTGTAGGTCTTTGGGCTTCAACTCAGGGCCTAGGCATCGACTCTGAGCTTTTTTGTTCAAGGCCTACTGCTCTTCCACATGAGCCATAGTTCCACCCCTGTTTTGTTTGTTTGTTTTAATTGTGAAAATACCATACAGAGGGGTTACAATTATGTGGGGCAAGGTAATGAGTACATTTCTTATCAAGCATTGTTGCCTTCTCCTTTGTTTCCCCTTCCCATCCCTTCCCATCTTCCCCCACTCCTCCCTCTCCCCCCCCCCCCCGCCAAAGTTGTAAAGTTCTACAACTTGTACATCTCATTGTTGCAATGGGTCCACCTGTATCCCTATTTAAACGATTTGTTTTTGCCCTTCCCCTCCACAAATTATACCAACATCAAATACAATGATTTTTTTTGTGGTTAATCAGAGATAAGAATCTCAAGGACTTTCTCAATTTGATTGACTTCAAACCACAGCCCACAGGCCTTAGCCTCCTAAGTATCTAGGATTACAGTCATGAACCAATGATTCTTAGTTTGTAAGGGATTTCATTTTTGTACCATAGCATCTGGATAATCCAAATCACTTCGCCTGGATACCTTTCAACAAATGGCCACAAATGCAACTAGCATTAAGAGTCAGCAGGGCTATGGTGACCTATATAGAAAGATAAGCAAAGAATTCCTTCCTTTGAACTCACACAAGCAGCACTGATCCATGTAGGTGCATGCTAATAGAATCTAGAGTGAAAGATGAGAACCTGTGCCTTGGGAAAGGCTTCAGGAAGAATTAGGTGGAACCCAGCTTGGAATTTAGAGGATGGACAGAACTAGACCAGAAGAACAACACATAGATGAAACTAATCTGTTGAGTTGCTTTTTGCCTTTAATCTCTTTTCTTCTTTCATAGGTTCGAACAATAAATATGTACAAGGGACTTGATCAAACACCCTACAAACAAGAGATTAATGCCACACGTCTAATCCAGTGTTGGAGAGAATGTCTGGCTAAGTCTTCCTTCTCCCTGAGAAGAGCCACAGTGGATAAGTTCAACATAGAGAATTACTGGAAGAAGAAAGGACTGGCCATAGTCCCACTGAAATTTCCTATTGGAGTTGGCTCTGTTTCCATGGGTCAGGTTAGTTCTTCATACACATGTGGGAATACAGCTGGAATCTGCAGAGACAAAGCCAAGGGGTTGGAAAAGGTTTCTGCTGTGTGGGATTAACCATTAGCTTACGATATCCACTTCTTAAATGTCAGCAATATTGTTAGCAAAGCTAGCTTTACTCCAGAGAAGATAAGGGCTCCTCTGTTTACATTTCTACATGTGGTGAAATAATTCTTGATCGTAAATTAGAAACCTGAGACTTACGTCTGATACTGGCAATAAACAGCGGAGACAACTTCCCTAAGCCTGGACTGCCCCTGGGTGAAGTAGGAGGGTGGGAGCAACACTCCTCTCCCAGGAGGCTGCAAGGAATTTGAGAGGATTGGATAAACTAAACTCAGAAACTAAAAACATTCAAAAAACGTTTTAATCAAGCAGAAAAGGTCAGATAAGTTGATGTTAGGGAAATGAACCTTAAGATATGTATTCAAATGTTTTTTTTTCCTTTCATGCGATTGTTTCTAACGTATTTATAAGATTATTTCTTTGTTGCTTTGTATGTCCCTCCCCCATGGTATAACCCCTGCTTTCACTGTATTTGATGTTGGTATAATTTGTGGAGGGGAAGGGGAAAAACAAATCGTTTAAATAGGGATACAGGTGGACCCATTGCAACAATGAGATGTACAAGTCGTTATGTCGAAAATGAACTTTACAACTTTGGTGGGCGGGGGGGGGGAGGAGGGTTGGGTGGAGGGGTGGGGGGAGGATGGGATGGGAAAGGGAAACAAAGGAAGAGGCTACAATGCTTGATAAGAAATGTACTCATTATCTTGCTCATGTAATTGTAACCCCTCTGTACAGTATTTTCACAAGAAAAAAAAATCCACTTAAAAAAACTTTTTAAAACACAACTTTAGGACTTTGTTCACTACAATGCTATTAAGGGTATGAAAAGGAAGACTGGGACTCTGCTCCACAGCTTCTTACAGACCCCTCAATGCTAAATACCATTTGCTGTTCCCACCTCTTTATTCTTGAATGAAACTTAACCCTAACAGCTGGTAAAGGGCTGCTATGTTTTAGCTCATTGTGTAGCTGTGGTGAGAACTCTCGTTATCTATGCTCTTGCATGTATACATGCAAAGATTTTCCTGGATACATACACATAAATAAATGTAAATATCCAGTGCAAAAGAATGTCCTTCCTCCATTCCGTATCCATCCATCCATTGAACAGTGAACCTAGCAGAGCTGCGCTTCCATCCTTACAATGTTTACATGCAATTTTTATTGAGAATGACAAGCAGTTATTAAATCCTACTCTTGCTGCTCCTTGCCTGGTTATGACAGTAAAAATGAACACTGAGCCATTTAGCTACTTGCACAATATTTACTTAGGGGTGGGAGAAAGAGTCCAGAAACCATGGCTGAGAAACAAAGGGAAAAATGATTATATAACCAAATGCCATTATTTCAGAGGAGAGCAGAGCAAAGGAAGCTCCCACTGGGAAAGGGGTTTGTAAGCAGTGACTCTTGTTGTATACTTTTGGGATAAACCTATTTGCTGGCAGCTAGCAAAGAGATCAGTAAAGACCATTTTCCCTGAAGCACAGTGGTCAGGATCTTGGGGAAAATTATCTCTGTTTTGCAAGTCCCATAGCTGGCAGAAACTGGGCCAAGGTTAGAATTCAGGTCTGGGCACTTCCCAACATTCTCTTCCCAAACCATCCTTTGATGGGGACTGAGGGATTCAGTACAACCATAAAAGGTACTAGGCAAGAGCCAGCAGGACAAATGCATCCTCAGAGGCTACAAAGAAGCTCCACCGGTATCCTTCTGTGCTTAAAAGTCTTGCTCAAGGCTGAAGAGAAGAGCTTGAGACCAGTGTCAGGCTTCTTTCTTGAAGGCACATCCTGAAAGCCTCGGTCCTGCAGCAAGACAGAGGCAGGAACTCGAAATGTTGGATGTTACTTCTACTTCTTTGTAGAAGATCTTGGGCTGGGGTTTGCAATGTCCCACTTGTCTAGTCTCTCTATTGTGATTCATTCTACTTTATGTGGAGGGAAATGGAACCTATCTCAACTTATTCTCTTATCCAAAGTCATCCAGGTAGTGAGTAACCAAACAAAGACGTCACCTCAGATCCCCCACACTGTCCTACCCCTAAACTGAAGTAGCCCTTGCCCAATAGCTGAGGGGGTTAAATGCATGTCACCAAAATATACTTCATCCCTACACTGTGACCTCTGAAGGACACAGATTGTAGCTAATTAACCTCTGTGTTTCCAGGACATTTATCCATACAGCACCTGGCACAGAGTAGGAGCCCAAATTGTGAATGCTTTTATATGAGGAAGCTTCAGAATTAGAGCTAACTTCACCAATACCAGAAATTCTTGCTTAAGATTTAAATTTCACTCAACTAAACTCCTCTATTTATATTGGAGAGCCATGTGGCCCATTCCTTTATTTGTGCTGATTTTATAGATGAAGCTTTGTGAACGTATCTTTTGTGATGCTCACAATGAGCCATCCAGTGGTGCCACTTAACTGAACCAAATTTGACCTTGTTAATAGCCTGAGGCCAGTTGCACACCATGTGGAACAAATTACCCAACAGTCTTCAACAGAAAGACTGCCCTGGACTTGCAGGCAGAGTGCCGTCACCAGCAGGCTAACACAACAGAGGACACACACACGCACACGCGCGTGCGCACACACACACACACACACACACACACACACACACACACACAGCCCAATTGCATGTCAGTCAAGCTACAGATCTCGGAAAACTTAAAGTTTGCAAACTTAAAAAACAGATCAGATCATTATGTTCTGGCAAATTCATCTGTTGAACATTTCTTGGGCAATTATTGCATGTGAAACTCCGTGTCACATGGCATGAGGACAGTAAAGTGTGACCAAACAGAAGCTAGCATCAGCCCCGACCCCTTGCCTCTGGCATCACCTGGCATCTGATGCACAGCTCAAGGGACAGTGTGGTCTCTAGTGGGGTGATCACAAGGCAGAACTCACGTCAGCCCTGGCTCAGCTTGGGTAATATGTGTTATGTCAGGCATGAAAAAATTTGATTTTTAAAGAAAGTGTTTTACTTGATATAAATGTGATCATATCAACCACAAAAGAGTTTCTCTGTGTTCTCTATCTTTCTCTGCTTAGGCTGCTGCCCTGGTCCATATTTACCTAGATGGCTCAGCTCTGGTCACTCATGGTGGAATCGAAATGGGGCAGGGTGTCCACACTAAAATGATTCAGGTAAGAATGCAAATTGCTGGATTTTATTGGCATTTCCTTGCATATGTGTTCATGAGGTAGAAACTATGAATGTATATTTTCCGTTCTGAAAGAATGGGAGACTGGTTTTCATAGTTCAAGCTACTAATCTCTGAGAAGAAACTTTGTAAACAAGCCAAGTTTATAACTGAGCACCAGAAGTAACAAGTAACAAGAAGGTAGCAGTGAGGTGTTACTTGCTTCTCTCCTTTAAATATATTAACTAATATTTTTTAATTTCTTTTTCTTGAGCAATGAAATAATATGTAAATTCTGATGTGGTACACTATTTCTTGTCCTTCTATATTAAGTGCTTGAACCATCAAATACAAATCAGGTTTGATTCTTGTAGTTAAACACTGCTAGTTTTCCTAGTTTCCTTTGAGATCATTTATTTTAATTTTAAACTAGTTTCTGTTTTGCTAATCATTGATAGTAACATCATAAGCCATAAAGCATTCAAAAGAGGCAGAAAATTAAAAGACAAAAAGGACACGATTCCACAATTTAGCAGTATTTATTAACTTGAGGTCTCTCCTTTCTCAAAAAAGAAAAGGTAAACATGTTATTTGTGTAACTTTATGGCTTTTTCCCCATCTAATCTTACCAAGGTGACTACTTTGTCCTGTCATTAAGAATTGTTGGGGCTGAGCTATAGCTCAGTGGTAGAAGCTCATACTTAGCACATGTAAAGCCCTAAGTTTTATCGCTAGCCCTACAAAAAGAGAATTGTTAATAATTTCCTTTCCTTTCCCTTCCCTTTCTTTTCCTTTCTTCATTTTGGAGGTGAGGTGCAGTGTTTGCATTATAAGGCATTTATGTTGAGAACTTATGTGCTCTGGTAGATGCCTTCTTCTTGGACAGTTATGGGCAAACTCTAGCAAGCCACCCTGCTACCAGGAAAGAGTATTTTGGATCAAATGAGGTCAGCAATGTGACTTGTTCTGGTATTATAAATAAAAAAACAAAGCAGCCTTCTAAGCCCTTGTGTTGGCACTCAGCCCCAGTACTATATCCTCCTTCTTGGGATGCTCATGTTTACTGAGACTGCTGTCCTTTCTCACAAGAGAAGCTTATTTCTGGGGCATCTCCAGAAACGTACATAGGAGAGAAGCATCAATTCTATTTTTGATAATGTGGAATTTGCTAGAATTTTGCAGAGGATTGCAGTAGGTGTAGCAAGAATGGTTGGAGTATGGAGATGTGATTATAAAAATTCAAATGAAACATTTCTGCCTGTCTTGGCTTCCCCTCCTCTCCGGAAGGCTCTCATGCATAAGAAAATGACAGAGAAAGAAAGTGTGTCCAACTTGGAGCCCAGATTGGCTACAGGGTCTTTAGAAAAAGAGAAATTTTCTGCCAGGCGCTGGTGGCTCAAGCCTGTAATCCTAGCTACTCAGGAAGCTGAGATCTGTGGATTGTGGCTCAAAGCCAGCCCAGGCAGGTAAGTCTGTGATTATTATCTTGGACCACCACAAGTTCAGAAGTGAAGCTGTGGCTTAAGTGGTAGAGTGAAAACACTAAAAGATAGTGCCCAGTGTCTGAGGTGAAGCCCTAGCACTGTCCATCAAAAAATGGGGGAGCTTTCTGTGCCTTCAAGAACTCATGATTCCGCAGTCTATCCCCATCCTTTGTACAGTGTGCACTGGTGCATGGGTCTACAACCAGACATGGTATAAGGAAATAAACTCTCTTCAAAAACCCAGGTGGCCAGCCGTGAATTAAAGATGCCGATGTCAAATGTCCACCTGCGTGGGACAAGCACAGAAACAGTGCCTAACACAAATATCTCTGGAGGGTCTGTGGTGGCAGACCTTAATGGGCTGGCAGTAAAGGTAAAAACCACATCTGTGACATCAAAGTCCTTAAAGTTCCCAGAGCCAATCTGTAGGTTGGGCTCAGATGTAACATTTGCCCTTCTCCTGCCTCTCTCCTCCAGTGTCAAGCTCAATTGGAGCTATAGCACCCAGCAGTTTGCCTGTGCTGCAAACACACCTCTATTTCTCCCTCGCTCTTGCCACTTTACTGGTCAGCAGTCCTTCTAACTCTGTCAGAAAGGTCTGTAGATCTTTCCACTGCCATGTTATGTTATTATCACCTTGAGTCAGACACTTACCACAGATTTGGAAATGGTTTCTGTCTTTCTACCCCAGCTCTGTTGTCTTCCACTCTGGCTTCTTGCTACCCCAGCAAACTTCCCTGTAATGTAAGACTACATTTGAAAGCAGTGGTTTGTGGTTTGTCAACCATTTTTTCTGTTAATTCCTAACTTCGCATGGCTTCTAAGGTTCACACCTGATATGTGCATGTGCATGCCTGTACCACAGGGCACTTCCACTTCACCCTCTTATGGGGTGGTCTCCTGCTTGTCTGGGTTTCTGCAGCCCTCTTACATAAGCCCAAGGGAGGACATTCCATGTTGTTTTGAAACTGGCATCTGCTTGAAATTGTGATGATGATTTGAATTTAAAACATAATCCCTAATTCCTAGGATGCTTGTCAAGCTCTTATGAAGCGCCTTGAACCCATCATCAACAAGAATCCTGGAGGAACTTGGAAAGACTGGGTGAGAATTGTAGATTCTCAGAATTTTTTGTTAGATAAAAATGGGGCAATTACGAAAATAGTTGAAGGGCTACCATCATTGCAAAATGAGAATCAGAGGCCTTCTTCATGTAAAAATCCTATCAGAATATAATGGAAGAACTCTTTCATCCGAGAGATGTTTCTATTATAGAAAAGAAAAAGTTATTTCTGTCATAACTCCTGCTTTAGAATTAATGAAGCTAAGAACTAATGAACTAAGAACTAAGCTAGAACTAATGAATGTTGCATCCTGTAAAACCTACTTTCTGGTACTTTCTGTTGATTCTTTAGATTCCTCTATTCCTAACATAGAAAAGCAACAGTGCAATCACCTCTATGAAGGTAAAAAGTATGCAGGTACTCTAACATAAATAGAAAGCAGGCCCCTGAGTATGTGTGTAGCAGGCACTGACATGGAAATGCCTTCTTCCTCTGGTACACTTACACTCTAGTTGAAAGAGAAGCCACACATTCTGAGGTCAACTAGCAAACATTTTAAACTAATAGACTACAAATTACCAAATGGTATGGAATGTATTTGTAAAATCTGAGACCATGTGTAATGATTACTATGGAATATTACTTTTGCATGGTTAAAATCCCAGTCTAGCTGGGTACTGGTGATTCACACCTATAATCCTAGCCACTTAGGAGGCTGAGACCTGAAGATTGCTGATTAAAGCCAGCCTAGGCAGGGAAGTCCATGAGACTCTTATTAACCATTTAAAAAGCCAGAAGTGGAGCTGTAACTGAAGTAGATATCTAGCTTTGAAGAATAAAAGCTCAGGGACAGCTCTTAGGCCCTGAGTTAAAGCCTTAGGACTGACATATACCCTTCTTCCCCAGCACACACACACACACACACACACACACACACACACACACACAGAGGCCTATTCAAGTATTATTTAGTGAGTTTCACTTAGAAATGATTCCAAGGCTGAGGAGTGGGGTAGCCCAGTAGTAAAACATGTACTTAGCATTTTAGAGACCCTGGGTTCAATCCCCATCACCATCCCCCAAAAGTTTTCTATTTTTTCATCAAGACTCATTCTGTAGTTCCTATTTATGAAAGCTCTCCATCTTTTCTGGGCATCTTTGTTTCTGCCTTTGCCCTAACTGTGTAACCCCCTAAAAGCTGAAAGCGGCTGGATGAAGAAAGGTGTAGGAAAGTCTGTTCTCCACCACCCATCGCACAATGCTGATGTTCAACTCTCTCCTTGGCCTTCTGTAATGGTTACATGGCTTACCTTCTCTCCTAGACCTGAAGACTTGGCCCTAAGAGTCATTTTTCCATTTAGTACTCAATTGTATGCACTTGCAGAGTCAGGGAACCATTTACTGTAAATGGTACAAGTTAGCAAAATTATTCTCCTCCACTGAAACTGCTACAGATATATGATATCAAAATTGAACACACAACCAGCCATTGTTTCCTAAAATGGCCTGTGCTAATAGGCTAAGTCTTTCCAGATGACTGAATGAATTTACTCATAAGCGGAATATGTATTGATCACTATCATCAAGTCTATAAGTTTAACATACCCTGGAGGTCATTTCCTGTAATCATATGCACTGAACAAACACCATTACTACTTTCAGTGAACCACAAATGCTTGTGTGGATGGACAGTGTTAAAAGGAACAGATTCATCTCAGTTCTGCCTAGTTATTGCCACTGATAGTTTAACACATGATCAAAATTGAAGTCTTGAGGAAATCTCTCTGCAAAACACCCTTTTTTTTCCCTTCACAGGCACAGGCTGCTTTTGATGAAAGCATTAGCCTTTCAGCTGTTGGATATTTCAGGTAAGTATTCTTTTTAATTCAGTTTCATGTTATGGAAAACAAAATGGTATCTTGAGGAAGAGTTTTAGTTCTGTTTGCAATTTGGCATACATTGATTTTGTACCTTCAATTAACCTACTGTTATAAAGAGTAATTAGCTACTAATTCATCCAAGTGTCCCGATAGACTTCTGCTAGGAAAAACATGCATATAAATGAAAACCAGTTGAATGATAATTCCAATCCTAGTGAGTGGTATGATAAGATTCTTGAGGAATTGTGTGGAATCCACATCAGTGGTTGACTCTGTGGGAAACACCTTTGGTTCCCTTGAGTTAAGAAACAAATGAGGAGGGATACAAATTAAACTGCACTTATGGCAGGAGCTGTTCACATCCCCTAGACTGCAGAAGGAAATTTGATGACAACTCTGGTGTCAAGATGTGAATCAATGAGAAATGACACACGTTGGAGAATAGTTTATCTGATTATTTAATGGAGAGCTGATGCCATCAGAAAACAGAGTGATAAGAGAGGGTCTTAACCTCATTTTGTTGTGGCAGTCCTGGGGCATTGACTGATGAGCAGGAATGGGCATTGGAAGCATTTTTAATGGACATCTCCAGGCTTGGGGAACTAGATGACTGTTGGTAGAGAGGACTCTCAAGGAGCTGCCATCTAATTCCCTGACATTCACCTGGAATCCTTACAGAAAGAAGAGTAGGGAATAGGCCATCGAGTCTGATAGTAAGGACATAGAATGAGAGCCAGGGACAAGCCTCTCAGACAGAGGTGAATCCTGGAGTCAGGAAATCAAACAAATCAAGCAAGTATGTACCTTTAACATCGTGATTGATGTGAGATAGAGGTTGAGTATCCCCAATCTGATGATGGTAAGATTACATTACATTGGCTATAGGCAGTAGGACAAGTAGTCATAAAGTAAGTATATAAACCTCTAGGAGTAAGGATTCACTGATCAGGAATAACTGGTGTTTTTATTCAACAATACAGGTTGAATAAGATGCAAATACTTAATTTTTCAATACATTTACTAAGTATATGTTATGGGTATTCATATCACCATACAAGTGTATTCCTCTGACTTGCTCAGCTCCTATAGTCTGTTCAGTCATCATAGTCTGTGATTACTTGATCATTTAACAATGTTCCTCAAGAATGTGTTTGTTTCAGGGGTTATGAGTCAAATATGGACTGGGAGAAAGGTGAGGGGCATCCCTTCGAATACTATGTCTATGGAGCTGCCTGTTCAGAGGTTGAAATTGATTGCCTGACAGGGGATCATAAGGTAGGTACTACTGAAAATGTCTTCCAATGTACTTGCATGCACCTGAAGTTTACACTTACCATTTATTGGAGGAAAAATGTGATTTCTCTATATTACTTGGAGAAAATAGTCACATACCAACTTACCTTTCAAACAATGGGTAGTTCTTCTAAGTTTCCCCATTCTTCTATTTTTTTGGGGGGGGGTCCAGTCGTGGGGCCTGAACTCTGGGCCTGGGCACTGTCCCTCAGCTCTTCAGCTCAAGGCTAGCGCTCTACCACTTAAGCCACAGCACCACTTCTGGCTTTTTTCTTTTTGCTTATGTGGTGCTAAGGAATCGAACCCGGGCCTCATGCATGCAAGGCAAGTGCTCTACCACTCAGCCACCTTCCCAGCCCTCCCCATTCTTTTTAAATGAAACAAAATCTCACCTCTTATATGATAATGTTGAATGATTGCATAGGCACCCATAATCTGCAGGCAACCACCAAAGCCAGCCCAGGGCAGGCAATGGTCAGGCTAGGAAATACTTTACCAAGATAGGTTCTTCTGTTTAGATAGCTTTAGGGATTCCATTTTTCTTCTTGTACCTGGGTCTTTAACAGTAAAAGAAGTTATTTACTTGTTCTGTCAATAATAATAAATAATGATTAATAATTAAATAGAACTTCAGGGATCCTCACAAATGTTTTTTTTTTTTTTTTGGTCGGTCGTGGGGCTTGAACTCTGAGCCTGGGCGCTGTCCCTCAGCTCTTCAGCTCAAGGCAAGCGCTCTACCACTTGAGCTACAGTGCCACTTCCGGTTTTCTGGTGGTTTATTGGAGATAGGAGTCTCACAGTCTTTCCTGCCCGGGCTGGCTTTGAACCTCGATCCTCAGATCTCAGCCTCCTGAGTAGCTAGGATTACAGGCGTGAGCCACTAGCACCCGGCCTCACAAATGTTTTGTGGCCGAACTATTAGGCTAGTAATAATATAGTCCAAAACCATACCCAGAAGCAAGTTGTAGTTCTTGATATACATATATATATATGTATATGTATATATATATATATATTCTTTGATTTGACATCTTAGATTGTAATATGTTTTCATTCACAGTGTCCTCTCATGTTGTATTAACTTAACATGACCATAAGCTTAATCTTGGAAATTATGCATAATTTTATTGAATCTGCATGGCTTGTCTGGATTCTAACTCAGTCTAGATTTATTTCAGGGAATTTTGGACTAGGGAAAAGCAAAGTGACTCTAAACATAGCTCTCTAGTTTGAGGGAATTCTCTCACACTGATTTCTAAATCCCTGTATCTTCAAATAGAAGCAAAACATATTGGAGTTTTTTATATTTTGTATATACCTTGGTTTTATTAGGATCTAAGAATGAGTTGGTAATTAATCTTCTGCATTGGGTGTGATGGTGCATTCTGTAATCCCAGCATTTGAAAGGATGAAGCAGGAGAGTAAGAATTTGAGGCCAGTCTAGGCTATAGGGAGACTTTGCAAAAAAAGAAAGAAAGAAAGAAAGAGAAAGAAAGAGAGAGAGAGAGGAAGGAAGGAAGGCAGGAAGGAAGGAAGGCAGGAAGGAAGGAAGGCAGGAAGGAAGGAAGGAAGGAAGGAAGGAAGGAAGGAAGGAAGGAAGGAAGGAAGAAAGGAAGGGGAGAGGGAGAACAGGAAGGAAAGAAGGAAAAAATAAAGAATGAAGGACAAAAAATTCTCATAACTTGAACAATCTTAAGAGATGTGATAAATAATCTAATCGTAAAAACTAGAGCTGAAGTTCAGATTAGGTATTAGTGGCAGGCAGAATATCATCATGTGACATTCTCCCAGAAGGCTTCCCTTGGAGGCCTGTATCTCCACCATTTTCTTTGTGTTAGTAGAATTTCCCTCATCCCTGAAAATTTGTTCTCACCTGAATGCACACCTATATATTACCTATTGCTGTGTAATAAATGAATGAAGACTGATAAATATTTATTGGCTCATACTACTTCAGAGGATAGGAATTAGGGAAGGGAATGGGAACAACAAAATGGGGAGACAAAGGACAAAGGGTGAACCAATGCAACAGTAATACTCACAAGACAATATGTTGGAAATTAACTGTACAACTTGGGGGGTAGGGTTTGTAGGGGAAGGAAAGTGGACGAAAAATGAGGGAGGGAGTAACAAGTTCAACAAGAAATGTACTCACTACCTGATGTATGTACCTTTAACACCTCTGTACATCACCTTGACAGTAAAATTAAATTTTAAAAACATAGTAAGTCAATAGAGTCTTCGCTAACTTTAGCATACCTCCACTCACCTCCAGTTGAGGTTACTTGTCTCCTGCAAGGGAGTCTTGCTAACTAGTGTCCAAAATAACTCTATAGTTCATTGTGTCTTTCAGTAAGAAATGTGAGTACCTAAAGTTCTATTTTTCAATTTTATTTCTTTCATCTGGGGTACTGAGGTTGAACTCAGGGTCTTACACTTACTATGCAGTCACTCTACCGTGAGCCATGTTCTGAGTCCTTTTTGCATTACTTATCTTTGGAATAAATCTCATGTTTTGTTTTGTTTCTTTTAACCAGGGCCACCTTCCTCCTATTTACTACTTCCTGAGTAGCTCGGCTGATGGACATGTGCCACCATGCCCAGCTATTGATTGAGATGATGTAATCCACCACAACTGGCATAATGTTTTACTATAGTCAAACAGGCTAGATCTTTGTTTAATTTTCTTGTTAAAATTTATTAATCAGAAATCAAATCTGCAAGTCATGGCAGTGATTTGCAGGTAATGCCAGCAGCCTGGCTTGGCCTCCTTCCTTCAGCTTTCATTTTTTTCACCCCCTAGGTAAACAGATGACAGATCAAAGACCTTTCACTTGGACTTCCTGAACTCTAGACTTTAGTAAACATCACTGAGCCAATTGGACTCTGTATGTTGCAATGAACTTTAGCCACAAAGTATTGCATCACCAAAGTATTACTCATGATAGATATTGCTCATTATAGATATTTTCTTTTATTGTGTTATTTATTAGGTTTCTTGTAGCGGATTAAGCTCAATCTATTGTCTGTATCCATAGCTTAAATCAAAATCAATCAAATACGTTATGTTCTTATTATTTCCAGGAAAAATACAGATTATTTCCAAGAGGAAGAAAAAAACAATCACATGGTGTAAACTGGTTTAGAGTATTCATTCCTTTAAATGTTTTACGTTGTAGCCAAGCTTGGTGGCAAACACCCATAATCCCAGCTACTCAGGAGGTAGAGATCAGGAGGATTGTGGTTCAAGGCCAGCCTGAGACAAAAAAACATAGGCACTATACAAAAAGTAATGAAAGCAAAATGTATTGGGGATACTCAAGTGGTAGAACACCTGCCTAGAAAGTAGGAATCCCTGAGTTCACTCCCCAATATGACCAAAAGTTTTACATAATAAAACTTGTCACATAATAAAATGTTTGTTGTTTTTTTCTCCTGGTACAATATGATCCAAAAGAAAAAAAATGTTTTATGCCAATGCTAGCCTAGCAGGAAGTTTTTTTTCAGCTTCTCTTTACATGATTTACATTGAAATAAACCGGTGATTTTTTTTTTTATTACTAGAACATCAGAACAGACATTGTCATGGATGTTGGCGACAGCATCAACCCAGCCCTTGACATAGGCCAGGTATGTGTAACTAACTTGTTCAAACTGCTGTGAAATCTGCAGGAAAAACATTCTATTCTGCTTACATTCTGCTTACTCTGCCTGTTAGCCAACATCTTTCTGTTCAGACCAGCTACAGAACTCAAATGACTTACTATTTAAAAAGGGAGAGGAAACAGTTATTTTAGGTAGTTTTTGAAGAAATATACAATCTGCAATTGAGAACTGGCCTGAAACAAGACCAAGCTAGAGGGTACCTCTGGGCCCTGAACCTGTGGGGTATAAGTAAATTAGTACCAAGTGCTGAGCATAGGCACACAATAGGAATTTAAAGTTGAATTAGGATACCATACTTCAGTTATAGCAGTAGCTATTGAGAAATAGCCTGTGGGATAATGTTCTTACCCATAGTTATTTTCTTGTGCCATTTCGGCTTGAATTCAGGACCTGGGAACTGTCCCTTAGCTATTTTGCTCAAGGCTAATGCTCTACTACTTGAGCCACGCCCCCTCCACTTACAGATTTTTGATGGCTAATTGGAGATAACAGTCTCACAGACTTTTTCGCCCAGTCTGGCTTTGAACCATGATTCTCAGATCTCAGCCTCCTGAGGAGCTAGGATTAGGCATGAGCCACCAGCATGTGATGCCCACAGTTATGTTTATGTTCAGATTTTAAATAATTAACAAAATTGAAAAATTTCAATGTCTAGCATGGAAATTTACCAACTCTGGACTTGCATTTCCATGAAGAAAAAGTAGGTTGTATCTTTGGAGAGTCACACACTCACCAATGACAGGGGACCTGCTTGAACTGCCTCCGCCTGTGGGAAACTCTATTCTCTAGCTCCAATTTGCAGGAAAATATATCCTCTCTCCAGTCATGGCTTTGTGTCCTTGGAGAATGGGGTGATGAATCTGTTAAGTGGAGAAATCAACCAAGGCTTCAGGGAGGAAGTGAGGATGGACCTGATAGTCAGGAAAGACCACTTGGGAAGAAAAGTGAAGAAAATCAACCTGAAGAAAGACCCAAATTGCAGCACACCTGTATTCACATCACATTGGCTGAGGACTATGTGTCTGTGTTTGAGTGAACCAGCTCTGAAGCTGGGGCTACAGGGTGGATGATGGTCTTGTTGATGAGGAGTCTCCAAAAATAGTTACTTAGCTTCATATGTAGAAGTGATCTGACTGAGTTTTAGGATGATTTACCTAATAGCATGATAACTCCTTACCTATTGGTAGAAGTGAGAAATGGAGATGTGGTCATAGGAAGGAAGTAACCTAAGAAGAAACTCCAAAATCATTTTTTAAAATGTTTGGAAAGGCACTTTTGCTGCATGCTTATGTCCAGGGAGAAAGTGTAGAGAGTTCCTAGTGTATTCCTTCAGGTTACAAGGAGCAGAAACATTTAATTTGTTGCAAGACCAGCCAGCTTGTGAGTGAAGACAATGGACAAGGTGATGGAGCTCTCATCCTGAAAGCCTACTATGAGGGCAAATCAGTCAGTGAGAGCCTTGGTCACTTTGTCTGCATTAAAGAGGAGGGTGTTTAGATGATATGTAAGCACTCTTCTACAGCAATTGTTTTAATGACTACACCAAGATCAGAAGCCCCATCATTTGATTTTGAATGTAGCACCAAATGCGATGGGAAGAAATGCTCTTAGGAAGGCAGGCAGGGACATGCTCCAGGACACCCCGGAAATCCTCTTCAAACTGAAATTTTAAAATTCAAAATATCCCAGTGTGAAGTTGAAATGATACCTCCTGTTGACTGTATCTTCTCATGCGCATAAATTCCTTTTATTTTTGTCACAGATTGAAGGTGCATTTGTTCAAGGCATGGGACTTTATACAATGGAGGAACTGAAATATTCTCCTCAGGGTGTTCTGTACACGCGCGGTCCAAACCAATATAAAATCCCTGCCATCTGTGACATCCCCGCTGAGCTGCACATCTCTTTTTTGCCTCCATCTGAAAATTCAAATACCCTGTATTCATCTAAGGTACGTGGTCTTCTACGAATAGATGTATGTTCGTATCATGTCTGTGGGGTGGAGGGAAGGCTGCATCCATTTTCGTACCTGGTTGTTCAGTGGTTTTACCAGGGTTTTGAAGAAAACCCCTTATTATGCGTGTTACTTACAAACTAGTTTAACAACACGATTTTTAATGCTTTTTGTTTGATTGGTTGAGATTTTTTTTGTTTGTTTTTGTTCTGTTTTGGTTTTGTTTGGTTTTGTACTGCTGGAGACTAAACTCAGAGCCTCTCAGTGCGAGGTAGGCACTCTACTACTGAAACCCTCCTCCCTGGCCCCTTTTTCCATTGATTATTTCCAAGATAGGGTCTTGCTTTGTGTGAGGAATGACCATCCTCCTTCTTCGTGCCTCTCTGTGTTGCTGGGATGATAGGCCCATCTTACTGAACCCAGCTATGTGCTTCTCTGAGTAGCTGGGAAAACAGGCACATGCCACAGCTCCCCGTCATTGGTTGAGATGGAGTCTTAAACTTTTTTTGGCACAGGTTGGCAATCCTTCCATCTCTGCCTCCCAAGCAGTTAGAATTACAGGCTTGAGTCACTGCACTCAACCTAACAGATGTTTTAATTCTTCTGAATCTTGGAGTCTGACATGAACTGCTATTACCACATGTCAAATTTGTCTTTTCATATTATAATAATTACCTTTATGCCTGTGTTATTTTTTACTTTATTTAGACTCATTTGTCTAGGTTAGAATTCTAGGAATGGGAATATTGGATCAAGAGATTACCTTTCTAATACAGGTAGGTACAGAGTAATATATGTGTGTGTATATACAGATATGTATATGCACGTGTATACATCGAGGGAAGAGAGAGTGTATCTGTCTATGTGTCGTAATCCAGAGGGCTTGCTTTCCTCAAGGGTCTGGGAGAGTCTGGGGTGTTCCTGGGGTGTTCGGTGTTTTTCGCTATCCACGACGCTGTGACCGCAGCGCGACAGGAGAGAGGCCTGCAGAGACCATGGCAGCTCAGTAGTCCTCTGACCCCAGAGAAGATTCGAATGGCCTGTGAAGACAAGTTCACCAAGATGGTAGGCCATTCTCACTAAAAGGAAAAAAATTATAGAATTCTGAGCTTTTGTTAAAGTTTCTTTAACTCATCACTATAGTTTTCCAGATGACTAGAATCCCTGAGTAGACTGGCCTTTGTGCATGTGCCTGGGTGGTGTCTGTGTGAACTGCACTGGGAGTGCCATTCTGTGCCACGTGGAAAAAAAGAGGACTCATTCCCCTTAGCTCATATTCCTTCCCTGTTTTGCTCCTTTCCCAGGGCATTTGCTGAACTCAGTGATAAGAGTTTGGGAAATATACCCTAAACCTAGAACCCTCACCAAGAATACTGTCCATTCCAATGGTCTCTCTCCACTCTCCCTTCAAGCAGGCTCTAGGCGGGTACAATGGCAGGAATCACTCCTGCATCCGCATTCCACTCAGCAAACAGCTCAGCTCCTCATGGTTATATTCAGTGGTGAGATGTTTGATGTTAGAAGGAAGGAAATGCCATCTCCTCCTTTTCAGGGGTGAGGTGCTAGCTTGTAGCTTTCCCTGGCTGAATCTCTCCTGGGACCTTCACAGCTCATATACCATTGCTCCCCAGCCTCTCATTACCCTGGATGGCTTCTGGTGGTTTGGGGCCTACTTTATGTTTTGCTATTTCTCACCATTTGTTCTTTTTATTCAGATTCCAAGAGATGAACCCGGGTCTTATGTTCCTTGGAATGTGCCTGTGTGAATCAAATGCAATCTCCTGGAGTAAACAGAATGACCCTGGAGTAAATAGGGTCATCTATCCAATCTCTATGTGCTGAGATGCTAGATATGAAAACCAGATTCTCATGCTCAGAAATCATTCCACAGAATACAGCTTTTATAGGAACCAATTTAGAGTGTTCCAATAAATTTGACAGATATACTTCAACAATTTATAAATTGTAATGGAAATGGAATAAATAAGTATTGGTTTCCACTAGGATGATAATCTGTCCCTTAGCTTCATCTAGCTAAATGGAATAGATGTATATGATTCATATTGGCTTATGTCTATCAACAGAAATTATACCATCAAATGAAAAGTAGTTTAATAAATAATTTGTTACAAGTACAAACTGTAAACTTGTCATCTTTTCATTTGCTCCTATCTGTTATTTCCCCCCCCCCACCTTTTTTTTAAATGGTTCTGAGTATCGAACCCAGAGTGTTGTACCTGCCAAGTAAGCACTTTGCCACTGAACTACACCCAGGACCTATCCCCCTTTATTTTAAGAATATTTCTGTAGCTAAAGAGTGTCTGACCACATGGCAGGGGAGGGGGGTTTGAGGGAGCAGATAAGTTGGAGTTCATCAAACTACAAAAATTCATACTTTAAAAGATACCACTGGTGCTCAAACCTGTAATCCTAGTTACTCAAGAGGCTGAGATCTGAGGATTGTGGTTCAAAGCCAGCTGGGGCAGGAAAGTCTGTGAGACTCTTATCTCCAATTAAACACCAGAAAACTGGAAGTGGCATTGTGGCTGAAGTAGCAGAGCACTCGCCTTGAGCTGAAGAGCTGAGGGACAGCGCCCAGACCCAGAGTTCAAACCCCACGACCACCACCAACAACAAAAAAAAGATACTAATCACTAAGAGATTGAGGACTAAGGATGCATTTGTTTGATAAAGGTCCAGTATATATATGTATGATTGACACACCCTTTTCCAACTGTCAATGGGCAAAGGAATTGATAGACATTTCTCCAAATTTACCACTAAGCATATGACAAAATGTTTCGAACTATAGTCATTAAGGAAATGCAAACCACAAAGAGACATATTTCACACAGCTACGACAAAGATGGCAGTCATCAGAATGACTAATCATGAGTGGACAAAGATGGCAGTCATCAGAATGACTAATCATGAGTGTTAGAATAATGTGGAAAAAAGAGACCAGAAGAAGATGGAAGAGATCTAGCTGGGCTATATGTGAGCTCTCTCTAAGAAACCAACTTTCTGCAGTTCAGGGAATAATTCACTATGGGAAAAAATCACACCAAGTGAGCCATCATAGTACAGAGATTCTGCCTAGCGAGAAAAAATCCAGGCACTTTGCACCAGAAGACAGATTTGAGCACAAGCCGCTGCCATGTGACCAGCCAGACAAGGGCCAAACAATCGGCCGGAGACAGAGGGCCCGCATCTCTTTACCCATCTCCACTGTGGACTGAATGATCATGAGCCGAACTCCATATGCTGCTGACCACTGCTGACCCGGGCCAAAAAGCCAAGGGAAACGGTGAGTCTCCCCACTCCTTCCCACAGAACAGCTCAGGGAAGGCAGCCCACCCCTCTCCACCATCAAAAAAGAATGCCATATTGGATACTGGCATAAACTCCACCATAACAGCTAGCAGAGATAACTTAGGACACAAAAGCAGCAGGCAGCACTATTTTTCCTTAATTGGATCTGTGAGAGTCAGCTCTGCCCAGTGGAAGGCTGCCCAGCCCAGAAGTGCAATCACTCTTCACTACCTGGTGAGCACAGAGAGGCAGCCACCACCCCTGCAGGCAGCAAAGGAATTCCACCCATACCTCAGCCGACCTGGCAGCTCAGCCAACTGCAGGCCCAATGGCGGCTCCCCAATTTGGGAAAAGCCACTGACTCCAGACAGGGCCAAACCCTAACCACGCCCAAGCTCAGTCCCAGCAGCAAGAAACTGCAGTCTCAGCCACCTCCTCCTGGCAGCACAAAGCAAAAAGAAAGCAGATTGAGCTTTTTAGTCTGGGAAGAAGATCTCAAAGTCCCCAAGCCTGAACTTTTTTCTGTGCACCCACAAAGGTGATTTGAGAAACCAACCAAGCAACCGGGAAAACCGACCACTACAAGCAAATCAAAGATGTCATCAAGGGATTGGAACAGGGATTTACGGGAGACATAAGCACCCCCAAATTAATAGGAGATACTTTTTTCTCTCTTTTTCCTTTTCACCCCAAAATTTTTTTCATTTTTTTAACTTCTTTAAATTTTTTTTGCTCCTCTTTATTTTTTGCAACTAGTTTAACTCTGTTGCCTTTTTTCCCTTTTTGTCAGCTTTTTTTAATGTGTTTTTGGTTTTAGTTTTGTTTTCTTGTTTTTCCTTTTTACAGCATCCTGTTGGGTTTTTTTCCCCTTCCTCGTTGCTGTTCTATTCACAACTGGATACACAGCCTACAGTGACCACTAGCCTTCCTTCATAACTGTGTATAGACTTAATTCAGAATATAATTTGATCACCCAATTCCCTACTGCACAATATTGGTATTCGATTTTTTTTTTTTGGTTGGTTTTTTTGGTCGGGGCTTGAGCTCTGGCCTGGGCACTGTTCCTCAGCTCTTCAGCTCAAGGCTAGCACTCTACCACTTGAGCTACAGCACCACTTCCGGTTTTCTGGTGGTTTATTGGAGATAAGAGTTTCACCCACTTTCCTGCCCAGGCTGGCTTTGAACTGTGATCCTCAGATCTCAGCCTCTTGAGTAACTAGAATTACAGGCGTGAGCCACCAGCACCCAGCTAATATTGGTATTCTTAATATTAGTATTATTGTTTCATATGTGCATAATTGTTCTAATTTTTTATTTTTTGTGTATTTTTTTCTTCTTTCCTTTTTATTTTGTTTTGGTTGGTGTTGTTGTTCCTTTTGTCTTTTTTTCCTCTTGTTTTGTTTTAACTTTTCTACTCTTTCTTGCTTAGAAATTAGGTCATAACTTTCCTCCCTCTATTCCTTTCCTTTGCTACATCCCTCTAATCTGATTTTTCTCTTCCTATATTTCATTGTATATCTTAATCTTTCCCCTAACTACACCTCACCCATTTACAATTATTTCTACTCCTTCATTCCCTCTTTGCTTTCTTTACTCTGTTGATCCCTAAGTGTGAAACACTGACCCAGACTATATCTGTAGACAGTGAGACTGTGCCAGAGTGGCTTGGGGTGTTATCCCTTCAGCCCCAAACCATCCTAAACCTCAGAACAAAGCTACTCACTGATTACAACTGTTTATAATCCCCGCTTCTGAAACACAATCCCCTCCCCTGACAAAGATAAGCAGAGGTAAATAAGGGAATACCTATGTACGATTGGGAACCTCTAGAATTAGAGCAAAGATACTGCCCAGGTGTGGATTTTGTCTTTAAACTGTGCTCAGTGGTGGTATTGGGCCTACTTACATATCCAATAGAGGAGAGATAAAGTGGAATACCTATTTGGGTTGTGTACCTCCAAAGTCTTCACAACCACAGGGCTCTGAGTTGGTGCTTATCTTAAAATTGTGTGCCAGCGAGGGACTGGATATATTTTCATCTCCAAAAAAGGAGAGATACAGGGAAAACACCTATCTTTGAGTGAGAACATCCAAAGTCTGTGCAACTGAAGAGCTTTCGGTTCAGGCTTGCCATAGAATTGTGTTCTGGTGGGGAAGTGGAGATATTTTCAAATCCAAAAAAGAGAAATAGTGTGAAAACACCCATTTTGAGTGGGAACATCCAATTCCTGTGTAACTATAGGAGTCTGGGTGAGGATTTGTCTTAGAATTGTGATTTAGTGTGTAACTGATATAATTTCACTCCCCCAAAAGATGAGATACTGTGAAAGCTCCCATTATTGATTATAAACCCCCGAAGTCTGTGCTACTACCATGCTCTGGGTAAGTGCTAGTCCTAGATATGTGTTCTGGTGTGTAATAGGATATAATTACACCCCTCCAAAAGTCAGATAAAGTGAAAATACCCTTCATTGATTGTAAACTCCCCAAATCTGTGCAACTGCAGGGTTCTGGGTAGGTGCTTGTCTTAGAATTGTGCTCTGGTGTTTATGTGTATAGACATTCACTACAAAAAAAAGTGAGATAGAGTGGAAATACCCATAGTTAATTATAAACCTCCAAAATCTGGGCAACTACAGGACTCTGGGTTGGTACTTGTGTTCTAATGAGGAATTGGATTTGCTTTCACTCCCAAATGGGCAGAACAAGCCACAGAAACACAAGATGACAAGTCAAGGAATTTCAACTCACACACAGGATAAACAGGCAACAGAGCAGTTAATTTAAAAATCCAGAGGATACCTCTCAAAATGCTTTACAAACAATACTGGTAAACATGCTGAATGAAAAAATTGAAAGCCTACATAAGGCTATGTGTGAGCATGATAAGGCAAACAAAAGATGAATTCCTGAAACCCACAACCAGAAAGTTGACTGAATTCCAACAAAAGGAAAGGGAGTCCAGTGAAAATATAGCCACTCAACTAAGGGATTTGAGGGTGAACACAGAAAACCAAACCAAGGAGGCAAAGAAATCCATCAAGATCTAAAACAAAGCTTCAACAAAGAAATTGTAGCCACTAAAACTGAGCAATTAGAAGGTGAACACAGAAAACCAAACCAAGGAGGCAAAGAAATCCATCAAGATCTAAAACAAAGCTTCAACAAAGAAATTGTAGCCACTAAAACTGAGCAATTAGAAGGAAGAGAAATAAAAAAGTAGAAAGTCTGGACAGTAGGTTAGACCACGCAGAAGATCATATCTCTGGAATAGAAGACAGCCTAGACATTATAAAGAAAGAACAAACAAGTATTCAAAACAAATCCAAAAAATATGATAGATCTATTCAGCATATAGAAGACACCATCAGAAGGCCTAAGTCAAGGCTAATGGGTGTAGAAGAGAGCCTAGAAACAGAAGCCAAAGGCCTAGAAAATTTATTTAACAGAATCCTAGCAGAGAACTTCCAAAATATGTAAAAAGATAGGTCCATTCAGATACAAGAAGCCTTTAGAACCCCAAATAGACCAGACCAGAATAGGACATACCACTGCCACATTGTAATCCACAAAGGATCAATAGAAACCAAAGAAAGGCTCCTTAAAGCTGTCAGGGAGAAAAGATCAATCACCTATAAAGGAAAACCAATCAGGATAACTACAGATTTCTCAGCAGAGACCATGAAAGCAAGAAGAGCCTAAATGAAGTATGCCACAAACAATTATCAACCAAGAATAGTGCATCCAGCTAAACTCTCCTTCATAACTGAGGGAAAAATAAAAACCTTCTACAGCAAAGAAAAATTGAAACAATGTCTCCAACAAACCAGCACTATAAAAGATACTTAAAGATGTCCTACACATAGAGAACCATCTAGAACATGATGAAGGCAGAGAAACAGCCCCCAAACAAAGAATCAGATAAACATAGGCAGAACCTACGTGACATAGCCCCTAAGAAAGTAGATAACATAACAGGAACTTCCAAACACCTTTCAATCCTACCTCTCAATATTAATGGACTTACCTCTCCAATCAAAGACAGAATCTCTAGTTGGATCAAAAAACAGGATTTTTCTATCTGTTCTCTTGAAGAGACATACTTTCCCCACTAAAACAAACATATTCTGAAAGTGAAAGGCTGGAATAAAATCTACCAAGCAAATGACCCCCACAAACAGGCTGGAGTAGCAATCCTAATATCAGATTAAAATAGACTTCAAATTAAAATTAGTGAGAAGAAATAAAGATGGACACTACATACTAATAAAAGGACCTATCCTACAGGAGGATAAAACAAAAATTCTAAATATCTATTCACCAAATACCGAAGTACCCAAATTTATTCAAGGAACATTTCTTTCCCTAAAATCACACATAGATCCAAAGACATCTTTAAAACATTACAGGAAGGAATAAGAGAAACTATGGGGCTCCTTGGCACAGGCCAAAATTTCCTTAATAAAGATCCAGAAATACAACAAATCAAAGAAAAGTTGGACAAATGGGATTGCATGAAACTGCAGAGTTTCTGCATGGCAAAGGCCATAGCTAGCAAGATCAAAAGAAAGCCCATAGACTGGAAGATCTTCACTAGCTATAAACAAACAAGGTTCTCATATCTAAAATATACTTAGAACTCAAAAAATTAAATCCTCAAAGAAATAACTGCCCCATTAACAGTTGGGTTAAAGACTTAAAAAGAGACTTCTCTGAAGAGGAAATAAGAATGGCCAATAGACACACAAAGAAATGTTCAACATCTTTGACTATAGAAGAAATGCAAATCAAACAACATTGAGATTTCACCTCACCCCAGTTAGAATGACTATAGTCAAGAAATTCAATAACAACAGATGCTGGAGGAGATGTGGTCAAAAGTGAATCCTACTGCACTGTTGGTGGGAATGTAAGCTTGTGTAACCACTCTGGAAAGCAGGATGGAGGTTCCTCAAAAGACTCCACGTAGAGCTCCACTATGACCCAGCAATCCCACTTTTGGGCATTTGCCCAAACGATCACAAACAAGGCCATACTAAAGCTACCAGCACAACTATATTTATCGCAACATTATACCATAGCTAAGATATGGAACCAACCCAGATGACCCTCAGTAGATGAGTGAGTCAAGAAAATGTGTGTGTGTGTGTGTGTGTGTGTGTGTACATATATATACATATATATACATACATACATACATATATATATATATATATATATATATATATATATATATATATATATATGGAATTCTATGCTTCCATCAGAATGAAAACAATACCGCCCCATTTGTTAGGAAATGGAAGGACTTGGAAAAAACATATTAAATGAAGTAACCCAGCCCCAAAGAAATGTAGTTCTCGTGGTTTCCCTTATTTGCAATAATTAGTATACATACAGGATAATCTTATCAGATGAGCTGAAAAGCTCAAAAGCCATGAGATGATGCTAAATGAAACGAACCCCATGATATAGACACAAGAGGTTTGTCTTTATTGTTATTCTTTTAAGTGTACCATACGATTTTATTTTGTTGTTGTTGTTGTTTCCTTTGTATATTCTTTCCCCTATAGCATATTGCCTATTGTCACTGTACTTGATTTTGGTACCCTGCATCTTATATATACATATGTCTAATGTGAAACAAGGACATGGAATAACCCATGACAACAAAGATACCCACAGGACAGTCTATTGGAGACAAACTTTACAACTTTGGATTGTGGGGGGAAGAGTGGCAGGGGAGGAGTGGGAGGTGGGGGAGGAAAAGGATAGTGGGACAACAAGGAAGGGAAGGGGCAACAATGATCAAGAAGTAATGCACTCGTTGCCTTACTCATGTAACGTAACCCTCTGTACAGCATCTTTACAATAAAATAAAATGAAAAGAATAATGTGAAAAAATCAAACCCTTCTCCAGTGCTGAAGAATGTGTAAAAATGCACAGGTGCTGTGGGAAACAGTTTGGTAGTCACCAATATATTAATCATTGAATCTCCCTAGCAAGCACAAAGCCCCAAGTTCAAACCCCAAGAGCATAGACTCAGCATATGATACTCCAAGAGATTTAAAGCATGTTCATCACAACGCATACACAAAATTAACTTGTATTAACTGATGAGATTTGATAAATAGAATGTAGTATATTTATATGGAGAATCTTATTCAGCATCATATAAAGGCTGAATAAGGCATTCTATATAGACACGGACGCACATGTATCAACATATTCTTTAACATGATGCTACATATATGAACTTTGAAAGAAAATAGACTGCATATATGATCCCATCCTCACAAAGTATCTACATCTAATGTATCCATAAAGACAAAGTGGAATAAGGGTTTCCAGGGATTGAGAAATTTGAGGGGAGGAGGTGATGAAAACATGCTGGAATTCCTGTTGGTGATTGCACATTATGTGACTATATGAAAACCCACTGAATCATCCATTTTAAAAAGGCAAGCATGTAGTAAGTACATGGACTGTATCTCCAAAAACAAATATCATTTGTGGAGAGAAAGAGTAAACTTTGGTAAAGGTTAAGACATTGTGAAGTCCAGGGAACTCTATGCCGCTGGCCTTTGGAGGCCTATAACTCTCTAAGACTAACAACAAGGCATGATCTTCTAAAACCTCTGTCTCTGTCAACCCTGAGAGTAATCTTCACCAAGAAAGATGATGCTGGAGAAGATAGATAAGGTGTCTTCTGCCATTCCAGGGGCCCAGGCTGTATCTGCAACACTTCTTCAGTGGCCAAAGATTGACAGAAATTTAGCACAGTCATGAGGATGTGGGCTTGGGATCCCAGTCAAAGTGGAGCAGTTGGCATGAATGCACTTCTGCTTTAAAGGACCACAGTGGAGACTGAATTGACATAAGTGGTGGGAGAGCAAGGGGAGAAAAGTAGATACTGTTCTAAAAAGAGGGGGACCTCTCTTTGGCTGGGGCCCCTTTCTATCCCTTTACAAGTTGCTCCTCTTCCACACATCTCCTGGTCAATGCAATATCCCTCGGTGTTCACCCAAATAGGGGAGTGATCCCAGATGCTCGTCTTTGTGCATTCATCATGCAGACGTGAAATATGGCAGTCTTGCCTTGGAGACAGTTCTTTTTTGATTATTTGGCTTTTATTATCTTTAAGTAGTTGTACAAAGGGGTTTCAATTCAACTTATCAATATATCTTGATTTATGTCACTCCTGCCCTTTTCCTCCTCATAAGAGACTTCTTATGATGTTCTTAAATCTTTTCCCCAGCTGGGTATTGGTGGCTCACACCTATAATCCTAGCTACTCAGAAGGCTGAGATCTGAGGATCATGGTTCAAAGCCAGTCCAGGCTTAATTATCTCCAATTAGCCACCAGAAAACCAGAAGTGGAACTATTGCTCAAAATGGTAGAGCACTAGCTTTGAAAAAAAAAAAGCTCAGGGACGGTGCCTGGGCCCTGAGTTCAAGCCTTACAGCCGACCAAAAAACAAACAAAAAATCTTCTTTCCACTATTTCCATCAGTGCTGTTACTCCCAGCCACCTGCTTTTCCCTCCACCCTGACTATTACAATAATCTTTTCCTTTCCTGTGTATATTTTGTGTCCCTTTTAAACCATTCTTCCAGTGAAGCCACACTTTATGGATACACATGCACCACATAAATACACACAAAGGCACCTCGTATATGATTATGTTGAGTTCTTATCCCTTGATGGCTTTCCACTCATCCCACCAGGATTGTGTCCCACATTCCTAAGTTGGCAAAGTATGTGTGCTGGGTGGTCCTGCTCCTGCCTTTCTCTCCATTTTGTCTCAGCATCTTCTCTACCATCTGAACTTCCTGGACTTCTCACTTAGGAGCCTTTGCTTCTGTTCTCTGCCTATAGGATGCTTTCGCTTGCATCCCTCTATTTGCCTCTGTGCTAGCATGCAATGCCTCTCTGTGTTACATGCATGGAAGACAATGGAGGCTTGTGTTAAAGTGCAAGGCATAGAGCATGCAAATGCAGAAGCAGTGAGATGGGTGGAATATCCAGAGTTGAGCTCGAACAGGAATGCAAGGAGCAAGCAAGCAAGTGGCATGAGCACATGTGTGTGCTTATCCAGTTTCTGCGGGAAAGACAGGCCCAAGCTTACAATATTCATGGCACCACAAATGATTTGACCAGGTGGTCAGGAGAATGTAAGGGAAAGATTGGGAGTGTGGGGGCACGAGTCACATGAATGGGTGTATGCGAGTCGGCCTGATCTGTGAGCAGTTTTGCACCACAGGTTAGCACTCAGCTAACACACCTATAATTAGAGATGCCAAACAACCAATAAAAAGAAGCCTGACTATTTGTCAGCCTGTCATTGGTCATAACAGTGCTGACATAGGGGTTCGAAAATTGTTGATGTGACAGGTGGAGGCCATTCATGGGCAGCAGCCCAGGCTCCTTCTGACTATGTAGCTGCTGCAAGATGCCCCTGCTGCTAAGAGGCCTTAGCCACTAGGGTGCAGAATACTTGAAGCTGAAGAACTCTATACCATGTTGTGTCCCAGAGACAACTAATGGACTGGCAAGAAATAATTAGCCATTTATAGCAGATGATGGTTAATACCCATTATATATATAAAAAATGTTCAGATAGCTAAGAAAGTACAAAACCTAACAAAAGAAAGCAAAAGACAAGAGAATAAACATGAATATGTGCAAAATGTGTAGTATGATACATCATCCCACCAAAGAAGAGAAATGCCAATCACAAACTATCACTGTCTATTGGGAAAAGGAATGATGTGGGTAATGCTCAATGCTGGTGAGGACGGGAAGGGAAAATGGACATCCTCTCATACAGAGAGCCTAAGAAGCCTGTAAAAAGCAACTTCTGAAATTTTATAAATAGTCCCCCCTCAGTTTTTAGGAACTAACAGAAACAGTGCATGCATGTGTGTGTATGTTTATGTACACTGATACATGTATTCAAAGCTGTCCATAGGACTCCACAGGAACCTGGTAATAGTTAACTGAAAAACTTTAGCTTGGTGGACTTTTACTTCATGCTTTTATTTTTACTTCATACTTCTGTGTTGTTTAGGTTTATTCAATAAACTTCCTTTTTTTTGGCCAGTGATAGGCTTCAACTTAGGGCCTGAGCACTTGTCCCTGAGCCTCTTTGTGCTCAAAGCTAGTGCTCTACCCCTTGAACCACAATGCCACTTCAGTCTTTTTCTGAGTAGTTTATTGGAGATAAAAGGCTCACAGACTTTCCTTCCCTGGGCTGACTTTGAACCATAATCCTTAGTTCTCAGCCTCCTGAGTAGCTAGGAATTCAGGCATGAGCCACAGGTGCCTGGCTTATTCTTTCTATAATTCAAAGTCAAACAAGCAAACAAGTGCATACAAACATCCAGAAACTCAATCTGCATGCAGTGTGTTTGCGTAATTCAGCTTCATTTCACTGACTGCAGAAGGTTCTTCTTGCTGCAAAGTTCATTCCAGTGGGTTGTCCTTAGAGCAGGAAGAACTGAAGACTGAATTTCCAAAGTGGCTTGAGGAAGAGGGCAGTGCGAGAGCAGAGGGAGGAGACTGGAAGCATAAAAACAGGCCTGAATTGAAGGAGCACGCTCAGAAAGCTGACCTACATCACCGTCCTTCATTGACACAACCTTCCAAACCTCAGCCACTTGCCTTGGCAGAATGCCTCAGTCTAAGGAGACAGATGAACTTGTTTTCTTTGTGAATGGAAAAAAAGTAAGTTTTCTCCATTGTTATTACTCAAATTGTGAATGCAATGAAAGTCTGGTTGAAGTAAACTTTCATTACCTTTGCCAAAGAAAATATTTCATGCAGATGAGTAGTATGTGAACAAATGATTTTCTCCATTAGATAATAACTAATAGTAATCTGTATTTCTAGTTGTTGAGAGAGAGGGAGGGACAGAGAGAGAGAAGAAGAGGCAGAAAGAGAGACTGTAATGCATGTCAAATGTACTAGAATGGCTACAAGGAAAAACATCTGATTAAGTTGACATCTTGAAACTACATTGTGTAATTGCATTTGAATTCATCCAAGTGTTAGGTACCAGTTTCTCTTTATTAGGATTCTCTGTTTCTTTCCTCTTCCCTGCCTCCTCCCCCAGCTCTGATTCCCTACCACTGCATGCGCGCACACGCACTCACGCACACATACACACACACACACACACACACACACACACACACACACACACACACACACACACACACACACTCCTCTAAAGTATTCAAATTTTTTGCAAGTAATTGTTCAGGTCTGAGTAGCCAAACACTGGAAGAGAAAACCCATAAGAAAGCTAGAGAGAAAGCTCTCCGTGTTCATAGTAATACCTTTGCTCCTTTTTGGTCCTATTTTGTCTTGCATTCTTTAGATTGAGCTAAGGCATAATCCAAGACTGGCATGTACTCTTTACTTCCCACTGACCTTGACATTGTGTGTGACTTGCAACCCAATATGCTTATTTTCATCACTATTAGCAGAGAAGAAAGGGTAAAGCTCAAACTGAGCTTAATGGCACTGTGTGTTGTGTACCGTGAATGCAGGTGTGCAAAATGTAAATGCTGAGCATAGTCACACAATGTACCAAGATTACTGAGTGAACAAATATTGGTGGGAAAGGGTTGCTTGGCTTTTATCTGTCAGCTCCTAAAATGTATAGCCCTTTTCCACGTTCTCCATCTCCTGAGGAGCCCTGCACTAAATGGAGTGCTAGTGGCTGAAAGAATGCTATTTGTCTACTGATGCCATGGTCTTGTTTATTATACTTTTCAAAAACTGTAGGTTTTCAAAGAGTGGGTTTTGCAGATAGTGATAAGATTTAAAACCTCAGTCCAGTTTTCCATGGCTTTGCTCCATGCATGGGTTCAAGACAGAAAATTCTGTATAACTCTACAATATTTCATGCCTTTAAAAAATTATTTTCCTGAAACTAATGCTGTGTTAATATTCCATCTTGTTGGATAGCCTTTGAAACAAAGCCACACTTGTCCTACCAAAATAAACTTGAAGATAATACAGTGTTACATAATTTCATAGTTGAAAACAGCAGTGTTTGGTCAAGCCAGCCAGACATGATCAACAAACATATACTAAGTGACTTTTTTAGCTACTCAGAACTCATAATAGGCCCCAGGAAAATTGCATTAATCTATAATCATTTCCTTTGTACAGGTCATCGAGAAGAATGCAGACCCTGAAGTGAATTTATTGTTCTATCTGAGAAAAACTCGTATCCTTTTGTTTGTTTGAGGAAACAAAGCACATTTTATGACTCTGAAAATGGTGCCTTCGGAAGTGGCGCTGTAGCTCAAGTGGTAGAGCGCTCGCTTGGAGCTGAAGAGCTGAGGGACAGCACCCAGGCCCAGAGTTCAAGCCCCATGACCGACCAAAAAAAAAAAAAATGGTGCCTTCTTTTGACGTTATCCAACTGCTGCCTTACAGTATGCTTCATTGCAAACATTTTTATTTTGTAGCAGTGGAATCAAGTAGATTGCATGTCTCACAAACGGGATGGGCTATCACAAGATCTTTCTGTTTAAACCAAGACAATGATCACCTGGGGATATTATTTAAACTGGATTTTTCCACTGTCAGGATCCCTAAATCATTCTGAGAAATGTCAGCTTATGGAGTTATTTGTTTCTTGGTCAGCATCACATTTAACTTGGCCTCACACTTTTGCCTAGGGTTGGTCCCAGACTTCAATGCTGTTTCCTAGGCATTCCTAGGCCTCAGCAGTAACTGGGTTAACAGACATATGCCACCTACCTCCTCCTCCTCCTCCTCCTCCTCCTCCTCCTCCTCCTCCTCCTCCTCCTCTTCCTCCTCCTCCTCCTTCCCCTCCTCCTCCTCCTCCTCCTCCTCCTCCTCCTCCTCCTCTTCTTCTTCTTCTTCTTCTTCTTCTTCTTCTTCTTCTTCTTCTTCTTCTTCTTCTTCTTCTTCTTCTTCTTCTTCTTCTTCTTCTTCTTCTTCTTCTTCTTCTTCCTCTTCTTCCTCTTCTTCCTCTTCCTCTTCTTCTTCTTCCTCTTCTTCCTCTTCTTCTTCTCCTTCCTCTTCTTCTTCTTCTTCCCACCATACCTATTCACCTGTTCTTTGTGATAGGGTCTCATTAACTTGCCCAAACTGGCCTTGAATCTCTATCTGATTATCAACATGTGCCGTATAGCTGGGATTATAGTTAATAGCCACCATACCCAACTCTGTACACTCTTTCTACTTTTCGGGTTAAGACTCATATCAATGGACAAGGTACTGTGGTAGCACTGGGGCATTTCTGACATACCATTGCTTATTAACTACATCCCTGTGTCTTCCTCATTGCCAATTTAAGGATAAACTGAAAGAACATTTTTGTGTCAGATGACTATCGTTTTTTCTCCCTTTTTTCAGCCCATGTACTGCACATTGTATTCCATTCTTTTCCAACTATTATATGTTTCTCTCATTAAAATAAGTAATGTAGAGTCTCCAATTACACTGGAAAATTTCCATTCTCAATCATTGGCATGCCTCTTGGATGTTCTCTCTTCAGATTTTGCATGAATTAAAATGATGAGGACACTGACCTGAAGTCTTTCCAATGCAGCAGTGACTCAGATTTCAAACTTTCCAAATGACAGGTGACTGTCATTCGTGAATTCCTAGGATATGTAATAGTTGAGCTCTGACTGATTTACTCCAGGCACCAAATCATTTGTAGGTTAAGCAAGATAGTTCAAGAAAGGCATACTATCTTCAAGTCATTCTTCCCATGTGAGAAAATTTCAGCATGAAATCTGAAAGAGTTCAAATCACATTTTCCCTTGATCATAACTCTTCCAAGTCCAACTCACAGGAACCAAAGATAGCTGTGGTGGTGGGAACTGCGGTGCCTGCACAGTGATGATCTCAAGATATGATCCCATCTCCAAGAAGATCAGGTAGCCTTCCTCCAAGACTAAACCATGTCACTGACTCCAGGTTGATTTCCCACAGGATTGCCTCAGCCCATTCTGTAGAGAATGCTAAGCTACCTCAGTTTTTATGAGCTAGAACCAAAATGAATAATCTTATATGTTTGGTACTTGAAGAAAGAAGTACAAGATTGCTCTGAATCCTCATTTTACAAATGAAGGAAATTGAGATTCTAAGCGAGCTTGTTCTTTTACCAAGGTCATAGAACTACTGAGTCTTAAAGCATCAGTTCAAGCCAACCCATTTTTAAACCTATATTCTTATTATGAAGTACTCACCACCCAGGAGAACTTGGAAGGCTACTGCAATACCCTCTTTCCTAGTATCCCTCTTGAAGAGATGACCAACTTCAGAGCCAGGCTCAACTCTTTCATTGCCATGGTCCTCCTGAGGAGAACACTGAACCTCACATGCACGAATGCTCAGAGCATTTGGGAAAAGTCTACTGGTCCCCATTACTCATCTCACCAGTATCGACTGATGTACTGTTGCCCTAGCACTGGAAACCAAACAAAGTACTTGTATTCATGGAATAGGTAAAATTATTAAAGGATTTTCCTCACAGGTGGGTCTTATTTAACATCTTCCCCAGCCCTCGGGGCTGTTTATAAGATCACAGGTAACCTGTATTGAAGAGTAAGCCACTGATTACATGATTTTACACACACACACACACACACACACACACACACACACACACACACACACACACACACACACACACACACACACACACTACCTCTGGAGACACAGCTCCATTTTCAGGGTTATTTTGGCGGTTAATTGGAGATAAGTGTCTCACAGACTTTCCTGCCTAGCCTGGCTTCAAACCTCAATCCTCAGATCTCAACCTTCTGACTATGGTACCTAGGATTACAGGCATGAGCTACCAGTTCCTGGCTGCTCTTACATTTTTAACAGGATTGCCTGGATGGAAAAAAATGGAATTCTTAATTAGAATATTTAAGTAGCACAAAGTAATTACAATTATGATCATCTATTTTTTTCTTTTTTCCCCTCACATTGTTTTGGTCTATGCAACTTATTCTTGCTCTACTGTGTGTGAACTTTGAAGTCACTTCTCTGTTGCTGCCTGCCTGGTGCCTATCTGCTCTCTTTATGGGGCCGCCATCACCACTGTGGAAGGAATAGGAAACACTAAGACCAGGATTCACCCTGTCCAGGTAAGAACATATTTTAACACATACAAATAAAACTGAGACTTATGTGTCTTCTTTGGTTGTCCTTAGCTTATAGTTTTAGAGAACAAAATAGCAGGTGAAGTCTCTGTCCTCTTCAGAAGAATAAAAAGAACCCTTTTCTTAATGTTAGTTTTCTTCTGCGGCTTTCTTTATCATGCTGTGAAGCTTATTAAACTGTTCTAAAAATGTGGCAGAAGTGGTTAAGGAGGACGTGACTCCAGGCAGGCCTCCATCTATTCCCACCATGACCTCAGGAAGGCATTGTGGTTTCAGGACTGCTTTGGGTCCATTCAGAAAGATATAGAATATTTGTTTTTGGTTTCTGCAATTAAAAAAGGGGGAAAAAGTATGGATGTGCATTTGATATTTTGTCTGTGCTAATAGCCAGGCTGCAAATTCTAGTCATATATGATGCATATCTCCAAAATTAAGATGCAAACTCTTTGAGGGCAAAGATGATGTCTTATTCTAAAATACCTTAAGGGAATTTGGGTTTATAGAGATTACTGAAAGACTACTGAGTAACAAGCCAGAGAGGAGGCCTGGTTGCCCTCTGCCTCCCAGGAAGCCTCCAGAATCTCAAATGCACACATGTAGGTCTCTGAGCCAAGTTTTTAACACATATAGTACCAACTCACTAGTAAAAATGTTGACACATAAATGAAATTTCGTTACCTGTCAAGGGTACCTACCAAGGTCACCTGCCAAGGTCAGAACAAAAAGTAAGAAGAAAAGATAGGTTCTATTTATGGGGACGAGCCTACACAAGAAAGTTCTCCATGTTGTTATGCTGTATGTGTCAGAGCTGAGTGACAAGTGGTAGCTGAATGAGGATAGGACCAGATAAAAGTAGGTCGTTTCAGCTGGTGCCAGTGGCTTAGGCCTGTGATCATCACTATTCAGGAGGCTGAAATCTGAGGACTGCAATTCAGAGCCAACCCAGGGAAGAAAGTCTGTGAGATGCTTTTCTCCAATTAACCACTAGAAAACCAGAAGTGGAGCTGTGGCTCAAAGTGGTAGACTATTAGCCTTGAGCAAAAAAAACTCAGAGACAGTGCCCAGGCTCTGAGTTCAAGCCTCACAAATGACACCCCCTACCTGGAAAAAAAGAAACCTAAAAAGTAGTTCATTTCTGTTTCTATTTTTGTCGGTTGTGGGGCCTGAACTCTGGGCCTGGATGCTGTCCCTCACCTCTTCAGCTCAAGGCTACCACTTGAGCCACAGTGCCACTTCCAGTTTTCTGAGTGGTTTATTGGAAAGGAGTCTCACAGACTTTCCTGTCCGGGCTGGCTTTGAACTGCGATCCTCAGATCTCAGCCTCCTAGGAGCTAGGATGACAGGTATGAGCCACCGGCACCCAGCTGTTTCTATCGTTTTGATTGGCTTTACCAGGTTGTCATTGAGCACTTCCTTCCTCAGCTATCTTGATTAAGTCTTTTCACAGAAAGCTTCACTTTGCATCATAAATGTGATCAACAGCACTACTGGTTATTACCTGACAGGCCCTGTACCACGTGTAGTCAGAGAAAAAAAAACGCTTCTGCTTCCTTTCTGAAGGGTCCTACACCTGAATTTCATGTTCTTTAGGAAAGGATTGCCAAAGGCCATGGCACCCAGTGTGGATTCTGCACCCCAGGCATGGTGATGAGTATTTACACTCTCCTAAGGAATCACCCACAACCGTCCACAGAGCAGCTAATGGAATCTTTGAGTGGTAAGCCACGAACCTCCTTAATTGTAGAAAGTTTATTCCCATCCCTAAAAAAGGACCAGGGATGTTAGAGCCTTCCATGCAAGGAACTGGGCCAGAAGATATGATTGAAATGTGCTCCTTGACCCTTATGATCTATACTTCTTACATAGTATCCAAGTGCTGTCTATCCCTATTTAGCAGGAGGAGAAACTAAGGCACCCAGCCTCAGTAAGGAAGTAAAGTGAGTTTCCCATGTGGAGATTGGCACTGTATCTGTTGTTTCCGGTAACTGATGTATTATATAGAATTGAGTAGCAAATACTTAATTGAAACAGTCTGTGTGGGTGTGTTTGATGTGCCTGCAATCATATTGAAATAGTGTTTGGAAATATTAGGACTTCAATTATACACTTAGAATTAACCAAAAGAATCAGTGACCTTGGGATTGTTTTTGTGGTGTTTTGTTTGTGTTTGTTGTTGTGGCTTTTGTGTTGCAGTTGTTATTCAAGTATAATTAATTCTCACAGAATCACAGACTCTTAGAATTAATAGGGAAATTGCTTGTGATTCAGACACTTACAAGAATTTGATTGAAATGGCTTCAAGACTTTTAAAGTAGTATTTCTCCTTCTTTGTCCTTTTCGGAACACTTTTATGCTTTAAAAAATTTTACAGGGCTGGGAAGGTGGCTCAGTGGTAGAGCGCTTGCCTTGCATGCATGAGGCCCTGGGTTTGATTCCTCAGCACCACATAAGCAGAAGAAAAGCCGCAAGTGGCACTGTGGCTCAAGTGGTACAGTGCTAGCCTTGAGCTGAAGAGCTAAGGGACAGCGCCCAGGCCCAGAGTTCAGGCCCCCACAACCAGACCCCCCCCCAATTTTTTTTTTACATAAATGGGCATTCTAGCTTGCCAAAGAACGTAATTTCTATTCTGATATTTGGAAATCTGGTAAACATTACCTCTGTCTTTATGCAAGTTGTCAGCTAAAATATTGAACAGAGTAGGTTAAGCAAAGAATTAAAAGAAAAGTAATCAATGATGCTAACACCAAACTATCGCTTAATCAAGAATCATTTTTTAAAAATAATCATGTATTTGCCTTCTACTCCTCTCCACCAACTGATATGGTCCAATGCCTCCTGAGGTCCTGATACATTGTGCTGATTGCTTTGAGCAGATTGTTAATCCAAGTTTCTCATCCCCAAAGGAAAGAGGATAGCTTTCTTGAGTACCCAATCTCTTCTTAGGGACTACTGTTCCCAGATTCTTTCTGTCTTCAGTAGTCCAATTCAGAACAGACCCAAAGAATTGCTGGAGAGAGGTCAACTTCACCTTTTTTATCTACCTGTTTGTTTGGTCTTTGGTAGTACCAAGATTTGAATGCAGGGCCTTATGCTTGTTAGGAAAGTATTCTACAGCCTTAGCTACACCCCAGTCTCTTTTTTATTTTGCTTTAGTTATTTTTCAGAAAGCTTTTTGCCTGGGGCTGGCCTGGGGTTGTGATCTATCTATGCCTCTCAAGTAACTGGGATTACAAGATGAACACCATTACTCTTAGATTATTGTCTAGGCTGTCCTCAAATCTCAGTCTTTCTAATGTTGCCTCACAAGTAGCTTAAAGTGGAATGAGCCACTGAACTTTGCCTACCATCCATCTTGTTTAAAAAAAAAAACAGAACCAAGCTGGGTGCTGGTGGCTCATGCCTACAATCCTAGCTACTCAAGAGGCTGAAATCTGAGGATCACAGTCCAAAGACAATTTGGGCAGGAAAGTCTATGAGACTCTTATCTCCAAGAAGCTGTCAAAATGCTAGAGGTGGCCGGGCGCTGGTGGCTCACGCCTGTAATCCTAGCTACTCAGGAGGCTGAGATCTGAGGATCGCGGTTCAAAGCCAGACTGGGCAGGAGAGACCGTGAGACTCCTATCTCCAATAAACCACCAGAAAACCGGAAGTGGCGCTGTAGCTCAAGTGGTAGAGCGCTCACCTTGAGCTGAAGAGCTGAGGGACAGCTCCCAGGCCCAGAGTTCAAGCCCCACGACCGACAAAAAAAAAAAATGCTAGAGGTGGAGCTGTGGTTCAAGTGATAGAGTGCTAGCCTTGAGCACAAAAGCTCAGGGACAGTGCCCAGGCTTTGAGTTCAAATCCCAGGACTGGCCCCAAACAAAATCCACCAGAATCAATGGTTGCCTGTCTCTAGTATTCTGGGACTGCTTTTGTTTACTATGATATCTAAAAAAGATTATTGATCATCTCAGCTACAAGTTACTTTCATGTCATGAGACATTTTAAAAGACTAAGTGCAATTTAAACATCTCCATGTATCTTGAACTTCAGAGCTTTTTAGCTAGGCTTATCTGGTGCTTTTAGTTTACCAGGCATTCCTTTGGTGAGCAATATGGTAACAAAATAGGAGTGATGAAGTTCTCTCCATCATCTCTGAACAGTGGATTTGTTCTCTTTTTTTAAATATGCATTTTGTCATTTATTGTATTTTGTACAAAATCTCAGCCTGGCACTTAGCCAATCTGCCATTGCTCTGGGCCACACTGTTCCCTTCGTCTCCAGTTCTGTCTCATGGCTTCCATCATCTCTTCATCTTGTTTCTTCATTTTTGCTGGTAAGAAAGCAATCTGATTACTACCCTCCCTTTATTTCTTCCTTCTCTGCAGTCCTATCTTCCAAACCTCATCTCTAGACCCTTCCATGCTCTGTGTACTGTTTTGTTTCTTCACACACTGTTCTTTTTAAACTTGGCTTCTTGCACACTTTGTCTTTGAAGTAGAGCCAGAATTCTTCAGAGAGACACTCTGACCTAACATCTTGCTACTTTCACATCATGGCCAAGTGATCTGCTTGATAGCCTTAGTTCATTGTAGCAGCATCCTAATTTTGAGAATTTTTTTTGCCTTTCTCCCCCTTTCTTCTTGTATAAAAGGTAGACCTTTCACATGTGAGTCCTTACACGATGCTTTCGCAGCTGTAGTCTTCCTCAGTTCCCATTTTTAACCATCCTTGTCGCACCTTTTGTTGAGGCTGCTTTCCTGTGATGTCCAACTCCCTCCAGGAATTAGATGCTAGTCCAACTGGTAGGGTGAAGTTGTGGCTCAAATGCTTTCCCGAACCAGAGCTGAAGCTCAGTGTTCAAACAGACCCAAGAACCAAAAAGGAGGCTGGATTCAGGGAATATCTTGTTGAAAATGGACAGACTAGAGCATTTTAGCATTTTGTTGAAAATGGAGAAACTAAAAGCAGATATCAGAAGGCAAAGAAGGTTCAGAACCAGAGACTCTTAAGTCTAGCAAATTGATAAGCGTATGGTATACACAGGGGAGGATTCCAATGATATAACTTCTTTGAAGACCTAACTTACCGTTTTTAATAAAATGAATACCAAGACGCTGAAGCATGTTTTGGTAGAGGTGAGTGAGGGCAAAGCAAGGGGGACAGATGAATGGAGAGAGGAAGGTGGTTGAATACAATCATAATATGCAATGTACTGGGGCTGGGAAGTTGGCTCAGTGGTAGAGCGCTTGCCTTGCATGCCTGAGGCCCTGGGTTTGATACCTCAGCACCACATAAGCAAAAAGCCGGAAGTGGTGCTCAAGTGGTAGAGTGCTAGCCTTGACTGAAGAGCTGAGGGACAGTGCCCAGGCCCAGAGTTCAGGCCCTACGACCGGACCCAAAAAAAAAAAAAATATGCAATGTACTTACGTGAAAATGGAACCAGGTAATTTAAGAGGATGGATAGGGTGGGGACAGATAAGGGAGAATAGTGGAAGGGATGACATTGATCAAATACATTGTACTCACAAACTGACATATTGAGTTGAAATCCCTTTGTATAGCTATTAGTAGATAACCTGAAGATGATCAATTAATTAATAAAGAAATAATCAAGTTTAGACCAGTAGTAGCTACTCAGGAGATTGAGATCTGAAGGTTATAGTGAAAGCCAGCCTGGGCTGTTAACTCTGAGAGACACATTCCAATTAACCAGCAAAATTACAGAAGTGGAGGAGGTTCAAGTAGTAAAGCACTAGACTTTGCGGGGGGAGGGGGGGGGGAGGACAAGTAAGATGACAAGTCTCTGAGCTCAAGCCCCAGTACCTCCCCACCTCTACATGCACACAAATAGTAAGTTTAAGAAAAGTAGGAGTGAATCGGGACCATTACCTGCAGCAAGCATTGCCGTCCATGAGTGATGAATAAAAGAGCCATAGTCGGGCTGGGAAGGCCTCAGCACCACATAAACAGAAAAAGCCGGAAGTGGCCCTGTGGCTCAAGCGGTAGAGCACTCGCCTTGGGCTGAAGAGCTGAGGGACAGCGCCTAGGCCCAGAGTTCAGGTCCACGATCTGAACTTCTCACCAAAATGGTCTCTTTCTTTCCTGTGAGTTCCTGGATTTCTTCTCAGGTATATACTTTGTGATCATATGGCCTCTGTCTCTTTTGTTCTTTTTTGTCTTTTAACATGGCCAGATCCCATGATTGGATCTCATCTCTCAAAGCTTTGGGGATATGTGTCAGACATCAGTAGCCTTATTACACCAAAATGGCAAGTTTTCTGTTTAAAAGTTTGTGCCTGGACATCTAGATACCACCATGATAGGCACTTTTCTTAAGTATATCACTCGATGGTAAATACTGGGTATGTGCCAGTTGTAGAGAAACTGATTACAGAGTGGTAAAATTACTGCCCAAGATTGTATAACCAATGAATGAAAGAGCCAAGATTTGAAACCTGACAGTCTGGTTATAGAATCCATGTTCTTATCTACCTTATATGAAAATTATTATTATTCTAAGACCATTTTTTCCTAGTCATTTTTTTCTGGAGACGTAACAAGACTTCTTTTACCACCAGTCCTTTTCCCCAACATAAGTACTATCCCCTTTGATTTCATAGTCATCTATGAATATTTTGGTTTCCTAACTCTTTCTTTCTCTAATTTAATTATGTTCCCTTCCAGAGTCCTTAATGACTGCTAACTGTATGCTGAGTAGCCCGATAGGCCTTCAACTTGGGAAAAATCATCCCTGAACAGAGATTCTAATTTATGATTGGCTAATGCCTTTAGGGGATCAATGAACCCACACATTTTGTGTGTATGTTCACAGAAAAGAAATATCATCAGATTCTCAAATAATCTATGACCTCCTCTCCCTTAAATAAAGCCAATAGAATAAAAGGACACAGAAATAAGGAGAGTACAGAAACACCTGATTAGATCAAGGTCTTGTATCCTGGACATGCTTTCTATAAGCAGTATTCCTTCAGTCTGTCAGTGTCAGCAGCAGTTCCTTTGATAAGAACACCATCTAGTGCCTGTCAAGAACTGAAAAGGGTTGAGAGATTTCATCCTACTTACAAGCTAACAAGTACAGTCTGGTACAGTTTGACAGCTTCTGACAGAAGACAGGAGATCCCTGGGTCAGAGACACAGGACTTTATTACTCATCACGCTAGTATAACAATAGTAGGAGCATTTGTCATCGCTCCTTTAAGGCCATATAAAGAGAGCAATCAGATGCCGGCGTGGTCATTGGGCTATATTTACAGGAGGGTACCCTGACTTCAAGGCACTTGTCCTTTGAAATGGGTGGTAAGGCTCAGAGGTGACTGAATCCATATTACCCTAGAAATCACCATTCCTGCCCATTTGTCTTCATGAAGGCACTGCCTATCTTCCAAGGCTCTTCACTCTATGAGCATCCTTGAACAGAAAGTTCTGGGCCAAAAGCAGTCAGTACTCTGCTCACAAGATGTACACATCGTAGCATGTGACTTGGATCCCTTTACAGAGGCTTTCTCTGTCTTCTCTTCACTGATTTTTCTGTTCTTTTTATTTTCTAAGAATAAACCCCAACCAGACACTGTAATCCTTGCTACTCAGGAGACTGAGATCTGAGGATCAAGGTTCAAAGCTAGCTCAGGCAGAAAAATACATGAGATTCTTTTCTCCAATTGAACAGTACAAACCTGGAAGTAGAGGTGTGACTCAAGAGGTACAGTGTCCGAGCAAGACCTCAAGAGCTCATGACCTGAATTCAACCCTCCATACCAGTACCCCAAAATAAAGAGTACACTCCAGAAATGTATCAGAAATAACATCTGATGACCTTGTGTCCGTGTACTGTGAGATTTATGACTTTGGGGTGGGGGCAGTGTGAGGGAGCAGTGAATGAGAGCTGGCAGTGAATGAGGCAGACATTTCAAATGTAGAGAAATTGGGTTTCATTTGAAACACTCTATTTCTTTCCACCCAGGCAATTTATGTCGCTGTACTGGATACAGACCCATTGTGGAGAGTGGGAAAAGTTTTATTTCCGTGAGTATAAAATAACTAGCAACTGCTGAGCCAGCAGTTCTAGTTTAGTAGCAAAGCATTAGCCCCCGTTCTGTGTGTCCCTCTCAATTGGTTTCAAAGAAAAGCATAGTGCTGGCCCATCAAGGAGAAAGGTCTGCCATTTTGCTCATCTTGGTAAACATAACTAGGGCTTTTTTTTTCAGACATGTAGACAGGTAGCAGCCCTGTAATAGATTTTTTGAAGGCAGAGTTTATAAAATAGCACACTCTAAGTGAAAATAGATTAGACCAATCCTCCTAACATCTTACTTTATGATAGGGAAAAAAAACCCAGGAAAAGTTATTTCTCATACTGTCACTTCAGCAAGCACATTTTGTTGAATCATAGCCAAAGTGGAACATTTTCAGCAAATAAATGCTATGTTCTTTCTGAATGTGCTTGCCTCTGATTAATACACTGGTGGTTGATGGGGGAGAGCAGAGAAGCCATTTCCATCTTTCACATTGCTTGGAATCAATCTCCACCAAGCAACCTGCACAGAGCATCAGCCTTAACCCTCTCCCTACCCATGCCCTCTGAAGTCCCTTCACTCAAGATACACAGTGTTTTCCCACATTCCAACAGAACACTTCTAACACCAGATATGTGGCTTATTCCACACCTAGCAATTCCCCAACTCTCTGGACACCATCAGGGTGTCTTACAATTTAAGCCAATTACAACATTGACCACCTGGAGTTAGTGTCACAGCCCACAAGTTGACGTTTCGATCTCACATGATTTCCCTTGTCTCCATCCATCAGTTGCAAGTCCCAGCCTCCTGTATGTCTCACCTACCAACAACAAATCAGGAGTCCCCTCACCCCCTGCCTCGGGTTCCATAATCTGTTACGATGGCTCATAGAACTCAAGAAATAATCTTAAGTTTGCTGGCTTATTCTGAAGACTACTATAAAGGAAACAGATGAAGATCTGTATAGAGCAAGGTCCAGAAGGGTCCAGAGTCTTGGAGTTGAGGTAGATCAGCATACAGATACAGTCACCAACTCAGAATCTCTTCAACCTCGTTTGCAAGAATTCCATCTCAATAGATTGAATTCCATCTCTAGCCCCTATCTGCCCAGATGAAGGTAGGTAGGACTGAAAGTTCTAGCTCTCTGATCACTTGGTGTTTCCATTGACTAGCATCATCCTGAGACTTTCTATAGTCCCAGCCTAAGCCACCTCATAGGATAAAGCCAAGCATAGTCAAAAGGGACTCATTATGAATAATGAAAGCTATGTGGGAAGTCAGAAGAATTTCAAGATCTCTGTGAACTTGGGACATAAACCAATTTTGCTTTTATTATACTACTCTCTTCTACTTTCTTCCCCTCACCCCTCTCCCCAAAAGCCCTGTTATAGCAAATATCAAAGAAAGACTATATGAAACCTTCCATAATAAAAAATTAAATCATTTTCTTGTAAAGATACACTTCATAAACTACAGAAATAATATATCCAGAGATGTATGAAGTCTTGGATTCTTTAAAAGAAATGGAAATGTGAGAACAACTTAAGTTGGTGACAAAAGGGGGTATGCAAAGAAATATGACCAAATCAAAGATGGAGACTAGAGAGCCACATGAGCAAAGTGGTCATGTTAGCATGTAAAACATTTACCACTCTGTGGAAAACTTAACAAATGTTACTACTACCACCTATCTGAACTGGAGAAATAAAACCAATGGAAAATACTGTATTCATTTGTTTGCTGATTCCTTTTCAAGTCATTCACTCACTCATTCACTACTTTAAAGGTACAGACTCTAAGTAGCTTCCATTGTCACCTATACTTTATTTTCCATTTCCTGAAGAGTTTAAACGTGATTTAATTCATTCTAATGATCTTAGTCACTGAGTCAGATGAGCACAGAGATAAAAAAATGGGCCAGTGTTAAGTGCAGGGCTCTTGGGCTGGGAAGCAGGAAGAATTCTGAAGTGAGGCCTAATCCCAAACAAGTATGAGAACAAATCCAATGTGAGCCTTTTTTCTTCCCTCTTTTACCTATATTAGATCCCTTGAGCTAACTGCTCATCAAATGAATGCCTGTCCTCTCTGAACATAAAATCAGCTGTTCAATACTAGTGTCTTATCTGTAAAATAAGATTCTGACTACAAGAATTAAAACTATATCATGTCTGCAAAGCATAAAGCATCATACTGGGCACATGATGAAGGCTTAACAAAACAGAAGCCACAATTAATATATTTACTACCACCACTCTCATCATATCTTTTGTTTTTGGTCCAAGACCAGGACTCAAACTGATACTTTCTTCGGCTCATTGGCTGGGGCGCTACCACCTAAGCTACAAATTCAACCTCAGGATTGGTCCTGTCTCTTTTTTCAACATATCTTTAGTCCAGTTTATGTTACTATAACAGAATACCATAGACTGGGTAATTAATAATAAACAGACATGTATTGGCTCACAGTTCCAGATTCTGGGAAGTTCAACATGGAGCGCATCCAGTGAGAGCCTTCTGGCTTCATCACAGCATTGTAGAAAGCATTCAATGGTGGAAGAAAAAGAGACCATAAGGGAGAGGCAAAAGGAGACCTAACTTGTCCTTTAGGTAGCAATTCACCCCAGTTATAATGGCATTGGTCCATTGGTGAGGATAGAGACCTCTTAGAAGCCCTGACTCCTAATTGTTACACTGGCAACTACATTTCAACATGATTTGGAAAGGGCAAACATCGATGTCCTAGCATATCAAATCCTCCTCCTCCTCCTCCTCTTTTCTATTATTTCACAACTCTATGATTCTCTGATTTTTCCATCCTTCTTTTCTTTTATAGAGTTCATCTTGCTGCCAAATGAATGAAAAAGGGAGATGTTGCTTGAATCAAAAAGAAAATAAACCTGAGAACAAATCCAATGTAAGTCTTTCTTTTCTTTCCCTCTTTTATTTACCTCCAGCTCATATTTGGTCTCAGTCCTTCCCATCCAGCTAACAAGGGGCTGGTTTCAGAAGCTCAGGGGTTCTAAAAAACAGTTGTCTTTCTCCCAGGCTTTCCACTTCTTTCTTCCCATTGCCTTTACTATCTACCCAGGTTTATGTAGAAGCAAAGGATCCCCTGACCTGACCTGGGCCTTCAGGAAATAACAAGTTCTCAAAGATGGTACCAGCATGGTGATAATTCCTTTAGAACAAAAGGGCATGGTTTTCTTCAATCTAATTGGGATAATAATCCCAGAAGTTTTAGGTTTGGAAAGAATAAATGATAGACATAGATCATGTACATGAAGTTCCAAGTCTACTGCTAAACATGTAGCAATGTCCTAATGACTAAGGTTCAGAAGCATCTGATTAGTCAAATTGGCAATGATAGCTCACCAAGGCAATAGAATTAGTATTAAGAATTTAAATGTTTCTATATGCACACTCTTTGACCCAACAATGCCACTGCCAGAAATCTACTCTGGGAGCATAATCAGAAGTAGGGGAAATCTTCATTATATGGAGGTATTGGTCAAAATGCTTTTATAGTAATGACAATTAAAGATGACCTGAATGTTTTAACAGTGGGGGATTGCCTAATGTATCATGGCGTAATTACACTATGAAACTTTGTTATGTGGGTACAAATTGAAAAATGTTATCAATATACATAATATAAACACATATATACAGAGTGAGAATAAAGGATGGCTATATAGAAAGACATGTATCTCTATATATAGATATAAAAACTAATGGTGGTTATCCTTGCACAGTTATGTTATTAAGAAATGTTACTTACTTGTATAAAATTTTCAGTAGCTAGACCTGATTTTCTTGTTTTTTTCTTTTGCTTGTGGTATTAGGGCTTGAGCTCAGAGACTTGTTTGCTAGGCTGGCACAATAATGCTGATCTATGCCTCCAGCTCTGTTTTTCATGAACCTCAACTCTGACTTAGGCATCCCTTAGGTTGCTGGAGATCACAGGCACCTCCATGTACATGGAATCTAATGAACATTTTCCCCTGGACTTACCTGGTACCACAGTCCTCCTAATCTCGCCTCTCAATGTCCCATAAGGCTTAGGATGCCCAGTGCATACCACCTCACCCAGCTATGGGTAGAGAATGGATTTCCCAAACTTTTCTGCCCAAGCTGGCCTCAAACCACAATGCTCCTGTTCTCAGCCTCCCAAGTGCTAGAATTACAGGCATGAGTCACCCAGCTAGAGGTTTTTTTTTTTTTTTTTAGTAAATGCACATAGATGAAAAATGTATTAAAATCTTATGGATGGTATTGTAATCTCAGCAAAAACACAGCCAGGTCGGTTTGATTCCTAGTTTAAAGGGTGAAGAAAAAGTAAAAACTTGAAAGACTGGTTTACCCAGTAGCTACCAAAGATACTTTCCTGGAATGACAGAAAGGTCAGGCCTGCCCCTGACATTTACAGGCACAAAGCAAGAATACAAGTAGATTATTCCAGTTCTTTCCTCTTCTTACCTAGCTCTGTCCTACATGGCTGGAATCACAGATTCACACCCAGCTCACATGTCTGAATGCCCTCCATTCCACAATCACCCACCCCTTGGCTGAAGCCCAGGCACGTTTCCTCTCTGAGAGGAGAGGAACAGAGGCCCACATGGAGTGCCTTGAGGGCCTTTGGAGCAGAGAACTCTGAGAATATAATGCTCAAAAGTCTGTGGCATTCAGGACCGGAGTGGTCTTTGCCTTTGGGGGTGGCATGGGAAGGGGGAACCAGAACTGGGACCTCAGTGATCTGAAGCCCAGCGGAAATGTGGGAATGGGCTCCTGGACCCCCATTCAGTGTTTCTGACACCCATAGAAATGCAACGGAGGGTGTGGCAGGCCTCTGATTTCTCAGATGCAGTTTCTAAAAAATGATGTTATGGAGATCTGATGGAGTGCTTGGCATAATTCTTCAAGCCATTGCTACCATATTGTTGATTCTTCAGCTACTTTTTCTGTCACATTGGATTCCTGTGAGAACTGGTAAATAGAGGGGCAAAACTTCCTAGAACTGTGGTCAGAACTGGCCTTGGTAGTCCTGGGGCAGACATGTTAGAAAGCCTTGTTTTGTTCTGAGCTGAGATGTGCTGTCCTGTAAGTTCCCCATGTAAACTAGCATGGGCTGAATCTGTCTTTCATCTGTGAGACAGCTTTTCCCATAGAGACAGCTTGCTGCGGCCTGCCTCTCTCTGTCTTCCTTCCTGTCTTCTTTCTAGCCAAGCTCTTCTGCGCTTGCCTCCCCTAATCCTTTCCTGTTCCTGAGACTCAAGGTAACATCTCCATAAATGAGTCCCAAATCCTTTTCTTCTTCTATTCTTTTATCTGAAATTGATTGTGAGTTCCTCCTCCAACCCAACTCAGGGCACAGTTCCAAAAATCTCCCAAAATTTCTTATAAATTGGGTGTTAGTGGCTCATGCCTATAATCCTAGCTACTTAGGAGGTTGAGATGTGAGGATCACAGTTCAGAGCCAGCCCCAAGCAGGAAAGTCCATGAGATTCTAATCTCTAATTAATCAACAAAAAAGTGAAAGAAATGGAACTGCGGCTCAAGTGGTAGCTTGCCACTTGAGTGAAAAAGCCCAGGATTTGCACACACACACACACACACACACACACACACACACACACACACACACACACACACACGTTATTTATAAAGCTTCTAAAATTTTTGATTGAGCTTCTTCTCTTGCTTTTTCTGAATTAGAGCCTCCTGTGAAGTGACCTAGGACTCGCTCTGAGCTTTTACAAACCTCCCCAGCAGGCAGAGGCAGTGAGTCTGCAGGCCTGGAATTGGAAACTACTGTAGACCACAGAAAAAATTATTTCCCAGAAACGCTGGCTCCAAAGTGCTGAGTGGGTCCTGCTGGCTCCCAAATGCCATGTCAGAGCTAAAGCCTGCTTGAAAGGCTTCCCGTGGTCCATATGTCCCATCTCCCCTCCTCCTATTTGCTTCTCCCCTGGGTTCGAGGGAATTCGCCTGACCTCTCTCTGCACTCCATGAATAGCCTCCCTTAGGCGTCTGTGTCTCCATCTTTCAGGAGCGTTCACAGGTCCTGGTCTGTGGAGCCAGGGAACTTGCTCTTTGCGCCACTCCAAGGCATTTGGCTTCTGCTGCCACTCAGGGTAATTAGCTCTCCAGCTGGTCCCGGGGTCAAGCGCATAGTTGCAACTTTCTTTCTGCTTCCTGGCCCAGCCTTCTCCAGGCTTTGCCAGCCAGGGTGGAACCAAAGGACTGGCCTATCTCATTGCTTTGATCCCCAGGCCCCAGTCTAAGCCTTTCAAAGAGGGGATACTCAATACTGAAGAGTTACCAAGCACCAAGATGCTTATTGATCTTTGTCTCTGTTTTTTTGCAAAGACTAAAACACAATTTTCTTTCTTAAGGTCTGTGCCAAATTGTATGAGAAAGAAGAATTTCAACCATTGGATCCAACTCAAGAGCTTATATTCCCTCCTGAGCTAATGGTTTGTTCTCTTTCTCCTGGCCTTCTCCTTGCCTTAGGGGGTGGGGGGGGGGAATGGAGGGGCTCCTCAAGTACTGTCAGGCTTCTGCCACCCTTGGCCTCCATGAGTAACTGTGCATTACTGTCACTCTGAGACTTGTGGGGCATGGTTTTTGAAGACTCTGTCTCAGGTAGACTCCTGAGTCTTTCCTAACCTCAACATCAAGGCAGCATGTCACAAGTGTGTGTGTGTGTGTGTGTGTGTGTGTGTGTGTGTGTGTGTGTGTGTGTGTGTGTACTATACAAGGCATTTATTTTTTTTAATTTAAGTAGTTGTACAAAGGGGTTACCATTCAGTATGTCAGCTTACAAGTACAATGCATCTTGACCAGTATCTCCCCCTTCTTCATTCTCTCCCTTCCCATGGCCCAAGTATCTTTATTAAGTTCCCAGGAAAGTTCAGGACATACACTAAAGTCAGCAGGGCAGCTCCAAGCTCCCAGTCTCTTGTTCTCTATCAGCCAGCACAGGTTAAACGTTGATCTTTTAAAAATAAACCAAAACAATTCCTCTAGGCCTCCCTCAGAGTTACTTGGGCTTGGAATGAAGACAACATGAGCCACTGTTCTTTGATCCCATGAACTCTGCCTACCCCGTGTAGGGTTTCCACATGCCCCACGACTGCCTCTTGGCTCACTCTGTGAGGGAAAGGCTGAAAGCTGGTTCTGACACTGTTGGTTCATCCAGAGAATCTTGAGATTCTCAGAGCCCTTTATACCTTAACATTTATACTAGCTCTAAAGAGCTTTGTTCATGTGTGTTATATCTATTGGTGCTTGCAGTAATGGAAATTAAAACTGCAAAAATATAAATAACTGAAATTTTTATTCATTTCTTTTTCTCTTTTCTTTTTTGTGCGATACTAGGCTTTGAGCTCAGCATCCTTGTGCTTGCTATGCAGGTGTTCCACCTCTTGAGCCACACCCCAGACCTTTTTTTTTTACTAGCATCTTGCATTTTTCCCAGGTTAACCTCCACCTTGATCATCCTATTTGTGCCTCCAGCATACCTAGGATTACTAATGTGAACCTCAACAACCACTTAGTTTGTTGAGATGGCAGGCTTAGTAACTTTTTGTTTGGTCTAACCTCCAACCACAATCCTCCTAAATAGCTGGGATTATATAAAAGGGCTTCCATGTCCAGCCTGCATTTACTTATTTCTTTATAAATAAAATAAGCTCATTAGAATAAATGGCATATGTTCATGAATAGTAACTGTATTTTTCCAAAGAAAAATCAGTGGAAAAGTGGCACTGTTTTAGATTTTGTAAATCTCTTCAACACTGGCATAAGAGAAGGCAGCAAGATTCAGATATCTGTTTCTGATTTCCTCTGGTTGTATTGTGTAGCCTTTGTAAAACTCCACTATTAGACTCATAAAATAGCTTTGACCTTGGGGTTCCTAAAAAGGATTTCAGGGGCCTCCAGGAATCCTTGGGCTGTATTTTGAGAAGTGCTATTCTCACCTAATGAAAATACATGAATTATTTTACTAATCAGAGTTCACCCACTCTCAAGGTCTTCCATTTCTCATGACCTAATGTAACCTTTACTGAATCTTTATGGAAAATGAAATGTGCATTTTAGCCAAGCTACCTTTAGTTTCTGTTTATTCCAGCAGCCTTTGCCTTGACTTCTGTTCAACATTGAAATCACTCAGTCTACAGAACCCTGGAAATTCTACCAAAATATTTTCCCTTTGGATGCTCCCACAGAGAGCAAAATAATTTTTACAATAGCAAAGATGCTTTTGAAGTGAATTTCAAACACATTAAGCAATTCTATTCCTGCTTAAGAAATGGTTCTCTTGTTTATTATTAGCCAGTAGAAATTGCTTAGTCATGCATCTCCAGATGCATGCCAGAATTTCACTTTCAGAGAACTCCAGGCAAGGAACTTTGAGCCCTTGATTCATTGTCCTGTTCACATTAACCATCTGTGGCACCTTGACCAGGTTACTCTCCTAATTTGGGAAGTGTCATTCCTGTAAAACTAGACTTATATTTCCCAGATTAGCTTACATGAAATAGTACCTAAATATCAGTAGTTTCCCTCAAATGTTGTATTCTTTCCTGACCACCCTATATGGTAACAACTCTAATTAGCTTTAGTGGAATAGGAACAAATTTGAGATGTAAGAAACATTAGCGTGTTAAATGATCCCTCAATTGAATCAAAATGGAGAGCACAGACGTCAAAAAAACCCACAGAAGACACCAGGCACCAGTGGCTCAGGCCTGTAACCCTAGCTACTCAAGAGGCTGAGATCTGAGACTCTCAATTCAAAGCCAGCCCAGAAAGGAAAGTTTGTGGGACTCTTATCTCCAACAAACTACCTACAAAAATCCAGAAGTAGAGCTGTGGTTCAAGTGGTAAGAGTGCTATTTTTGACCAAATAAAGCTCAGCCTTGGCCCTGAGTTTAAGCCTCACAACTGGCACAAAAATAAAGGAAGGAAGGAAGGAAGGAAGGAAGGAAGGAAGGAAGGAAGGAAGGAAGGAAGGAAGGAAGGAAGGAAGGAAAGAAGGAAGGAAGGAAGGAAGGAAGGAAGGAAGGAAGGAAGGAAGGAAGGGGAAGAGAGAGGGAGGGGAGGGAGCAAGAGTAGGAGGTAGGGAGAGAGGGAGGGAGAGAGGGAGCAAGGGAGAGGGAGAAACAGCAAGGGAGAGAGGGAGGGAAAGGAAGAAAGAAAAGAAGTAAAGGGAGATGAAAAGGCTGCTCTACTAAGTATGGTCAATATTTCTAAATTACCCTCATAAATATTTATTTCATTCTTGTTTATATCTGTGGCTACCTACCACAGTCATTGATTTTAGAGGAACTGATTAGAGAAAAATATAAAGAAGTTCTGTCCATTAGCTATTTTTGCTGATTAAGTCCCACGTGTAAACTGTACTTCTGAAACTTTTCAATCTTGTTTAGTAAACAGTAAAATCTGTGAGAAAAAGGTCCCACTGGCATTGATAAATTGGACATTCTATGTTTTTTACTGTATTTCTTAATCACATGCTTCAGTGATCTCTGAGAGCCAAAAGACCTTTCTAAGTCATCTAGCTAAAATTCCAATTTTCAACTAAAGTATGCCAGACCTAGCAAGGTTCAAACATTTTCCAGAATTTTCATCTGGCAACTTAGTGACTTGGCTGGAATTAGAACATGGGTCTTCTGTGTTTTCAGCATATGTAATAGCATTTGCTACACACTTAACCTGATAAGAAATAGCACACAGCTGTCAGACACAAAATAGTTCATTTTCTATGGATATTCTATCATTATTTGTCAATACTTATTTGACATTAGAAATCTCATCCCTGATGCATCTTTATTTCCTGTTTATTTCTATGTTAAGATTTAATTGAAATGCACGTTGATTGATTAAGTTGTAAGAGATGAGAAGAGACATATACAATTCAGGGGGATTTAATTATAAATTGACTAGGTGGACATTGTACAAGTGTCTTGTTTTAGCTATAGCAGGTCCTGTTCATTTGAGTTTGGTGGTCTGTAGTGAAATCGATGTGTTTTGTCACTGATATAATATTATGTCTCAATTTAAATATTGCAGAGGATGTTGGAGAATCCCCAAAAGAAAATTCTGACATTTCAAGGGGAGAGGATTACCTGGATTATCCCAGGAACGCTAAGAGAGCTCCTGGAACTAAAAACAGAGTACCCTAATGCTCCTCTTGTAATGGGGAACACTGCTCTCGGTAAGTAGCAAACAGACTCCCATTCTACTTCCATATTGAAACCTAAATTCCTGAACTGGGGTGGAAGCTGTGGCATCTATTTACACATCAAAATCCTTACCACATAATTCAAATCCCCACCTCACTCTTCTCAAGTGAGTGGCCAGTTTATCATGTAATTTCTCTGGCACCTAATGAGTAGTCTGGCCTGTCATTCCCACTGTAGAATGTAATTGGGTTTTTCTGGGGTTAAATTTTCTGTTTCTTCAAGTAAAACAGATGTTTCTAGAGACAAAAATCCAAAAATGATTAGTAAGTCCCAATATGTGGGAAATTACTAAGGAAAAAGGTAACCTTCCTTTGCCTAGCTTTTTTTAAAAAAATAAAATCTAGTTGGCTTCTTTCTTGCTAATCATAATTGTTCTCCCTTTCTTAGGACCTGACATGAAGTTCAAAGGTGTTTTCTATCCAATTATCATCTCCCCTGCAAAGATCTCAGAATTGTTGGCAATATCAAAGACAAAAGAAGGTGTGTTCTCTATTTGTTACAATAAGGTCTGTATGTTATAAACCATTTGCTTAAAGGAAACAAAAGCTATTTCATCTTACCAAATTGTATCCTTGGAGGAAATCATATTTGGCACTGTTAGATTGAGTCACACTGATTTTTTTTTCAAATAATATCCTCTAAATACGGAAAATCCCATTAAAGACCATACATCCTCTTTAGAGACTCAGTTTTCTGCACAGATCTGGCATTCAACAAATGCTTTCAGCTCCAGCCATCCAGCTATCTCTAATCTGTATCTTCCCTCACAAGCATATTCACTGGCAGATGGTCTATTCCTTCTCCAACTAGGCAGATCCAATTTCAATGACTGTCCCAAAGCTATGAGACAAGAAGGAGCATAAATCCATAAATCTTCCACTATCAACACACACATACACACACACACACACACACACACACACACACACACACACACACACAATACAATTTAGAACTCAATACTTTTGTTTGTTATGGTTTTTGTCCTGGGACTTGAACTCAGGGCACTGCCCCTGAGTCACTGAGCTTCTTCTTCTTCTTTTAACTACATCAAACGGCCATTTATGCAAAAGATTAAGAGATAAAATACAACACAGTAATTGATCGATGTCTAAGGATAATGGCCATTTGATGGCAATTTGATGATACACAGGTGATTTCTGGATAGCTTGCTCAAGAAAACCTGTTCAAGGCTAATGCTGTACCACTTGAGCCACAGCTATGTTTTTAAGTTTTGAGGTTTTTTTTAAGCATTTTATTGGCGATAAGAGTCTGACAGCCTTTCCTTCCTCAGGCTGACTTTGAGCTGTGATCCTCAGATCCCAGTCTCTTGAGTAGCTAGGATTACAGGCATGAGCCACTGGCACCCGGCTTGTTACAATTTTGTTGTTGTTGTTGTTGTGTTTGTGGGGGAGGGTCGGTTGTGGGGCTTGAACTCTGGGCTTGGGCGCTGTCCCTCAGCTCTTCAGCTGAAGGCGAGCCCTCTACCGCTTGAGCCACAGTGCCACTTCCAGTTTTCTAGTGGTTTATTGGGGATAAGCGTCTCAAGAACTTTCCTGCCCAGGCTGGCTTTGAACTGTGATCCTCATATCTTAGCCCCCTGAGTAGTTAGGATTACAGGCGTGAACCACCAGCTCCTGGCTTAGATTCCCACTTTCAACTCATCATCTTAAATCCTGTAAGAGGACTCGTGGTATTGGGAAAGCACACACACACACACACACACACACACATACACACACACACACAGGCTGACATACACATACAGACCCACACAGACACAGACACAGAAACACACAGGCACACACATACAGACACACACAGATACATGCTCACACACACACAATCTATTAATACTGATTGATGATTTTACCTGTGGTTTCAGGACCAAGTCACCTTCACAGTTCTGACTTTTGAAGAATCAACTCATTTTCTCAGAATCTTTATTTATTTGATATTGAACTTGATCATCTTGTCATCAACATGCTTTGGGGCTAAATAAATACCTGTTTTGTAGTCTCAAAGGGCAGCGACCTCTGTTCAATAGTAGATCATAGCCTCATTAAGACAGACCAAACAGGTTTATATCCTGATTTCACAGTGCAATATAAAAAGCCATGGGAGGTAGATGAGCAGCAGTCAACTGCTCCCTAGATTAAAAAAGATAATAAAAGAATCTTTGGATTCTTGAGAGGAGATACCTAGTTTTAGGTAGTCTATTAGGCTAATAAAATAGAACCTTATTTGCCTAATGAAAATCAAGCCTTTCTCCTCAAATGGTCTCAGCTCCCTCCAGGAAGTACAGCAGAGAACCTTCTCTAGCCAACATCCCAACATTAATGTGTGAGCGCCCTCTGCTGAGTGTATGTTCCCTAAACAGAATCTAAAGCATTGGTGTGCTGCTCAACAGGCCATAAAGTTCTTAGAAGCATAAGCCATGGTGAATTATTTGCAATGCTTTCTAAAAATAAGCTCATGGCTGCAATACAAAGTGAAATAGAAAGACAAAGAAAGGTAATTTGCTAAGAAGAGATTCAGTTTTTTATTTCCTAAGCATGACTACTGGTCTGGCAGTTCCGTACGATCACCACAACGACAATGCCAGATGCTTGCGAGCACCTGTTCTCATACTCACCCAAGTTCCAGGCTTTGGCTCTTCATAGCTGCAACTGTATCATTTGTTCATTTGTCTGGTTATGGCCATCTTCCCCTGTTGAGCATTAACTTTTTTTTGTCAGTCGTGGGGCTTGAACTCTGGGCCTGGGCGCTGTCCCTCAGCTCTTCAGCTCAAGGCGAGCACTCTACCACTTGAGCTACAGCGCCACTTCCGGTTTTCTGGTGGTTTATTGGAGATAGGAGTCTCACAGTCTCTCCTGCCCGGGCTGGCTTTTAACCGTGATCCTCAGATCTCAGCCTCCTGAGTAGCTAGGATTACAGGCGTGAGCCACCAGCGCCCGGCTTGAGCATTAACTTTCTGTAGAGGTGAACTTGTCTGTGCTCATAACCACAGTAGATGCTAAGAAACTTTTGTTTAGTGGATGATGGTGTGTCAAAGGTCAGCATTTACTCACAGTATTGCTTGGTGTTGTGGCTCAATTAGAGAATGATTTGGTGCTAATCACCTGGAACCAGATATGAGTGAGTGGAAATATAGAGAAGAGAGTACTAAGGAAGGCATGATGGTAGAGGTGTGGAATTCATTCTCAGCCTTCAAATGGAGAAGGCTTGAAGTTAGACAAGGAAACAAGTATAGTGCAAGGTATGGGAGATGTGATGGTTGGAAATAAAAAGCCCAGAGCCTGCCTTCATGATACTTATAATTTGATGGTCATACAAATAACACACAAAATTGCAGTTGTGACCTCTCCTGCATACAGGCGAGGTACTTGACGTCAAAGGAGCAGATAGCAGGGTGATCCAACCTTACAGGAACTTGGGAAGCTTTCTCCCAGCTGAGATCAAAAGGAAGATGGGAGATGCCAGGTAGAGAAGGCGGGGATGGAGATACAAAGGTCTGCAGGCATCACCTGGTATGAGCAGAGAGTGAGAGAGCAGGCCGGAGGTGGACCACACAGCATCTGGTGATGGAGCAATGTCTGGGTAAAACAGAAAAGCAGCTTTAATGGTTTTTATTGTGTTTGCCAAATCCCACATTATTGTTGTTCTTTGCCCCTACTTTCCCACATTTATGAGCTGGTCTGCAATGAGTATTACCTTAATAATCAGAAAATAAAACATTTATGAGAGAGAAAGGTGATGTTGTGCACTGCCCGTGGCCTGCCTGCCTCCCCCACTTGCCCTCTTCTTGGCCAAGTTTACAGAATATTGCCAGCGCTGTCTTGCTTTCAGGACTGACTCTGGGTGCAGGCCTCAGCCTGGCACAGGTGAAGACCATCCTAGCCGACGTGGTCACCCAGCTCCCAGAGGAGAAGACACAGATGTACCGTGCTCTGCTGAAACACCTACAAACCCTGGCTGGACAACAGATCAGGAACATGGCAGTAGGTTCTCCATGCCCCCATGTGGGGTGGTGCCCTTAGGAAGGAAAAGCTGAATCATTCACTGTTCATTCCATTTCCTGCTGCATTTTCACATGGCTAGCTCGTGGGTTACCTGATTTCATACTTTTGTGGCATAAGCTACTTCAGTGATCAGGTTGGTGTGGGAGATGCCCACCCACCCAGGACTTGACTTTTGTCTGCAATTGTTACCGCAGATCTATCTTGTTGAGAAAGGTCTTTTTTTTTTTTTTTGTCAGTCCTGGGGCTTGAACTAATGGCCTGAGTGCTATCCCTGAGCCTCCTTGTGCTCAAGGTTAGTGCTCTACCACTTGAGCCACAGCCCCACTTCTGACTTTTTCTGAGTAGTTTATTGGAGATAAGAGTCTCATAGACTTTTCTGTCTGGGCTGGCTCTGAACCAAAATCTTCAGATCTCAGCCATCTTAGTAGCTTGGATTATAGGCGTGAGCCCCTAGCCCCCAGAAAGGTCTATCTTCTATCCTTCAAATGGGACTTTTGACTGGTTATCCTTTAAAGATAACTAATAGGTTTATTGAAAATAACTGACACATGTATGAGAGCCACCCAATTTACTTGACAGTTTTTGTAATACTATATTACAATTGTAGCATACCTACCTACCTACTTATTGAAATATTAACTGTAAATAATAGAGAGATAAAATATAAACTATTAATAATATACATTGTTTTCCTTGTTAACTGTTAATATCTATGTAAATGAGTTATTAGGAGCCAGGGATGTGACTAAATGACCAAGCACTTGCCTACCCATGTGTGAGTCCTTGGATTGGGTTGCCAGCAAGACAACAACAGAACTGCTACAGTATTTCTGTGGTCCAGCCAAAATCCTCTTCTTTAATGAATATGTTTCTGTGTTTCTGCTGGCCTCTTCTAGATTCTATGACATGCACATTTAGGCTGTATGATTTGGACTAATTGTTCTACCTGTAGATGGGGCTCTTTAGCAAGCCAAGGTAATCTCAGTCCTGTACAATTCATTGTTGGAAGTAAATCCACAACTAATGAAATCTTCATCAATGACGTTTCCCAAGACATAACTTCCCTAGACCACAGAGTAGTTACTGCATGTGGCCCACAGATCACATCTCTGGTGGCTTGTGTCACATCTGCCTTTCTCATGGCCATTGCATGAGGGTGGTTTCGATAGGGCCTAGCTGGGGAACACCAGTTCTTCCTATCTCGCAAGTGTTGGTATCTCAGGAATGCTGCCTGGTCCTTCTTCCAAACACTGCTTCAGCAACTTCCTCACCCCCTACACTTCAGCCTCCCATACTCCCCATGCACACTCTAATGCCTGCCCTGCCACTGTGAGTCAGGAAGAGCAGAGGTTACTCTGCATCACCATTTCTTGTCAGTTACCACGCAAGCTACCCATGAATACTTTCATTCACAGAATTCATTCTCCACCCATTGACAGTTCTCCATCCATTAGAATTCCTCTTCTACATAGATCTGGGAAGAGGGTGGTATTGAAGTAAACTTTGCTGTCTTCATGGTTTCTATTCAGTAAATAACTAAAAGATGAGTCATTCCTAGAAAACACTTTAAGACGTGCAAGACAATCTCTCCAGCAGGAAGATGTTTTAATCTAATTACTGAATTAAGCTGAAAAAATGTGTCATCTGTGTTGAATTCAATATTCACAAGGATAACACCCAAGTTTCTTATTAATCTTTCTTTCAGTCCTTAGGTGGTCATATTGTTAGCAGACAGCCAATCTCTGATCTCAACCCCATATTAGGGGTAGGCAAATGCATTCTCAATGTTGCTTCCAAAGGTGAGCTACTGAATTCTCTTATTGGGGGTAATGCCAGCTTCATCCTAACTGAACAGACCATGGGGTAATATAAATCCTTGTGTGTGTTGTTGGATGCTACTGTGTACTAGAGCACAAAGGTTCATTTTAGTGACAGTTTTGTTTTAGTAGCTTTGTGACCTACAGTATGTCATGCATTTACATGGTTAGGTCCTTAAGAGACCGCTTCCTCTTCTCCTCCTCCTCTTCCTTTTCTCTCCTCTCTCCTCTTCTTCCTTCTTCTTTTTTTGGTGATACAATGATTTGAACTCAGAGCTTCATGCTTCTTAGGCAGGATCTCTGCCACTTGAAGTATGTCCCCAGCCTCCTTTTGCTTTAATTATTTTTTAAGGTAAAATTTCATTTTGTTCCCTCGGCTGACTTCAGACTACAAGCCTTCCACCTGAGTTTCTGATATGGCAATCATGCTCCACCATGTCGGCTTATTTTTTAAAATTAAATTAAATTAACTAATTAATTTTGTTGGTCATGGGGCCTGAACTCTGGGCCTGGGTGCTGTCCCTTAGTCTTCAGCTCAAGGCTAGTGCTCCACCACTTGAGCCACAGTGCTACTTCTGGCTTTTTCTGCTTACGTGGTGCTGAGGAATTGAACCCAGGGCCTCATGCAAGGCAAGCACTCTACCACTGAGCCACCTTCCCAGCCCCAACATCTGGCTTATTTGTTAAGGAGGATCTTTGCTAACTTTATACCTGAGCTGATCTTAAAGTACTATTCTCTCAAATTCTGTCTGCTGAGTAGCTGGGATTATAGACATGAGCCACATATCCAGCCTGATTTTTTTATACTTCAGTACTCTAAAGGAAAAAAGTTAACTTTATTTCTTAGTCTCACTTTGCAGAAAGTGACAATCCTGTAATCATGTGATTCATTACTCTGGCAAGCAATTATCATCCTGAGGCTATTTGGATGTCCATGAAGAGTTAAACATTGTTGGATCAAAAAATGCTTCTATCAATCAGATATAGGCTTTGTATCAGATGTATCTGCCACTCCAGAAATTACAGAGTTCTTAGGAGCTGTGTATCAGCAGCTGGGACCAAAACCCAAATATTAGATCAAACAATTCTCACAGTTTTGCTGTCTACAAGAGTTTTGGAAACTATGTCAGGAACTCTATGTCAGAGACAAGTGTATAGATATGTACATAAAATCACAGGACCCTTTCTAATATCATAGAACTCTTTTTGGGAAAATTTATAAGTATAGTGGAATCCATACCATAAACTATATCTCATGGTATAAGGGGCTATTGAATTTAAAAACCTGAATTTTAAAAAATTATTTATTTATTTTTTATTGTGAAAATACTGTACAGAGGGGTTACAATTACATGGGCAAGATAATGAGTATATTTCTTATCAAGCATTGTAGCCTCCTCCTTTGTTTACCCTTCCCATCCCATCCTCCCCCCCCAACCCCCACCAAATCCTCCCCGCCCCCCCCCCCCCACCAAAACTGTAAAGTTCATTTTCGACATAACGACTTGTACTTCTCATTGTTGCAACGGTCCACCTGTATCCTTATTTAAATGACTTGTTTTTCCCCTTCCCCTCCACAAATTATACCGACATCAAATACAGTGAAAGCAGGGGTTATACTGTGGGGGAGGGACATACAAAGCAACAAAGAAATAATCTTATAAATGCATTAGAAACAATTGCATGAAAGAAAAAAAACATTTGAATACATATCTTAGGGTTCATTTTCCTAACATCATCTTATCTGACCTTTTCTGCTTGACTCATACATATACTAGATATTGCAAATAAGGGAAACCATGGGACCTATGTTTCTTTGGGCTTGGCTTACTTCACTTAATATAATTCAAAAACCTGAATTTTATACTGACCAAGTCAAGTAAATGTAGTTGGGAGAGAAGTTTCAACAGGACCTGCCCAGGAAAGTAAAACAGGAAACAGCAAAATTCTCCCTGACTCACAAACCACATAAGCAAAACCAATCTGTTCAACCTATTGCTTTTTCTGTCAAGCTAGCGTCTGAATCTTTTACCTCTTAGTACAAATCAATCCCACCTTTAAAGGATAAAGAATGTAGTGCCACCCAGATCCTAAAAGAAGATTCCCCTAAAGAATTCCCCAAAATGGTATGAGGAGAACAGCCCCCTTCCAATAAATGGGTCAGCCAGGACTGTGACATTTGTTTGCATCACCTAGCATATGGGTGTGAAATCATCACAAGCTTAGTGTTGTTTTATACATTGGCATTACTGCTGCATGGGAATTTTATTTTGTTGATGTCACAGTCCTCACAAGTACCATGCTCACCAGCATCTGTCTCCAGATATCCCAACTCTTCACATTCCCTCACATGTGTCCCTGCACACTGACTTTCAGACACTGTCACATTTTCACACTGATTTCCATCCATCTATCTGGTAAACCACACACTATAACCTACATGGCATGCTTCTTATAAACTGTAGGAGTCCAAGCCTATTAGAACAGATAGAAAACTTTTTCTAAGACAGAGGTCAAACACGTCTGATACAATCAGATCAAGGGACAGTCAAAATATTGTTTGTGGTTATTCATTCCATTTGATTTCTAGAATAAGAATACAGCTGGATTTAATAAAGTATAAAATCATTTCAATGGTATGTAACCTTTGGACAAAATGCCTTTATTTTCTTCTAACAGAAGGAACGCAGCAAATTCCTTTAAATGATCATTTTCTGTCTGGAGCAACAAATGCAAGTCTGAAGCCAGAACATGTCCTAGTTTCTATTTTCATTCCAGTCTCCGAGAAGGTATGAGTTTATGATGTTTACAATACTCACTTTTACCTGTTAGTTGCTTTATTTTTATCTTGAATGATACTCAGCATAATACAAATATAGACTTTGGAACTACAGATTAGCTCCACAGATATGGTAGCTCACCTCTGTTATCCCAGATACAAAGGAGACTAAGGTAGGAAGGCCAAGGTCTGAGGTCAGCCTCAAGCAAAAGACAGACCCTATTTGAAACTAAAGCTAAACCAAAGCAAGACAAGCTGAAGGCATGGCTTGAACAATTGTCCAGCAAGTGTAAAGCTCTTGAATACAAACTCTTGTATGGTTAAAAAGAACATGTTTTACATAGGTATAAACAACAATGAAAGACTAGATGTCAATCACCTTCATTAGAGAAATTCAGGACATTGCTTTATTTTCATATCTTCTTTCTCCGAACGCTCTATGGTTCCTCTACTCACAAATCATATCATTAAGAAGGTCCAATGACCTTACTGCATTTCAACAAAGTTTCACACTGAATGGGTGGCAGAACAAGGACCCTACCCCTCCGTCAGCTTTAAAAGAGTTAACTGGAATAAATAATAGCAGACGCCAGGTATGGTGAATCATGTTTATAATTTCAGCCATTCCAACGCAAAGATCAAGGAGATCAAGATTTAAGGCCTGCTCAGGCCTTAGCACAACTCTATCTCACCCAACAAGCCAGGAAGTGTGTTTTATGTTATCCTTGTCATAAGGGAGGTATAGGAAGGATGATTGAAGACAGGCTGGCATGAACAAAAAGGCAGGATTCCACCTAAAAATAACACAAATAAATAAGAAAGAGCTGGGGATTTGGCTAAAGTGGCCCTGAATTCAAACTCTGGTACTGCCACAAAAGAGAGAGGGGCAGAAGGGGGAGAAGGAAGGAAGGAAGGAAGGAAGGAAGGAAGGAAGGAAGGAAGGAAGGAAGGAAGGAAGGAAGGAAGGAAGGAAGGAAGAAAGGAAGGAAGGAAGGAAGGAAAGGGAAAAGAAGCATTTCTAAAAATCTTCTACTTTTGCCTCACTATCCCAAATTAATGTTTTCTTCAAATTAATGAGAACTATAGAGAAGTACATAAGAACCAACTGAGTTCTGATCATATGAAGATACTGTCAGCATATGAGGATTTCATGTGTTTGTTATTGGGCAAAATACAGCTTTGACTGTTAATGACTTAATGACAGTATCTATTTGCCAAAGTTTAACCTACACCAATTCATGAAGAAAAAATCACATAAGCTAAACTGAGAGAATTTTTAAAACAACTAATCTATGACTCAAAAATGTCAGTGTCAGGCTGGGCTCTGGTGGCTCATGCCTATAAGTCTAGCTACTCAGGAGGCTGAAACCTGAGGATCATAGTTTGAAACCAGCGCAGGCTCAAAGATTTTATTTCAAATTTAATCACCAAAAAGCTGGAAATGGATCTGTGAATCAAATGGTAGAGCACTAGCTAGATTTGAGCAAAAGAGCTCAGAGACAGTGCTCAGACACTGAGTTCAAGCCTGAGGACTGGTGCGCGCATGTGCGCGCACACTCACACACACACACACACACACTCTCACACACATACACACACACACACACGTCAGTGTTATTAATAAAATTTTATTCTAGAATGCCTCTAGAATAAAGAAGCTAAGAGGCTATAAAGATGATACCTTCATAGCCCTTATGAGATATAAGGCTCCCAACTGTATACTTGCAGAAACTTGAGTATGAATTATATATTAAATAATAGTATTGTACCATTAACCATTAATATGACTCATTATCATGACAGTCTAGATAGTTATAAAGGAGAAATTCTATGTATTTTAGGAGTTACCTGTGGATTTTGTTTCTTTTGTACTGGTCCTGGGGCTTGAACTCTGGGCTCAGGCACTGCCCTTGAGCTTTTGTGCTCAAGTATAGCATTCTACCACTTGAGCCATAGCTCCATTTAAGGGCTGTTTTGGTAGTTAGGCTTTCTTGCTAAGGCTGGCTTTGAGCCATGGGTGTGAGCCACCAGTTCCCAGCTTGTGGAAATTTTTAATGATGAAATGTCATTATGTCATTATGAAATGTCATTAACTTTCAGGTGTTCCAACTAAGACTGAATGCATGACTGTGTAGTGTGTGTGTGTGTGTGCATACCTAGTATAAGATTGGTGGATAAGCACTGATAAATAAGCAAATCTAAGTGAATGAGAGGTAGGTATTTATTGTATTGCTCTGGAGACTTTCTCAGGTTCATGAATTTTCAAAATGATCAGTCACTGTGGTTGTTTTGCAGTGGGAGTTTGTGTCAGCTTTCAGACAAGCTCCATGTCAACAAAATGCCCTCGCAGTTGTAAACACAGGGATGAGAGTCCTTTTCAAAGAGGACACAACCACCATTGTGGACCTGAACATCTTATATGGAGGGCTTGGCTCTACAACAGTCAGTGCAAACAAATCCTGCCGACAGCTAATCGGAAGGTAATTTATCAGCTTATACTTGATACAAAATAAGTCTGTTGGCCCTTTGAGGACAGTTGACATCTCTCAGGAGACATCATTCTCTCCTGCATCTTAGCATTTTACACAGTAAGTCCATGTGATCATTTAAAGCAAGATTTTAAATAAAGCAGTGTGCACAAAGAGACCTAAGTGAATATGATCATATTCCTGTTGGAGAAAATAGATTTTAGCACCCTATTTATAGTTTTTAACCTAATTTTCTGGTAAATGGTACACTTTGGTTTATCCCTCACTGTGCTAAACTGATTGGATTCCTTTATCCTATGTGTAGATGTTGGGATGAAGGAATGTTAAATGACGCTTGCAGACTGGTTCTAGAAGAAATCGCCCTTCCCCAGTCAGCCCCTGGAGGAATGGTGGCATATCGAAGGACTCTCGCCATCAGTTTCTTCTTCAAATTCTACTTGGATGTTTTGCAGCAGTTGAGGATGAGGGTAAAAAATGGGTTTGTTTTTAAGTTTCTCCAGGAAGACAGTTTGTTTCAAATTCTGCCAACCTCTCTTTAAAACTTAAAGCTTAACAGGGCACCATATGGTGACCTGACCATAGTTCGGTTTTCAAGCTATGCTTCTGAGGGCCCTTAATGGACAGAACTCAAAGTGCTCCTAAAATTCATATAACCTTCTCTAAGCAATGAAAATCAAAGTGTGGAGAACATTCAGAGGTGCCAGGTTTTTTCCTTATGTCAAGCAATTGTGTCATTACAATTAGTATTTTTCATTAAAGTAATAGAAGTATTTGTGCTTCAGGACCCATGTGGATATCCTGGTCTCTCTAAGACACTCATCAGCGTCCTGGAAGATTTTCCTTTGGCCATTCCCCAGGGGATGCAATCATTTGAGGTCAGTTCATTTTCCAAATGACCAGTAGCAGAATTGAAATTGTCTTTTTAACCTGGCTTTGCTTTTGAATTACTTTTTAGAAAGGATCAGCTGTGGGATATTTGCATATGAGCATTATCAGTTAGAAAATGTGAGAGGGTAACAAATCCCACTGAAAAGGCAAATGGAAAGTAAATCTCTAGGAATAAAATCACTTAGGTTTCAAGGACTATAAGCAGGGAATTATTAAACTAGTGGTGAACGAGAAAAAATACTTAAATACAGGGCATGATGTAGTCTTTAAAAAGACATAAAATGTAAAGACTTCAAGTTTCTATTATGACATTAATGCATTCCCCATCAAAATACCAATATGATCTTTCAGGAAACTTATTTTCAAATTAATAATGCAGGGAAACTAACCCTATATAATACCAGTATATATTTCTAGTAATTAAGCATGATAAATACTGGTACAAGAAGAGACTAAAAGACAAATAGAACATTATAGACTCAACAAATAAACTAAGAGATGGTGCATCATTAGAAATAAAAATGCAGGCAGGTGCCATTAGGACACACCTGTAATCCCAGCTACTCAGGAGGCTGAGGTCTGAGGATTCAGGATCAAAACAGCTTGGTCAGAAGAGTCTGTGAGATTCTATCTCCAATCAACAAGCAGAAAGCTAGTCTAGAGCCATGGCTCAAGGGGTAGAATGTCAGTGAAGAGAACAAGTAATCAAGGCCCTGAAATCAAGCCTCCATAATGAAACAGAGTATTTATAAAAGGTAGTGGCACAACTAGCTAGCCATGTTAAAAACCAGAGAAAGAAACATAAAATGGTACTTCCATTTACCACTTCACAATGAGAATGAATTACAGACTGATTAAAGTCTTAACAATGAAACATGGAATTACTAGAAAAATGTGTTTGAGATATATTTTATATATATATATATATATATATATATATATATATATATATAACATATATATCAGATATATGGTCTTTTTTAGGTATAACTTGAAACCCAGAAGCCCTAAAGGAAAAGACTAACAAATTTGACTATATAAAAGAGAAAGTAAAAAAGGAGAAACATTTGCAACAAAACTTTTATAAATCAATAAGAAAAAATAAAATAAAATAAAATAAGCCAAGTATAGCACCTGGCAGATCACCGGAAAAATAAAAACATTAACTCCATAGAGCTTCACTCAGGATTTTGAAAATGCCAATTATGTTAGAAGCAACATATCATTTTCACCTAGCATATTGACACCAATTTGAAGTTTTGTTTGCTCCCAGGACTGATAGAGTTGGAATTTCTTTTTTCAACATGCATGCACTTTCTTATAATAAAATAATAGATATTAAATAGCTTATTTATTCAGTGGCCAGGTTAGGAGGAGGCTACCAATAGGGGGCAGCAGCAACCTCCTTTGCTGCCTCTGCATTTTTTTTGTTCCAATTTTACAACAGTGATCCTTACCAACGTCAATAAATAAGGCAGGAGAGAGAACAATGAAAGTAGCAAAACTCTGTCCCTTCCAAAAAATTCTTATTTGCATGTGTAGGCAAGTACCAGCAACGACAGCTATGATTGATCAATTTGTTTCCATTTTCCAAAATACAGTGTGTAGATCCCCAGCAGCCTCCTCATGACCCAGTGGGCCGCCCCATCATGCATCAGTCTGGCATTAAGCATGCCACGGGAGAGGCTGTATTTTGTGATGACATGCCTGTTTTGGCAGAGGAGCTCTTCTTGGCCGTGGTAACCAGCACCAGGCCACATGCTAGAATCATGTAAGTAGTAAGAGTGAAGTTGGAAAGCTGGTTAAACCCTCTATTCAACTCAATATATTAAACCATTTCACGCACAAAATAATAGTGATATTTTCCATATATATCTTGATAAGAGGAACTAAAAGAAAGTCAGAAAACTCTCAACTTGGGAGTAAAGACTAAGTTCTTATCAAGTTAGAGAACTAGTATTGGAAGAGGTAGCCATTGTTTTCTGTAAACGGAAAAGAGTAACTCTTCATTCAATTTCCTCAGCACAAAAGATCCCAAAGACCTATGTTTTTCTCTACCCTTTTTCTAAATGTCCACCATCAGAGGAACCTGGCCTTTTCAATGTGCTGAGGATTGAATACAAGCTTATAGAGACTCCTGGAAGAGGAGAATAACAAATGCTCCCCTTGCATCCAGCAAAATCAGTGTCCTCCCTTTCTCATGGTATTGGCCTCATGTCCACACACTGCTCTTTGTGGACTTTCTTATGCTGATCAAGTGAAACAGTGGGGTTGTTGGGATTTGCGTATTCTCATGGGAGAGGGGCTTATGGTCTTGTTTGCTCCCCAGTTCCATTGATGCCTCTGAGGCCCTGGCATTGCCTGGTGTGGCTGATGTGATCACTGCTCAAGATGTTCCTGGTAACAATGGCAGTGAAGAAGAAAGGCTGTACGCGCAGGATGAGGTAGTGGCATTAAGGTGTCTACCACTCTCATGGTGTATCAATAATAGTGGCAGCTGTTCTTCTCTGGTACCAATCCATTTTCCCAAGGAATTTTATACCTAAGATCACATGTAGTCCTACCAACCACACACCACTTATTTGTACTCAGTCTTGTTTGGGAACAGATTTAAGGCAGCTAACTTCACTGTTAAGTTGGCACTGTTTTTGTTATCTTAGGATGAAGACACTGAAGCCTAAGTGATTTTAGTCAGTTCTCTCAGGCCCTGGTGGCAGTGCCAGTATTCAACCCAAGCCCCATGCTTTCTGCTACACCTCAGAACCATACAGCATGCTACACTGATCTAGGACTTGCTGCACACATTTTCATTCCCTGCTTGGTCTGTTCTTTCTACAGGTGATTTGTGTGGGGCAGATTGTCTGTGCTGTGGCTGCCGATTCATATGCCCATGCAAAGCAGGCAGCAAAAAAAGTAAAGATTGTGTACCAAGACTTGGAACCTGTCATTGTGACCATTCAGGTAATGTCATTATCTGCTCTGTCTTTTGGCCATTTGGCAGTGGGTTGTTGCAGGAAAGATTATAGTTGCACAGTATTTGTGGAAACCTTTAACTTTCCCTCTGATAAAATGGAGATCATAGATTAGAAAATAGACTTTCTTCCGCAAGCCTTGTTGCTCTAACCACCAATTTCTTCTAACTGGAAATGCATTCTCTCAAACCACAATAGATCTTTCATCTGACCATCGCCACTAAGTACATTTGAAATGCTTCTGGTTTTCTGAAAGGGAGAGTCCCAAATTCCCAAATTGACATTTGATATTAGAAAGTTCAAGCCTTTGCCTCTTACGATAGATTTGAACATTTGTAACTCTAAAATTTCTTTTTCTTTTTTTTTTGGGGGGGGGATCCAGTTGTGGGGCCTGAACTCTGGGCCTGGGCTCTTCAGCTCAAGGCTAGCGCTCTACCACTTGAGCCACAGCGCCACTTCCGGCTTTTTTCTTTTTGCTTATGTGGTGCTGAGGAATCGAACCCAGGGCTTCAGGCATGCAAGACAAGGGCTCTACCCCTGAGCCACCTTCCCAGCCCCTCTAAAATTTCTTTCCCTTAGCTCTTGTTCCATGTTCCAAATCCCAATCCTTGCCCTACATGGAGCTGACTCTCACCTCACTGAATGTGGAAAAAGTGCATTTTTTTTCTGGGCTCTTTTTTCACTATTTGCCAGGTTCTGAGATAAAGTCACAGTGATTCCTTTTGTGCATTGTGTGATAGCTTCACTAAAGAGGAAGTGGCATCATTGCCTAGAGAAGGGACAGTCATAGGGTTCATTTGTGTAATGTGGCAAGGCTAAGTAATCTACTAGATAACAACCTCTGCTGCGCTGTTGAAAGACAGAAACAAAAACTTTCCCACAAGTAATAATAGTCCTGTGGATTATGTCTTACTTGAGACTATGTTCTAAGTTCTTCATCTAAAATAGTGAATGACAAGAATCAGCCTTCACAAATTATCCTACTATGCAAAGAAGCATGATTTTTATAAAGGGTTACAATTAGAAGTCCAAAAAACAAAATCCAGAAAGCAAAGAACACATGGTAAACTCTATTGTATTTCTGGCTGTACCTCAAATTCTAAATACCAGAACACAGAAGATTAATAAATTCAACTTCATAACTTAATATGAAGAAAAACATAATACGCAGTTGAAAGATAAACATCAACTGGAAAACTTTGTAAACTGTACCAAAGACAATGAGCTAATTTTTTAAAATTATAATATGATTTCCTAGATATGAAAAAGGAAGAGAGAATCAAAAATGAGGAAAGGTAGAAAAGAACCCACAGACCTAATATTTGATAAGGGATCCAAAAACACAGGATGGAAGAAAGCCTCTTCAACAAACGGTGCTGGCAGAATTGGCTATACACATGAAGTTAGATCCTTATATATCACCCTGCATCAGAATCAACTCCAAATGGATCAAAGACCTCAATGAAAGACTAGATACACTGATAATATTATAGGAAGGGGAGACTATCCCTTGGCACTAGGGCTCCTTGGCACAGGTAGAAAGTTCCTAAGTAAAGATCCAGAATCCCAGCAAATCAAAAAATGAGTAGATAATGGGACTGCGTCAAACTGAAGAGTTTCTGCATGGCAAAGAACATATCCAGCAGGATAAATAGAAAGCCTACAGAATGGAAGAAGATCTTTACTAGCTATGCATCTGAAAAGGGCCTTAAATCTAAAATACACTTAAAGTTAAAAAAATTGAACTTCCCAAAAATATATCCTCAAAGAAACAGCAACCCAGTTAATAAATGAGCTAACAACAAAGAGAGAGTTCTCCAAAGAAGAAACAAAAGTTTACAATAGACACACAAAAAATGTTCAGTATCTCTGGCCATAAAAGAAATGTAAATCAAAACAAATGTAAATCAAAACAACATTTAAATTCTACTTCACTCCAGTTAGAATGGCCATTATCAAGAAAACTACCAATAAATGATGCTGGCAAGGATGTGGTCAAAAAGGAACTATGCTGTGGGTAGGAATACAAACTTGTCCAACCACTCTAGAAAGCAGTAAGGTATGGAGGTTCCTCAAAAGACTAAACAGAGAACTTCCCTGTGACCGAGCAATTCCACTCCTGGGCATCTATCCAAATGACCACAAACCAGGCTATACTAAAGCCACCAGCACAACCATATTCATTGCAGCATTATGTCCCTCAGTGGACAAAAGGATTAAGAAAATTTAGTATATATACACAATGGAATTCTATGCTTCCATCAGAAAGAATGACATTGCCTCATTCATAAGGAAATGGAAAGACTTGGAAAAAATTATACTTATTGAAGTAAGCCAGACCCAAAGACACATAGGCTTCAGAGTTTCTCTCATTTGTAATAATTAGAATGTGCCTATAAATCTACAAGTAAACCCAATTGATAGTAAAAGACAAATAATTAGACCTGGGCATGATTAATTAAATAGCAGTCTAAACATTCACACAGTAATTTTTTTTAATTTTATTGTAAAGATGCTGTACAGAGGGGTTACAGTTACATGAATAAGGTAATGAGTACATTTCTTGTCAAGCATTGTTACTCCTTCCTTTGTTTTTCAAAGGAGGATATTCTTAGGAGAGAATGGCAGGGGCTCAATAGCTATGTGTATATGATCATATAAAATGATGATGGGCTGGGAAGGTGGCTCAGTGGTAGAGTGCTTGCTTTGCATTCATGAGGCCCTGGGTTGATTACTCAGCACCACATAAGCAGAAAAAGCTGGAAGTGATGCTGTGGTTCAAGTGGTAGAGCGTTAGCCTTGAGCTGAAGAGCTGAGGGACAGCGCCCAGGCCAGAGTTCAGGCTCCACGACCAACAAAATAAATAAAAACAAAAAAATAAGCAAAAATGGTGAGTATTGAAATGAATTCCAAGAAATGGAAGCAAGAGTTGTTGTTTTTTTAATTGTACTATTTGTAGTTCTTTCTTTTCCTTCTTTTTGTCCCCTTTGGTTTATTCCCTTCTGTTGCTGTTTTACATTTCTGTACACTTTGTCCTGTATATAAGTTGATCTGATTTGGGAAGGGGAAGGGGAAGCACAGAAATGGTGGGATAAAGGATGAACCAATTCGGCAGTGATATTCATTAGATACTATTTTGGAAATGAACTATATATCTTGGGGGAGGAGGAGTCAAGAGAGGAAAAACTGGGAGAGAATGAGGGAGGGAGCTGGCACTGTTCAAAAGGAAATGTACTCATTACCTGACTCATGTAACTATAACCCCTCTGTACCTCACCCTTACAATAAAATTTTTAAAATCCAAAAAAAATGAGGAAAGCCAGGCAGATCACAATAGGTTGTAGACATAGGAAGTAATGTCAGGTCTTATCATGAGAGTTTAAATTAAAAACTATAAAGAAGTATTGTTTTTAACCTATCCAATTGACAAGAAAACACAAGTTTTATAATATATTCAGTTGGTCAGTTTGGGAGAGAAAAACTAGAATAACACTATGAGAAAAAAATGAAAATTCCAAATATATATACCCTTTAAACAGGAAACCTACTCTGAGATTTTATCCTGAAGCTCAGCTGGTTTCTGTTATTGTTTGAATGTGCAATATCTCTCTCATGCTCACATGCTGAAGGCTTGGACCCCAGCTGGTGCTACTATTTGAGGAGTTGGTGGAAACTTTATAGGTGGGGCATAGATGGAGAAAGTGGGTCACTGGGGGTGTGCCTTTGAAGATATGGCTGCTCCCCAGTTCCCACCTCTTTCTACTTCCTGTCCCCCCTCAGGTGAACAGCTTCTTCTGTTCATCATGTGATTATTACACAATGTTCTGCCTCACACTGAGCTCAGACTCAATGAAGCCAAAGACCTTGGGCTCAATTCTTGAAACTGTGAGCTAAAACAAACATTTCCTCCTGTAAGTTGTTTCTGTCAGGTATTTGGCCACAGTCATGAAAAGCATGAGTAATATAGTTTCCAAAATTATTGTTTACACCGTTGTTTATGATAGTAAAATATCAGAAGCTAATTAAAGTGTTCATCTACCTATAAGGATGGAATTTGGGCTTTGGGGTATAGCTCAGTGGTAGAACACTGGCCTAGCATGTGGGAAGCTCTGATTTTAACTCCCAGCACTGCAAAAATAAAAATTAAAAAGAAAATCTAATGGAATTCTATGTCACTGTAGACATACTTTCCGAATGAAGATATTCTCTGCATTCACTGTAACAGAAATATCTCCAGGTTGTAAGTGAAAGGCAAGATGCAAATAAATACACAAATCGGAGAGCATAAACTCATAATTGTTTGCCTTTGCATTTATAAGCTCCAGAAGCTAATGATGGTGGTTACTTTGAGGAAAGGATGGGAACTAGAAAGAATGCCCACGTAGGGGCAGGCCTCTTCATCAAGTACATTCAGGTTATTTTATTTTAAATAAAGTCATTATCCGATTTTGAAAGGGAAGTTTTCAATATAACTTTAAAAGTATTCATGAAATATAGAACATAGACTGCTTAAGAACAGTTTGAATACATTAAAGAATAAAGGCTATGTCTCTGTGCACGTCTGGGTATTTAAATCATTCTTCTGTCACATTTCTATCAAAATTCTTAGCTAGAAATAAGAGGTAGAAGGAATTCTAAATAGTCTAAAGGTTTAGACTAGTGGAATATTAAACTTCTACAATAGGTTTGTCCTGAGGATTAGTAGAGCTAGAGGAGTCCCGACTTCAGTGAAGATTGACATTTATAGGTAAATTAAATATGCATGTGATGGTCAATAACATCTAACTACCATTCTATGTCATATTTTCTGAAATGTGTCTGCTCAGGAGATATGATCTGAAAGATGCAGCTGAATACACTGAGGCACTAGGAAATTGTGTCTGAAATCTGTGCTGTCCTATGGCAATCTAAGATCCAGGATTAACATCGCAGGTGGCTTTCACTGTGTGAGAGGTGGCAGTGACTAGTCAGAAATCTTGAGTTGGGCAACATTAGTGACACTTTTAATCTATTACTTCTATAGGATGCAATACAGCACAAGTCATTCATTGGACCTGAGAAAAAACTAGAACAAGGAAATGTTGAAGAGGCGTTTCAGTGTGTTGATCAAATCATTGAAGGTGAAATCCTACGTCCCTTCTTATCGGGGGAGTTTTTAATATATTGAGTATACCTTAATTTTATACAAGTTGGATGAAAGTGATACATCTTAGTTCTTATTAAGGGAATTTAAGAAGAAGGACATGAACATAAGATTCAAAGAAGTGAGAGTAATTTTATGAAGAAACTTAATTCCTTAGTACTGGTTCCACTGATAACAGAAGATATTTGAGATCTTCCAATAGTAAGGTGAAAGGCTCATAGTTACCCTTTATCAAATCTGCTAGAAAGAGGAAGAGAGTGTACCAAAGATAAGGTCAAAGGTCATGATAATATTTCAGGTAAAAATGATGATAAATACAATGGAGTAGAGAGAATGTCGGTGCAGTATTTAGGCACTGACTAGATGTGACAAGCAAAGAAGAATCCAAAAGCATTCTTGCATTAAAGATTTGTTTAGGTAAGAGAAACAGAATATTAGTAATATGATGGAAATTATTACTTGTTTGGAGGCAGGTAGAAGATAATAGAACTAAAGGACTAGAGACATTAGAGGGCCTAAGTCTACAAGCAATTGTAAAGGAATTGTATTGCTCTGAGTAATTCTAAGTTGGGAGATTCTTTGAAATAAGACAGGACACCAAGTATTATGCTCATCACATTAAAAATAACACTAATAACATTCTATTTTGAATACATTTAAATGAAGTGTTTCTAAAAGCTTCATATGTTTGATGTATCTAAAAGGGGAAGTGCACTTTGGAGGACAGGAACATTTTTATATGGAAACTCAGAGTGTCCGTGTGGTACCCAAGAAAGAGGATAAAGAAATAGACATATATGTGTCAAGCCAGGATGCAGCATTTACCCAGGTGGGTTGCTTTCTAGTCATGATGTCTGTGTTACACTTGTGACACATGTGACATTGTCAATATTCTGCCTTAAGTTGTGAAAGCTAAGTAATGATGTTTGAACAATGTTGCCGGTGACTAATGCCTGAAATACTAGCTACTCAAGAGGCTGAGATCTGAGGATCGCGATTCAAAGCCAGCCCAGGCAGGAAAGTCCATGAGACTCTTACCTCCAATTAACCATCAGAAAACCAGAAGTAGTGCTGTGGCTCAAGTGGTAGAGCACTAACCTTGAGCTGAAGAACTGAGGGACAGCACCCAGGCCCAGAATTCAAGCCCCACGACTTACCCCCGACCCCCATCCCTCCAAAAACAGCAATGGCAAAACTTAGCCCCAATTTTTCTTTTTTTGTTATTCTTTTTTTTTATTGTAAAAATGTTGTACAGAGGGGTTACAGTTACATGAGTAGGGTATCAGCACACTTCATAGCGAACATTGTTATCTCCTCCTCTATTTTTCCCCTACCATCCATTCCCTCCCCACCTCCCCAACTTGTCCTGCCCCCCACCACCCGGACATTGTAACGTTCGTTTTCAATATAGTGTCCTGTACATCTTGTCCTCACAATGTTAGCCCTGATTTTCCCTCCTCTCCGTTAGTCTTCTACAAAAGTCTAAGTCCCCTTTGTCTCAGATGATAATTGTCTATACTACTTCATTAGAAAAAATATTGAGGCCATGGGAATACACATTACCAGTCCCCAGCTCCACTCTCCACCACGCCACAGTTATTCTTCCTGTATTCTGTATTACAACTCTTCACTACCCCATTCTGATTAGTCCTTAAATCAAAATATGCCCTATTCCTTTCTTTCCCCCTTGATGGTAGTGAACTCATGGCCTCTGTGCTTGTTAGGAGCGCACTCTGAAACATGCATGCCAGCAGCTCTAAGTATTTTGGAGATTGTTTCTCACTTGCTCTTCTGGAACAAACGCGGACCACAATCTGCCTATTTTCAGTTATTTGTAATTTGCATGATAGGCACATACCACAATGTCCAGCTTCTTTCCATTGAAATCTCATGGACCTTTTTGCCCAAGCTGGACAATCTGCCCATCTTAGCCTCCAACACAGCTGAGATGATAGGTGTACACTACTAGCACCTAGTTATTGTTTGAGAAGGAATCTCATGTGTGTGCCCAGACAGGCCTCAAACTTCAATCCTCTTAATTTCAGCCTCCAAATGGCTAGGATTACAGGGGTGAGCCACCAGCGCCACAATAGTCTTCTCTTCTCTCTCTCTCTCTCTCTCTCTCTCTCTCTCTCTCTCTCTCTCTCTCTCTCTCTCTCTCTCTCTCTCTCTCTCTCTCTCTCTCTCTCTCTCTCTCTCTCTGTTGGTCATGAGGCTTGAACTCTGGGTCTGAGTGCTGTCCTTCAGCTCAAGGCTCAAGGCTAGTGCTCTACCACTGGAGCCACAGCACCACTTCCGGTTTTTCTAGTAGTTTATTGGAGATAAGAGTTTCACAGCTTTTCCTGCCCGGGCTGGCTTTGAACCCCGATCCTCAGATCTCAGCCTCCTGAGAAGCTAGGAATACAGGCATAAGCCACCAGCACCAGACTCACTGTCTCTTTTTTTGTGTGTTCATGCTGGTATCAGGACTTGAATTCAAGACTTTGTGCTCTTATTTGGCTCCCTTGCCCACAGGAGGTACTTTACTGCTTAAGCTATACCTTCAACCCAGCTTTTGGCTATTCCATTGGAGATAGAATCTTCCAGATTTTTCTGCTGGGACTAGCTTTGAACTGTGATCCTCTAGGCCTCAGCCTCTTGAGTAGTCAAATTTACAGGTGTGAACCACTGACACCCTACTGCTCCATTCTTAAAAGCAGCCCTCCCTTGATTCTGCTTCACCTAGTGGCTGTTGCTTCTATTTCTCCTTCTCTTATGAGACAAGTTTTTAAAACAATCGCCTATACTCTACTGCCATTCCATTTATGCTTCAGTTCATTGCTTCTGCCTAGATCGCCAGTTATCTGCTACCTCTCACATCTAAACAATGTTTTTCTGTCTTTTATGAATGTCCCTGCTGCCTTCTACATAGTAGGCCATTTACTGACACTGCATGCTCCTGACTTGTCTGATGGTATGACCTTAAGATTCTCAAAGATGTTAGACATACATTTATACATATATATACACACACATTTCTGTAATGTTTTCCTTCATATTCACAACACAGTCATCATTAGGAAATGTAACACTGATGAACACTAATCTTGATTTATAAAAACCATAGTCAAATTTCCCCCAGTAGGCTCACTGATGTCCTGGATTTTGTATTTGTGCTTTGTTTTGGTTTTCCAGTCTAGGATCAAATCCAGGATCATGCATTGCTTGTCTCTTTAGTCTCAATTAAGCTAAGACAATTCCCCAAACTATTTTTTCTTTTATCTCATAGATACTTTTAAGAGCAAAGACAGTTGTTTACAGCAATATCCCTAAATTTCAGTTTGATAGTTGTCCCCTTCTGATTAGATTCAGAACAAGCTTTTTTTGGCAATATATTGTATAGGAATGTCTTTGAACTCATTACATCAAAAGGAATATTTTGGTGTGGTGCAATACTTAAGTTGATGTTTAGTCGTGAAAGTGGTACTGTCAGGTTTATCTTCTGCAAGGATATCTCTCTCCTCTTTGTAATGTATAAGCTATGTGTGAACTGCTAGGTTGACACTGTGTATCTGTTTTCTGATTATTTAAGTACCACTGGTCATTCTTGCCTATTAATTTTTCTAACTCCATGATACATACTACATTTATTCCTTAACACTCTTCTGGAAAGAGCTTTAAATTGTTTTTGTGCCAATGGGGATTTATAGATTTTTTTTTTTAAGAAAAAGAATTGGTGTGTCAAAATCCATTCCAGAGAAGATTTTTGGTGTTCAGACTGCCCCCTGTTTGGCCATTGGGAATAACTTCAAGTCAGCGTCTTCAATCTTTCAACATAGATTTATCATCTTCTAAGAATTTTCTTACTTTCTGAATATATAAACAGTTTGTCCTTTTCTTACCACAGACCTCAAATTGACACTTGTTCCAAGGAGCCCTGGTTTCTTTTAAGGGGGAATGGTAGTGATGAAATCTGGTGCTAGATGTGCTTAGTGTTACTGGGGTATTATTGCTTTCTGAATCTTTTAAAAAGCAAATGATAAAGCTATAACAAATGCCAATAATTTCAATTCAATACAAGACTCAGTCTTCATTTGCTCTAAATAAAGAACAAGATAAGGATGTCCATTCTCCCCAGTCTTATTCAATGTAATACTAGAATTCCTAGCAGAACAACAAAAAATATAAATATACATAAAAGGGATCCAAATATGTAAAAAGAAGTCAAATTATCCAAATTTACAGAAGATGTGATGCAAAATATCTAAAGAGATTTCACTCTGAAATGTCTAGAGCTGACAAACGCTTTTGACAAAGGAACAGGATATGAAATCAAGACACCAAACCCAGTAACTTTTCTGCATAACAGCAATGTGCAGATGGGGATGAAAATTAGAAGAGCAAATCTGTTCAAAATGGCCTCAAAAATTAAAATACCAAGAAATAACCCTAACCACTAAGTTGGGTGCCCAGACATTTGGTACATAGATGTTAAGAATTGTTGTGTCTTCTTGATGAAGAGTTCCATTTATTAATATAAAATTACCTTCCTTGTCTACTCTGACTGTTTTTTTTATTTGAAGTCTACTTTGTGGGATATGAGTATAGCTACTCCTGCCCAGAGGGGCAGGAAATCATTTCCTGACATCCAAATTAAATATGGATGTCTGAGTTAAATATAGATCCTCTGTTGAGCAGCAACATATACCATGTAAAGAATGAGAGTTGCCTTTTTAAAACCTTTCTACCACTCTGTCTCACTTGTACCTGCTGCAGCCTAGGTTATTACCAACACACTCCCAGCCCAATTCCTCCATTTCAGACCCTCCCTTGACTCACAGTAAGCCAAGATTTATCTTCTTGTTCCATGGACTGCTAAATAACTGAAGATCTTTTCCATTATTTCTTTCTGGATGGCACATAGTTTTTTCTGTCCATTCTGCTAGTATTAATGCCGACATCTAAGAGTAGGGAATCTAGGGCAGCCCTTTGCAGGACTGTTGGGGTGGCTGAGGCAGAGAAGAATAAAGACCTAAGTGTGGTCATTTTGGAATATCATCTATCATGAGTTAGTTTTCAAAAGCAATATCAGTTTATTCCTTCAACTGAGCATTAAAGGCATCTATAGCATTTTCAATAGATAAATATATTTTTATACAGGACAATATGAATATGAGAGGACATTGTTTTATCCGTGAATAAACCTCTTACTTATCATGTCTTTTCTGTGTAACCTTTTGGGGAACCTGGAACCAATCCCGGACTCAAGGACATGGTGGCTTGTACCTTGGGCATTCCAAAGAACAGGATCAACTGCCATGTGAAAAGGGTTGGTGGGGCCTTCGGAGGAAAAGCAAGCAAGTCTGGACTTCTGGCAGCAGTGGCAGCTGTGGCAGCACACAAGTGAGTGGATCTGTGAGCCACAGTTACTTAGCAGTTCATTCCTCATAAATCCAAGGCACTTCTAAAAGACACAAGAGGAGAAAGGCCAAGAGTCTGCTGAGTCAGGCCTAATTACCAAGGGCCCCATGGGGAGAGCACAGAGTGGGGCACTTTTGCCTTTGTGATTTCCAGCTGAGTTGGCAGTGTGGGTCTCATCTAATGTACTTCCTGTATCTTTAGCTGAAAATCCTCCCTGTCTCTCACCAGTAAAGGAAGTAATAAATGAAACTGACAACGTGATTTATCAACTGTATTCATTAAGACATGAATGAAAGTCCATAGATACGGAGTCAGGCCAAAAGAAAAACCACACACACACATAAAAAGAAGAATAAGATTTTATCCACAGATGGCTTATTATTTCTGAAAGGAAGACACACCTGGTTGCACATTAAAATTTTAATATGTTTATAAGGACTCTCAAGAAACTGCTGACAGTTGTGTTTCCTGAAGAGCTGGCTGGGGACGGGAGCAGAAGAAATACTTTGCACTGAGCATCCTTTTGAAATCTGTGAATTGTGCATGCATTACCTATTCAAAAAATAAAATATTTATAGCCATTACTGAAGCACACAGCTAGTAAAGAATACTAATACAATACTGGATAGATTAGATCATAAATTCTTCTTCTTTAAAGCAAACTAGACATCATGTTTTCATATATCTAAGCATCTAGGAGAGTACCCCAGGATTATGAACTGTTACACATGCACGCACACACACACACACACACACACACACACACACACACACACACATTTTAGAAACGCACATAATAACAAAGACACAAGACATATTATGAATTTTAGTAATCCCAACCATAGTTCATCTAGTGCTTATGATGAGAGTGTAATATATTAGATATCCTTCAGGGAAACACTGAAAAAAGGAAAAGTTGGGCCACTACACTGAGGGATGCTAGCAATCATGACCTAAGCATAGAAATCATGGCCTAAGTGGTGTTTTCTTTGGAGATTTTTGTTTTTCTCCTAGGTGTAAAAGTGAGATAACCAGAGGAGATTCTGAAATTCCAATAGCTGCTGTCATTTGAATATGATGAAAGTCAAGCTCAGACAGGGGGATTCTTTTTGAAAGAAGAAAGCTAGATCTCAGAAATGTGATAGAAGAAATAAATAGGAGGATTTAACATGAATTGGTATTTGCATGACAAATGTAAGAAATGAAGACTTTAAACTTTCAGATTAAGAAATCATTGCTGCCCCTAATACAAATGAAGTAGCCATAAAAGATACTAATAAAAAGATACTAATAAAAGAAACCCAAACATCAAATTTCAGAGTTTTTTTTAAATTCCAAAATTATACTGAAGGGAAAATCCACTCAGATTTTCCCCTTGTGAATGGGGAAAACCACATTTAAAAAGTAAACTTTTAGCACCAGAAGGTTCACACTTGTAATCCTCAGTACTCAGGAGCTCAGGAGGCTGATATCAGAGGATTATGGTTCACTTCCAGCTGGGGCAGGAAAGTCTGTGAAATGCTTATCTCCAACTGATGACCAAAAAGCCCAAAGTGGAGCTATGACTCAAGTGTTAGAACACTAGCCTCAAGCTGAAAAAGGTCAGGTCAATAATAGCTCCCAGGGTCTGAGTTCAAGTCCAGGACCAGCAAAGATTAAAAAAAAATTAATTTATTAATTAAAAACAAAACTCTTAAAATAAGACTGTGAGTTAGCCTCACCCTCCTTCCCCCCACAAATACTCTACCATGACTACTAAGAACAATAGGAAAGGAATTTCTTAAATAGGTAGATTCTTGAACAGATAGCTTCCTGGCTGCCTCATTGGTTGTGAAAAATAAAGAAACCCTCATCTTCCTTCTCTTTTCAGAGTACCTGTTCTCTGATTCTTTGTTGTCTGGTAGATGGGAGCCAATGGTTTCTAGAACATTCCATAACCCTGAATTCAAATCTCAAATCACTTAAAATTGTAATTTCAATTTCTCTCTAGAACTGGCTGCCCAGTTCGCTTTGTGCTGGAACGTGGGGATGACATGTTGATCACTGGTGGTCGCCACCCACTGCTGGGGAAATATAAGGTGAGTGGAGAGGAAAATCCAATAGCTATGGAATCAAACACTGGCAGGTGCGGCCTAGTAACTTTTGTTTTACCAAGCTTCCCCATGGCTAATATACATGAAGCTTTGAGAATCATAGGGTTAGGTGACAGCGTTGTCCCCATTGTTACACACGAGGATAGAAAGGCCTAGAAAGGTGGATTGCAAAGGCAGCCCAGTGCAAATGGTAGAATTCCCAGGGTCAGCTTAGGAAGGCTTACTCTCCAGTCACACTTGCTGGTATTTGTGAGAACTACAATCCAGCACTTGTGCCAATTCACTGCTCAGGATGCTTAGGAGGTGCCCTTCCACCTCACAGGTAGTATAAATGTTGTTCTCTGATCATAGATTGGCTTTATGAACAATGGGAAAATCAAGGCTGCCGATATTGACTATCACATTAATGGAGGATGCACACCAGATGATTCTGAACTGGTATGTAACTTTCATAATACCTGGGATTCTGGTTTTGTTGTGATGAGGTGGATAAATTTTCATGTGAGCCCACACCTGTTTGGCACAGAATATAAACTATAAGTAATTTTGATGACTCAAATGCTTCTGGATCTCCACCTCTGTCTGTCTGTGAGGGAGCTTTGGCCCCTGTGTAACTAACTCTAAGACCTTCTGATAAGAAGACCACCCAAATGCTCCCTTCAGTGAATTCCATAGATTGCCCCAAGAAAACTTCCATGCACACAGTTAGGTTCTTCATTCCTCCTCCTTTCCTAACATCACCATTTCCCTGGGCAAGGTGGACAGGGTGTGTCAGGGAAGAACACACTTGGCTTCTGGAAGAAGGGCCGGGCATCGGGCCAGTCTCAGGCAAATCTCTTCTGGGAAATCTTTTGCCTAGCTTCTCAAATCCTTTTTTGATCAAGGGAGCTTTAAGTATATTGAGTCTGTCTTCATTGATGATGTTACTTTGTAAAAGTTGACTAAGATTGATGTGTCTTAATTCTTCTTATGGAAATTTAAAAAGAAAGGGACAACCTTGTCTAGGCCCAGCTACCACTACAATGCCTCATGGTCCAAAAATCCAGAGCCATTTCACTCACAGTCTAATCCTTTAACAATAGACAAGAGGACATCTTCATCCTATTCGGTTTTTATCCCCCTATTCTCAATCAATGTTTCTATCTGTTCTAGAAGCTTCCAATCTTGTATCTTTTTTTTTCCTGTCTGCTCAATGCCTTTGCTTCCTAATGAGCCCTAGGATAAAATTCATAGTCTGCTCCTCTTGAGAACATTTATGAAATTCCTATGCCTTGTAAAGCTACTTGTTTCTACTCTTAAAACAAATGGATTCTGGCTCAACATAAAATATTGTTATTGTGCTTGGAAGAAGAGGCTCCCCGCAGACCAAGCAAACAGTTGTTGGCCTCACTTCCACAAAAACCTAGGAATGATGACCTATCTGGAAAGCTGTTCTTTCCTATCTTTTGATAGAAAGATTCAGTAACTCAGGATGCCACCATCTACGACCATGCTGAAGTATTGGTGTTGCCCTTTCTTACCGAGGGTGGACTGGTTCAACTGTAGATTCCAAGATTAGCAGATGGTCAAATTCCTCACTTAAAATGCCATGGTTTTTACACTTGACCTATTCATAGCTTCTCTATACTTTAAGTCATTTCTAGATTCTTTTTCAAACCTAAAGTAATGTAAATATTATGTAAATAGATGTAACACTATATTGTATAGGAAACAATGAGAAATAAATGAAAGAAATGTCTACATGTGTCAGCACAGATACAATTTTTTTTGTTACTGTTTTTGGTCTGAAGTTGGTTGAATCTTCAGATACAGAAATCTAGCATTTTATCAGATCATTATCAGAAACCTTGGGCTTTGCTGAGATTTCATGTTTTAAGTATTTAGGGAGGGAAATGGAAAAGATTTCAGAAAATATTAAAGAAGTTGAAGGCTTCAGACTAAAGAGAAAATGCAGTAGAATCATTGTACGTACTACTCATGACATCTTAAGGGTATCAGAAAAAAAATTTTAAGCTAACATTAAGCAGTTTCCATTTCTACCATGTGCAAAACATAAAGTACAAAAATGTTTTTGTTTTCCTTTTTGTGTTGGAGATTGAGCCAAAGGTCTGACATATGCTAAGTGCAGTGAACTATACCTCAGTCCTCAGAAATGTCTTTTATTTATGCATATAATTATGGATTCATGAATGGTTAAGTAGACTGCATGTAATTTAAAATTAAGTAGATGGTCACTCAAGTAGATAGTCAAGAAACTGAGATTCTTCACAATGATGAGGCTAAGAATTAAGTTGAGAAGTAACATCCCTGTAGGGCTGACATTTCTCTCATCTGGATGAACAATTTGATCCATGTCTCCTTATTGCATTACGTGAATGTACTTGTTAACTTGGAACACTTTTCAGGTAATAGAATATGCCTTGCTCAAAATGGAAAATGCTTATAAGATCCCAAACCTGCGAGTGAGAGGCAGAGCTTGCAAGACCAATTTACCGTCCAATACAGCCTTCCGAGGGTTTGGTTTTCCACAAGGAGCATTTGTAACGGAGACCTGGATGACAGCAGTAGCATCTAAATGCCACTTGCCACCAGAGACGGTAAATTGAACTGATGATCAAAAACAGTCTTTAAATAGAGAGGAGCACATTCATTTTCTCTTCTCTTCTTTTCTCTTCTTTCTCCTCTCTTCCCTTCTTTTTCTTTTCCTTCCCTTCCCTTTTCTTCCTTCCTTCCTTTGTTGTTCTAGAACTGAATTCTGGGACTTGGGCTCTCAGAGTACTTGCTCACAGCTGCTTCTCTACACATGAGCCGCACCTCCAGTCTGGCATTTTTACTGGTAAATGGGAGATAGAGTGTCAAGGACTTTTCTCCCTGGGACTGGCTTCAGATGAAGATTCTCTGATCTCAGCCTTCTGAGTAGCTAGGATTTAGGTGTAAGCCACTGGCTCCTGGCTGACACTGTCTCTCTTTTAAAGTAGTTGTACAAGACATTCTCAATTCCAAAAGTAATATTGTGCCTTAATTGCTTATTTTCACACTGACTCCACTCCCTGCAGCTTCTGTTGTGAAGTTTTTGTTTTTAATCTACCAGGTTAGAGAGTTAAATATGTACAAAACAATTGATAAGACAATTCACAAGCAAGAGTTTGATCCAAAGAATCTGATAAAATGCTGGCACAAATGTATGGAAAATTCTTCATACTCAAGCAGAAGGAAAGCTGTAGAGGAATTTAACCAACAGAGTTTTTGGAAGAAAAGAGGAATTTCCATTATCCCCATGAAATTCTCAGTTGGATATCCAAAGACATTTTATTATCAGGTAATTTTTAGAAATGTTTCTAAGTCTGAAAAAATTCAAGAGCTTATAATGAAACCTCTTCTGGTACTAACCTTTAGAGAATGACTTGAGAACTCTAGACATTGTGGTACTGATACTGGATGAAGGATTTTTCCCTCAGCTTCTCCGTTTCTGTGCGAGATCACAGGTCTTTCAGATATACACATATGGAAATCATTGCAAGGGGTCTCATGAAAAGGAGAGTTTCATAAAGTAAAAGTTTTACTAAGAATTTATTTTAGTATAGCAGGATAAAGTAGGGAGAAATATCTCCTGTTTCCCATGAAGGAGATGGAAGTTAAAGACTCAAAACTGAGCTTTCTATCTATATGATCTTGGCAGATACACAATTATGTTACTTAACAACTCCTAATTCTTAGACAATCATTTCTGGCAAGGTCAGGGTGACATTTGGGAAGCTCTTCATTTGGCTTAAACTCTGAAGGACAGTTTGATTAGCAGGTAGAGTTTCTGTAACAGATGTACATTTTCACATGTGCTGGTTTGCTAGAATAGCTTATTATATTCTCTTCATAGGACCGAGTAGCCTTGAACAAAAGTTCTGAGCATAGTAGAACAGAAAGCTCATTGTAAAATCATTGTCTGCAAGGCAAATACCACAGATCTAATTTATAGATCATTTGAAGATTTCTTTAAATCAGAATCTCATTTAACACTTATTATGTTTTTATGTAACCCTTGAACATTAATCCTGGAAACAACTTCCTATCCTCAATGCCTACCCTTGATTCTTAATTCTTATGATGACACTATGCTGAGATTATTGATTTCTCTTTAGGGAGTCCTCACAAGAGAGCCCCTTGTCATGGTCATTCATTTACTGCCCAGCCTAGCACAAGTCACAGAAATGTGCAAAGAAAGAAGGATGAATTGATGGATAGATGGGAGGATGGATGGGTGAATAATAGATGGGTGAATACACTGTTACATGATTAAGAAGTGGAAGAATTCCTGTGAATGTTGGGTCTTTCTTTGCTTTCTTAAAATTGCTCTGCAAGTTCTAGGAAAAAACAGGGTCTATATGGTTTTCCAACACAAACAAAGGAATCACTGATTATTATATACAGAAACGTCAACAGGTCTGCCAATGGTTCCTTATTGGCAAATGGTTCCTTATTCCAAATATTTCACCTGTGGGCTATAGAAATAGCCAGAAGCTACTAAGTGTTTCAAAATCAGTGCCACCAAGTTTAGGCAAAGACAGGTCCCTTAAAAGTATTGTAACGAGTAGTTCTAGGCCAGAGATCCAATTCTGGGATTCCACAGGCCAGGCCTGGCCATAATACACCAAACAAAGAGATTAGTGGTAGTGAAGAGCAGAGAAGGACATTCCTGTGTGGCCAGGCACCTTGTAGGAAGAGGCACAGTTTAGATAAGGTTGGGGTAAAGGGTAAAGGCATATGTAATTCTTAAACAGTTCCAGCAAAAGTAGGGCTTGGCTAATCATTATCAAAGTGTTCCAGAAAATTTTTTGTTGCTTCTATCACCCAAAGGGAGCAATGCGGATAAGAAAGTCATTGTTGCTGGGGTGAAATTTCAACTGTTGTCACAAGATGTTATCAATTAGGCCTGTCCTTCCTGGATTCCATAGTGAATG